>NC_089504.1:33234872-34484872 GCF_036850995.1 Saccopteryx leptura | reverse complement strand
CATCTCTCTCCATTCCTGTCTGTCTGTCCCTATCCCTCTCTGATTCTCTCTCTGTCCCTGTAAAAAAAAAAAAAAAAAAAAAAAAAACCTTTAAAAAAGGAGAGAGAGAACTCTGGCAATGAGACAAGGAAGTATGCTCTCTGGTTTAGGCTGTATTGGTTCAAAGTGAAACTAGATCCCAGACTGAACTGGGCTGAGGTTTGGACACAGCTGGATGGGCCTGGGGCTGGGGCTGGGTGAGTGCAGTTAAGGAAGGTCTAAAGACGGTGGGAGAGAAAGAACTTGAGCAGCGAAGGGCTTGGGAGGTGAAGCCTTTTGCACATGGAGTGCCTGTGTGAATCCAGCTCTGCTTAGTTCCCAGAAGTCCCCTCTGGTCCTGCAGAAGGAGGAGCCTGTGAGGAGAATGGGAAGAACTGCTTTGCTGAAAACTCAGTACATCTTTGGACAATCCTGCTATGGATGCCTCTCAAGGGTGTCCCACCAGGGAAGGAGGTGTGCTTGCCAACCCTGCCCAGACCACATTAGCTATGATATCCGTGCACTATGATATATGACAGTGGCCAGCAGGAGGAGGAGAAGGAATGGCTGTGCCCAGCAGGGTGGTGGAGACCAGAGGCATTGTCAGGGTCAACAGCAAGGCCTGCCCGAGTCCTCATCTTCCTAGTCTCAGTCTGGCAAAGGCTGGTGGTTCATGTCATCCCGCTAAGTCCTTGATCCCATGCTGTGGTCCAGTCCTTACAGCTCCGGTGGGTCACAGGGAAAGGCACAAAGCCGGGAACCAAGGATGTTTATACAGTCCCCAGGCACCCATCTAGGGTTGTATTCCTCAGGTCTGTTCCTGGCCTTCCCCTGCTCTGTTCTGTGGGGCAGAGGGGCTGACTCCTGCAAGCCAGGATCCCCCTTCAGGCTCAGTTTGGCCAATGGGAGGAGGACCCAGAGGGAGGTCAGAGACTGAGGGGAACAGCCAAGGTATCCCTGCTTCCCTGGGTCCCCTCCACCCTCCTGCTCCGACAGGACAGGCCTGCTCTGCTCCCAGCTCCTGCCTAGGCGGCCCTGGACTCTGCCCTCTGCTAACACCACCTCCTCCCTTTGTCGGTGCAGCCCAGGGGTGAAGGTGCTTCCTGCTGGTGCCAACTGTCTCTCCACCCCCTCATTGGCATCTCTGTCTCTTCCATGCCGGGTCACCATCCCCTGCATTCATCCCCTCTGGGTGAAACCCACAAAGTGGCTCTTTCTGTCTGGGTGGACCCCCATGGATACAGCCATGGCCCCAGGTCCATTTCTACCTATCTACTGACCAATAAATTACTTCTTCTCCCTGGGTGGCTCCATCTCCCAGGTCTTTCAGCCTGGCAGCCTGTGCACATTCTAAATACCTGACCTAGGTCTGGATTCAATAGACATTAACCAAATTTAAATATATATACTTTTTCTTTATTTATAAAAATCATCAAAAGCTCATTGTAGAATGTTTGGGAGATTCAGAAGGAAGACCCATAACCACTGCATACCACCATCTTATCCCAGTTTGAATAAAAAGTAAGGGTAACAGGCAAGCATTGAATTTTCCCTACACCAGCAGGAATTAGCCCCCTGAGGAGCCCTGATAAGGAAGCAAACAACCTATTAACATGGATGTCACAAAAAGTCATTTTATAGGTCTTGGTTGGAGATTAATGACCAAGTCCTTCTTGATTGTTCTGTGAAAAGGAGTGGTTGGTCAGGCCTGGGTGTTGGCTTCTGAACAGTAGACTTTGGACCATGTATGAACTTTATTGGTTTTAATTTATTTACAAAACTGTTTTATGGGTTAATTTTCAGGCGAATGGCCTCTCCTTGGTACTGCCCTGTGTCAGGGAACACAGAGCGGCGTGCTGGCCCCAGAGTGTGCCTGCTACAGCGGGGCAGGATGCATGAGCCCTCACCACCCTCTGCACCTACAGAACCAGATGCATCACTTCTGGGGATGTGTCCGGAAGGAAATAAATCAAGGTGCCAAATAGTCACTGCAGTGTTATTTCCTATCAGTGAAAAACTTGAAATCATCTAAATGTTCAACATTAGAAAAATGGCTTGATAAGTCAAAAAAAAAAAAAAAATTAACCCCCCCCCAAACAAAAATTTGTGGAATCAAACAAACAACAAAATAGGATCACTTCAGGTGCCCAAAACAAAGAGGGAACTTGACGTCAGAGCCATGGGCAGAAGATGAGTTGAGTGACCCTGGGAAGGAGGGCCATGGAGGTGCCTGAGAACACCCCACAGAGGGGCCTGCCCATTCAGGAGGGTGCCCAGGGCACCCAGCCCCATTCCAGCTGAGAAGGGAGCGGGCACCTGCATCGAGCCAGCGTCACAGAGAGCTGCTTCAGCCACGAACGAGGCACCAGGAACCCTCTACCCACTGGCCTGGGGAAGTGGCAAGGAATCTTGTCATCCATCCAGGATAGTGGGAGAAAAGAGGGTCACTAGCAAAACAAACCAGTAAACCCACCAACAGGCTTGGAGTCTGAAATCACAGAGCCTCAAAACTAAAAAGTTCTCATGACAACTAGTCTGGAACTGCCGAAACGCAGGGTCCGCCACGATGCTCAGGCCACAGTGCTCTGAAGGGGCACTCTCGCAACCGGGCATGCGGGACATCATGGGAAATACCTCCTGAAGGCAAGATGGTGATACAAATGTCGGGTCACACTGGGAAACGAACCACCATGCCTCACCTCCATACTGGGGCATGATACTATCTAAAAGCATATACTTGTACAGAAAAAGCCTCAAAATGTGACTAGTGGTTGACCTGAAGTGGTAGAATTATGGCTAAATTTTTTAAAAAAAATCTGCTTGTTGATCAGAACTTGAAATATAAATGCCCACAGGGAACAGCCTGGTCACACAGAGAGGAGAGTGGGCAGGTGGGGGCTGGGACGTCTGCCAACACGTGCCCTTCTCACCAGCATGTCTGTTGCTCAGCTCCGATGCCTCCCACGTGGGAAGGTAGACTTAGCGTGGCCACATTGTCCTACTTTTCTACGTCTAACTTGTTATACAAATACCGCTCAGCCTGAATATGCTGACCACTAATTACACTTTTCCTTACTACCTTCTGAGGGCCACTTAGGTGTAAGTCCGACCAAACACGTTCAGGATTTGTATGCTGCAAACTACAAAGTGCCGATGAAAGAAAACCAAGATCTAAATCAATGAAGAGCTATACCGCGTTCATGAATTCTCAGATGCCGTAATTACAGAGACAGAGAACACATTAGTGACTGCTAGGAGTTAAGGACTGGTGGGGGAAGGGGTTGGAGTCACTATAAAGGTGGAACAGGAGGTAGATCCTGGTGGTGAGGGGACAGTTCTGTAGTTTGATTACAGTGGTGGTTACTCGAATCTACACGGTTGACACAGAACGTATATACACACTGCCAATCTTCTGGTTTTGAAATTGTATTATAGTTAGGTAAGGTAAAACCCTTGGGGCAAACTAGGTGAAAGGCACACAAAACTTACTCTCTTGGCAACTTCCTATGAATCTGTAATTATTTCAAAATAAAAGTGTGACAGCTAGGGAGGTTATAAGAAAAAAAATCATTCCATAGATTAAGCTGAAGCCTGCCCGCTTACACTGTCCGCGTGGATCCTGATTCTCGTCTTGGGGGCCATCACGCTATATCTGCTCAGAGACGCGCAGACAGAGAACGTCTGCTGCCATAGTCAGAGCCAGTCTCCCCGCCCGACCTGTGGCGGCCAGGCTGGGGCTCACAGAGCCCTCAGTGGAACAGGCCCTAGAAGGGCATCCCACCCCAGCCCTCGCTTAAAGAAAGGGGAGCTGCAGCTGAGAGGGTCAGGGACTGTCCAAGTTCACAAAAAAGGCCTCTGGAGAGAGAACAATTTTTTGACAGTCAAAGGGCATCTCATGATAACACCAGCCCTGACTTCCTTTTAAAACCCACAAAAGAATCCATTTAAATAAACATCATCAGGAAAGGAAAAGCCTGAAGAAAATAAATATTTGTGGAATATATTTATATTTATACCTTACTTTCTTTCATCTAAAGAAGTATTTGTGTGTTTTAAGCTGTATGTATTTTGCTTTGTTTAAGGTGTTCAGGGGATGGAGGACTAGTCCCTTCAAGAGAATAATAGCCTTAGCGATGGTGAGGAAAAGGCTAGTCCTCCTTTGTGAGGGGTGACGGGGCAAGGGGACAGTGATGGCAGAGGCAGCCTCGCCACAAAGCTAATGGGACAGTATCGGGCCCCTCACTAGCAAGACCCCTTCGTGGTCTTGCACCCAATTCTGTGTTCTTTTGCTCAAAAAGGACCCCCTAACTCAGCAATTTTCAACCTTTTTCATCTCATGGCATACAAAAACTAATTATTAAAATTGTGCAGCACATCAAAAAAATATACTTTTTGCCGCTGTGACATAAAAAAAATAGGTATAATTTTGATTCATTCACAATGAACAGCTATTGTTGTGTTGGCTGTTGTCATTTTTTAAAAAAATTTGGCCACCTAAGGGAAAAGAGGTCAGTGCCGCTGACTAAATAGTCAGGTATTATATGTTTTAAAATTTTTCACGGCACTACGGTTGAAAATCGCTGGCCTAAATTATAGCAGCTGCAGCACCCCCCCCCCCCCGCCTGTCTTGCCCCCTTTGAGGTTGGTTTTTATTTTTCCTTGGCTCCATACTGGGGAGAACCTTCTGTCTGAGGAGAACTGTCGACATCTCAACTAGGACAAGGAAGAAATGCCCACTTGCCTTGAGCTGTTCGGCAGCGTCTTCTATCTGGCTTTTGCTGTCCACTTGCTGCTGCTTCTTGGTTTCCAGCTGCTTTAAATATTCCTGGGTGAGTTCCTGTATGTGAAGGAGTTAGGGGAAAGGTCTTAATACTGCCACTTCCGAGATAACACGTCTCCCCAGGGGTCCTCTCCTCTCCCCCCTGTGTTGTGTTTCAGCTGAGGTATCTGAGATTCGGAAGATGAGATGACTCGCCCAAAGTCAAGTAGCAAATTGGAACGAAGGCCCCTCTGGTCCTCAGAGGCCCGCGTCAGGGACTCTTCACACCGTGATGGCTCCCCCTCTTTATCTAGGACAAGATTGCTTGTGACCTGCTTTTTTTAGTCCCTCAAACAGGACCTTAGGACAAGCAGCTTAGGGACAGGGAAAAGAGAATTCATTTACAGAGAGAATATTAATTGAGCACCTATTGTGCGCTGGGCCTTGTTCTAGGAGCTGTTCTCATGGAACATGCATTCTTGAGGGGTCTGTGCCCTTTAGCCTGGACTGGGGTTCAGAAGACTCGCATATGTGAGAGGTCTGTGGGGTTTATGCTCTCCTCTCCCTCCGACTGGAAACGGCTCCCTTCCCTACCTCGGCTTTTCTGCAACTGTCACTTTTGCAAAGGCCTGCTCTGGGACCCTTTCCCTGCCAGTGGGACTTTACCCCACTGCTCCCCATCCTAGCCTTCTTTCAGCTGGCCTTCCGCTCCTCTGCTCCGTTGACTGGCAGCTTCCTGAAGGCAGGCCTGCTCCATTCCTGGCTCCCCCATAGGGACTCGGGGGTGACCTAGAATTGTTTGCTGACTCAAACAGAATTGCCAGGGGCTGCCAACTTCAAGTGGAGACCTGGATCCACCCAGTAAGTTATAAGCACAAGTCTCAGTCTGATAAGAATGCCTGGTCTGAGTCCCACGTGACCTTGGAAGGTGACTTCACTCCTCTAAACCTTGTCTTCCTCAGCTGTAAATATGGGAGAACCCCATAGGGTTGCTGTAGAGAATAAGTACTCTAAGTGCTTGATGTAGTGCTTGGCAGACAGTAAGTGCTTAATAGATGAAGCTTTCCTTATTTTAACATCCAATAAGCGTTTGCTGCTTTGTGCAGTTTTATTCTAGGTGAAGTGTGGGAGTGGGGACACATTGGTAACTCAGGACACAATGGTAACTCAAGTTCCAGGAGCACATCCTGACCCCACTGTGATTTCTAAGCCTTCAAGTCCAGCTCCTGCCCATCAGCCAAGGATGCCCCGGCCTCCTGATGCCTGTGCCCTCCAGTCACAGGGTATTTCTCCTGTCTTGGTACTTGGTGGAATCCTACTGATTCTTTAGGGCCACTTCCAGCAGCTCTTCCTCCAGAAAATCTCCATGGGCTTCTTGCCTTGGTTCACATTGTCTTCTATCTGTCTTGCACTGACCACTGCCTCAGAGGTCCCAGTTACAATACTCACCACACTGTGTTGTCATTGTACTCCCTGCACCAGCCAGGGAACTCCTTCAGGTCAGGTAAGAATTTATCTATTCCTTGACTCATGGCACAAGGTATGTGCTGAATGGATGTTTGATGAATGAATGCATGAACGGATGGATGACAGATAAATAAGTAGGTAAGTAGGTGAGAGTGTGGATACAAAATGGGTTCCCATAGGTAGATGGGTAGACTTACCCATGTATCTCTGCGCAGCACCCTTGTTAACTCTGGAAAACAGCCTTTTGAGGAGCTATTATTATTAAAGCCACTTTATATATATAAAAAAGGAGGACCTTAGAGGCATAGGGAGGCCTTGAACCCAGGATTCCAACTGCTGGACTGGCCTTCACAGGGCCCATTCTCACCTTGGAGCTACAAGGTCATTAACAATGTGATCAAATTAAATCATGTTGTACAAGGGAAAGAGATCCTTTATTGTGGAGCTGGGTTAATCATGGAAGACTTTGCAGGTGTTAGTGGTAGAATCAATGTCTGCTAGAGACCAGGTGGGCCTGCCTACCCAGAGAGGTGGAGGTATTTGAGCAGAGCCATAGAACAAGTAGGTCACGGGGCTGGAACAAGAGTGCGGAGCCCCTGCCACTATTTGAATTAAGCAAGGGTGAGGGCTCCAGGTGAAATGGATCCCGTGGCACCCAGTCTATCTAGTCAAGACCTGGGTTCAAAGGCCTGCCTCTGCCTCCACAGCCTTCCTTTTCTTATCGATAAGATGGCTGTCCTAGCTCCCACCAGGCAGCTGGGCTTGTGGAATAAGAGTGTGTGGAGGGGGAAGGGCGGAGGGAGGACGGTAGAGGTGACAGTTCAGGCTGCTCCCAGAGCAATCTGGCAGTCCACAGTCCCTCCCTGTGAGCTCCAGGAGAGAAAACCCGTAGATACAGTGTTTGTGTAGCTTTCCAGGCACCATGGCTGTTTCCTAATAGAGAGGGATTTTAATTTTTGTTAAAAGGCGGATTTTCTTCCAGCCCCAGAGCAGAGTGGTGGACCCGCCATGGTGGACAGGTCAAGGGCATCTGGGAACCAGCTGAGGCTCCCAGTGCTTGGTATAGCACTCCCAAACCCACCTCTTCTGCAGGTTAACTGTTAACTTTGGCTCCCTTTTGTCCTGAGGTGGCTTAATTTCTCATTCTGAACAATAGGTAGGCCACCTACAAGACCGCCGGGCTGCCTTGAGGTTTCTAGGCCCTAACGGGAACTGGCAGTTGGACCCTGGGCACGCCTCTTATATGCATGTTGCTCGGGGGCTCGACCCCCCGCCCCGCTCGTCCCAGCGACCCCACCTGCACGTGCGCCGCCTCTTCCGAAGCCAGGCCCACCGGGTGGCCCAGGTGCGTGCCCAGCACCGGGCAAAGCGCGCACACGCAGCGCCGGCAGCGGCGACAGAAGAGCTCTGCCACGCGGTCGCTGTGCTCTGGACAGCGGTAGCAGCACGCGTCCTCGGACTCCGCGGGGCCGGGTCCCCCAGGTGTTCCATTTAGCGCCGCGCCCGCCATTCACTCGCACGGTTTTCGGGCTGCCAGGGCTGCCGCGGTGCAGGAAGAAGCGCTAGTGGGGAATCGAAACTGGGGCGGTGGGGCGGGGCCCCCGGCTTGGGCCAGCCCAGCTCTGGGATGGAAGATGACAGGCGTCGCGGCTGGGGCTGGGGTGGGGGTGGGGGACCGTGGCTGCATCATCCCTCCTGACCCGCAGGGTGCTCTCCCGCCTCACCTGCCCCCAGCAGTGTTGAGCTGGTGCTGAAAGCTCAGGCCTATTCTAGCCGGCTTTGTGGCTGGCCTGGAGGAGGGAGGCCACAGCAGAATGGGGGTTTGCTCCTGCATATCTTAAAAACAAAACCACCAGTTATTTTAGCAGCAAAATAGATTTACTTGGAGAGGAATTGCAATTTGGGACAAGCGAGCTATAGCCAAAACCATAGGCAAGTCCAACAAACAAAGGAGAAGAATGTTATTTTGTAGAGAAAAAGGAGGAAGTTGGGAGGGTTGTTTTGGAGTTCAATGAAGGAAAGTGACAGTTCAGAGTGGTGACAGTTTCTCATCAGCTGGGTTATTGGGCAAGAAGGAAATCTTCCAGCTGTTGGAGTATAGTAAGGTAGTATCCACTTGCATTGACAATTCTGCTTATTGGGGTCTGTATTGAGTGGTAAGGCTCTCTCTCCCTTCTGGCCTCTGGACTCCATTTTAAATGAGGGTTCCCTTTATTTTCACACTCCTAATGAGCTAACTGGAAGGAGGTGGGCTCGCTCCCACCCTCACCCCTTAGGGAAGCTATTTCAGGCATGCTAAAAAAATCGGGCAGGTGGATGAGTCCAGGTGGCTGTGGCCTTTCAGGGTAGTATGCATGTATCTACACTTTCATTTTCCCTTCATTGTCTCTTGCCCTTTCCCCAGAAGAAATAACCATTCTCAAAACTGTTAGAAAAACCCTGGACCCTCTAATTGCTCCACGTTGGAGTCTCAGCCTCAACAGTATGGCGCGTTCTCCAAAAATTAAAAATAGAACTACCATATGATTCAGTAATCCCACTTCTGGATATTCATCTGAAGAATATGAAGTCAGTATCTTGAAGAGATAGCTGCACTCCTGTAGTCACAGTAACCAGGATATAGATATAGAAACAAATTGTCCTTCAGCGGGTGAATGGATAGAGAAGACGTGGTATACGTTATATACACTGAAATGTTACTCAGACTTGAGAATGGAAATCCTTCTATTTGTGACATGGATGAGCCTGGAAGACATATGAAGTGCAATAAGCCAGGCAGAGAAAGACAAAACCTATATGTTATCACTTATATGTGTGGAATCTAAAAAGAAAAAAAAGGTTGAACTCAGCAAGAGTAGAAACATGGGAAAAGGTACCAACTCAATATAAGATGTATAAATTCTGGAACTTTAATACACAGCATGGTGATCATAGTTATGCTATATTGTATACTCAAAGTTTGTTAAGAATAGATCTCAAGGGTTCTCAACACACACACACAGTTGTTAACTATGTGAGGTGATAATTGTGTTAATTAACTTGTGTGAATCATTTCACAGGATATGCATATATTAAATCCCCACACTGTGAAAGTTAAAAAAAAAACAATATAAATGATTTTTATCAATCATACTTCAATAAAGCTGGGGGGAGGAGTCTCAGCTCCCCCCTACAAGGCTCTTAATTTTTCATACCTTTAATCCCTGCCCTGTCTGTGCTCTAACCTTGGCTTGTTTCTAGGAAAAGAAAAAAGCAATTTTCTCTGCTTAGAACACATTTTCCCCAAATGCCCATTGCCCTGCTTACTCCTACTTATCTTTCAGGTTTGTGCCTAAATATCACCTCCTCCAGAAAGCCTTCCTTGCTTCTCCCAAAGCAGCCTACATTTCCCCTATCCTGGGCCTCCCATTTCCTCCAACCATGACTTAACACTTCAGAGGGCAGGGACAAATTCTGTCTGACCTGTTTCCCAGCCTGGAAAAGTAGGTACTTAATTGTTATTTGTGAAAAAAAGCAAGAAAAGGAAAATGGCATGTATTAAAATGTAGGCAGATGCTGTTTATTATTATTTTGTTATATTCTTTCCATAGCACGATCCCTTATTTATTTATTTATTTATTACAAAGGTACAAGGAATTTCAGAAACAACATGAAAACAAACTTTCAGGCACGGTTTTATATGAAAAGCATAGAGCAATTTCTGACTTCCTGCTTCCGACTGTGATACAATCTCAAGTGTTGTTCCAGGAAGAACCACCACCCTAGCGCTGAGGTGGGTACACCCTGAAGCTCATCTCCCAGGGCTGTCTTCATTCTCGGAAAGTTCCTGAGTCTACAGTCAGGGGGCTCCCGGGCATGGCGCAGAGACCGGTGCACACCTGCTTGCCCTGAGCGTGAGGGCCTGGCCTGCAAATTCTGGGCAAGTTCCACTTCCATCAGTCAAGAACATAAACAATAAAGAAATTTTTTAAAATGGCTTAAAAAAATATTGGATAAAAATTACCTATCCCTCTCCCTTGCTGTGAAATAATTTAAATAATTTACTCTAGATGTAAAAAAAAAAAAAAAAAAAGAAAGAAAAAGTTTGTTCATGGATGCCTTCGTATTATTTCTAAGCCTGAGGTCTGGGTCCCTGTGGGGTGGGGGGTCGGTTTGGGAAGGGGTGGCTCCACGCTGAGGAGACATCCCGGGAGCTCCCCAGACCCAGCCCCGCCTCCACCACTTTGTAGCCAGTTCCTTGGGCAGGAAAGTTTATTCTCTGAAGCAAGTCTTCTCTCCTGAACAGGAGGATAATCGTGCCTGCCTGACCCGCCTTAGAGTAGGAAGTGTCAGTGAGCGGAGGTGGGAGGGCTTTGTAAACTGTTAAGTGCTGGCCACACAGGAGGCAGGAGAGGGGCCCCATCCAGTGGAGTTCTGCTTCCCTGACAACACCTGGGATTTGGTCTTTGGCAAGCTTGGCAGGGCCCCAGCGACTAAATAAATGGAGGATAAGACAAGCAACTGGGGTCTCTGGCATGTGCAGGCAGACGGGGACATAGCCATGGCTAAGGGAAGGGACAGTCAGGGGCACAGAGCCCCCTGGTCTGGAACAGCGGGTGGGGGTGGGCAGAGACCTGGTGGAGGGCTCAAACAATGCTTCCCGATTTTAGCGTCTAGCCAGGGCTTAGAGGACAGAGTTGGAGTCCCAGCTCCGGTCTGGTGCTCCTTGTCCTCATCTTTACTGTATGTAAGTTCAGATGGACTAGCCCAGTGGGTCTCCACCCTTACTGTATTGCAGAATCACCGGGAAGTTTATAAAACAGACACAGGGCCAGGCCCTCGTCTGCTGATTCAGCTTCAACTGGTCCAGGGTTGGGCCTGGCTTTTGTACTTCCTGAATGTTCCCAAGGGGATTCTAAGGTACAGCCTGGGTTGACACCTACCAGGCCAGGCGACCTGCAGTCCCCGTTCTAGCTCCAGGATTGCCCTATGCAACGGGCAGAACTCATCGTCTGCCCTCCTCGGTAAGGAGAAACATTAACTTCCAGTATTCCTTATCTCCAGCTAGGCCACTGTACTGACCACTGAAAAAGAGAGATCTCAGAGAAGGGCTCAGGACACAGATTCACAAAGGAGGGACACAGAAGAAACTCAAGCTGGGGAGGAACTTTAGGGCTACGTGGTCTTGCTTCCTTGACTCGTACAATCATCCTTCTTCAGGAGCCCTCATGGCTGGGCCGCCAGGGGGCTCTGCGGGCAAACTGCTGGTGCTGGTGCTCCCTACCTCCTGGGGGCCTCTACTGTCACCTTGGACTGACATCTGCCTATGTTATCCTGGCAGAGGAAGGCTCTGTGACCCGAAGGCTTCGGTAGCTGTCAGTGGCCGTGGGCAGCGCCCTGACGTCTGTGTCCCACAAGAGTGTCTGTCCACATCCAGCTGATTCTGGCGGAAAAGAGGATGGTTTTGCTCTCCTGTCTGTAATCTGGAATTGGGTTGAACCTTGACATTTTCCTCTGAAGTCAAACTCTCTCTGCCCCTTTGCCAACGTCTCGTGAGTTCTAACAGCAAACCCAGGACATCACCCTACAGGTAGTTTTCCTTAGGTCAAGGCCAACATTTTTGGTCTTGGGTGGCAGATTCCAGGGCCTCTTTTGTACAAATAGAAAAACTGAGACCAGAGAGGGAATGACTTAAGGTCATTTCAAGTCAGGGGTGTGGCTGAGGCCAGAACCAGTGGATTCCTGCTCTGTGGGTTGAGAACTATAAATCGGACCTGAAACAGCAGGAAGACGGGAGCTAGGAGACCAGGAGCTCAGACCAACCCTGCCACGAACTTTCTGGGGAAATTCATCATTTTCCCCACCTGCAAAATGAGGAAGCTGGGAAATCATTGGTTTTCAGACTTCTAAATGTTTTTTGAGTAGCAAAACTAGGTATTCCATTGAAGCCAGTATTTAAAACAGAAGGGAGCTGTCTGGTTGGAGTGGGGGGAGGGAGGTACAGCCCTCCTTAGCTTTTCCCTATTCTGTAGGCCACAACTTAAAAATCACCGGCAGGTTCACCTCCTAGGTCCTCTTAGCTCTAACTTTCTACAATGTTCCTTCCCTTGGGAAGTTAAAGCTTGTCACGGACCCTTACAAACAGAATTGAACAGAAGGCAAGTTATCATCTACGAAGAGTCAATGGAGACACTGTTGTTTTGAGAAGGCAAATAGAAAAACGGCACCATGTCCCACTGGAATCTTCCGGCGACCGAGTTTCATTTTCTGATAAAAAATATAGAAATAGTGGTTGTTCTCGGGGGACTTGTGGTGTGGTTCCGGACCTCCCCATGGAGCCAAGTGGTGTCCCTGAGGGCGGAGAAGGCAGAGGCCTCTGCTCAGAACCAATCTGGACTCATCCGCAAGTTTTTGATCTCCAGTTCCAACTGTTTGGCTTGAACCTCCCGCTGGGTCAGCAGCTCCCGGAGTCTTCGGATCTCCTCCTGTTGCCGGTAGAACATCTGCAGCAGCTGGGAAAGCACAGAACAGGGGGCAGAGTCACGCAGGAGTCCTGGGGTTGGGGGGGGGGGCAGGACGCCAGCAGAAAGGTTAAAACATTCTGGTCCCTTTTGGACTTAGAAAGGTGGAGGCAATTAAATGAACCTGTTGAGGCCTGAGGGGGCAACCACCGCTTAGATCTTCTACAAAAAACCTTGTTTTCTTCACCTAATAAATAAAAATCAAAGACTTTTGATGTTTCAGACTTTTTTTTTTTTTTTTTGCTTCCTTAGATTCCCCCATGGGATAGAGGAAAGGATATTTGGCCCTGATGTCTGGAGATTGTGGAGTTTGGAGTTTTCACTACCACTGAACTGTGTGACTTCAGGCAAGTTACTTACCCTCTCTGAGCCTTCACTTCCTCCTCTGGGGAATGGGGGTCAGAAAGCTAACTTCAGCATTATCACAGCTGCTGTTGTTGCTGCTGTACAGAACGGCACTAGGTGTTGGGTGCTCCCCCTAGATGCTCGCAACTTTATTAGCACCCCCACTAGAGCAGACCACTACAGGAACTGAAGCGAAGAGACACAACCCCTGGGGCCAGCGTCGTGCAGTTAGTGCTCAGCAGAGCCAGCGTGGGAATCCCTCTGTGAGACAGCAGCCCTTGAGTTTTCAGCCACCACCTACTCACTCCTAGGGCTGCTGAGAGAATTCACTCGGATGATGTACCAGTGTCCACCACGGGGCCTGGCACTCAGCAGCCACTTAACAAATGTTGACTCTGAAAGCACAGAACATTCCTCAGTGTCGGAACTGGAAGGGATTTTAATACCTATTGAGTCAAACCTTCCTCGTTTTCCAGATGGTTCTCCACCATCTGTGTAAACTCACCATCTGGGCTTACGGACAGTGCTCACTGCCGATTTGTTGAATAAATTAACAAAGTGAATTAAGTAGCAAGGCTGGGCCACAGAGCTGGTTGTTTTCCCCACCCTCATCTCTCCACTCTCCCACCCCCAGTGCAGGCCCACCCACCCCCATTCGCACCTCGTTCTCTGTCTTTGGTGGGGGGCATTCGAAGATGTCAAAGCCGTTTGTGAGCCAGGCTTTCTTCTCCTCCAGCCTGTGTTCTGCCGGCCATCTTGGCGCCTTGTCCTCCAGCAGAGAGAGGCGCCTCCGGCCATCTTCTGCAACCAGCTTTCCTGTCTGGCCCCGGAGATGGGACGAGGCGGGGGCCGTGGGGTTGGAGAGCTGTCTCTCTGGGGGTTGAGGCCGAGGGCTCAGCAGCTCGGAGCCAGGTCTAAGGGACACCAGGACTGGCTCTGGGAGGGAAGCCAAGGGCTGTGTGAGGACTGAGTGTCCATAAATACATGGGCATGGGGGGCACTGACTGACACATGGGGGCATGCAGAAATGCAGACACACAGAGAACGTGTGGGAAATCCTGCCATATGCAGATAGTATGAACCCCCGGATTGGGGCGGTCAGTGCAAATCAGTCTCATATGTGTGACTATCTAAAGAGGCCGGTTTGCAGGAGCAGCTCGGTGGCCCCGCCCCAGACACCAAGAGCTCAAGTGAAGCCTTGCCCTTGCTCTGTAGGGACAGTGCCACCCACACTGCACTCTGCCATCTACCAGGTTATGAATTCTCCCAACGCCCTTGGGAGGCAGGCATCACGGAGGAGGGGGAGGAGACTGAGGCCCTGAAAGGAGCGAGACTGTCTACTCTAAGGGTTATACCTAAGAGGGCTTTGTGGGTAGAAGGGGAGGGAGACCCCAAGCACAGAAGCAGCACCTGGGTGCGGGTAGGGAGCACCCACGACTTTCCCCTGAGCTGGCCCTTAAGTTGACAGGACAGGGAGGGTGAGTCAGGGCAGGCAGTGGGCAGAGGGCCTGGGTGGGGGCTGCTGCCGAGAGGGTCTCTTGAGTATTTGTGGAGGTGGGGGTGGCAGCGTGGGGAAGGGTGTCTGGCTGAGACCCTCTGGTCACTGTGCACAGCCCAGAGTTTAAAGTAGTTTTCCATGGAGCAAAATCCCCTGATTTGGAGGGACTGTTCTGAGTCACTTGGGACAAGTCCCTCCCTTCCTGGACCCCATGTGGCCATCCCAGCCCCTGGGGACTGTCAAGGACCAGTCCTCTGGGGTTTCAGGGGAATACAAATACAGTCCAACCCCTCCCCGCTACTTGGGCCAGAGGACACTCCATTTCCCCCACATTCACCCGAGCCTCCTCGCTGCTTTCCTTACCTTTGTCCATTCCACTGAGCCACTCCCTGGCCGTCAGAGAGGGCTGGGCCCCCGCGGTGGGTGGGTAGATGTCCTCCTGGTAGGATTCTGACTGCAGGAGAAGTCAGGACAGTAAGAGCTGGGGTCGGGGAGGCCACCCACAGGGGGGCGCTTAGATAGCTGGGGGTCCAGGCCCTCCCCAACCCCGATGAGTTGAGAAAACCAAGGCCTAGAGAGCAAAGGGTCATGCCCAAGGTCACAGGGCAACTCAAGAGCAGAAGGGAGGACAAGTCAGGACTCCTAGCTCACTGACGCCTCACTGACCACAGGAAAGGCTTCCCCTTGATGGGAGGGGCCATCAGCCTCTCTGGCGCTGCCCCAGGGCCGGGCCCCGGGCTCCGGGCTCAGCCTTCTCCAGGAAGGGTTCCCTTGCACACCCCCCACCACTCTTACCCGCCGGGGCACAATCATGGATATGGGCTCGATGAGGCTTTTGGTTGTAATCAGTTTGTAGAAGCGGAAGATCTCACAGGTGGACACATCGAGACCTCTCTTTGGCATAACACCTGCAGAAGAACGGTCAACAAGGGCTAAGCGGTTCCAGCTGGGCTGGGGCCCCAGGGCCCGGTGTGAGTGGCCAAGCCAGGCTGCGCACCTGGGTGTAAACAGAGACCACTCTCCTCGGCTGGGCCGGGCCCCGTGCTGGGGAAATGGGGTGGAAGTTATCAGACCCTGTCCCCACCTTGCGGAATTTAAATGATTTTAGATCAACTTCTGCAGGAAGTGTGCTCTTGCTCTGGGCCCTCCATTGCCATTCCCACAGCTCATGGCCCAGATACTCTTAGTAGAGCTTATTCAGTTTTGTTTACTGTTAGCATGGTGCATCTTTCTCCATCTCTTTGCTTGTAATATAGCTGGGTCTTCATGTTTTAGTGGTTTCTTAAAGACAACATACGGTTGTGTCTGGTTTTGTTTTTTATCCCCAAACACACTGAGAAAATAGGGGCTCTGTTTGGTCAGTCTCTCCCATCTCTCTGCTACTGTCTAACTGTGTCCCCTTGGCCTAGAATACCTTCATTCTCTCCCCATGCTGTGCTCTGCCTCCTCTTTCTGTTCCTCAAATGTTGCCTCCTTCAGGAAGCCTCCCTGAGAACCTCCCGCACACCTAACTAGAGCTCCCATTGAGTCAGACTGTTGACCACCATCTCCTACCCTGAATGTGAGCCCCTCCAGGGCGGGGCCCGAATCTGACTCATCCCTGTCTCCCCAGGTGGCAAGCGGCCTCGGTGCCCGCACTCACCGATCCCCTTCTGTGGGTGATTGGAGCGGTATTCGGTCAGGTAGTTCAAGTGAGGCTTTTCGGCGCTCACCTCATAGTAGCGGATGTTCCCGTCTCCCTGCGGAGGAGGAGGGTGTGGTTCACAGGTGGTTCCCACCAGCCTCCACCGCACCCCGCTGCCACGCAGCAGAAACGTGGCGTTTATAGCAGGTAAAGAGTTGGCAAAGCCACCTCACACAAGGGAACACTAGGAAACTGTCATTAAAGCAGTAGGAAGGTCCTCATTTAACACTCAGTTCCCCCAACCATGACCCAAAGCCCAGGTACTTACAAGGCAGAAGAAGCCCTGGGGGCACAGGCTGGAACCCCACCCCCGTCCAAGAGCTGCACACAAAGGTCAGAGTGGCATGTGCTAAGACCAGCCAGTGGGTCTGACCTCCGGGCACTCCTGGGCGTCACTGTCATCATGACGGCAGTGCAGGGGTGTGGGGGAGTGCTGCTGTTAGCATGGGGGGCTGAGGTCAGGGCTGCCAAATACAGACGATGGTCCTACCCAGTGAAGACCTGCTCTGCCCAGATTTGAAGTTGCCCCTGATGAGACACACCAACTGGTCCCTCCTCATCTGGACCCACGGTTGGGGAGGGACCAGCTCAGGGTCTTCTAAAGCTCTGGGCCCAGGTGCTCCTGGGAGCCAGGAAGGTGGGAGAAGGGCTGGGCTCACCACAGGGGGAAGAGTCCAGTGACTCTTGCCTGTCTTTGTCCCTGCCTTGCACTCCAAGGGCCCCAGGCTGCTGTCTGGCCACCAGTGGGGCTGAGCTTAGGGTAGTTCTCCCTCCTGCCTCAGGATTCCACAAGGCCCCCTTCCTCCTGTGCCAGACTGACCTTTCCCACCACATAGAGCATGTTGGTGTCCGCATCATAGAAGGGAAACAGCACGCCTGAGGAGCCGTCCAGGTCCTCCTCTGTGAGGGGCACCGAAAGGTCGTCCTGCAGGGAAAGGGACAACAGGAAGGCCTGTGAGTCACTCACGGGGGGTCCTCAGTGGTGCGCTCTGAGCCAAGAATTCCTGCCGTAGGGCTCTAGAAGAGAGTGTGTGTGTGTGTGTGTGTGTGTGTGTGTGTGAGTGTGTGTGAGAGATACCGCCACCTGTTATTTTGCCAGCCTTTGACAAGTCACTTCTTATACACCTGATCTCACTTCAGCCCTCCGCCGCCTGTTTTGTCATTTATTCTGATAAATGAAGAAGGAGATCTGCCAGTCTTTGAAACTGTGGACAACCAATACTGCTTTGCCTGGCCTTCGCCCCACCCCTGCCCCGCCTTAAACATCGGCTCCTGCTGCACACACGCCTCAGCAGTTCACGCCAAGCCTTTGCTCCAGCTGTTCCGTCTGCTCAGAACGCCCTCTCTCCCTTCCACCCGATCCTGGTCCCAGACGCAGTCCTGTGTCCTTCCCCTCCCCTGTCCTAACCAGTCTCCCTCTTTTTTATTTTTTATTTATTTTATTTTATTATTATTAATTTTTTTGTATTTTTCTGAAGCTAGAAACGGGGAGAGACAGTCAGACAGACTCCCGCATGCGCCCGACCGGGATCCACCCGGCACGCCCACCAGGGGGTGACGCTCTGCCCACCAGGGGGCGATGCTCTGCCCCTCCGGGGCGTCGCTCTGTCGCGACCAGAGCCACTCTAGCGCCTGGGGCAGAGGCCAAGGAGCCATCCCCAGCGCCCGGGCCATCTTTGCTCCAGTGGAGCCTTGGCTGCGGGAGGGGAAGAGAGAGACAGAGAGGAAGGAGAGGGGGAGGGGTGGAGAAGCAGATGGGCGCTTCTCCTGTGTGCCCTGGCCGGGAATCAAACCCGGGACTTCTGCACGCCAGGCCGACGCTCTACCACTGAGCCAACCGGCCAGGGCCCAGTCTCCCTCTTGAAATGACAAGATGCACAAGATCTGGGCTCATGCCATCAGGCTGTTGGCATCTTCCTGTTATTTATCAATAAATTCGATCAATGAGTGAATGAAAGAATGAATGAATGAAGAAGCCAGAACTCAGCGAAGGGATGTCGGCGGTGTTGCGTGGGAGTCTCACCTGGTCCCACAGGGCCATCTGCCGGTTGTTCCATCTGGATGTGCCCGTGGACAGTAGCTTCTTCAGGTTCCCCAGAAACAGCACTTTGTTGGCCCGGTGCCCCTTGTAGCTGGCTTCCTGCAGGGACACACCAGTAGGGACTCCCTTGCCTTGGCTTATGCCGCTGTCCCACCTGGAATGCCTTCCTTCCTCACCCCAATTCTGCCTGGAGAATCCTTCCAGAGTTATTGTTTCTGAGCTATAAGAGGCAAACTTCTGCCCGGTTTCACGCTCTTGTTCAAAGATTACTGAGCACCGACTATATGCAAAGCACGGGAATGGGTGGGCTCTGTCACCTGGGTGATCTCATCTAATCTTCTGAGAGGAAGGACTAATAACTCATTGCTGCAGATGAGGAAATAGAGGATTTCTGACACCTGAAATCGTTTGCCTAAGGTCACATGGATCAATAGTGGTACACTGAGGTCTCCAATCCCACGTTATGCCCCCTGACAGAGCTGAGGCACACCAACAAGCTTTGCCATTAGACCAGGTTCAAATCCCAGCTTTCAATGTGGGCAAGTCTTTTAGCCTCTCTTCAGCCTCAGTTTTCTCATCTGAAAAATGGGGATAATATGTGAGAAGGCTTGGCCAAAACTTATATTACTGTAATGAACAGCATTATTGCCCTGTTATCAGAAGGCTCCCCGTCTCCACTCCACTCCCTGCTCCTCTGACCCCAAGCCAGCCTCCAGCCTAGCACTGACCTGGAGGACGGACCCTGCTCGGGGGTCGAGAATCCGAATCTTGCGGTCTTTACAGGTGGTGGCCAGCAGGCTGCCATTGGTGTTGAAGGACATAGAGAGGATCACGTCTTGGTGACAGTCAATTGTCTTCACGGGGCTCATGATTACAGACTCCTTTGTCTCCAGGTTCCAGACCATTACCTGCACCACGGGGAGAGGGCTCTGAGCACAGTGGCCACCCCGCCCCCCCGGCCCCACAGTCACACGCCGGCCAGGCTGTAGTGAAACATGGTATCCCCGGGAGGGAACCACAGATGGCAGTCTGGCCAAGAGGCCTCAGGTGGGAGGATGGATCTGTCGGCTGAAGCTGCCACGTGGTAGGCGGGGAAAGCCGGGAGTCGGGCTGTCTAGTAGTGAGAATAAAAAACACCATCTGCCTTGGGGCAACAAAGCATCCATGCTGGGGGGACCCTGGCGGACCAGCGAGTCCAGGCAGTTTCGAACAGCAGTTTCCACCTCACACAGAAACACGGCTACCATGCACTGCACAGCTCCAGGACAACCCGTTCCCCAATCCATGACGTGAACAGTGCCCTCTGGAGTTGTGCACAGAATAACCTGCTCAACGCCCAGCAGTAGCCCCGCAGTCACCCTCCACAGACAGATAAAAGAGCCCTTCTGATCCAGCGGGAAAGCGGCCCTCCCCGCCCCGAGGGGCTCAGTAAAGCCTGATAGAGTTGTGCAGGGCAGAACTGAAAAGCCACAGCTATGGTCACACCAACCCCATATGTGTACAGATTGAGAAACTGAGGCTCAGAGAAGACAAGGGGCTTTCCCGGGTCACACTGCGAGTCAGAGATGGGTCAGAATAGAGTCTCAGTCTCCCATACCATGGATTTTCCCAACCCCCAGGGCCCAGCCCAGCCCCTCCAGGCAGACTAATGGGTTGAATAGTGTTCCCCCAAACTTACGTCTACCAAGAACCTCTGTATGTGACCTTATTTGGACATAGAGTCTTTGCTTATGCAATTAGTTATAATCCTTTTTTTTTAAAGAGAGCAAGGCTAGGGAATGGGGAGGAGAGAAAAGCATCAACTCATAGTTGCTCCTCGTATGTGCCTTGACCAGGTAAGCCTGGGGTTTCAAACTGGCAACCTCAGCGTTCCAGGTTGACACATTATCTACTGCGCCACCACAGGTCAGGCATGTCTGGTATCCTTATAAGAAGAGGAGAGGTCACATAGACACACAGAAGAAAAGGCCATGTGACAAGGAAGACAGTTGTGATGTATCCATAAGCCAAGGAATGCCTGGAGCCCCCAGAATCTAGAAGAATCACACAGCCTTCTTCCCTAGAGACTTTGGAGGAAGCATGGCCCTCCTAACACCTTGATTTAGGACTTCTAGTCTTCAGAACTGTACAAGAATAAATTTCTATTGTCTCAAGCCGCTCAGTTTGGTGGCTTGTTAGGCAGCCCCCGGACGCTAATCCACAGACCCACCTTGTAGTCGTAGCCCGCACTGAAGAGGATGCCGGTGGCCGTGGGGTGCCACTCCACCAGGCCCACTCGGCGGGAGTGGCCCACCAGCTCCTTGCTGTAGGTCGTGAGGTTCCTTGTCAGCAGCTGCTTGGGGATGTTCCAGATCTTAATCTGTCAGGGGATACATGGCCCAGGGGAGTGTTAGCCAGGGCCACCTCGGCACCCCTGCTACCCGAAGACCTGGCAGTGCCCAACAGAAGGGCTGGGGAGTTCTCTCTGTGTCCACCTCTCACTCAGTAGAGGAGCAGCTGGGGCACCTCAGAGGGACAAGGGCTTTGCCAAGGTCCTCCAGCCCATGCAGGGGCTGGCACTGACCAGGGATGAGTCCAGGCCTCCCAATCTGCCTCCTGGTACCGCCCAATCTGCCCCTTGGTAACCGGTGCCATCCTAACAACCTGAGGTGGTGGGTAGTAGGTGCGCCATGGGCCTGACTCCCTGGCTGGGCGTCAGAGAAAATCTGTCTCCCAGCATAGGGTATCCCCCGAAGAACAGTGCTCTCCCCCTGCCCCTTGTCTCAGAGGCCCCGGTGGAGCCATGGATGCCAGGAGGAAGGGTTCGTGCTGAACCCTCAGGGCACTAGGGGGCCAGCCAACACAATCTCTGGAACCCCTTTAATGTTCCTCAGCATCCCCTCCATGGAAACCGACACCAGTGCCCTTAGAACTTTCTACCTGCTTGCCCTGGTGAACTGGTGTGTTTCCTTTACCAGACAGTGAGGGTTCTGTAACACGTTCCGTTTCTCTTTTGCCTTGGCTGCCAGGCAGCTCTGAGCTACACCTAAGGTTCAGCAGCTGCAACCCTCCAATGCCAACGTTTCTGGTATTATTTCCCCACTTCTTCTATCTGTGGCTACAGCCCTTCAGGGAACTGGCATAACTCAGTGGAAAGAGACTGGGCTCTGATCTCAGACCTCAGTTTGAAGTCTGGCTCTGCCTCTACAAACTGTGTGACATCGGGCAAGTAGCTGAACCTCTCAGATGCTCGACTTCCCCATTGCTGGGAAGGAAAGACTGAGTGAAATATGTATAATGAGAGTCAGGAACACAGTGGGCTCACAATAAATGGTAACTATGACTTTTTTCCTAATTTAAATCACCAGATCACATCTGTGTCTTTTTGTTTTAAGCCAGACCCACCATGTTTTAGAAGTGGCACCGAATAAATGATAAGTAAATAACACTGAACATTGTGGGGGCAGGGATTAAGGTCCCTGGTACAGGATAGGAACTCAAAAGAGTTGGTGAAAGTGAAGCTTTAGGAATAGTTTTGGTATCCATATGCATTTTTGTTTCCCATGCCTATTCTTTTAAAATTTGCTAGCCTACTGACTGTGAGATCAAGTGGCACAATATTTTCTGGCCACAATAACAATGACCCTCATAGCATTTTATAGTTCCCCCCAAAGATGGGATTTCCCACTAGACTATGAATCTCACTGGATCTTCACTAGGCTGTTGGGAGCTATTATGCCCATTTTATAGGTGGGGGAACTGAGACCCATAGTGAGGAGTCATGCCCCTAGTTCCAGGAGACCCGAATCTAAACCAGCCCCGCCCCAAACAGTAACCTCCCCTCATGAAGGATGAAGGGGGTCAGGAGCAGCAGCGCTGAGCACCGACACCATTCCATCTCCCTCTGCCCCAATCCCGCTCCTTTTGGTTGAAGGAACAGCCTTATGTGCTGACACTCACCGTGGTATCTTCAGAACACGAGGCGATTTCAAAGTCATCAAAAGGGTTCCACTTGATGTCCAAGACATTCCCTCTGTGCCCGCAGACCTTAGGGTAGTGGGGGTCCAACTTTCCTGTCTGCAAAACAATGTCCAGAAGAGTTGGGGACGAGAGCGTGCTAATTCCACTTTAGTGTCTGACAGTCACTTGGTCAGTCAGCAATCACCGAGTAGACAGGGAAACATATCGGGCAGGACTGGACATCTAAGTAGGTGTCTAATCTAGCACTTGCCATTATTCCTAGTGTGATCCTGGGGGAGTCACATCACTTCTCTGAGCCTCAGTGACTTCTTCAGCAAAATGCAGGCAATGACAGGTATTTCACAGAGCCAATGTGAGAACCATAGGAGATGAGGTATGGAAAGGGTCTAGCACAGTGCCTAATGCATAGTAGGCCTAATGCATAGTAGGTACTCAATAAAAGGACTTTTCCTTTCATACAGTGCTGGTGGGGAGGCAGAAACAGCGCAGCCATTTTAGAAAACAGTCCGGCAGATCCTCAGAAGGTTAAACAGAGTCACCCTACCTATAACTTCACTTCCAGGTATATCCCCACGAGAGATTATACCCCCACAAGGGCAAACAAAAAATGCAAAAAAAACCCAAACCTGTACATCAATGTTCAAAGCAGCATTATTCAAAATTGCCAAAAGGTAGAAACAAACCAAATGTCCACCAACAGATGAACAGATACACAAAATGTAGTATACTCATACAATGGGACATTATTCAGTCAAAAAAAACAATGATGTTCCGATGCATGCTACAACATGGATGAACCTTAAAAACATTAAGTGAAATTAGTCAGACATTGGAAGCTACAAAATACTGTACAATTCCACTTAGATGATATAGCAGATGTGGTTTCACTGCTTGAGCCAATCAATAGATGCCCTGGTACCTGGTATTCAAAACCCTGATTAATGTAAATGAAAAATTCTGAACAGGTAAAGCCGTAGAGACTGAAAGATTGATGGCGTGGGGGAGGGGCAGTGGGAGTGACTGCTAATGGGTGCGGGTCCCTTTTGGGGTGATGAAATCACTTTGAAATTAGACAGTGGTGATGGTTACACAACCACAGAATACACTAAAACCCACCGACTCACACACTTTGAAATGGTGAATTTTATGGTACGTTGAGTTATATTTCAGTTAATAAAAAAAGGGAATTCCCTTCTCTTCTCCTCTTTCCAGCTGAGAATTCCCGTGCAGGGCTGGGAGGACACACAGGTCCCATGGCCCATGCCACATAGCCCAGAAGCTGAAATTCCCAACTGCAGTGACAGACTGGGACATTCCCTGGGTCATGGGGCAGCCACATGGGTTCAGGCACAGAAACTTGGAGTAGACAGGGACCAACACACACATTTTACACACCAGTCTGCATGGTCCTGGCAAAACACGGAGCAGGACAGGCTCCTCTGCCTGCCCACATCCACCCTCCGGCCTCGGGTCCTGGGAGCCCACCCACCAGAATGCTCGCTCCCCTGACCTCTTTCATATTTAAGTAAAAGAGCTGCCCTGGCAGGTTCTCTCAGTTGTTTAGAGTGTCAGCCTGACATGCCAACGTTGTGGGTTCGACCCCCAGTCAGGACACATACAAGAATCAACCAGTGACTGCATAAATAAGTAGAACAGCAAATCAGTGTTTCTCTCTTTTTCTCTCTCTCCTTTTCTCTCTTTCTTTAAAATCAATAACTTTTTTTTATTTAAAAAAAGAACTAAAATCTGATCATGTCTGCTCAAGTTTTGTAAGCCTCTTTCTCCTCATCTATGAAATTTGAATAATCCCTTCGCCCTTGGGATTGTTATGGGTGTAAAATGAGATATTGTGCATGCCCTATAGAGTTTAAGTGCTCAAATAAGAACAGCTATTACTATATGTATATGTGTGCGTGTGCACACATACATGTATCAAAACTGAAGAAAATACTGGAAGGAAATACACACCAAAACATTAACGGTTAGCTCTGGATAGCGGGATGAATAGGTGCTTTTGATCATCTTCTATGTCTTTAAAAGTTTTTTTCCCAAACTTCCTATAAAAACCGTGAATTTTGCAATAGAAAAGTATTTAAGACAAAACTCTAGACTTTCTGAAAATACGGGTCCTTCTAGGATTAGCCAAAGATTTGTTATAAAACTGCGCAACTTGAAGGGCTCTCGGAGACCAGGAGCAGTAAAAACCCAGCACAGCTCTCGTACCTACACCAGTGGCAGGCACCACTAGTGGATCGCTGCACTCTCTCCCTGACCACAGACTGGAGGGGGGACTTGCCCAGGATTGTGGGAATGTGAGGTGCAGAGCTGGGCTGCAGCACAGGGCTCTGGCCAGCAAGTGTGAGTCTGTGGTGTCCTTACTGCGCTGAGGGAGCCCAGCCCTCCCTGAGTCAGTGTCCTGCCTGCTTCCTGCACACAGCCTTCCTCTTCTCTTGGATCATTTCCTGGGTCAAGGGCATGAGCAGTGTGAGGTCTTGGACTATGGCACACCTAATTGCTCTCAGGGCCTTTATCTCTACACTCTGGCCCTGGGCCATGACCCAGTCTGGCCTGAGGTTGCCTCATAAGAGCTGATTGCAGGCGGGCCCAAGGCTGACAGGTGGCAAACCGCCAGGAGCACCGTTCAGACCCACAGCTCCCAGGTCAGCCCAGCCAGGCTCAGGAGGTGCGTCAGGGCCAGGCCTTGGTCAGACAGGCAGCTGCTCAGAGTGGAGCTTGGGCCAGCCGTCCTCCCAGGCGTGGCAGAGCAGAAGCCCCAGCCCCAGGCAGCTTGGCTCTCCCCTGAGGCTGGCAGGCTGCTCTGTGCTGAGGACCCTCATTAACAGACATTAGGCAGTCTGGTGGGCTATTGACTGAGCTGCTAAAAGCCCTGTCAGGACAGGGACATTTACAATGGAAAAATAATACAATTATTGATCAATAATAATACAGAAATAAACTCTGTGTTCCACATACTCACAACTGTAAACTTACTTTTGTCCCACCCTGTATATGTTTGCAAATACATATACCTTTTGCAAAAACCCAAAACATTATTTTTAAAATTACACATTGACTTGAAATTCATATAGTCTTCAGATGCAGCTCACCAGTTGTATTTTGTAAACCATGCTGATTCACACATAGCAGCTTGTGTGCGGAAGGTACCGTTAAACCTGTCTGATCTGTTTGCATAGGTCATATGAGATAAGATATTTGTTAACTGTAGAGATGGTGCAAATACCAACATAGAAATTGTAAGTACACTCCAAGGGTGATACTCACCTCTCTCTGAGTTCTGATTTCTTCATGCATAAAGCAAGGATAACATTAATGCCTATCCTTAGCAACGTCCTAAGGAACACAGGAGAAAATGTGTGCAAAAATACTTTACCAATAGAAAGCAAGTTTATGAAATACTGATAAATATCACTTAAGAGATAAAATGTAATATTCATATTCTTTGCTCTTTGTTCATATTCTTTGTTCTTCAGGTTTCATAGGGAATAAAGCATGTTTATTTGAATTTTGAATTTTATAAACAAAGTCTCGGTTGGAGTTATTTGTCCAAACTAGTAACATAATTGTCAACTTATAGGTTCAGTGAACCAGAATTACTCAGTGCCAGTATTTCTAGATTACTAAATAATCAGGAGGTCACTTCCGCCCTTCTGTCCATTAGCCAGCCATCAGCCAGGAACAGGCCTCAGACTGAAAAATGGGATGGGAGAGAAGGCCAGACAGGAGGAGTCAGGCTGTGGGCACGGAGACAGTCACCCTGCAGAGGCTCAAGGCTGGACGCTACGGAGAGACGGACACGTGGACAGATGAGTTATGTCCTGATGAGAAGAAGTATGCCCCTGATTGGGGCCAGGGGGACTGTCCAGAAGAGAAAGTTGAGCAGAAGGAAGGATGGTAGGGGTGTTTCCTAATCCTGAGAATACACTTGCTGCTAAAATGCAAATCGTGTTCCCATAAGCGTCGTTCATCAACCTTCCTCTCACGAGTACACATATGAGCATGAAGATGGCTTACTGCAGAATCCCACACCCAGGGCTGGAAGTGGTGAACCGCAGAGGTTATCTGGTAAGCCCACTTGGTCACCTCCAGAAATGGGGAGCTCACTTCCTATCCAGGTGGTTTATTCCACTTTCAGACCCTATTTACTGTGAGAAAACACTCCTTACTTCAAGCCTGGTGTGGCCTCCCTGAGTGTGTCCCCTCACTTTCTGCTTCTGGTCCTGGCTCTGTCCTTTGGGACCCCACAGACACCCCTCCCACAGCTCCCAGGCCAGCTCCTGGGAAATTTGAAGGTAGAGGACCTATTCCTTGAGTAAGTTCTCTTCCAGGCCAAATAGATCCATAGAACTGAAAGAGTCAAAAATAACAAAAACAAAAGAAATAAAATGGATTAGTCCACACCCTGCGTTCCAGACGGGGAATCTGAGAGTGGAAGGGATAGTCCACACCCTGCGTTCCAGACGGGGAATCTGAGAGTGGAAGGGATAGGCAGGTGCTCTGGAAGGCTCCGAGATTCAGAATGTCCACTGGACAGGCGATGGAGGGCTTTGGTGAGGACGGCAGGACTTCATCTGCGGCAACAGGGAGCCCCGGGAGGCATCTGAGCAGGGGAGTTTCACGGTTAGACACAGGCTTGAGAAGGCTCCATCTGGCCTCTAAGCACTCAGCAGTGAAGTGCCCTCCACGCCCTTTCTCCAGGCACCTGAAGGCCCTGGTGTCCATTCGACCCCTCAGGCCCATGGCTCCCCTCTGGCCTGGTCCATTCCCAGCAATGTCCCAGCGTCCACTGCCTGCCTCAGCCTTCATTCCTCCCCTCCTCCACACCTCACAGCAACCACTCTACCCTTCCAGAGGTGAACCTGCTGCAGGCTGGGCCCCAGGGTCAGGAGCCCAGCCTGGCATGTCCCCAGGCTCAGGGCGGGCCTGGGCCCAGACCTTCCCACTGCACCTCATTCCCTGAGCACAGCCCTCTGTTGCCAAGGCTGCAGGCCCCGCCCACCAGTGGGCTCTCTCTGGGTCACCGCACGCAAAAGGGCCCTACCTGCAGTCACTCCCTTCAGACACCTGATACCACCTGGGTCAGCCTAGCCCCTTTGAGAAGAACTTCCGGGACACCATGGTAAGGCCAGACACGTTCCACCCAGACACTCTGTTAAATAATTAGCTAACTTGTCCCTCCCTAGCTTCCTCCCTCTGCCTGGATGGAACAAAATCCCTGGTAACCAACAAGGAGCCGATGTCTCCTTGGGTCCTCCTCCTTACTGCTCAGGGTCCTGGGGAAATCAACTCTCTGAGCCTCAGCATCCTCATCTGCACAATGGGACGATGCTCCTTACACAGCGGGCTATGAAGGCATCAGTGTAACACTGTCTTGTCTGCCCGGAGTGAGTGCAGTGTGCTGGGACCGGCACCTGCATGCTTCGCCTGCTGGCCTCTCACTCCTGCTCCATCACACTGGATGTGGTAACTTAAGAAAACATCGACCAAATGCAATGCCTTTCTGGACCTGATTCAAACACAAAGAGGCATTTATGAGGCCATCAGGGACGTTTCACATGAAGTGGAAATCAAGTGACACAGGAGTGTCAGTGCTGGGATCCTGGCACTGGGGTCAAGTCAGAAAAGGTACAAATTTTTTAGAATTGCATCCTAAAGTTTGTGGGGATAAAATGACAAAATGTCCAGGATTTGCTTTAAAATACTTTAGGGAAAAAAAAGGGGGCGATGGAGGAAGCAAGAGTTGCAGTCTTGTCCTGGCTGTCTGGCTCAGTGGAGAGAGCATTGGCCCAGCGTATGGACATCTGGGGTTTGATTTCTGGCCAGGACACACAGGAGAAACAACTATCTGCTTCTCCCCTTTCCCCCTTCTCTCTCTCCCCTCCCACAGCCAATGGCTTTATTAGTTCAAGTGTTGGCCCTGGGCACTGAGAATGGCTCATTCTTCCCAGCGTCAGCCTCAGGAGCTAAAAATAGCTTGGTTGATTCGAGCATCGGCCCCAGATGGGATTGCAGGGTGGACCCTGGTCAGGGCGCATGCGGAAATCTGTCTATCTCCCCTCCTCTCAAAAAAAAAAAAAAAGTGGCAGTCTTGAAAATTCTAGAATCTGGGTATAGCAGAATTCATTATATTGTTTTTAATCAACTTTTGTGCTTGAAATTTTTTCACAATTATGAAGAAGAACAAGATCACAGTCTAGCTACTGAAATGCAGTTTGCAAGCCAGCAGCATCAGTACCACCTGGGAGGAGAGGAGCCAGAATCAGCACACAGAAGTGCAGGATGCCCGGGGATATCTGAATCTCAGATAAACAACAAATATATAGTATTTTTAGTTTAAGTACGTCCCACACGGTATTTTACTTACACTAAGAAAATTTCTTTATGAAAACAGCTTGGCAGTTTCTTATAAAATTAATACATTTCATGACCTAGTAGTCACTGCACTCCTAGGCACCTGTCCCATAGAAATGGAGACTGATTTATGTTCACACAGAAACCTGTAGACAAATGTTTATAGCAGCTTTATTCATGACAGCCCTGAACCGGAAACAATCCAGATGGCCTTCAGCTGGGGGGTGGGGGGGGTGGGGGACGGTTAAACAGACGGTGATGCGTTCACACCACGGAATACTACTTAGCAACGAAAAAGAATGAGCTATTAATATGCACAGTGACTTGGATGGATCTTTAATGTTGAGTGAAAAAAGTCAAGCCCAAAAGATTACATACTATATAGTTCTATTCATATAACATTTAAAAAAATTGATTTGAGAGAGAGAAACATCAGTTTGTTGTTTCACTCATTTATGCATTCATTGGTTGATTCCTTGTACGTGCCCTGACCCGGGATCAAACCTGCAACACTGCCATATCGGAATGATGCTCTAACCAACTAAGCTACCCAGCCAGGGCTCATAGGACGTTCTTAAAATGGTAAATAAAAGTATGGAAATGGAGAACGGATGAGTGATTATTGGTCAAGATGAGAGTGAAAGTGAGGGAAGTGGTTGTGACTATAAAAGGGCAACATGGGCAACCTCTGTGACACTGGAAGCAGTCTATGTCTTGATTGTACTGGTGTCAATATTCTGGCTGTGATATTGTACTCTAGACTTGCAAGATGTTACTATCGGGGGAAACTGGATGAAGGGTACACATAATCTGTGTTATTTCTTACAACTGCAGTACATGTGAATCTACAATGACCTCAAAGCCAAAAAGTTGAATGAAAAAGAAAAAACAAGTAACAAAAGTTATTTGGTGTTTATCTGAGCTTCATATTTAACTGGCATCCCACATTTTATCTGCAACTCTGGAGCTTGTTGGGATGCAGACTCTCTGGCCTCACTTCAGGCCCACGGAATCAGAACCTGCGCTGTGACGCTCAGGCCTGAGCTCTGACTAGTGGCTTCCAGCTCCTGTGATGCCTGGACTCCTAGGAGTCTGTGACAGCAGCAATTAACATGTGTCTGCAAGCTATTTATGATACTATTTCAAAAAACCCAAAGGGAATTAATTGCACATTTTACCCAACATCAGGCTGCACAAGACAACTGAATGTCAACCGTCCAGAGTGGCTTTCCCACTGGACACAGAATAGAGCCAGACTTCTGCCCTGGCCTGTGAGGCCTTCTCAGTCCCACCCTTGCTCCCTTCTCTGACCACCTCCCACTGCTCTTGCCTATGTGACAACACACCAGTTTGCTTCTCAAACACCAAACCCATTCCCACCTCAGGGCCTTTGCACCTGCTATTCATTCCACCTGAACACTGCTTCTCGCATTTCTAGCGGCTCTCTGCCCAAATGTCATCTCCCTAGAAAGGCCTTCTCTGATTCTCCTAACTAAGCTAGGGGTCCCCTCTCCCCACCCAGGTCACATTCCAACACATCAAACCAATTTATTTTCTTAATATCAGTTGTTAGTACCTATGTACACTGAAAATTTCATGTGAGTTGGAAACTGTGACAGTTCTGAAAATGTCTGAGTAATAAATATCAGGAAAACACTTGAATGTGTAATTAAGAATGCAGTTTGTTTAGTGGACAGAATCTTTTAAAAGCACCCAGAATTTAGAAGAAATAAGTGTCAAACAGGCCATCTCTAAGGGTCCTTCCAGCTCGCCTTCAAGTCTTTCCATAAACCCCATTGTACACTCAGCCCTCCTCAGCTTGAAAAATTTCAGTTCACACTTATACTGGCATTCAAGGCCCTTCTTATCTGGACCCAATCCACTTCTGCAGGGTACTTCCCTTCCTCCCCTAAACAAACTGTTCATCTGTTCTAGCCAGACAGCTCTCTACATTGTTCCCTGAACCATCCACACATAGTTCCACCTCTGTGCCTTTGCTTGTGCTAGTCCCTTCGCCAATTTTGCCCTCCCTATTTATTTGGGTGAACAATTATTAGAGAATTTGTTCAAGCAATGAAACTTATGAGCACCAATTGTGTGCCTGCAATGCGATATTTGGATAAACAAAGTACTGGTTCATTTTTTTCTCCCCTATTCCAAGTATAGAAGGTTCTAGCAGAACACAAATGATTCTGATTGAAAGTAGTCAGAGCTTGGTGTCCTAAGGGAAAAATACAGGCTATGGGATATATTCTAAAAAGGAGAATGGTCTGGAAATTCGAGGGAGGGAGAAGAAGTGGCTATTCATGAACATGGTATGTATTTCCATTTGCTTGGGTCATTAATATTTGTTTCTGGAAATGCTCTGTGATCTTCTCCATCTAAGTCTTGCTTGTTTACTCCCAGGCATTAATTCTCCTTTTTCTACTGCAAATGTTTACATTTTGTAAGCATCCTTGATAGGTCAAAATGCAGTTCATTTTTGTATTCTGATTTTTTTTAATCCAGTTACCTTCTAAACACTCCAATTATTTTTCCTAATAATTTGACTATATGTTCTTCTGTGTTTCTATGTAGTCAATCATATCTATAAAGAAAAGTGGTATTACTTCTTTTTCAATCCTTAAAACTTTTACTTATTTTTCTGGTCTTACTGTACAGTCCAGAACCTTTTTTATTTTACTGATGACATAAGGTGATGTTTCTAACATTCTTTTTTTAAATTATATTTTTATTTTATAACTTTTTCTTTTTTTAAGTTCTTAAATTTTTTTACTTATTAGTTTTTAAGAGAGAAAAGAGAGACTGGGCGGGAGGAGGGTGAGAAGCAGGAGACATCAACTCATAGTAGTTGCTTCCTGTATGTGCCCTGACCAGGCAAGCCCAGGGTTTTGAACCCGAGACCTCAGCATTCCAGGTCAACACTTTATCCACTGCACCACCACAGGTCCTAACATTCTTTCTTTACAAATGATGCTTGCACCATATTAACAAAGAGATCAAATATCACCGATAATGGGACAAACTGACAACATGTGTCATGTGATGTAATAAACCAAGGATGTAACATCACTTGTTTAACACTCTTGCCAAAACTGCATAACATCAATGTGCCCTTACTGGATAGCTCATTTGGTTAGAGTGTCATCCCAATACGAAAAGGTTGTGGTCAGGGCACATTACAGAAGCAGATCAATGCTTTTGTCTCTTCATATCCCTTCCTCTCACTCTAAAATCAATCAATAATTAAAAAAATTAATATAATATATAAAAATATATAAAAATAATATATATTATAAATATATATTAAATATATTATAAATATTATAATATATATAAAACATCAATATAATCATAAGGAAAAAATTTTAAAAATCCAAATTAGGAACATTTTACAAAACAACTAGACTTTACTGCTTAAAAATGGCAACACCATGACATAAAGTAGCCTAAGAGAACAAATAAATACAATGCATGATCCTACTTGGATTCTGGGCCAGGAAAAAAATTTCTATATAAACACATATGGAGAGGAAAATATAAAAGAGAAAAAGTAAATCTTGCAGAATGTTAACAACTGGTGAATCTAGGTGAAGGATAATCAGTTTATTCAACTGTTTTTGCAACTTTTCTATAGGGTTGAGACTCTTTCAAAATAAATGGTTTTAAGAAATCTGTATCCTATATATTAGTGAAATTCCCTTTTTCTAGTTTGCAAAGAATTTTTGTCATGAATAGGTATTGCACTTTATCAAATGTTTTTTCTGGATTTATGATGACCATATGGTTTTTCTCCTTTCATTTGTTAATATAAAGATCTATCAATACATTGTTTCTGGAATAAATCCAACTTGGTCAGAATGCATCTTTTTTAATCATATAATTTTAAAAATAGTTACAGGACTATTCAGGCCTTCTATTTCAACCTGTATTAGTACTGACAAGTTATATATTTTTTATAGAAATATGTCCATATTGTTAACATTTTCAAATATATCATAAAATTGCTCACGTTAGTGTCTTGTGTTTTGAAACTCTGTTGTTATATTGCCTTTTGTTCCTGTTGTTATTTGCACCTTCCCTCTTTTATTCTTGACCGTCTGACCAAAGCTTTGAGACCATCTGACCGTCTTTCCTAGGAACCAACTTTTGGCTCTTTTGACACTCTCTACTGTATCTTTGTATTTTCTTTCACTGATATCAGCTTTTTATTATCTCCTTTCTCAAACTTACTTTGTTTATCTGTTGTTTTTTCTAACATCTTAGTTGGAACATTCATTTCAATATGATTTTTTTTTTTTTTTAGCAAGAGAGAGAGTGACAGAGAGACAGAAAGACAGAGACAGAGACAGCCAGGAAGGGAGAGAGATGAGAAGCATCAACTGTAGTTGCGGCACTTTAGTTGTTCTTCGATTGCTTTTTCATACATGCTTTGACTAGGGGGCTCCAGTTGAGCCAGTAACCCCTTGCCTAAACCAGAGACCTTGGGCTCAAGCCAGCACCTTAAACTCAAGCCAGCAACCTGGGGTTTCAAGTCAGCCACCTTTGGGATCAAGCCAGCAACCACAGAGTCACGTCTATGATCCCATGCTCAAGCCAGCGACCTCAGGGTTTTGAACCTGAGTCCTCAGCATCCCATGTTGACGCTTTATCCACTGCGCCACCACCTGGTCAGGCTCAACATGAATTTTCAAATACAAGCAACCATTTTATACATTCCCCTTGAAGCATCACTTTCCCTTAAGTTTTGTGACATATTTCATTATCATTCATTTCTAAGTAGTTTTAAATATTCATTTTTATATCTTCTTTGACCTGGAGGTTATTTTTAACTGTGTCTTTATATTTCCAAATGAACAGGAATTTTAAAATTATCTTTTGTTATTGATTTCTAAGTCGATTGCATTGGGATCAGAAAACCTGGGTAATTTGATTCCAATTTGACTTTTAACTTCTGAAGTCCTTTGGGTTCTAAGTCTGATGCTTGTAACTCATGGTGGCTTACATGCTAGCTCATCTCACATTATCAAGTTCCCTGATCTTAATCTATGGGACTCCTGTCCACACTGGAAATATTTTCCTCTAGAGACTGTCTCTGCTTTTACTGCGAGCCAGAGCCACTACCAATCCACAATCTCTTTAGTCCTCTTGGAGGCTTCTTCCCTAAGGCAGAGACTCAGGCTCCTGAAAAGATTTGCCATTAGGTTAATCTTTAATATACTGCCACTTGGGGATCAAAAATTGTTAAATATCAGCAAATGTATATGGTCCAACCTCTGCTGTCAACATTTGCCCTTAGGATAAGCCCGTTCATCCTGGTCATTTACTGCTTTCCTCTCCTACCTTAGATTTTGGCTCCTTTTGGGGGAAGGGGAAGTGGCTTTGGAGATTTCCCTGACATCTTGTGAGCCTGGCAATGCATTAAAAACTATATTTTATTCAGGAGTGAATTATTTTGCAGTGGGATGGAGGGGAAATCCCAGGAATAGCTAGGCAATTGCTGAAATCCCTGGAGAGGTATATTTTTTTCCCAAGGAGAAAACCGAGGCTCACAGAGGCGAAATTACTTATTCAAGGTCACACGGCTGGTAATAGGAGGTCTAGGACTTGAACCCATGCATTGTAGCAGAAAGCAAGGCCCTTTCTGTCTTCTCTCTGTCCTGGGCTGCCTCCTGAGAGCTGTTTGGGCCTGGGGCTCACCAAGCGTCCTTACCTGGTGCAGGGGGATGACGAGGAAAGCCCCCCCGCCAGCACACTCAGTCACGACTGCAATGAAGTGGGGGTTCACGGCGCAGAAGTGATTGTCGTGGACGCTGTGGGTGATGGGCACCGAGTCGTAGCAGTTCTCCTTGCTGGCTGGTTTGCCAAAGACGTGGCGGAACTTGGAGCTCCGGTACTGGGGGTGCCATGACATCTGCAGGAGACACACGGGACAGAAGGAGTGTGAGGCTCATGGCCTTGACAGTGGGACGCACGGGGAGCTCACCCGGAGAATGTAAGAGGGAACTACCGGGCAGTGCTGTGCTGTGGAGGCCAACCAAGTGAACAGGCTGCTTCTATGGACTTGGGGAGATGTGAAGAGATAACGCATAATTACTGCTGACCTGTCTGCTCTTCATCCCCTCAAGTGTGAACCCCCAAAAACGCGGAAAAACAGAGAAACCTCACCACCTTCCCAATCCACCATCTCACTGGCCAAGCCAGCCTCCCCACCCCCTCCCAGCCCAGCCAAGTGGGTAACACTGTGTCCTCTGGAGCCAGCCTGCCTGCGCTCCAATTCCAGCTCCACTCTCACCCGCTGGGCGGGCAAATGACTTAAGTTCTGAAACCTCCGTTTTCCTATCTGTAAAATGGGGGCAACAAAAGTATTCGTCTCATAGACTTGTCATGAGGATTAAATTAGATGATACATTTAGATCCCTTCATCAACAGTAATAATTACGAACACAATTATCATCCAGCCTTCCTGAGCTGCCCTCGCTTCTCATCCAGCCTTGTATTTATTTGTTCGTTCAATATGGACTGAGCACCCCTGTGTGAGAAGGCCCTGTGCCAGGCACTGCGGTTTTGGAAAGAGTCCGCCTGAGCCCAGCCTTACAGGAGTGAAGAGTCCTTTGAGTGAGGCCACTGGGGGAGTCTGGGTCACTGGGACCCAGGGGGCTGTAGGTAATAATGGAGGTTTGTTTGTACATGGCAGTCAGAGAGGGCTTACCAGAGGAAGTGACACGTGAGCGGTGATTTGAAGGGTGGCTAGGAGCTAGCCATGTTGGCAGGACAAGAGAGAGCTGGAACAGCTTGAGCAAAGGCCGTGAGATAGAAGAAAATAGGGAATGTTTGGGAAACTACAGGTAGGTTGGTAAGATTAACAAGGAGATGATACACACACACACACACACACACACACACACACACACACACTCACACACACAAATTGGTGATGTGAGTAAAAAAAGAACCAGCTGAAGGAGAGCAGAGCCAGCTCACGAATGGCCTGGGAGAGTCTAGGCCTGAGTGGTCAACCACACGATACTGTGTGGCCTTCCCTCAGCCTCGCCGCTGCTCAGGTAAAACCTCTTCTCTCCAGTCCCGGTGAGCCCACTGGACCCTCCCATCTATACTCCCACGTAGGGCAGAGGGATCCTCTGGACACCGAGCTTGGTTGCACTCCTTACCAGCCTGGCCCTGACCTTCTATCACCCTTCATTGCTTCCCATTCATTGCTTCCCTACAGGTTCAAGGCCAAACTCAGCCTGTCATTCAAGGCCTTCTAGTTGGGTCCCACACCATATTCCAAGATTCACTTTTTCTCGCTCATCTTCTAAAGGGCACCTTCCAGATAAAGACCCCCATCTAGCTTCCCTTGGGTCTTGCTCTTGCATCTCTGGTTCTCTGGGCCTTCACCCTTGCCTTTTCCTCAGCGTGGCTTAACTCCCCAGCCACCTATTACTGCCTGTAGTCACCTCCGCAAGTCCACGTCCTCCCACTCGTCCTCCCACTCGTCCCCCAGCTCCCGAGCGCCCAGTCTTCCCTGCGGCTCCGAGGGGCAGAGCTATGCTCTCCTTGCTCCCCACAGCCTCCCCTCCTCCCTGCCCTTGGGTCTCCCTCCGACACTGCCTGCCCTGATCTGGAGTCTAGTGTCAGGTCTCATCTTCCCTACCAGCTTAAGGTCCTGAACAAACAGCCCGGGCTCTGCTACAGGAGTGCCCAGCACAGAGCACTGCCCGCCCAGACCCCAGGAATTTCCCAGGGGAGGACAAGTTTGGCCGGATACCCACGGGGTCAAGACAAAGAAGGCATTTGCCCAGCCTGGGCAGCTCACCCTCAGGCTCTTCTTCTCTGTGCTCAGTCCAAAGGCACAAGACTAGACTTGTTGATGTCAGGAGGTAGAGCTGATCAAGGGCCTGACCTTACTTAGCCCATCTGCTTCATGGGGGCAAGTCTGTCCTGTGAAACTCAGACATTTCCTCTCTCCTTTTAGGAATCCTGCCCCAAATCCTGGCTGTATTTGCCAGGGCTACAAAAAGCAGGGACTGGCTAATTAATGCCCATCTGATCCCAGAAAGGATGTAAGAAGCCTTACAGAAATAGGACACAAGATAGAAGGCAATGGAAGAGCCATGAGGAAGAAATGGGGAGGGGCCAATGCAGGAACAAGAAGAGATCATCTGATGCGGGGGGGGGGGGGGGGGGGGGGTAGGCTACTGAATGTGTGCTGCCTGGTCCTCCACACAGAGGATGCAGACCTCATGAGCTTCCTAGCGGTCAATTCAATAATGGAAACAGAATCAGAGAAGGATTTAGTCAGTGTGTGCAAGATAAAGGCCACACCCTGCTAAGGAGCGGCACAGCTTTTCTCCGCCCTGTGTCCTGAGAGAAATGGGTCCTGGGAGTCTTCTTAGAAAGGAACAGCAGCCTGACCTGTGGTGGCGCAGCGGGTAAGGCGTTGACCTGGAACGCTGCAGTCGCCAGTTCAAAGTCCTGGGTTGCCCGGTCAAGTCATATACAAGAAGCAACTACTATGTTTCCTGATCCTCCCTTGCCTTTCTCTCTATCCTCTCTCTAAAATAAATAAATACAATCTTTAAAAAGAAAGAAAGAAAGAAAGAAAGAGAGAGAGAGAGAGAGAGAGAGAGAAAGAAAGGAAAGAAAGGAAAGAAAGAAAGAGAAAGAGAAAGAAAGGAAAGAAAGAAAGAGAAAGAAAGAAAGAAAGAAAGAAAGAAAGAAAGAAAGAAAGAAAGAAAGAAAGAAAAGAAAAGAAAGAGAGAGAAAGGAACAGTAGGGACAGACTTCCCTAAGGTCTTGTCAATTAGGTGGCAGCTGAGAAGCTGCCTTAGGTCTGGGCTGGGGGTGGGAAAGTAGGGAGAAGTCAGCAGGCTGGGCTCCAGGTCCCCCACCCCACCTTCCTCTGAGCAGCAGTGGGGTGGGGGGGGGGGACCTGTCTACGACCAGTGGCGATGCTCACCAGCCAGTCCGCCACTTGCCGCACGTCCCAGCCTCCTTGCAGTGAGGCAGCCATGGTGCAGCCACGGGCAGAAGTGACGTGTGCTACTTCCGGGCTGAAGCATAGAAAACCTGCCTGTGACCCTCCAGAACTCTTGTCCTTGGTGCAAGAGATGAGAAGGCCACGTGTTCTAGATGGCACAACTTCCATCATCCCGGGTTCCCCCAGGGACTGTATGGAACCGAGCTTCTACCCCCAGCTGGCTCATGTCATAGAGCAGGGGTCCCCAAAGTACGGCCCGCGGGCTGCATGTGGCCCCCTGAGGTCATTTATCCGGCCCCACCACACTTCCAGAAGGGGCACCGCTTTCATTGGTGGTCAGTGAGAGGAGCATAGATCCCATTGAAATACTGGCCAGTTTGTTGATTTAAATTTACTTGTTCTTTATTTTAAATATTGTATTTGTTCCCGTTTTGTGTTTTTACTTTAAAATAAGATATATGCAGTGTGCATAGGGTTTTGTTCATAGTTTTTTTTATAGTCTGGCCCTCCAACGATCTGAGGGACAGTGAACTGGCCCCCTGTGTAAAAAGTTTGGGGACCCCTGTCATAGAGCATGACAGAGAAATAAGAGGGAACCCCTGAGATAGCGGGGTTATTTGTCACGGAGCGTAGCCTGCCCATCCTGCCCCACACACCGCCCCACACAGGCCCAGCCAATGGTGGTGGGCACACAGGGCCTGTGCTTGGAGTGGCCAGGGCACAGGAAGCCTGCAGGGAAGAAGTGGGCGAGGGCAGGACCCGGATCACTTCGGGAGCCACGCTGAAGGACCCGGGCTTGAGGGCAGTGGGAAGCGACTGCAGGTGAAAGCAGGAGAGTGGGAAGCCCAGATTCCCCTTTCAGACGGACTCCTGACCACTGAGAAGACAGGGCGGACCAGATGAGAGATGACGGTCACCTGGGCTGCGGTAGGGCAGAGGGGGTGGGCAGGAGACGCCACGCTAGTGAAATACCACGGAGGGCAGAACAACCAGCTTGGGCCCCGAGTGCCGTGGTGGGCTCTGGCGGGCAGGGGCAGGTCACGGCCACTGAAATCAACATGATCTGCTGGTCAGCAGCAGCCCAGCCCCTCTGGCCACCCCCAGTGCTCTTTCTTCACAGCCCGGGGCCTGGCCACACACCTGAGGGACCGGCTCTCTGCCCAGGGTCAGGGTCAGGGGGCCTCAAGGGCCCTAGGCAACAGCTCAACTTGAACTCACAGTCACCTCTATGGACAAAGCAACTCCCAGTTTTGGGGTGGCTGCTGTGTGCCAGGTGCCATTCCAAGTGCCATCCTTGTATGAACTGACCAGGGAGGTGCTACCTGGCTGCCCACTACAGATGCAGATTTGAGGCAGAGAAGTAACTGCCCCCCGTCCCAGGTCACACAGCCGTGAGTCCTGGAGCTGGGAAGGAACGCTGCTGCCCCCGCAGCCTCCACCTCCAGGTTCCTGAAGGTCACCACCATGATGACAAAAGTTCCTCCACACCCACAACACCCGAGATCCCACCTCAGCCCATGACCATTATCACCCCGCTTCACCAAAGAGGAAAACCAGGCTCAGGAAACTAAGTGCGTGCACGCCCTCCAGAAAGGGGCTGCTGGCCGCGGAGCAACGTGAGCATCGGTGACCTTCTGCCCCCCTGCCCCAGACACCTTTCCCCACCCCCCCCCCACCCCTCCCACCATCTTATCTTTACTGCCAAGGTTCTTCCAGACCTATTGCCACGGACAGAAACCTACAGAAGTGGGGGATGGAGCAGCACCAAGCCAGGCAGCTGCCTCTCCCTTTGCCCGGATACGAGAGTATGCACGCATCTATGCAAGTGACGTCTGTGCGATTCTGTGTGTGCTGTGCGCAAGTCTGCACCTGGGCACTGCATCCCCCAGGGTGTTCATAGGCACCCACGTACTCACTCCTGTGGTGTGCATGCACGAATGCATCTGGTTGGCTGTTTAACTGCATCTGTGCATGCATGACTGTAAGGACTCAGTAATTCAGAGAACTGGAATTTTATTTTCCCTACAAGTAGGCACTTGCTGGAAATGCAGACGGTAGTGGGTCCTCAGCACTGCGAGGCCTCGCCCACGGGCTGGGCCAGAATGGCTGATCTGGGCCAGGTTTATCCCATGCCACCTGTCCTATCCTGCCTGGTCCCTTCTGGCTGGCCCCACATCAAAGCCACAGCATGCCTTCTCAGGTGGGGCACAAAGCAGGGGTGGCACCAGTTCTGTCCCATGCATGCTTAGTGGCCCTTAGGCCAAGGGATTAGGCTTTGTGGGCTGTGAATTCCTTGCTCCCCTTCCAAAAGGAATTAGTCATCTCTGGGTTTAACATCCCACTGAATTGGTTTCTTAGTGCCTGGCAGTGGACTGGCTGGCTGCCTGTCCCACCCTCACTCCTCTCCTGGGGATTGTCTCTATTGGTGCAGTGGAAGCGACTTGACCAAGATCGTAGGTGTAGGAGTAATGCAGGTGGGAGGCAGAAGCCAAATCCTGTCCCGAGGCCCCTCTTCCTGCCGCATGCTCCTCTCTGACAGGTGAGAGAGACAGACACAGCCAGACAGACACAGAGACTTTCCTGCCTGCCTCCAAAGGCCTGTCTTCCCCGCCCAGCCCTCAATTATCACAGAGCAAGGGTTAGCTGCAGGGTGGCTGAAAGAAACCCAACCTGGGTGTGGTGCACACCAGCCCAATAGATTATTCATTAATTGCACTGTTCCTGGCCTCCGGGAAAGAATGAAGTTACCTGATTTGGTCTTGGAGCATCCGGGATGGGTAGATGTCTTGTGCTGCCGGCTACCATTGTCCCTTTGTAAATTTGTGGTTCCACATATAATATTTGGAGTTTTAGTTTATTTTTTTCTCTTAAAACCTGATCTTGTGGTCAGTGAACTAGCCCCATGCGTGCCTCGTGAGAGTCCGAACCACCACGCTACGTCAGCCGCAGTTAACAGAGGGAGATTAGAACCACAAGTTTCCTAGTTTTAAAAAAATAAAAAAATATTACTGTAAGAGTACAGAACACTCTATTTGAAGGTGATCTACAAAGACCAATAATTAACACAATAAACACCTCGCCATGGGTGGGTCCCCCACCTTGACTTTAATCCCTGACCCACTATCATCCGTCATAGAATTTATCCTGATCTTGGCCCTGGCCCCAAACTTGAGTAGGAAAGCACTTTTCTAATTTATCCTGAATTCTTATCAGGGCCTCTGCTGCACCCATGAGAGGGTGGGATTATGGATCAGGAAGCTGAGGCCCAAGAGTGAGGTCAAGGTGCCCTGCTGTCAGTGAAGGGTTCTGCTTAACCAGCGATTTCCCACGGAGCCTCCTTTCCAACCCGGCAGAAGGAAGAAACCCGGTCTCAGCAGCTTCTCCCTAGTGAAGCTTTATCTTACAGTCCTTTCTGTTCCCCTGAGGCCACGCCCTGGTTAGCTGTCACTTCTTGGCACCAGGTGTCTTTATATTGACTGCCACTGGCCAGCATCAGAGTCTGAAGTGACAAGGGTCCTATCCCTCAGGCTTAGTTTTCGTCCCTCCTTCAAAGCAAGAAGCAGCCTTGTTGCTGTCCCCAGAAGGAGGGTGACCCACCTTACTGGTTTGCCCAGGATGGCAGTTCCAGGCTGGAGAATTTGCAGTGCTGAAATTCGGAAAGTCCCAGGCAAACAGGGACACGTGGTTCCCCTGACCGCCTACCACAGAAGTCTCCAAAAACTCGGAGCTGATTTACCTGCAATGATTCTAAGTCACTAGTAACCACGGCTCCGACAACTTGCCCGGGAAGGAGAAGACTCCAGAACTGACTTCTTAAAGAGCCCAACATTCTGAACCAGAGAACAGAACATTTCAAAGCAGAAATATCCAAGAAGGTTTGTAAAGCGAGGTGACTGCGACTTAATACAATCACCGACATTCATCCTCCATCAGCTTATTCCGTGCCAGGCCCTGTGGTGGGGGTGTGGGTGGGGTGAGGGGGGGGCAGAGACAGCGATTCAGTCACATGTTTCCACATGTTTCCAAGTCTCAGGGAAATAGCCAAGCACCGGGCAGTGGTTTGCAGCTTTGAATGCACATTAGAATCATTTAAATCACATCCCTGGGTGTGAAATCCCGGGCACCAGCTCTGTTCAGCACAGAGCCTCTAGTCACACGTGACTTCTAAATTAAAGTTAAAATGAAATAAAATATAAAAGTCCGCTCCTTTACCCCATTTCAAGCGCTCCATAGCCATATGTGGCTATTCGGGTATCCGTCTGAACAGGGGGAAGATAGAACATATCCATCATCCCTGTGTGACTTACTGTCTCTTTCCTCACCAGTAAAACCAGGGATTGTAACAGAAAAATAATAGCTAACACATTGCTTGCTATGTGTGAAGTATGTTCCATGTACTAACTCAACCCTCACAGCAATTCAATAATTATTACCACCTTGTTTTTACAGATGAGGAAATGGGGGCACAGAGAGGTCAAATATCTTGCCCAAAATCACACAGCTAATAGGCAACGGAGCTGGAATTCAAAGCCAACCTGTTTAGTTCTGGGTCCACGCTTTCTCACAGGGTTACTCTGATGCTTAAATGAGATAATTCACCCAGCACAAGGAATGATGGTAGGTGAATGATTCACGTTCCCCAAATGTTTTCTGTTAAGACTGTTGTGGTCCAAATGTTTATAAGACACTAAGATTTGATTGAGCACATGATAGGTACGTGCTGAAGGCGCAACATTTGGGGGATCTGAGTACAAATCCCAAACCTCAAAGTGCAAAGCAGCCTGCTAGGCATGAAGTCCTGACCCCTGGTGCTTACTGCATTGATGGAGGGACCAGACCACCCAAAGTAAAGCTAGCAGCCGCTGCTGGTCAGGAAAAGCCTGGAGAGGCCAGCAGCTAAGCTCAGCCCTGTGCTCGGGGGACTGGGACGGCCGAGGCTCTTGGGGAGGAAGGGGCGGTGGCACGGCCCTGCCTAGAACGCCCCCGCCATATCAGCAATGGAGGCAGAGGCCCCCTGAGCCACTAGGGATAAAACAGTCCTGTCTCCAGGCTCTGTCTGCCGCGTCCTCCCGCGTCCTCCCGCACTGCCCTTCCTCCAGCCCTCAGGTCCTGGTCCAGCACAGATGCCCTGCTGCAGGCCCACAGGAAATACAGATTAAGTCAGAGGGAGAGCCAAGAAGATGCCTTTTTCCTCCTGATGAGATTAGCCTGAGGGAGCACCCCCTCCTGACATCTGACACTGCCCAGAGCCAGGTCCCTAGGCCCTGAGGGGCAGGGCACCTGCTGAGTGGCCTGGGCAGCCTTTTGACTCTGTTGGCCTCCACTCCCTGACCCCCTCCCAGGTTCATATCCTGCCCCCACCCTGACCTGTCATTTCCTTCAGCAGCCCTCTGTCCTCAGGATAAAGCCCTCAGCTAGACTTGGGCTGTGAGGCGCCCCCACACCCCCTCATGGCCTTCTCACCTCCACAGACCTGCCCCTCGAGTCAGACTGATTTATCTGCTCTCCCCTCAAAGCATCGTGTTATCCCAGACACCCCATCCTTGCTCACACCCCATCTCTCTGCCTTGAACCTAGTCAGCCCACATGAGTCCACGGGCACTTAGCTGGGCTCCTAGGATGCCCTCCTTTTCACAACACTGTCCTGAGCCCAGTCCAAATAGGAACACTTTGAGGGGGTTTCCCTGGCTCCCAGGACTGAGCAATCTCTCTGCCAATGAGGTAGCCCATGGCAGGGGGAGAGGAGGACCAGGTTCAAATCCGAGACCTCATTTGCCTGTGGAGCTCAGCCCCTCACCTGCAGAGGGTATCCTAACAGCTAACTCTCAGGGTCTGGCCGGGATGTCACGAGGTAGCGGATGCAGATACCTTGTATATTCCTGGTACTAAGTAGGGGTCAGCTGGTGGACGTTCCCTCCCCTTCCTCCTGTCCTGCTCCGTTTCCTTCATCCATCCATCCATCTGTCCATCTGTCTATCCATCCATCCCCACTGGGCCTCCCTTTTGCTCTGCCCACCCCCAGGTCAGATCCCACAGACAGGCACCAAGACAGAGCTCGACCTGGCTTCTGGACTGAGCTTTCACCTACCGCCAGCTTCTCCTGACCCCACTCTGGGCACAGGACCTAGGGGCTGGGCCTGTCCTTCCATAGCTGGTGTGCTGGTCAGTCTGGAAGGTCCTAATTCTGACACCCATTTGCTCCATGACCTTGGGAAAATCTTGTCCCATCTCAGGTTTGACTTCACACCCCTAGAAGGGCAATGCCCCCGCCCTGCCCACCTGTTAAGACAGTCCAGTGAGGAGGGCTCTGCAGCCTGCCCACGCCAAAGCCCGGGACCCGTGCGTGGGGCGCTGTCTGCCCGGCAGCCACCCCAGTCCTCACACGTCCAGACTTCACCCTCTGGAGTTATGGACAGGGCTTCTTCCTGTGTGTTCCCCCATATCAGGCTCTGACCAAAACTCCATGCAGATTTATTGCCCCAGGATCTCCTTATCTGGCAGTTTCGAGAGATAAGAGTCACATGGGACTTTCTAAAGACACCTCCAAGTGACTGAAAACTTGGAGCCTCTACTTCCTGCTCATCATCCATTCCTGGCAGAGTTTCTGGATCCGGCTTTGGACAGAAAGGGATACTGAGGCCCCGAGAGGAAGAGTGCTCAAGGATGTCAGTGAGCAGGAGACGGGGCGGAAGCTCTGTAGCGCCTCCTGGGATGGGCGTCTGGCCAGGGCCTGCATTCTGTGGTCAGCAGGCCCCTGCCTTGGACCCACAAATCAGCACACACCCTGCCCTGTTGCAAGGGACCTGGAACCCAGAGTGAGTTCCACCAGCATCACTGGGGCCTTCCCAGAGCCTGTCCTGTCCAGGGCGCACCCCCTCCTGACATCTGACACTGCACAGAGCCAGGTCCCTAGGCCCTGAGGGGCAGGGCACCTGCTGAGATGTTGGGGAGAGCCAATGACGACCCTGACCCTGATGGGGGGGGGGCGGCCACCCTGAAGCCAGCAAGCTCAATTCTAGGCAAACAGGCTAAACAGGCTGCAGCAGGAAGATGGAATCTGGGGAGTTGGTCAGGGCTGCAGGGCAGAGTTTTGAACTAAATCTTAAAGGCCACAGATCGTGCCCAGCACAGAGGGAAGGGAAGGCACTCCAGATGGAGGGCACGGCGCTCCGTCACACCTGGTGGCACCGCGGCTCAGGGCGGAGCGCTGAGGCGAGGAGAGGGGCATGCAACGTGGGGCAGGGAGGCAAAAGGCACAACCAGGAAACCACAGGGTCTGGTCTGCTGGGATCTGGGCAAATGCAGGGAGCAGTGAGGACCGCGGCTGGAGAGGTGGAGGGCTCCACGTGCCGGCTACAGAGCTGGCACCTGCAACTGCAGGCAGCGTCAACGTTTGTCACTGGTGGTGTGACCTCGTCAGAGCTGAAGTGGATTTAGCCCCCGCCATCAGGTGGTTAGAACATTGGCCCTGGGAAAATACAGGGTGGGGCAAATTAGGCTTACAGTTGTTCACATGGAAAATAATACAATAATTAATAAATAATACAAGAATAAACTCTGTGTTTCACATACTCACAACTGTAAACCTACTCTTGCCTCACCCTGCTTTTTCTTTCTTAACTTGGGCTTGGTCTAAGGAAAAAATGAGTGGGATTTGTTTCCTGGCTGGCTCCAGTGGGCTGGAGGAGGAGGGGATGATTGAGAGGCCTTCCTGGTCTGGGCTCAGGAGGAAGAGAGGGTTATTGATTAGGGAGGAGTATGCAGAGCGGTTGGACCTGGTGACCAGGAGTCTAGGCCTGATCTGCCTCTACACATCTTAGCTCTTAGAACAACCGAGCCGGAGGCCTGGCCTCTGGGCCACATCTCAACAGCTGGGGCTTTTAAATTAGAAGGTAGTTTTCTTTCACCCTGCAACCCCTTCCCTGTGATAAGAGTCCCCAGCTATGACGAGGCCTGCTGCTCCCGCCTGCACCTGGGCAGCCCAGCGCTCAATTTCCTAGTTCAGCTGCACACCAGGAGGCTGATGGGAAACTCCTTCCTGCGTCTCCTTCACCCGTATATTAGCCTGCAGATCGATGCCACTCTCAGCCTTAATCAAGTCCCCAGGTAGCGTCTGTAACAGCTGCTGGGAGAGGAGGGTGAGGCCACCTTCTCCCCATTTCCAGCCTCCCCGCCATCTGTCCAATGGTATCTTCAGACTGGCCTGCGGGCCAGGGAGGGCAGGAGGCCCAGCTGAGGATGGAGAGTGCAGGAACGACTTCGGGGCCCCAGGCTGATGACAGGCTCTGCTAGGACTGGTGACGGTATCTCCTCTACATCCTGCATGCAGCCATGGGTCTGAAACGTGAGAGCCCATGAGAGTCACCGAGAAGACTCATGAACACCAAGTTGCTGGGCCCATCCTCGAGTTTCTGATTCAGCAGGTGTGGGGTGAAGCCCGAGACTCTGCATTTCTAGCGAGTTCCCAGGCGACGATGGTGCAGGTGGCCCGGGGACCACTCTTTGGGAACCTCTGCTCTATCACCCTGCTCCATGGTTTACAGAGTCCTTCCCGTTCACCGCTCCACTTGCTCCTCACGCCCACTTTGGGGTGGGGAGAATTACCCCTATGTTACCAACGCAGCAAGCTGTGCTCAGCTCAGAGCAACGGTGTCACTTTTCTGAGGTCACGCCGTTACGCAACTAAGAGGCAGCAGGAACCGGTCCTCTCTGAGTGCACAGTCACGTCCTAAGTCGGGCCAGTTGGGGCTGTGATCTCCTGGGGGCTTACCATCTCTCAAATATTCTTCCTAATACGTAAACACAGGCTCAGGCCAGCACGTAAGAACCAGGCAGGGGTTCCCACAACAGCCTCGCCATCTGAGGCAGGAGGTCGACACTAGCTTCAGAGTCAGACCCGGCTGCAAACCCAGACTCACCCTCTCTGAGTCTCCGCACCTCAGGGGCACCTGCCTCTGGCCGGGTTGCCGGAGGAGGCTGACCAGAGCACTTAGCCTGAGCACACAGGGAGTCCTCAATAAACGGGAGTGACCAGTGGTCCCAGACGATAGTCAGCGAGGGATCTGGGGAAAGAGACTAACCCGCTTTGGGCCTCAGTCTCCTCATCTGCAAACTGGGGTCAGTAATAGAACCTAACTTACAGGGGAGCTGTAAGGATTCAACGAGTGTATTCACTTACAGTGCTGGCATGTAGAGCCTGGCACGGGCGAGCGCCTATGTGATGTCCTTTTGTCAAGCACGATATTTTAGCACTGACCATTTAGCATGGTCATTAACACATGTCAGCAGAACCATGAAAGGTTACTGTAGGCAACTGTGAATCAATGTTTAATAATCAGGGTGGTGATGGTGGCCTAACAGTGTGAAGCACCCCACACCACAGAACTGTCCAGCTGACCCTTGACCAATGCAGGGGTTAGGGGTTAGGGGCACCGACACCCCTGTGCAGTCGAAAATCCTCATTATAACACATGACTCCTCCAAAACTTCAGTCGTGCCTCAATATCTGTGGGAACTGGTTCCAAGAACCCTGTGGATGGGGGGCCCAGGCTGGTTTTCCCCCTACTGCTTCCCCGTTCACTCCTGGCTAGCCAGGGCCTCCTCGGCCTGGGCCTCTGGCAGAAGGGGCCCTGTGGGGCGCGGCTCCTCACCAGCCCCCAGGCGCCTTCAGCACGGCCTGGGTGACCTGCTCCTAGGCAGAAGGGTGGCTCTGGTCGACTTCCCTCTGGTTTGCTGTCCCTCTGGGGAGCTGGCTCCGGCTACCCCTGGTGAAGGAAAGGCCCCGTGAGGAAGCGGTGCCCTCAACGGCCAGCGCGTACTCCTTCAGGGCTTCAGCCGGGGGCCCTGACTATAGACAGAAGGCCCACAGATATTCTGAGGCCAGGAGCCCTCATTCGCTGTGTGACCCAGCTCAAGTCATCGTCCCTCTCTGGGCCCCAGCGCCCCATCCGTAGATGGGACCAGGCATCCCTGCCTGCCACCCTCGTGAAGGGAGAATGGAGGCCCAGGCATTTTGTTTCTTTACTACGTGACATGACCACATCGAGAGGCCGCATGACAGTGGTTACAGACATGGTCAGGGCCGGCCTGCTGGGCTCGAACATCGGCCCTGCCGCACACCAGCCACAAGACCTTGGACAGTTAGGTCAACCTCTGTAGGCCTCAGGTTTTCTCATCTGTAAAATGGGATGGTAACAGTGAGTTCCTATCTGACAAACACCAGGAACACTGCCTGGCACAGGTACACACAAGGTAAATTCAAGATAAGTAACAACAGTAACTTCTATTGATTATTCAGTGTGAGCAGTCACTTGTTCTAAGCTGTTTACCTGTATCGATGGATTGAAGTGAACATTTAGCAAAATGAATAAGGACTCTAAACAGAGGTTAGAGGTGAAACCAGAAGCACAAAGTGTCCAGGTTCCTTTCTTGTTACTCAAAGTGCGGATACATAACAACCTAAGGACTCAGAGATGGGGAAGGTCGTCTCCACTGGGAGGCACAAACCCCCTTCACTGGATGGAAGCAGCAAGCCTGTGCCCCACCCTTCTCCCCTTAGTGCTGGTTGAGAATCTAAAGCTCCCATTCTCATCTAATCTACTTCTTAGCTAGAGCCACTCTAAAATGATCTGATTACATCTGGGGGCGAGAAACAGACACAATATCCCAGGACTGCCCAGGGTCAGGGACCCGGCCCAGCTTTCTGCCCTCCTTCCCACAGCAGTCCGTCTGGAAAGCCAGGGTCTCGGCTTGTACGATTCTAATGATGAGACGCTCACCTCTTCCGGGGCAGAACAGTGAACCGTTCGACTTCCTCCTCCTACTGAGCGGAAATGTACAATTTCCCCCACTGTGTGTCTCCGTGCCTGGAGCCTCACCAACCACATCCGCTGCCCCATAACAGCCCTGCAGAGATCTGAGGCCCCTGACCACGTGCCCCTGGGATGGCTCCCGGGTCAGGAATTTTCTTGTATGACTTGTTTCCCATCCATCTCTCCCCCATTCTGGTTGCCTCCCCCATAATGCTCCAAGCTGTCCCCATCTCGCACCCAGTTGGGAGCCCGGACCATCTTCAGACCCTCCAGCTGGAGCCTGAGAACCGTTCAGTAGGGCAGGTCCTCTCCAAAGATCCCAGACTTCACAGCTCAGAACAGTAGCACTGGCAATACAGGAGGGGAAACTAAGTCAGCATGCCCAAGGCCACCCAAAAGGGGAAGAGCCAGGAATAGGATCCAGGTGTCCAGTCCTCCAACCCAAGCCAGTCTTCCAAGACAGGGAACAAAGTGTCCTTTGATCCTGCGCCTGGATACTATACCAAATATTTGTTCCTTATCTGTGTTGCCATTCTCAGAGGGACAAATTCCAAGGATGGTTGGGGAAGAAAGGTCTTCTAACTGTGAGGCCAGGGGTCACCCATCCTCACTGGGCCTCCCTGTGGCTCGGGTCTTTGGAAGGGGAGCTGTTTTTCTCTGGAGTGTGGTTTAGGCTGGGAAAGATCCTGGGAGTCAAAAGAGAAGACAGACCCCAATCTTTGCAGGAGCCCCTACAACGGAAGGGTAAATTGGGGTACAACAACTCAACCCACATTTCCCAAGCCCCCAATTAGAGTCAGACCCCCCCCTGCTGTGGTGCTGTAGGCCCAGAGGTAGCCCTGAGGTCTCTGCCCTGGAAATGGGTAGGAAAATGTTGAAATCAGACTCCACTCGAGCAGAGCGCGACCAGGAGGGTGGCGGCGGCATCAGCACAGCAAAGGCCAGGAGGTGGGCGCGGCGGGACCCAAGCTTGCAAAACTGTCTTCTTGTTCAGATAATATTTTTCTTGCACCCCAAAGAGTGCCTTACATACCTCACTTTGGAGGACGCTGGAATAGAGGGTGACAGGGAGACTCTCAGAGAGAATCTTCGGGCTGCAACGGACAACAGAGATGGTTTCGTCTGACCCCCTCAGCCTGCCGGTGAGGACACAAGGGCCTGGGAAGGGATGCTGTCCGAGGTCACCTGGCTGGCCAGTGGCAGATCCCAGAAAGAATGTGAATCTCTAGTTCTTAATGCTAAAACCGGCTGCCTCCGTGTCTTGGCCACAGTCCAGCCCCTTACTGGCCCACCTACCGGGCCGCAGGCAGGTCCCTGCACTGCTCAGTCTGCTGGGACTGCCTCCTCTATGAGTGAGATCACCCACCCGCTTGGAGGGTGGCTGTGGGTGTCAGGGAAGTGTGCATCCCCAAGTGCTATCAGGACGGGGGACATGGGGCCATCAGCAGGCCTTGGTTCTAGGAGGCACTCTGCTTCACTACGAAGCCTCACCTTCCTCATCTGTGAAATGGGTATAATCAAACCCAGCTCTCAGGCTGCTGTTTGAGTGCCCATGGGGTCCCATAGAGATCTGTAAGCTGGGGAGTAACCTGAGGGGGGTTACTGCTGTCCTTATCCTCTGGTAGGTTCTGTTTTGGGGGAGAAATCTTGAATGCCTGAGAATCTACTTCTGCCTGCCAAGAGCAGCCCTAGACGCTGCCGGACTCGGAGCCCCTGCGGCCCAGTGGTCCCAGGGTGCTCCAGCCCGGGCCTGGCCTGGTGATGGGCAGCTGTGCACATGGGTCCTGGGCCTTCTGAGGCACAGGCCTGAAACCTTGCTCCTGTCTCTGTGGCTCTATTTCCCCCTGCTGGGAAGGGGAAGGTGGGGGTGGGGAGAGCCAGGGCAGGAGGGAGGGAACAGTCAGCCTGGGTGCAGACAATAAGGAGGTGCATGTTCTACTACAGTAAACTTAAAAATAATAAAATCGTCCAAAAGTCTGACTTTTTATCATCACAATAGGCCTACAATTCTACAAAATGTCAGTGATAAAACACTCCTCCCTCCAGGGTGGCTGCCCCACCTCCCTGCCACTGGCATCTGACCCAGGCCTGATGCTATTCCCCGTAGACTGAGCCAAACCCACTGCATGTGCGCCGCAGCCCAGACAGGCTCCCATGCTTCCTGTTACCAGCCACTTGCTTGTGTGGTTCCTTTGCCAACAACTCCCTCCTACTCTGTATGTCCAGCTTCTTCAATGCTCAGCTAGGCTGCTTCCTCTTCCAGGAAGTCTTCCTGCATGCATTCCTGTCCATTCCCCAGCTGGCCACGGCTACCTTCCCAGGCCTCCTGACTCCCAGCCTGGGCCGTAGTGTTAGGATCTCACCTCCAGTGGAAGATTCAAGAAAGGAATCACCCTTTGAAACCTGGAACTTACAGCACAGAGAACCATACCAGGAGAGCCATGTCCTAGCTGTGTGACCTCAGACAGCTCCCATGACCTCACCGGTCTCAGTGTCCCTGTGTACAAGGACCATCTCATCTTCAAATCGTCTCCTTGCCTTGACCTCACCATTCCTTCTCTTGGCCACACCCTGTACCTTGTCAATGTGTAAAAATGTGCCACCTGCTTCTAAAGTCACTGATTCAAGTACCCCTTGCTGACCATACCCTCCCTGCCTCCAGCTTCTTGCCAGATATGACCAGCCCTTTGTCAGTACCCCTGATGGATCAATAAAAACAGATTCAGACCCAGGGAGAGAGCCCTGGACCACAGACAGACCTCTCTATAACATAATCCATGGCTCATTCCACCCTCTTCAGTTCACCTTGCCAGGCATCAGACCAACACTCAGTGCTTTTCATTCTTCAAAGGCCCATTCCTCCAGCCCCAGGGCCTTTGCACAAGCTGTTTCTCTTGTCCAGCATGCTCCCCTCCCCCCTTACCTGGCTATACCTACTCACTTTTCAGATCTCAGCTCAAAAGTCCATTCCTTAGAACAGCCTTCTGCAGTGACCCTGGATTAGGAACATTGCTCCGTACACTGTCACACCCTCTCTTTTCATTCAGCTACCTGCTCTAGGTCTTGTGGGGCTCCAGGATTACTGCCTGTATCTCCTGTGGTCTATGAGCCCACGAGGGCAGTGCCCATGTCTGCTGTGCTCATCCCTAGTGCTGAGCTGTGCTTCACATGCAGAAAGTGATCGGTACGTAACCAAAGGTCTCATTCACAAAATTAAATTAAAAAATAACTTTAAGGAATAAGCGGGTTGCTCTGGGCGAGGTTCTAGGCATATCTGTGTGGGGTGCATCTCTGTCTCTCCAGGGTGGATCACAGGCCCACCGACTGGTGATGGTCCTAACACGATGAGGGTAATGACTCAGCCAACAAGCTCTCAGGGCTCCTTCCTGTCCATCACCTCCCAGCCCTCCTCTAGGCCCGCCCCATTTCTCCTAGCACTGGGCCTTTAATGAGCAGGCTCCTGGAGCATTTCTGAACCGGCATACGGTTTACTCTGCAGTGTGAACAGTTCCTTCTTCCCAAGGGCCAGAACTCAGGAGGCTTTCCTTTGTGGGGTTGGAGGAAGAAAAAAGTATTGGAATCTAGTGAGAGTGAGATTCAAATCCCAGCTTTACCTCTTGCCTGCTGTGCGACCCTGCAAAGGTCACTTAACCTCTCTGGGTCCCCATTTCCTTATCTGTACAAATACGACAAGAATGTCTAGCCAGAGGTTGCTGTAGGATGAGTAAAAGTATATTAAGGGTCTAGTCTAGTGTGGGGCCTGTCTGTTATATATACTTGATTTCAAGACACAGCTTTTTAACATTTTAACATCTCTGAAACTGAAATACAACTCCTAATCAGAGTTTGTCTACCATTTTTCCTTTCTCAATGAACTATAAACTAACCACGCCTCTCACAGTAGACGGTGCCCTGCATTCAATCGAATACAGCGGCGGCTTCGTTTCTTTGCCTCCTTTGCAAAGAGGAAGAGGGTTTTGGGGGTCTAGGGTCCAAAGACCAAGAACACACCTGGCTGAGGAAAAAGGCTCTGCTGGGTCCGGGATGATGACACGGAACCTTAAAGCGTCAGGCGGTCTGAAGGCACAGGCCCTTCCCCAGCCTGATGGCTGTCCCGGTCCCACTCAGGGGTGGCCGGAACTCCAGGAAGACCCTCACCTTTCTGGATCTGACCCTATGCTCCTGGGGATATGGCCTGCAGAGCCTGGCTTTGGGGGCAGTCTGGTCACAATGTCGATCGTGCCTGCAGCTACCTAAAACCCCAGTCTTTGTCCCAAGAGGAGAGTCCTGGGGCCCACCCAGAGATCTCCCCTCCAGTGTGACCCATTTATCAAGCCACCCCTGGACCCTGTTCTCAGTTGTTCTAGAAGGCCAGTACTGGGGATGTCATCCAGACCTCCCCCCAGTCCTAGTACCATGGGTGCCCCTTAAACCCTCCGGCCTGGTGAGGCCAGACTGCGTGGGTGATTACCTACATTATTATTATATTGTAACATGTATTACACACAGCCAAATTTTTATAGAAATAAAACAGCTACTGGATATAAAAATTTCAAAATAAAAACAACAGAAAATAAAATTCTGCCATCTAGTAATAACCAGCTTCTGTGTCTGTTTCTTTATCACTTACACGTGTGTAGATATGTTCCTTCCTCACATTCAAACCAAAACAGGCTCATTCCACATGCTCTGTCCTCTGCTTTTCTAGTTAACACGACACAGCAGACCTCTCTCTGCATGTCAGTTTCCTCTCAGTGGCCTTGGGGTCTCTGCCATCCTCCAGCCCGTCCCCTGGCAGGTGTCGAACGGCCCCTCAGGCTGGTCCCTGAGGCCTGACCGGAGTGCCCAGCCTCCACCAGGATGCAGCGCTTACGGCCTGAAAGGCTTCTGGGGGCACTTGTCCCCCCTCTCTCCGGACAGGGCTGTGATTAGGTCATGGCTGCCTTCAGGGCCCCCCGCCAAGCAAAGCCACACCCTCCCGGAAGCACTCTCAAACTCCTAAATCAAGGGGTGTGAGGTGAGTGGCGGCTGTCTGTCCCTGCTGGATTTGATTGCAGGCCTTTGCAAACAGGCCCGATGTTCCGCCGGCCCAGATGCAGGCTGGGCATCTCCCGCTCCCCCGGGGGCTCCAGACATCACAGTGAACAACAATGAACAGGTGCCTGGCACTTTACAGCTTATAAAGCATTTCCATACTCTTTATCCAATTTTGAGTCTCACAACAACCCTATACATTAGGCTATGCAGGTAGCTATTATCTTCATTTTATAGATGAAAAGACTGAGGTTCAGAGAGGTGGGGTGATTTACCAAATGACCTCCCTGCTCTCCTCACCTTTGGAGTCTGGCCCACTTCAAACTGCACGAGCAGCCTGGCTCCCCCACCCCCACCACACCCCTGGCTGTGCGCCTCTGAAGGCCATGGTGGGTCTGGCTTCTGTCCTCATCCACACTCCCCAAGCATAGGAAGACCCCCAATCGCTGGCTGCTGGAATGAAGATCATGATAGGTACCAAGGCAGGAAATAGCCTCTCCATTTCACATATGAGGACAAGGGCATAAAAAAGGGACAGGACTTGCCTACACAGCACGTCAGTGGTCAGGTCAGGTCCCCCTCCTCAGAGGTGTGGCTCCTTTCGTTCCCCTGTGGCCCTCGTTGTCTGTGATCTTGGACTCCACATGCCACGGCTAGAGGTTCATTTTGGGCTCCTCCTGCACTGGTTGGGCCCTACCTGGTCCGGCCAGGTGCGAAGGGGCGTGCTGTGGGAGGGGCTCTGGCTAGGGGAGGCTCAGTGCCCCAGCCTGGGCCACCACCCTGGGGCAGCCTTAGGAATGGCCACAGTAGCTGCTATCCACTGAGCACTTGCATGTGCCACGCCCTGTGCCAGCACTTCCCATCTGGCCCTGCAGGCTGGCACCATTATGATGCCACTTTACAGGTGTGGAGGTAGAGACCCTGGCCAGGGCGGGGCCAGGAAGCCTGGGCTTTATCCCTGGCAGCAGCAGTCCCAGGAGCATGCGGGCACGAGAGAAACAAATGTGCAGTCAGATACAAGAGACAACACCTCCCAGGAGGTCTGGTTTGGCAAGGCCCCAAACTCTCCCTCCCATCACCTGGCCACCTCCCATCCAGGGCCGGCTGGAGGATGAGGCTTAGGCCCAGAAAACACAAGCTGGCCCTGCAGTCCCCAAGTACCCCCTGTGGACAGGGTCACACCGCCTGCCGGCTCCCCACAAGCCCCGGGCTCAAGGCCAGGCTGGAAGCAGCTGTCACACTAATCCTGCATGAGTTCTCAGCTCCCTGCTTCTTCTTATTAGAATAAGACCTCCCATATTTTCTCCCAACTGGTCAGAGATGCTACCTGTGAAACGGTGCCAGGGTGGGGTGAATGAGAGGTGGGGTGGGGTGGATGGAACCCAAAGACTGACACTGCAGGGTTTGCCTGCAGGAGCGCAGCACAGGGATTAAGACCCTGGACACAATCCAAATGACACGGGTTCAATGTATGGCCCTGGACATGCTGCCCACCCTCTCTGGGTCTGTGTCCTCATTCGTAAAATGGGGATAATAGTAGAAAAAAGGACTGACGGTAAATACACCAAAATACCTATACTGATTATCTGAGATAAAGAGTAGATGTAGGTAATTTATTTTGTCTCATTTCCTGTCTTTTTCTAAATTCCCCATTATTGATTATTTATAATAGAAAAAACAAATATACTTTCTTGGTAAATTAACTTTACTGAGATACATTTTACATACAATGTAATATACCCATTTAAAAATGGGGATAATAATGAGTAATAGTATCTATCCAATGGATTGCTTTGAGGAGTGAATGGGTTAACCTTTGTAAAATCTCAGAGGTACCTGGAGCATAAAGAAATGCTATTGTTTGCTAAATACATAAGTCCAAGAGCAGCCTGGCTTCCTCCTCCTCTCCCCACTCACCTGGACGGACCTCCCACCCCACCCCCAGCACCAAGCCCCAATTCCCTGCCCCCAGGTTCACTGCCAGGCACCCACCTCATCACCCTAGGCCTGGACTACTTCCATAATCTCCTGTCTGTGCTCCGGAGGAACTGCACTAACAGTCAAATCTGGCCATGCCCCTTCCCTGTTCAAAAGTCTCCCATGGCTCCCCACTGCTCTGGACTCACAGCCTGGCTCCTACGTGAGACAGTGTTTCAGCAGGTTATTTAACTGCTCTGTAGCTTGGTACTCTGAAGAATAAAGATAGTACCTCTCTGACAAAACTCACAGGATTCCGTGTTGTCTGGGTGGGGTATACAGTCTGACCCACGGCCTCTCTCACCTGTCTCCTCCTCCCTCTTCCATTGTCACGGTCCTCTCTCGCTCTTCCTTGAACTTGCGGGCATGGCCTTCTCTCAGGGCCTTTGCACTGGCTGTTCCCTTCACCCTTCCACCATTTGGGGATGGCTCTTTCCCCAGAAATCAGCCCAGCTCACTCCTTCACCTCCTTCCAGTTTTTGCCCAAAAGTCATCTTCTCAATGATTCCCCCTGACCACCCTCTTTGTTAATTTAAAAAAATTGTCTTTATTGATTTTAGAGAGAGAGAGGAAGAGAGACAGACAGACAGACAGAAACATCAATCTGTTTCCTATATGTGCCCTGACCAGAGATCAAACCAGCAACTTTTGCATATGGGCACACTATTCTCACCAATCAAGAACCCGCCAGGGCCTGAGCACCCTGTTGAAAACAGCAGCCCTCCCTTGCCTTTCCCCTCACACACCCCTAACGCGCTTCTATGTTAATTTGCTCCATCACGGTCATCACCCTCTGTTTTACTTATTTTTTTTCTATTAGATTGTAAGTTCCTTTACAACAGATTTTTTTTTTTTTTAATTATTTTTATTTATTTATTCATTTTAAAGGAGACAGAGAGAGAGAGAGAGAGAGAGAGGAGGGGGGGAGGAGCAGGAAGCATCAACTCCCATATGTGCCTTGACCGGGCAAGCCCAGGGTTTTGAACAGGCGACCTCAGCGTTCCAGGTCGAAGCTTGATCCACTGCGCCACCACAGGTCAGGCTACAACAGATTTTTTGGTCTATTTTTTTTTTACTGTCCAGACCCCGCCCCCTACAGAAAATACCTAGCACAATGCAGGTGCTTAATAAGTGAATGGTTGAACGACTAAATGAACCACGTAAAGTGCTTACGACAGATCAGGCAGGTAGTAAGAACTCTGCTCTTTAATTATACATTTTCCCATTTAGTCTAAACCAAATAAAATAGCCATTTCTTGTAAGTCAAAAGCAGCCAGAGAGTAGCCATTTCATATAGTTTAAGCTAATGTTTCCCATGGCGGCCTGCAGGCCCCTGGCAGGCACCTCAAGGCCTAGCACACAGGAAGTACCTCATGTCTGTCTGTCCACAGAAATGCAGTCCTCTACTCCTGGCCCGTCCCATTAAGTGTGATTGCCAAGCTCCTCCTATCATTCTGAAGGAGGCAAGGTACAGACTGTTGACTTAAAATAATAAAAAGAGAATCTGGCTGAATTAGTTTCTGGTCCTCTTAAAAAATCTCCGTCCTCTGATATCTGGTAAAGAACATAAAAACAAAAAACACACTATGCTCTAAAATAACCCAGGTTCTAGCCACTTGGAAATAGCCAAGGTTAAGGCTGAGCAAAGTCCCTCCCTGAGGGATAAAGGCTAGCTGCCTGCCTCTAAGGGGATTCATGTGATGATGGCAGAGGGAGCCTGGAACGTTCTTTGATTATCTCTGTGTTCCCTGTTGTTTCCAAGAGAGGCTTCAGTTAAAAGAGGTTTAAGTCTAGAGCATGGTTGTCAGAGCTAGAAAAAAATGCAGCAATCACTGAATCTACCCCATTTCACAGACGGGGAAAGTAAGGTACAGAAAAGGGAGGGTTTGGCCTTTGGTCAGAGGAGGGAGGGGAAGAGTTCACCCTGGAACCTATGTCCGCTGACTTCAGTCTTGTGGCCTTGCCTCTGGACCACACTGCTTCTACGCTGGCCGTTATAGTCATCTGTCCTTCTCTGCAGTTACTTCCTTATGGGAAAGTCCTCAGAATGGAAAGCTGGGGTGAAAGGAAATTAAGATCATTTTCATGGACTTTTGTAACAAGCTGTCAGATTGTCCTGCATAATTAAATCCACCAGAGAATCTCTATAGACTTCTTAGCATAGAAGTTTATCCTTTTATATTTAATTTTGCTAATTTTATAGTATTAAAAACAGAATGCTTTCATTTACTATATGGTATGTGTTTTCACACATACACACACACACACACACACACACACACACACACACGTCTTGGAATTAAGATCCCCAGGCTTGGTTGCTGGTTTGCTTTGTGACCTTAGACAAGTCACATCCCCTTTGCAGACAGTGGATGCCTATCTGTAAAATGAAGAGGTTGGATGAGAGGATTTCTTTTTTTTTTTTTTTTTTTTCTTTTTCTTGTGGGAAAGACAGAGAGAGTCAGAGAGAGGGACAGATAGGGACAGACAGACAGGAAGGGAGAGAGATGAGAAACATCAATTCTTCATTGTGGCTCCTTAGTTGTTCATTGATTGATTTCTCATATGTGCCTTGACCGGGTGGCTACAGCAGACCGAGTGACCCTTTGCTCGAGCCAGTGACCTTGGGCTTAAGCTGGTGAGCCTTGCTCAAACCAGATGAGCCCGCATTCAAGCTGGCGACCCTGGGGTCTCGAACCTGGGTCCTCCACATCCCAGTCCGACACTCTATCCACTGTGCCACCGCCTGGTCAGGCGGAGAGGATTTCTTAAGATCACTTTCAGCTTGGACATTGGTAACTCTATGGTGCATTTTAAAATTATTAGCATGGGATGACTTTTTAAAAACCAGAATCTGTCATGCTCCTAAACCAGGCCAAAATGGCATGGACTAGCCAAGCAGGAAAAGGGGTCCCAGGTTATACATATATAGGAATGACAGAAGACTTAGGAAGCACTTAAGCCTGAGCATCAGGGCTACGCTTGAGTGACAGCACATATATTTAGTCTACTTTTGTAAGGGTCTAATAACACTCATTTGTGGTCTAGCTCCAAGTTCTGCGCAGCTCCACAATGGCCAGAAGGCGAGGTCATGGTCACTTCAGCCCTTAGAATCCCAGACTTGAGGTCAAAGGTAGCTCACCCTGAGCAAATATTCATCAGCTTCTGCTTGCATACCTCTGATGACACAGAGCTCACCACCTGTCCAGGCAGTTCCTACTTGGAAGAAAGCTCTTGGGAGAGGGGCAGGTCATGAGGAAAACAAGAGAGACCAGAAGGCCTAGCCTTGATTCTCAGAAACTACTGCCTCAACCAGGGCAGGCAACAGAGGATGGTGAGGAGGACCAGTCAGCAGGAAGGCCTGGAGAAGGTCTTCTCTGGCTCCTCCTCTCACTCCAGATGTCTAAGGCAGCTGCTAACCCAAAGATGCACAGGAAGTGCAGGGACGGACACATTCCACATTTGGTCATAATGCAGGTGGGTTCTGAACAAGCCGCAGGCTGATTACTGCCTGCTAGGGGCAGACACCTCAGCTCCCTGGTCCTGCCTTTGCTCCCTTTGGCTCAGGCAGGAAAAACAGTGCTGGGCCAGGGGCCTGTTGAGCTTGGAGGTGAGAAGCTTTATGGGATAGATGATTGCCCTGGTGGAGGAGGAAGGGTGGGATGTTGTTTTTGTGTCCAGAGTAGGATCATTAGATTCTGTTTACAGCTAATGAGAATCACATCATAAGGGGCGTGCAATGGGCAGCAAGACCTTCCAGAGGAAATCTTAAGGTGGGCGTGGGCCAGATGCCAGAGGTATTTACTCAGAGAGCAGCCAGCCACAATTCTTCAGACATGTGCTCTGTTGCAGACCCACCTCCTCCACCCGGACACGGCTCTCTCAGTACTGTCCTGGTCTGGGGTCCACGCGTGGACGTGAGCCAGTCTTATCACACTGGGCTGGGACATAGAGTTGGGTGCCAGCACTTGAACATATTTAAGGGACTCCCCATACATCCCCTAAAGCCAGGTGTGTATGGGGGTCTGGTCCAGACAAGTCTGCAACCAAGGACCCCACCACCTCCAGCCCAGGGATCTCCTAGCTCCAGACCATGAAGCAGACTGGGTGTGCAGCCTCAGACCCCCCAACCCCCACCTTGCATGCCCAGGCCAGCTTGATAGGGATTTGGGAGTGTCCCCACCTCTTGTTTCTTATACCGAGAAGCTGAGGCCCAGCAAGTCACTTAGCTAAGAGGGAGAGAGTACCAACACAGGTCCCGGGGGGGGGGGGGGGGGGGGGCAGTCAGGCCACAAGGGGGCATGTCGGGCTGCTGGCCACACCCAGGGTGAGCGGCCCTCGCTGCCGGCAGGAGGGGTGGCCGGTACAGGCAGTGCCCATCAGGGCCCTAGCCGTCGGGAGCCTGGACTTTGGGGCGGCCCCTCCTCCCGGCCCTGTGAGGAAGAGGCCACCACTGCGCCCTCTATCTACGGGGGAAACTGAGGCCTGCAGAGGAGCAGTGCTTTGTGCAAGGTCACGCGGAGGGGCTGGAAGCCAGGTCCCCCACGCCCCGCCGGGTCCCCGCGGCGCGCCCTGCCCCAGCATCCCTCCCAGGGAGCTGCAGCCGGGAGACGCAGCACGCACACAGCATGCAGACCGGGAAGGTACGGCTAGCGGTGCGGGGCCGCCCTACCTTGATGACGGCCGCGCAGGTGGCGGTGGCGTCCGGCTCCCGCTCCGAGCTCCTCGCCGCCCGCGGAGTCCCGGCGCCCAGAGCCACCGCCTCCTCCCCCCGCAGCCGGGCGGGCGGGGCCGGTGGGCGGGGCAAGAGCCCAGCACAGGCCCCGCCCGCGCGCCCCGCGGGGCCACCCCTCCTTCGCCTCTCTCCCGCCCGCACTCCTGGCCCCCGGGGGCTGGTCTCCGGGCGTGCACACACGCACAGAACCGGCGCGCACAGTGGCGCGCACACTCCGCAGTGATTGGGGCGGGCGCCCCGGCGACCAGGTTGAGGCTGGTAACAGTCAGACCCGTCTGGCTTCACGTCCCGCCGGTTCCTCGCTGCGCGGCACGGGACAAGGGACTCGACCTCCTGGAGCCTTTCGTTCTCCCCTGGGTAAAATGGAGAAAGTATCGTGTCCGTCTCGGAGAGCTATGTGAGAATTAGATGAGGTCTAATCTCGCCGTAAAGTGCACGCGCAGAGCCCGTCACAGGGGAAGCGCTAGGTAAACCGGACGAGGAGCTAAAGGGCAGGGAGCGCCGCAGGAGTGGGGAAGGAGTCCCTTCCTTCTCCCGGTAGCCAGGAGGGGGCGCTGCTGTGCAGCCTGACAGGTTTGGGGTCCTGAGTACAGGCCATCCAGAGAAGATGGGGAGGTCCGGCCTTTGAATACCACCACCAAACACTGAGCGATTCACTCACCGTTCTTCGCACCTTAAATGCATTACTACATTCAACCTTCACACAAGGCTATGAGGTTACACTATTACTCATTTCACACATAAAAAACTGAGGCACAGAGGTTAAATGTCTTGCTTAAGATCATACAGCTAATAATTCAACACTAGGCAGCGTGGCTCCCAAACCCAAGCTGATAGCCATGCCACCTGTCTTGAGAAAAGCTCTTTTTTTGTTGTGTTGTATCTCCAGGGCCTAGAACAGTGCCTGCAATCTAGTTGACAGACACTCAACGTTTGTTGAGTAAATAACTGTGTATACTATGTCCTACTTTACATATATTATTTTATTTAATCCTGATAACTCCTTTATTTGGCCACTATAATTACCCCCACTTTACAGATAAGAAAATTGAGGCTTAGAGTCACTAAGTACTTGGGGGCTCTTGATGATCTTCTTAGAAAACACAGCCAGGGCTAAGTCCTGTGACTGTGTTCACTGGGCTACTTCCTTGTTCAGAGCAGATGGGCTCTTGCCTACCAGCCAAAGCCCAGCCTCTCACCCTGCAAAACCGTAGCCCTCGGGCCCCAACCCAGGACTGTTGGAGCTGGCCAGCTCAGTAGGCCAACTGAATGCACACTTCTGGTATCAGGATGATAAGAGTTGATAATTTGATGTTCCAGAAATGGATATGGAAAATCAGAATGTTGTGGAAGTTCCTTAAACTTATGGTTCAGTATTGCCTTTATTTTTAATTACATCTGAGAGGTGGGCACCATAACCTTTTGAAGGCTAAGGCATCTGAATATCTTAATTCACCTGGGGCTTAGACAGTATCTCTGGTGCCTCCCCGCACCCCTCTGCACACTCACAGCTCTGTGCTTCATCACCTTCCACTGTCTAAGCCTATTCATCCTTCCTTCCCGGCTTGGCACCAGCACCCCTCCGCAGGAAGCCTCTCCAGACGCCCTGTGGAGTGTCTTCCCAGCACCGCTTCTGCATTGTTCCTCCCTGTGCCACGAGGGTAGGTGGCTGGGACTGTTTGGGGAAAGGCTGATTTGACAGCGACCTCTGGGGGCCTTGGGCACATGTACTGAGGGGCAGAGGGGAGGCCACCAGAGGCCTCTGTGACACAACCTGGAAATGTGCATATGTGGGGGAGGGTGTCTTCATTATCCTGTCCCTTCCCTCCCTCCAACCCTGGTTCATTTAAGGCGATTCCCTGACCATTCTCTGCATTGCACACATGGGGTAACAGGCCAGAGTGGAGGTGACTTGCCCAGGAAAGGACATAACAGGTTGAGCCCCAAAGTTGGGTCCATCTTCCAGTACCCTACTGGGCCATACTGCTGATTGGGAAGGGCCAGGAAACTAACACCTTTCTTCCCTATGTGTCAACATGGCCTGCTTTGTTTAACCTGCCATGTAAGGGACCAGATAAGTGTGTGTGTGAGAGGCAAGTTCTTCACCTACCTGTCCAACACGGAGCTTTCTGTACCATATGGCCCTGTGCCCATGGGAGAGTGAGCTGAGAAAGAGCGAGCAGCAGCTCCCGGGAGGTGAGGTTCTGAGTGTGGGGGCGAGTAGCCCTGAACACAGGTTGTCTGTGGCTGGGGTGAGGGGGGCCTCCCAAAGTGCCCCCAGGCCCCGCCTCCTCCTTTGAGAGTCCTTTTATTCTAGGGGATTTTGGCCCAGGAAGGTGCCCAGGGTAACTCCTTCCCCCTCCCCTGCAGAATGGAGTGTAGACCTCAGCTTGCTGGGGGTCTAATGTCTGGAGAGGGATGCTTTGAGCAAGAAGTCCCATCCCCTAGGGTAGGAAAGTGGGGGCTGTGAGGGATCAGATCCTCCAGCCCTGGAAGGCAGAGGCCCCTGGGGATGGGGGCGACAGCTGTGGTGCAGGGCAGGGAACCTGACACCAGGGGTAGGCCCCAAACGCCCTTCAGGAAGAGCAGAGGGAGGGTGGGCGGTCTCTAGCAGCAGCAGCCCCACACTTTGTCAGGAGTGACTCTACCCCACTTCTCCCTGCGACCTGCTACAGACTGTTCGGGGCTGGTTCTTCCTCCCATTTTCCTCTGCCTGAGCTATTCCCACAGGCCCTCCACCACTCAGGAGACCACGGTGCAGCCTTCCCTTTCCCCTGGGCCCTTGCAGAGGGTGGGGAGGTGGGGGCTCTAGGCTCCATACAAAGGGAGGTGAGCTGGGAGGAGCCCTCCCTGGTTTTGCACTTAGGGCCTCTAGGCTTGGGCATGGCTTCAACTCAGTGGCTGTGTGACTTTGGGCCAAGTTAACCTGAGTCTTGGTCTCCTCCCTGTAAACTGAGCTTGGCTTGTTGTGGGGTGGTGCTCTAGGACAGGCAGTTCTCATTCCTGCGTCTGCCCCGAGCTCCCTCTTCAAGGCTGGGGGAGGCCCCATAGTCCTCATTGCTTTGTGGTCCCCAAACCTCAGTGTATCATAATGCCCATACCCCACAACAGGCTCCGAGTGGGGTCAGCACTAGTATTTTAAAAAGATGCTTAGGCGATTCCACAGTGTAGCCACGCAGGGACCTGGTCAGGTTGGCCGGGTAGCTTAGTTGGTTAGAGCATCATCCAGACACTCCAAGATTGCGGGTTCAATCCACGATTCAATCCCCAGTCAGGGCACATACAGGAATTAACCAATGAAGGCACAAATAAGTGGAACAACAAATCAATGTTTCTCTTTCTTTCCTTTTCTTTCTCTCTCCAAAATCAGTAAGTAAAAATGAAAAAAAACCAAACAGTTACACAGTGCTGGGTTGACTGCAGTCTTACCCCGTCCCCTGTGGGGCAGGGCAGGTGCAGGCACCCAGTTCTGGGCAGCGCTGCTCCTCTGACGGGAGGGGTAACAGGAAATGGATGGTGAGAAGCTGGAGAGGGGGAGGCAAGTGGAGAGGAGGAAGAGGGACGATGAGGGAGGGGAAGAGGGAGGACGGGGGAGGGGAAGAGGGAGGACGAGGGAGGGGAAGAGGGAGGATGAGGGAGGGGAAGAGGGAGGACGGGGGAGGGGAAGAGGGAGGACGAGGGAGGGGAAGAGGGACGATGCGGAAGGGAAGAGGGAGGATGAGGGAGGGGAAGAGGGAGGATGGGGGAGGGGAAGAGGGAGGACGGGGGAGGGGAAGAGGGAGGACGAGGGAGGTGAAGAGGGAGGACGAGGGAGGGGAAGAGGGAGGACGGGGGAGGGGAAGAGGGAGGACGAGGGAGGGGAAGAGGGAGGATGAGGGAGGGGAAGAGGGAGGATGGGGGAGGGGAAGAGGGAGGACGGGGGAGGGGAAGAGGGAGGATGAGGGAGGGGAAGAGGGACGATGAGGGAGGGGAAGAGGGAGGATGAGGGAGGGGAAGAGGGAGGATGAGGGAGGGGAAGAGGGAGGATGGGGGAGGGGAAGAGGGAGGATGAGGGAGGGGAAGAGGGACGATGCGGAAGGGAAGAGGGAGGATGAGGGAGGGGAAGAGGGAGGATGGGGGAGGGGAAGAGGGAGGATGGGGGAGGGGAAGAGGGAGGATGAGGGAGGGGAAGAGGGAGAGAATGGGCCAGGGTTGGAGAGGAAGATGAAGGAGGAGGAAGAAAGATGTGGGGAGCAGGATGGAGGGAAGACGGGAGGAGGTGCCATTTATGGGCAGCCCTGTCTGACTGGGCTCGTCCCCGTACTGCTGAGGAAGGGGCTGGGTTTTCAAGTCTGGAGTGTGAGGGACCAGCGAGGCTCAGCCCATCCTGGAGCCTGGGGCCTGAAGGCCCGAGCCCGCCACTCTGCAGGGACCGGACACCAGGCTCAGCGCCGGTGTCACCGCCATCTCCCCGACGACGGCCCTCTGGGTTACGGCACACAGCCTGTCGGGGTACAACCAGGACCCCCAGTCCAACCTCCGCCACGCTTCACAGGTACCGGCTCCTGATGAGGGGGTCTCAGCACATGGAAAAAGCCGAGTAAAAATGAGAAAGGCCATCAAGCCCGTGTGGGGAATCTGCAGGAAGCCCGCGTCGTTGGCCAACCGGCAGCCCCTGTGAACAGGGAGGGAAAGGAAGCCGCCCGTTCCTCCCCAGGGCTGTGGAGGGCGGTGTGCGGGGTCTGGGGCCTGCTGTGCCAGCCAAGTGCACACCTGTGAGTGACAGAGCGCCTGCCTCTGGTCCGCAGCCCTGGGCAGGCGCCTCAGTCAGCCCGGTTTCCCTGTGAGGCCCCCGCACGCCCAGTCCTTCATACCAGACTGCCAAGCTCACGGCCAGACCGGCTCAGCCATGCGTTCCGCCAAGCGAGCTGCCGCAGTCACTGCGCGGCCTTGACTCTTGGCCTTGAGGGGGACGGTGGAAGCCTCTGTCTGCTGAGGGGGGGCCTGGAGGAGCCCAGAACTGAAACCGAGTTCCTGACAGCCCTGACTCAGGGCCTGGCTGCAGCTGTCCCCTCTCGTGGCCTTTTCCTCACCGTCCACACAGCCAGTTTCAGACAGGAGGTGACTCTTCTTGTTCTGGCCAACTAGGTTGGTGGGGCGAGATCAGGTTGGACGACTGACCCAGGGCTCGCTGCCCAACCCCCACAATAAGTTCCTGTTGGTGGGGGTGAGGGTTTTCCTGTGACCCCCCTGCCCCAGGTGGGCCGTGAGCAGGAAGAGCACAGGCACAAAGCTCAGGAAGCCGGCTGCGGCAGACGGGAGCCGCCGAGCCTGAACGCAGGCCCCGCAGCACCGCACGGGGGTGGTGTTCTCGCCCAGATAGACAGAAGCCCCAGTGCGCAGGGCCTCCTCCTCGGGAACAGGGGGGGGGGGGGGGGCTGGCCCTGGAGAGGTGCCCACTGAAACCGCAGCCAGGGATGTCCCAGGCTGGGAAGGCCCTAGTGGTGGGCTCTCCCAGAATGGTCAGTTACTGAGAACCATGCAAGGTACAAAGCTTGTGAACTAGTTCCCATATTTACACTGCTTTACACAGATAAACTTAAGAGAACATTCAAGGTTTCCCATAAAGACAGTGCTCTTGTTTGCCTGCTGAAGTGCTCTGGGAGGAAGTGAGAAAGGGGCAGCATCCCTGGGCATGTGCTCTTGAGGCAGCCCAGCCAGCAGACAGTGTGCTGACGGGAACACTGGAGCCCGGAGGGGAGAGACTTGCCCAGCATCACAGGGCGATGGGGCTCAGGAGGCTGGACCATTGCTCTATGGCCTCTTCCTGTTGGCCTTCCAGTCGAGGGTGAGAAAGGGCTTTGGGGAGTGCAGGTGGCCAAGTCAGGCCTCCCCGTCCCCCTCATCCTCGCTGGTACAGCCCTCAGGCACCACTGGGTCCAGGGAAGCCCGGGTCTCCAAGTATTCGGCCTTGAACTGCTCCAGCTCCCGAAGCTCAGCCTCCAGCCGCTCCCGGTGGGCTGTCCGTAACTGCCGCAGCTGTTTCATAGGAAAGGGATTCATGTCGCTGAAGGCGATGTTCATCAGCTTCCTGAAGGGAGAGCAGAGTCAGCCCAGAGCCGTGTCCATGGCCCGCACTCACTTTGCTTTCCTAGGCAGATCTGCATTCATCCTGCCCACATGGCTAAGGCCCTTGGCCTCTGGGGTGAGGAAGAAGACAATTTCCAACCAAAGTCCTATGTATTACGGCAGGAGGAAGCTTAGGGCTGACTACGGGAACTCTAACCCACTAAGGAAAGGTTGGTCAGAGAAGGCTTCTTGGAGGAGGTGACATATGAGCAGATGCGAGTAGTGGGAGTAGTGGAGATGGCAGGTGTGGGCTCTCACCGGCTGTTGCAGATGGTCTTGGTGAAGAAGCGCAGGTACTGGTAGATCTCCAGGCTGTCCTGCAGCCTCAGGATCTTCTCCTCGTTGTACTTGAAAATGGCCAGGGCATAGCGGAACACCACCTGGGGGCAAGGAGGGGGCCAGGTGGGGCCTGGGGTCCAGGGCAGGTAATCCCCAGGAGGGGAACCCACACATCAGGTAGTGTGAGAGGCCCTGCCCAGGGTCTCCTGGCAAGGTCAGGGGCAGAGCTGTTACCAGACCCTCCAATCCAGGGCTTGGTACAGACAGGAAGAGGAGGGGCCCAGGTGACGGAAGAGGAGGGGCCCAGGGGACGGAAGAGGAGGGGCCCAGAGGACTGGAGGGCAATGGACGGAAGCGGGATGGGCCTCCTGGGCTGTGCTCATGCTGCCTCTCCAGGGAACGCCATCTCCCCCAACTTGTGGAGGCAGAACCACTTCCCTTCATTTGTGCAAAGCACTTTAATTTAAGCCATGCTCCCAGCAGATGTCCTCACCAGCCCTGACAGGTGTCACTGTCCTCCCATTTTCCAGGGGCAGAATCGGGACCCAGAGGATAAAGGGTCTTGCCCAGGACCCACCTCCTCACCCCCTGGCAGTGCCCTACCTTGGTGCCCTCATACAGGAAGGCATCCCAGACTTGGAGGAGGATACTGCTGATGAGACTGTCAGCAAAGACCACGAGGAACCAGTTGAAGGTGATGAAGGAGAGGTCCACACGGTGCTGCCCCAGGTGGGCCATCAGCCTGGGCAGCTTCTCAGAGAGCAGGTCCTGGAGCACCCGCTGGTCCACCTAGAGACCGCGTGAGGGCCCGTCAGCTGCTGCCCAGGGAAGGGGCAGCCCCAGGGAAGAGGCTACCTCTTGCCCTGCCTGCCCTTCACCCAGCCACACAGTCCTGGACTCTCAGCATGGGCCCCGTCCTGCCCAGGGGCACAGAGGCAGCCTGGCTGCGGCATGTCCCTCTGCGGCCCTGGGCTAGAGCACTGGGCTTTGACACAGGGGTCTCCGTGGGCTGTTAAGGTTGTGGCCAGTGGAGTTTTGGCCCCTTTGCCCCTCAAGCCAAGAAGGAGCTCAGGTTTGTACCAGCTGACACGTGGCTGCTTCTCCACCCAGTCTGGGCCTGACGCACAAGAGGCTCTGGGCCTGTTTGGCGGAGGTCCTGCAAGGAGTCACACTGTTCTGCTACCCTGAACATCAGGGAACCCTCCCAAAGGAGGGTGCTGCTGGAAGATGGCTGAGTGACCTCTCCGGTGGTCCCTGTCACGGCTCCACCCTTGCTTTACTTGACTGTGCTGGTTCTCCCGGCACTGGCCCCTTCCCTGGCTGTAAGACTGGTTCTTTTGTGGCTGGCCTCCCGCCTCCAAGACCGCTGTGAGTCTCCTGTTGCGCCGTTTTCCTGTCACTGCTACTGTCTCAGCCCTCCCGTCCCCTGCAGTCCTCCGGCAGGTGTTAGCTGTGGGCTGCGGGATGCGCTTCCTCCCTGCCTTCCTCTCCCGGCCCGAGTCCGCTGTGGAGGTCTAGTGTCCAGCTCAACACTTAGGGTCATTCATCCACTTTAAGATGCCACCGAACCTCCTGGAGAAGTTATGGATGAGCTGAAATGATGTCTGAGACTTACTTTGAGCTCCTCAGAGTGGGAGGAGTGGGTGGAGGTTTAGACTACACATCAGGGGCCCCCAGTATTGATAATTATTGAAACTATGTAATTGGATACATGGAGGTTCATATACTTTTTCTTAATATTTATGGACATTCAAAATTTTTTATCCGAAAAAGTGAAAACAAAACAAAAAAAACAATCGAAAAAACAACCCACCATAACACACTGGTTATACAACATACCTCAACTTCAGAGCTGTTAGAACGTGAGAATAAAATATGGACCATTTCCCAGCCTGCCTTGCAACTAGAGGTGCCGTGTCGTTCGGTTCTGCCCAGGAGGTGGAAGCAGGGACTGCGGGACTGGGGAAAGCTGTGAAAGGGAGCCAGGTCCTGCCTTTCACCCCCGCTTCCTCCAGCCTGGGCCACGGCACCGTGCCAGCGGTGGTGCAGCCGTCCTGCGACCACAAGATGACAGGCGGGAGGACGAAAGCCACACGCCAGGATGGCAGAGCAGAGGGCTGGAAGGAGCCGTCAGCTTTGCCATGACCTGAGAAGAATCCCCCATTTTAGCTGCTTTAGGCTTCCTTCCATGCAGCCAAACACATCTTTACCCAAGTCACCACCTAGTTCCTGTGACGCCTATGTCCTGATCTCCAGCCTGGCCTTTCTACTCCACACCCGCCAACCACTGGCTCCTGGGCCCCCACCCAGGCGGGTGTCCCTGAAGGCGGGATTGGTGTTGGGCAACCGCAGTAGGAAGGCAGACAGGATGGGCGCGCAGGCATGGCTTGGTAGGTTTGGGGCTGGGATGTCAGAAAGCTCCCTCTAGGTGGCCTGTCTCCGCAAAGCAGATGGTGCTGACGCAGCAAGAACAGGACAAGGGGCGAGGCGGGAGACATGGGACGGTAGAGATGGAGGTTTGAAATGGTTTTTCATTTACAGCTCCCAACAAACCCAAGAAGTAGTGTTCCTCCCATTCAAAAGCGGACAAACACGGGGTCAGAGAGGCGACGTCACTTGCCAAGGCCAAACAGCTGGTTACTGGAGGGCCTGACTTTGACTCAGTCTGCCAGCTCCAGGCTGGGCTGTGCCCAGACGGCAGAGGAGGTCATGAGACAGTGGAGGCAGTGTGCTTCTTGGCAGGAAGCGATGAGCGTGTGAGGAATCGTCACCACCTCCTTCCTCCCAGTCCCATCTCCCACCCCACTTAACCTCTGTTTTGAAATTCTTTACTGGCAAATAGCAGGTGACACTAGATTTTCTTCTCCTCCCCTCCGCAGGAAGCCAACTGTTTCTAATGACATAATGTTACCACTGAAATAACAACAGTCCATCCTGTGGGCAAAGTCCCCCAAATTGTAGACTATCAACTTACCAGAACTTCCTAGCAGAGCCAGTGAGGGGTACTGGCCCATTGCACAGAGGGATAAGTGGAGGCCTGAGAAAGTCCTGACTTTTCCAAGATTCACTGGCTTGTAGGAACAAGTCGGGTGACTGCATAACCCCTAAGTCCCGTCCCTGCCCTGCCTACCTGGGATGCTGTCAGCGTCTTGCTATAGTAATCAGCTGGCATGATGGTCTCCACAATGGCCACCAGGCACCAGAAGGCACTCTCCTCTTCTTCTAGGACCAGCAGAGCGATGGCTGCCAGCCTGTGCGGGAGGGAAGTAGGCCTGGAGTGACCCGGAGAAGTCACAGCCAGGCAGTGCGTGGCAGAGGCTCCTGGGTCCCACTCCCTAACCAGACTGGTGTTCTTGGTACCTGAGGTGGAACAAACATGCTTTTGGGGAGGACTATATAGGGGATTTCCAGGGCAATGGAGATCATCTTAGAGCATGGGTTTTAAAGTCCTGTTCCCTGGGTCTGATCCTGGTTCCGTCACTTCCTTGCCGGGTGACCCTAGGCAAGTTACTTAACTTCTCTGAACCTCAGCATCCTCCTATTAAACACAGGGCTGTTATGAGGATAAATACAGTTAACACATGTTAAATTCCCAGCCGAGTGCCTGACACGTGCTGAGTGCTTTATAAATGTTAGCTATCCTCATCTTCATATCCATAGGCTTTGAGATCTTTGCAAATATGCTAACCTCTCTGAGCCTTTCACCAATTAAGTGGTACTAATAATACCTACCTCTCAGGGCTGTGAAGCATCGGAGCGAGAAGACAGCCCTTACAGGGCTCTGCTCACTGTCTAGCACACATCAGGTACTCAATACACAAAGTGCTTTCTTTCCTTTGCTTCCCCCCCCCCCCAAGTTATCATAGGCTCTAATGAGATCGTGGGGAAGAAAGGAAACACCCACAGTGCTGAGCAGAAAAGTCTGCCTTGCAGAAGTACTATTTAGTTCTCCCATCTTTCCTGATGGATCTCTTCTGAGGCTAATCCAATAATATACTTCCCAGAATGTACCTGTCCATCCCATATTCAAAGATGTTCAGGGAATGCTGTACACTCTAGCTCCCACTGAGAAGGAGAAATCTGAGAAGCCCCTGAGAAATCTTGCAGTGAAAAGAACCTTCGAACCCAGCGCTGTCCAGTGGGGCAGGGGAGGCCCTTCTGTCTAGTGCACCCCCTGAGCATCCTTAGGGGGGCCCCAGTTTATAGAACCGGGAAGGCTCACACTCTTGACAGGCTACAGAGCCCTCTGCGTTGTCCAGATATGTATGCTTCTCTGGGCTTTCCCCGGATTGGACTCATGACGTCCAATCTCTTCTCAGGCTCATGTTTTTTGTTTTATCTTTTTTTAAAAGAAGGCCAATTCTTGCCCTGGCCAGCTGGCTCAGTGGTAGAGCGTTGGCCTGGCTTGTGGAGGTCCCGGGTTCGATTCCCAGCCGGGGCACACAGGAGAAGCGCTCATCTGCTTCTCCACCCCTCCCCCTCTCCTTCCTCTCTGTCTCTCTCTTCCCCTCCCGCAGCCAAGGCTCCACTGGAGCAGAGTTGGCCCGGGTGCTGAGGATGGCTCCATGACCGCCGCCTCAGGCGCTAGAATGGCTCTGGTTACAGCGGAGCACCCCTAGTGGGCATGCCAAGTGGATCCTAGTCAGGCACATGTGGGAGTCTGTCTCTTTGCCTCCTCGCTTCTTACTTCAGAAAAATACAAACAAATAAAAGAGGGACAATTTTCAAAAGAAAAATGAAATTCCTTTTATCTCCCCAGTAGATTGAGAAGGAATTCCTCTCCATTCTGACTAAAATATTTATACAAACCCTCACGGTCTGAGGTGAGTGGATGCAGGGAAGAGTCACAGGTCTCCTGGGAACAGAAGAGACTAACCCTAGAGGGGTGGTGTGGTGGTTAGGGGGTTCACGGGTCATTTAGTTTAGGGATGACTCTCTGACTATGGCCAGGGCAGACGTAACTAACTGATCTTGGCACTCTTTCTCACCCAGTCTGGAGGCCGCCTCAGAAACTTACAAGACAAGGCTTCAGGCAGCTGCATCCTACTGGTCTAGACAAATACATTACAGACCCAATAAGACTGAGGCCCAGAAGGCAAAAGTGACTTGCTCAAGGTTGGTCACAGGCAGTTGGCAACAGAGTGGAAATAGAACCCAGGGCTCCCCAAGTCTACCCTGGTGTTGTCTCCACCTCAGCCCATTCTACTGGAGCCCCAGGATGTGCTCAGTCCAGGAGCGGGCTGCCAGCATTGGGTCAGATTTCTGCACATTAAAAGGTCAGTGATGTGAGGCTGCTGGTACCAGCTAGGGCCTACTAACTGCTCAGGGCTGCAGGCAGACTGCAACTTGAGGCAAGTAGGCCCAGTGGATCTACAAAGAAGGGAGTGTGGTAATGGGAGGAGAATAACTTTTAGAGCACTCCACTTATATTTTAGAGGGTAATGGCTTTAAAATGTTTGCTTTAAATGAGCACTAAGTCATTTCTATCATCCTCTAAACAGGCAGGATTTGTTGCGTGTGAAGACACGACACATGCAGTTCCTGTGGCTGCCACTAGATGGTGGCACTCAATAAGTGAAAGGGGCCTGTAGGGTTGGGTTTAAGAGTCTTTGAAAGAAAGCAGCAGCACTGTCTACATTTGAACAGGTTCTATTACAAATACTTCCTATTTAAAGGAGTAACATAAATATTTTCCTAAATACCTATAATTGGTTAAGAAAAAAGCACACAGAGAAAGAAGTAAAGAAATGCTCTGGGGGGGGGGGGTCAGTCCCTCCCCTTAGTCTCAGGTGTTCCTATGTACCCCTGCCTCAGTTGTTCCTTTGTACCCCTACCTCTTTCCACACAGAGAGAAGCTTCTTTCTTTCCAAGAGGCTCAAGACCCCTTCTGCTGCAAGAATCTCCCCATGCCTCTTTAGCACAGGCAAACTGTTCTGGAGTTTAACTCGGAATTCCCACTAATTGTATCCCTATATTCTCAATTTCACCCAGTTTAGGCTGGAAATAAAGTATCAAAAATATCTACCCTTGGGAACCATTCCAATTTGAGTAGGGGCAGTCTGAATGTTTATTCTGTGTCGAATAAATGTCACACACTGCCTATTCTGAACAAAAGAGCAGAATGGCGTAAGCAAATTTTGCTTGAGCATATGTATGTTTCAACTGAGTCAAAACTTGCTTAGGGAAGTATGTGAGATTGCACAGCCTCTACTGAGATGACAGGGAGCCCCGATGAGAATCCCTCACTGTCCTGGAGGGGACAGCCCTACCAGGTCAGCCCACTCCTATCCCTTGTCTCCTGCTGTTGGACTAGAAGGAGACATTAATCCAGGCTGGGCCAATCAGATTCCTTCCTTTGGGAATTTAGGCCTGGGATATGAGGGCATAGACAAAGGGAAGACCAGTTAAAAGGCTGTAAACTTAGGGGTTGAGGTCTCCATTCTGACAGCCTTCACAGGCCCTAAATGTCCAAGGAATGATGGACAGAGAGGCTGGTCTACTGAGAGAAGGGAGAAGTGTAGAGTGAGAGAGCCACAGCCCACACAGCCCACACAGCCCACAGGGCACTGCAGAGCAGTACTATCTCACAGCTACCACGCAGGGGACTCATCTCCATGACTACACTGAATGATGCCCCTGGGGCTGTGCAGCTGCCTTGCTTCCAATGACCCTGTGGTCTCTAGCTGTTTTCTTTTCCTGGCATGTTTAAGGCTCCCCTGCAACATTTACAAATTCTCTTTTCCTTCTGCTCTGCTGAGTGGGTTTCAGTTAAAGCAAATGATGCCCAAATCAGACACTTCCACAATTTGTGAGCTGGGTTGTGGATTACACAACTCCAGGGGACCGTTCACCATGCCTTCTATGGCAGTGGCACCTCCCTGAGCGCTGACCCATCTGCCTTGAACATGTCCTTTCACTCGCCTGTCCCCATCTGTAGAGTGAGGATCATATCAAGCCTCCTGGGCTCACCAATCCTGGCTCTTGGGAGGCTCCAGAGACAGTGGGCTGCTCTGAAGGATAAAGGCCGGGTCCTCGCCCGAGTCACGGGGCTCACCTGTTCAGGCCCTGGCAGTAGCCGATGGAGGGGTTCTGCCAGGAGAAGGCCAACAGCACCCGGCGGAGCTTGTCGGGGAAGTTGGAGGTGGGGCAGGTGAAGTGCTTGTTGTTGGGGAAGGTCCGGTTCAGGTCCAGCTCGATCTGCCGGGCGGCAGGGTGCCTGCAGGTCTGGCTCCGGCTCAGCAGCTCCTGGTAGCGGCCGGGGGCCTGCAGGTGCTGGACGCGGAGGTGGACCAGCCACCTCCAGACACGGGGCCGGTGCTCTCGGGACACGCCCACCCGCAGCAGCTGCTTGAGCTCGAGGGAGGGGGCGAGCTCCCTCAGTGCAGCCCAGCGCTCTCGCAGTGGCCGCTCCAGAACCTCGTGGGCCAGCAGGTGGTGGGAGCGCACCTCCAGGGCCTGGATCTTGGCCAGCAGCTGTAGGTCTTCCACCTCGTAGTTGGGCACCGTCAGGAAGCCATACTCATCATACTCGCTGCCAGCAAAAGCCCATGTTAGCAACACCTCGCAGAGCCCTTCCTCAGATAAGGGGCTGTGCGGTGGGGGCACACCCTGGGCAGGGCTCCTGCCTTGGCTACACCACGGGTTAGCCACGCAGCTCTGGACAGGTCAGTTTGCTGACCTGAACTTCAGTTTGCTCATTTGTACAATGGGTAGAGAAACTCCTGCTCTGCCTCTTGAAGACCCACTCAGGTCCTGTTATAAATTGCTGCAGGTCTAGACAGTGCCTGACACATAATAAGTGCTGAAGAGACATTCATTCATTCATTCTGTGCAAACTTAAAAGATCCTCTTATTACTCCATGCTGCCGTAGGCCCAAGGAGTCTTGCACTGCAATATAGAACCCGACTTCCTCACCAGTAAGCCCTGAATGGATGGGCAACAGAGCACCAATGACACACTGATGTGAGAGTTGGGGATTCATTCTAGGTGGCTTTCATTTATTCAACATTTACTTTCCCCATGTGTGCTCTGCATGAGCTATCTCACTGAATCCTGGTAATCTTGCAAAGCAGGGATCTTGTACACATCTTATGGAGGCTGAATGAGGCTCTGAGAGGTCAAGTGACTTGTCCAAGGTCACACAGTGAGAGATCCAAGTCTAGATCCAAAGTCTGGGTTCCTGCCACTGGGCTACCCATCCTCCTAGGGCCTCTGACCCCAGCCACAGCCCCTTCTGTCATATTTAACTGTCCTCGTCCATTGTGCTCAGCAAGGGGAAGCAGGTGGCTTGTCACCTCTCCTCCTCTTTCTGACAAGCACCTCTGGAAGGCAGCCTGGGGAAGTGGAAAAATGGAGCTCTGGAGGCAGACCCAGGTCAGCTGCTCTCCTGTGCTGTGTGGCCTTGGGCAAAGCGCTGCCTCCTCTGAGCCTGCACTGTCTCCGCTGTAAAGTGAGGCCCGTCCCAACCACATGCTCATTTATCTGAAGATGCGAGGAGGTAAGAAATGTTCAGGGCTCACACACAGCGGGGCTGGAGACCCCCCAGTCATGCAGAGCCAGCCGTGCCCTGGCCACCCCTGGGCTCACCTGATGGGGCTCAGCTCTGCACCATCAGCAGAGGCCTCGCTGGCTTCCCACTGCAGCGCCTCCTGGATGAGTTGCGTGAGCAGCTCGGAGCACTCAGCCTCGTTCCCCATGGCCTCCTGCAGCCTCCGCAGCCCTGCCAGGTACTTGCTCTCCACCTGGCAGTTCTTGGCTTGGAGGTAGGCACACTGTAGAGGAGGTGTGGGGAGGGGCTGGTCAGGTCGCTGGGGTGGGCTTGGACTGCCCCAGAGGCCAGAGGCCTGGACAGCTTTAGGCAGCACACCCTTCTCCCAACTTTGCCTCTCATTCCCTCCCTGCCCCCAGCCCTTCATATAAGGAAAAGGCAATGGGCTCCAAATCCAAGGGTTCGTAAGGCAGAAAGGGCTCCAGGCAAGAGACAAGCAGGCCCAGGGCTGGAGCTGGATTCAGGTGGGGAGGGGTGGGTGAGACAGCACAGGCTCTTGTATGGCCTATTGTCCTCTTGGTTCAGCCACTGCTGGCTGGGCGACCTATGACATGTTACTTAACTTCTCTGTGCCTTAGTTTCTGCATCTGAACACTGTGTATAACACAGAGACCACCTCGGGTTCCGGCGAGGCTTAGAGGAGCTGGGGTGTGTAGAGCCCTTCCCAGGGCTCTCGGCCTAGAGTAGGCTCTGTGTCTGTGGGATTACTGAGCAGTGCCGGGGATGGACGTGGAGCGCTGGACACTGCCCTTGTGCCTGCTGCTGCCGCCACATGGCCTCCTTCTGTTTCTCCAATGTGCCACCTCTCACCTGACTCATGGGTCAGACAGTGCACACACTTTCTTTGCCTTGAACTTTTTTTTTTTTGTATTTTTTTCTGAAGTTGGAAACGGGGAGGCAGTCAGACAGACTCCTACATGTGCCCAACCGGGATCCACCCGGCATGCCCACCAGGGGGCGATGCTCCGCCCATCAGGGGCGTTGCTCTGTTGCAACCAGAACCATTCTAGCGCCTGAGGCAGAGGCCACAGAGCCATCCTCAGCGCCCGGGCAAACTTTGCTCCAATGGAGCCTTGGCTGCGGGAGGGGAAGAGAGAGACAGAGAGGAAGGAGAGGGGGAGGAGTAGAGAAGCAGGTGGGCGCTTCTCCTGTGTGCCCTGGCCGGGAATCGAACCCGGGACTCCTGCACGCCAGGCCGACGCTCTACCACTGAGCCAACTGGCCAGGGCCTGCCTTGAACTTTGTGCTTCTATTTAGACAAGTTGGGCAGTGCTGGGCAAGTCAGGTAACCTGTCTGGCCCCGTCTTCCTTCTCTGTAAGATGGAGATGGGAAAGGTCTGCCTTGTAGCACTGCTACGGCCTCTGGACCAGCCTGGCTCCTGTCTCATCCTGGCGCGGGTAAGTGGAAGCCTCCTGGGCAAGGCTGCCATTCTGTGTACCCCTGCTGGGGTCACCACCTGCAGATACTTGCTGAGCACCAATTCCAAGCCATCCTGTGGGCCTGCTCTGTGTCAGCAGGCCCCACCTCTGCTTCCCTCTACTGCCAAGGCCGTTTCCTGAGATTCTGCTACAGATTCCCAAGTCGTCCCACCTCCAGGCCCACCTCTGCACGTCCACAGAGCACTACAGCGTTCTCAAAACAAAGTCTAACTGAGGCTCTCCCACTCAAACCCCTCAACAACTCCCCAGTCCTCACATCTCACCCTGTTCCTCCTCCCTGCCTCAGCCCACACAGGTCTCTTTAGGCCCCAAAGAACCCTGCCCAACAGCATCTTGATTGTATTCAACTCCCTCACTGGTCCGTAGCCAGAGAGACAGGGAAAAAGAGACAGGAAGAGAGAGAGACGGGAAATATCAATTCTTCGCTGCGGCACCTTAGTTGTTCACTGATTGCTTTCTCATATGGGCCTTGATGAGGGCCTCCAGCTGAGCCACTGACCACTTGCTCAAGCCAGTGACCACAGGGTCTCAAACCTGGGTCCACTGTATCCTAGGCTGATGCTCTATCCACTGTGCCTGGTCACACTGTACCCTTCTTGAGAAGTCTTAGCTCTTTAAATGTTTGGTAAAATTCACCAGTGAAGCCTTTCTTTGTTTGTCAGGAGATTTCTGATTACTGATTGAATCTCCTTACCAGTTATAGGTCTCTGCAGACTTTCTATTTCTTTGTGTTTAGTGTTGGTAGGTTTTGTGTTTCTAGGAATTTTTCCATTTCATCTAGGTGATCCAATTGTGTGTGTGTGTGTGTGTGTGTGTGTGTGTGTGTGTGACAGAGACAGAGACAGAGACAAAGAGAGGGACAGATAGGGACAGACAGAAAGGGAGAGAGATGAGAAGTATCAATTTTTCGTTGCGGCTCCTTAGTCTCCTTAGTTGTTCACTGATTGCATTCTCATATGTGCCTTGACCAGGGGGCTGCAGCAGAGCAAGTGATTCCTTGCTCAAGGCAGCAACCTTGGGCTTCAAGCCAGTGACCATGGGGTCATGTCTATGATCCCATGCTCAAGACAGTGACCCCGCGCTCTAGCTGGTGAGCCTGCACTCAAGCCAGAGACCTTGGGTTTTCGAACCTGGGTCTTCCACGTCCCAATCCAATGCTCTATCCACTGTACCACGGCCTGGTCAGGCGATCCAATTTGTTGATGTACAACTGTTTATAGCAGTGGTCCCTAACCCCCGGGCCGCGGACTGGTACCGGTCCGTGGGCCATTTGGTACCGGTCCGCAGAGAAAGAATAAATAACTTACATTATTTCCATTTTATTTATATTTAAGTCTGAATGATGTTTTATTTTTTTAAAAATGACCAGATTTCCTCTGTTACATCAGTCTAAGACTCACTCTTGATGCTTGTCTCGTAAGTTCGACAATTATATTTAAAAATACCACAGTTTTTACGCCGGTTGCATAATTTTATTTTGTGCATTTATCCGTCCCACCCTAAAGGCCGGTCCATGAAAATATTTTCTGACATTAAACCGGTCTGTGGCCCAAAAGAAGTTGGGGACCACTGGTTTATAGCACTCTCTCATAATCCTTTTTATTTTTGTAGAATTATTCAATAGTAATAATGTCATTTCTGGGTTTTTGTGTGTGTTTTTTTTTTACAGAGACAGAGAGAGAGTCAGATAGGGACAGACAGACAGGAACGGAGAGAGATGAAAAGCATCAATCATCAGTTTTTTGTTGCAGCACCTTAGTTGTTCATTGATTGCTTTCTCATATGTGCCTTGACCGTGGGGCTACAGCAGATCGAGTAACCCCTTGCTCAAGCCAGCAACCTTGGGTCCAAGCTGGTGAGCTTTGCTCAAACCAGATGAGCCCGTGCTCAAGCTGGCAACCTCGGGGTCTCAAACCTGGGTCCTCCACATCCCAGTCCGATACTCTATCCACTGCACCACCGCCCGGTCAGGCTCATTTCTGATTTTAATTTGAGTCTTCTTTTTTTCTTAGTCTATCTAACTCAAGTTTTATCAATTTTGTTGATTTTTTTAATAATCTTTTTTATTTTGGGGTTATTTATTTATTTTATTTTTTTTATTTTTCTGAAGTGAGAAGCAGGGAGGCAGAGAGACAGACTCCCGCATGTGCCTGACCAGATCCATCCAGCATGCCCACTAGAGAATGATGCTCTGCCCATCTGGGGCGTTGCTCCATTGCAACTGGAGCCATTCCAGCTCCTGAGGCGGAGGCCATGGAGCCATCCTCAGCACCTGGGCCAACTTTGCTCCAATGGAGCCTTGGCTGCAGGAGGGAAGAGAGAGAGAGAGAGAAAAGAGAGGGGGGAGGGGGGAGAAGCAGATTGGTGCTTCTCCTGTGTGCTCTGACCGGGAATCGAACCTGGGACATCTACATGCCAAGTCGACGCTCTACCACTCAGCCAACGGGCCAGGGCCAACAATTTTGTTGATCTTTTAAAAAAATCTTTTGGGTCTGCCCAGACGGTGGCACAGTGGATAGAGCATCAGACTGGGATGCAGAGAACCCAGGTTCAAGACCCCGAGGTCGCCAGCTTGAGCGTGGGCTCAGCTGATTTGAACAAAAGCTCACCAGCTTGGACCCAAGGTTGCTGGCTTGAGCAAGGGGTTACTCGATCTGCTGTAGCCCCACGGTCAAGGCACATATGAGAAAGCAATCAATGAACAACTAAGGTGTTGCAACAAAAACTGATGATTGATTCTTCTCATCTCTCTCCGTTCCTGTCTGTCTGTCCCTGTCTGTCCCTCTCTCTGACTCTCTGTCCTGTAAAAAAAAAAAAAAAATCTTTTGGTTTCACTGACTTGCTCTATTGTTCTCTGTTTCACTTGTCTCTGTTCTAATCTCTTCCTTTCTTCAGCTAAAGTGGGTTTGGTTCTTCTAGTTCCTTAAGTTGTAAAGTTGGGTTGTTAATTTGAGCTCCTTATTTTTATTCTTTATAGCATTTATAGCTATAAATTTCCTCCTTGGCAAGACTTTCACTGCGTCCCATGAGCTTTGGTCCACTGTGTGTCCTTTTCCATGTGTCTTTACATATTTTGTAATTTCCCTTGTGATTGCTTCTTTGATTCGTTAAGAGTGTGTTGCTTAATTTCTACAGATTTGTGAATTTTCCAGTTTCATTTCTGCTATTGACCTCTAACTTCAACCCATTGTGGTTAGAAAATATATTTTGTATGACATCTGTCTTTTAAACTCTGTTGAGACATAATTTGTGACTTAACATATAGTCTGTCCTGGAAAATGTCACATACACACACGAGCATGTGTGTGATACTGCTGTCGGGTAGAGGGTTCTAGTTGGTCTATTGTGTTGTTCAAGCCCTCCAGGCTCTTCTTTATCTTCTGTCTGGCTGTCCTACCCATTATTCAGAGTAGGGTATTAAGAGTCTAGAATTATTGTTGTAATACTATCCATGTCTCCCTTCTATTCTGTCATTTTTCTGCTTCCTATGCTTTGTTGGCTTGTTAGTAAGTGTATAAATGTTTGTAATTATTATATCTTCGCACTTAATTTAACTTTTTATTTTATTAACAAATGTTTTGCTTTGTCTCTTGTAACTACTTTAAAATTTAAAGTCTTTTATATGATATTAGTATAGCCACCCTGCTCTCTTTTGGTTACTACTGGCATGAAGTATCTTTTCCACCCTTTCATATTCAATCTGTTAGTGTCTTTGGATGTAATGTCAGCCTCTTGTAGGTAGCATACAGTCGGATCACGTGTTTTTATCCATTCTGCCAATCTGTCTTTTGATTGGAGAGTTTAATAACCCATTTACACTTAAAATAATTATTGATAAAGCGGGACTTTTGTCATTTTGCTATTTGTTTTCTAGACACCTTATAACTTTTGTCCCTCATTTCCTACATTGTCATTTTTGTGTTTAGTTAATTTGGGGTAGCAAAATGTTTGAATTCCTTTCTTGTTTCCTTCTGTGTATATCCTATAGCTATTTTCTTTGTGGTTACCACGGGGATTACATTTAGAATCCTAAACTTATATTATTCTGATTTAAATTTATACCAGTTTAATTTCAACAAAATACAAAAACTGTAACTTTAAGGTTCCATTTCTACTGTTTTGGTTGCTGTTGTCACAAAATTACATCTTTATAAACTATGTGCCCCCAAACATAAATAATTCGTTTAAATGCATTAGTCTCTGAAATTATGTAGAAAACAAAAAGTGGAGTTACAATTTTCACAATACTAGTTTTTATAATTGCCTATGCATTTACCTTTATTGAGATCTTTATTTCTTCACACAGCTTTGAGATACTATCTACTGTTCTTTCATTTAACTCTGTAGGGCTCCCTAAGCTTTTCTTGTACGGCAGGTCTAATGGTATTGAACTCCCTCAGGTTTTGTTTATCTGAAAATGTCTTCATTTCTCTTTCACTTTCAAAGGAAAGTTTTGCCAGATATGAATTGTTGTTTGATGACTTTTATCTTTTAGTATTCTGAATATATCATTCTACTGCCATCTAGTCTCCACTGTTTCTGATGAAAAATCTCATAATTTTTTTGAAATCCCTTATATGTGATGAGTCACTTCTCTGCTTTTAAGATAGCGGTCTTTGGCATTAGAAAATTTTATTATATTGCATTTTGGTATGGGTCTCTTTGATTTTGTATTAAACTTGATGTTTACTGAGCTTCTTGCATAATTATATTCATGTCTTTCATTAAATATGGGACATTTTCAGCCATTATTTCTTCCACTATTTTCTCTGGCCCTCTGTCTCTCTCTTCCCCTCCTGGGACTCCCATAATGTAATGGGTATGTTGGTCCACTTAATCTCACAGATCACTTAGGCTCTGTTTATTTTTTCCTAATCTTGTTTCTTTCTGTTTCTCAGATTCAATAGTTTCCATTGTCCTATCTTCAACTTCACTGATTCTTTCTGCCTGCTCAACTCTGCCTTTGAATCTCACTAGTGCATTTTTCAATTCAGTTATTGTACTTTTCATTTCCAGAATTTCTTTTGGTTTCTTTTTAGGTGTTCTATATATTAAGATTCCATTGTGTTCATACATTACTTTATTGATTCTCTACATCTTCCTTTAGTTCTTTGAGCATCTTTCAGATAACTGCATTAAAGTCTTTGTCTAGTATATCTGCCATCAGTTCTTTTTCAGGTACAGTGTTTGTTGATTTTTTTCCTTTGAAAGAGACATCCTTTCCTGTTTTTTTTGTATCCTTGTGGTATTTTGTTGAAAACTGGATGTTTGAATCTAATAATGTGGTGTCTCTGGAAATCAGATTCTCCCTCTTTCCTTGGGTTTGCTGTTCAAAAAAAATTTTTTTTTTCATTGTTGTAGGCTGTCTCTGTGCCAAGGATCAGCCTGAAGTGTGAACTTAAGGTTTCCTCACATCTTTTCCGAGGCTTTCCCTGGGCATGCAAGGTCACTTTCTAATTTTACATATGTACAGCTGTTTTTGAGTGTCTGATCTTTAATATCTGGCTCCCAAAAAGGAAAAAAATGAGAAAAATAAAGGTGGAAGAAAAGTGCTAGCTCTTTACATTCCATGGAAGTTACTTTCTTCATGAGGGGCTTGAAATAATGGGGGAGGTGCAACAATGACTGCCTACCGTTTCCTCTGTTCCAAATACCTGCACCTGATATTTGGAAGACAACTCACAAAGGGCACAGGGAGAGTCCAGAGGGAGAGTAGACAGGTAATGAGGAATGAGGAGAGTGAGACGGGTGGGATGGTGAGGAGACAGAAAGGGGGCAGGAATAGAGATGGCCAGGACAGGGGTCCCACCTCTCACCTTCGTCAGGAGGGCCTTCTCCTTCTCAGCTGCCTTTCTCCAGATCTTTGTGACCTGGTGGATCTCAGAATTGAGAAAGCGGTTCTGGGTCCGGTATGCTTCCATGTCATCCTGGAGAAGAGAACAAAGTGGTTAGGGACTTGCATCATAAACGTTGCCCTGGTCTCACCCTCAAATGAGCTGCTAACAATTCCTTTCTTTAGAAATGTCCAAAAATGCAAACAAAAAAGGAAGCCTGAGAGAAAATAAAATATATTACTGATAGTCCCTTCCTCTAATCTTGATCCCAGAATTAAATGGTGGAGAGAGCACCAAGCCTCAAGTTCAAGTCCTAGCTCTGACTTCCTGGCTGGGCAACTCACTGAACTGCTCTGACCCTCTGTTTCCTCACCTGTAAAAGGAACAAATCCCAACAACCCGACTGGGCAGCAGGGAGACTGAGTGAGGTAACATGTATCATAACACTAAGTACAGCGACCAAAACATAAATACTAAGTAATGTTTGTTTTTAACATAAACATATTTTGTCATATATTTACAATCATACTAAACAATTTTGGGTGGAAAATTTTTTTACTTAGTGTCACTTTGTAAATACTTTTCTATGTTGCTACAGAAACTTCCTAGTGATCGTTTTTGATGTCAGATGACTATTCCATTGGGTGAATTTACTATAACTTAGTTATAATCCTCCTGCTGTTGTGTTTTAACTTGAGCCCTGAGTGTTTTCAGGGTTTTCTGATTATGAATAATGCTTTGATTCCCTAAGCCTAGCTGTCCAGTGGAGAAAGAGCCTGCTGCTGGGGCGTGCAGGGAGAAGCTGGCCAAGCTCTGGGGAGGTTCAGGTAGGAGGCTGGGCCTCAGAAGGGAGCAGCCACAGCAACGGCTCTCAGTCTTTATTCTGCTTGGATGCACATTGCAGAACAATGGACAACGCACACTCACAGCTACACCTAGCAATTCTAGGGAATTTATGTGCTGAAATTCAACCCCTTTGCCTTCCACTCAAGAAAACATACCGGGCTGTAGGTGAGGGTGAGTGGCACTACTGTAGGGATGACTTTGGCTAGGTCCTGAATTATCTGGAAACTAAGAGCATCACACCTGGCTTGTGAAGTCTCATTATCAGGGAAAGGTCAACTGTGCACTGCTCATAGGCGATCCTGACCCTTCCTGGGTGGGTCTTCACTCTGGCCAAGACCCCTCCCGGCCTAGAAGCTCCAAGTGGTGTCCAGGGCCTGCTGCCTTCCACCTAGTTGACACAGTGGGAGGGCCACATGTTCCCAGAGTTCCTTAGCCGGAAATGAATGCTCTGGGTTGACTTCATCCTGTGGCTCATGTGGCTTCTCCCATCTGCTGGGGCTCGCCGTGATGTCCCCACCCCAGCCACCTTCTCTCGTCCCCCTCACTGTGCCTGGGCTGCAAGGCTGTGCCTAGGCTACACTGGCTCTCTGCTCTCCCCTAGCAGGTCCCAGGCAGCTTCTACTCCCAGCCCAAACCTGCTCTTACCCTCCAACGGTGTCCCCGCCCTAGACCAAAACCTAGGCTCTTTCTCCTGGAAATGCTGCCAGGGTGTCAGCTGCTCTCCCGGACAAGCATCTGCCTGCTTCCCCTTTATGACCCCACTTCCTTAACCTTGTGTGGCCGGGGGCAGTGAGACTGGTGCAAAACTTCATGTTTGCAGCACAGGGACCAACCTCCTGTGAGCACTGGGCTTTCCCAGGACCACTCCCACTCCAATGAGTCTTACACTTTAGTGTCTGGAGATGTAGAGAACTCATGAAACACAGGGACTACGCAAGCTTCCTGTGCCATGGCCCCCACCCCCATCCTGAGCACATTATCTCATATATCATAATTCTCCCAGCAGCTCAGACAGTAACACAGATGAGGTCTCTGAAAGGAGTAGTAAGCTGCCCGAGGTCACAGAGCTGGTATGAGGCAGGCTGTGATTGAGCCCAGATCTGTCCGATTCTAAAGACAAGTCCTAACCACTGCATTTACTGCCTAGACACGCTCTAAGTTCCCTCCTCACTGGAATCCACTGACGTCAAAGTCTAGTCCTACCCCTCAAGGCTGTCCCTAGCAGTCTTCTGGCTAAATGCACACAGGGTTGCTGAGCTCTCCTAAGCTGTAATAACATGTCAGTGACGCATGTGCTGCCCGAGTCCAGTGCTGCCTGGAGGTCAGGACGTGGACTCCAGGGCTGCGCTGCCTCGGTATAAATCCTGCCTTTACCACTGAGCTTCAGGTCAAGTGACTCACCCTTTCTATGCCTTGGTGTCCTCACCTGGAAAGCAGGGTAATGAACGGCACCACCTCAGGGGTTGTTGGGAGGAATCAATTAGTTAATATGTGCAAAAGGCTTAGAGTGGTGGCTGGCATGTGGCAAGAACACTGGACATCATCTCCAGTGATGAAGAATTGTCACATCGCTGAAGGCTACTCTCTCTCACCCACTGTGCTCCCCTCTACCTGATCAAAGAAGACCTCTGATTGCTGCTACTGTGCGTTCTTCCCAAATGCCTGGGAAAATAAACAAGCCTCCAGGCCAGGAAGAAGAGCTTCCAGCTGCCTGAGTCCCTACTATGTGCCAGGCCCATTACCCCCACATTCATTACTGTATGTGATTTCATCTTGACCACAGCGCTGTGGGCTGAGTATGAAAGTACTATCATTCCCCCTTGACAGATGAGGAAACAAGCGCAGAGAAGGTAGTTCTCCTCAGTCATGTGGCCAGTACAGAGAGAGGCAGGCAAACCCAGGTGTGTGCAGTCCCCTGTAGGAAGAAACTACTTCCAGGTGAAAGGACAGCCGAGTCTGCTGCTGAGCATGCTCTGTGCCACCACCTGGGCCCGTCCCTCTTTCCTCCCACCAGGCCCAGGCTTTGAACATGCTGCACAGGGTTGAGTGTGGGCAAGGCTGAGCACCCCGGGACAGCTGTGGGGGTGGGGTGGGGTGGGGTCCGGGCAGCACTTTCCCCTCAGCTCAGCGCCCTACCTTTAGTGTTCTCCTTGGCTCACAACTGTAGGGAGGAAAAAGAGAGATCTCAGAGGAGAGAAAAGCCACATGACAGTCACCAGTGAAGCAAAGGAGGGAATCACGACTGGAGAAAGGCGACAGGTGAAAGGAAGGAGTCTGCTCGCCTGATTTCGCAGGGATTTAGAACCGGGGAAATTTGCAGGGGGAATGCTGTGTGGACTAGCCCATGTGCTGGTGGGGAAGGGGAGACCTGAGGCCTAGTGTGACCCTGCTGTTTGTGCCGTGTGACCCTTACCAGTCCCTTCACCTCTCCAGGGCCCGGCAGTCCTGCCAGATAAAGGGGGGACAGACTAGATCTCTGAGTCTCTCTAGCTCTGATATTCAAGGTCAGTGATCTTATTCTCAAACTGACAGCTTCAACAACAGGAGGCATTTCCTTAGAGCTGGCTGTTCTCAATCACAGGGCAAGCAGGAAATGTGGACACACTATGTTCCAAAGCTCAGACAATGGATGGTTGATGGGTCTTCTATTTTTGTCTAGATCAGACATCTAAAGGCCAACAACTAAGGAACGCTGGTACATGCAACTCTTTCTAGCACAAAATGCTGGGTGTCTGAGGATCAGCTCCATATATAAGTTCAGTTGATGTGAATCATACCAGAGTCTCCTCTGGGCTTGTGATAAATTAAATTCCTGCCCATGCAAGTTCAGGGGCATGCTCACTTCCAGCCAGCTCTCTGGGGCCGTCTGGAGGTACCCAGTGCGTCTATTTTCCTGACCTCTGAACCCAGGCTGCTTTACTGCATCTTCAACAGTGGACTCCAGCAAGGTGGCACAGCTGGGCGGGAAAGCAATCTTCTGGAAGCCATTTTCACTGCTGGGTGAAGGACGAAGAGCTTTCTAACAACCTAGCGGTGTCTGCATTTAAAGAATTTTGTTTTCATTTTGAACTAAAAAAAATCTGACTTGAAGGAAGACTCAGAGATTGGCTCTATGGTTTTGATGCTGAGAAAGGAAAGGAATCTGGGTTTCTGTTATATTCCTTTATCTTCCTAACACTGTACCCTGTCCACACTGCCCACTGGTCTCTTAGAAGCTTCTGGATCTCACCTCCACCTCCCCCATAGCACCTCTTTGGTCAAGGAGCACAGGAGTTCCCATGGTTACACATATGTATACAAGTGTGGCTACAAGGGGCAGGGTTTGGGGTGGGACTGGCCCTGGTTATACGCTGCCTTTAGGGACGAGGGACTATGAGAGCCTATCCCCAGCCTCAGGCCTCCAGGTGTTCTGCTGGCTCTTGTCATCACCCTCTAGAGAGGACGACACAGCCCATGGCAGGCATCACACCTAAAATAAAGTTCCTCCTCCCGTGCCACCATGGTCCCTGTGGGATGGGGCAGCCTTTCCCCGGTGGAGGCCACAGCCTGGGCGAGGAGGAGGCGGGGATGGTGGCCATAGCCGGAAGAGGCAAAGAAGCTGGAAGGCAGTAGAGTGAACAGACTGTGCTCCAACCAATTCCAGTTCCCCGACTTCCTCAGCACATGACCCTGGCAATAACTTCACCTTTCTCAGCCTCAGTACAGCCATCTGTGAAGTGAGGAGCACGGAAGTGGCTGCCTCGCGGGGCTGGGGCGAGGATTAAATGACACAATGCAGGGTAATAAGCACTTAGGACAGGAGCAGTGATGAGTGCCATCATTATGGGCAGGTCGCCGCCAGTTACAGGTTACCTGTGCTGTGTGCAGGCCTGCTGGGGGGACGCCCTGGAACCACGGGGGCTCCCGAGGGCATCAGTGTGACACCTACGGACCCGAACAGGCCAGGCCCAGGTGTACAGCTGGTCTGGCCCTCAGCAGTTCTGACCCACCTTGGGCTCTTCCTAATTTGATAAGCTAGAGATAGCTTCCTTTTTCAGCCCAGAACACCACGAAAAGGTCAAATTACATTGGGCCTTCAGGTTAAGAAAGTGAGGAAGTATGTAGCAATATTTCTACCAACATCTGTTTCAAATGCGAACATTCCAGTATTAAGGGTTATGCCTGCTGTATCTAGAAGACCCTTAGGGTGGCCAGCAGTGCCCTCCCCTAGGGCCCTGGGCCTGGAGGGAGGGGCCCCTACCTTCAGGTGCTCCATCTTCTCCTGTTGGCTCAGGAAGTCCCTGTCAGCAGCATCCGGGGGCACGAGGGGCTGGCCCGGAGTATGCATGAAGTCCTGGGTGACCTTCTCAGACAGCTTGCAGATGACCTCCTGTTTGGCCTGGTTCTTGTCCATGAGCAGCTGCACGTGTTGCTGCAGCTCCTGCACCTGCTGCTCCTGCAGGCTCGCTGTCTGTGCCAGGCTCGCTCGCTCCTGCTCCAGGGCCTCCACCCGCCTGCTCAGCTCCACGATCTGCCGCACTTTGTGCCGCACCAGCTCCAGCCGGTCCCTGTCATCGGCCGCCGCCAGGTACGCACTGGTCGCCCTCTTCTCCTGCTGGGCAGCCTCTAGCGCCTTGTGCAGGATCCTCACCAGATCCTGGGCGGGGACACAGAAGGGTCTTATGAACTCAGGGGAGGGCTGTGAGGTGCCAGAGGTGAGGCACGTGCTCTCAGCAGTCCTAACCGCCCTGAGAGGTGGCCAGCACCATCCTCTCGGTCCTCTCGTCTCAGCACCCATTTTCTCTTTCTCAGTTCAAGAGTCTGAGCTCAACACACCGTTCCCCAGCTCATGACCACGTTTCCCAGCCAAGCTTACAGCTGGGTGTGGCCAAGTGACAATTCTACCTACACCGATACAAGAAATATTGGCAGCTCATGGGTCTTATCTTTGAATCCACTACCTACATACTGCCCTGGTCCAGGTCCCCTTCCTTCCAGCTGAGAAAAGGCAAGAACCACAGCAGCCACATGGCACTCCCAACAGAAGGTGCACGGGGAGGATGGCAGAGCTGCCCCCCACCCAGCTCAGAACTGCTCGCTTACCTCTGGATTCTTCCATGAGAATGTAAGAGAGAAATAAACTTCCCAATGTTTTAGGCCACAGTACTTTGAGGCTTCTTTGTTACAGCAGCTGAGCCCTTATCCTGGGTAATACCTGTCTATTTCAGAGATGAACAAACTGAGGCCCAGCAGTATGGCATTTATCCCCAAATCACCCCGATTCAAAGCCTGTGCTTGGTCAGTAATGAGAGCTGGGGTGCGTGGGGCCAGGGCATGGCTCTGCCTCCTCTCACTGTTGTGGCAGGCACTGCTAATCAAACTCAGCACTCCTTCCTGCTCGGCCCGTTGAGGCTTCAGAATCCTTCCAAATATAGCACCCAATCAGGGACTACCAATCTAGCTGAGATAGCAATAGAGCAGGGGTCCCCAAACTTTTTACACAGGGGGCCAGTTCACTGTCCCTCAGACCGTTCGAGGGCTGGACTATAAAAAAAAACTATGAACAAATCCTTATGCACACTGCACATATCTTATTTTAAAGTAAAAAAAACCAAAACAGGAACAAATACAATATTTAAAATAAAGAACAAGTAAATTTAAATCAACAAACTGACCAGTATTTCAATGGGAACTATGGGCCTGCTTTTGGCTAATGAGATGGTCAATGTCTGGTTCCATATTTGTCACTGCTAGCCGTAACAAGTGATATGATGCGCTTCTGGAGCCGTGACGCATGCATCCCGCGTCACCGGAAGTAGTACTGTACATGAGCGACGCCGCACTTTGCTGACCACCAATGAAAGAGATGCCCCTTCCGGAAGTGCGGTGGGGGACGGATAAATGGCCTCAGGAGGGCTGTAGTTTGGGGACCCCTGCAATAGAGGAAACACTGTGGCAATCCTCAGGCTAGGCCACACACAGAGAGCTTCACTCAATCCATTTGTGCCCGGCTCCCTCAGGCCACTAAGGCTGGTGTAATGAAGAGCCAGACAGCAACAGACCTCAATTTAGTCCTTGGCAGAGCATGTGATTCACATGGAAACTCAAGGCCTGCTTGATGCCCTTGAGCCTCCAACCTCTCCAGAACCTATCTTACCCCAAAGCAGGGGTGTGGATTCATTCAGGACCAGGATCAGATTATCAGAAGCCAGGCAGCCTAGCCGCCAGCTCCACTGGAACTGGACGGTCTTTAGACTGTCACTGAGCTCCACGCCAGCCTCATCCGGTAAAACACTCGGTTTCCTGGAGCCACAGTAACTGTATCCATGCCAGAGCATTTAAACAAATAGATCAGTTGGATAGGGCTATTTGCTAAGAACAATTCTATTTTGGAGGAGAACTGCTCCAAACCATGACTTTAGCCTGACTGGGCAGTGGCGCAGTGGATAGAGCGTCGGACTGGGATGCGGAGGACCAGGTTCAAGACCCCGAGGTTACCAACTTGAGCGAGGGCTCACCTGGTTTGAGCAAAAAGCTCACCAGCTTGAGCCCAGGGTCACTGGCTTGAGCGGGGGGTTACTCGGTCTGCTGAAGGCCTGCAGTTAAGGCACTTATGAGAAGGCAATCAATGAACAATTAAGGTGTTGCAATGCGCAATGAAAAACTAATGATTGATGCTTCTAATCTCTCTGTTCTTGTCTGTCTGTCCCTGTCTATCCCTCTCTCTGACTCTCTCTGTCTCTGTAAAAAAACAAACCAAAAAAACCCCCAAAAAACAAAAAGCAAACCATGACTTTACATAAGAAATTAATGACGAGACCAAATTAATGAGCATCTTCTGAAACCTCAGTATTAGTGGCTCTTCCTTCTCTGCTTCTCTCTTCCAACTTTTACCTAGCACCCACTCAGTGCCAACCCCTAGGGCCAGCTGCTGAAACCTAGAGATTGACTGGTCATACGTCTCACCTTCAAAAACCAGGCTGGTGGGAGTGAAGGTGAACCACTGTAAAAGAGCCATTTCCTGCGACTGAGAGAAGCAGGTGTTTGTGGGGGCCCAGAACAGACAGCAATGACTTCTGCTCGGGGTGGAGGTGGGGGGAAGATCAGCACCTTCTACAGAAGGGCATGTCAGTTTCAACTGACCCCTAAGAACAGAGAGGGCCAGAGATGGCCAAGCAGCTGGCGGGAGGTGAGGGTCAGTAGGTGGGAGGTAAGGGTCAGCAGGCAGAAGGTGACGGCAGGAAGGGTCTTCCAGACAACTCAACCAACAGCTCAAGCAAAGCCCCAGAAAAATGAAAGAGCAGGTGAGGAGCTGTGGTAGTTCTTGGGTGTTGTGGGAAGTGGAAGAGGGTGGTTGCAAACAAAACCGGAATGTTCGGAATGAAAAAAAATAGCTTCCCAGAGCCCTGCTGAAAGAGATTAACATTCCTGCAGCTCCTAGATAACTGAGAAGCCCAGAGCATTATCTGGTTCAGCTGAGATTTGGGGATCACCTTGGTAACTGCTTGGGGACATTACCACCAGACACCACTGTTCAGACTTGCCTGAGGCTCAGAACCAGGTGGGTATTTTCCTCACAAAATTGTGAGTCCACTCTGAAGTCCAATTTATTATATCAAGCTGTTTTCCCCTTCTCACATCTGGCTCTCAAAATCCAAGACCACCAAGACACCAGCCCAGAAGGCTCTCCTCTCACCTCAGGATCCCTGCAACAAGGTGAGACAGGAAGAAAGGAAGGGGTGGTGGTGGGTGGAGCCAGAGTAAGAAGCGTAAGATGGCGTGGGAATGGATAGCAGATTCAGAAAACCTGGAGGCTGGGAGGCCCAGGAGACAAGTCGAAGAAAGGAGAAGGGAGATGACTAAAGGGACCTATCCCCACTAGTAGAAAAACATGCAACAATTGAGTGCTCGCAACTCCCAACCCAGGATCTCCTACTTCTCCACGATGTGTAGTTAATGGATTTTGCACTGAAATGCTTCTTTCAATTTCTTTAAAAACGGATATAAGCCATGTTCACAGCAGCATTATTTACAATGCCCAAGAGATGTAAACAACCCAGCATCTATTGACAGTAAGCAGGTAAAATGTGCCCAACGCACACACTGGAATATTACTCAGCCTTAAAAATAAAGGAAATCCTGCCACATACCACACACAGATGACTCTCGAGGGCATTTTGCTAAGTGAAATAAGCCAGTCACAAAAATGCATGCACACACCAGATAGAAATATTAAAAGCAAAAACAGAAGCTTGTGATCTGGTTTTTAAGCCGCTTTTGTCCTGTAAAAACAATATAAAAGGAGCCACTTCACGTGGAGTGCACGCTGAAGTCTTCATGCTCTGCAGCAGCCATGTAGTCTGAACTCTCTGGCTGGGGTTCTAGGGAAATGACAGGCTGCACTCTGCCCCCACTGAGCTTCCTGAGCAAATTACATGCCTTCACCAAATAATTGTGAGTGAGCTGTGTTGGCTCCAGAGGCCCAGGCAGGGCCCGGGAGGAATTCCTCATCCCCAGCAGCCAACAGATGGTGAACATCACCACAAACCACAGCCTTCCATCTGCCGGAGCAGACGGTCTTCAGGCTCGGTGCAATTCTGTCAACTCTGAGAGCCCGAGTCCCCTCGCCAAGCAGCCACCTGGTACTATCTCCCGGAGTACAAATCTCTTGTGCGGCCAGACTGCAGGGGCCTGGGGTAGATAATAATTTAATGGGTATCAGAGTCGCTCTGTAGTTTAATATGACACCAGGAAGCGCAGAGTTTGTGCATTTTTTTCCGAAGAGCAGTTGTGTCTGATACTGGGCTGTGTCACGAGACCATGGAGGAGGCACCTGTGACGAGAGTCCTGAACCTGGAGAAAAAGACCAGGCCCTCCACAGCATCCAATGGAGTTTGAGATACAAACTCTTAAAGGAACACTAAAGCTGTTGGCAACGGCCACCTGGCTATCTGAGTCAGAACAAGACGCCCAGCCCCCACGTCCTCTGGGAGCCTCAGGTAGAAAGATGGAGCCTTCCCACTGCAGAGACCCGGGAGGGGCATCCCGCAGATGTGGGCCCAGGAAGGCCAGCGCTATTTCCCCAGCTGAGGAACTGGACTTGGAGAGCTGCTCTCCAACCAGCACTGGAGTGCCCAGGGCTTGGCATCCCAAGGGTGCGCAGCCTCCTCTGCCCTCTCTGGGCGAAGCGTTGGCCTCCTTTTCTCCTTCACCCTTTGGTTTTGGTAGCCGGGGGCAGGTGAAACCCCAGAGTTGGTAGGGCCGGGCCTCCCCCTTCCTGACGTGGAATGAAGATCTGACCGCCGTCCTCACTGCTATGCCCCACATTCCTGGAAGCCTCACGGGCTCATGTGTGGACTCCTCAGAAGGGTTCTTCTCAGAACCCCTCGGGGTGGGGGTGTCATTCCTTCTAAGGCAGGAAGGAATCAACAAAAAGGGCGGGGAATGCCAGTGACTGCTAAAATAACCAAAGCCTAATCTGCTGGGCGGCTGCCGGGGACCAGGCCTAGGACATGAATCTGGACACAGACCTCTCCAGGAAACATGTTTCTAACTCCATTTACAGAGCAGGCTGAGAGGCTAAGGAACCTGCTCAGGGCTAGAACTGGGGTCCGCACCATCTTAGTAAAGGCCTATGCTCTGAATTACCCACTAGACTGAAATGCATTTGTGAGATGAGTCAGAGAACCCACTCATATTGTGGGTCAAAAGCGAAACCACAAGATTCGGTCTCCTCCCACTACCTGACAGGATTGAGGTTTGCTGGAAAGTGAACTAGTAAAAAGTCCAGATTCTTTAATGCTTTAACAACTTCCTCCTGACATTTTCGCTCTAACTGCCGGGAGTCGCCAACAGCCTGGGCGGCCCTCACTGATGTCCGAGACCCTGGCTGCATTCCGTGAAGAATGGCGCATCCTCCAGGACTGCAGGGCTGCCAGGGGCAAACCGAAATGAAACCTCGGTCCGCGGGGCCTATGTCATGTGACAATCCATAATGCCTTAGAAGGAAAGGCCAAGTCAAGGGAGGCTGCCCCATTTCCTAGAAGGAAGGGGAAGATACAGCGAAAGGAGAAGCAGTGTCTGCATCCCAGATTTCTCTTCCTGTCCGGGCTCGGGTCTCGGACTTAAGTTGTCGTGGTCCAGGGATCAGGCAGCTGCTACTACAGCTAAAGAGAGCCCCTGCCCCGTGCTGCAGCCGCCTCGCCTCCCTGCCATGTCACCCTCACTGCTTCATGAGGTTGCCCCTGGATGTGAACACAATTTACCCTCTGGGTGGTAGGGTTTTTAATGACTTTCATGCCTGTGCAAGTGTATGAGCTGTTTTCTACAATGACCATGTAGCTCTTTATTAACGGCTCTAATTAACTTCTCTATTAAGCCTAAATCTTTCCCCCTCTTACTGCCCCCTGTTGGGTCTGACTCAGCCCCAGGGCTGGAAGAAGTGCCTGCTTTCTCTGACCCATGATGTCCTTCAGAGTTACGCCCACTTAGCAGCCCACAAGATCCCCTGGTTCCTTTGGTGGCCCTTCCAGGACCCTCCATCCAAATCACCTTTGTCCAAATACTGTCCCTCCTCAGGTGTGGGGCCAGACCACGCATAGTCCTTCAGGAGGGGCCTGAGAGGCAATTATTAAAGTCGTCTCCAGAGACCCTGCCCTTGGTAGCTTTCTGTCATCTAGTTTGAGTGGCAGCATGTTCCCAAGTAATCAACAGTGGAGCATTTTCAACCACCCAGTTTGGTTGTTAGGGACCACAGACTGGCATCTACCCGGAGGGGTATCCTGGAGCCCGGGGTCTCTCTGGGGCCAGAACCCACCTTCTGCGACTTGAGCTCCTTGGTCAGTACCAGGACCTGCTGCTCCAAGGCCAAGGCTTTCTCCTGGGCAGTCCGGTTCCGTGTGAGTCCTTCAGCAAAGAGCGGGAAGGTGCTGTTCTGGAGCTTGGCTTTCTGAATGAAATTGGCAGTCAGCGAGGACTTGGGCATAGGCTTCAGAGAATCTGCTGGATCTTTCCCTGATCAACAGGAGAAACGCAGAGGTTATGACCAGGGGTCTTGGCAATTCTCAAACCTGAGCTCGCTGCAGAGCACCTGGAGGGCTTGGTCAAGTGCAGACTGTGGGACCTACTCCCAGAGCACTTCATTCAATAGGCCCGGGGTGGGCTTGAGAAGTTGCATTTCTCAAACATCCCTAGCTGATGCTGATGCTGCTTCTAAGGGCTGGTCTAAATGAGCACTATTACACCGTGCTGGCCAGGTCGGTCAGCCCTTCCTCTAATCTGCCTGTCCCCTACCCTTGGGTCCCAACCTGCAGGGGTACCTCAGACTACCCTGCTGCTGTCTGCCAGGTGGTTGCCCCCTCAGTCACAGGCTCTGTCAGAATCCCACCTCTACTCTCTGAGCAACTATCAGAGTGCACAGACCTGTCTCTTGACAGGAACACGGAGTATCTCTACTCTGCAGTCTTTTTTTCCAAATGTTTATTTCATTGATTCTGGAGAGAGAGAGAGGGCAGGAGAGAAACAGGAACATCTATTCCTGTATATGATCAACTGGGGATCGAACCAGCAACCTCAGTGCTTTGGGACGATGCTCTAAACAACTGAGCTAGCCCACTAGGGCCGTACTCTGCATTCTTGCCTGAGAGAGTAGCTCAACCTCTTATTTGATTCCTACTACAAGCTAAGTTAGGGGACGTATTTTCCACAATTAATTGCTTCAAGGCTGCACAGTCCTTTTGTTTCCTCTAGAGCCAGGTCAGCAACTAATGGCCCACAGGCTACTTTTGTAAATAAAGTTTTATTGAGACATAACCACACCTGTTTGTTTGTGCATCATCTGTGCTGGGTTTACTTCACAAGGCAGAACCAAGTACTTGCAATGGGGACCATATGGCTCACTAGGCCTCCTATATTTCCTATCTGGCTCTTTACAAAAAACCTTTGCTGACCAGTGCTTTTATTCTTAAGTCAAATTCAAGATCAGAGAGTCACTCATTCAGGCCACCCTGTCCTGCCTTGTCTTCAGCCTTTGCTTTAGGGACGTTTAATGGCCCTGGTCTGCAACCAGGAACATTTAATGACTGATTATATGGTTAAGGGACCTTTAGAATCTTAGTTACATGGCACATACACATCACGCCTGTTATGAGGCCCCAGTACAGAAAACGCTTTGCTTCTTCCAAGGAAATACGTGTTTGGTGTGATGGACACTGGAACTAATCTTACCACTGCAGCTCCCTTTTTGCAGTGGCTGCTGGGATGCTCAGAGCCACATCTGCTGCCCACCCACATCTACTCTGAAGGCTCATACCTAAATTTTCTAACCCTAATCACTCACTTTCTTTCCCCAGATATGTATTTTAATAAGCTATCCCCAGACTAAGGTGTTAAAAATAAGGAGATGTGGAATGGGATCCCAGGGAAGGGGGCAGGAAGGGCTTGGAGGACAAGCCAAATGACTTAGCACCTTTCTCCTGGGGACCAGGGTGAGAGCCAGCCAGTCTTGAACAGATGACAGGAGCTAGTAACTCCTCAAACTTGCTGGGTACTAGAACAGAATGGTCTTGTTCCAGATTTAAAAGAAATCCGATCGAACTAAGAGCAGAGCAGCCCGCAGAGCTCCGAGGACGCGGTGCCTCTCTCTTCCCGGCCCAGGACTCTAGGCAGTCGGACTCCAGGCTCAGATCCGGAGCCCCGCTGATCTCCGCTGTCTCTATCGCCCACCAGCCCTGACCGCAGGCCGCGCAGGGATCACTGTGCTCATTTTGCAGTTGGAGAAAACAAGGCCTAAGGCAGCGTTTCTCAATCAGTCCCCTAGGATTTCGTGGGAGTGCCTCACGGCTGACTGAGAGGGACAAAGGTGGGGGACCAAGGGGTGCCCAGACTCCCAGCCATGACTCAACTCAGCTGTTACCTGCTCCGTATATTAGAATTTGTTTATGCCATGAAGGTTGCATGGCAATGAAGATGTAGTGTTAAAAATCACTGGTTTAGGAAAAGAGGCTTCAGGCCACAGGATGGGGCCAGAGCGCTGGGCCTGAACCCTGGTTCTGTCACTCACAGTGAGGTCGTGAGCCAATCACTCCATTTTCCTGCCCTCGGTTCCTTCATTTATTAAATAACAACAACAACAGTATCTAATGCTCAGGCTGTTGTAGAGATTAAACAGTTTATGCAGAGAAAGCGCTTAGTTCACATGGTTGAAACCTAAAAAGGTTCTGAGTGAAAAAAGCCAATCAGAAAGGACATGTATGATTCCATGTGAACAAAGTATCCAGAACAGGCAACTCGACAGAGACAAAAAGCAGATCAGGGGTTGCCTAGAGTTGGAGGGAGGTAGAGGTTGCAACTGATGGCTCAGGGATGTAGGGTTTCTTTTGGCAGGTATTACAAGTTTTCTAAAATTGATTATGGTGACAGCTGCGTAACTCTGAGTATACTGAAAGTCACAAACTGAATACTTCAAATGGGTGAACTGTACGGAATGTGAATTTTATCCTAATACAGCTCTCACCACCACCTCCTGCCCCCCAACAGTGCTTAGAGTAGCTCTGGCACAAAGTAACTGCCATATACAAGTGCTAGTTTCATTATTATTATTGATTCAGCATAGGACTGCTCTTGGGCTGTTCTTGTGGTCTGCGAGGTCTCACCAGGCACTGCTCCAAAGGGCGCTTTTTCTACAGTCACTTTTTCAATGGCCCAGGGGTCTTCTCGCCATAAGACCCTTTAACGCTGCTTCGGCCACTCTTCTCCTAACTCTAAGTTATGTTCTAAGGGCACCAATGTTACTTTCAAAGAAGCTGCCCTCCTCCAATGGTGAGGTCCCTCGCATTGTGTGACAGACATAATAAAGCACTCTGTCACAGCTGGGTGGGTACCTGAAGGTCACCTGATTCGCTTTTTCAGGCAGATCTTACCAATTTTAATAAGCCTTTCCTTATACATTTTTTAAAAAAATTAAGAAGGTAAGTGAGATTTTCCCTTATAACTTCAAGAATCATGGCTAAGAGTTTCAGTTTGGGAAGATGAAGAGAGTTCTGGTGATGATGGAAGTGCTGTTTGCAGAAGACTGTGAATGTACTAAAACCACTCAACCGTACACCGAAACTGGTTACATCGTATGTTATGTATACTTTACCACAGAAACAACAACAATAATAAGTCATGGCTCCTAGACTCATACACCCGGGGGAGTGGCCCGGGGAGTTCCATCGCTGACACACAAAGGCACAGAGGCTGGCTCTGGGCAGGAGCAGGGCACTCACTCGGTCTCTGACGGCAGCTCAGACCTGGCACAGGCTCACCTGGGGCACTGGGGTCGGAGGGTGAGGGCTGCTCCTCCCTCTGAGGCTCCCTGCCCAGTGCAGAACCTTCCTCTGGAGGTCCATGGCCTGGTCCTTGGGCCTGCCTGTTGCCTCGGATGTTGCACATCGTATTTCTGTAGGAAAACAGAGGAACATGAGGTTGACAGTCCTGCTATTCTGCCCCTCTCTTCCCACCTGTCACTGCTAGAGCTCAGACCCCACCTCTACCCTCAGTCATGGCTTGATCAGTCTGCTAGACAACAGGTAGCCTGTGTGATGCACCCCATCTGAGCCACTCTGATGCCCCCACCTCCCCTCTCCACTATTCCATTGTACTTATCACCTTCCACAACACTGCTTATACACAGTACACGCTGACTCCCCTGCTCCAACCCCACTGCTGGAGTATAAGCTCCATGATGGCAGGGATGTTTGTCTGTTCTGTTCACTGAAGTACTCTGAATGACCAGAACAGTGTCTGAAATATAGAGGGTTCTTACTACCTATGCATTGACTGAATTTTGAACAGACTTGTCAAACTAACTTTCCTAAACCTTTCACCTAGTCTTGTGACCAGCTGGCTCAAATATACCACCAGTGACTCCCTACTTCTGCTGAGAAAAGTTCCACACATCTCCCAGCATCCTCTGCTCTTGCCTTCTTTCCCTGCTCCTATCTGTTCTCTCTGAAGCCTTCACTGGTCATCTCAGCCTCCAAGCAGCTCACTGTACTTCATGAATGGGCAACTGTGACCAAGTACTTGGCTAGGCTGAATAATGACGATGTCTTTCCTTCACGACTGGGCACTAACCTACCTGCATGTTGCTGGCACCTGGCACTGGGGTTGCACGTGCCCAGAGTGCAAGGTCAATACATGTTTAGTTTATTGGAAGGAACAAGGTAGCACCCTAAGGGGGGCCTAGGACTAGGGAACACAGAGAAATTTATAATGAGTCAGATGAAAAGGCAGTTCAATTGAGTTAATTTTCCCTTCACAAAGATATAAAAGTTTGCATATTCCAAAATTAATAGCAAGAAAGAAAAAATGATTAAAGGAGTTTAGTAGGTCAGTGTTTTTCAAACTACAAGTGATAAACCATTGGTAGATTGTAAAATCAGTTTAGTGTCACAGCCAGCATTTAAAACACAAAATGGAAAACATGAGAACGTATCCCATTTGGAGAGGCTCAGTTTTCTGTGAAATATATATGTGTGTGTACTGAGCTATTTCTCACTGTGGCCATGGTCAACAGAACACACTGCGCTAGGAAGCCCCTTATTTAAGGGCAGCAGTAGTGTGGTCAGAGAAGAGGACCCTGGAGTCTGTAGATCTGTGCCGGAATCCTGGCTCTATGTCACTGTGATGTACAGTGTCGACTTCTAGCAATATAGGACAAATTACTCTGTCTGAAAAACCTTTATTTCAAAACACCCAGATGGTAGATAAATACAAAACACATTTCAAAACTATTTTTGCTGAATTCTCAGGAAAGTAAGAGAAATTTCTAGGTATTAAACATGAACAAGTAGGCGAAACTTAAGTGGAAAGTCTAGAGGAACATAAACATGTAGGTTACTGTTCAACAAATGTAGGCATACCTTGGAGAGACCTTAATTTAAAAATACCTTATTGTTAAAATTGCCAAGCCTGCTCAAAAATTGGCACTAACAGACTTGCTCCGTGCAGGTTACCACAAAACTTTAATTTATAAAAAAACAACAACAACCAGTCTCTATGAAATGTAACAAAACAAGGTATGCCAGTATTCAGTCCTTCCCCTCTACCTCTGTGGGAGCCCAGCATCTCCCCGACCCCCTCCTGACTCTGAGAGTGGCCACGTGACTTGCTTTGGCCAAAGGGAGTTTAGCAGATGTGATGTAGGCTTAAACAGTGCTTCCATACAGGACTTACTCTCTTGAGGAACATGTCTGAGGTAGCTGCTGGTGCACGGAAAATGAGATACACATGTAGAACTAGATCTTACCAACAGCTAAGAGTCATGACCAGGTGAACCTAGCCTGTATCACCTGAACCCACGTGGGTGCAAAATAAACGCATATTATATAACACTGAATTTTGAAGTGTGTGTTTGCAGCATTACTGTGAGAACTGACTAGGCTAGACATCTGTCCAGGGATCAACTGTTTTGTTTTTTTATACCGAGATATAATTGACAAATAACATTTATTTATTTCAGATATACAACATATTTACTCAATATATGTATATACTGTGAAATGATCACCACGGTAAGTCTAGTTAGCATCCCTCATCCACAGTTACACCTTTTTCCTTGTGATCAGAGATCAATTGTTGATACCAAAAACCTAAAGCCTTGTTTGCAACAGAGGAAAGAAAGTAAGATTTGGGCCCATACAAAGTATGGAGTTGAAATTGAAATTTTATACAAAGCTGGGACTCCTGAAAATCCATATCCTCTGTGAAGAGGCAAGTTAGAAAAACATGCCTGCTGGCAAAATTAACACAAGTAAATTCTAGGTGAGAGCTATGCATATTAAAAAAAATTGTGTTATATCTTTGTTTGGTTTTGGTATCAGGGTAATACTAGCCTTATAGAATGAATTGGGAGTGTTCCCTTTTTGGGGGGAAGAATTAGTGAAGAATTAGTATTATTCTTTAAATGTTTGGTAGAATTCATCTGTGAAGTTATCTGGTTCAGGTGTTATTTTTGTTTTTATTAATTTTTGTGGGTATTTGGATTACTAATTTTTGATTACTAAACAGTATCTTTTCATGTTATAGGTCTACTCAGACTTTCTATTTCTTCTTGAGCCAGTTTTAGTAACTAGTGTCTTTCTAGAAATTTGTCTATTTCATCTAAGTCAATGGTTTAGTCAAATTTCTGGCCAGTTGCAAAAGAGGTAATAACATCAGGGTGGTTAACTCTTGCAGACCAGCATGAAAATTCTGGCAGACCCAATGGTCATAGACCCTATAATCTTCATACAACATCAAGATGGCTAATTCTTCTACAAACCAGCACGGGACTGCAGATCAGTGGTTGAGAACCACTGATCTAAGTTATCCAAATTGTTGGCAAATATTTGTTCAGAGTCTTCCATTTTAATCTTTATTATTTCTGGGAGATTGTAACCAGCTGGCTCAAATATTATTTCTGGGAGGTTGGTAGCATTGTCCCCTCATTTGTTCTTGACTTTAGTAATTGAGTCTTATTCCTTTCTTTTGTCTAGCTAAAGGTTTGTCAATTTTTTCAAAAAACCATTATTTAATCTGAAACTTATCTTTAAAAAAAATCCAGTGTTTTGGTATAGTTGGGTCCAAAATAAGCAAAGAAACAGACTGTACTACTGACTGATGGAGGAAAAACTAATCAGTTTAATCAACAGAGAAGGCCCTGGATGGGTGGCTCAGTGGATCGAGCATTGTTTCAGTGCCGAGGTTGCAGGTTCAATCCACAGTCAGGGCACATACGAGAAGCAACCAATGAATTGTAGAACTAAATGGAACTAAGTGGAACAATGCGTTGATGTTTCCTTCTCTCTCTTTTCCCTCCACCCACTTCCTCTCTCTCAAATCAATGGGGGGGGGGGGAGAACAGAGAAGAAATTAGAATTCAGCACTCCTAATACCTGACTGAAATTCAGCCTCTGACTCCTTTTACTCTGTTATTAAGGTCCTACTTTAAGGAGTGCTTGACTCCTTGGGCTAGTCATTTCCCCTTCCCAGTTATTATTTTCCCCATCTAAAAATAAAGGGTGATAGTCGTACTAAAAGAATGATGACAACTATCAGAAGCACTATCTACTGAGCTGAGCCCCATTACAATGTATCTCACAAGCCACAAGCCACATTACTTGGAGAAGACCCAGGGACAAATCCCTATAGCCAGAGTAACTGGCTAGGTGAGGCGACAGTCACTGCTGCCCACACTTTCCTTTGATGAGGAACTGCAACCTCCCCAACCTGTTCCGGAGCTCACAAGCAGTCATTCCTGGGGTGTGGGAGACACAGAAACCCCAAACTCAGGGCAGGAAAGGGCCTTCTAAGCTCCGGCCCACATCGCCTCTGGGGATATGGAGCTCACTAACTACAGACACAGACTATGTGGCCTCTACCCAACCAAACTATTATGCTTGGAAGAGGCACCTCCATTTCATAAATGTATTGACTTAAGTTGGAGCAGATCATAGATCATTTTCTGTATGTTTCTCTCCAGGTCTGAAAGTCCTGCTCAGCATGAAGGTAGTGGTCATAAAGAAAACCTTGGGCAAGCCATTTATCCTCTCTGAGCCTGGTCCCTCACCTGCAGTGGGGATGATGAACATATTCACAACAAACAATTAGACCCTTTTATGGACTAGGGACAGGGGTCTAAGCTGAGCGCTAGGAACACAACTCATTTAACCCTCAAATACATGCATTAAATGCATTTAATCCTCACAACAGCCCAATGGAGTAAGTACTATTATCACCTTCATTGTACAGAGAGAACTGAGGTTCGGAAAGGATAAGTAACCAAAGCCACAGGATGGTAAGTGGTGGCGCTAAACATCAGACAGGGATTGTCTGTCTCCACAGCCTGAGAACTTAACTTTTATGATAGCACCTAGCAGGGTTGTCCAGACAACTCAATGAGAGTATAAAGCACCCAGTACAGTATGCTGCAAGCTCTTACTCCCTTCCCCAGGCTAGGACCTGGGCTCATGGCAGACCCAACGGCAAGCTCTAAGACCAGGCAGGGCAAGGGTGTGCAGGAGACAAGGCAACCCAGACCTAACTGGGCTCTCCCTAGGGCAATTCCAACACTGCCTTATAATTTCTGTGGGTTCTTGCAAGTGTCAGGAGGGAGGTGACTGACTGATATCCTGAAACTTCCTTCCTTTCTTTGTCTCTGCATGTTCTGTGCTCCACTTCTGCTATTTACGGCCTTCATCAGGCACAGACCTGGCTCAACCTTGGTGAGACCACCTGGATACGGTGGGTACTGGCTAGATGGCTGGACTTCTCAGGGCCCCTCAAACCTCCCATCAGGCTCACGATGCACCCGGTTCCCTCCAACTCCTTTCCTCCAACTCCTCCAGAGAGACGATCTCCAGCAGGGCACCCCCCTGTCCGATCACACTGGGGGCCCAGCCACGCCCGGACTCCTCAAGTCTCTCTTTACATCAGATCTTTCTGAGTTCCAGGTTCCTCCATCCTGGGCCTGTTGGGTAGTTCTACCCCCAGGTGTAAGGAACACTCATGGTCTTTTCCCTAAAAGCTGTTTCTGTCCTGGGAACAGTATCACTACCCCTCTAGTGACCCAAGCAAATTCAAACACTGAGACTGACAGAGGGAAATGCTATGCCGGAGTCACCCAGAGCTAGGGGTCTCTAATCTACTCTGTCCAGCCCAGTGAGCAATCTATTCTGCTTTCCGAGAGGTCCAGTTTGTCTGAAGTCCTCACAGAAAGTTCACACCCAAATAGAATCAGTACTGGGTATAGTCTAAATTCTCCCAAAGCTTCCATTCCTCAGTCAGAGCAACAATAGTAGCAGCAGATAATAGCATTTATTAAGTGCCTACCTATTGCCAAGCAGTTCTAAAGCAGCTTGCGTGCACTGACCATTTAACCCCTGTGCTAACCTTACAAGGCAAGTATTGCTAAATTTTCTATTTATTAACAATTAAGTGCAGCAAAGAGAAGTCAAACAACTTGCCAAGGATACCATAGCCATGACTGGTAGAGTCAGGATACAAATCCTGGCGGTTTGACTCCAAAGCCCAGGCCACATTGCTATCTTCTTATAAACTCTTTAAAACAACGTGTGTTGAGCCTGACCTGTGGTGGTGCAGTGGATAAAGAGTCGATCTGGGAATGCTGAGGTCGCCAGTTTGAAACCCTGGGCTCGCCTGGTCAAGGCACATATGGGAGTTGATGCTTCTAGCTCCTCCCCCCTTCTCTCTCTGTCTCTCTCTCTCCCTCTCTCTCTCCTCTCTAAAAATGAATAAATAAATTAAAAATAAATAAATAAACTTATTAAAAAAAACAACGTGTGTCGATGGGAAGCTATACACATAATACGTTATTAAATAAAATAAGCTAGGATAGACATACAAAAAATTAAACCTTAAGAATGAATAATTTTCCCTGGCCAGTAGGCTCAGTGAATAGAGCGTCGGTCCGGCATGCAGATGTCCCGGGTTCAATCCCTGGCCAGGGCACACATGAGAAGCGATCATCTGCTTCTCTTCCCTCTTCTCTCTCTCTTTCTCTCTCGCAGCCAGTGGCTAGACTGGTTCAAGCGTTGGCCCTGGGCACTAAGGACAGCCCTCTTGATTCGAGTACCAGCCCAGATAGGGGTTGCCGGGTTGATCCCGGTTGGGGCACATGCGGGGACATGTCTGTCTCTCTATCTCCTCCTCTCATGTAGACCTTTATGAAGCCATCACCACATTACATTCAGTATTATCTCAATTACGCAGGTCAGTGTATAGAAAAGGAGGAAAGAGAAACACCAAATGTTAAGAATGCTTGTCGGGGTGATAGGTTATGGATAATGTTAAAGTTATACCTTTCGAGATGTTTCTAATTTCCTACAAAGAACATGCACTACTTTTAAAACCAGAACAATGAATGCAATATTTTAAAGTAATGAGGTGATGAATTGAAAAGAAAGCCCAGGTCCCTGCCAGGCCCACCTCCCTCCTGGGACTCACCCAGTGACAGTGAGCTCTGGAGAAGGGGCTGCTTGCCTCTGGGCCAGCCCCTCCGCCCCCTAGCACTTACTGTATTTCCGTTCCCAGGTGCTTGAGGGAAATGTTCTGAAGGGCCAAGGGCATGGCAGGGGCCGGCTGCAAGGCGGCTTCCACACCCACGTGTCCAGGGGGCGTTTGCACGGGGCACAGGAACTCCTCCAGCTCCGCCACCTCTTGCTCTGGGAACAAAAAAAGGGAAATCACCCACCAGGGTCACTGCACCTGGTAAGACAGACAGGTGGGCGCTATCACTCCGCTCCAACGTCGGGAGCTGTCTGAGCAAGCCTGTGGGCTGCCGGGCTGAAGTGATCGGGGCTTGTAGGAATGAAGGTGGATCCCGCAGTGAAAGCACAGGCTACCAAGGGGTTCCAGAGCCAGAGCTGGGGTTGCTAAGAGGACCCAGAGAAGGAGCTGACAGGACAGATGGGGTGGGGGTGGCTAAGAAGAACCCTCATCTGACTGGAACGGCAGAGCCCCCTGGGGGTTTCAGCAGGGGCCTGAGGAAACCTGGCTGACTCAAAGGGGCCACAACTGCGGAGCAGGGACACCTGAGGCCAAGCCACGCTTATGCTGGGGGGGCGCTGTGACACACTCGATCACTTTTTCTCTTCTAGTTTCAGGTTCCATATTTTTAAAACTGGAGGGCCACTCTGCACCTGTCTCCTTCAGAGTTCAAGTATATAAAAATGTTTAGAAAACCATCAGGTGCCATAGAGGCTCATCTTTCAAAGTAGTCTTTGATCTAGAATGGGAGCTGATTCAAAATAACCGAGGTTTCCTTGTTTATCAATACCTTAACATCTTTGTTCTCCCTTCTTCAGAACAAAAATATTACCATGTCTAAGACTTTAATGTCCTGGCAAATATTTCCCTAACTGCCAATATCGGTTTTTCTCTTTTTTAAAATAATTTTATTTATGGAGTTTAGAAAGAGAGGAAGGGGGAGGTGGAGAAAAAGAAACATAAACTTGTCCCACTTATGCACTCATTGGTTGATTCCTGTATGTGCCCTGGATGGGGACTGAACCCACAACCTTGGTGTACCAGGATGACACTCTAACCAACTGAGCTACCCGGCCAGGGCAATATGTTTTTCTTTAACTTCTACCTGTTGATCTAGATCTACTCTGAGGCCACAAAGAAGTAAGTCTTAGGGGTAAATGTCACCACTGGGGAACAGCAGCTCAGAGAGGGTGAATTTTGTGACCAAGGTTGTGCCCACAGCTGCTAGTAGAGTCATGGATACAACAGAGTCCCTCATTTTCTTTATTACAGCAGCCTTTTTAATGAGCAGACAGTTCCAAGAAGGGAGGGGTGCCCAGGGAGGAACAAGCTCCCAGGGCAAAGAGCGTCCAAAGGATCAGAGGCGCATGGTGGCGATGCCACAGGGAAGGTTAGCACCAGGAAACAGAGTTGACCCGAGACTCTGGTCTACGGCCTCCAGGCCCCTCTCCAGCCGGGAGAGATGCCCTCGTGAGGTGACCGCACAAAGAATTTTCAGCAACATTATTATTACTATGCTTTTAAATATTTTTATCAACTTTTTTTTTAGATTTTATTCATTTTAGAGAGGAGACAAAGAGAGAGAGAGAAAGAGAGAGAGAGAAAGGGGGAGGAGCAGAAAGCATCAACTTCCATATGTGCCTTGACTAAGCAAGCCCAGGGTTTTGAACTGGCGACCTCAGCATTCCGGGTCGACGCTTTATCCATTGCGTCACCACAGGTCAGGCTCAGCGACATTATTTCTAATTCTCCTTTTGCCTAACCGTTAGAGGCTGCCCCATCAGCAGTAGGAAGAAGTAATCTCCTAACAAATAGGGCTTAGGCTAGCAGGTCACTGGCTTCCTGGAGGGCCCTGGACACACGGCCAGTTGCCTCCTCAGCTTGAGGCTGCAGGTGTGAGTCTGCAGACTAGGGTTCAAGTTTCAGCACTGACATTTTCTTACTGTAGGGCAGGTCCCTTGGCCTCTTTGACCTGCAGCTTCCTCTTCTAAATTGGGAATAACAGTAACTATCTCATAAGATTGTTGTGATGATTAGATAGATGATGCATGTAAAGTATTACAAGAGTGTAAGTGGTGTGCATATTTTTATTATGATATGAATTTATAAAAGTGCTTTGTAGAATGTATTCTACTCTGGCAACATGTCATTATTATCTGTCTGATGGCTTATCTTTGAATTTGTTTTGGCTCTGTAAGACCAATGTTTAGGTGAAATATAAAATAAAGGCGCGAAGACTTAAAAGCTATAGAGAACATAGCTTGTGGACACTCGAAGGCAGTTACGAAACACTCCTGTACAAGATGAAGCGTCTGTGACTCAGAGTCAGACGTGAGTCAGCAGGCCCCTGCTTCCTCCCAGGAAGGGCAGAGACTGCAGAGGTGGGGCAGCTGACTCCAGATTGCCAATCCAGGGCCTGCCAGCTTGCTCAAGACACCAGAAATGTCTTTCTGGGTCAGCTTGGGAAGGTTTCACAGTGGAAACGGTCCCTTGGCCTCCTTGACTCACATCCCTGCTTCCTGTACCTCCCTAGCGTCTTCCTTGGGAGACTGGTGCCCTGGTCACCATGACAACCACTGCTCTGCCTCCATGCCCGCAGCAGGAGCTGGCCCAGAGGAGGCCTACCAAGGATGCTGAACCAGAGCCACAGAATTCAAGAACTGGGAAAGGGTTCAGCACAGTAGGTCCCAAAGCTACTTTTGAAAAAAAATTTTTTTTAATTTATTGATTTTAGAGAGAGAGGGGAGGGAGAGAGGGAGACCGAAACATCAATTTGTTCTTGTATGTGTCCTGACCAAGGATCTAACCCACAACCTTGGTACTGGGACAATGTTCTAACCCAGAGGTAGTCAACCCTTTTATACCTACCGCCCACTTTTGTATCTCTGTTAGTAGTAAAATTTTCTAACCGCCCACCGGTTCCACAGTAATGGTGATTTATAAAGTAAGGGAGTAACTTTACTTTATAAAATTTATAAAGCAGAGTTACAGCAAGTTAAAGCATATAATAATAATTACTTACCAAGTACTTTATGTCGGATTTTTGCTAAGTTTGGCAGAACAAATTTTTTTTTTTTAAAGTTTGGCAGAATAAATCTTTATAAAACAACTTACTATAGTTAAATCTATCTTTTTATTTATACTTTGGTTGCTCAGCTACCGCACACCATGAAAGCTGGAATGCCCACTAGTGGGCGGTAGGGACCAGGTTGACTGCCACTGTTCTAAGCAACCTATCTATCCCGCCAGGGCCCAAAGCTACTCTTTCAATAACCTGGTTCTCATTTCAAGTCAGGGAGGGTTTTTTTGACGCTTCTGGTCCAAGGCTAATGGGGAACTATGTCAACTCAGGTTGAAGTTTTCAGCAGGGATGTCTGGCTCTCTGAGAGGTAGGGAGTGGGAGGTGGAGTAAAAGTGTAGAAGGAAAAATAAATAAACCCTTCCCCAAAGAAAGCCCTACAAGCATAAGACATCCAGAGGTTCTCAGAAGAAATTACTGTATGATGATTATTAGCAATAGGAAGACACAGTTCTAACAGTAATAGTACATAAGCACACGTGTAATAATATTATTAGGACAGCTGCCCTGTGTTAAGCACTATGTGCTTTGCATTATGCTAGAGGCTTTACATTCTTTTCCTCGTTTAATTACAAAACTCAATGTATTTGCTCATATATTCACTCAATAAATATCCAATGTGCCAGGTAGGGCACCAGGTACTGGGGACACAGGTGACAAACACACGGCCTGACCTTTGTGGGCTAGTGGGCAGAGACTGACAAAGACTCTCTAATTAGAACACAATGTGATCAAACAAAACAAAACGACAACCACCACAATGTGACAGCCCTCAAGAATGATCTGAAAGTGTTGAGGACTCATCGAGTCCAGCTGGCAAAGCCCCAAAAGGTTTCCAAGAGGTTGGCAAGAGGAGATGACACTAAAGCTTGGCCATCAAGTAGGCGGGGGGTTGCCAGGCAGAGGAGAGTGGCGGTGCCGCTGGGCTGCTGAACGGGGAGCAGACGGGTGAGACCAGGAGGGCTGTGCCTGGGACAGAGGGGCAGCCAGGGGAGGGCGGGGCTCCGCTGTCAGAGAAAGCTCCCTCCACCTGCAGTAAGGAGGATGGTGGGAGGTGGCAGGCTGGGGCATGGGAACACCCAAGAGGAGGCTGCCATGATTTTCCAGCTAAGAGCTGAGGCAACGGCAGTGAAGGGGGCCGGCTCCAACGTATAGGCCAGAGGGAGACGTGGCCAGCACCGGTGACATACTGGACTGGCTCACTGAGATCCAGGAGGACACTGGGTGGCTCCTGGTTACTGGAGCAACTGGGTAAATGGGGGGATTTACTGAGGGAAGGAAAACTAGGGGAGCAGGGTTAAGGGCAGATGAGCTCAGTTTGGGACATGTAAAACATCTGGGTGTAGAGGTCTAACATGTACTGGGCCGCAGTCCTGCCCTCAGCGGTTTGGCTCCATGCTAACTGAGGATGAGGCATCTTAGACACGCTGCAGAGCTGTGCTGGGACCTCATTCTCTATGCTCCTGCAAGGGCAGCTGTGGGTGGTCTGTCCTGATTCTAAGATCTACCAGTCACACTCCTGGTTTCGGCACAGGGCTGGGAGGATGTGATCTCCAGGACTCCTCCATGTCGGGATAGCTGGGAAGTTCTAGGATTTAGGATGAAGAAACTTCATTTGCGGGCCACATAAGGTGAAAGATTCTGGCTTATGCGAACACCAGGGATAAAATCACTGGTCTACCCAACTCACGGCACAAAAGCATTTGTGTAAAAAAACAGCAACAATTACTGCATATTTTCATTAACCTTCCTCACAGCAGCTCTGAAAGTTTCCCTTCTTCAGACATTCCCATAATAGGCATCGTAACAGTAGCTGACATTTTTGAGCTCTGACAATATGCAGGCATCGTTCCAACCACTTAAGGTGTATGGGTTCATTTAATCCTCACCATAACCCTAACAAATAGGTATAATTTCTTTATTGACCTCATTTTACAGGGAAGGAAACTGAAGCTCAGAAAGGTTAAGCAACTTGCCTAAGACCACACGAGATTAGGATTGGACCCAGGCAGCCTGGCCTAGAGACCATTTCCTTGCCCTCGATGCTATACCGTTGCCCTAACTAACCCTCAGCTCCTCCCACTCACTGCCAATAGGAGGCAGAGGCTCAGTCACCAAGAGCCCTGGGTGTGCACAGGAGGCGAGCCCGTGGTACCTAGCTCAAGGCGCAGGGCAGCCTGGTTCCCAGCCAGGGTGGCGTCAGGGGCGGCGGGAGGCGCAGGCGGGCTGTTGTGGAACTCTGAGCGCTTCGTCTGCAGCTGCTGCAGCCAGTACAGCATCACGTGCCTGGTGGCGGCCTGGGAAGCAGAAGGGTTAGTTGGCAATGCCCTGTGCCCATGGGGTGGCACTGGGTGTGGGGTGTGGGAAGGTCAAAGGAGGAGGCTTGGCAACTCTCTCCTTCCCAGAAAAAATAAAATTCACTATGACTGGGTGCCCACCTCAAAAATACCACACGCTTCTCATCCACAGAAGATAATCAGGCTCCGGTCTCAGCTCAGAGGTTCCTTAACCTTTCTGGGCCTCAGTTTCCCCATCTGTACTATGGTGATGACAGCACTCATTTCCCAGGGTGGTTGTTATGGGGGTGAAATGAGGTAATGAAGCGGCCAGTGTAGCACCTGACATACAGCAGGTGCTCAGAATGGGCTCCCTGGGTAAAGGGATTTGGAGGCGCTAAGAGAGAGGTCAAGAGCTTTAAAGCTCTGACCTGGTACCATCACTATCTTTATCTCCCTGTGTGACATCTCAGTGTCTGACCTGATTTTTTGTGGAATGGAGACTTCCTCTTATTCTGGGATGCACTGAAATCATGCATATGACTAGGGACTGGAGAGCCATTTTGCACAGTACAACAAAGTAGCACCCTCCAGACAGCCCCAACCAGGTAATGGCTATGCTGGTCATTGGTCCCCCAGCAGTGGATGGTCCGAATACCTATTCTCACATCCGTTCTGTCTCCAGATCCTCCAGGACGGAGGCAGGGCAGGAGGGGTCAGTCACTTCCATGGATGGAGAAACTAAAGCTCTGAAGTGGCTCAGGCAGGTGGCATTAGAGCTGGTCCCGGAACCTTGGCTCCCACTTCTTGACCAGAGCTTTGTTGTCATTTATGGCCAGGAGGTGTGGCTTATATACAGCTGGCCTGGGATCAGCTGGGCACAGAAGCTGGGGCGCTGGCTGGGAGTGGACAGTGAGCCTCACAGAGCTGCTCACAATCATGGCCACATGAGAAACGCATCAGGCTACAGGCAGCCAGGGCAAGTGCCCCGTCAAGAAGCTCTGAGGTGAGGTGTGCACAAGGCCAGGGGGCTCCACGAAAGAGGCCTGGGTCTCTCCCGGAGGCACCCAATAAGATAAAAGAATGCCCCCCTATCTTCTCTTTCTATGCACTTTCTCCGAGAGACCTCAGGCCCTCCCAAGGCTTCACCATGACCTTGTGCTGACAAGCTCCAGCCCGTTGATACCCAAACCCATCTTATTAATTTACTGGACAAGTGTATACTGAGCATCTACGATATGTGTCAGGAACTGTGGCAGACGCTAGAGATACTGGAGTGAGCCAGTGGACATGGCTTCTGTTCTCTAGGAAATTAAGGGTCTACTGAGGGGGACGTACCTCTGGATGTCCTATGGTCTGCTCATCCTGGGTTCACCTGTCAGCAAATGGCCGGCCCAACCAGGCGGTTGCCACTACGGGAGCCGACCCTGACTCCTCTCGCATTCCTCCTGCCTCACACCCCTCTCCACCGTCACTGACCTGGCTCAGCCACTGTTCTCTCGCGATGACCTCCTGGTGGGCCCCCTGATCACCACCCTCACCTTCTCCTAATTAGTTCTTGACCCAATAGTCAGACTGAGCTTTTGCCACCTACTAATATAATAGTGCTTTCTTGCTTAGAGCTCTTTGCCAATTTCCCACAGCCCACAGGACAGAGTTCAAGCGCCCTGTCATGACTCACAAATGCCCCCCCTCCCTTGGGCTAGGTTCTTCCATTCCATATTTTGGGCCCCTCTGGACCCCAGGCTCCTGGGATTTGCAGGGGTACTTTGGGCAGTAGCATGCTTTCCTGAATTTGTTCACGGGGCTCTCTTTACTTGAAAAAACATTCTCCCTCTTTGTCCGCTTGTAGGAAACAATTTCCTCTTTCAAGATTCTGGTGTCATCCCCTCTTCTATGATGCTCTTTCTGGATAGCCCCTCCCACTCAGTGGAACTGACCCCTCCTGTCACACTTTCCCGGTATAGACTCCCAATGTCTCTATATAACATTCTATTGTGCGATCCAATCTCCCTGTCAGCCAACAGATCTTAAACTGAGCATTAGGGGGCGGGTGTGATTTTGCTCCACACCTCAGTGCCTAGCACAGAGCTGGGGAAATGGACACACACACACACACACACACACACCAATGGAAAAGTAACAGACAGGTTGGAGACACTGTAGACAGCATTCACCTTGTGGGAGGAGACACAGGACCTGTAAGCCACATGCCCTCCGAAATGCCTGCCTTCCCTGGGTGGAATTCCTGGTTACCATTATTTTAACTGATCCCCCAACCCTGGTCACCGGGCAGGCTGAGCCAGGAAAGGGAAACTAAAGCTGTGGGCTGCATTTGTGGGCCTCAACAGATGTCCAATTGGCTGGAGGTAAGAGTGGAAGGGTGGGAAGATGGGACGGGGTGGAGAAAGCTATCTCCTGACACATTCTTCTCTGATGAGTGTGAATCCTGGAACTCTGCGCTCAGACCTGACTTTCCAGGTAAGGTCTGGGACGCCTCCTCTGGGCATGAACATTCTGACCTTGGTTCCATGACCATGTGTGTTCATTCAACAAACATTTATTGAGCACCCATCAGGTACCACGTTGTACTATAAGTGCTGGGAGTAATTCAACAATTTGTAGGTGCCTCTGATGTTCCGGATGCTTACACATCTTGTTTTAAATCACAAACTACCTACATTCTGAGAGGTTAAGTAACTTGCTCAGGGTCACACAGCTAGTAAGTAGCTACTGTAGAACTGGAATCCAATCCCAAGTGGCCTTTTCAATGTTTCAGACTTTCTCAGTTAAACATGAAGATTAAACAAAACCTACTGACTGGGAAAACAGGTTTAGATATGCCTTCACAAACCACCGAGGCTGATCGGTGAAACTAAATGTTTATCTCCCGATACCTGCCAACATTTTCTCAGCACTCACTCATCTTGGCCCCAAACATCAAGAACTGTGTGATTCAGAATCCAGGCCTTGAGAGAGGATTGCAAAGCTCATATTTTGACTATATCCTTCAGCCCCAACTAAGCAAGTTACAGGAACTGCCTTTATCAGGCACACCCAGAAGTAAAAGTTTCCATACAGTACTGAGAGGCAGAAAGACTAGATTCCAAGTGTGGATGCCCAACCTGGGGCTAGTCACTTCACCTCTCTGACTCAGTTTTTGTTTGTTTGTTTGTTTTTCTTTTTTTATAAATTAAGTTTAATGGGTGACATTGATCAATAAGAGCACCTAGGTTCCTGATTCACTTATTTCACTCCGCATAATGTTATCAAACAAGAACTGCAGGATTATATACATTGGTGGGACATAAAAACGAGACTAAAAGACATGGACAGGAGTGGGGTGGTTGGGGGGGGGAGGGGAGGAGGGAAAGGGGGAGGGGGAGGGGTACAAAGAAAACTGGATAGAGGGTGACGGAGGACGATCTCTCTTTGGGTGATGGGTATGCAACAGAACTAAATGACAAGATAACCTGGAAATGTTTTCTTTGAATATATGTACCCTGATTTATTGATGTCACTCCATTAAAATAAAAATTTATTTATTAAAAAAAAAAAAGCACGTAGGTTCCAGGTAAACATCTCTAGAGCATTTGAACTGTTGATTGCGTTGTGTGCCCATCACCCAGAGTCAAATCATTTTCCCTCACCATGTATTTATCCTTCTTTACTCTCTACACCCCCAGCCCACTCCTCCTAGAAACCACTTTACGGTACTTTTACCTGTGCCTATGAGTCTCAGTTCTTTAACCCACCACTGTGGGATATATATACATATATTTGTCCGACCCACACTATGGATCCAACACTTTGTGGGAATCCCATGAGGAAATGGGTGTGAATGAGCTTCCCAAAGTCCAAACACCTGGGCACCCAGGGTTCACTGGGCGATCGGGGTCCGTTATCATTTTTCCAGTGAAGTGTCTGTGCCCACCCACCCGCGCCCGGACGTGCCCTGGGAACTCATCCCTGCAGAAAAGGGAAAAACCACTCCATTTACCTTCAGGGTAATAATCCGGCTGGGAGTCTTGATTTCGAAAGTCCCCTCCTCGCCGTCCGCCTTGCAGTCAAAGACTGCACAGGAGAGGTCGATGCTGTCCAAGGGATTGGCATCCTGCGCGGTCCGCGAATAATACAGGTGACACTTCCTCTCGTCGTAGAAGAACCAGCGAGATTTCCAACCCCGCATGGGCCCCTTGCCACCAAACTTACATAAGTATCCACAGAGTTTCTTGGGGACCGTTTCCGGGGGCCCGGCGCAGCCCCCTGACTCCTCGGGAGACAGCACCTCGGGCTCTCCGGACCCGGGGGCGCAGGAGCTAGACGCCGGGGGTTTCTCCTGGGCGCCCTCCATGGCCACTCTGACCGCGGTGGAGCTGGAGGACCACTGCCGGATTCGGGACAAATCTCCGAGACCAAAGGGAACTTTGGAAGAAAAGCTCCGCGAGGGAGCGTGGCCGATGGTGACCCACCTTTAGGAAGGACGCGGCCGCCTGCGGTGAGTGCGCCCCACTGGCCGAAAACCCAGCAGGGAGGCTGGTCACACTCCTCCCGGCCCCGCGGCAGCCAGACCACGCCCACCAACACGCCCCCTGTCGGCTCCTCAGACCCGCCCACTTCCTGCTTTTCTCTGCGACTGTCAGCCATCTTTACTAAGGGCAGCTGCAGGGCGTGAGGAGGCTAATGGTTGAAGGCGAGGTGTCACTAGGCTAGGTTGACCTAAGGGAGAGAAACAGGAAGAGACTTCTTTCATTGATTATGCTGCCTGGGTAACTCGACTAATAATAGTTCCTTCTCACGCCGTATGGGCCGCCGCCTCTTCTCCCTACGGGCCGCGTGGGTCTCCGTTGGACGGCGCATCGCGCGGCCATTGGCTGAGAGAGACTCCGGGCGGCGCTACTTCTGGTGCCGCTCAGGGCTAGCGGGGTGGGGACTCATCCCGCACACCTTTTCTCCGTCGCTGTAGTTAGGCGCCCCGGGGACTCTCAGCTGACCGTGGTGGCCTCCCCTTCTGTGTCCCAGCTTCCATTCGCCACCTCCCGGCGACGGCTACGTGATAATAGCACCCAGATCCGGCTGCTGCTCTGCTGGGACCAGTGCCACTGCTGGACTGGGTTGGATTGAGTCAAGGGTGTACAAACTAATAAATAAATATGTAAATATACCTAAGCCGTAACTCGCTCAACTTCCTGCCTCATTCTACTCTTTTTATTTTTATTTATTTATTTATTTATTTATTTATTTATTTATTTCTGAAGCTGGAAAAGGGGAGAGACAGTCAGACAGACTCCCGCATGTGCCCGACCGGGATCCACCCGGCACGCCCACCAGGGGCGACGCTCTGCCCACCAGGGGGGCGACGCTCTGCCCACCAGGGGGCGATGCTCTGCCCCTCCGGGGCGTTGCTCTGCCGAGACCAAAGCCAGTCTAGCGCCCTGGGCTGAGGCCAAGGAGCCATCCCCAGCGCCCAGGCCATCTTCGCTCCAATGGAGCCCCAGCTGCGGGAGGGGAAGAGAGAGACAGAGAGGAAGCAAATGGGCGCTTCTCCTATGTGCCCTGGCAGGGAATCGAACCTGGGTCCCCCGCACGCCAGGCCAACGCTCTACTGCTGAGCCAACCGGCCAGGGCCCCTCATTCTACTCTTGCCCTTAACTTTCCCCGTTTCTTTCCAGTCTGAAGTGCATTCTTCCATCAGGGCTGTGGAGCCCATTTCTGGCCACCTCTCTAGCCCTGTCTTAGCCCCCTTTCTCCTTTTTGCTTACAAATAAATTCGTTACAGCATTACTTATTACTCGAAAAAAAATGGAAGCAGTATAAATGTCCAAAAATCTGAAATTTGTTAAGTAACTGATTAGGTACTGTTTGCAGAAGGATATGGAATGATACAGAAAATATTAGGTTAAAAAAGGAGGTATGTGTATGAAAATGAGGTTGGAAAGATGATGTGTGATATTAGCGTTGTCTCTAGGTGGTAGGTGTAAGGATAATTTTTATTGTCTTTTTGCTTTTCTGTATTTTCCAAGTTTCTAATATATATATATATATATATATTAGAAATAATGTACTTTAAGTACATATCTGTTCCTGTTTGTAAATTGCTCCAAAGTTGAATATAACTCCTTACTTCAAGAATGAGAATCATAAATATTTTTTCTAAGCTCCACTCCCACAGAAAGCAAGAGTCACAGAAAGACTAAGGAACTTGCTTAGAGAAAGAAATACTGGTATATAGCACTCAGTTCTCTGGCCTAGAAGATTAAGGACACAGACAAATACTGTAATCCTCATGGTAGGAGCTGGAAGGGGTAATGCAGGCTTCTCTTTTCCACCTTATTGAGGGTTGAATTTTTTTCCCCCTAAATTCATATGTTGAAGTCCTAATCCCTGGTACCAAAAGGTAATGATGGAAAGTTGGCATCCCTAATCTGCAATAATACCAACATGCTCAGGGTTGCTCCAGGGGAAAAGAAAATGAAGAGTAAAAAAAAGATTTGAGTTCTAGGTTTAGGGGCATTAGAGGGAAACTACTGTTGATTTAGATGCATCAATTACTGTATTTCCTAATGGACACACTTCTGGTAATTACAATAAAACATACAGTTAGCATTCCTCATCCCCACCCATCCCTGCTTTGAGGATACGGTTAGCTATAAAGCAAGAAGCTGTCGGAAAGTGACACCTTGTGGCCTTTGTGGTGTACTGCCCTTGGGTATATCAGGTGTTCCCAAGCTCCTTTGTCAGAGGACTTAAAAGAGGCACCAGGGAATAATACCCGTCCTCCCACTACATATTCCAAATAGGCAGGTTAATAATTTGAAATCCTTAAAAACATCATATTTTACCTATTCCTTCAACCCATTTATCTAGTGAAGGCAAGAGAAACAGATTTTCTATCAACAAAATCATGTTTCTTTGTGTTCAATAAAGGTTTATTGCATGGACTAATGAACGTTATAATTTATTTGAAGCTGTCTTCCATGTCAAATTTTTACTTTCTCTTACTATTTTAGTTCTCTTATTAAGGGAAGAGTACAGTCTTATTGAAAAAAAAATTTTTTTTTTGTATTTTTCTGAAGCTGGAAACCGGGAGGCAGTCAGACTCCCACATGCGCCCGACCGGGATCCACCCGGCACACCCACCAGGGGGCGATGCTCTGCCCATCCGGGGCGTTGCTCTGTCGCGACCAGAGCCACTCTAGCGCCTGGGGCAGAGGCCAAGGAGCCATCCCCAGCGCCCGGGCCATCTTTTGCTCCAATGGAGCCTTGGCTGCGGGAAGGGAAGAGAGAGACAGAGAGGAAGGAGAGGGGGAGGGGTGGAGAGGCAGATAGGCGCCTCTCCTGTGTGCCCTGGCCAGGAATCGAACCCTGGACTTCCACACGCCAGGCCGACGATCTACCACTGAGCCAACCGGCCAGGGCTGAAAATATTTTTAAAAAAAGTTTTAGGCTTTCTGGTCCATAAAACATCATCATATACTTTCTAACACACTTTTTTTTTTTAAATTTTTTAGTGAGAGGAGGGGAGGCAGGCAGAGAGACAGACTCCCTCAAGCACCCTGACCGGGATCCACCTGGCAAGCCCACCAGGGGGCGATGCTCTGCCCATCTGGGACCCTTGCTCCATTGCAACTGGAGCCTTTTTAGCACCTGAGGGCAGAGGCTATGGAGCCATCCTCAGCAGCTGGGATCAACTTGCTCCAATCGAGCCATGGTTGCAGGAGGGGAGGAGAAGAGAGAGAGAGAGAGAAGCGAGAGGGAGAAGGGTGGAGAAGCAGATGGGTGCTTCTCCTGTGTGTCCTGACCAGGAATCAAACCCCAGACTTCCACCTGCCAAGCTGACGCTCTACCACTGAGCCAATTGGCCAGGGTTCCTTATTTTTGAGTAACATTATTTTCAATTGATAATAAGCCCAAAGAATTCATGTTTGTTTGACATATGACTTTCAAATACATAATGTGTAAAGGAATTACGTTCATTTAAACCCACAAGTCATTTGCAAATAGGGTTCTCATTGGGAGTTTTCCTATAAAATACTGAATCGGGTAAACAGAAAATGTTTTATTTTGCAATAAAACATGATCTTGAAGGTCAAAACTGACTCTCCAGCTACCTAGCGGGATCATTGTAACAAATGCCCACTACATCAGTCAAAGTTTGCATGACTGAGCGTAATGGAAATTCAGTTCCACACACCGAGCACATGTTTTACAGCGTTTAAAGACTCAAGGAAGAGAAATGACCTGGTAGTGCATACATTAAACCCTGTTCCTAGTTTACATTTCATTTTGAATTCTGAATGTAAATTAGGTTCTGTAAAAGGAACTTTTAATTCCAAGGAAACTTGCTTAAAATTACTTATTGTTTTAAAGAGTCAAATAACATAGGGGAATATTTTTAGTTTAATTTTCACAAATTTATAAGCCAGAGAAATAAAAAACTAGACTTTCATGTTTTATGTTCTTGGTATGTTTGGTAAGAAATGTAGCAACATTATTGAACAGGTGGAAAGAGAAAATTCTCATGAGAAATTAAGTATCAAATCTTGGTGATACCCTTATCACTTCTTCTCCAGTGTCTTTGTAGACTCTCTGGATTTGAATTCCGGCTCCATAATCACTAGATGTATAACCTTGGACAAGTTACTTAGCCTTTCTGTGTCTGAGTTTCTTCACCTGTATAACTGAGGATAATCATAGTACCTACTTGGTGGTGTTATTACATGATTATATGAGATAAGCCACATAAAATGCTTACTCAGTGTCTGGCCCATAGAAGCACTGAGTTAAGTGTTAGCTACTAGAATTAATAAGAGTTCTAGGAATCATAGGTTCTGTAAGCTAGTAGGGAACCTGCGAACATTCATTTGACCCACACCACTGCACAAACTCTCTTATTTTTATTCAAGATTCTATAACTAAACGCTGTAAAGCATGTGCTTGGCATGTGGTTACCTTTGATGGGGGTAGGTAGCGGGGAGACAGTATAAGGATTCCCCCCTGTTGGGGTTGGGGGATTATTGCAGCAAGAAACTGGGAGAGGGAAGGGGTGAAATTAGAAGGCTTCTGACACTGCCTTCCTCCTCCTTCCTTCCCTACGTTTTCTTCTTTTCTCTTCAGCCCAATGTCTCATCAATATAGCTATATAATCTCTTGTCTCATAGAAACCAGGTTTTACTAATTTTGCTCAAGCAAGCCTAGAGTGATGAGATTTGGCATTTACTTCTGTTTCCTTCAGGAAATCCTTTCCAAAAGTGTGTTCAGTCTTAGCTTGTTGTATGTTGTTTGTCTTTATAATACAGAATCTTCATAGAGCCTAATGCATTATTTTTTTTTACTGCCAAGGAAAAGGCATTTTTATTGAGGTATATACTAATGATGTGTGAGTTTTTTTAACATTAAAAAATTTTTTCCATTGATTTGAGAGAGAGAGAGAGAGAGAGAGAGAGAGAGAGAGAAAGAAAGCATCAACTCACTGTTTCACTCAGCTGTTCCATTTTAGTTGTGTACTATTGCTTCTCATATGTGCCCTGACCAAGGATTGACCACATGATCTCTGGTTCATAGGGAAGACTATCCACTGACCCATCTGGCCAGGGTGCTATCATATATGTGATTTTATATAAATGTGTATATATAAATATATACATATTTATATTTTTAGATGTGTAGATATAAAAAATGTGTGAATATATGTATATATGTATTGAATACAAGTCATAAGAGTCAGCTCAAAGAATTTTTTTTTATTTATTTACTTTTTTAGATTTTATTTATTCATTTTTATTAGAGAGAGGGGAGAGAGAGAGAGAGGGAGAGATAGAGAGAGAACAGGGGGAGGAGCAGGAAGCATCAACTCCCATATGTGCCTTGACTAGGCAAGCCCAGGGTTTTGAACTGGCGACCTCAGCATTCCAGGTCGATGCTTTATCCACTGCGCCACCACAGGTCAGGCCTCAAAGAATTTTTATGAAGTGAGCACAAGCCTGTAACCAGTGCTCAGATCAAGAACCAGAACATTGCCTGACCGGGCGGTGGCACAGTGGATAGAGCGTCGGACTGGGATGTGGAAGACCCAGGTTCGAGACCCCGAAGTCGCCAGCTTGAGCACAGGCTCATTTGGTTTGAGCAAAGCTCACCAGCTTGAGCCCAAGGTCGCTGGCTCGAGCAAGGGGTTACTCAGTCTGCTGAAGGCCCACGGTCAAGGCACATATGAGAAAGCAATCAATGAACAAAAAAGGTGTCGCAACGAAAAACTGATGATTGATGCTTCTCATCTCTCTCCGTTCCTGTCTGTCTGTCCCTATCTATCCCCTTCTCTGACTCTCACTCTGTCTCTGTAAAAAAAAAAAAAAAAAAAAAAAAGAACCAGAACACTGCCAGCACCCAGAAGCCCTCCTCATATCATCTTCCTCACCAAGGGTAATTACTGTTCTGATGTCTGATAGATTAGTTTTGCTTTTTTTTTTGGACTTTTTATTAATGGAATCTTACAGTGCATCCTCTTTTATGTCTGGCTTCTTTCATTCTACATGTTTTTAGATTCATTCATATTGTCACATATAATTTTAGTTTTTTTCCTATTCTCACTGTGGTATAATATTTCACTCTGTGAATATACTGCATTATAGATCTATATCTATATATCTATATATCTATATATCTACATATCTATATATCTATATCTATTATCTATCTATTTATCTATCTATCTATCTATCTATCTATCTATCTATCTATCTATCAATCATCTATCTATATTTTATTTCCTGTCCTACAATTGATAGCATTTGGGAATTTTCCAGTTTTTGCCAGCCTGGTCATTTCTAAGCAATGCACAGTCTATCTGGGACTGGCAATCCCCCCAGTTCGGCGAGCATGTTCTCTCTGGCTTCTCCTGCCCTGGGATGCCAGCAGGATCCTTCTATCTGCCAGATCCTGAAGGCTTGCATGCTCCGGATTCAGTGGACAGGGGTGCAGGATGGGGTGATACGGGCAACTTGGGCAGAGCTGTGTTTCTGTACAGCTTCTTCCACGCTGCTGGCTGGCCTGGGCTTCAGTGAGGGCTCCCTGCTCTCCCATTGCCTGGGCCAGAGGTGCACGGACTGGGTTTACAGCCTCAGGTGATGCCACAGATGAATCTGAGGTGTGAAAATCTATACATTAAAAAAAATGTGTTTTCATTTTAAGATAACCTAAAATATATTAAATAGGCACCTTCTGGGTCGTCTGAACCCAGCTACCTCTGATGAGGCAGTGCAGGGAAGTGGTAAGGAGGGTGCGCTCAGTGCAGGGGAGTGGTAAGGAGGGTGCGCTCAGTGCAGGGGAGTGGTAAGGAGGGTGCGCTCAGTGCAGGGAAGCGGTAAGGAGGGTGCGCTCAGTGCAGGGGAGCGGTAAGGAGGGTGCGCTCAGTGCAGGGAAGTGGTAAGGAGGGTGCGCTCAGTGCAGGGGAGTGGTAAGGAGGGTGCGCTCAGTGCAGGGGAGTGGTAAGGAGGGTGCGCTCAGTGCAGGGAAGTGGTAAGGAGGGTGCACTCCAGAGTCCGACCCCTGTGTTCAGATCCCCACCCCACGCTCCCGCTGCGTGACCCAGGCCGGCACCCACTCTGTGCCTGAGCATCTTCAGTTGCAAAAGGGCAGCAACGATCATTCCTTCCCTGCGGCTCCAGTGAGATCTGAATGAGATTACGCTTGCAAAGCACTTAGCCAGTGTTTAATGAGCATCAGCACTCAATCACCGTTTGATTTGTGTGAGTTATCTGAACGGCCCCATGACAGTCAACAGCTCATGAGAAAAAAAGCAAAGGTGGATTGAACAGAGAAGTGATGTGTTAGAGCTGAGTGAAGGCCAAGTGACATCATGGCCTGCTGACTAAATGAAGTTTTCACAGTAGTTTAAATAAAGGAAAGCAGTGTGATAATTGAGTCATCACACCAGGCAGCCTGAATTCAAAGGAACGTGCCCGGGAGCAGTTGGTGCCGTGCTTGCGTCCCGAGCTGCAATTTATTTTTTCAGCAAGAGCTCATTTATCCCATTAAATCAATGTAGTTAATATGTTTTTTATTGGTTTTGTCATTTTGTTTGCATTTAACTTATAAATTTGTTTGACTTTTATAGGAAGGATGTACACATGTGTTCTATCTAGTTTGAACATATTTAGGTCACTTGCTTTATAAGAAACAATTTAAATCAACACTGTGTATTAAAAAGTATTCCTACAGTTTCCAGGTTCAAGGAACACTGCCCTGGGTCTTTTGAATTGGAATTCAGATGGGAAAAAAAAATCGAATGTGTTTCCTCTTGGCTCAGAGCCCTAATTCCGCATGTGTGCTAGATCGCTCCAGTAACGGGCTGGTGGACGTTGCACAGAGCAGAGAGAGCAGCCCTGACCTTGAGAGCAAAGACGACCAGCTGACAGCTCCTTAGCAGCACCAGAATCTGCAGGCGGGCAGCTTCTCCAGTTTCACCCCACTCCAAAGCTGAGCGCGTGGCCTTTGCTTTGTGATCTAGGTGACCATGGTGTTCTTTCTGGTCTTGCTTTCTGATATTTCTACCTTTGCATTCAAGATCTTTGACATTCATGGATCTCTGGGATAAAAATGTCTCCTGTTATATACATAACCCGGATGTCAGCAAAGGTGATGCTGCCTAGTGAGATCTAGAGGGGATTAATCTGCACTTCCCATTCCAGTGCCTTTCCAACGCTCCTGCCGGTTTCCGGGGGCTGAGGGGTCGCCATCACCCGCGGCCCACGTTCCTACCTGTGCAGGGAGCGCATTTTCCCTCTGCATCTTAGAGACATTTTGCGGGGCTGGGGTCGGTGAAATGCCGGAAAGGAGAGGGTTTACTTCACAGCTACACAAAAGACTTAAAATCAAATGTTTGACACCTCTGCTCTGAAAGGCTTTTGGCCACACTGCCATGTCACTTGAGCATGGCTTCCCTCCTCTCTCACTGTTCTCTCTCCTTGCACTCCCAAATTTCTAGTCCTTTCTAACAGAATTGTTGCCCTGTCTCTTTTGTAGCCTTGTGTCCAGAATCTCACCTCCCTCCAAAACCCCCCATGGAGTGTGTCAAGATATCTCCCTAACAGTTTCCTACCTGACATGCGTTCTGTTGTCAGACTAGGGGGCTAAGGGGGCTGCCCCACGGCATTATTGAAGCTGTTCACTTAACGGTCTGCTCGTCAGGGAACAGAATACCAGCTTAGCGCTTATAAAGCACTTTCACCTACATGAGCCCCTGGATGGGGTATCACGTCCTTTTTACAGATGTGGGACCAGCTCAATTGAGTGAATCATCCGAGGGCACATGGCCAGAACCATGGGGAAGTGGACACCTGCACCCAGGCTGAAGAGTGTGGGTGGGTTATGACCCACGTCATCACACAGAGAGGATGTGAGGTGTCTGATCATTCAGGTACCTGAGGCCATGTGGCACCTGGTGTAAATGCTTAACACCTGACAACCCAGCTGACCTTGGAAGAAGCTAGAGCAGCCCCAGCAGGCACGTGCGTCCTATAGGAGTTGGACTTCCAGTTTCTTCCCTGAGCTTTTCTCTTCCCTCTTGTCCTGGCTAGCTCCTACTCAGCTGCAGGTCTAGGTATAGGAATGGTACCTAATCCATCGGGCTTAGTACAAAATGACAATATTGGGCCCCTTGTTCAAAGTTATTACATACTTCAAAACAGCAACAGCAGAAGATTAAATCAAACATGAGACTCTTGTAAGCAAGTATACATGTCACACGCCCATGAAGCCAGCACTGTATGGCAGTTACGCTCCCCAGGAATCATTCTCTGGCGCCCCATGCTGAGCTAGGTGCTTATCACACGCTATTTCCTCTTTATGCACCGATCTCCCTATTAGTCGATGAGCTTCTTGAGACCTGTGTTCTGTTCACAGCTGTTCCCCTGGGGCCCAGCACAGGTCCAGACAAAGGGCGGGGCTTAGTGGGCCCCCTGGGGGGCTTGGGGCTTTCGGAAGTGAAACCTGGCAGAACCAGCCAGTGAATTACCATCTCCAGGCAGGACCCACTCAAGGCCACCCAAGGGCAGACCAGGCATGACTGAGTGAGCCTGGGACACTTGCCAGGGGTTTCAAGTGTGGGGTAGAGGTGGGGGAGGGACTAATTTTTTCTTTCAGAGAGAGTGCTAACCATTTACTGTCCCCGATCTCATAGACCCTGCTCCTCAGGGCCACCCAGGTATGACCAGCCAAGGAGGCAGGGGACAGGCGGGGGACTGAGGGTGCAGAACAGACACAGGGCCCTTCCTGGGGGTACAGCTCGGTGCCAGTCCTCTGGCCCTCAGCCTGGCCCACTGACCCTTCTTTAGCTTCCGGGGGCTCTTGGGCCCCCCAGCCTCCTTACTCACCCTCCCTACTCAGTGATGTGTACGGGAACAGGAAAATATCTCCCAAATGTCTCCTCAAAATGAGGGGAAGGGTCTGACCTGTGGTGGTGCAGTGGATCAAGCATCGACCTGGAATGCTGAGGTTGCTGGTTCAAAACCCTGGGCTTGCCTGGTCAAGGCACATATGGGAGTTGATGCTTCCTGCTCCTCCCCCCTTCTCTCTCTCCTCTCTCCCTCTCTCTCTCTTCTCTAAAATGAATAAATAAATAAAAATTAAAAAAAAAAACGAGGGGAAGGGAGGAGGGCAGACTTCTCAAAAATTTTGGACAAAAATGAACCCAATTCTCACAGATTTCTTTTGGTTTTAAGTGACAGAAACCCTACTCTGTAACCAGACAAAGAGACACATTAGCTCAAAACCAATAGGCTCAAGGGCAGATGTATCTTTAGGCATTTCTGGTCCTGAGCCTAAATGATGTCACCAGAACTCAGTTTCCTTCTTTTTATTTCTTTTCAGGCGGAGGACAAGATTTCGGACCTCCTGAAAATTCTGGCAGGACACCCTATGAAGGGCTCTGGTTGGCTGAGCTTAGCAATGAACATATTTCTGAGCCAATCCCTGTGTCCAGGGAGAAGAGAAAGGGCGGCCTCTCCAGACTGTGTTTCCAGAGGAGGGGCAGGGTAGTTATCCAGTGGCCACCAGTCCTGGTTAACATTTTTCTAAAAACCCAGCACCACCTCTTCTTCCCACCACTGGCTTCTAGGCTTTAGCTCTGGATCCAGGAGGATCCTTTCAGAGAAGAAACTGCTGAGCACAGGGAACACCTGCAGGGTCAGGTCTCAGGCTGGTGCCTCAGGCTCGCTCTTTCTTTCTTTTCTTTTTCCTATTTTTTTCTTCTTTTCCAAGTGAAAATAGGGAGTTACAGAGACAGACTCCCACATGCACCTTGACTGGGATTCACCCGGCAACCCCCGTCTGAAGACAATTCTCTTCCCATCTGGGGCCATGCCTGCAACTGAGCTATTTTTAGTGCCTGAGGCAGAGGGTCCACGGAGTCATCCTCAGTGCCTGGGGCCAATGCGCTCCAACCAATCAAGTCATGGCTGCAGGAGAAGAAGAGAGAGAGAGAGGGAAAGAGGAAGAGAGAAGGGGGACGGGTGGAGAAGCAGATGGTCACTTCTCATGTGTATATCCTGACTGGGAATCCACATGCTAGGCCAACACTCTACCACTGAGCCAACCGGCCAGGGCCATGGCTCGCTGTTTCTAGAAACCTCTTCCCACTCTCCCGCAAAGCTGATCCCAGGGTTTTCTTCACCGCACAGGGTGCGGAGACCCCCCAGGCAGGTTTCCTTAAAAGCCTTCAACTCAAGAATGCTTCTCTTTGAGTCTGAGAAACGGTCGTTCTTTTACCTCAGGAATGAGCCACTCATAACCAAAGGGAGACAAAGAGAACCCTTTGGAAAAGAACAAAGGGAAACACTGCTATCTGGGCCCTTCCTCTAGATCTCAGTTAACACATGCTGTTCCTCAAAGCCAAGCAAGACAGGAGGAGCGTTAGTGATGACGGTAATGAGGATATTCTTTAATCTTTTGAGCATTTCTTCTTTTCAGACACACTAAGAGTCGAGGTCAAGCATTTTCATTAGTTGATTCCATATTTATTGAGGAAATTGGGAGATCTCTTAGGAACCTGAGGCAGCAGAGAAATGTCCCTGTGTCATGATGTCTCCCCACCACGGCTGTTCTTTCTACCTGTGGTTCTGGGTCAGGTACGAGGAAACGGACTGGAGATAAAAGAGCAGGCGTCTCAAAGCCAGGACATCTGGGTTCTGTGCCTGCCCTCTCAGGACCTTCTGCTTGACCTTGGACAAAGCCTCTAAGGTCTTTCTTAGCTCTTAATTTCTGAGTCTAACACAGGTAGAGGAAGAAGACCAATCAGGATTCCGTTCCTCCTGCCTTTGCCGTGACTCACAAGGTGCCCTTGGGCACTCTCCTCCTCGTCTCCCATCCTTAAACAGCCTACATCCCATTTGGAGGGCTGTAGGAAAGATGGCAGGGAGCAGAGCTCTCCCGGGGCTGGGATTCTGGAGGCCGCTCCCTGGCAGGCTCACCACTGAGGATCTGGGGCACCAGAACACTCCAGCCTGGGACCAGCCTTTCAGTGAAGTCTGTGGGTCTCGTGTCCCTGCTTCTGGGGCCGGCACCCAGTTACGTGGCCTTGGGTCTCCCCAGCCTGCTTTGGCCTCTTTGCCCTTGCTCAGTGTTCCAGACCCAACAGCCAATATGGACACGCCTCAGCCACGATGTTCAATTCTGCCGAAGCCTGTTCTGAGCTAATCGGAGGGCCTGGTGCTGGGTGGAACATCGCGGAAGTGGATGTGACCCCCATCGAGGAAGTGGATGTGACCCCCATCGCGGAAGTGGATGTGACCCCCCATCCTTAGGCAGCTCACGGTCTGGAGTGGGGAGGAGGGCCAGGGTGAACATGCATGCAGCACCATGACCGGGACAGCATCCTCAGCACGCAGCACCACGACAGGGACAGCATCCTCAGCAGGCAGCACCATGACCGGGACAGCATCCTCAGCAGGCAGCACCATGACTGGGACAGCATCCTCAGCAGGCAGCACCACGACAGGGACAGCATCCTCAGCAGGCAGCACCATGACTGGGACAGCATCCTCAGCAGGCAGCACCATGACCGGGACAGCATCCTCAGCAGGCAGCACCATGACTGGGACAGCACCCTCAGCAGGGGAAACAGGAAGGGAGGGTTTCATGTCCCGCATTCCAGGGCGGCCTTGAAGAGTGGGGGGATCTGGGATGGAGCTGCGGGCTGAGAGCCCAGCATGGTGGAGGAAGGGCTTACAGTCTGTGGGGTCCAGGGGGAGGTGGGGAACGAGGCTGGAAAGGAGCATGGGGCCAACTCTCACAGGTGGGCAAGGCCTGGAGGGGGCGTCTGGGCTGGGGTGGGGGCAGTGAGGCTGCTCGACTAGTCAGGAACTTTTTGGTTGCAAGTGATGAGAACTGAACCTGAGCAAACCCGGACATAAAGGGCAATTCGCTGAAGGAACTGAGGGGCCAAGGAGGGCCCGCACGTCCAGCACAGGAGGGCTCCCTCCGGGCACTGTCGGCCTTCAGGGACAGCTGTCCAGGGACTGACACCGTCAGAGCCCATCTCTTGGTCCTTTTTCTGTCTGTGTTGGCTTTACGTTTCTCCTCTGTGGCCGACTGTCTTCCCGACACAGAGGCGTCCCGGGGAAGGGACGTCCTGGCCCAGCTCACGGCCCGCTCCCACTCTGGATTCCCCACCTGTGGGGAGACCCAGAAGCCGGGTCGCATGGTAACCGGGCAGCTCCGATACTGCCACCAGAAGGCAGGAGAGGGCAGCTTCTGAAGGAAGGGACAGTGCTGAGCTGGCGACCCCAGAGCCATCCCTGGAGTTTCTGGGCAGAGGACTATGGCCTGAAATGACCTGCATTTGGGGCTTCAGAGTAGGCATGAAAGACCACAGTTTTCTCCCTTTTATTCATAAAAACAAATTTGCAACAATTTATTAAAAATTGATACCATGCAGTAGGGGCAGGAGAAACTCCTCATTTACATTGGATTCTGGCAGTTCCAGTCTAATTAAAGCGTTTGTGCACTAACGTCACTGGAAAACACCTTCAGGCTGGAGCCTTTTTGGAAATGTACGGTGTGTTGGCTGCGTATAAAAGGACAGACCGTTAAATAGCTAGAGTCACTTCTGTGGGTCTTGTTATTTGCAGGGAAACTTAAAAAAATGGGTGAACCTACAGTATCAAGACAGAGAATGTACTTTGTGGGTTAACCTAGGAGATGTGCACGCTCGGGTCACGATGGGTTACAGACGCACACACGCACCACCGACTGTCCAATACTTTTGTTTCTTTTTTTTTTTTTTTCCTGCTATGCTGGAATAATATTTCTACAGGTATTTTATTTTGTGTGTGTGTGTATACATTATGTACAACGAACTATCTCTTTCTCTTTGAAAAATTAATGTGGCCCTTTAAATTAAATCTGATTTTGGTGAAATCAAGAAAGCAAGTAAATACTGGTAATACACAGTGAGTGACAACACTGATTTTTAGTGTCTCAACGGACAATGACTTCAACTTGAAGTCACGTGATGTGTTGACATTTTTTTTTTTCCCTAAAAGCTACAGTACCTCCATAACCTCTCTTTGGGGGAGGGGGAAGGAAAGCTATGCTACATGAAACAGGGTGTTCTGAAATGTTGTAAGATTCCCGCGGGCCCTTTTGTCGGAGCCTGGTGGTGACAGCAGCATATTCCTGACTTCAGTGGTCTGGGAAGAGATTATTGCCTGCCTGTGGAAGCTGCCATTGGTTTCTTTAGGGAGTGAGCGACTGCTCGGTTGTGCAGACGTCCTGGACATTGTCATTCAGGCCTTTCTTTAGCAAAGAATGAACCTGTCTAGGAATGTCACAGAAGTCGTCGTAGGGAGCCTCTCTTCCGCTGGCTGATCCTGGGAGAGGACTGTGCTGGGTGCCCCTCTGGGCTGCTCCCCTGCTGCTGTGAGGGCCGAAGGGCATGGTCATCCTGGTATCTCACGGGTCAGGGCCGTTTCACTGTTTGGGATGAAGCTTTCCTGCATGAGATCGAGTTTTGATCCTCAGCATGACCCTGTGAGGTAGGCAGGATGGGTGTTTTTTTCAACCCCAACTTGTTAGAGAGGGGAAACTGAGGCTCAGAGAGACACTAGTGACTTGCCCAAGATCATGGAGGCTGTCAGCAGCGGAGTAGCCTTGAACCCAGGTCCGTCTTACTCTCAGGCCGGTGCTCTTCGAGGCTCAACTAAACGGGAAGAGTGATCTTATGAAGGAGAATCAGAGTGCTGACTGATCACCCCTGGGACCCCCATGGGCACAGCTCACCGGCTTGTCTGGACTGAAGGCTGCCTTCTGGAAGCTGAGGGAAGCCCTCAGCTAGCAACTCTTTCCCCTACGACTACAGGGACGTCTTCTAGAAGAATGCCCATGATTCACTTTGGTCAGAAACAAAGTCAGTGGGAAAGAAAAAAAAAACAACAACGACCTGGCGAGCCCTTGGGCGCTGATGAGAGAGGTTAAAGTGCACAATCTTTCTGATTTGTGTATGCTGGGAACAGACATTCCATGATTAGCTCAGGTGGTCCCCTTATTACCGGGAACACCTGATACAAACACAAGGACATGGCCAACGTGGAGGATGCATGACCGACTGTCGGTGAATGCTGCAGAGCATGTCTGCAGTGACGTGCCCTAAATCCCCACGGTCCAGAATGGGTGTTATTGTGTTAATGTGTGACATTTATCAGAGTCAGGTCCCACCGGGAGGCATGCGAGTCAGCCTGCTCCCACACCCCCGCCCCGGGTTGCCAGCTGCTGAGCTGCGTGCGCCTGGCGGCCTCCCTGCCGGCTCCTGTGCAGAAGGCCAGGGCTGGCCGGACTGGCAGCTGGGGGCCTGGCTGCCCTGCCCACCGCCTTCCCCAGGGGGGGAAGGGCTGGCCTGGGGGCCACGGCCAGTGACGTGTTTGCAGAGGCAGAGCCGCTTCTCCAGAAGCCCTTTCTCTTCCCAAGGCTGTTCAGTGACTTCTAGCTGGAGTTCTAGTGACTCTTTCCTTGTCTAGGATGTTTTTTATCCCCCTCAAAGTTGCAAATATCCCAGTTCTTCCTGCTTGCAAACATTAAGGAAGAAGTCATTTCCGTGCCTCTTCTTCGTGAAAGAATAAAAACTTCACAAATAAGGCGCGAGGCCAGGTGCCGAGCGCGCCCGCCCTGTCCACCTGAGTGCCGTCCCAGCCGTCCCGCGAGGCCAGCCGTGGTGCCCAGTTTCTCTGCAGCCAGATCCGACGGTGTTCCTACAGCAGACACCCCTGCTCTGTGTGGTTCCGTCATGAGGGAGACCCCGGCCCCAGGCCTACCACCCTTACAGGCCCGACACCATAACTCGGAAGGAGGGCGGCACATGTCTGTGGCGGGGGCTGGCGGTGGGGCTGACGCAGGGGCTGGCGCAGCTGGCGTCCACGCCTCCGATGGACGGGAGGTAGGCGTGGTGGAGGATGGGGAGCTGGAGGGACAGCCGGCGCTGGATGCTGTGGCAGGGAGAGGGAGAGAGGGAGGAGTGTTAGTGAAGGCTATATGGCTGCTCACCAGAAAGTTCCTTGGACTTGCTTTGGCTAAGAGGCTGCTGGCAGGAGCACAGTTTTCTCTGACTTCGAGATCTGTGCATCCTATCACCTAACCATTCACCCGTCTAGCAGGCATTTAATGCAGGCTTACCCGTGCCAATTACTGCCCTGGGAATAGCCAGGGAGCCGATAAGCAAGGAGGATGCTTCTTGAGCTTCCAGTGATTCTTAAGGACAAGGCTTTGCCCTTCCAACAGGGATTTGCTGCATAGTTTTCACTCTTTATTCTTGCAAGCCTCCACATGGGCTTGGCTTTGGGCTCCATCCCCTTGAGGCTTCGCAGCTGATCTGTCCTTCCCCATTGGCTCTGCCTCCCCTGCCTTGCCCAGGACCTCAGCCCTTCCTGCTGGGCCAGTTCAAATAGGTTCCTTTTTGGTATTTCGGCTCCTGTGGTGACTAGCATGATGGGACACTCAGGGTTCTCTAAGATCCTGTCTCTTGGTAGATTCTCCAGTTGACTCTTCTATCCTTCTCTATGAAAACCCTACCCTCTGGCAGCTAGTTTCCCTAGAACACTGCTCATGGCCACTCAACGTGCCTTTGTGAACCTATTCCCCCCACGGGAAATGCCCTTGTTTACTTCCTGATCTGATGAGCTGCTCTTCCTTCAAGATCCAGTTCAAATGTCACCCTCTTTGTGCTAACTCCCTCAGAGAGGTAGCCCCTTCTTCTCGAAGCCCCCAGAGCCCTCAGTAAACTTCTGAGACGGCAGCCTGAAGAACCAGAGCCAGGGCTGGGTCTGTAAGAGGGACGCAGGGGCGGAGCGAAAGGGAGCTGCCCCCGACTCCCTTCTCACTGCCACACCTCCTGGGCGCCTTCACAGTGGCCGGCAGGTCATGGAGGCTGCTGATGTGGGGGGGATTGTGCCCCGGCCGCTGCCCGTGCTCTGCTCAGCTGCGCTCTGTGCACTTGTCCACGGCAGCTGGGATGTTACAGTCCTTGTAATCTTAGGCCTTCTGTGTTCCCAGTGCCTGGCCGTGCAGGTGGGACAAACCCTAGATCTTCACAAAAATCTAGTAGGCAAAAGCATTATTTCCATTATAAAGATGAGTTTATGGAACTTTGCTTATGGAAACACAGCCAGAAGCAAAGCAAGGTAGGACTCTTGCTTCTGTTAAACCACAGAGCTTTGTGGAGGAGGCCAATCAGTTCATAGGGGCTGTCTCCTCCCAATAGGTTGTGCCCTAGACCAGTGGCTTTAGGCAACCCCTGTGTTTTGGTCGTTCGACCCCCACCGGGGTCGCGACCCACAGGTTGAGAACCGCTGCCCTAGACTGTAAGAAGGGCATTGGTGGGGATCTGAGATGATGAGGACAGATGCAGGGCTGCCCCACTCCCTAAGGACCTGTTGGACAGAAGGGCTTCTCCCAAAAGATACTTCATAAGTGCTCATGAGATAAAGGTGTTGGAGATCTCATTTTGAAATTAAAGTTGACTCTGTGTAATAGCAGTTTTGATCAATTCCTTAAGGCAAGACAGTGTTGGCAGGAGCCAGGGAAAGGGAGCTGAAGAATAAGCTCTGACCTGGGAACAGGTGCTCTGTCCCAGCATTCCCAGCAGGGCCATCTACCTGGGCAAGGTGGGCACCTGTCTGGTTGTCAGAACTGTAGAACTCTGCTCTCTGCTGGGATCCTGTTTATATTTTCACTCATTCAACAGACACCAGGAACATACTCAAAGCTTGAGCCTGTGTTCAGTCCCAGGGACATGTGAAGAGCCATACCTTACCGTCAAGGTGTGGGCATGCTAATGGAGGGACCCGATAGGCAAGCCGCTGATGCATGCCATGTAGCCACTAGTAATTGTTCTGGAGTGTAAGCCAGTTAGTTCCTCAAATAACTGACATAAAAAGATGAACGTTAAAAGCACCCATAAATCAGGTGCCATGAATAGCTATGGAAGTGCACAGGGTCCTGCTTGAGAGGAGCAGGGTCAGGGAAGAATGCTCAGGGGGAGGAGAGCCTTGGAGCTAATTGGGTTGAGCGGCTATTAGCTCTAACACTGACTGGCCCCAGATGACACGGCAGTTAGTGATTCAGCTGTTTTTGCTGGGTCCTCACTGCCTGTCACTTCCTAGGAGCCAACACGCAGGGCTAACATTTCTAATCTCTCTTTTCCAACCTGCTGTGAGCTGGGAAGAATCAAAAAGTACCGGTGGGAACAAAGCACACTGGGATGTCCAGGTTTTTGCTTAGATGTTACCTTCTCGTGGAGCCTTCTCTGACCACCCTGTCTCAACTACTCCTCACCCCCTTCCCTGCTTTATTTATCTCCAAAGCATCTATCACTTAACATACTAGGTGTTGCTTTTTTAATTAAAGTATTGTCTTACTGGACAGATTTTTGTCTTTTTTCTTCACTGCTGTGTCTGATACATAGTAGGTCTCAGTAAATCATGGTTAAATAAACGCATCTAGCAAGATTAAATTTAATACATAACAAAGGCAGTGTGCTACAACGGAGAACATGGAATTTGATATTGGACAGACGGGAGTTCAAATCCTATCTCCTGCACTTAGCAACTGGGTGAGCTTTGACAAGTCACCTCCCTTTTTTGGATGATGTTAAGTCTCACCTGTAAAATGAGCATTGTCATCTGACCTGCATCACAGAATTGCTGTGGAGTTCCGATAAAATAATGCACGAGAAAACACGGTGCAGATTGTAAGCTGTCCTGCAGGAGTCACGTGCTCTTTGGCAATAAGTCTCAAGGAGAAGGTACTTACTGTTCTGGGGAGTTTATATCTTCTATAGGATCTTTGCATGTTCGTGAGGGCTCTGTTGTGTTCCACTGCAGCTGGGGATTTTGATCGAGGTGATTTTTTAAAATGGCCTTTCCCCCATCTGAATGTGAAACAACAGTATTACAACACATTACATTAACTTGATTTTTAAAACTTGACAATGCAGTCTTTTTAGGATGCTGTCCCAGGAGAGAGAATGCAAAAGAGCCCAGCATCCCTGTGCATCGTCTAAGCCCTGGTCTCCTCAGCAGCCCTCCTGGGAGCAAGGCAGGGAGCCCAGAAGCTCCGCCCAGGGACGGTGTGGCATGCTGCAGATGTGTGTGGCGTGCTGCAGATGTGTGTGGCGTGCTGCAGATGTGTGTGGCCTGCCTTGTGCCCTCCTTTTCTCCAAGAAAGAGGGGGAGACCAGGTCAACCAATGTAGGCTACCTAACTTACACATTAGAGGCTCTAACTTGAAGGCCCTTTTCACTACATAGGGACGTGGTGACAAAAAAAGCTCCACGGTATGTTTTCCAAGAATTGAAAGGAATAATAATAGTAAACTTCTGGCGGCGGCGGCGGTGGTGGGTATTAAATGAATCTTTCTGAAGGGCACAGTCAATAAGCATCCAACACTATAGAAAGTGCATATATTTTGGCTCAGAATTTCCAATTCCGGGAATTATCCTCAGGAAATAATTAAGGATCTGTGTGAAGAGACATACAAGATGTTCAAATCAGTACTGTTTACAATATCGAAAACTTTGAACTAACCCTGATCTTTGGAGTAATAATGGATTAGATACATGCTAAAATGTATGTCTGGGGCCTTTGTTAAAAGAAACACTGTGTAACCACAGAACATGCTGATGTAGAGGCTTTCAATCCTCTCGGTGCTGCAGACACCTGGGGAGATTTAAAGAAATATAAAATACAAAAACCTGTCCCCTGCTGAGAGATTTGGATTCCTTTGGAGAGGGTCATAAATGTTTTCTGTTTTGTTTTTTTTCCCCTGTATTAGGCAACTTTATACATGTTATTTTACACCCACGTGAGTACAGACAATTCTCCTTATTCATGGATTCTGTATTTGTAAACTTTCCTATGCATTAAAATTTACTTGTAACCCCTAAATCAATACTCGAGATGCTTTTGACGTCATTTGCTGACACACACAGAAAGTATAGAAAACTTTGAGTTGCCCAACGTGTGCGCATTCCCAACTGTTTCAGCTCCCATTCTATAAGTGTTCTTTTTTTAGTGTATATAGGGCCACGTTTTTCACATTTTTGTGCTTTGTGTTGGTGATTTCGCTGTTAAAAATGGTTCCTAACTGTATGCTGAAGGGCTGTCTAGTGGTCCTAAGCCGTGATGTGCCTGGAGAAACCACATGTATTTATTCAGGCGTCAGTGATGGTGTTACTGCCTGTGAGTTCAATGTAAATGAATCAATGATACATATTACACAAGGTGTCTTTCAACAGAAACACACACAAAACAAAGTTTTGTACTGATCTTTTGACAAAAACGTCAACCTGCAAGAGGCTTGCAGGAACCTAATTCTGTACTTTCCCTAAGAGTAGTGGGGTTCAGGGTTCCTGAATTCACATTTCACAATGACTTCATAAATCGTAAGTGCTATGAATAATGACAGCTGCCCGTATATCCTTAGGATAACTTCTAGAAGTGGAACTGGTGGGTCAAAACAATTTTTATTTCAACCAGCAGTCTTTGAGAATGCCCACTTCCCACCTGTCTCCTCCCAATCTGGGCAACTTTTTGACCCCTGAACTTTGCCAGTCTTATATGTGAGAATGATGTCATGGCACACACACTTTTAAATCTGCGCTCCTTTAATGAGGAGCAAGACTGAGCATCTTTTCCTAAGCATGAGAACCACCTGGTTGGCTTTTATAAGGACTCTCTTGCCCATTTTCCTTTTAGGTTGTTGGTCTTTTTCTGATTAATTTTCATATAATTATACTGCATATATTTTATATACAATTACATACAATTTTCCCCTATATATAAAGAAATAAGTTTGCAACCTGAGTTATAATATTTTTTGGCTTACTCTGTTGACCATACTTATGATGGCTTTTGCACTGTTAATATATATTTTTTCTTTTGCAGCTCAATTTGCCAACCTTTTCTTTTGTGGCTTCTGTATTTTGCATCAAACTTAAAAAAGGGCTTTTCCTCCTCTGAGATTATAAAATAAATTCTTCTATGCTTTCTTCTAGTATATTCATGGTTTCATCTTTTATATTTAAATCGTTTATCCACTTGGATTTTTGTTTCAAGTGTGAGGTAAGGATCTAACTTTTTTTCCAAAGGGCTACCCATTTATCCTAATGAAATTTACTGAGTAATTCATTTCCCCACTAATTTGAAATGCCCACCTTTTCTAGATACTGAAATTATTAAGAATAATTTTTATTCTTGACATTTCTTCATTACTTACCTCAATTTAAGTTCTTAACAATTGATATCTTATAAATTAAGTATATAATACTGCTTTTATACTATATTAATTATATTATATACTATAATAAAATTAATTATAATTTTATATATTAATTTTATAAAAGGAATACTTATTTCTTATGTAATAAGAATAAAAAATTAAGATTTTTCATTAACTTAAAATTAATTTTATAACAAAAACAAATATATGCTAATGTCAAAATGCAAACAAAAGAGAAGTGTATAAAATGAAATGTAAACGATTCCCTTTCCACCCACTGTCTGCACATACAGGTTCCTTCCACACAGGTGAATACTGTTAACTATTAGTTGTTTACTCTTCCAAATCTTTTAAAAACTGCACTTATGCACACACATACGCATCTGTATGTATCACAATGCTGGCCTTCATCTTACATTTCACTTGGAGATCTTGCCAGATTTGCACAAACAGATCCACCTCACTTTTTAATAGCTGAATTCTGTGCCTTGTTTGGTTGTATAATAATTAATGAAAATACCCCAGATAGTGATCATTTAAGTTAATTCCAGTTTTTCTCCCCTAAAAATAACATGGTGATGAACAGCATGTGTCTGCATCTTTGTCCGCGTGGGAGTGTTTCCCAGGGCAGGTGCCGGCTAGTGGAACTGCCAGGTCGAGAGGTTTCACATCTGACATTTGGAGAGTGCCAGACTGGCTTCCAAAACATTGCAGGAGAATGCTCATTTCGACACACTCTTACCAACACTGGCAATCTTCTAAAATTGTGTGAAATGTCAGCAAAATGGCCTGTGTTACTCCCGCTTGCATTGCCCAGGTGTCTGGGCAGCCTGAGCGTCCTGCACATCTACTGACCGTTCCTGTGCGTTGATGAGGCGCATGGGAAGCTGAGGAGTGCTGGGAGAAGCACGGGCGATCCACCTGCTAGGAATGATGTGCCCCCTGCTGGACACTGGGAACACTGGCCATGTGTGTAAGGGAGCCTCTGGAGCCCAGGGGTCTGAGGAACAGAAGCCCCAGCTCCAGGCGGGGTGGGGCCCCAGATGGACACTGAACTGTGGCCAGAGACGTGGGTTTCAGATCCTTCAGCTCTGCTTGTGTGACCTCAGCCCCGCCCGCCCCTCTCCGACCTCAGTTTCTCATCTGTGCAATGGAAAGTTGATGGCTGGTGTCTGATATGCAGGACCCCTGTGCCAGGGGCTCCACCTCCTCTTACCCGTGCTCTCGGTGAAGTTCCCCAGGTTGAGGATGTCGTTGAGCTCTTGGTAATGGTTCTGTTTAATGTAGGTGGTCTTTTCTGGCGTGTCCTGCAGCTGCATGGTGACCTCTTCCAAGTCTTTATCCAGCTAGAAGACAAAGGTTGCAGCTAAGTCAGAGCACCGGCCCAGCCCTGCCTCAGCCCTGGCAGCCAGGCCTGGAGAGCCAAGAAGCGGCTCACAGGGTCACAGGCTGGACCTCGGGCTCGCTTTGGGAGGGCGCTGCGAGCCAGAGGGGCTGCTGCTGGGGAAGACACAAGAAGGCGCCCGCCAGCTCCTGCTCCAGGAGAGGCTGTGATGAGAGGGGCCTGGGCTTTGCACTGGAGCAGGGGTAGTCAACCTTTTTATACCTACTGCCCACTTTTGTATCTCTGTTAGTAGTAAAGTTTTCTAACCACCCACCGGTTCCACAGTAATGGTGATTTATAAAGTAGGGAAGTAACTTTACTTGATAAAATTTATAAAGCAGAGTTACAGCAAGGTAAAGCATATAATAATAATTATTTACCAAGTACTTTATGTCAGATTTTCGCTAAGTTTGGTGGAATAAATCTTTATAAAACAAATTACTATAGTTAAATCTATCTTTTTATTTATACTTTGGTTGCTCCACTACCACCCACTATGAAAGCTGGAACGCCCACTAGTGGGCGGTAGGGACCAGGTTGACTCCCACTGCACTGGAGCGTCCTGGGGGGTGGGTGCTGGGGGGGGGTGGGGGGAGAGTGTCACAGCACAGGCTCTGAAGCTGGACACACCCTGGGGCAAGCCCAGGGCTGCTCCTTACTGGCTGTGTACTGGCTGGAGGGAACTGAGTCTCAGTTCCTTCATCTGTAGAATGGGGTAATAACAGTACCTAGCTCACAGGGTTCTCGTGAAGATTAAATGAGGTAATACAATAAAAGTGTAGTCCAGTGTTTGACACATAATAAGAGTAACCTGCTACTATAATAATATTACTGTAATTATTATTATTGGTTTGGGGGTGGAAGGGATCTGCAGGACTAGTCAGCTTGGAGCCTCACACTGACTGTCTCAGAGACTCAGAGCCGCAGGGTGCCTTCACCGGAAGAGTAAAGCAGGATAGAGAGGGCCACCCTCAGTTTACATAACAATCAGATGCAAGGCCGGGCAGCTGGGTCCCTGAGAAGTGTGGGGAATGTGTGTGAACCGGGGAGTGGACAGCAGCTGGGGAGGGAGTGAGCACCCTACTACAATATAAGGGAGGGGATCACACAAACTGTCAAGTGTTGTCAAGAGCACAGCCCTAAACTGTTTAACAAAGAGTTTCCATGTGGAGGAGGAGAGAGCTACCTTTTCCTGTGTGACTCAGAGGGCAAGGCTAGGATCAAAGGGTGGAAGCATTAGGAGGCTATTGTGACTCAGTTCCAGGAAAAGCAAGGCAGCACTTGAGGGGTTTAGACAGTGGCTGGGGCTGTGGGTTTCTTAAAGCGAGTGCACTCTTCACTGCTGGGGCGTGCAGGGAGTGCCCCTTTCACTGCTGGGGCGTGCAGGGAGTGCACCTTTCACTGCTGGGGCGTGCAGGTGCAAGTCGAGGGACAGACACCTTTCCTACTCTGCTCGGGCGGCGGCTGACGGAGGGCTGCCCGTTCTAAGAGCCAGCTTCAGAGGCACAAACAGCTGGGTGGAGACCCTGGTGGCGCACCACTGCGAGCCCCTCACAGGAGGGACTGCCAGACAAACAACGGAGAAGACAGAATGCTCACTCACATTGAATTCCACATAATAAGGAATCATTTTTAAGAATAAGTATATCCCAAATATTGTATGGGACATACTTCCACTAAGAATACGATGGGTTGTTTGAAACTAAAATTGAACTAGGCATCCTGTATCTAATCTGACAACCCTATGTCTCACTTCTTTCCTGGGACTCTTAGCTAGTGACTACATTTCCCCTCCTCCCCGTGGCTAAGTATGTGTAAGTTCTCTGTCAGGGTAACTGGAGCACACCCCGAATGTGTACAGTTTTGTATCAGTAAAGGGATCGCCTGCACGGACTTCCTCTCTCTTTCCTTCCTAGGGCTGAGAACAGGGCCTGCCTTCCACAGGCTTTGACTGTGCTGCCAGGAACACGGACGCACGGGATGCAGCAGACAGACAGCAAGAGGGAAGGAGACCCATCGGCAGTGAGTCGGGGAGCAGAGCTGCCTGCCCACCTGGACCTCTCTCCTTAGCACTGTTAGGTGGGAGAGAAATAAATGTGTATTTTTTTGGGGGGGGCACTTTATTTTGGGGCCTCTTTGTCAAGCTGACTTAGCCAGTGTCCTAACCTACACACGGCCCTTTGTTCCTCGCCCTCACATTGAATCAGAATTCCTGCATTAAGCACACGTCCCGAGCACTACAGGCCCAGTCACAACCCTCGGCCCAAAGGGTGACAGAGGAAGGTAATTTGGTTTCTCCTTCCCGGTACAGAAAGTCCAGAATGTGAGGACTGGCTTGGGCACAACGGAATCAATACAGCTATGGCCCTCCCTGCAATACTCGAGCCCCAGCTGAGGGCCCGCAGGACAAAGGCGGGTCTGCCGCAGCAAATTCTCTCCCCTGAGAGTCTCTCTCCACTCCCCCTCCCTGTGGGCATCACACAGACGCAGGCAATTACAGGGTGTGTTGGGAGAGGGCAAACTGGGGTGGTCACACAGGGAGGAAGCCACCTGTTAAATAACAGAAGATAGATTTTGTCCTCTGCCACCTGGGTTCCTGACACAGGGCTCCTGAAACCCGTATAGTTTCCTGGGTGACAGGAGTGCTGTTCTGTTTTAATGAGACAACTCCGGGTGGGCTCCTGGAGGAGGGCCGGTCATCACGTAGACCGCGCCCTGATGAGACACTTGGATTTTCAGCCCACCCCATTCTCCTGAGACAGGAGAAGGGCTGAATATGGACTTAATAATGGATCGTGTCTATGTGATGAAGGTTCCACAATAACCCCGGAAGCACAGGGTCGGAGAGTGGCCAGGCTGCCGTCCACACCCACACCGGGAAGGCCACGCACCCAACCCCGCGGGGCGGAGCGCCTGTGCTCGGGACCTTCCCAGGGCTCGCCCCGTGTATCTTTCCACCCGGCCGTTCACCTGTGTCCTTTATCACACCCTTTAACAAACTGGTAGACATACGTAGGTGTTTCCCTGAGGTCTGTGAGCTGCTCTAGAAAATGAACTGAACCTGAGGACAGGATCGTGGGACCTTCCATTAACTTGGTCAGAAGTTGAGGGTAACCAGGGACCTACTCCTTATGGCTGGCTCGTGAACTGGGGTGGGAGCAAGCCTTTAACCCGCGGGCTCTGACATGTCTCCAGGTAGTTAGTGTTCGACTTGAGCTAAATTGTAAGATACCCCGTCGGTGTCACAGGAAATTGCTTGGTGTGGGAAACGCCCTCCACCCAACACATTTGGTGCCAGGAGTGTCCGCAGTGTCCTGTGTGAGTGGTGGAGACACACAGGAGGTGCACAGCTGAGCTTTTCCAACTCACTCCCGGCTTGTGGAAGCTCACAAATCTCTACGAACGCCCTTCTTTCTGGGGACGGCTTGAATCCAGGGCCAGGTGGGCCAGAAACTCCTGCCACATTCTGGCTAAGGGCCTCACGTTCCCCCTGGTTCTTGCCGCCGCAATGACAGCAGATGGGGCTGCACAGCTGTGACACAGGGACGTCCTTGAGGAGACACGGTGGGGGCGGCAGCTCTGAGCCCCTGCATCGGGGCCCAGGGACTCAAATGGGGAGACGGGGCCCTGGCTGGTGGTGTTGTGGGGGTACCTCTGTGATCTTCATTCGCAGGCGATGGTTTTCAGACTGCAGGCCCTCTAGGCGGGATGTGCTTGCTTGGTTCACGCTGGTGACTGAGGTGGATGTTTTAGAATCTTCTTTCTTCTGATTCTGAGTGAACTGGAATCGTCTGTTCTGAGTTGCTGCATCCGGGTTTGTTCTCAGAGTGATAAGCTGAAAGGACAGATTAGGTTTGAAAAGAGAACCCTGGGTCCTCCCTCCCCTGCCCTGTCCAGTCCCTCCCCGCAGGCGGCACTGGGGGCAACAGGGGGCCACAGAAAGGACTCTGCTGGCAGTCCCGCGCCCCGGGCTCAGGACTGTCTCCGTCAGCTTGTGTGTGATGGGGGAAGCCCCTCCCCTCGCTGAGTGTCTGCTTCCTTCCGTGTCAGTAGAAGTCTGGTCTCCTGACCCCGATTCCCTGCATCTCCACCGTTCTTCACAGCCCACCCAGGGCCCCTCAGGCCTGGCTCCAGCTGAGCCTGCTCTGCCTTCGGCCTTGAGCCACGGGGAAAATAAACCTGAAGGTGACAGTTGTGAAGACCGTGGGAGGGAGGAAAGGCTTCTCCTGGTCAGAACCACTGGTGGGCGCCTGGGGTGCACTAATGACCAGCTCTGTCCCTGACAAAGATATTTTTATAGAAGAGAAAGAGTTGCCCCTTAACCCTGATCTTATACTCATTCAGTTGAGAAACACCTCTGGTTTGAGGCAGGCTCTTGGCTCAGTCCTGGAGAGCAGGGGCTGAGTGAGCCATGGCCCCTGACCACCAGGATCTCATGGTCCAGACGCGAGGCGCTGAGCTTTGTGGAAAGTCTGCAGGATGGTGAGGGCAAGGGGACCCCAGGGGGAAGAAATGGCACACGCCATCACAGGGAGGCCTGGGGCTCAGGCCGCGATGGAGAAGGGCAGTTTGGATGGCAGACAGGGGTTTCTGGGGAGACGAGGAGACTGAAGGGTCCTAAAAGGCAGCCCAGTGTCAGAGACTTGATCATGGAGCCAGGAGGGCCACGCAGGCCTATTGAGGGTGACAGAGCAGAGTGGCATGATCAGAGCTGGCTTTGAATCAGCTGGTGTGGCTTACAGGACAGAGCGAACATCAGAGTGCAGACGGAGGAGTGGTGGCATCGGCCCAGAGCCTGGGCAGGTGTTGACAACCAGAGAAGGAAGGAGTACACGCCAGCGGCATTTAGAATAGAGCGGATCCTGCTTGGGGACAAACAGGGCACCTGGGAGGACGCAGGTGCCATGGGCAGCCTCTGGGAGGAAGGACCCCGTTCCTTCTCCTAGGCACAGATGCCCCCACTTGGGCCAACAACTCCTTCCCCACTCTGTTTCCTGCTTTTCCTCTACTTTTGACACCGGCCCTACCCAAGGTCAGGCTTCCCTCTGTGCAGACCAGCTACTGGGGGGTTCTAGAAGGTCAAGGCCTCTGGTTCACGTGCTGCTGGGTGGGATAATGTTTGAAAAATACTTCTCGGGATGGTCCCAAAGGTCAGCTTTTCAGAAAATGGAAAATGTAAGAGGTTGTTAAAAACCATTATTCTTTATGTCCACTAATACTACTACTGCTACTCAAGGGGATAACTGGAAACAAGAAAAATGTGTTGTATAAAAATAAAGTTATTGGCCCTGGCCGGTTGGCTCAGTGGTAGAGCGTTGGCCTGGCGTGCAGAAGTCCCGGGTTCGATTCCCGGCCAGGGCACACAGGAGAAGCGCCCATCTGTTTCTCCACCCCTCCCCCTCTCCTTCCTCTCTGTCTCTCTCTTCCCCTCCCGCAGCTGAGGCTCCATTGGAGCAAAGATGGCCTGGGTGCTGGGGATGGCTCCTTGACCTCTGCCCCAGGCACTAGAGTGGCTCTGGTCGCCAACAGAGCGACGCCCCGGAGGGGCAGAGCATCGCCCCCTGGTGGACAGAGCGTTGCCCCCTGGTGGGCGTGCCAGGTGGATCCCGGTCTGGGGCATACGGGAGTCTGTCTGACTGTCTCTCCCTGTTTCCAGCTTCAGAAAAATACAAAAAAAAAAAAAAAAAAGAAAAGTTATTTATAATATAAAAATATGGAACCAAACGTAATGCTCACCAATAAGAGATCTAGCAGACAAGCAAACACGAAGCTTTCCCTCAGTGATGTTATACACATGGGGAAATACAAAGGCCAAAAAATTAAGTGAAAAGGCACCACTTGTGCTATAACGACAGCTATATCTGTCTAACTTAAAAAAAAAAAAAAAAAAAGGAAAGGCATCAGAAATATTAACAATATAAAACCAAAACAAAACATTAACGGTGATTATTTTGGAGTGACGGGACTGTGTGAGAGTTCGGGAAAATCTAGCTTTTACTTTTCTGCATTTTCCAAATTTTCTGTGATGTGAATTGCGTTTATTTAAAAACCAAACCAAAACAAAAAGGATGTGAAACTTAGAATGTGGAGGAAAGTCAGCAATCCCCGTGTGACAGAGCTGGAGGCCAGAGGCCAGGGTGGTGAGGTCGGGGCTGTGGGCCGCTGCCCGTACCTTCGGCACGAACACCAGGCAGAGGGTGATGGTGCTGCAGAAGATGATGACCAGGGCCACGATGCAGAACTGCACGTTGGGCTGGTCCCGGGTCAGGAAGGACACGGCGGCCCCGATGATGCACATGATGCCCACGTTGTAGACGCTCATCCCGATGTACTTGCTGTCATTGAGCGCGGGGATGCTGACATTGCGGGTCTCCCAAGCTAAGAAACAACCGAACAACTGAAACGGTGAACAGAGAGGGAAACGGTTGTTACCAAGTGGCGGCACGGCACACGCTCGCCGCTCTGAGAAGCAACTGAACTGAGGGTTACTCAGGAAGTGGGGGTTGTGGGGAGGGAGGCTGGGGCTTTGCTGTCAGCCAGGTCTTCTAAATGTCATCATCTGTCTTCCCCGATGGCCCTGGTTGAGTCTAGGGGTGCAGATTGGGAGAGTTACCGCTGTCTGGTTCTCCTTCGCCTCCACCCCTGGTTCATGCACAGACCCACAGGAGGCCATAGTGGGAAGGAACTTGAGACATGATCACGACTACTTCCCTGCATTCAATAGAAAACACTGAGGCCCAGAGAGAGGAAGGGACTTGCCCAAGGACACATAGCAATATGGTGGCAAAAACGGACTGTGTCTCTATCTTTAGAAGTTCAGTCCAGTCTTTCTTTTCCAGTAAACTGGACAAGCCCATGTCTGGGACATTTTTTACTCTCACAATGCACATAGCTACCCAGAATAGAGACTGTATTTCCTAGTCTATACATGACTAGGTTTTGGACAATGCCATGTAGTAAGTACAACTGTGTATACATTTTGGCAAGCGTCTTTAAAGAGGAAGGTGCTTCTTTTCCTCCTTCCTAATAGGTGGAGTGGAATGTGATGGGTGGAGCTTGAGCAGCCATCTCTGACCACTAAGTCATCTTAGACTACAATGTGGAAATAGCATGAAGAAGATGGGGGACCCACAGGATGTAAGGAGCTCAGCTGCTGGGAGCCCTCACATCTCTCCTAGATTGCTTACTTGAGAGGGAAATGAACTCTCTCTTAACCTACTGTTATTATTACCACTATCTTTTGTCACTTGCAGCTCTACTCCTAATCAATATCTCCCAACAGAATTGAGCAGGATAGAACTGAAATGTAATCCGCAGCAGGGTGTTGAGAGTTTATCTCCATAGGTAGTCTAAGGGAGGGCAGGATTAAAGACAGAAGGAAGTGCAGATTAAAGACAGGGCAGAAATGGTGGTGTGGGTGGGAGGAAGAGCTGACCAAGATTGCGGACTGGTCCGGGGGCTTCTGCTGCAGTCCAGCCCCCCTAGGAGACCTTCCCACAAAGGCCCCTCTTCCCTCTGATCTCATCACAGAAGCTTGGGCATCGAGACCTGCACGAACCACTTAGCATCACAGCAGGGCCTAGGTTTTGAGGTTTGGTTTAATTTGGCAGCAGGATGTCATGTGGTAGTAGAGTGGCTGACACAAGGTTGGAAGATCGGGAATCTGCTCTGCTGTCCACTGGCTGTATGACTCTGGGAGAGTCACTTCACCTCTCAGGACCTCAGTTTCAACATCTGTGAAATGGGAATAATAATAATGCCTCTCTCAGTCCCTGGCCAGTTGGCTCAGAAGATAAGAGTGTCGACCCAGTGTGCGGATGTCCTGGGTTTGATCCCTGGTCAGGGCACACAGGAGAAGCGACCACCTGCTTCTCTTCCCCTCCCTCTTCTCTCTCTCTTTTCCCTCCTTGCAGCCAGTGGTTTGATTGGGTCAAGCATTGGCCCCAGATGGGGGTTGCCAGGTGGATCCTGACCGGGGTGCATGCAGAGGTCTATCTTACTATCTCCCCTCCTCCCACTTAAAAAAAATAAAATATAGAATAACACCTATCTCATAAGGTTTCTTTCCTGATGCAATGAAGGGATGTTATCTGAAAGCATTTTAAAAATGGAAATGTCCTATACAGAATTTAAAAGGCATTTGTTGTAATTAGTATTATTTTTATGCAATCATTGTTGTTTTCTTCTCCTTTTCTTAGTGTTTTCTCACAGATTGATTTATTTTGAAAAAGTTCCTTTTAAAATGGGGAACCAGAAGGCCAGGAAGCAGACACCGAAGAAGGGGAGGAAACCACCAGCAGTGAAGCCTGCTTTGTGCTGGTTCTTTCGAAGGCGGTCCCCCGCAGTCCCACAGGGGCACTGGGCCTGGCTGTCCACAGCTCACAGGGGGAGGAGCAGAGGCTGGTCAAGGCCAAATGGCCTGCCCGAGGTCCCCCGGCCGGAGTGTCAGGGCTGGATGGGTGCCAGAACTCCGGCTCTCTGGCACACTGCCAGGGGGCCACCAGACCGTCGTGAGAGTCTCCACCAGTCATAAAACAAGGGCAGGTCTGGGGGCTTAGCGGTCGGCCACGAATCTCTGAAGAATGCCAGGAGGAAACAGAGACTAACTCCTTTTTAGGCTTTTATGGAGCTCACAGAGGCTTCATGGGCACAGGTAACATTCAGGGCAACTTCAGCTGAGGATAAGAAAGAACTTTCTAGTAAAGCAACCCATCTGTAGTGGGCTGACTGTTGGTCCTAAAAGAGATGTCACATCTTAATCCACGGAAACTGTGAATGTGATCTTATTTGGGAAGATTAAATTAAGGGTCTGGAGATGAGACTTTCTGGATTATCGGGGCAGGCCCTAAGTCAAAGGACAAGAGTCTGGATAAGAGACACTTGGAGAACAGACTTGAAGAGAAGGCCATGTGCAGTTGGAGGCAGAGACTGGAGTAATGCGGCCACAGCCAGGGAATGCCTGGAGACACCAGATCCTGGGAGAGGCAAGGACGCATTCTCCCCTAGGGCCTCCGGCCGGAGCACGACCCTGCTTTAATCTCAGACTTCCGGCTTCCAGAACTGTGAGAGAATAAATTTGTTATGGCAGCTAACACACCATCCACACAGGCTGCCTTGAAGCGAGGAGCTCCCCATCACTGGAGGTGTGGAGGCAGTGAGTGAAAGAACACTTGTTAGGGATGCTCATGGTGGTCTGCGGGGTTCAAGGATGTTGGAACAGCTGACAGCAGACCGGGCGTACTGGGCTGGGCATGCTCTTTCCAGTCCTGAGACTCGGAGGATCAGAGCAGGAGGGGCTATGAGGGGGGCTTTTAGTTATAAACCTGAGAGGCCAGGAGGGATACGGACAATTCTTTGCATACACTGGAAACAATAAAGCATTTGTGCTGTCAGATACAGTTTTATTGACATAATCTGACTGAAAGTATTAGCTTTACTGGAAGAGATATAGTCATCTCCAGCCACTTCTGGAAGTAGGTGGGGGAGGTAATGAATGGCCAAAACACTACAGATAAATCCAGTTTAGCGTGAATCTGATTCACATACCCTAATTTCACAGTCAAGATCAAGAACATGGAAACTGAGGGACGCTAGAAAGAGTCTAGTTTCACTCTCTTTATTCAACAAGGGCCAGGGAAAGGCTAGCCATGGATTTTGCATACTTCCGGTGACAGCGAGCTCACTCCTTGCCAGGGGGCTCCATCACATCTGTGAACACTGCTCTGCTATACAAAATCCTTCCTTACATGGACCAGAGGGCTTCCCTCTGGCAACTCTGCCCACTGATGATGGTTCTACTCTCGGGTCTGTGCCACCTGTGGTGACCATGTCTCCAGAGTGTGACCTTCTCCAAGCCTAGGACCTTGGGCCGGTCTTCAAGGTCCCATTTTCATTCTGGGCTCCTCCTGTGGAAACCTCCAGCTCATCACCTTGAGGGGCTCAGATGGTCACCCAGTAGTTCTCAAAGGACCTCTATGGAAACACAGAGGGTCTCAACTAGTATGAAGTGAGGACAATCTTTGCTACGGTCCCGTAACACCTGCTCGTCTGGTGTGGCTCCTTGAAGGACCCAGGGTCATTCACTAAGAGTTTTTGGAAGCAGCAACAGGTGAGGAATCACTTGAGCAACGTAAGGAATCCCAGTTTATTTAACTTTTTGGAGAGGGCCTCATTTTCCACTCCTAAGTAGAGGCCACAGAGAGGCAGATGCTGGCTTAACTTCCCCGCAGAACGATCGGAGGAGGGTGTAGTAGCAGCTTCCTGTCACTGGAGGGACCATAAGTGGAGACAGTTTCTACAGGATGTGGGGAGAAGATTCAAGGGTCGATGCGGGATAAGGTAAGGTGGGACTGACCTTTCAAGTTCTTCCTGACTTTGAAATTCCACAATTGTGTGAGCAGATCTTTTATTTTAGCAGATGAGTGGAGTGAAAAGGGCTGTTTCCGAGATCGGAGGTTCCCAGGTGGCCTCTGGCAAGTCACTTAACTTCTGTGAGCCTTATTTTCCCTATCTATAAACTCAGAGAGTCCACTAACCTTCCCCGGATTTAGAAGATCCAGTGAAATCCGGGGTGCGAACATGTCCTACATAGCAACCAGCTGCCGTTCCAGAAGGGGTACAGAGGCAGCCGCTGGTTTCGGGGTTCCTCTCTGGTACCTCATTTTTGACTCTGCTACTTAGTGGCTGAGTGACCTTGGGCACACAGAGCCTCAGCATATTCATCAGTGAAATGGGGAGATTATTTGTACTATCTCATAGGGTTGTTATGGCAATTGCGGTAACATGGCAGACGGGCCTGGCAGGAGTAAGTGCTTAGTCCTGGGGGCTGTTTATTGTCATGCTGATGGAGGCCCCCAGGAGGGAGAGTCCAACAGAGAAGCGTTTCCGTGCCCTCAGCCTCCTGCTCTGCACCTACCATGAGAAGCCCCTTGTAGGCATAGACGATGCCGAGCCAGATGGTCATGTGGGTGTTCTCACAGTGCTCCAGGAGAGGGCGGATGGAGATGTCCCGTCCTGCTGGGTCCGGCTGTGCAAAGAAAAAACAGAAACCCAGGGATGGCATGGGGCGCCTTTCCAGCAGCTGGGTCCCTGTCTGTCTGTCCTTTTCCCTCCCATAAGCCATAGTTAGTGAGACTGTCCACAAGGCTTTTGGGACCTCACCTCTTTTCCTACTTCTGTGTTCCCGTGGGGGCAGGCCTCAACAGGCATTGATTGCGTTCTCTTGGTCGGTGGTGATCCCGCCTGCACTAAAGCTATCCGTGTTCTGTATGCCCTTCCAACTTGAGTCAGAGCTCTGGGAGGTAGGGACTGCGTTGCTTCTGGGCCCCTAGCACCTAGCATGAGACCTGACCCAGAGCGGGCATCTGTAACATTTGTTAAGAGTGAGGCCAAGAAGGAGGCACACAATGAGGTCAGGAGGCCTTTATGTCCCTCTGGGATTAACTCGGGGAACTGCAGATACAGGTGTCCTGGCCAATCATGGGGCCTATCAAGCTCTTCTAAGACCTTCTTGCCCACCACCCATTAAGGGAGCTGTGGTGGTAGCTATGTGATGTACCATGTGACCTCTGGGCCAGAGCTGATTGGACAACGGGTGGGAACCTGACTCTAGGCAGCCAAACCAGAGGCTGGTCAGAGACCCATGAGTGCAGAGTGCTTTGCCCAAGATGGGTGGTAGAGAAGATCCTCCCCAAGCTCAGGAATTAGAACTGGGAAACTGAGAGGATCAGGCAGGAGGTGGCAAGAAGAGAAAAACACACCCAGTGAATGAAAAAATAATAGTGTATATATATTTTTCTTGAATCACTGACAGTAAGTTACGGACATCCTGACCCTTAACCCCTAAATATCTAGCACATATTTCCCAAGAACAAGGAGATTCTCTTACCTAACCACACGCACACTTCGCCAATTTTGGGAAATTTACCACTGATACAGTACATTATCTAATACACCATCCATTTCCAAATTTCACCAATTGGCCTAAGAATGTCCTTTAAGGCAACTGCGGTTTTTCCAAAGCAAGATCCAGTCTGGGACTACGTATTGCATCGACTTGTCCTGCCTGTAGTCTCCTTTAATCTCAAGCAGTTCCTCAGCCTACTTTGGTTTTTCATGTCATTGATATTTCTGAAGTATCCGGCTCAGTTACTTTGGTTTTTCATGTCATTGATATTTCTGAAGTATCCGGTTCAGTTATTTTGTGTAGACTGTCCCTCAATTTGGGTCTGTCTGAATGTGTTTTCATGATTAGATTTAGGTAATGCATTCTTGGCAGGAATCCTATGTAAGTGATGTTTTGGCCTCCCAGGCGTTTCGCTTTGGGGGCACTTGATGGCATTTTGTCCTATTATTGGTGATGTTAACTATAATCATTTGGTTGAGGTGATGTCTGCCAGAACTCTCCACTCAAAGGTACCATTTCCCTCTTGTAATTAATAAATAATCTGTGGGAGACACTTTAAGCCTGTGTGAGTATCCTGTTCCCCTACAAACATTAACTCAGTGGTTTCAGCATCCATTGATGATTCTTACCTGAGTCACATTATTTTTGTGGTTGCAAAATGATTTTCTAACACCATGACTCCACTCAAATACCTGGCATTCTATTGTAAACAAGATCTTCCCTTTTTTCTCATTAAAAAAAAAATGGATATCTGTATAGACTTGTAGGTTTCTATTTAATCTAGTAATATGATTATTTCTTTTGATGCTCAAATTTTTCCAGATCTGGCATCCATTTCTAGAATGGAGACCCCTTCATGCTGCCTTCTGTGTTTTTTCAATGTTTCCTCTTAATTTTTTTGAGCACTTTCCTACTTCTTAGCACAAGATGTTCCAAGCTCTAATCACACTTTCTTTGTCCCAGTCTTAGAATCAGCCATTTCTCCAAGGAGTCCTGGTTCTTTTTAGTAGAGACTGGTATTTAGAAACCAATATCTCAGCACTAGATGTGCTCACTCTTTCTGGAATATTACTTCTAGGTCCATGTATGTACGTATGTATCATCCATCCATCCATCCATCCATCCATCCATCATCATTCTATCTTTCAATCATCTATCTCTAGATAGAGACAAACTCTACCACCACAGGGTTCTTGCTTGCCTCCCTTTATCCCATATTTGCATCTTTCTTCTTCTACAGTGAGAACATGGTTTCCAATAACATCAAAATATTCTCTCATTAGCTTAATCTTACAAATAGACAAAAAATAGTTACAGAACTGTTATAGCCATACACTACCAAGAAATTTATTAAGTAAAATGGAAGATTTCTTTGAAAATTTGTTTGTCTTTAGAACAGATGCCACTGAGGTTATCTCATCAAAGGACTATATTCAGGATGTTGTCCTATTGAGGCCTAGGGTAAAATTATATGCCAAGGGTAAGGGGTAGGCATTTCCAGGGTCAGTCATGAGGAAGAAGGGGCACTTTGGCCTTGTAGAAGGTAGAAGGCAGGCCTTCGGCAGGGAGAGAATAAAAACCCTGTTTCTCTGGGTCCTGTTCTCTAGGCCTGGCCTTTGAGGCAGCCATGGCCTGGGCACCTATGCTTTGGGGAAAGATGGTGCTCCCACATGGAAGCAGGAGTTGTTGGGAGTGGTGGGGCCTGTGGGCACAACCCATTTTGTAACCAGATCATCCAGTTGTATGCTCTCTAAGGCTTGATTTACCTTGGGTTGTCTCAAGCCACAGGAAGCCTTAGCTCAGCCTCTATGGTTCCATGGTCTGGGTCCACACATAGGCTGGAGTGCTAGAGGGGAGAGGAAGGTTTCCTGAAGCTTTGGCAGTGGTGGCAGTGGGGACTAGTGAAAGACAGCCAGGGGCCGAGTGATCTCCAGAAACTACAGTCAGAGGGGCCAAGGCTAGAGATGTCTCCTGCACTGCTACCCACTCAGGAGCTAGACTGGATTATACTGAGGGTGATGGGATTTCCCTGATGTCTTTTCATTAACTGGAAAGACTGAGAATGGACTTCGTCCCAAGATCAACAGTGACTTTGTGGCAGAAGCTGTGTTTCTCTAATGTCTGACAACCAAGCAGACATCAGAACGCAGTAGCACAGGCCCTTTGTGGTCATGCATGAATAGCAAACCCATTAACGATGATTGTGTCTGTTGTTCTACAATGAAAGGCAATAATTTATGATGGATTCATAGGTTCTCTGTGTGGAGGACTGATTCTGTCATAAATCCTTAATCAATGTAATGATAACTCTATTCACAGGAAGCTGACAATGGTTATCTGGCTTATATACCCTCAGTGACAGACCCCTCCCTCCACTCTTGATGAGATAGCTGCAGTTTTTTTTTCTGAACCAGAACCTTCTCCTCCTATACCTCCCCGCATTGGTCTTTCCTCTTGGAGAGGCCTTGCCTTGAGTTTGCACACCCTCCTTCAGGAAGGGGAGAGCAGCAGTAAAGGTATACATCACCTCCTCCCACATTCGACCTGGTCCTTTAACCTGCTTGCGTTTACCATTGATCTGTAGACCTAGGGTTGAGCTCAACCACCTGATGAAAGTGAGTGCCTACACTCTTGCTTCGTACCTCCTCGGCTTTCCAAGTAACTACCTTCCACTGGTGAATCCAGTGTTCCTTAGGGTTGACCAAGACCCCATCAGGTAACTTTCATCCAACTGCTGCTGCTCTGTCCTTCCCCTTCTGCAGCTAACATTCCAGTCTGCTTACCTTTCCCCTGTTAGTAGTCCCTGCCTCCAGTCCTCATCTTGGTCTGCTCTGACCTCTTTAAATCCTGTAATTCTTTTTTTTTTTTTTTAATCTTTTCTGAAGCTGGAAACAGGGAGAGACAGTCAGACAGACTCCCGCATGCGCCCGACCGGGATCCACCCGGCACGCCCACCATGGGGCGATGCTCTGCCCACCAGGGGGCGATGCTCTGCCCATCCTGGGCGTCGCCATGTTGCGACCAGAGCCACTCTAGCGCCTGAGGCAGAGGCCACAGAGCCATCCCCAGCGCCCGGGCCATCTTTGCTCCAATGGAGCCTCAGCTGCAGGAGGGGAAGAGAGAGACAGAGAGGAAAGCGCGGCGGAGGGGTGGAGAAGCAAATGGGCGCTTCTCCTGTGTGCCCTGGCCGGGAATCGAACCCGGGTCCTCCGCACGCTAGGCTGACGCTCTACCGCTGAGCCAACCGGCCAGGGCCAATCCTGTAATTCTTATACCTTGTCTTTTAGTCCCCACCCATCTCCACAAGCTTAAGCATAGACCTTGGCTGCTGGGGCAGGGGCGGGGGGGGGGCAGCAGAAAGCCAAGGGCCTGGGATGATTTCAGAGAAGTCACTGGCCCCGAGGGTAGGCAGAGATGCTTCTACACTATCTCCTCAGTACACAGAATCTGATCCAGCAATAAGCTACAACATCTCCTGGTAGGAAACATCACCCACTCACAGGCCTGTGCACACTGGACATGGATTGAAATGGCACAGGTTGGGGGTGGTTTTAGGAGTGATGACATTTGGGTTCAGGCTGGGGGATGAGGAGTCTAAATAAAGTCAGAAGACCCTTGTATTGGATCTCAGAGCAAAATGTAAGAGCCACATCTCTTCTTGTCTTCTCCAGATAAGACAAGAAGAGGCATGGTCATGCCTGAGACTGGAGTTCAGAGTGATCTGGCAGTGACACAGGGAGAAGTGTGCCTGACCACGCAGCAGGAGGGGACAGGGAGCACAGCCACCACCTGAACACTTACTTGGAGTCACTGTCATGCACCAAAGCACCACTAGAGGACACCAAAGAACTGTGCAGAGAGTTCCACCCAGGGGCTGTGGGCACAGAGCTACTTCTGTGGCTTGGTGTAAGTGACAAAGCCCTGAGGAACATTCTGTGCTACTCTAAAAGGCACACAGGGCCTTACACAAGGCCAGATTTCCAGGTACTATGGAGGACCCTTTGTCCCCCTTCCAGGGCAGTGGGGATGGGGCAGGGTGGGGGGCTACTACTGAGGAGCTGTTGGGCTCAGGCTGTGCCTGCCCACCCCATTCAACCTGTTCTCCTGTGGGCCAGCCATGCAGCCCAGAGCTAGTGAGCACAGGGCACTAACCTCTACAGATGCCAAGATGGGACCTCATATCAGGGTCTGATCCGGGCTTCAGGCCCACTCCCCTGCACAGCTGTGGACTACCGCATCTCCGCTGGCCAAAGAACGTTTCCCTTGCTCTGGATACTGGCCTACAAGAACTTTCAACTTGCTTTGTTTTCTTCTTTATTTCCCTTCCTCACTTGCTGCTTACTTGGGCAATTACCTAAGTAATCATTCATTCATTCCTTCATTTACCATTCATTTAATATAGAACTGTCAAGCACCACCATTTGCCAGGCACCATTCTGGGCATGGAGAATGTAGCAGTCCCCAGGACTGGTAAGCGCCCTGTCCTCATGGAGCTTCCATTCTATTAGGATCAGGATGTTTCCATGAAAGGCAGGCTCAGGAGAGTGGGTGGACTTCACCAATAACAGCCACGCTAAGAACACCAAGTGGTGCTGGTCATGGAGGACAGTGATGTCTAGTTGCTAAGCTGTGAACTCAGTACACATTATCTTGTCAAGCCTCATAAGAATCCAACAAGGGGCCCTGGCCGGTTGGCTCAGTGGTAGAGCATCGGCCTGGCGTGTAGGAGTCCTGGGTTCGGTTTCCGGCCAGGGCACACAGGAAAAGCGCCCATCTGCTTCTCCACCCCTCCCCCTCTCCTTCTTCTCTGTCTCTCTCTTCCCTTCCCGCAGCCGAGGCTCCATTGGAGCAAAGTTGGCCCGGGCACTGAGGATGGCTCCATGGCCTCTGCCTCAGGCACTAGAATGGCTCTGATTGCAACAGAGCAATGCCCTAGATGGGCAGAGCGTTGCCCCCTGGTGGGCGTGCCGGGTGGATCCTGGTCGGGCGCATGCGGGAGTCTGTCTGACTGCCTCCCCATTTCCAACTTCAGAAAAATACAAAAAAAAAAAAAAAAAAAAAAAAAAGAATCCAACAAGGTATTATATTCATTTTACAGATGAGGAAACTGAGGCACGAAGAGGTCAAGTAACTTGTCCCAAATCTCTAACTAGAAAGTGTCGGAGCTGAAATTCAAACCCAGGTTTGTCTGACTCACAAACCCGTGTTCTTTCTTCCCCCACCCTGAGCTCCTCCAACCTGCCCCGCCTCTCTCAAAGCATCCCATCAAAGTCCAAGGAGACAGTGGGTATAAACCTGCTCTATAAATTGAGAGGTAGACTTGTGGAAAGAATGACTTAATTGCTAAGCGTTCAATCGAGGCCTTCCCCGAAGCCCCCGGAGCTCTGCCAACGCTGCGTTTTGGTGATGCAAGCTGAATTCCAGCCAATAGCATGCTTTCCCTGCCTGACAGGGAGCAGTGCCCAGCAGAGGCCACACATGTCTGCGATGGTCGGGGGCTGCAAGTGCTGACACCTGACTCCTGGTCCAGCTGCGGCGCAGCGGGAGGCGTGCAGAAGCTGCTGGGGAGAGCCTCCCCCATCTGTGCACTGTACGGAGAGCAGCTGGCCTGAGTCCCTCTGCATAATGCAATTATTCACAATGTAGGTCAGTGGCCCCTGCAACCACTCTGCTTTGTCAGGCTGCACAGACCACGGGCAGGGGGTCTGAGCGCGGGTTGAGGCATTGAGTCCTGAAAGGTCAAAGGCCTTGGTCTCACTGGGTGAACGTGGGCAAGTCCCCACCTTTTTCCAGATCCCAGTTGCCCATTTGCAGAGAGAGCCCATGGGTTAATTTACGGTATAGTTAATGTGGGCCTGAATAATGGAGGGGTGACTATACTTGTCCTACATTGCCTCATTCAGGAAAAACGCAATCAATATTTCTCAGGTGCCAATGTGCATCCCACACTGTGCCCCATGCTGGGGCCCAGGTGTATAAGGACAGGATGTCTGCCTGCCCGGAAAGTGCATTCTAGTGGAGGGCCCAGGAGGTTGAGGAACCACATGGTACAGCTAAGAGTAGAGCAGTGACATACGTCCCTAAAGAAAGCTTCAAGGTACTTTGAGGGGTGCTAGCAGGGGGACCTATTTCAGATCAGGTAGTCTGGGAAGGCTCTTCTGCAGTGGTGACATTTGACATTTCATCTGAGACCAGAATGATGGGAAAGACCAGCCCTGTGAGAATCTAGGGAGACCATCCCTAGGAGAGGGAACTGCAAGTGGGAAGGACCTGAAACAGCAAAGACTTCGGCAGGATTTAGGAACCAAAAGGAGGCCAGGGCGGCTGGAGTGTCACAGCGAGGGCCAGTGCACGAGCCACCTGGGGAGCTCGTTAGCAGGAGGACCGGGTCAGCAGGTCGGGGCGCTGCCGTTCTAGCATGCCCCCACATGGCACGGGTGCTGCTGGTCCACGGTTGCCCTCGGGGCAGTGAGGCGAGGCCTTGGGGGATCTTAAACAACAGGATGACATGTGTCCTCCACAGATTTTTGGTTAGGAGTGAAGATTTCTTTGTGACTTGCATACCTCTGACACAGAGTGACAGCTCAGCACAAGGTCAAACTTGACAGTTTGTCTGTGTTCTGACCCTGGACCAGACCCCGCAAAGCCGTGCTTCTGGGTGTCCTGCGTGGGGCTGGGCGGGACTCGAGGCCCGGCAGGGAGGGTGGGGGTCTGGGTTGGGGGCGGGGCGGGTTCCACAGGCCTTCCCTGGGACCGTGGGGCTTTTGGTCTTTCCTGCTGTCACTGCGTTTGGGTGCTCACATTTGCAAGGCCCACCTGGCCAGGGGTTCTCCGAGGGAGGGGCGCCTTCCCTTCTCACCACGTCTCAGAGCTGGCTCTCACAGCATGTTCTCTGGGCCATTACTGATTTCTTTTTTTTTAATTTCAACTTTGATTTTTTGAAATATATGGTAAAATTGATAGGTGAGGATGTGTGTGTATATAAATGTGATGGTTGGGGAGGGGAGCGTGTCTAAGCTTTAGGCTGTATTTCAGAGTCTTAAGATACTTTTCCTGGGAAGGCAGGTGAGTCAACACAGCCTCTTGGGGGTGGGGTGGGGGTCCCTTCAAGGGAGCCTGGGCAAGGAGGGAAAGAGCACTTGGTTCATCACTTGCCAGCTGTGTGACTCTGAACACATCTCGAAGCCTTTCTGAGCCATGACTGCCGCATCTGCAGCCTCCCAGCATTGGCAAGATGATCAAAGGAGGTGCCGGTGTGTTTAGCAGGCTTTAGAGAGCCGAAAGCCTGCTCCTTCTGTGTAAACCGTCATCATTATCTCCAACTGCAGAGAGTCACAGCGCTGGAGCCGGGAGGAACCTTCCGGCTCCCTCCGGGGCTGGGCTGCTTATCGCAACTGCCCAGCCCCACATCTCCAAGGCAGCAAAGCTAGAAGCTGTTGTTTCAAGGTAAGAATTTTCTTTTTAAGAACGTTTGATTACCGGTTTGAGTGAATGTTTCCAGAATCTCAGATCTGGAAGGGACCTGTGAAATCACCCACCAGGGTTTCTCCACAAGGGCACTTCCGGCATTGTTTTCTTTGGAGAGTGTAGAGTTCTTTGTTGTGCGGGGCTCTCCTATCCAGTGCTGGGCTCTCAGAACCCCTGGCCCTGGGCACTAAATGCCAGGAGTGTCCTCTGGTCACTGTAACAGTACAGATCTCCCTCCTCTGACTCCCCATTTCCAAACACTAAGAGAATTATGCACTAATTCAATTCTTCTTTTTATAGATGGAGAAACAGGCCTAGAAAAGAACTCTAGCAAGAAGGAGGTGACTGAGTGGAGACCCAGTGCAGGTGTCCTGACCCCGTCCCACGCCCTGTGCACTGCATCATGCTGCAGGTTGGCACAGGAGGGGCCGCTTTGTGGGCTGCTCACCAGCCAGTTTCCAGGCCCTGGGCACTGCCACGCCGGCTCCGTGGAGCTGGATGAAGGCCAGGCTCTGACTCGTGGACTTACTCAATCACTGCTGTTATGCACCCTTGCTCAGGTGCACCTGTGGTGGTTCCGGAGCAGCGGGTATGGGGTCCGAAACCACTTACCCAATGAAGTGGGAGAGGTGGCCAGGCCATGGTTGAGAAGGGCAAGGAACCTGTGCTCAGTATGAGGATGCCAGTGCACCAGCAGACCCCTGCCTGGTCCTGACCAGAGAGGCATCCCAATTTTGACCTTGGAATCTAGCAGGAATGTCTGTGATTGTACAAGTCATAGCTGGGGTGGGGATCCTCTTGGGGAAGTTAAGGCCTGACAAGGGCAGTAATAGGGCCTAACATTTCTAGCCCTTTGCACGTCATAAATCCTCATACTAAGATCGCTTTTTGATTTTGACCTCAGAGCAGACCGGTGAAGGAACCAGGAATTTTATACCCATGTTATAGGTGAGGACACAGACTCAGAGGAAAAGAGACTTCAGGTGACACAGCAAGCCAGAGGCAAAGCCAAGCCAGGCCTCTTCCCTGCAAAGCAGGTGGGGATACATCTCAGCTTCTTTTGTCGTCCCTTCCCTGTGGCCTGGCTCTGTTCTCCTTCCTATGGGGGTGGGTCTTCAGGGCCGCCCTGCGTATCTCGGGCCTGTGTCCGAGATGTCTGGGGCAAGCCCGGAGCAGGGAGAGCTCATAGGAATTGCCTTGGGATCCGAAGCCCGGAGGCGCTGGGTGCTGGGAGCTATCATGAGGCACACTGTGAACGAGGCCACGGAGCCACGGCTCCCTGGGCGTCCTGGTCAATGTGTAAAACTCAGGTAATTTCATCGGAATGCCCAGATTTCTGGCTTCTTTTGGAAAGAAGACACTGAGCAGCACAGGGCCTGCCCCGTGAGCGGGCACATCTGCCCCCATCCCACCTCTGGGCTGCCCATACAGCGTGGCTCCAGGCCTTGCTCCAGAGTCCGGCGGATGCTTGGAGGAACCTGCAGTTTTAAGGACATGTTGAAGCACGAGCGACAGCTTGGTAAAAGAACTGGGGAGAGAGCAGGAACAGAGAACCGCTGGTGTGAGTGAGGAAGGCACCCAGATGCACTTCGGGGTCGGGGAAAATGCGGCTGGATAAGACTCCCCTTCAGGGAAAGCCTCACCTTGGGTGGAAAGTGCCAGCTCTGGAAGGGGTACGCCGTGGACACAGAGTGTTCCGAGGAGGCCAAGACCACTGTGAGGGGCCGGGAGAGGGGGGAAGGAGGAGAGGATCTAAGGAGAGAAGGAAGAGGGGTAGGGAGGAGGGGGGAGCTGGCTGAGCCACGTGTTCCTTCCCCTCAGACTTCTGCACCTTCTGAAAATTTTACTAAAATTCAGGAAATTCTGACAAGCAAGAGGAGAATGCTGATGAACCTGGCGAAGTGCTTGAGACTTTCCCTGGGTGATGTTGGGTGGGGGTGGGGGGGGCGGACAGAGTCTGTGAACTAGGAACTGGATCGTGCCGATGGGAGAGGCTGGGAAAGGGCCAGCATCTCTAGCAGGCTCGGGATGCTCTGGGCCTCTCCACCTTGGGGGTTTGAGGCAATTCTTCCAGAATCTCACAAGACTCATGAGGCCCAGATGACATTGGGCTGTGCAGAAATAAGGGTTAACTATTCACATGGTCACCTGATTTTTGTAGAAGCAGCATTATTAAGTGGAAAGGTTTGGTGGGCAACCTTGAGAAAGCAAGCCCTTTCTCCTCTGAGGTCCCTCAAGTGTCAACATTTGGTGATTCTGTGGTGGCAACACTGGACAGAAGCACATGTCTTCCAACTCAGCTCCTAGAGTCTAGTTTTCGCCCACCTGCAGCGGGACCAGGATGCCTGGATCCCTCACGCCCAACCTGGTCGGGCAGAAGTCCACAGGCCCCTGTTTCCCAGGCCACAGGTGGGGATGGCTGTGGCCAAACCCCTTCCACCCTGAGAGCAGAGCCACGCTTTCCTCCTGCCTCCGGGAACCAGCCTGACCCCACAGCTTGGTGTCTGGACAGAAGGCAGGGGTGGGAGAGTCTCAGGGCAGGGGCTTGGGGATGGCCCTGATCAGGGGAGGGGGTCAGGGGATAAACAGAACAATGAGAGGAGAGCAGAGACACAGGGGATGAAGAGAAGGGAAACAATACAGTAAGATTCTGAGATGTTGTGAACTAAACCCTGAGAATGAACAAAGACAGGGGCTTAGCAAAGGGACAATCATTTGGTCCTTCTGTGATTGGACCGTACACACTACTATCCACCCTCAAGCCCCATCATCACCCTCATCTGTGGCGGGGCACCATACCCTCCCCTCCTGGTCCTTTACTGTGCTGCTTCCTGGTCCTGGGATACCCTTTCTTAAACCACTGTGTAAGCACACCATTCCTCCCTCAGTGAACTCTCCCAGTCTTCCCGCCCCGCCCCTCTGAGGCCCCAGCAGCTCCTGGCTCCCTTCGGGGAGGGCCACTGCCTCCTGCAGGAGATCTCCGTGTCTGTCTTTCTGCCTTCCTCTCAGCACCCCCAGCACCCCCTCCACCAACTGTACTTTCTCTGACCCCCCACCATACACACACTCACTGACTGCTCACTGTGTGCCAGATTCTAGGCTAAGTGTGTCAACCTTTTTTGGGCCATGGACTGGTTTAATGTCAGAAAATATTTTCATGGACCGGCCTTTAGGGTGGGATGGATAAATGTATCACGTGACCAAGACAAGTGTCAAGAGTGAGTCTTAGACGGATGTAACAGAGGGGATCTGGTCATTTTTTTAAAATAAAACATCTTTCAGACTTAAATATAAATAAAACGGAAATAATATAAGTTATTTATTCTTTCTCTGCGGACCGGTACCAAATGGCCCACTGCACTATCCCATTTTATTCAAATAATTGCCACAGGAGTGGGCTCTACCCAGACCTGGGACTCGCACCCAGGTCTGCCTAACTCCCCAAACCAGGGGTCCCCAAACTTTTTACACAGGAGGCCAGTTCACTGTCCCTCAGACCGTTGGTGGGCCGGACTATAAAAAAAACTATGAACAAATCCCTATGCACACTGCACATATCTTATTTTAAAGTAAAAAAAACAAAACGGGAACAAATACAATATTTAAAATAAAGAACAAGTAAATTTAAATCAACAAACTGACCAGTATTTCTTTTTTTTTTTTTTGACCAGTATTTCAATGGGAACTATGGGCCTGCTTTTGGCTAATGAGATGGTCAATGTCCAGTTCCATATTTGTCACTGCTAGCTGTAACAAGTGATATGACGCGCTTCCGGAGCCGTGACGTGTGCGTCCCGCGTCACTGGAAGTAGTACTGTACGTGAGCAATGTCGGCTTTGTGGCGCCGCCACATACAGGACTCCAGGAGCACAGGATGCACCTGCTGCTCACTGACCACCAATGAAAGAGGTGCCCCTTCCGGAAGTGCGGCGGAGGCCCGATAAATGGCCTCAGGGGGCGGCATACGGCCCGTGGGCCGTAGTTTGGGGGCCTTGCCCCAAACCTTGGCTTTCCACAGCAAATCCAGAACCACCCAGCTGTTGGACCTCCCAGCCCAGACCCCAAGGCAGTTGAGCTGGGCCTTCTCAGCCCTGGCCTGGCCCTGCCTGTGGCCTGTCTCTCGTCATCCTCTCAGGGAGGTCTGCTGCTAACTCAGAGCATGACCTGGCTGGTAGTTCACAGCGACTCCCTGCTGTCAAGCCCTAGCCCAGCTTGGTGTGAAACGGGAGGTGACAGAACTAGGGTGCAAAGACGCTCTAAATCAGGAAGCTGGAGCATGTGGGACCCTGGACAGAGCTACCGTCGTCCACCACTGCTGGGCATGTGCACGCAATTTTATGGCTTTCAATGTCACTAGAGCTGCTTAGCAACCCGAGGAGTTTGGTAGGGCCATTGGTCTTGTTCCCATTTTGCACAGAGAACACTGAGCCCAGGAGTAGGCTGTATCTCGCCCAACGTCTCACAGCAAAACACCTGAGGAGGCAGCACTTGAGCCCGATGTCCTGCCTCCTGGCCCAGGGCCCTTTCTGCTGTTTGTGCCCCTGCTGGAGTACTGGCTCAGCAAAGAGAAAGGAAGCTGGCTGCTTGGACCAGCCTCAAGGGTCCCCTCTCCTGTTCCCTGCTGCATCTCAGATTTTAGTTTGCCCTTGGCTAAAAGGCAGCAGGGTGATACCGCGGTGCCCTGGTGTCACGGCCAGCCACTGGCCTTGCCTTTGGACCAGAACTCTGACCCAGGTCCCTCACGTGCTCACTCCGAGGCCCAGGTTCTCCTCTGAGAAATGCTGGAGTCACCTGCTTTGAGGGTTGTTCTGAGCATTGAGCAAGAGCCTGGAAGACAAAAGACTACACGGCCCAGACACACACACCGCAGCCATGTGTGCAGGAACAAAGCATCTGTTTCATTTGCCTGTTGTCATTCAGGGAGGCAAGCGGGTTGGGAGCCCCAAAAGTGCAGTGTTGCAAATACTGTTTCAAAATAGGATGTTGTCACTGGTGCTGCCACCACCGCTGGCTGTGCTGTGCTTGGGAGTCCCTAAGCGCCACGGCCCGGGAGAGCGTACATGCCCCCTCCACTCGGAGGCAGGGCTCATTTTTCTGGGACAGTTTCCTTCTGCCCTGCCAGTGCTTTCTCCTCTGTGCCGACAGTTTCCAGCTGTTCTCAACTCACCTCTCACACACCCACCAACAAATATATAAGTATAAATGTATACATATGTGTGTGTATATACATGTATATGTAAAATGTCTTTTGAGGTCACACTATCCAACTATTCTATTTTGTGCACTCACGGAACTTTGGACTTGACAAGACTCACTCAAGCATCTTCTTTCAGTTCCCTTCCTCAGTGTGCAGTCCCTGCCAAGAGCTTGTCCAACCTTTCTTTGCACACCTCTGGTGATGAGACTCTCACTACCTCCTAAGGAAGCTCATTTTGGGATAGATCAGACAGACTAAAATGTGAATGTTCTTCCCCATCCTAAGCTGAAATCTATATCGCCGGAACCGCCCCAATGGCTCCGGCTCTGCCTTCTGGGATCCTGCAGCTGTGGCTCCTCCCTGGGCCTCAGCACAGTGACTGTGTCCCTTTGTGCTTTCTCTTTGCTAGGCTGATATCAGTTCGTCCTACACGGCAGTTTCTTATAGTTCCTCAGCCTGGCCACATTTCATTTTGTCATTATATCTATAGGGTCTGAGGCCCATATGAAAATACGTATCCAAAGTGACCAGAATGGGGGAAGAGGAGGGTTCTGTCCCCGTGCCTAGAGCCCTGTGCACCTGGGTTTTACCTTTCATTGGCTATTTGGCTGCCAACTACACCATGAAGCTTGGAAGTCCACACTGTCATTGTCCACATTTAAGGGAATACTGGCACTTGGAATGAACACACACACACACACACACACACGAGCATGTGTGGTGTTCCTTAGGGATCTAAGGAGCCACATATCCTGTGGTGCAGAACCCCTGAGAGTTCTCTCTGCTGTCCAGGAGAACTGTACCAGTGGCCCTGTCACCCCTCACGACACTTCAGGGCTTCCTTTTCCATGCAAGATGTGCCACCATGTGTACAATTCCAAAAATAGGTCCCAAAGGCTACTGGTGGATGACCTTAATGACCTCACCAAAGAAATTAAAAAGACCCAAATCAGAGGAGGGACAGGTGATCCAGAGACAAGACAGGGCTGGGGGAATCAGAACAGGAATGCAGATTGAAGGAGAATTGAAGTTGTATGTATTTTCTATGAACCAAAGATGTAACGTGGCTTTGGCATAGCAAAAAGTAAGCATATAATTGCCTCTAATGTTAACATTTTCCATAGATATAACCACAGGTGCCCTCATGACTATCTCATACAAGATAGGATAGGACACATGAGCCTTATTTTACAGATGAGGAAACTGCGGCTGAGAGAGATTCAGTGGACTAACCAAAGGGAATGAAGGAGAAGTGGAGTCTGGTGCTCCCCTGACATCCCAGCTGCTCATCCACAGTTCTTGGTCCCTGTGAAGTTAGGTGGGGGTCATGTGACCAGATTTGGTCAATGAGCTACGGGAGGAAGTGACATTTGATCGTTGTGGGCTGAAGCCTAGGAGAGCTGTCACAAGATCTGTGTGCTGCCTCTTATTCGGCCCAGACCACTGAGCTGCTTCACGGAAGATGGTTCCCTGGAGGCCACCTGGAGTTATAGGTGGACTTGTATGAGAGAGAAACAGACCTTTGATGTATTTTGCTGCTGAGATTTAGTGGTTCTTTACTACTGCAGTTTGGCCAGGCTTATCCTGACCAATGTAGAAGGGCTGCCACATTTATTTTTATGTTATCTCATGCCGGGCCCTGTGCTAAGGACTTTGCACATGTCACCCCATACAATCTTGGAAGCTGTGAGAAAAGGATTATTCTTCCTAGGGGAGAACAAAGACACAGAGAAAGTGAAGCAGCTTGTCCCAGGTCACAGAGCAACTAAGGTGTGGCTCTGGGGCCCACCTCTGGGTCTGTCTGATTGGGAAGTCCCGATGAATCCGGGTGACTTGCAGAAACAGATGGCTATTGTGTTCCAGCACTCCACGGGGCTAAACGCTTCCCTTGAAGATGGGAGACTGCACGGATTGCTTTGCTCATTCAGATTTTATGCCTGAGTAAAATCCTTGTGCTCTGATTTATTATAGCAACACTGATTTTTCCATTTTTAGACGACAATGCAGCATGAAATAAAGTGGAGAGAAAACACTGAAGCATTTGAAACTTGGGTGTATGTAGATCCTTATTGCGTTTTGCTTGAACCGTTCAGGGCCTGCCTCCTTTTCCCGCCGCTTCCGGTCTCCCCGCTCTGGATGGCCCGCCAGGACCCCCTTTCTAACCCAGAGTCTGAGCATGCTCCCTCCTGCTCAGAACCTAGCCAGGCCCCGCCCCCTCCAGCTGCACTTCTTAAATCACAGTCCTCAGCACATGTCAAGGTAAACACGTGCCACGAGAAAGGGGTCCATGGTTAAAGAAGTTGTGGAAGTGCTAAGTAAAATTGTCAGCTAAAATATTAAACTGCAGGACCTTCCAGAGCCTTTAACATGCTAAAGCCCAAGAGGCACACGTGTGGTTTCTGGAATTTTTAAAACTCTTGGACCACAAAATCCCTCCATTGCCTTTTATTTTGGGACGGCTAATGGGATTAATATTCGATGTCATATACTTTGGGAGGATGTTGGCTTTTAGGAGGAAGCCTGAAACTCTCACCTTCACCTTGAAGCCCTCCCAGGATTCAGTCCCAGGTCACCCTCCCGTCTCATCCCACAAAGCCCTACATCTGTCTACCCCAGGGTTCAACTCCTCCCCCACCCCAGGTGTCTTCCTGTTCACTATGTCACCCGGTCCCAGGTTGTGGGCTCTCTGAGCTGTAACCTGGAGAGAAAACAAGGGCTGAGGAACAGTTTCATAAACTGAACACGATGCACCCGTATTCGGGAGAATGCTGAGAACACTCTGTCAGTGACGCGGCTGAGATGGAAACGGGAGTGACGACTGCACAGCTAATTGAAAGCCATGTGTTTACCGAGGCTCAAAGAATCCCTTTTAGAAAGGGAAGCTGGGCATGCCTGTGCCAACGAACACAGCAAAATGGGTGCATATTGGGAACAAAAGCACCAAGATAACTGGGCAGAACCAAAGATATCAACGTAATTAATAAAGTAATTAATGTGCACAGCAAACGCAAAGGCTGCCAGGAGGCTGATAAGAGAGGGTTATTAAAAAAAAGAGAAAGAGCAGTGTAGCAGGGCAGTGAAGGCAGTTTTGCATTTCTTTTTTATCACAGACCCCCCACATACTCTAGGAGTAATAAATAGGCCTTGATTTACTGCAAAAAGTATCAATGAGGCTAGGGCTAGAATTTGCTATTGACCCTCTCCCTGGCAAAATAAACAGCTCAAGCAATCAGTCAGCCAGCCAGTCACTGAGGATGTTGGGGAGGCGCTTAGACGAGGATGCGAGACCCCTGCCAGGAGGCATGGTCGATGGCAAGGTGATTAAAGACATCAGCCTTTGGGTCAGAATGCCTGAGCTCTACACTCAACTCTGCTCCTTAAATGATGCGACCCGCAGCAACTATTTAACCTCATTAATTCCTTCTGTAAAATGGGCCTAAACATAGTACCTCTTCACAGTTTTGAGGACTGAATGGACAGATATGTGTGAAGCCCTTAGGCCAGCCAGTGCCTGGCCTGAGTGAATGGCTCAGACAAGGTCAGCTGTTCCTGCTATTATAGCCTTGTGGCAATCTGCCCAAGAAAAAGCTCCCTGATAGTTCAGAAAGTTCAGGAAATGTTTCAAAGTCTGCATTCGTTAAGAAAGGCAGACCAAACGTGTGTCCTTCATGTCATTTCTCCTGTGTCTGGGTCCTGGGGGTTTCGAGGGAGAGCAGGAAGGTGGAAACAGGCATCTAAGGAAGGTGACTGCCGGTTGCTCATCATCGGACTTGGCCTTTCTGGGATTTTGAATGAGACTGTTCCTCAGTTTCCCCATCAGAGAAATGAGGGGTCTGTTTGGGTGACTTGTTAAATCATCTCAAGCTCTGAAATACTGAGTCAACACTGGTCACATAGGCAAAGGATTGTTAAGATAAAAAATGACCCTCCTTGGAGGCTCCTTCTCTGCCTCCTCCTCCCTCCTTGACCGTCTTCCTGGCACCATGATCCTCCCGGGCCCTCTGGGTGGAAGCCGCAGAGTCATGGAGCTACATGCCTCCCTCATCAACATGTCCACGTGCCCTGCGCCCTAGGGCTCAGGCCTCCGCCTGCTTCACCAACAGGACATCGTAGCCCCGCCCCTTGGGGCTCACACTCTCTGGCCCTCACTGCACCATCTCCCAGCCTGTTCCTCCCCCAGAGAGGTCTCTTCCCTCACCCTTCCTTTTTTCCTTTCTCAAATGTTTATGAAAACCTTTTTTTTTCAAACAAATAGCAAAGCTGAATAATACAGTGAATACTTGAGCACTCTCCTCTAGGAGTCAACAATATTTGCTAACATTTTGCCATTTCTACTCTCTCTACACACATACACACACACACACACACACACACACACACACACACACTTCCCCCACCCCCAAACCATTTGTAAGTAAATCTCAGATTCCATGACACTTCAGCATGAATTAGTATACAGTCCTACATAACCACAATATTATCAGGAAAAGTAACAATAATGCAATAATACTATCTGACAACCACGGTGAACTTCAACAAAGAGCTCATCATGTTGTTTGGCTGCTGAAATACCTTTAATGGCTCCCAACTACCTTCAGGTTAAAGTCCCACCTCCCTCCAGTCCTGTACCCACTTTCTACCTATAAGTAGCCAGATTCAGCTAATTCCTGAACTCTTCCCAGACATACCCTATATTTTCATGCTCAAGAATTTTCTTCTACCCAGAACACCATTACCTCCGATATCTTCTCGTTGAGGTTGGCCATCATTTAAAGCTCAGCTAAAATTCTATGTTGTCCAAAGAATATTCTAAGGTCTTTCTAGATGAAATGCACCTTTCTTTTTATATCTCCATAATAGGTGGGAAGCTAGTGTGATGACATAGGTCAGGTACGGAGGAAGACAGAGACAGAAAAGACTTAGAGAGAACTGGAACTAATCCCTGATCAAACTGTGCCTCGAAGTCCATATTACCTCTGGACCTTTCCAGAATGCCAATGCATTTCCTCTACTGTGTACTCCAATGTGAATTACTTGCAACCAAAAACATCCTAATGAATACTGCCTGGATTAGGGCTGACAGTTCTGTCGCCTTCTGAAGCGACAGAATTCTCTTTCCAATCACTGTGAAGCGACAGTACAGACACACAGCGCCTCATGCGCCAGTCGCTGCGGACGCTCGCTGTTCTCCTAGAGCACTTCCCCCGCTTCCCGCCCTTGCTTTGGAACACCCTTCACCTAGAATCCTCACCTACTCTTCCCTGTTGTTTTACAAAATTGAATAAAATTCACACAACGAAATGCACCATTTTCACTACTTACAAGTGTACAATCAATGGTTTTTAGTAACATTAACAACACGGTTCAACCATTACCACTATCTAATTCCACATTATTATTATTTTTTTTTGTATTTTTCTGAAGCTGGAAACGGGGAGAGACAGTCAGACAGACTCCCACATGCGCCCAACCGGGATCCACCCGGCACGCCCACCAGGGGGCGATGCTCTGCCCCTCTGGGGCATCGCTCTGTTGCGACCAGAGCCACTCTAGCGCCTGGGGCAGAGGCCAAGGAGCCATCCCCAGCGCCGGGGCCATCTTTGCTCCAATGGAGCCTTGCTGCGGGAGGGGAAGAGAGAGACAGAGAGGAAGGAGAGGGGGAGGAGTGGAGAAGCAGATGGGCGCTTCTCCTGTGTGCCCTGGCTGGGAATCGAACCCGGGACTTCTGCACGCCAGGCCGACGCTCTACCACTGAGCCAACTGGCCAGGGCTAATTCCACATTATTTCTATCGCATCAGAAAGAAACCCCATTCCTCTTAGCAGTCACTCCCCATTCCCTTTCCCCAGCCCCTAATTTACTTTCTGTCTCCATGGATTTGCCTGTTCTGGACATTGCATATAGACAGAATCATACAGTAGGCAGCCTCTTGGTGTCTGGCTTCTTTCACTGGACACAATGTTTTTAAGTTTCATCTATGTTGTAGCATGTATTGTTACATCATTCTTCTTTATGGCTGACTCATGTTCTGTTGTCCAACTAGACCACATTTTGTTTATCCATCATTGCTTGATAGGTGTTTTGGTTGTTTTCACTTCTTTGGCTATTGTGAATAGCGCTACCATGAGCTTGTGTACACATTTCCATTTCCTGAGTGTGGACCCAGGTGTGGAACTGCTAGGTTATATGGCAGGGGTCCCCAAACTTTTTACACAGGGGGACAGTTCACTGTCCCTCAGACCGTTGGAGGGCCGGACTATAAAAAAAACTATGAACAAATCCCTATGCACACTGCACATATTTTAAAGTAAAAAAACAAAACGGGAACAAATACAATATTTAAAATAAAGAACAAGTAAATTTAAATCAACAAACTGACCAGTATTTCAATGGGAACTATGGGTTTGCTTTTGGCTAATGAGATGGTCAATGTGCTCCTCTCAATGACCACCAATGAAAGAGGTGCTTCTTCCAGAAGTGCGGTGGGGGCCAGATAAATGGCCTCAGGGGGCCGCATGCGGCCCGCGGGCTGTAGTTTGGGGACCCCTGTTATATGGTAACTGTTTAATTTTTGGAGGAACTTCTGGACTATTTTGAATAACTCTTGTTACAGAGAGAGAGAGACAGAGAGAAGGACAGATAAGGACAGACAATAAGGAAGAGAGATGAGAAGCATCAGGTCTTCGTTGAGGCACCTTAGTTGTTCATTGATTGCTTTCTCATATGTGCTTTGACCGGGGGGCTACAGCCGACTGAGTGATCCCTTGTTCAAGCCAGCGACCTTGTGTTCAAGCTGGTGAGCTGTGCTCAGACCAGATGAGCCCGTGCTCAAACCGGTGACCTCGGGGTTTCGAACCTGGATCCTCTGTGTCCCAGTCCAACGCTCTATCCATTCTGCCACCACCTGGTCAGGCTTATTATTATTATTATTATTATTTTTAACTATCTAAATCCTAATGGTTCTTTCAAGACTTGTGGGAGAAAAGTCTGCCCCCCCTCTTTTTTTGTGAAACATTTCTCAAGACAGGATGACTAGCCATCTCCTAGGTTGATCCCATAGGTTGGGGCTCTCACTGTAAGGTCGGTGGATAATGGGGGATGGTCACGTGGGGAACTCAGAGCCGTGAACTTTGGCTAGGACTGCCCACAACCAAGTGCGCCAAAGGAGGCTTCACAAGAACCGTTTGGAAAAAAGCGACTGTCTGCCAGCCAGTGGGATTTCACCACGTCATGTTAGCTCGACTTCCCTAGAGGGACCCCTTTAAATATCTCCCACGCGGTTTAATCTGTGCAACTTCTCTGGCCTCCATCTTACCTCGGGGCCAGGGAACCTTGCCGGGTAGGATGTGCTGTACTCAATAAAACCGTTTACTATTCCACACTTTGTGGCTTCGAGCCCTCTTCCTTCCTTCTCGGCGGGGAAAAATACCTTACACTCACCACCTGCATGCACTGATATTGTCAATGAACACATCTGTCCCCCTGTTCTGGGAGAGTCCCAAGACCAAGGGTTCTCTTTCCAATCACTGTGGCCCCAGCATCTGGCACACGGTGAATGCCCAGCAAATGTGGCTTTGGTAAATGAATGAAACGGCACATGTCTCTAGTGGTTTAAGGCAGTGGTCCCCAACCTTTTTTTGGGCCACAGACCGGTTTAATGTCAGAAAATATTTTCAATGAACCAGCCTTGAAAGGCTGGTCATTTTTTAAAAATAAAACATCGTTCAGACTTAAATATAAATAAAACAAAAATAATGTAAATTATTTATTCTTTCTCTGCGGACCAGTACCAAATGGCCCACAAACCGGTACCGGTCTGCGGCCCGGGGGTTGGGGACCACTGGTCTAAGGTACAGCTAAGCCTCAGGAGGCCTTCTTCACATCAGAAGGCGGGCTGTGCTGAGAGCGTCCTGGACCTGGAAGTGAAGGCATCTGTGTAGCGCAGAGGGTATGGACGCATGAGAAGGCAGAGACGAGGGGGTGGGAGTCTGCATGCACGGACACAGTGCAACCACACTGGCTTAAGTTCAGAGACTGCCTTGGAATGAGCCAAATGAGACTCACCCAACTGGCTTAGGCCAGAAGGGGAAAGTAAGGACAATAAATGTGGACGAAAAAGTAAGTTAAGATGTCAGATCACAGACAGGTGACTGACATAATACAGTAATAGGCCTCATGCTGGGGTAGAGCTCCACTAATTATCAATCAATTTCCCACCCATTATTTCGTTTGAGAGTCCAGCATGTAGCACGGAAGGAACATACATGGCGTTGGAGAGCAGCCAGCCTGGCTTAGAGCCTCTGAGCCCCACTGGTTACCTGTGTGGTCCAGAGCCCATCACTGGACTCCATGCACCTCCAAGTGCTCACCTGAAAAATGGGAATAGAACTTTCTCTGCTCTGGGCAACTGTGAGGATTAATACGTGGAGTCGGTGGAAGTGCATTGGAAGGTGTAACCCTACCATACACCCAGCATTGCTCCTCAAGACCTTCCTGGGAGGCTGGCAAGGTAGTTATGTTAACTTCCTATGGAGTCAGAAGTTCTGAGTCAGAGAGTAGGGACAAAAGTCCCAGTGATTGGCCTCCTGTGTGTCAGGCTTAGTGCTAGGCACTTGAACATGTTATCCCACCTAATGCTCATGGTAGGCCTGTGAGAGAGGAATGGATATTTCCTAATGGGCCCTGGGGTTCAGAGAGGGTGAGTCGCTCACCCAAGGTCACATAGCTAGGAGGTGGCAGAATGCAGACCAAAACCTTGGATCTTAGTGTTTACGACTACCCCATCATTCCTCCAAAGCTTACAGTGCAGGAGCCTGGCTGGTGAATGCATTCCATTTCCTTGGCACGGGAACGCATTCCCAGAAGCCTGCCATATATTGTGAATAATTGGTATGAACGTGCACTCTCTCGTCAGCTGGCTTCCTGTCTCCTGGAAGACGCAGATAAGAAAGAAAGAGATGAGCGGACACAGGAAAATCCTCCACACTGCTGGCAGAAATCACTCCAGCCCTGAGTTGCCATTCTTGATTTAATTCTCTGAGCCTTCTGTGTCTGACTCACGTAAGAAAATGACTTCTTCGGTGAAATATTAAAATGCCACATGTGGATGTCCACAGTCTCATTCTGGCAGCTCCGGCGATAATGGCTCAGAGGAGTGGGGTCTGCAGCTTGTGTCTGAGAGTCAGATTCAGTTCCCCTGAGGTTCCTGAGCCAGGACCACACTGGGCTGGGCTCGGGGGGTCCAGTATCAAGAAGTCATATACAAGAAAATAGCAAGATAAGGGCCCAGCTCTGAGAGGGCTCAGAAGCAGGATGGCCAAGGGCCAGATAATAAATGATGCTTCATGTAATAGCTAGCATTTATTGAGCACCTCTGACACACTGGGCACAGGGTAAGTTCTTCACAGGCACTGTCCCTTCTAATCCTCCAAAGTCCAGTGAGGTGGGTATTATTCATATCTAGACCCATATTATGGATGAAGATATTTTGACCCTCAGAAGTGAAATCATTCACTGTATTAGTTTTTTGAGGCTGGTATAACAAATTTCCTCACACTGGTTGGCTTAAAACAATGTAAACTTATTCTTGCACATTTCTGGAAGCCAGGAGCCTGAAATCAAGGTGTCACAGGACTGTGCTCCCTCTGATGGCTCTAGAGGTGAATCCTGTATCCCGTCCAGCTTCTGGTGGCTGCAGGCACTCCTTGGCTTGTGGCTGCATCACTCTGATCTCTGCTTCCATCATGTGATCACCCTTCTCCTCTGTGTCTGTGTATTCTCTTCTTCTGTTTCTTATAAGGATACTTGTCATTAGATTGAGGGCCAATGAGGTAATCCAGGATGATTTCACCTTAAGATCTTTCATTGTATCTGCAAAGACTCTTTACCTGGGAGGTCTGAGTTGAGAAGGTAAGGCGCTCGGAACAGTGCTAACACAGAGTATGGATGCAACAAAAGCTGTTGCTATTATTTCTTTTTCTATTGTTATTACCAAGACCACACCAACTTTGTTGAAATCCTGAATGTAGGCTGAGCAGACCTGCTACTGCAGATGAGGCTGGACTGGGCACCATGCTCTCAGATACAATTTACTGGGTTTGAATATCTGCTCGCTAGTGCTTCACTCTTACACAACACCAATAGTAATCACAGATGTGCAAGAGGTTTAAACATTTATGAGGGAACAGCACGCTTAATGGAGGCTAATATAATTTTGAAAGCATCAATGAAGAGAATGTTTCTTTAAAACAAAACCAAGTAAAACACAGGTTTGATGTGGAAAGAAGCAGGAAGTACGAACAGGCCAACAAACGGGTCCCAGCTGAATCGATCCTCAGTTATCTGATAACACATGGCCCGGCTGGGGACAGTTCCGATGTGTAGCAAGGTCATCTCAGGCCTGTCAGTTCACCTCTCCAGCCTGAGTTTCCTCCTCTCTCAAGTAGGGATGTCAAGGTGTTTTGTAAACTGTGCATGCTGTAGAAATGTGAGGCCCTCTTATTATTACAGTGTGTGTTTGCCAACTGTTCAGTACCTACACCCACATGGGGTAGCCTTGGGGTCAGGGTCCCAGGCTGGAGAAGGGCAGGGGAGTGGCGGCCTGGGCGCTGAGAATCGGGCAGCCCCAGAGACGCCGCCGCTGTCTCCTAAGCTCTGAGGAGGGCCCCGAGGTTGTGTCTCAGTGTCCTCTGAACTGAGCTGAGCATCTTTCGGTCGCGTTTGGTCGACCATGCTATGTCCAAGTCAAAACACCTCAGTGTTTGAATTTGAATCCACTGTCACTCTAGGGAGAAACGGCAATGTCAGGGAATAGCGAACATCCCACCAAGTGGCTGGTGGTTCCGTTTCGGAGCCTCCATGGGTGCTGAGGGGTTGGCCACCGTGGTTCCCTGGCCCTCGGCGGTTTCTGCCAGGCAGTGGTGTCAGCCCACCTGACGGTCCGGCCTGGCCCTGCTCACCCTCTGCCTCTCACCTGCAAGGGACAGGGCTGCGGACACAGAAATCCCGGAGCTCTTCCTCCATTCTTATCCCTCCGGGGAAGCAGTTGTTCAGATGATAATTTAAGCATTTTCAGAAAAACAGGAGACGGGAAGAGTGAACCCTCCCAGGTGGCCCTCCCTCTGAGTGTGCCCGTCATTTGTCCCCATCGCATTTTCCAGCTGGGGGTTCGGTGAGGGTTGGTGGCTCACCATGTGGACTTCAGGTTTCTTGGATTCAGGCCTTTCTCTTCCTACCTTTTAGCCTTAAACATATTGCCCTGAGTCTGTTTCTAACTTTGGTGTCCAAAGTGCAGTCCTGGGCCTTCCCTAGAGATTGGTGAAGGTCTGCTCCAGAAAGTTCCAACCCTGGCTGCACACTAGAATCCGGGGCAACCTCTAAAAAAGCCCAATGTCCAGGCCTCTTCCCAAACCAATTAAATCTCTTCGTGTGTGTGTGTGTGTGTGTGTGTGTGTGTGTGTGTGTGAGACCTGAGTACCAGTATTTTTAAAAAGCTCTATTCTGGGTGCTGCAGCCAGGATTAAGAACCATAAATCCAGACCATCTTTAAAATTATTGAAAAATCTTCCTCTCTTTAAAATATTACTTAATTTTCTTTATAGACTAAACATAGTCACCCAATAATTTAAGCCAGCTACTGGGCAACTGCATCACCTGGTCAGAAGTTGTCAATGCTGACAAGAAGCATGACATGGAAGCTTGTTCACTTGTCTGTCCATCCATCTATACATACATACATACATGCATTCCTTTGCTCATCATTCACTTTTCCATTCAAACAACATAGACTAAGCACCTACTACGTTCCTGCCGGACCCTCTGCGAGGCTATGGAGAGGAAGCAGCGAGCAGAAAGGACAAGGCCCCTATTCCATGTGTCCCACCCTCTAGGGGAGGAAGACAGAGAACAGGTGAGGGTGTGAGGGATAAAGGACCTGACGGGGAAACAGGCCGAGGGGAGACAGGATGGGAAAGGCCAGTTAAGACTTGTTCATATTGTTAACATAGCAATTCTTCCTCGACTGATCTACACATTCAGTGCAACCCCTAGGAAGATCCCAATGCCACTTTTGCAGACATAAAAAAATTGATCCTATAATTCATCTGGAATCTTCAGGGACCCTGAATAGCCACAACAATATTGAAAAAGAACTTAGTTGGAGGACACACATTTCCCGATTTCAAAGCTTACCGTGAGCTAGTCATCAAGACGGTGTGGGTTGGCATAAGGATAGGCATATGGATTGATGGGACTGAATTGGGAGGCCAGAAAGAAACCATACATCAGTGCTCAACTGATTTTCAATAGGTGTGAGAAGAGTATTCAATGAGGAAAGAATATTCTTTTTAACAAATGGTGCTTGGGAAACTACATATCCATATGCAAAGGAATTAATTTGTACCACTACTTTACACCATATACAAAATTTAACTAAAGATACATCAAACACTTAAATATAAGAGCTAATATTTATAACTCAGAAGAGAACCCAAGTGTAATAAATCTCCCTAACTTAGGTCAGGTAATGGTTACTTTGCTATGATACCTAAAGCACAAACAACGAAAGAAAAAACATATAAATTGAATTTCATCAAAATTATTTTTTGTGTGTGTGTCACAGGATACTATTGAGAAAGTAAAAAGACAATTCAGAATGGGAGAAAATATTTGCACATGATACACCTGACAAGGGTCTAGTATACAGAATGTATAAAGAACTCTTACAACCCAATGACAAAAGGACAAAGAATTCAATTAAAAACAGGCAAAGGACTTAAAAAGACATTTCTCTGCCCTGGCTGGGTAGCTCAGTAGGTTAGAGCATCATCTTCATAAGCCAAGATTACGGGTTTGATCCCTGGTCAGGGCACATACAAGAATAACCAATGAATGCATAAATAAATGGAACAACAAATCAATGTTTTTCTCTCTCGTTCTCCCTCTAAAATCAATAAATAAATTTAAAAAAGGAAAAAGACATTTCTTCAAAGATGATATACAAATGGCCAATAAGCACATGAAAAGATGATTCACATCATTTGTCATTTGATAGCCATTCTCATTAAGACCACAATCAGATACCACCTCACCAGATACCAATCTGATATAGGATGGCTCTAATCAAAAAGGCAGATAAAAAGTGTTGGTGACAATGTGGAGTCACTGGAACTCTCATATGTTGCTGGCAGGAATGCAAAATGGTGCAGCCGCCGGGCACCATTTAGGACTGTTCAGTAGTTGCTAAAAATGTCAAACAGAGTTACCACCACATCGCCCAGCAGTTCTACATCTATGGATATACTCAAGAGAATGGAAAACATATTCACACAAAACCCTGCACATGAATACTCATAGCAGAATTATTAATAGTAGTGGAATTCAAAAAGTAAAAATAACCCCAAAATATCCATCAACTGATGAATGGATAAACAGAATGTGATGTATTTGTATAAAGGAATACTCTTCAGCCACAAAAAGGAATGAAGTACTGATACATGCTGTTGATACAATGCAGAGGCATAAAGTAGAGTTGTGGTTGCCAGGGGCGGAAAGAAAGGGGAAATGGGAATTCTTGGGTAAAAAAACAGGGTTTCTTTTTGGGGTGATAGAAATTTTACAGAATGAGATAGTGCGGATGGCTGCAAAACCTTATGAATGTACTGAAAACCACTGTATGTACATTTTAAAACAGAATTTTATGGTATATGAATTATATATATATTTAAAAAAGATTCCTCTGCCATGTGAGAATGGCTTGGGAGGGGCAATGAGTGGGAGCAGGGAGCCTGTTTAGAAATTTTTGGTAACAACAATAATAAGCAACAACTCAGTGGCTTAAACGCGAAAGGTTGTTTATCCTCATCATACCTCTCCTCCATTGTGTGCCAACTGTAGCTTTAGCTCACGGTGCCCCAGATGACGAGACATGGTGATGCTTTGGACCTCAGGGGTAGCAGTGGAAATGGGCAGAAGTGATGGGTTTGGATAGGATTTGGCAGTAGGGTCTGCAAGACTAAGACAGACTCAGAGAACACCCCATTGATCTAATGAGGTGGCTTTAAGCTAGATTCATTCAAGTATTGAACTAGTATTATTTACTGAGTGTGTACTATGTGCCAGGCACTTTCTCAGGTGCTGGGGATACAGCAGTAACTAAAATACAACCATCCCTCTTCCTGTGTTCTCATGAAGCTTAATTTCTAGTGGCTTGGGCGGTGTCTGTGATGGTAATAGGAAACTGGATGGACTTTACTATATATAGTAGCCAGTATGGCTGGACATCAACACCTGCTTCCCCTCTGGGCATGTTGTAGGACTGCTCTTCCCTGCCCCACTGAACTCATGCATGGAGAGTTAACACATTCTGGCCAATAAAAAACGAGTGGAGTGACATGTGACACTTTGGAGTGGAAACTTTAAAAGTCAGTGAACAATTTGCCACGCACTCTTTCCTTCTGCCACAAAAACCATCCTAGAAGGTGCCCCACAAGCTACATCCTGAAGTTAGCATGCTATGGGGGCAAGTTACAATTATCAGGGACCCTCTGTGGACAAATATTACAATGAATAAAGAACCTTCGTTTCAATCCACTGAGTTGCTCTTCTTTTGTTGTTACCATAGCAAAACCTAGCACACCTTGACTAATCTATGTTCTCTCTCACTTTTTCACCCTCTATAGCAGTGGTCCCCAATCTTTTCTGGGCCACAGACTGGTTTAATGTCAGAAAATATTTTCATGGACTGGCCTTTAGGGTGGGACGAATAAATGTATCATGTGACCGAGACAAGCATCAAGAGTGAGTCTTAGACGGATGTAACAGAGGGAATCTGGTCATTTTTTAAAAATAAAACATCGGCCCTGGCCGGTTGGCTCAGTGGTAGAGTGTCAGCCTGGCATGCAGGAGTCCTGGGTTTGATTCCCGGCCAGGGCACACAGGAGAAGTGCCCATCTGCTTCTCTACACCCCCCTCTCCTTCTTCTCTGTCTCTCTCTTCCCCTCCCGCAGCCAAGGCTCCATAGGAGCAAAGATGGCCCGGGCGCTGGGGATGGCTCCATGGCCTCTGCCTCAGGTGCTAGAATGGCTCTGGTCACACAGAGCAAGGCCCCAGATGGGCAGAGCATCGCCCCCTGGTGGGCATGCCAGGTGGATCCCGGTCTGGGCTCATGCGGGAGTCTGTCTGACTGCCTCCCCGTTTCCAGCTTCGGAAAAATGTAATGTTGGTCAAATAAGTTTGTAAATATGATATATATGTTTGCTTGCTTGTGACTTATATTGGGTGTGGGGGACAGGCTATAAGCAGGCCAGGTCGTTGTAGCCTAAGGTTTGGTTTTGGGACTAAGCTTTTCCCCACACCCTTGACTGATTGTATGATCTGGGTGGTGCACTCTCATGAGGAATCCAATTATGCCTTGGATAAGTGACTTTGTATCAGAGACTTCCTTGTTTGTATATTGGATTAAGGGATTTTGGTTTTCTATACTATAAAGTGGGACAGACCAGGAGCTTGGACACACAGTTCCTGCTATCACAATTGCAGGGGCTTCCCTGATCCCTTGCCCTTCATGGGAAGAGCTGGTTTTCTGCTTTTCCCTTGTCTTCTTTTGTGGTTTGCCTGTCTTGGTGAGACACCAATAAATAGGATGGCCCCCCGTCCTCTGACTCCGCCATTTCTTTATCGTCTGCCCGAATCCAATGGGAACCTGCATGTGAATGGCCACGATGGCGGCTCCTGGCCTTACATGTAAAAATAAATCGTTCAGACTTAAATATAAATAAAACTGAAATAATGTAAGTTATTTATTCTTTCTCTGCGGACCGGTACCAAATGGCCCACGGACCAGTACCGGTCCATGGCCCGGGGGTTGGGGACCACTGCTCTATAGGACATTAAATCCAAACTCAATCCTAGCTCACACTTTAGAAAAGTAAAGCCAAGTACCTCAGCACAGTAACTCAAACTGAAAACCAAGAGTCTGCAGGCACGTGCCATGGAGAAGATGCTGTTGGAAAGAGCCCACTCGGTGTGAGTCTAAACTTGCCTGTTAGACTGTGGTCCTTAAGGAAGCCTGAGCACAGCAGCCCCATAAATAAAAGGAGTGCCTGGGGACGCACCATTTACAAAGAGGCAGTTTGGTTGGAATTTCCTTGCAAAGAGAGGGAAGGTCTCTGTGGGTGCCATAGCCTGTGTTTCTGCTGATATGAATGTGTAGAAAATCGTCAGCATTTAAACACTGTGCTCAAGAGCTGGAATGGCTTTTCCAAGTCACACTATGGTCAGAAGATGCCAGGATCACAGACAGTTTCCCAGCCGTCTGGCCCATGGACTTGAGGATGTCTAGTAAACAGCACATCCCCCGGAGAGCACCAGGCAGGTGAGACCAGTCTCCCATGTCAGGGCGGTCCCTTGGTGCCCACGTGGTGCTGTGTCTTTTGTTTTCTGTCCTGAGTAGCCTCTGGGGCCCAAGTGCTTCCTAGAGGCACAAGAGATGCCAACGAAGAACATGAAATAAAATTCCGCCACTCACCTAAGATGACAAGATGTGAGGTGTTCCAGAAATACGGCCTGGCTGGTGCAGTCCTTCTGTCCAAACACGGGCCCACAGTGCTCCCTGCAGCCCGGGCTGAGCCAGGACCCCTGCCAGAAGGCGAATGCCTGTGGACATCCTTAAGATGTCTCTCTAGCATTTCCTTCCAATTAAATCTCACCTACCGTTCTCATTTTAATAACTTAATCTGGAATTTACATCTTGCTCCCTCTCCCAAAGGGCCTGAGGCAGCGCACAGTCAAAGCCCAAACACACAGGACAATTAGAGAAATAAAGACAAACGATCAGTGGAAGAGATAATCTCCCAGGAACCTGTGATAAAATGGTCATTGCCCAGAGTGTTGAATTTGGCTCCAACTTTCTGGCAGCCAAGGTTAAAAGGAAAAGAGAGTGGCTTATGCAGGTACGATGGCCTGATTGTCTGATCCAAGGAAGGAAGTAGACGCAAGTTTCTGGGCAGAGCACTGCCTATTTCCTGGGGCTAATTTCCTCTAGGATTATCCTGTGGACCTTTATCTCAGGGGCACGAAGTCACAAACCAAACAACAGTTCTTTATAGAAGATGCTGAATCATTCTTCAATTGGCAGCTTTAGCCTCATAAGTGGGCCCTTGATAAAAGGTGAGGGTGTAATATTAAATTAAATTGCAACTCGGCAAAGACATTTCTTGGAGAATCCAGCTTAATGGGCCCAGAGAGATGGGTTGAAGTTGGACATACGGTGGCATGGGGAGAGAGTTCCAGGTAGAAGGAACAATTTCTTCAATAAATATGTACCGAGCCAGGCCCTGCCAGTGGGTGCTGGGGACACACAGATGACCTTGGCCTCTGAGGACGTCATGGACTAGGGGGCCAGGTGCACAGACAGATAATTACCAGAGGTGTGACCAGATGAGAAGGCAGACAGGGTGAGGTGGGAGCCTAGACAGAGGCATCCAAGGGAGCCTGCTGACCCAAAGTCTCCTGGAGCAGATGCTTTTGAGCCACCTCTTGAAGGTCAAGTAGAGCTTTTTTTTTTACACGAAGATGGCATACGGGGGCAGGAAGGTGGGTGTCCTGGGTAGAGAGGACGATACAGGCAAAGGCACAGAGTGAGGGAGAGGGTGACGCTGTGAGGTGCAGGAGCTCGGGACAGCGGAATGCTAGGAATGAGGAGGGGCCGAGAGATGAGGCTGCGAAGGGAAACAGGGCAGATCCTCGAGGGCCTCCCGACCCGCTGAGTGGGGCTTCCCCCTCTAGCAGATGGGAAGAACTTTACACCGGAGAAGGATGTGATCGGAGTTTTAAATGACGCAGCCCTTTCCAGAGAGTAGGTAGTCAGGCCAACTGGGGCAGCCTCAGTGAACAGACCCATCACAGGTCCCCGTGGAGCCCCACTACCCCCTGCCTAGAACTTGCTCTGCGTCTGGCCGGGGCCCCAGCCAGGCCATCCAGGACCCCACGGATGACTATGAATGACAAGGACTTGGCCCACTGTCCAGGACTGGCAGTGCTGACCCACGGAAGCTGGGGGCCACCAGGCTGCCTGAGAGCAGCCCACAGAGCAGAGTGGGTCCTGATCTTCAGCACTTGTGTCACGCTGGCCATTCTGATGGCTTCTTACTTCAAATGAACGGTGTTAAGACAAGGTTTGGACAAACTTTGTGAACATACCAGATGTTTGCAGGAAATGTCGGCTTTAGGATTTTTTAGAGGAACTGTAGAAGGAGGTAGAAGAGTTAAATTTATTTAAAATTCTATGTATTTGTCTCTTCCAATATCTGTTTCCATAGAAACAACTGGAATAAGCCACCAGTTTCAAAGCCAAGTGTAGTCCAGGACTTCCAAAGCCCCCATTTGCTTCCATAAAAAAACAAAACAAAACAAAAAAGATGATAAAAGCATGGGATGTGGAGGGAAGTTTGAAACACTCCTCTGTCCCAGACTGCCCTTAACTTGATTACTGCCCAAATGGCCAGAAAGCCACAGAACCCAGAGTGCAGGGAATTCTTCATACAGGCTGCTTGGTAGCCTGTGGGGACAGCCTCCTGCCATTTTTGTAAGTGAACACCACACATATGGCTCCCGTGGGTGAACGCACTGCACATAATCCCATCTCTTCTGCAGCCTGCCTGGGAAGCAGATGGGGGAAGGCTTCCGGGAGTGAAGGCAGCCTCAGAGTAATGCCTCAGTGGCTGCCCTGTGCCTCTCTTTGGTGTACAATGTTCAGTGACCTTGAGTGTTGACCACCATTTTTTCTCTGTTTCAAAACCATTTCAGAATGGTCAAGTAGAAGTGTGGGTGGTGGCCTGGTACAGAAGGAAGGCTTGGGAAAAAAATAAATCACACTTCTACTTAGATTCACAGGCTGTCTTCACACCATCAGAAGGTACTGTTTTTACCTTTGGGGACATTAACTCAAATTATTTTCCTTATAAGACAAATGGGTGTGTGTGAATGCACACACATACACACACAGTGTCAGTTCTTGGTTTTCATCTTACTTGATCTAAAATAAGCATTTGACACACATCATCAAAACTTACTCCTTGAAACACTTTCTTTATTTGGTTTCTAAGACACCAACTCTCCTTATCTCTGTGTCTCTTATTGCAGGTCTTTGCTGTTTCCCTACTGCCTCCTTGATCTTCGAGCACTGGTGTGACTGAGGGTGTGTCCATGGTCCCCTTCTCCACGACCCCCACCCTAGGAGCTCTCACCCAAGGCTTTCAATCTTACCTCTGTGTTGACTGCATCCAAGTTCCCATCTCCAGCCCACACCTCTCCCTGAACTGCAGACCTGTATGGGCAACAGCTACCTACTCACCATCGCCACTGTAGAGTAGGTGTTCAAAAGAGGCGAATTTTTTCCTTTTTTCCAAAAATACAAATTATATTTTAAAACATTTTAACATACTTGGCAGATTTACCCACACCTGCTATATCTGAAATGCAGAAAGAGCCGATCTTCCCACCAGACTCCGTACAGCAGTGGCTGAGATGCAACGAAGAAGCACTGAGCATGAGCCAGGGGCCGGTCCATGGGTGGGGCACCCACCAGTCCTCGCCTTCGTTTAGAGCATTTGTCTTTGGAGACTTCTTCCTTCTTCAAATTTCCCCACTGCATAGACAGCTCTCTCTCCCATGGCCCCACCCATGGAAGGCTCTCTCTCCTGGCTACCCTCTTCTGATCACCACTTTAAAGTCCCCTTCCCTGGTTTCTCTTCCTGTTCCCATTACCACTCAGTGGTCCCTCGGGCTCCAGTCAGGATATCTTCACTTCTTACTGTACCACTCTCTGGGTGACCACACTTATTCCCTCAGCTCCATTTTCAACATGCTAACTGCCCCTCCCCCTAAATCTTTATCTACTGGACCAACTGCTCCCCTGTGCTCTAGGACCCTGCATCCAATCTCCCAAGCCCCTCTGCTCAGAAATGAACCGCCCATGACCCCTCCCAAACCCACTCCTCATTCTATACCCTGCCTCAGTGAATCTACCAACCAGAGATCTGGGCATTGCCCTTTGCTGCCTCCCTGTGCTCACCTCTCGGAGTCAATAAATCATCAAGCCCGTCATATTGGCTTACTTAATAGCTCTCAAATCCATCTACTTCTTTGTGTTCCCGTTGCAACTGCCCTGCTTTAAGTTGCCATCAGCTCCTGCTAGGATTACTGTAAAAACCACCTCTGAGCCATCTCTGGGCCTCCAGCCTCACCCTCCATCTGTTCTCACTCTGCAGCCAGAGCAGATCGGATCCTGTCACCTCCCTGATTAATTGTCTCTAATTGTGAAGTTTTAACTTCTCTGCTTAGCACACAAAGTTCCTAATAATCTGGCTCTGCCTGCATCATTTTCTCTTCCTGTTACCTCCCCAAAGACACCCTTAGCTTTGGCCAGAAGAACTATTACATATGTAACCTTTAAGAAAACAAAGATGCATTAACTTCAAGGTTTACAGTGAGAAATTTGATGCTTTCCCCTCTCACCACTCCTATTCAATACTGTACTGGGAGTCCTAGCTAATACAAAAATAGGAAAAGAAAGGAAATAAAAGGTATACAGATTGGGAAGGAAGAAATAAATTCTTTTGCAGGTGACATGATTATCTATGTAGATAGTCCCAAAGAATCAACAAAACCCGTCCTGGAGCTAATAAGCAATTAGAACAAGGTTGAAGAACACAAGCTTAATATATAAACTCAATTGCTTTCTTATATACTGGAAATGAACAATTGGAATTTGAATTTAAAAACACAATACCATTTATATTAGCACTAAAATCAAAGTTACTTGGGCATAAATCTAACAAAATATGTATAAAATCTATATAAAGAAATCTACAAAACTCTGATGAAAAAAATCAAAGTAGATCTATATAAGTGGAAAGATATTCCATGTTCATGGATAGGAAGACTCAATGTTGTTAATATGTCCATTCTTCCCAGCTTGGTCTATTGAGATTCAATACAATCCTGATCAAAGAGCAAGTTACTTTGTAGATATCAACAAAGGGAAAAGACCCAGAATAGCTAATATAATATTAAAGAACAAAATCAAAGAACTTTGACACTATTTAACTTTAAGACTTACTATAATACTATAGTAATCAAGACAGTGTGGTATTGGAGATTCCAAGATGGCCACGGAGTAGGCAGACGTTACAACAGCCACCTCCCAGGACCAAATTTGGATTACAACTTAATTTAAGAACAATCATCGTGAAAAATCAACTTTGGATAAAATGAAGAGGACTCGACTATAACCAAGGATCACAGAAGAAACCACACTGAGTCTGGTAGGAAGTGCAGAGACACAATGGGGGCTGCCCCGTTATCAGGAGCGGGGGGCAGCGGAGTGCCCAGAAGGACTCTCACTGCAGGGAGAGGAACCCTGAGATGTGGGGGGCCTCAGCCCTAGTCTCGGAGCCCCAGCTTGGAGCCCAAGTGACTAGAATAGGCAACTAGACAGCATTGAGTGGTGAAAAGAGCAGGGTTTCTGTCTGCAGGGGGGAGATAGCTTTCAGAATGGCAGATTCAGCCTTAAAGGACCCGTGCAGAAAATCTCGCTCGTGGCCACTTGCCTGGGGATCCAGGGGCAGGAGAGCTGAGAGGACTGGAGTTGCATGAGGAAAGTGTAAAGTTGGAGGCACGGGGAGAGACACGGTGATGGTGATCAGAACACCTGCGCTGAGTCATTCTCCAGGGAAAAAGTGGACATATACAGGGAAGGAGCTATCCCTTTGTTCTGCACCAGTCTGGGAAAAGGCAGCTGCCCCACACCTGGAAACCTCTCCATATCCAGTCAGGGGAAAGGCTCGTTAAGAAAGGTGAAGAAGCAAGGGAGTGGGTCCGTGACTTAGGTTTCCAGTGAGACCCAAGCTACACCTCCCCCCTACACTGCTGAGAATGTGCCCCACCCCCAGAAAGGCAGTGGCAGCAGGCAGGCCACACCGCTGAGACTCAGAGGCCACACCCACCGCGCTCCTGTGGCAACACCCTACTAAGGTTGGTAAAAAAAAATAATCTGGATAGAGTGACAACTGGGACCAAAGAGCAAGCCACGCCCACTGCCCCCACACTAATCCCTGGAGTTCCCTGCTGGGCCCAGTGAGTACCTAGCAATTAGAGACAGCAGAAAGAGAAAATCAGAGGAATTCAGACTTTCTTGTGGCTCACCTTGTTGGGGAGAAATAAAATTCAGGTACCCAGCAGAGGCTGAGGGATTAGGTCCTGGAGTGGGGGCCACATTCCCTGTACTGAGCTACAGCCCAAGAGACCTCTGAAGTAGAGGGTCCCACTAACGTTGTATTCCCAACCTCTGCTGCCCTAACCCAACAAGCTTGCAATCTGTACAGGGGTAGGTTAGGTGAGGCCAGTCAGGCCCACACTATAGTCTTTCAACAGAGGACTCTGGAAAGACAAGGCAGCTGCAAGAGGAGCTGGAATGGCTGAAAAGTAGAGGCAAATCTCTCAGAGCTTGCAGCTTGTATGGAGCTGCTGACAGCTCTAAGCAGGAGGAAGCTTATCTTTATAGACAGGTTGGCCCCTCCCACGCTACCCAGGCACAGAAAACCACCCATGCAAACAGCAAAAAGAGCAGTAACTGATGACAGGTAGCCCACAGCAGATTACAAACAACAGATGATGCCAACCCAAGAAGATCTAGAACAAATACAACTAATAGCTGGAAGCAGAAAACTTAAACCCTAGACTCAACTATCTATTCAAACAGCACATCCAAAGGAGTCTATACACAGAAAAAATGGGAAGATAGAGAAATGACTCAAATGAATCAACAAGAGAAATCCCCAGAAAAAGAACTGAATGAGATGGAAGTAACCAAATTACCAGATGCAAAGTTTAAAATAATGATTGTTAGGATGCTCAAAGATCTTAGAGCAACAATGAATGGACATAATGAGCACCTAAATAAAGAGATAGCAAGCATCAAAAAGGACATTGAAATCATAAAAAAGAATCAGTCAGAAATGACAAATACAATATCAGAAATGAAGACTATACTAGAAGGAATTAAAAGCAGGCTGGATGAAGCAGAGGATTGAATCAGTGATTTAGAGGACAAGAAAAATGAAAGCAAGAAAGCAAAGCAGCAAAAAGAAAAGAGGCTCAAAAAGTCTGAGGAAACTCTAAGAGAGCTCTGTGACAACATGAAGAGAAACAACATCTGCATCATAGCGGTTCTTGAAGAAAAAGAGAAAGAACAAGGGATAGAGAATCTGATTGGAGAAATCATAGCTGAAAACTTCCCTAAATTGATGAAGGAAAAGTCACACAAGTTCAAGAAGCACAGAGTCCCATTAAAGAGGAACCCAAAGACTTACACCAAGACACATCATAATCAAAATAACAAAATAGACTTTAAAACAAAAACTATAGTAAGGGATAAAGAGGGTCATTACATAATGATAAAGGGAGCAATCCAACAGGAAGATATAACCATTATAAATATCTATGTGCTTAATATAGGAGCACCTAAATATATAAAGCAGATTTTGATGGACATAAAGGGCGAGATCAACAGCAATACTATAATAATAGGGGATTTTAATGGATAGATCCTCAAGACAAAAAAATTAATAAAGAAACTGCAGCTTTAAATGACACATTAAATCAACTGGATTTAATAGATATCTTCAGAACCTTTCACTCTAAAGCAGCAGAATATACATTCTTTTCAAGTGCTCATGGTACATTCTCTAGGATAGACCACATGTTAGGACACAAAAAGTCACAATAAATTTAAGAATATTGAAATCATACCAAGCATCTTCTCTGACCACAATGGCACAAAATTAGAAATTAACTATGATAGAAAACCTGAAAAACATGCAAACACTTGGAGACTAAATAGCATGTTATTAAATAACAAATGGGTTAACAATTAGATCAAGGAAGAAATAAAAAATTTCCTTGAAACAAATGAAAATGAACAGACAACTCAAAATTTATGGGACACAGCAAAAGCAGTCCTGAGAGGGAAGTTCACAGCATTACAGGCATAACTTAAGAAGCAAGAAAAAGCTCAAATAAATAACTTAACCCTGCATCTAAAAGAACTAGAAAAAGAACAGCAAGTAAAGTCCAGAGGAAGAAGAAGGAAGGAAATAATAAAGATCAGAGCGGAAATAAATGACATAGAGGCTAAAAAAAAATAAATACAGAGGATCAATGAAACCAAGAGTGTGTTCTTTGAAAAGGTAAACAAGATTGATGAACCTTTAACCAGACTCACCAAGAAAAAAGGAGAGAGGACTCAAATAAATAAAATTAGAAACAAGGGTGGAGAAGTAACAATTGTCATAGAAGAAATACAAAGGATTGTAAGAAAATATTACAAAGAACTGTATGCCAAAAAATTAGACAATCTAGATGAAATGGACACATTCCTTGAAACATATAATCTTTCAAAAATCAATTTGCAAGAATCAGAAAACCTAAACAGACTGATTACAACAAATGAGATTGAAACAGTTATAAAAAAAACAACTCCCAACAAACAAAAGTCCTGGGCCAGATGGCTTAAGAGGTGAATTTTACCAAATATTCAAAGAAGAACTAACTCCTATCCTTCTTAAGCTATTTCAAAAAATTCAAGATGAGGGAAGACTTCCAAGCTCCTTTTATGAGGCGAGCATAATCCTCATTCCAAAACCAGGCAAGGACACTATAAAGAAAGAAAACTATAGGCTAATATTCCTGATGAACTTAGATGCTAAAATTCTCAACAAAATATTAGCAAACTTGATCCAGCAATACATGAAAAAAATGATACATTATGATCAAATGGAATTTAATCTGGGGAGGCAAGGCTGGTACAATATTTGTAAATCAATCAATGTGATTCATCACATAAACAAAAGGAAGGAGAAAAATCACATGATAATATCAATACACAAAGAAAAAACATTTGATAAAATCCAGCACCCATTTATGATCAAAACTCTCAGAAAAGTGGGAATACAGGGAATATATCTCAACATGATAAAGGCCCTCTATGACAAACCCACAGCCAACATCATACTCAACGGGCAAAACTTAAAAGCAATCCGCTTAAGATCAGGAACAAGGCAGGGGTGCCCCCTTTCACCACTCTTATTCAACATAGTTCTGGAAGTCCTAGCCACAGCAATCAGACAACAAAAAAATAAAAGGCATCCAAATGGGGAACTTCCTGGACTCCTGCTCCCTGTGACAGCTCCTAACAGACTGAACTGTGGTTGGGTTGCATTTTTCAGGGATTTGGCATGGTGATGGGGCCAACTTGGACTTGGGGAACATGTTAAGGACACTACTCTTTTAGGGATTCTTGCTGTATTGGCCAAGAGTTTGCTTAAAGGCTTTTAATCACTGTAAGAAAAAATAGAGGACTGGATGAAGAAGATGGGGCACATATACACCATGGTATACTATTCAGCTAGGAGAAATGGTGACATTGGATCACTTATAGAGGAATGGTGGAGTCTTGGTAGCATTGTGCGGGGTGAAATAAGCGAATCAGAAAAAAACAGGAACTGCAGGATTCCATACATTGGTGGGACATAAAAGCGAGACTAAGAGGCATGGACAGGAGTGTGGTGGCTATGGGGAGGTGGGGGGAGGGAAGGAGGGAGAGGGGGAGGGGGAGGGGTACAGAGAGAACTGGATGGAGGGTGGCGGAGGATGATCTCGCTTTGGGTGATGGGTATGCAACAGAACTAAATGACAAGATAACCTGGAAATGTTTTCTTTGAATGTATGTACCCTAATTTATTGATGTCACCCCATTAAAATAAAGATTTATTAAAAAAAAAAAAAAGGCATCCAAATTGGAAAAGAAGAAGTAAAACAATCATTATTTGCTAATGATATGATACTATACATAGAAAACCCTAAAATCTCAGTCAAAAATCTACTGGGCCTGATAAATGAATTCAGCAAGGTGGCAGGATATAAAATCAATATTCAGAAATCAGTGGCATTTTTATACACCAACAATGAACTGTCTGAAAGAGAAATTAAGGAAACAATTCCCTTCACTAATGCAACAACAAAAAATAAAGTACCTAAAAGTAAATTTAACCAAGGAGGTTCAAGGCTTATACTCAGAAAATTATAAAACAATGACAAAAGAAATCAAGGAAGATACAAACAAGTGGAAGCATATACCATGTTCATGGATAGGAAGAATAAACATCATTAAAGTGTCTATACTACCCAAAGCAATCTATAAACTCAATGCAAGTCCTATTAAAATACCAATGGCATACTTCACAGATATAGAACAAATATTCCAAAAATTTATATGGAACCACAAAAAAGCACGAATAGCCTCAGCAATCTTGAAAAAGAAGAATAAAGTGGGGGGTATTACACTCCCTGACATCAAGTTATACTACAAGGCATTGTACTCAAAACAGCTTGGTACTGGCATAAGAACAGGCATATAGATCAATGGAACAGAATAGAGAACCCCAAAATAAACCCATGCTTCTATGGTCAATTGATATTTGACAAAGGAGGTAAGAGCATACAACGGAGTAAAGACAGTCTCTTTAACAAATGGTGTTGGGAAAACTGGACAGGTACATGCAAAAAATTGAAACTAGGTCACCAACTTACACCATTCACAAAAATAAACTCAAAATGGATAAAAGACTTAAATGTAAGTCGTGAAACCATAAACATCTTGGAAGAAAACATAGCAGTAGGCTCTCCAACATCTCTCGCAGCAATATATTTGCTGATTTATCTCTAAGGGCAAGTGAAATAAAGGGCAGGATGAACAAATGGGACTATATCAAACTAAAAAGATTTTGCACAGCTAAAGACAATAAGAACAGAATAAAAAGACAAACCACACAATGGAAGAACATATTTGACAATACTTCTGATAAGGAGTTAATAATCAAAATTTATAAAGAACTTGTAAAACTCAACAACAGGAAGGTAAGCAATCCAATAAAAAAATAGGCAAAAGAACTGAATAGACACTTCTCCAAAGAAGACATACAGATGGCCAATAGGCATATGAAAAAATGCTCAACATCACTAATCATCAGAGAAATACAAATTAAAACCACAATGAGATACCACCTCACACCTGTCAGAATGGCGCTCATTAACAAATCAACACACAATAAGTGCTGGCGAAGGTGTGGAGAAAAGGGAACCCTCCTGCACTGCTGGTGGGAATGCAGACTTGTGCAGCCACTGTGGAAAACAGTATGGAGTTTCATGAAAAAATTAAAAACGGATCTGCCATTTGACCCAGCTATCGCACTTTTAGGAATATATCCTAATACCAAATCACTGATTCAAAAGAAGACATGCACACCCATGTTTATTGCAGCATTGTTTACAATAGCCAAGATCTGGAAACAGCCAAGTGCCCATCAGTGGATGAGTGGATTAAAAAGCTGTGGTACATATATACAAGGGAATACTACACTGCCGTGAAAAAGGAAATCTTACCTTTTGAGACAACATGGATGGATCTGGAGACTATTATACTAAGTGAAATAAGCCAGGCAGAGAAAGAAAAATATCATATGACCCCACTCATATGAGAAATCTAATTAACAATGTGAATTAAGGAATGAAATAGAGACAGAGGTGGGGTCAAAGGGAACAGAGGGAAAGGGAAAGAGAGGATGGGATCAGAGAGGGGAAAGGGATTAGTGAAATTATGTATACATAACACAGAGACAAAGAGTGCAGGACAGCAAATCCTGGAGGGAGGAGGGGAGGGTGTTGGGGGAGGGGGCAATGGGGGTATCAAGGGGAACACAGGGGTGGGGGGGAGAAAGATATATTCGATGGGACACTTGAATCTATGTAAACACAATAAATTAAAATAAAATAAAATAACATCAAGGAGCCCAGAAAGAGGTCTACACAAATATAGTCAATTGATCTCTGACAAAGATGGAAAGGCAATCTAATGGAGAAAGACAGCATCTTCAACAGACAGTGCTGGAACAACTAGGCATTTATGTACATAAAAACAAATCTAGACGCTGACCTTGCACCTTTCATAAAAATTAACTCAACATGGATTACATAAAGATGATGTGGTATATACCGTATTTTTTGCTCCATAAGACGTACTTCCCCCCCTCCCCAAAATGGAGGGGAAAATGCCCATGTGTCTTATGGAGCAAAAAATACAGTATTTTATTAAATATTTTAACACACCATTTGGTTCGGAATATTTTTTTTCTTATTTTCCTCCTTAAAACCCTAGGTGTATCTTATGATCAGGTGCGTCTTATGGAGCGAAAAATACGGTATATACACAATGGAATACCATTCAGCCGTAGAAATGATGACACACTGCCATTTATGACAACATGGACGGACCTTGAGGCTATTTTACTGGGTGAAATAAGTAAATCAGAAAGAGCTAAGAACTATATGATTTCACACATAGGTGGGATATAAAAATGAGACTCATGGACATAGATAAAAGTACAGTGGCTACCAGGGGAAGGCAGGTGGGGACAGGGGCATAAAGAGGGACAAATATACGGTGATGGAAAATGATCTGACTTTGGGTGATGGGCACACACACAATCTACATTCAAATGCTACAGAAATGTTTACCTGAAACCTATGTACTCTTATTAATCAGTGTCACCCCATCAAATTTAAATTCCTAAATAAAAAATATGGGTTAAAAACCAAAATGTAAAATCCTAAACTATAAAACTTCTAGACGATAACAGGAAAAAAAAATTTAGATGATGTTGAGTTTGGCAATAAATTTTTAGATGCAATACCATAAGCATGATCCATGAAAAAAGTATTCGATAAGTTGGATTTTATTAAAATAAAAAAAGATTCTGCTCTGCAAAGGACAGCGTTAAGAGAATGAAAAGAGAAAATATGGACTGGGAGAAAATATAGCTGGCAGGTAACAAATGCTAGGTGAATAGTTATTACATAGACATGCATGAGGCTGTGGCGCCGGAGGCCTCCAGGAGGACTTCAGAATCCAACTTTCATTCCCTGGACACTTGCATGTACTCTCACTGGGAGAACTGCCCCATGGGTCCTTCCTGTTATTCTCAAACTCTTCTCCCTGTTTCTTTATCAGGATCTATGTGATATAACATAATTATGCTTATTTGTCCACGTGTTCACTATGAGCCCCCACTAGCCTGTGGGGCCATGGCTGCTGCGCCCACCTCTGTCTCCCCCGTGGAAGATGGAAGAAGGAAGATTCATGCAGGGGCGTTGGGCTGGCAGTGAGGGAGACTGCTCAGACATCACCCTGTCCTAGAGAAGCTGGTGGTCCAGTGCGGGTGGGTGGGTGGGGCGGGTCAGGGAAGCACTCGGCACAGAGGAAGCCTGGCAAGTGTCCCCAGAGGGATGTTGAGGATCCTAGGGCCGCAGTGGGGAAGAGCAGGCTTGTCAATCTGGTGGAGGCAAGGAACTCGGGGACACGTCCCCACAGAGGTAACAGGGGGGCCTAGGACTGAAGGTTATTTACTTGTCAGAGAAGGTTCCAGAAGGGGGGAAGCATGGGGCACAGTCTTGATAATAAAACACAGCGCAAGGCCTGTACCTGGAATCCTGACGTGTTCAGGGTATCCAGAGCACTCTAAGCCGTCTGAGGTGGGTGAGGGAAGAGGGAGCAGACCACAAAGATCTTTGATCACCTCTCCTCCAGTGGATTTTCTATCTCGCTGGGGGGCCTAGGAAAAAGAGCCTCTCGAGGAGAATTTAGGACGCCTCATCCCCTGGGCACACAGTTCAACCATCATGCTGCGTCTGACAGAGAACACCTGACAGCAGAGCACTGGTGGAAAAATGACAATAAACTGACAATAAACCTACGGGCCTGTGGGTCAACAAATCAAAGGGTTCTGCTACCATGGCAACAGAATGACGGGGCAACTCTAACATAAGAGAAAAAGAGGAGCAGGCCAGAAAAGGTTTAGAGGGGAATCTCAGCAGATACTTGGAGAGAAACAGAGTCAGGGCTGGCTCTCCTGCCTGCCTGGGGACGTCTGGATGCCCCGGGCAGGACCTTCCCGTTCCCAGACTCAGTTTCCTCACTTACACAGAGAGGCATTTCCGTGGCCCCTTGCAGGTTCTCAGTTTGAGAACCATTGCCCTGGAAGGTCTGGCAAGGGCTAGGGTTCTGCACACAGAGCTGGAGAGCAGCAGTACTTGTTACAGAAAGCAAGGAAGAAGGGTAAGACGGGTGATAGCAAACCATCACTTAGACGAATCAGACCTCACAAGGCTGATCTTTAAATGGTCCCCAGGGACAGGCTTCCCGGATCCATTTCCAGAGTCTGCTGACTCAGGCTGACTCCAGCCCGATAGCCTCCCCCTCCCCCCACACACAGCTGGAGCCTGGCAACCCCTAGTGGATGCTCAGCCCCCACCTGAACCTTGAAAGGAGGTAGCAGCGCCCGTCTCCTCGCCTGCCCTTGGGCTTAGCATCAAGCCAGCTGGGTGTGGTTTCTTTCCGTCTGTCCCCGCTCCAGGTCCTCCCACAAGCTCTGTTAGACCGGCCTTTCTTCCCTCTCTACATCCTGGGTCCTCAGTCGGCCCATGACTCTAATTTTAGTCTTTATCTGTAGAATGTGGAAACACTTCCCTGCCCTGCCCACTTCACAGATCTGTGGCAAATGACCAAAGATCTATGAAAACCTTTAAAACTGCAAAGTGCTGTGATATGTTGAAAGGCAGGTTGAGAGGGCAGTTAGTGGTATTGCCACTGACCTGCTCCATAATCTTGGGTAAGTTATATAACCTCTCTGGGTTTCTGTTTCCTCATCATTAAAATGGGATTGCATTTATTCCACAGAGTTACTGTGAGGATTCAATGAGGTAACACAAGGCTGGCTACCATCACCATCATCATTACTATTATTAGCATGACTGCTTGTGATTATCATCGCCCCAGGCCTGGGGATACAGTTAGCCAGTGGCAGCTGTTCCTCGTGTTGACATCCTGTCTGAATTTCCAAATCCTGGTGGTGAGTGAAGAATTCCCTCGGGAGGGAAGTCCTATACTTGGGGTATAAGACTGCTCTTTTGCCCCCTGTGTAGATAAATGGTGACCAGATATCACCTCTCTTCTGGAAACAACCTTTGTCTTCAAGCGACCTCAGCTGAGGTCCAGACCCCTTGATCCACGGGCACAGCTAGAGCTGGGACTGTCTGGGTTCGCTGGGTCTGCTTCCCCCAGGATGTATATTTAAGGCGATGAGATGGAGCCGCACAGCCCTAAGTCTCCCTCCTAAATCACGCCATCAGGACCAGCACCCTCAGCCACCGTTCTGATTCCACAATTGTCTTACTGAGCTGAGTAAACCCTGTGTCTGCCTCCAAACCAACGAGGCCAGGCATCTTATTTGCTAGAAAACCTTCTTGTCCAGAAGGATAAAAATTTCTTCACCCAGTGTAAAAAAATGACCCTTTCCTGTTTAGTTTAAGAATTAACACTAAAACCCACAAAAAGATTTCCCTAAGAATGCAGTGGAAGAACTGGAGAGAATTCCAGTTTTCTCAGTAGAAGATGCTACGCCACGGGGAAGCAGCACACAGCACACACCGTTCAGCTAGTCCCTCCGGCAAAGGCCTATTTACTTGTTCCTAGAGAAAATCAACAAAGACGCTACTTCCTTCCTCTTGAACTTCCCTAATCTAGCGCATCCTAGGAAGATCACTGAGAGAAGGGCAAAGCCGAGTGCAAGGTTATTCCAATATATATTTAACAGTGCTTTTATGTAAGGCTCTTCATTTTAACAATAAATTTCTGGTATCAACTGTGTGAAAAGAAATCTCTTGTTTATCGCTTTGAAAATCAAAGGAGCTCTTGGCGTGCTTATTCCCTAGTAGCACTCGTTAGGGAACTTGTCTTAAAGAAGAGAAGAAAAAGGCAATGTAGTTTCTGGACCGAATAGATCAGATACGTGGGGATTTCTACTGCATGTAGAAAATATACTCCTTTAAGTGGCCGACATTTCCCTTTAATTCTGCATGTATCAATATACCCAGACAAATTCTTTCACCATTTCTCCCCCAGGGGTGAAGACCTTATAGCTGGCCTTCCTGAAATAATGTGTGTCTAAAATGGAGGAAACAAATAATGGGGGTCCCCGATAGAGAAGGTGGGCCCATGTGGACCTGTGGTGATCTCTCCATGACTACCTCGATTTCTTCCCCGGAAGTGCACCCCGGGCAGTTGAGTGGATGGATGGGCGGGCGGCCTCTGCCCCTCTGTGTCTGGTGCCCCGAGCTTACCTCCATGCTATACTTCTCCACCGTCCTTCGCAGGGGGTCTACGGCCTGCCAGCAAATCAGGATGCACAGGTCGATCAGCAGCATGCCCCCGACGATCACGAGCAGTTTCTGGTCCTTGATGATCTGCAGAGAGGGCGAGAGCAGACGCGGGGGATGAGAGAGCTTTCCGGGTAGAAGCTGAGGGGCCGGGTTGGGGAAGGCACTGAATCGGGTCACCTTCGGTTTGAGAATCTCCAGAGACTATCCATCCATCATCTATAGGGAAATCAGACCAGCTCCTTGATTGACATCCAAGCTCTTTCCCAAACGTGGCCTGTGACCCCTTATGCACATACATGCTCTCAGTGAAGCCCCACAGCTCCTTGTCTGAGGTCCTGCTGTGATTTTTCACCTCCCACTCCTTTTTAGGGGCTGGTTCTTTTGTTTGAAACACTCTTTTCTTTCAGTCTGACAAACTCCTAATAATCTTTGACCCAGACAGACCCATTGTCACCTCCTCCATGAAGTCCGCTCTCACTCCCCCATCAGAACTAATTACTCCCATGGCACTGTTCACATACTTGATTATCAGGAGTAGTAATAGTAGTAAGAACAAAATGAATGAACACTAACTCCGTGCTTGCCTCCAGGGGACTGCTCTACAAACTTCATCTCAAATAGAAAGACACACTCTATTATTCCCATTTTATGGATGAAGAAACTGAGGCTAGTGCAGGGTGAAGTAACTTGCTGAGGGTAGTATTACTACGAAGAGGTGAAATCATTTGTACCAAGTTCCTCCTATCTTTAGAGCCCATCCCGTCCAATATTTATAGCACTGATCAGACATTATACTAATGTGCCCTCCTCAGTAATCATTTCTTTGTGTACTACCAGTACCTTGCAGGGCCTGGCATACAGTAGGTAGTTTGATGGATTGAATTGAGATGAAGGACTATAAAAAGAAGAAATATAACTTCCATCCCTCTTTGCAGCCCATGATATCTTTATTACACTGTGAAATTCCCACCCCACTTTCTGTCCCCTTGGTAGGGATTGGCCTGGGGGCTCATGCTGTCAGTACCAAAGCTGTGGTTCACTCATTGCATGTCTATGTACTCCTCCCCCCAATAAAAGCTAACGTGATGAGGTAGTTCTAGAAAAGATTATAGAAAAAGAAACAAAACTGAGGGAAGCCTAAGAAATATCACCAGGTCTGGCTTTTAATCATTAAAGCCACATTTAAAGGAGAAATATAAACTCAAGGCGCCTCTCTGCAGCTGAACTGTGCAAAGAACCGGAAGAAAGTATTTTTGAGTTCTTGCCCAAAAGATCCAATTCACCAAGACCACTTTACATGGTGGTAGGGGGTTAGCAAAAAACCCTCTTTGAGATTTTCCGGAAGCATCTAGTGAACCGCTGATGCTTTGCAGAAACCAGCTAACCTTAGCTCTGTGGGGAACTGAGCAACTCTACCAGCCTTGAGAAGTTGGGGAAAAAGAAAGAAATTCCTGAGGAGCTTAGGACTTGGACGACAGGCTGACAGTGTGATGCTCACCCAGGGCGCTTTAAGCCTCCAGGCATTTGTCCATGTTGTGCCTGACCCCTGGAAGGTCTGTCCCCAACCCTTCTGCAGACACCCTCCCACCCTGATGTCCCTATGAGTAGTCACTTCACACTATATGTGTGATCATTCGATTCATATCAGTCATCCTACTATGTTACAAGCTCTGTGCTGCTTAGCTTTTGCTAGTCGCCCTGTTCTTAGCACCTGTCTGAGCATAGAAAAGTACTCAGTAAGCACTGGCTGATGGATGATGATCTAAGAAAACATGCCCTGGGCACTCAGTCTGAGCTGGGCACTGGCGACACAGAGACGGAGAGACCCCGGCGCTGCCCTCCAGGGTGGGCAGGAGAGACAGACTTGTCATAATGATTTCAGGAGGGTGCTGGAGGAGAAGAAGTAGCTCCACAGAGACGGAGCCGGAGGCCGCTGGGGGCTGGGGAGGAGGGGACGTCAGGCAGAGGAAGCAGCACTGCAAAATCTCGGAGCTGGAAGAGCTTCCTGGATGGCAGCTGAGGGGAAGGACCACATCCTATCATCCCCGGTTCTAGAGTTTCCTGCGACTCCCCATCGCCCACAGGACAAATCCAGCCAAGCTCTTTTTTGCTGGTCATTTAAGCCTTTCCCCAGCGTGGCCTGACCACTCCCTAAACACAAGCACTTCATTAATGCCTAACCTCTTCCTACTCTGTGGCCAGGTTGTGTTTCTCACCTTTCAGCCTTTGTAGGTGCCAGATATTTTGTTAGAAACACCCTATTCTTTCTGTGAGAGGCTTTGTGTGTGGCCAGGTGTGAATGGGGGGTGGGTAGGGGGTGGCTGGAGATAGGGCTAGCTGGAGTGGGGGAAGAGCTTGCGTGACAGTGGGGCCTTCCAAGGGTCCGCTGGAGGTTTAAGCATCTTGAAGCACTGGTGTGATGGGAGCAATCTGCAGCACTGAGGGGTGGGTCAAGGCAGGAGCCTGCAGTGGAGACCACTTAGAAGCTAGGGCAGTTTTCCTGGTGGGCAGGGAGGAGGTCTGATGCAGAGCAGTGACTACCAGGATAGACGAGACGATGCTGATGCTACAGACACTGGGCATCCTCCTGTCCATCTGGCTTCAGCCTCAGTTCTCTCCCTCTCCACAGACTCCCTCCGCCAGTAAGTGTCAGCACCTCCAGATCCCATCTTCTCTGCTACTGCTTTCCCATGAGGCTAAAGGCCGACTACTCATAGTCTTATCTGGAGGAGACAGTGACTTTGAACTTGCTCAGCAGTGCCATTTTCTCCTGGTCTCTTCCTGAGAGCTCATGAGGCACAGGTGTGTGGAACACCTTGCACTCCAGCACACAAAACTTTGGGTCTGTTGGGACTGCACAATCTACACTGGACAAAAAGTGGCATGTGGAAGGGAAAATGCTGAGAAATACGGGGTGTGGTCACCTCAATGAGTCACTGGCAAGAGGAGAAGATTCTCTTCAGAGTGGATACAGCACCTCTCCTGCTGCCTGAACAGGAAAGCACCATATAGCACAGCTGAGCTTAAAAGATGAGCAGCAGAACTTCCCTTTGGTACAGGTGACAAAGTAAAGTCTTCCAAATTTTAAGGCTCAACTATGAAGTTTGAGATAGCGTGGAGCGGTGGAAGGACAGGATTTGGGATTAAGTGGACCGGGACTGGAATGAACCTGAATTGGCTTCATCTCTTGCTCCCTGTGTGATCCTGGGCAAATCACTTGATCTCTCATTCTGCACTTCTCATTTATAAAATGGCAAGGAGCAGGGGCACGCAGGAAGCAGAAAGGTTCATGTATTATCTCTAAGGATGGTGTCAAGGGAAGATGGTGGGTTTTGGATTTAGAAGACCTCATTCTAATTCCAGCTCTTGACAAATGTCATCTTGGGCATGCAGTATAACACTGCAAGGCTTGTTTCCTCCTCTAAAACAGGGACCCCTGAGCCCTAAGCTGGACAGCTGGTATAAGAGTAAAATGAGATATAGAGCCCTGGCCGGTTGGCTCAGCGGTAGAGCGTCGGCCTAGCGTGCGGAGGACCCGGGTTCGATTCCCGGCCAGGGCACATAGGAGAAGCGCCCATTTGCTTCTCCACCCCTCCGCCGCGCTTTCCTCTCTGTCTCTCTCTTCCCCTCCCGCAGCCAAGGCTCCATTGGAGCAAAGATGGCCCGGGCGCTGGGGATGGCTCTGTGGCCTCTGCCTCAGGCGCTAGAGTGGCTCTGGTCGCAACATGGCGACGCCCAGGATGGGCAGAGCATCGCCCCCTGGTGGGCAGAGCGTCGCCCCCTGGTGGGCGTGCCGGGTGGATCCCGGTCGGGTGCATGCAGGAGTCTGTCTGACTGTCTCTCCCTGTTTCCAGCTTCAGAAAAATGAAAAAGAAAAAAAAAAAATGAGATATAGAGAGAGCACCTAGTTACAGTGTCTGGCACAGAAAAGGTGCTCAGCAAATGGTGGCTGTTTGGCTACCATTACTTGGGTTTTGGCGATTAGTGATTCTGTTTATCTGCCTGACAGTGACATCTAGGGGTAAAACGTGATATTGCACCACAGCTCTATGAGACCCAAGACTAATTATCACAATGATAGATCCATGGTAAGAAGGAAGATTCTGAGAACAAGAGGAGAGGATATATCTAATTTCCTTTTGGTACCATTTCCAAAGCCTGGCACTTGACCAGTGTTTGTGACTGGATGGATTTATGCTACATTTCATTTGTTAATTACAGAAACACTTATTAAGTGCAGAAACACTTATTGAGTGCCTATGTACTGGGGACGAACAGAACATATATATCCTGCCATCATGGAGCATACATGACAGTGAGGTAGACTAACTGTGAATAAGTAAATAAATACCCATGCACATACACAATACAAAGTCAAGGAGAGGAGATTTTAAATGACCTTTTAAAAGAAGATATAAAAATTTGTATATAAATAATAGCACTGACCTGACCATATAAAGTCTGAATGCGAAAGAATCCTCATGTCAGGCAAGACCATCTTTCAAAGTCTCCTAAAATTCTTCTCTGAATTCTTTATTTTTCAACTTTCTCTTCAAAAGCTGTATGGACTGCTCTCTGCTATATTACTGCATATTGATGCCATTACACTTCATTCTCTTTCTGAGGCTAGGAGGTTACTAGTGCCATCAAAGGCACCCAGGAATGAGTGAGCACCAGTTTCTGGAATCAGATCTGAGTTTGTGTCTTACCACTAGCTACATGATCTTGGGTAAATTTCTTAATCCCTCTGAGCCAGTTTCCTCATCTATAAAATTGGGATGAAAACCACACAAATCACGCTAGATCACCAGAGGTTGGCTTACAGTTACTGTTCAACAGAGGTCAGCTATGATTATTACATGTCACTTCCCACTGTTGTTAGAGCAGAGATTAGCAAAGTACAAATGGGGCCCATTGCTAATTTTTATCAAGTTCTGCTGGAACACTTATGCATATGGCTGCTTTTATTCCACAACAGCAGAGCCGACTGGTTGCAACAGAGACTGTATGACCTGCAAAGTCTAACATATTTCCGAGCTGGCCCTCTGCAGAAGAAGGTGGCTTACTCTCGGCTTCCCGAAAAAGGCATCTCTTCTTTCTTCAAAAACTTCAGATACCTGACTGATCTTCAGACTGGACTTCTCTAGGACAATTCATTGCCTAGTTCCAGGGACACCATTCCAGGGGGAATACAGTATGAGCGGTGCCCCCTAAGCTGTCGTTCTGCTATCACTCAGATGACTGATGCTTTGTGAAGCTGTTGAAAATCCTCTGTTGGCATGTTCCTCAAGCTGAGCCCGGATGAAGATCTGAGTGGATGTCCCCACGTTACTCTCTGCAACAGTGTCAAGTCATGTTTGTACTGAACTTTCTTTGTCCTCAAAAAAACCCCATGTGCCCCAGAGGAGAGGATCTCCTCCGTGAGTTGCTGCTCTCATCTCAACATTTCAATGTAGTCCTGGTAAGAGGCGCAATAAGGACTAAAAAAGCTTTGCAATTCAAGAGTTTATGATCGGTCTTTAGAAACAAAGGGTAACATGCTACACCGATACTGAATTTGGAAACATTAAGTCACCACATGTCAATAGGCTTCTTTTCCTTTAATGTCTTAAAAAATATGGTCACATGGGTGCGTCTGGGGAGGGCATGCCATTGTGGGTGGAGGGAGAAGGAGGTGGGAGCCATGGGAAGAAGAAAAGGATAAAAAGACTGTATGAAAAAAAAAGGGTATGACCGCATTTACAAATTTATGTAAATCTAGTATATGTATCAGTAAAAAAATTAAAAGGCATACTTTAGTAAAAATGTCTAAACTTAAAACCAATAAAACAAAGCAATAAAAACCAACTTCGGCTATATAAAAGGTTGCAATCATGGAGAATTCAATCTCAGTTTTGACCTGCAACTTCTACAACCCTTTCAAAAACAATCTGGTTCCCAGACTTGAGTTTTTGATCTGTGTATGATATAAATTTCTCTTCCACACCTTTAACCTCCTCCAATTTGCTCCTGGAATAACAAGAAAGCCCACAGGAGAAAGTTTCTCACGCTACAACGGTGTGCTCCCCTGACCTTAATCGGTTTCACAACAGACAAAACGGACCAAATCTGTACTCAGAGCCTTTGGCAGTTTCTCGGACAAGACCCTTCCCTGGAGCCCTGGGCCCACCACCACCAGTCCGAGCTCTCAGCTGCCCAGACCCCAAGGCTGCAGCAGGCACCCTGGGCTCAGGCAGTGCAGCAGGGTGTGGTCACATCACAGCTTGCCTCGTGGGAACTTTCAGACAACTGAACCCCTACAGTCCCCTCGACGTGTTCTGTCGATTGTTGCCAGACAATCAGAGTGTTCTTGCTCACTGATCACATGAGTAATGGAACATAAAGGCTGGTTCTTTGTTACAGATCACAATATGGATGAATCACAGAGGAATCAATGCAGCGATTCTTCAAAGCCTGGATGGAGTTGTCATAAGTGGCAGAGCCCCTCTCTAACCAGAGCCTCAGAGCAGGAGGGCCCCAGATGTCCCTTTGTGCCTCTCAAACTTTGGCTTCCATCAATATCCCCAGGAGGGGCTGGTGAGAAACTTGCTCCTGGGCTCCAGCCAGGGTTCTTCGGGCTGGGCTGGGGGCTGAGAACTTGCATCTCTAACAAGCTCCCAGATGATGCTGAGGGTGCTGCTGTGGCTGCTCCAGCCCTCACTCGTGCAGCCTTGATCTAGACCAGAGGTCTTCCCCTCTGGCTGGCTGTTAGTATCACTTGGGAAAGTCCAAGAACTCGAAGCTCAGCTCCAGTGGCAGAGTTTGGTTGTAACTGGGCTGGGCTGGGTTACTTCTTGTAGTATTCAAAAGCTCCCATTTGATTGTAACAGGCTGCCAGGGCTGAGAAGGATGGGTAACCAGGTTTCTCATCTTACAGACAGAGGGATGTTGTCACAGATGCTGGTGAGGCCCGGTGAGGGAAGGGGCCCTACAGGTGAGCACAGGCAGTGGGTGGCCCAGTGGAGCTCTTTCCGCCCTCTAAATGCAGCCTACAGTTTTTTCCTAGGGTGGGCCAGCGTCAGGCGAGGCAGGGGGCAGAGAGGGGCAGAGACTCCCCTCCCTGGCTTCCCTCCCCCAATCTGGAGAGCAGCTTCTAAGGCAGCCCTGGCGGGGAAAGGGGCGGTGGTGGGATGACGAATGAGAGGTGCCATGGGCACCAGGCAGAATCACCGCCCAGGAAACATACCATTTCAACATGCCCCCATTTGTGATAAGGAAACAGAGGCCCTGGAGGATGAAGGGATGTGCCTGAAGCCCCTCGGCAGGTCAGCGGGGAGGCAGAGAGTAGACGCCCTCTCTCCTGCTTTGCCTGCTGGCCCCACTGCCTTGGGCAGGCGTGCTGCCTGCCACGGGTGCCAGGGCTCATAACCCAGTAACCGGATGGCAAACGCAAGTTTGGGGTGAAGAATCGGTGCAGGATCTGCAGAGGAGATGTCAGGTTATACCCACATTAGGGGTTTAAAAAGTAACTGTGTGTGTGTGTGTGTGTGTGTGTGTGTGTGTGATGGGGGTGGGGTTGAATCAAGAAGAGGATTGTTTGGAAAAGGTGTCATGATGTTATGAGACCCTTCCCCTCAAGGTGAGAGGATGGGGGTTGGGGATGGTTCCTCCTTGACCTCTAGTCAAGAAAGAGGCTTTAAGCAGAGCATTCAGGGGGCTTGATTGATAGGGGTCCCTGCAGCCTAGGGGGACCTGATGAACTGATGCCTGACTACTGTCTGAAAAGCCTACAAGGAGATGACAGGCTGGCAGCTGCCATGGAGGTGAGGGGGGTATAAAGGGGGCGGCTGTTACAGCGGGGTCCACCCGAAACCCTGGAGATTGCAGGAGAGAAGGAAGCATGAGCGCCACCTCCTGCACAGCAGATGTGGCCCCCGGGGCAAGGGAGGGCTGTGAGGTCCCTGCAAGACAAGCTGCAGGGGAGGGGCCAGGCGAGCCTGGGGGGGGGGGACCGCCGGCTGCCAGCGGTGAGGAAGAAGCCACACGTAGCCAACTGGAAGGTATTTCACCCATGTCAAGGGCACTGCTGTACAGAAAGTCCCAGTAATGGGGGCTTTGAAAAACCCACAAACACACCCAGGAGAGTCTAAAGGGCCTGCTTAACCCCAGCCGGGCCCAGCATGCCCAATGCCAGCCACTGGCCAGTAGGGTCATTCCTGCCCCTTCCACTACTCCAACCCTGGAGGGCTCAGAAACCTTAGGGATGGGATGATGAGGAAAACCTGAGGCTGGCAAAAGAGAGGAAAGGGCCCACCTGCACCCCTCTTTCAGGGCAGGCCTGAGCTGGGGGAGGGCGAAGATGTGCCTCTGAATGCGGCCTGCAGTTGTGGATATTATGACGGACTCTATATAATAGCTGCTGACCAGAGGGCCTTCATGGTCATGAGAGTTGCTCTACATTTTATCAAGGAGCAAGGGAGGAACAGCATCACTGGAAGAGTTAAAAGGACAGTGACAGAGAAAGTCCCTTTCTGACATATCCTAGGAGTCAAGCTTAGTCGGCACGCTGGCTACACCGAACCACACCGGTGGCGAATGCTCTCCACCCACACGAAGGCAGAACCCTGTCTTCCATGGGCCTCTTTGAACATGGAATGATTAAATCAGGTCCCTGCTGTGCTCTGTGTCACTCCCCTCTTTCAAGGGCTCCCAGTGCCCAAAAGTTAAAGTTCAGTTTCCTTACCATGGCTGCTGCCTTGCTCTGGGGCCTCCTCTCACACCCTGTCCCCACGAACGCTGTGCCCCAGACGCATTGAGCCTCTCTCAGAAGCACGAATACACCCCTCTCCACCCCAGGCCTTTGCACACAGTTCCCTCTACAGAGCCTGAAACCTGCCCAGCCTCTGCCTGGCTAATCCCCGCTTAGCCCTCCAGGTGACACTTCCTACACGAAGCCTTCCCTGAGTGCATGTACCCCAGTAACTCCCCTATGTCCCTGTCTTTCCCTCTGTAAACACTCTGATTTCCCCAGGTGGCTGAAGGTGTAGGGGTTAATGTGGGGTGGGGCCAGGACTGTGTTTATCTTGAATCCACAGCAAACAGCCCAGTGCCTGGTACACCATAGGTGCTTAATAAGAATTTGTGAAATAAATGCTAAGTGAACACTGCAGACACTTGGAAACAGGAGTGGTTACCTTCTTCTTCATTTTCACATTTTTGAAGATGGCGTGGACCCTCCATGTCTTTGCAAACATTGCCCCGAAGGCGGTTGTGTAGCCCACGGTGAGAATCCAGGTCCTGACCTAGAGGCCATGAGAAAACACAAGCATTAACATCCCGTAGGTGGACCAACCTTGTTGTTCATGAGGTTATCCCAACAAGGGGACTCCAGATGATGGGGAAAGACACTCTGTGTACCTCAGAGTTTTCCTAGTGTCAACAGTTTTTCACTTATACTTCAATTTGATAGACATTTAGTGGTTTTTTTTTGTTGTTGTTGTTTTTGCCAAACATGAGGGTCTGTTTTATTATATGATGTTTGCTTGAGAAGAAGTATTATTGAAATCTGAAAGGCACCATGCAATCATCAATCAGCTAATTATTATTATTATTATTATTTTGTATTTTTCTGAAGTTGGAAACAGGGAGGCAGTCAGACAGACTCCTGCATGCGCCCGACTGAGATCCACCCAGCACGCCCACCAGGAGGCGATGCTCTGCCCATCTGGGGCGTTGCTCTGTTGTGACCAGAGCCATTCTAGCACCTGAGGCAGAGGCCATGGAGTCATCCTCAGCACCCGGGCCAACTTTGCTCCAATGGAGCCTTGGCTGTGGGAGGGGAAGAGAGAGACAGAGAGGAAGGAGAGGGGGAAGGGTGGAGAAGCAGATGGGCGCTTCTGTGTGCCCTGGCCAGGAATCGAACCCGGGACTCCTGCAGCCACTGAGCCAACTGGCCAGGGCTAAAAAATATCTGTTTTTGAACCAAAAAAAGTCTATTGAATTCTAATTATGCATGCTCAGCAATCAAATCTCTGAGTAGGCCTAAATGGTGAGACCTGGACCCAAGGCAGGTGGGTGCCAATCACTGTGCTGTGCCAACCAGCGGCAGCCTCTGTCACCGGGCCTTCTGAGCACCCTGTGCATAAATACTTCCAAAGGCCGGCCATTCAGCTCAATCAGAGAAATGTTGCCCTTTCCTGTGGTCTGATCAGATAAGCTAAACATTTCTGTGTTCTCTCTTCACTGATGGCTTCCGGTCTGTTGATCTTATTCTCAAAAGTCAGTCTGAGCACATTAGCAACGGTTTCATCTGTCATTAGTGAATCAAGTTCTGTTGATTCTGACAGCCTTTCACGGTCTGCACAATCCACCAGAAATACAATGCTACTGATAGCAGGAAGGTAGTGTTCCCCACACTCTTTGAGCTTGAACATGACCTCTCAGATCAAAAGTTGTCAAGGTCATGCCACTCTTGGTTAGTTCTTCTGAAGTGGGATGTAACGTTGGGACATGTTGTCCAAGTCTGTCGTCTTTTAGCATGTGTAGCAATGTTGTTTCTCCTGCGTTATCCAATTTAAGAAATACCAATTTACCAATTTTCTTATATAATCCTGAACGCTGTAGCACACTGTTGAAACCACTGTAAATCCAGTCAAATGTGAAGGACACATTTAAATCTTACAGGGTCTGCAATCGGAGAGAATGCAATTTCTTAATTGGTGTCGGCCGTACAGACTCCGCAACCGAATTGCAAAGCGCAGTGGCTTCTGCATCCCAGTTTGAGTCAGCCTATAGACATTTCTATCAACCCTTGCCAGACCCAAGGCCCTGGACACTGAGGCATTTGAGATTCAAATCCTGCCTTTGATGGGCCCCCAAGGAAGACAGCCATAAAGAGGCACAGAGGGCCCCAGGACCTCTGAGGGATTACTGGGGCAACAGAACAGCCCTCCCTCTTTTCTTCCTGTGAGGAGACAGATCTGCAGAAGGGAGTGTAACCGCTGACTTCTCTGTCTCTTCACCTGAGTCTACAGGAGACCAGGGAAACCCCTTCTATGGGACTCCTGGCTCCTGTGTTGTGGGCAGAGCGTGGAGGAAGTCACTGAGCCCCAGGGGCTGAGACTGGGCAGGTGAATGAGCCTGCTATGGGCCTTCTCCAGTGCTCAGCAAACCCGCCCCTCCGGTAGAACAGGGCAGGACTCAGCCAGAGCTGGCCAGCTCCAGGCCGTCACAGGAGGCTGCTCAGTTAGGGAAGGAGGCCAGAGGAAAAGGGCTGAGACTGGGCAGGTGAATGAGCCTGCTATGGGCCTTCTCCAGTGCTCAGCAAACCCGCCCCTCCGGTAGAACAGGGCAGGACTCAGCCAGAGCTGGCCAGCTCCAGGCCGTCACAGGAGGCTGCTCAGTTAGGGAAGGAGGCCAGAGGAGAAGGGCTGACATCCTCACTCTGCCCAGGGGCCTGTTTCCTCAGGTGTTTGGAGGAAGAGAGGAGCAGCTGCTGCCTGGTCCTGCTGTCCAACCCCTGCCACACCCCCTCATAGTTAGGCTGCTTGGATGCTACTGCTGTGTGTGACCTCAGGAGCCTGTTTACTCGGGGCTAGGCTGGCCTTCCCCTGAGCCCACACTGGACCATTGGTCTGTGCTCAGGACTAAGGCCCAGTCTGGCTCTTATCTATTCCCTAAGGACAATGATGTGCCCGATCCCCAGCTCTGCGCTGGTCGCTGATGGGAATAGCCGGCCTTGATAGGAGCCAACAGTCTGGATCCCGGCAGGCTGGGAAGGGCCAGTCATCATCTGTTGGGTTTGGGAGCCTCCTGGACACCCATTCTCTGTCCACACAGCCATCACGGCCAGACCCCAGCCTTTCCAGCCTTCCCTCACCAGCTGGACTGGACAATCTCCAATATCCAGGGCACTCACTTCACTCCAGACTGGGCTCCGCATCACCGCCCAGCCCTGGGCTGTGGGCCACGGGGGCCTCCTGCCCTGCGAACTCTAGTTCTCGGCTTCAGCTTTTCCTCTGCCTTTCCCCAGCTCTGTTGAGCTAAATTTGCTCGCAAAAGTCCCTTCCTGCCTTTCTAGAAACTCACCTCTCCAGCTTTTCAGAGACAAATCATTTCCCCTTTCTACTTTAGTTGTGACAATAGGAACCGGCTGGGTAGATTGCAAGGCTGAGGCCCTAAGTCTAGGAAGAATGACAGCGTTACAGCTATTTTTCAGAAACATGGACATGTGAATGCTGACAGTGTAGAGATGGGCACTAATCCCTTTTTTCCCCCCAAATTCCAAAAACAAGGAGAAATCAGACAGGCAAGAATGAATCACAGTCCTTTCGAGAAGGCAAAGTATGGTCACATTATTACCCATATTCTAGAGAGAGTATACAAGAAAGTAAACATAACAGAGAGGGGAAGGAGCCAATCATTGCAAATTGAGACCTCAGCTCATCCAGCGACCAGATCATCCATTCCCAGTCTGGTAGAACGGCATAGGACCTCATGGGTCATCTTATTCATCCGTGTGTTTATTCCTTCTTATGTTCATTCAGGAAGCACAGACGCTCTTCCACGCACACAAAGGGGTTATGTCCCGATAAGCCCATCGTAAGTTGAAACAATTATAAGCTGGAAATATGTATACATTGAACACACCTAACCTGCCGAACATCATAGCTTAGCCTAGCTTACCTTACACGTGCTCAGAACATGTACATCAGCCTATAGGAGGGCAAGATGATCTCGCTGCTGCTGCCCCGCAGCACAAGAGATGTACCACATATCTCATTAGCCCAGGAAAAGATCAAAATTCACAATTCAAAGTAAGTGTATTGAATGTAGATCGTTTCAGAACCATCGTAAAGTTGAAGAATGTTAAGTCCGAACCACTGTAAGTTGATGACTGACTGTATTCTTAGGACAGTGGCGAAGTGTTCTATGATAAACAAAGAAACAAAACAACAACAAAAACCAGGGTGATGTTTTCAGAGGTATCAGTTGAGAAAAACCAGTTTGCAGGTGAAGAAGCTGAGACTCAAGTTTAGGGTATTTCTCTAGCCATGCCACACGGCTCCGGCCAGAGCTGAGCCGGGAACCCAGCACCTTGTACCAGCCCAGCCCCTCTCACCTCACATCGTGGTCCCTCCTCCTCAAACTGAGTCCCTTAACCCACACCAGCTTCATCCACGCCCCGGAGTCAGCTGTCAAAGGGACAGGACTCACCCGGGTGGGTGACCAGCCTGAGAACCCTCTCCTGGGTGATCTCAACCCTTGGCTAATGAGTCGTCACCACTGTTAACACTAATGATTTCCATGCATTTTTGTTTGCTGACCAGAAAAACAATGTTCAACATGAACTTACACAGAACATAAAAATTTTAAAAGGATGACAAAAGATGAAATAATAATATTTTTATCTCATCACGTGGCTGACAAAGATCTCTTATTTCGAGGAGAAGTGTCATTCCAGTGTGCTTAGCATTATTATATTTGCTTTGACTTTTTTTTTTTTAAGTGATCATTTTCATGCCAGTTGTCTATTTTGTGAGGGCTGAATTCATTAAGACTCAATAATATAAATGAGTTACATTAGTTAAAACTCAGTCATATAAATTTAACCCAGCATCCGGAAACTGCGGGGTCCTGGCTGTAAACTGAAGGCAAAGGACGGCTGAGGGTTCCCTGGCAGGGAAGACGCACAGGCCCCGAAGGCTGGGTCCTTGGGCCCGCGGGCAAGGCTGGCCCTCAAGCTGCAGTCTGGGAACCGGGACTCGGGGTCGCCACCACTTCCTCAGAGAGAAGAGTGACTCTCTGTGCCTGAACTGTTGGTGCAAACAATGTGGTTTATGTCACACACCTGCTTTCCTGCCGGGAGCCTGCAGTTTGGGTATGTGCTAGGCAGAGGGAGCCAAGGTGATCCATAGTAATCCCGAGGGGCACGGAATGTCCAGTGAGCTTCCCTGGTAGACGGCATTTTGCACGAGCATGTCCTGTGTGTGACTTTTCATGCACTTTCATGGGGAGAGGCTCTTGGAAGCTTGCAGCTGGTTTTCCCTCATCTTTGCCCCTTGAACCTTTTCCCTTTGCTGATTTCGCTGTATTTCCTTTTGATGTAATAAATCACTGCTGGGAGTACAACCGCATGCTGAACCCCCCTAGTGAATTACTGAACTGGGGGTTGTCTTGGGGCCTTTCAACACGATCCCCTATTGCTCTCTGGTGTAATGGGTTGACCAACAACTCTGCTCGGGACAGTTCCTGCATAAAGACCACCCATCACACCCACTGAACCAGGGCCCCAGGGTCAGTCCAAGGAGTAAATATTAATAAAGCTTATTTGCTTTCATTTTTTTCCCACATAAAAAAGTAAATAAAATCTGTAATACATTCATCCACAAGGCGATCCCAGTGGGCTCATGTCCCAGTTGGAGACAGCTCTTCAGACAATGATGAAACGACTCCAGAGGAAAGACTCAGGAAGCAGGACAGTGGGACCCCCACAGAGCTGCCCACCCCAGGCTGGCTCTGCTCAGGGTCAGCACTGGGTCAGGCCTTTGCAAAAGGGAACTGTTCCTTCCCTCTCCACTCCTCACATCTGCTTGAGGTGGAAGTGGACCGAGGGGCAGTCCTGCCTCTCAAAGGGCTCTACCTGGGTTAGCACCCTCACTTCCAGGGCTGACCACTGGCTTTGGTGCTGACAATTCCCTTATCTCTTTCCCAGTTCTATCTTTCTTCTGAGCTCCAGACCTGCCAATGCCACTGTCACTGGGGACCTTAGGTGGCACTCAGGTGTCCCATAAAACCTTCACACTGCACAGCCAGAGTAGGTGTCCCATAAAACCTGCACACGGCACAGCCAGAGTAGGTGTCCCATAAAACCTTCACACTGCACACGGCACAGCCAGAGTAGGTGTCCCATAAAACCTGCACACGGCACAGCCAGAGTAGGTGTCCCATAAAACCTTCACACTGCACACGGCACAGCCAGAGTAGGTGTCCCATAAAACCTGCACACGGCACAGCCAGAGTAGGTGCCCCATAAAACCTGCACACGGCACACGACACAGCCAGAGTAGGTGTCCCATAAAACCTGCACACGGCACAGCCAGAGTAGGTGTCCCATAAAACCTGCACACGGCACAGCCAGAGTAGGTGTCCCATAAAACCTGCACACGGCACACGACACAGCCAGAGTAGGTGTCCCATAAAACCTGCACACGGCACAGCCAGAGTAGGTGTCCCATAAAACCTGCACACGGCACAGCCAGAGTAGGTGTCCCATAAAACCTGCACACGGCACAGCCAGAGTAGGTGTCCCATAAAACCTGCACACGGCACAGCCAGAGTAGGTGTCCCATAAAACCTGCACACCGCACAGCCAGAGTAGGTGTCCCATAAAACCTGCACACGGCACAGCCAGAGCTGAGCGCTTCCTCCTCCTCCATTTCTTCCCAACCCAGGGAGGGGGCTATTACCCACCTGTCACCCAAGTTAGGGACCTGGAAGCCCCCCAGGAATCCCCCCCAGTCTCACTCTGCTAGTCAACCCACAAGCCCACCTCCTTCTGTCTCCCCCCGCCCCCTGACCTTCCTTTGCCCTTCCCTGTGCTCTCAGAGGTGGGGTCCTACGCTAGCAACTCCTGGGCTCCCTTGCCCTCTGGCTCCTGGCTGGGCCTGGAAGGCCCCATCAGGGGACTAGAGGTGCCAGGAGAGAGAAGATGGGCATATGCTCCCTGCTGCCCCTGTGTCCCTGCTGCTCCTCTGGCCATAGGTGGCTCCTCACACGCCTCCAGTCCTCTCCGGGCTCAGGAAGACACCCCTGTCTCTACCCTCTGAGGCCCCGGATTGGTGAGTCTGCCAGTAAGTAGTTGCTGGTCTCTGGAGGCGAGACTCCCCTCTTTGCTTCTTTATATGAACCAGAGGGTGGGCTCTGTCTTCTGCCAGGGGCAATGCCGTCTCACTCCCATGTCTCTTGTTAGTACCCCTCCTCTCTGTTCCCATGGCGCCATTCACATTCATCTGGAGTCAGACCGACACGGGCTCAAGTCTTAGCTTTGCCACTTGCTATCTATATGAACAGATAGCAGGTTCTGTAACCTCTTTGAGTTTCAATTTCCTCATCTGTGAAAGGGGGGATAACATTTACGCCTCTGACTTTGTAGAGTGGTTGCGAGGGGTTAGATAGAAGACCGTGTGTAAAGTGCTGAGGTTCATAATCAGTATCTGATTTTTGTTCACGTGTTCCTTATCACCACTCACTGGACCACTGCAGGAGCCGCCAGCTAGCAGTCTCCCCGCCTCTGCCCTCGCCTCCTGCTCACTCATCCGAGAGGGAGGCTGCTCTCCAGTGCAAATCGAAGCAAGCTTGACCAGGCTTAAACCCTTCACTGCCCTGCAACCCTTCAGGTTAGACTCCAGGGTGTGGCCCCCACCACCCCACCACCTCTCCCGCCACTCCCAACCTGGCGCTGCACACCCGAGCCACTCCACGCTGCTCCGACGTTCCCCACACACCACCCGGACTCAGCGGCCAGCCTGGCTCCAGCTCTTTCCTCCATTCGGGGTGCCATTCCTCTATTTATCGCCTTCACACATTCTCATTTGTTTCCACAATCGAAATCATGCGCCACCTCCTCTGAGAAGCCCGCTCAGGTCTTGCAGGGAGGTCATGGCTATCTCCTTCTTGAGACTCTGCCCTCACACACATTTCCTGCTGTGCTGGTCGTGTGGAGGTGACATCTACCCGGTCACCTGTCTGTCTCTCCCAAGCAATGGTGTTCCTGGCAGGCAGAGCCTGCCCTGCCCAACTTTGGACCTCTGGGCCAGTGCTGAGGGGCGATCAGGCTGGGTGGCCCAGATAGAGAGGTAGTGAACTCTGCCCCCAGAAATGTGAGGTGGAGCTGAGCAAGGACACGGCAGGAAGACCGCAGAGGGAACGAGCGTTCAGCTCCAGAAGGGGCTGAGTTTGCGGCCTTGGCGTCCCCTTCTATCCGAATGAATTATGCTCTCTGAGGTGTGAGCTCCGTGCCCCTCCCCATATTTAAGCAGAGCTTGGAGGACCCCCTATCAGGGTGCTGTAGGGGCATTTCCTACACTGGGGGAAGCTTTATTTGATGGAGTCCCAGCTTTCTCCCTTCTGTGGGGCTCTATGATGCCAGATAAACTGGAAGATTCTAAGGGGCTGTAATGGTTCTGTTTCCAATATGCTGCCTCTACCACAAATCTCTCCTGATTCATCAACACAAGATGAACAGCTACTTCGTTCTTTTCTCTGAGTCTTAAACATTATTTACTCTTCTGATTTTAACATCTTTCCTTTTCTCTCCTCAGCCATAAAGTACTTGGGCCCCTCTGCGCACTGCCTTGAACACACATCTATGATGTGTGTGTGTGTGTGTGTGTGTGTGTGTGTGTGTGTGTGTGTAGAACTCGAGGCAGGCAATGCCCATCTCAGTCTCAACTATGATAAAGGAAAAGAAAACAATTAGAACAAATCTCCAAATGGAAAGAAAAATCTATGCCCGGAACAAGTCTGCTCAGCTGCATGTTCAATTGATTTTGGGAAGGGCTGCCAGGCAGAGAGAAGGGCTTTCATTGCTCTTTTGGGGATCAGCAGGAAAATGGATGTGCAGCGCGCTGGTAGGTCTGTTCTGACAGAAGACTGGGGCTGCTCTGCTCAGGGCCTCCTGTGGCCCCGGAGGCATGTGGGCCCCAGGCGGGAGTCAGAATGCCCAGGATGAAGCCCTGGTGGCTGGGGGGCAAGTCGCTCGCCTGCTGTCCAAGGTTCTGAAAAGGGCCTTTAGTTTTGTTTTGACTGCTCTCCCCAGGCAACCACTGTGAGAGGGCAAGGGAAGACCCAGAGTGCCCAAGAGCAAGCCCCAGACCTCCATTATGTATGAGGTCGGGGAAAAGGCAAGCACCCTGGAGCTGAAACACCCGGCCTCAGCCTGCGGTCTCTGAGCAAGGGGTGGGGGGGAGATGTGACGTGTGTCCCAAGGCAGTAACCCTGTGAAGGCCGTACCCTGTAGATAGCTCTAGAGACCCTGCCTTGCCCAGGGTCCTGTAAGTAAGACCCACACAGATAATGAATGCCCTCTAGGGTTTAGACCACAGCAAAGCCTCTCTGGGGAAACAATTCAGGGAGCCATGGGAAATTCTGGGCACAAACAGGGGTACTCTGGGACCACAGTCAGGGCCAGTGGGGTGTCCTAGGAGCCTTGAGGGCCAATTAGAGAAGGTTCTCCCTTTTGGGAGGAGGCATTTCTAAGAGGCACGCCCTCGAGACCCCTTTGAAAGAACCCCCTCCTTCTGGCCCTCCCAGTCAGAACTCATCAGGTTCAGCTGGAATTCAGCCCCCGTCACCCCTGATGCCAACACTCTGGTGCAGTGCACACAATGTACAACTGCGCTCGATGGCATTGGCTCGGGGAACAGAACAACACAGAGTGAGAGGAGAGCTGTTTCTTCTCCTCTCCATGACCCCAGCAGGTGCCTTGGCCACCAGAGGTTGGGGAGTTTTCTGGAAGTGTGACATTCTCAACATGGGTGGTGGCAGCAGGTGTGGGTGTGTGCTGGGGAGGGGGCTGATGATGTGTGTCTCCAGGCAGCTCTGTGGGCTGAAGACGTGGGCACGTGGGTGTTAGGGCAAGAGAAGGAGAGGGTGGGCATACCATGCTGACAGAAGTTGCTGTGAAATCTGTGAGCAAGGAAGAGGCCTCTTCTAGGACCTCCAGAAATAACTGCAGCTCGTACTGAGGCATCCCCTATTTTAAGCTCCCCGATTTGTTCCTTTGCTTTGTCTACACTCCCTCCTCGATGCCTGTCTCTATCAGGGCATACAACATGCTGAATGGAAGATACTTGGGTACCTACATATTCCTGTCCGCACTGCCAGCTCTCTGAGGGCAGTGATCTATGCCTGCAGGCCCTGGCACATAGCAGTGCCTTGAAAATGTTGCCATCTAAATGAATAAATAAGGGCTGTGACTGGCCCACCTGAAGGCGTGTGGGATGGGAGGACATCAGCTGCCCATGGGCTGGAAAGTCTGGGGAGCCCCTGGGGCCCTCCTTTGGAAGCCAGAGGGCCCACAGAGCCCTTCCCAACTGCAGGCCTTAGATGGCTGGGGACAGAGGAGATGGGGGGCACTGCTGTCAGAAAGGTTGCTACATCCTGTCCAGCACTCCAGTTGCTCACACAGGCCCCTGTTAGTGCCAGTCCTAGCAGCTGGCTCCCTCCAGCTGGTCTGAACCTGTCAGTCAAGGCCACCATCAAACCATGTGGGCGTCTCCTGGCCCAGGGCTTCTGACCACCTTCTAAAATCACCAATCCCTTTACCATGGGCTGCCGCAAAAGCATGGCATCACATGCTAGATCAGCCCCCAAGCAACAAGATTATATTAGGTTATCTTTCAACTGCCTCAAAAAGAAATCCCGAAGACAGAACAAAACAAACAAACAAACAAACAAACAAACAGATATTTATGGCCTATTGACTGAAAACATCATTAATTCCTGCTAGACTTGAATATACTTGGAGGCCAGTAGGGTATTCCCAGACAGCCTTTACCTTTTGAGTTAGAGTTAGAAAATCCTAGCAGCTCCAGGAAGGCTGGAAGAGGACGTCATTCTCCCCAGCCCAGTGCTGGCTCCCCATTCTTTCCCAGCAGCTGCCCAGCCTGAACCCATTCATACACCTCTGTGAGCAGGTGGAGGGCTGGGGGCAGGCTTCGGGACCCAGAGTCCGACCCCACCTCTTGTGAGGGGGCTGCCCTGCATGCTGAGATTACAGGGTGGAGGCCCAGGAGGCCGGCTCCCCACTCCCAGTTGATCCTCACGGGACGTGGTTTTGGTGCTTCCATTTCTCTTCCACGATAGTCTCCAAGAGACCAACACGAGAATGAAGCATGGGTTCTAGTTGAGACCTTGCCATTCTGTGGCTGTGGACGCAGCCTCAGGATCACCCGGTAGCTTGTCAGGGAGGGAGCCCCTCAGGCCACCCTGCTGAGCCAGAATCTGCACTCGCCCAGACCGGGTGACACATGTGTGCCCCGGGCAGCACTCTCTGTGCAGGTAGCCGCTGGGAGGCTTACCCTCCAGGGGTTGTAGACGGTAGCTGGAAGGCGTAGGTAGGACTTACGGGATGCTAGTAACGATCTTGACCTGGAGACTGGATTCACGGTTAAGTTTAGTTTGCGAAAATTCATTGAGCCACATACTTATGCGGGTATATCTTTACTTGAACGAAAAGTGAGAAACGAAAGGAGTCGGGATAGTCGGCCAGGGGAGTCAGCTGGGAGAACAGGGGCAGCGTTACAGCAGCCCCGGGCCAGTCTGGCCTCGATGAGCTCTTACGTCAGATTGCAGGGACAGGACTCTCCTGCGAGGGCCCTCCGAGGTCCCATCTGTGTCACTCTCACCTCCCTCACAGCCTGTCCTGAGGCGTCAGCGTCAATGCAGCAGAGGCAGACCAGCTTGGCCATGACCTAGGCAGGCCCTAAGTCTGTTCCTGACTGCTCTAGCGAAACAAGACCATGTAAGACCAAAACTTCCATGGTTATGGAAACTATACCCAGTCAACAAGCACGAACCCCACCGTCCAGCCTTTTCCTCATCCCAGATAACTCTGCTTTATCAGTGTCACTCTTAGCAGTGTGCAGAGGTGAATACAATTACCCAGATATAGTCCCATTATTCATTCATTCATTCATATGGTAATGGCTAACGTTTACTGAATCTTATTACGAGGCAGACACTAAGTGCTTTACAGACACTATCTCACTTAATCCTCACACCCCTTTCATTATCTCCACTTTAGAGAGGAGAAACTAAGGTTCAGAAGTGTTAAGCAACTTAAACACACAGCTGGGAAGGAGTGCAGTTGGGATTTGAACACTAGCAGCCTTGACTGCAGCTCTCTGATATACTTTGGAGATGCATCAAAAAATGGATCCAGGCCCTGGCCGGTTGGCTCAGTGGTAGAGCGTCGGCCTGGCGTGCAGGAGTCCCGGGTACGATTCCCGGCCAGGGCACACAGAAGAAGCACCCATCTGCTTCTCCACCCCTCCCCCTCTCCTTCCTCTCTGTCTCTCTCTTCCCCTCCCGCAGCCAAGGCTCCATTGGAGCAAAGTTGGCCCCGGCGCTGAGGATGGCTCTGTGGCCTCTGCCTCAGGCGCTAGAATGGCTCTGATTGTGGCACAGTGATGCCCCAAGATGGGCAGAGCATCGCCCCCTGGTGGGCATGCCGGTGGGTCCCGGTCGGGCGCATGTGGGAGTCTGTCTGACTGCCTCCCTGTTTCCAGCTTCGGAAAAATGCAAAAAGAAAAAAAAAAAAAAAAAAAAAAAAAGAATCCATAAATACACTAAAACTCCTGAATTGTACACCTCAAAAGGGTAAATTTTTATGGTATATGAATCACATCTCAATTTTTAAAGATCTAAATGGACAACTTTGGTTGAGATATGTGTTGATCCAACCCTAAGAATTTTAGTTCATTTGTTTCTCTTGTTATAAACCAGCTTACAAAAAAAAAAAAAAATCAAAATATTTCTTAAAAAAAAAAAAGAAAAGATGAATGAAACATCTTGGATGTCTTTGCAGTCCCACAGAGCTGGTTCCAAACTTCAGCCCTGCCACTTGGCCATGGAGGACAGAGTTCCAGTTTCCTCTCCCGTAGGGCGGGGACAGCAAGCCCAGCCTTGCCAGGCGGTTGTGGGGTCTGGAGGAAAGGCTGCACCGGGCGGGCGGGCAGCGAGCTGGCCTTGGTAAACCAGGGTGGAGAGCACCGGATTTCATGAGTGCACCGGCTGGGCGTGATAACATGGACCGCCGGCAGGAAAGTTCCAAGGGGACCCGCAGCTGCTGAGCCCTGCGCTCACGTGGGCCCAGGCCCCCCTGAGTCTCCCATCCTCCTGCAGGGTCCCTCTTCACTCTCCACGCCTGTGCTGGGCTCCTGCCTAACACTCCTCAAGGAGGATGGGTGCCCTTCCTCCTCCTCACCCACCTGGCTCCCTCTCTGGGTTGCCAGGGGCTGGGACCCCTGAGCCAGGCCAGTGTGTAAGCTGTTATGATGCCTTCCCACCCCCCTGGCACCCGGGCTCTGGCCCACATCCAGCACTGTCCTCATAGGCAGCTCCGTGCCCACAGGGGCCACGTTGCTATGGTGATTCCGCTACCCACACAGTGTCCAGGGAGACAGCACAGTGTAGCTGGGGCTCTTTGCAAGACTTGCTGAAACCAGGCTGGGAAGATTCCGGAAAGGGTCAGAAGGAGCGGGGGATGGGAACTGCGTGTAACTGCTTCCCCAGCAGGAGCTGTGCGTGTGCGTGCTCACACATCACCCACCCCCCGTCCACGTTATAATGGCTCTTCTGAGCACAGGCACAGCCTCTAGAGAGGCATCAACTTGTGACTATCATACGTTTCTTCATGAGGTGATGCTCAGGGTTTATTTTTATGTTTTGTTTCTATACTGAACACTAAAAAATAAAAAAAGAAAAAGAAAAAAGGTGGCAGCGGAACAGACTGAGTTGTGACTTTGCTCCACATCGGAAGCTGCCCTGTCCTTTGTCCCAGAAGAGTTCCTACAGAACACAGAGTGGGACTCCAGGCCATTATACTGGGATGGGGAGAAAGATGCCGACCCCTGCGCCCCTCTTCCCCCTCCCCTCTCCCCCTCTCCCCCTCTCCACTCCCATCTTCACCCCTATGTTCTAGCCAGCTTGTCTGAATCATCTCGTCTAACCCACACCACAATCCTGCATTCATTACACTCATTTTACAGATGACAACACCGAGGCTGAGATGCCAAGTCACTTGCCATGGTGGGAGCTGGTGAGTGTAGGAGGAGGGAGTGAAACCCGGGCTGCTGTTTGAGATCTGTGCTCACTGCCCCAGGAGGCCCTACTTCTACCTCCTGTTCCCACCGGTGGGAGTTTACTGGGCCAGCCTTCTAGGCCAGGAGAAAACAGAGGCCTCAGCAGCCGCAGCGGCAGTGGCAGCAGCAGCGGCAGCAAGGGAAACAAAGGAGCCAACCCCGGAAGAGCAGGTGGAGCCCAACCCAAATTGCGCCCACTGGGTTGTGATGTTTGGGCTCTAAACTCAGAGCTTTCAGTTCGCCTTTCTGGGCAATATTGGGGGTTATTAAAGAAATGATACATGCACACATTGGTGCTGACCCACTTCGATCCAGAGTAGTTAATCGATGCCTTTTCCCCACAGTCATGAATGTGGGCTCCGCTTTGCAGAGCCTCTGGAACAGCCCTGACTGCAAATAAATGAATCCTCGGGGTGGTGAGAAGCGGGCCCTGCCGTCCTCCCAGAGCCCTTGTGTGCGGAGCTAATGCTGATTTGTAAAGCACTTTATGGTTTATTCATACTGCCTCGCCAGGCTTCCCAGGACAGCTTTCCCTCGCACAAATGAGCACGACTCCCAGAATAGAATGTCAGGCTTCATTAAAAGAAAAATGCCGGGTGTGGGGGACGTCCCTTTCTTGCTCCCTAGCCTGCGTCACCCAGTGTTTGAGAGATTCAGGTCAAACCCCAGAAAGCACCTGTGCTTGTGAGCGGGGAGGGATGTCAGGAGCCTCTTCCCAGGAGGGAGAGACTCTGCAAGGGCTGGGCCCTCAGCCTCTGCTCCAAACACTCAAACTCAAGCCAGGAAACGTGTTCGCAGGTGGCCGGCAGCGAGCGAAGAGGAGCTGGGCACAGGGACCCTCCCGTGGGACAGGGTGGAGTTCTGCTGCCCTTATTTTCAGCTGGGGGAATAAGGCGGGTCCCTCAGCTCTCAGAGATGCATGGAGGGACCAGAGCACTGAGCAGATCAGAAGTCACCAAACTAGCCCCCAGGAGCACTTTCATTCTCGTCTCCTCAAACTTGGGGAGGGTTTCCCCGAGCACAGGGGGGAGGAAAGCTTGTTTCTCTCAGTGAGCTTCTTTGGGGTGACTCGAGAGCAGCTCCCCATAGACACACACGGCTCCTGGGAAACAGCAACCCCAGGGCACAGAAATCACACGGATGCAGAAATTTAGGAGACGTGATGGCTTCATGCCTTCCCTGAAACGAGCAAGACTTCCACGACTGAAGTCACACACACAGGGTCACACTCCTGAGGGAAAAACACCACTGATTCAAAGCCACAAGGACTTTGGAACAGTTAAGCTTCGGAAGGAGCAGACTCCAGGCACCCTGAGAGCAGGCACATGGGGGACCGGTAACTCCTGAGCTCACTTTCTGACCCCAGGATGGCAGGATGAAGCAGAGGCGGCAGTGCTGGGCTGGGAATAAAAATCTCTGAGCAGGAAGCCAGATCTGGGTGACCCTGCAGTACTTGGGGTCTGATTGCCTTCCCGGAGAGGATGGATGCCTGAGCACCCTGCTGACCTCATCATCCGCCTAGGGATGGGGACATGACCACCCACTTCTCAGATGAAGCCTTTTGAACAAAGTAAGCGCGTTCGAAGGGTTCCATCTCAATTGCCAAACAATTCACATTGAAGTTACTGGTGACATTAACAGACTCCGTGCAAAGGTCAGTCCAATCTAAAAATCTGCAGAAATCAGGGGAGCATCATCACATACAGCGTAAGATTCCAAGGGCTTCTCTCCTTGCCACCTGCTGTCTCAGGGCATAGGAATCCAATGCAGCCCAGAAAGTCCAACGGGGTGGTGACCTGCAGCAAGTATTAGGGGGTCCTCTGCTTGTTTTTCCCTCCCTGCCAACTTTCAATCCATTGCCATCCAGTAGTGGGCGCCACTGAGACTTTAGAGCAACAAATAAAATCTAAAAGAGTTGGCTTTGCAAAACTGGGCCCAACAACAGAAGAGGTGCTTCTGGATTAACTTTGTCAGCACCAATCCTTTGACCATCCCTTCTAGCTCTCACCTTCCAGGCAGAGAATTAGATGACGTATTGCATTTGGGACAACAGAGAGAGACCCAATGGCCGACCCAGTTTTTGAGAGATCACAGTAGTCAAAGTCTAGAAATAAATCTCAACTGGTCTTCCTCGTCTTAAAAAGTACGCTGCTGACCCCGGCCACCGAGTGTGGGCACTACACAACTGCCAACTGTTAATGGCGAAGCTCCTGAAAATGACAACGACCACCGCGCAACAATTTAAAACATATTAATTTTCAAAATAATATTTCTAAAATATAGTGCGTAAGTTACACTGTTTTGGGCTTCCTCAATATATGCATTTTCATTGGGGGTGATCTAGTTCCCAAGGGGGCCGACATTGGGTCTTGAATGTAAAAATATATTACTCTTTTATGTAGACACTAAAGATATACCTCAGTACATATTGTGCACACGTCTTTGGTATTAAATTTTCGTGAGGGGATGATTAGGAAAAAAGTCTAAAAAGACTCCTTGGTGGGAGGGGCAATAGGAAAAAATGGTTGAAAAACACTAAGTTGAGAATAACAATTACAATCTTTTCACCTGACCAGGTGGTGGTGCAGTGGATAGAGTGTTGGACTGGGATGCGGAAGGACCCAGGTTCGAGACCCCGAGGTCGCCAGCTTGAGCGCGGGTTCATCTGGTGTGAGTACAAAGCTCACCAGCTTGGACCCAAGGTCACGAGCAGGGGGTTACTCAGTCTGCTGAAGGCCCATGGTCAAGACACATATGAGAAAGCAATCAATGAACAACTAAGGTGTGGCAATGAAAAACTAATGATTGATGCTTCTCATCTCTTTCCGTTCCTGTCTGTCTGTCCCTATCTATCCCTCTCTCTGACTTTCCCTCTGTCTCTGAAAACAATCTTTTCTATACGACTCAAAGTTCGTTATCCATACAGACTTGTCTCCTTACACTCTGGGATGGTCATTGAGGTAAAGGGGTGGACTTGTTCCTTCTTAAACGGCCCTGACCTGAACCCAGGTGCGGGTGCTTGTCTGGATGGAAATTTTTCTCCCTGGCCTTTTGAGGTTATCCAGTCATTCCACAGTGGGCTCTTCTAACAGTGGTCTGTCCAATCCAAAATCTTAATTTTACAGGTAATACTTCAGTCCATTCTGGTCTAAAAGCAACAACCTACTGCCCCATTGAACTGTGTGAACAGCTGAGCGGGCTGTGTTCTGCCTGTTCATGTATTTTCATGTATTTCTGGGTTCGCATGAATGTTTTTGATGGTTGAGGTCACCAAAAAAAACTTTAGATCATGTTCCAAAGGAACAAGCAGAATGACTTACAGTGCAGAGTGTTTCGAAGGTCTTTTCAGAGACAAAGGATCCATCAAGGCCAAAAAGAAAGATGGATGCATAGGAGAGCATTCCTCCCAGGATGATGAGGTTGTTCATGTACGGGCTCGACATCTTGATCAGCCTGACGAGAGAAGAGACACTACAGTCAACAGAACTGGCCACGCAGTGATTCCTCGGACAGGTATCATGACGGTGCACACTGTTGCACAGGTAGAGGAGCAGAGAAAAGTGAAAGCCCTGGTCTCCTCCACAGCCCCCTCCCCAAGACTGCCCCACCCACTAGGGACTATTTCCCCTCACTAAGGGACCCTGGACAGCTACCAATTCCTAGTGATTTTCTTGCCTCCGTGGTCAAGTTCACTTCTCTAGGGACATCTAACATTAACTTTTAGTTTATACAGAACTGGTTAAGTCAACAGTGAAGACAGGCCAAATCTAGAGAAGTCTACATTTATGTCCAGCAGCCTTCCACAGCAATGGGGCAGACGGCCCCACCACACTCCCCCGTGCTGTGCGGACCAGGTCTGGGAGGTCTCCAGGTGAGGATTCAGGTCTGCTCAGGAACTGTGCTCACAGGGGTGAGTGAGCACCCACTTCGGCGGCCTGCAGCTCACACTGTCCCGTGCACAGAGAGGGCCCCACAGGTGGGCAGGAATACCTCCCCCAGTTTGCAAAGCCGCCGCAGCCCTGCCCGACCCCTGCAGCCCTCGGCCCTGCAGCCGCCGCCGCCACCCCCCTCTGTGTCGTGGCCGCCTCCAGACTGGCTGTGTGTGGGCCACCATCTTCAATGAACAAACATACTCCTCAGTTCTGTGGTGTTCTTGGTCACACACATTGGGGTTTCTGAAGGGCAGTGGAGATTACTGCCAGGCACAGCACAGCCTCCATGCGGACAAGTGAACTGTGGAAATTCATTACCACTCCACCGAGGGGCCCCCAGAAGAGTGGTTAACCTGGACCCAGGAGTGTTGAATTGAAATCTGTGGCACATTTTATAAGAGCTCTGACCTGGATGGGGCAAACGTCAGTCTCTGACCTGGATGGGGTAAGCGTCAGTCTCTGACCTGGATGGGGTAAGCGTCAGTCTCTGACCTGGATGGGGCAAGCGTCAGTCTCTGACCTGGATGGGGCAAGCGTCAGTCTCTGACCTGGATGGGGCAAGCGTCAGTCTCTGACCTGGATGGGGCAAGCGTCAGTCTCTGACCTGGATGGGGCAAGCGTCAGTCTCTGACCTGGATGGGGCAAGCGTCAGTCTCTGACCTGGATGGGGTAAGCGTCAGTCTCTGACCTGGATGGGGCAAGCGTCAGTCTCTGACCTGGATGGGGTAAGCGTCAGTCTCTGACCTGGATGGGGAAAGCGTCAGTCTCTGACCTGGATGGGGCAAGCGTCAGTCTCTGACCTGATGGTGTAAGCGTCAGTCTCTGACCTGGATGGGGTAAGCGTCAGTCTCTGACCTGGATGGGGTAAGCGTCAGTCTCTGACCTGATGGGGTAAGCGTCAGTGCACCATCGTTCTAGTGCCTCGGTATTGCCGGTGGAACTGCTGCTTCTCCTCGGGAGGCTCATTTCATCCCTGTTACTCCCAGCTTCATACTCAAAGCACTGAGAACCTCAAGTGGAGTGCACTGAAGAAGATTCAGTCTCTTTACTCCATTTCTGTAGTCATTCTTTCAATTCTTTCATAACCCTATTGAGTGTTTTTTAACTAAATCGCCACGGCTTGAACGAACTGCCCAGCTCCTGTGGATGTCCCATACAAGAACGTGAGATTTCTTATTACACACAAACCAAGCAATGTGACCTTAAACAAACTTATGGAGGAACTTAAGCCGTATGGAGTTTCCACAATAGTACGGGTATGTGGAGCAACTTAGGACACTGCTCTTGTGGAGAAAGAAGGCGCCTGCGTTCTTGACTGGCCTTTTGATGACGGTGCACCACTATCCAACCAGACTGTGATGACTGGTTATGTCTTGTAAAAATTAAGTTTCATGAAGAACCAGGTTGTTGCGGTGCTGTTCACTGTGTTGCAGGCCTTGGGAGAGCTCCGGTGCTTGTTGCCCTGGCATTGATGGAGGGCGGAATGAAATGTGAACGGTAGTACAGTTCATGAAACAAAAGTGGCGTGGAGCTTTAACAGCAGGTGACTTGTGTATTGGGAGAGGTATCATCCTTAAATGCGGCTGCGCTTCAAAGACTCCAACCCAAACAGAAACCACTGTTGCATTCAATAAAACGCGTGCCTGAGGCCACTGCCGTGCAAGTGGACCTTGAGGTAGGACCTGATAGTCTTACATATTAGCCAGCGCGTTGGCTTGGTGAATCAGTCTAATGGCGCTTCCACAGGAGTATTGGAAGGCAGTCTCTCCAGGCCACAAGCTTGACAGAATTGCAACCTCTGTGTCTGGGTTACAATCAACTTATTTTGACACTTAGCAAAAGAATCTTACTGTTCAGCATTTAAAATGTGCTGACTGACTTCTGTACCAACTGACTTTTCCTGAAATCATGCAGTACTGAGTGGTGTCTCTAAATCTATCCCCCTGCCAGAATCTTAACAATATATCAATATAAGAGATTGAGAAAGACGAGGTACTAAAATACCGAGCACCATACTTTTAGTATCACACAGAACGAGCATCCCAGAACTCTGAACGCTGGGCAGTATGTGAGGTGTCCCTGAAGTCACTTCAAACACAGACAGTCGGCCTAGATGGGGACGGTGCTGCTCACTCATGTTCACATCACCCACATGCATACAAGTCTGCATCAGGTTGGCCCAACTTTTTATTTTTACATTTATACGAAGTCTTAGTAATTATTTAATGTTTTTCTATCAATCTCATTTTGTTCTGTTACGGAAAGTCTCCATTTTGAAAAGTTACATGGTACAGAAGTACCTGCCTTTAATATCTCCGGACAAAAGCCTTACGGTTAATTTTAACGTTTGAACTTGGGGTGCGATTTACAGGAAGGGGCAGAGAAAAGAACGGGAGGGGGCTACTACATATTTTTAGTAAAATGTTGCCTTTGTCTTGTGTGGAACACATAGGATACGCTCTTCAGTAAACATATATTTTTTTAAAGGTAGAGAAGCTTTGTTGTAGCTAAAATTCTTAATCATAAAAATTCTGAAATTCTTGTATTTTTTTCATACAGTCTGAAGTTGTTTACCAAGTTACTTTAGTTTGAAGTGTGATTTTTTTCCCTTCTCACCCTCTCTTGCAAAAAAAATAAAAAATAAAAGAAAGAGGTGGGTTTCTGCTAATTCATTGAGCAGACATCTAATATTTTATGTGCCTTTTGAGGTGTGTAACGTAATATTAGGATACTTGATAATTTGTTTTATTATGTAATTGATAAAATGGTGATGTGTATTAATGTTAATTCAACCATGTATTTATACTGTCTGGGAATGTGTGGTTATAGTTCTGTGAAAGAAATAATTTGTCAGTGCTCACCAGCTTGTAAAAATCTAGCACGAAAGCTTAAACATCTAAATAAATAATGAGACGCATTTATCATCAGAAAAAGAAAAAAACTCTCCCCAGTCATGGTAATCGAGGCGGACGATGGAGTCCTATCCCGCCCTCTATAACTGTCTGCATCAGCCTGCTATTGGGGGTGGTTTTTATGCTCCCAAACTCTACTTTCTTTTCTCTCCCTTCAGGAATTCCACTGTGGCTCCCAGCAGCCCAGTAAGCCAGGACTGGGTTAAACCAGCAGCTGGCTGGAGTTCACCCTCAGAGGTGCCTGGCTCCCGGAATACCATCCGCTCAAAACGTCTTGGGTTCTCAGGTGCCCTAAGATCCAGGTGTTCTTTTGCAGACTATAATTATGGTCAATGGTTCCCTGAACATTTTCCTTCGCGTTTGGTACTCCTATTAGTCCTTTCACTTCTAAAAAAGTGTAATATGGTATCAAAGTGGTAGAGAGAGAAAAAGCTGGCTGTAAATTGTGGACTATGTACACGGTCACTTGAATTGGGAGCAACGGGTCCAGGGCGTGGCCCCTGCCACCCTGCGGAGCTGCACCGTTGGCAAGGCAGTTAGCTGGCTGAACTTCCTCAGCTATGAAAGCACAGATCACACTGCCTAGTGCACATGTGAAGCTGAGATGAGACCGGGTTTGTGCAGGTCCCTTTGCAAACCATAAGCGGACAAGGCATCTTCGTTCTTATAAGCACAGGAAGCTGGGCAGGGGAGAGGCCAGGAGTTGGGCAGGCTTCCTGGAGGAGAGGACCTTAATGAATAGGTAGCATTTAGGAAGACAGAAATCAGGATTTGAAACTGTAGTGACATGTTTTCCTATCTCTTTGCAGATATTTAAATCCTCAAAGCCAGTCAAGAAGTTCACAAGATGTCAGTCTATTAGAGTAATGACAATTTTCCCCAGGAGGCCAAGATGGGGATAGTTAAGGAATTTAAAAAGTTTAGTCTTGTGATAGGGACAACTCACCACTGTGACGGGAACTCTTGCGGCTTGTAGCAAGGGACTCTAATGTTAATTGAAATAGATCTGCCTAGGCCTTGTGCCAAGTACTCATAATTTAAGGTTTGTACAAAAAAAAAATTTTTTTTTGTAGCCGTACATGTGTTATTGGTGATAAGTACACTGAAACAACAGGTGAATAAAACCCTTTTTTTTGTTCTTCAGGAAGTAGGTTTGGCCTAAGCACTGCTACCAAAACCTCCCCAAACAACAGCAACAAAAAAATCTGCAGCTCGGAGGTTCCTCCTTTACAAACAGAGAGAAGAAAAGCAACTGTTCTTCTGGAACCGGGCTTGTTCCTGGCATCCCTGATGTCACGCAGAGTGGCTTCTGGGCAGGGGGGCAGAAGCGTGCTGCCCGTGGGTGGGCATCGAGCCTGTGACCGTGGAGGTCTTGCTCTGAGTCCCTCCCAGCTCAGCCTCTCCCGCAGCAAGGCAGGGGGCTGGGTGAGGTTTGTCAATCCAGAAAGCGAGGTCCAAGGGGAGGGCGTGAGTGACTTACTTCTGATTCCGGTTCTTGATGTTGAAAAAGAGGAAAGCGCTGGCCATGATCATGCCCAGGATGGTGAGGGCAGAGAGGATGCTGTAGAGAGGTAGGGAGATCTTCCGGAGCTGCTCCAGGATGATGGTCTTGTCTTTTGGGGGTTCGGATCCTAGAAGGCCAAAGAAAAGACATCAGCTGAGCCCAGTGCAGTCAGCGCCCGACAGCATCTTTGTCGGGATGTCCTTGACATCTGTCACTTGTGCACAAACTCTGTGCAGGACATGTTAACTGGGTAAGCAGGCTCTGGAGGTTGGCCAGCCCGCTCAGCAGGCAGCCTTAGCCAGGACTTATTTCTTTCTCTAAAGAGAATCAATAAGGGATTTGTGATGCATTTAATAGCCATTAGAAGACTAGAATTTGATTTGGTCTAATTACCCTGTTGAAAAACCATTGTCATTTATCCCCAAAGGTAACAGCGGCTTGGGTGTGTGTGTGCAGGGTTGGGTGCTGTTAGTGGGTACCATTGGGTGTCACTGGGGTTGAGGAACTTGGCTTTGGCTTTCAAAGACTCTGTGCCAACACATGACAATGACCATCCCTCAACAGGGTGGACACCTTGCCTGTCAATCCCTGCCAATGGATATGTGCTCTGGCTGTGGATTTTCTGCCTCAAGGTCATTATGTTATAAAAGCTCTTTCTGGTTTTCCATTTTCACAGGACTGGCTAAATGCGGGAGGCAGATGCTACCTGCACGCCTTCCCCTCCTTGCTGCGCCAGGACTGAACGGAAACCGTGAGGCTCCATATCTCTGTGTGACTGCAGAACTGTCCCTGCTCATTCTTCAAGGGCACCAAGAACCCGGGGGAGCCCCGAGGGACGCAGAGCAAACTCATCTTTATAGAAGGTGGCTCAACTGTCCTGTTTTAGTTTTACCAGGTACAGGGTGGCTTGGGAGGATGGATGTAGGGACACCCCCACCCCCAGCCCCACCCCACTTCTTACAAATCCTCTTTCTCTGCTGCTGTTTTAGGTCAGGTTTCTGCTGTAGAACTGAGACATGTTGGGGCTTTTTCCTGCAGTAGGAATGTGGAATCAACCAGGTGCCTGGGAGTGGCCAAACCTGGGAGCCATGGGAGACCCCCCAGGGGTCACGATGAATCCCCCCTCCACCTCCCACAGCTGTGACAATGGTGCCAGCCTCGATTATACCCTCCAGCCCAGGGGACAAGCAGAGAACAGGCAGATGTTGCTGCAGGGATTGAGAGCTCTTCCCAAAACCTGTGTTTAAAAAACTCTGCTAGCAAGTTCAAATGTGTTTGGAAACATTCAGTGGATAAGAGGCATTTGAACCATTTAAACAGCCTAGGGAAGTTGCCAGGTTGGAAAGCAGCTAGGAATCTGCTGGCATGGTTAATGTAAAACTTTAAATAGTTCCAAGTAAAGAGAACTTTATAAGGAGTGGCTTCGAGGACTGAAAGTCAGGGCAAAAGCAGATACAAGGTGACAGAGCTAACACCATCTCTTGCTTCCAGTGAAAGTTCAACATCTGGAAACTTCCTCTCCCACTCCCCACTTTCCTCCCCTCCCCAACCTGTAGCCTGAGCATTAGGCTGACTCAGGTGCCTTTCGGCTCCTAAACACAAGAGCCATCCTGGGGACGCCCAGGAATTCCTGGCTGGAAACAAGTCCCTCTCTGGCACCCAGAAAGGGGGTGAGGTTTGAATCAAATGTTATATGATGACCAGGACCACTAGTTGTTTGCACAGAAATAGCTTCAGAAAATTGACAACAGCTCCTCCTCCACACTCCACCTTCCCTTCCCTGGAAATGATGACGCCCCAGGGTACATTTTAACTAAGACATTATGGAAGCCAAAGGAAGTGACTCGTCAGTATTAGTAACAGCAGCAGCCCTGAGTTTTCTTTTTGCTCCTCAACCGGTCCATCCATTCACTATTCATCCATTTTCACCGTTCCTTCATCCATCACTATGCCTTCATTCATCATCATTAATGATGGTCAACTTCATCAATAATCACCGTCTACCTATCAGACCCAGTGCTGGGCACCAGTGATTCAAAGATAAACAAGACACAATCCCTGTCCTCAAGGAACTTACACATTAGCCGTGTGTGTGGGGGGAAGGGCAATAACGAGCAAGAACATTCACTCGATGCTTATGATGGGTAAAGCACTTTATAGAGATTTTCTCATTTAATCCACCCAACAATCTTATGGGTTGAAAAGATTACTCCCATTTTGGCGGGTGGGGTGAGGGTTGGCAACAGTTTTCTAGGTGTTAAGTGTCAAAATTGGCAGGATTTGAACCCAGATCTGCCTAACTCTGAGGCTTGTGCTCTAACACTGTGTAAACTGCCTCCAATAACAGTGTCTGGGTCAGGGGTTGGGAACCTATGGCTTGCAAGCCAGATGTGGCTCTTTTGATGGCTGTATCTGGCTCTCAGACAAATCTTTAATAAAAAAAAATAATGTTAGAAATATAAAACATTCTCATGTATTACAATCCATTCATTTCCTACCGCTCATGTTCATGGTTGCGGGTGGCTGGAGCAAATCACAGCTGTCCTCTGGGACAACACCGAATTTTAATTGGATAATATGTAACGTACACGGGTCGTTGTATGGCTCTCACGGAACTACATTTTAAAATATGTGGCATTCCTGGCTCTCTCAGCCAAAAAGTTTCCTGATCCCTGGTCTAGGTGGTTGACAATATCAGGCAGAGGGAGGCCTGAGCAGGAAGCAGGAAGCAGGAAGCAGAGTGTAGTTCCGCCAGATGGTGTCAGGAAAGGCTACATCTGGGAAGATGAGTAGTTGGCTGTTCACCAGGAAGACAAGGAGGCAAGGGCCTTCTGGGCAGAGAACCGTCAGAGGCAAAGGCATGGTGGTGTTTTGGCATGTTTGAGGAACCATAAGCGGTTTGGTTGGGGAGATCCACAGAGAGTGCAGAGAAGTGAGGAGGGGTCCCTTCACAGAGGCCTTGGAGACCACGCGATGGAGTGAGGCTCCTTGTTGTGAGCAATGGGCACCATGAAGGGCTCTGAGCAAAGGTGGGACATCTTCAGCATGACATGATGGCAAGGGCACTTTGGCTGTTAAGGGCAAAATGGACCTGAGGTGGTTAAGACTGGTTATGCCCATCCACTTATCTACCCATGCATCATCCTTCCATTCATCCATCATCCATCTATCCATCATTTCATACCCACCAATCCATCCACGCATTCGTCCATCCACCCATTACTTCAGTGACTCATATGTTCATCTGTTCATTTATTCATTCACTCACTTGATCAATAATGTATTCATTTTTTCATAAAATATCACTGAATCTCCAACATGTGCCAAACCCTAGCTAGTGCCAGGAATTTAAAGCCAAATAGGATCCAGCTAGGCCCTGGTTGGCAAACTGCGGCTCGCGAGCCACATGTGGCTCTTTGGCCCCTTGAGTGTGGCTCTTCCACAAAATACCGCGTGCGGGCGCTACCTCGATAAGGAATGTACCTAGCTATATAGTTTAAATTTTAAAAATTTGGCTCTCAAAAGAAATTTCAATCGTTGTACTGTTGATATTTGGCTCTGTTGACTAATGAGTTTTCCGACCACTGAGCTAGGGGGTTCATGGTCCAACAATCTGGAAATTTCAATACAAAGTGATAGTGGCCATGGTAAAGGAGAGACAAAAACACTGTGAAAGCCGAGAGAAAGGAGCCGTGAACTCAGCTGGGGGCAATCAGGGAAGGCTGTACAGAAAGGTTTATTTGATCTGGTTCTAGAAGCTGAAGAGTTCTCCATCAGAGAAAGAGAGGAATGGTCTTCTAGGGAGAGCAGAATGTGGAAAGGCCTTAATACCAACCCACCCACATTCTTTCCCAGAGGAAAAGACAGAGCTAGATTTAGCTAGGCCACGTTTAAGAAGAATTACTCCTGGCCACCCTCTGGTTTAAACACAGATGCCTTGGTGAAAGCCAGCACTTGTACAAGTTCCAGTGACCCATCCCGGGAGTGATGGGACCCTGTGCTCAGTGAGTGACTGCATGTGTGGAGGGGAGTCTTCCCCACAAAGCCAAGGACTCCGAGCTTGTCTTCAACCCTCAGATAATATCCAGGCTTGGGAGCAATTGAGCAGAGCCCCTCCTCCGAGAAGCCCACCTGCCTTACCTTGGAACCTAATGGTGTCGTTGATGATCTCCAGTGTGTCGGCCACAGCGTTGTATTCTCCCACCTTCACCTCGCTGCTGTCTGCAGGGGGCAACAGAGAGCAGCTGGTTAGATCCGCGAGAGGCCTGGCTTTGTCTGAGTGCTCCTATCCCGGCCCCCTGGTCCCCGCAATAGCAGCTGGTTAGATCCGCGAGAGGCCTGGCTTTGTCTGAGTGCTCCTATCCCGGCCCCCTGGTCCCCGCAGGCCCTGGCTATGTTCCTGTAGGCTTTCCCTTTCCCCAGGTAGAACCACAAAACTCCCACCTAACACTCTCTCACCCTGTCTCACCAACTCATCTGTCCTTCGCTGTATACGGGCAGATAGGGGGCCCACTCCCCTATGACTGGACTCTCTGCCTGTTATCCGTCCTCCCTGGTCTTTGAGCTGAATGATCTCTCTGTAACTTTCCCCTGTGATCTGACTCTGCCCTCTGGGACCACACAGACCACCTCTGCTCCCTCTGCCATAGGGCCATCCTAGAGGGTGAAGACAAAGACAGATCATCCCTCTGACACTGTCCTCCACCCCCACCTTACTAAATATCATGTCTACTTCCCACCCAAGCCAGTCCCCTCCCTGGGCCACACTCCACAATGCCACTGTCTGACACCGTACAGACCCAGAGACTGATCGACACACTTTAGGCATGGTCTGGCCAGCGGCGAGCAGAGGGGGCCATCCCCGCCTTCATTCTGCACATACATTTCTACTAATGCATTCTGAGGTGGAATTAGCATCTTTCAGAGGACGCATTGCTCTGCTGTGTCATACTGAGCTCAGTTCCCTTCATATGTACTTGTTTCAGTGTATTTTCAGACCTAAGCGATACATTTAAATACACCTCCTCCAACCTAGATACTATTCTGTTGGTGAGTTTAGGGCAGCGATTTTCAACCGGTGTGCTGCAAGAATTTCTAAAACATGTGATACCTGACAATTTACTCAGGGGCACTGACCTCTTTTCCCTTAGATCGTCAAATAAAAAAATGACAACAGCCAACACAACAATAGCTGTCTGGTGTGAATGAATCAAAATCATACCTATTTTTTTTGTCAGATTGGCAAAAAAAATATATACTATTTGGTGTGCTCTATAATTTTAGCAATTAGTTTATGTGTGCCACAGGGTGAGAAAGGTTGAAAGTCGCTGGTTTAGGTCATTGTTTTGGTCACGGCCACGGATAATGGTGATGAGAACGGGACTCGGGCGGGGGCAGGAGGAGTGGAGAGTAGTAATTAGAGTCGTCACTGGTTTCTTGTCTTCCAGGTAAAATGGGATGACTGGGTGATCACTGGGTGGGGAAGATGGGGAGTAAGGGAGTGACAAGTGACTGGGGGCTCATGTACCTTCTCCTAAGTGGGGAGCCCAGGAGGGATGGCAGAAGGGGGAAGATGATGAGTCCCCGTTTGAACATGCTCAGCTGGAGGCGCCCGTGGCACATCAGGGTGGAGATGTCCTTGGCTCGGACGCGGTGGGCGGGTAGGGCTGGGCCAGGAAGAGGGAGCCGGGCCGTCAGCATGTAAGCTGGGGGTCGGAGCAGTAGGCAGGGAGGACACCCCTAAGGACAGTGCCGAGTGAGAAGTGAAGAGGACCAAGGGCATAATCCTGGAAAGTGACAACCTCTGGGGGTTGGGCAGAGCAAGGACACCGCAAGGAGACTGGGAAGAGGTGGCTAGGATGCCAGCAGCAGGATACAGGAGAGAGTGGGCACTGCAGAAGCCGAGGAAAGAGACTGGCCAGCAATGTCACACGCCATGGAGTGGCGGCCCCTTCAGCAGGGGGTCAGTGCCTGTGGCGTGTGGGGACATTGGTGACCCCAGCTAGAGCAGACCCAGGGCTAGGTGGGGGGAGAGACAGAGAACGAAAGGGGGCAGTGTGGGAGTAGAGAAAGGAGCCCGGAGGGTAGAGCCGGCTTTGGCAGGGCTGGGGAGAGGGCAGGGAGGGGCTCAGGGGACTTACTGAGCCCCACAGTGTGCCTGGATCTATGCTAGAAATTTCACGTGCCGCTTTCCAGTCCTCCCAGCTGAGTGGATCAGGTGACTTCAGTTCTACTGTGTAGGCGAGGAAACCGAGGCTTGGGCAGGTCGTGGCTTTGCCCAGGGTCCCACTAATACTACAAGCTGAGTCCGGGTTCAAACCTAGGACTATCCTCACAGCCCATGCTCTTCCCTGATATGGGGCTGCCTTGATGAGGTCCCTGAGGGGTGACAGTTCTGTGTCAGGCCGGCCACTCCAGGGCCCCCAATGCTTCCTGAGTGTACTAACTGCAGAGAGGCATGTCTGCCGGCAGGGCAGACTGGTCACCAGAGCTGCAAACCCTGGTGCCCCCAGAGGAGCTGCCCACTGCCGCTCTGGCTCTGGCTGACTTTCTTTGCAGAAACGCAGCTGTGCTGCTGGCCCCTTAAAAACATTTAGGGAAGGGATCAGGGAATCCCATAGGCCGGCCACACTCTGCCTGCGTTCCTTTGACCTCGGAGTGGAAAACAGTGGTGTAAGAGTCACTTCCTACTCTCGCAAAGGTCTCCCCATCATTTGGGGGGGGCATCACACTGTGCGGGCAGCTGTCACTTACCTAGGTCACCCAGCTCCTAAATGTCACATTAGCAGACTCTGCTGGGAGCTCCAGCATCCTCACTCAGGCCTTTTGAAGTCTCAGCCCCAGTCAGCTCCCGCCTCTCGGAAAAGGAGGCCCTGATTTATTTATTTGGCCTGGGGAGGCAGCGCATGAAATATGCAAGCCGATCGGAATAAATCATCAGGAACCGGGAAGTGGTGTGGCTGGCTCCCCTCCACGCCCCCAAGCCACACAGCCCACTTCTCTGACTCACAGGCCCTGCTGTACGTCCCATGGCACCAAAGTAATACTCAGCATCCCACTATGACCATCATCACCTTAATCTCTCCCTGGGGGTGGTGCTTGCAGGCTCCCAGGCACTTCACACCTTGCATATAATGCTCAGAGCAAACTGTGAGTTCAGTATAATCACCTTGTAGATGGGGAAGGAGCCTTGCATAGGTTAAGAGTGCACGCTCAGGACTGAGTGCTGGGCAACGCCCAGTGGATGCCTGAACTTGGGTCCCCAGTTCTGAATTCAGAGCACTTCTCACTCATACAAAGTAGGGCTTCTGACCATTTAGCCCACATTTATTGAGTGCCCACTGCATACCAGGTCCAGCTCAAGGCATTTCATAATAAAGAACCTCTCAAAAACAGCAGTGTGGGTGGTGAAGGATAGGTTATTTCCTCATCCTTGACCACAGTGGCCTTGGACATCTGTGCTGGAGGCTAGAAATAAAGGTTAAGAAAAAGTCATGCCTGACCAGGCAGTGGTGCAGTGGATAGAGTGACAGACTGGTACAGTGGATAGAGTGACACAGAGGACCCAGGTTCGAAACCCTGAGGTCACCGGCTTGAGCACGGGCTCACCAGCTTGAGCGCGGGGTCACCGGCTTGAGTGTGGGATCATTCACATGACCCCATGGTCGCTGGCTTGAGCCCAAAGGTCGCTGACTTGAAGCACAAGGTCGCTGGCTTGAGCCTAAGGTCGCTGGCTTGAGCAAGGGGTCACTCGCTCTGCTATAGCCACTCCCCACCCCCCGTCAAGGCACATATGACAAAGCAATCAATGTATAACTAAGATGCTGCAACAAAGACTTGATGCTTCTCATCTCTCTCCCTATCTGTCCCTCTCTCTGACTCTCTCTGTTTCTCTCTGTCAAAAAATTAAATAAATAAAATAAAAAAATAAAAACTCATAATCTTTGACCTTGTGGTTCAGTGACTGTAGACTCACACAGCCCCACCAGGGAAGTAAAAATCATCCCCACTTGCAGATAATATTTCCCTTCCCATTTGCAACCTGGGAGCAAGTGGCTGTAACTGCAAAATGGGAACTTGCAGAGTGGCTACGAGAATTAGAATACTGGCAATTTCTGGCTTGGGGCCTAACTCACAATAAGTATTCAATGAATTGCAGTTATTTGAGTCATGATGAAGTAACTGTGAGCCATTTGCTAGGTCCCCAAACACTCCCTGTGTTTTCTCACTGCCATTGGTTCCCTACACGGTCCCTTTACTTGGAAAGAGGCTTTCTCCTCCCTCTACCAAACCAACATGTCCAGACTTTATCCACTTCTTCCAGGAAGCCTTCCCAGAGTAGTGCTCCCCCTTTCCCAGCACCCCATTTGCTATAACCTCAGGGCACTGGGTGACAGCACCATGTGTTGGAGCAATGCCCTGGGTGTGTCCAGGGTGTAGTTCCTGCTGGCCAGTTTGTTCCTGAATGGAACCTGATGTCCTGGGCAGCTATAGAGTCTTGCCACCTGCACCCTGCCCAGGGCCGCTCCGGGGCCTGAAGGTGAAAGGATGGTGCCCCTGAGTTCTTCCATTCACCATGGCCCAGATGGTGGTGGGAACTATGATAAACACCTGGCATTTTTAAATTTTAACTCTTGGGCTGCTTGGGAACTCCATTGTGCAAGCAGTGCTAACCAACCATTTCAATAAAGACTGGCCTTGCGGACCATGGACCAAGGGGTTTGTGGGCCACCTAGAAAGACCCACTGGGGTCGAAAGGTGGGGCTACTGAGCAGAGGGAGGGGCTTCAGCACTGGGTCTGTCACTGGCTGACTGCCCTGCCCCACTCCCATTCTCTGGGCCTCAGTTTCTCCATCTTCAAACTGCACTGTAGGGGTTTCAGTGGTTCTCGGCCCTGGCCAGGCATTAGGGTCACCTGGGGAACTTCCAGAAAATACAGGTGGCTGGTCCTAGCATGGACCTATTATAGTAGAACCCCTGGGAATGGATTCAGGGTGGCAGTGTTTTTACAAGCTCCCTCATTGGACTCTGCTTGATTTGAGAACCGCTGCGTCACCCCGAGGGCCCTTCAAGCAGATACTCTTTGTTCTCAGAGGCTAGAAATACTGTGAGGCAAAGAGCCCGCCTTTCCTGAAGCACAGGACTGGTTCTTTGTCGTGGGGCAAAAAACGAGTGTTCTCTTTTAAACAGTGCATTATTTCAAAATTTGGGTTTGGAAGACAGGTCTTATTGGTGAAAATTAGACTACCAAAAAAAAAAAAAAAGTCCAGTCTGAAAATATTCACTGGCTGTGGGCCTGAGAGCATCCACAAGATGGCTGGGAAACAGCTCCAGTCACAGAGCGATCCTGCCTCCCGCCCGGGTGGGAGACTCAGCCGCAGGGTCGCCAAGCTCCTGTGGCAGCTGGGTCTCCGCATCCTGCTACAGGGGCTCTACTCCCCTCACCCTCAATGTCCACTGGTCCTCAACTCTAGATATGACTTGAGGGGGATATATATGCCCTTTAAAGTTTAATTGTTTTTGCAAACATACAGACTCAAGGAATATCACTCTGAGGTTTAAAACAAAAGATAATCTTGGCTCAATGATTTTCAAAGATGCTATAAAATTACTCCATTCTAAAGCTCCCCCCCCCACCCACCCCCGCTAAGGAAATCCTAAACTCAGAAAGAAAGAGCTCTGACGGGGAGATATACTTGTGGAGCCAGTCTTACCTTGGCCATCACCTCTGCTGGGAGCCCTGGGCAGGACCTGTCCCCTGCCTGGCTCTTGCTATAGTGTGTGAACTGGAGGGCAAGATTGATCTTTCTAGCTTGTTGAAGATTCTTCAACTCTTTAGAACGGTCTTCCTCATTTGCAGCTGAAAGCTGTTCCCGGACGCTTCCCCTCACAGGTCCTGGCTCTGACTTGGGACCACACATCACAGCATCCCTGCTCCTGGTTCTTTGGAAATGGGAATGTGGCCATTTCAGGCCTTGATTCCATTTTTCCCTAGGATGGCCATCCATTCCTCAGGAAGCCCACCTCACCCTCAGTCTGGTCATGTGGAGGGAACCCACAGGATCACTCCTCCCCCTGAGGTGGAAGCAGATTGGTGGAGCACCCCTTAGTAGCACCAGGCAGAGGGGGATCCTCACGCGCTCATCTCTCTCTTCCCAAACAATCTGCCGCTGCCAGAATTTTGATAACTTCATTGACCTATGAGATTTTTAACAGGCCAAGTGGACACTAGCCAAATGCCCTGGGAGTATAATGACCCTGCCAAGGGCAGATTTGTCTATTGAATCACTCACACTGGCCCAGGGGCAAAAGCTAAGTATCTGAGGGTACACAGGACACATACAAATACAACAGGTTATCTGTACCTACAACACCTTTCTTTTCTTCTTCTTGGCTAACTCTCACTGGTCTTTCAGAGTTCATCTCAGATGCCACCTCTCCCAGGTCGCCTTCCTAGAATCAGGTAAGTGGAGCCAAATGCCCCTCCTCTAAGTGCCCTCAGGTATCACACTCAACTGGGGTCCTGTGTCTGCTCCCTACTGGACCAAGGGCTCCCTGACGGCAGGAGCTATATCCTACCTGTCTGAACACCCCTGTGCCCAGCCAGCAGTTGGCATGCAGGTGCCAGGAAATGATTATTAAGCAATTTTGAAAGCCCAAACCATAGGACAAAAAAAAAAAAAAAAAAAAAAAAGAAAGAAACCACGTCAAAACTGAGAATTTCTGTTCAAGAAGGACTTACGGTATTTCCCCATGTATAAGAAGCAACTTTTTTCAAAAAATTTTGGGTCTCAAAACTAGGTGCGTCTAATACAGTGGTTGTAGATTTTTTTTTTTACTTGCATTTCCCGCTCCTTTTTGTACTTGTTTTTGTGCTCATTGTTGAAAACAGTGATTCGTCATCAGACACAGATGAGGACAAGCTAACAGTTGGGAGTTTTGACAGTGATGAGGAGTTGTATGAATTTTATGATAAATAAAACTTGAGTTCAATAACTTTATGTAATACATTTTATTTCAAATTTCGGGCCCCAAAATTAAGGTGTATCTTATACATGGGAGCGTCTTATACGTGGGGAAATATGGTAATGTTTATAGACAGGTGACCAAATGGGCAAGGATATTTGCAAAGCCTACAGCCAACAGGGGACCGATATCTAGATTATATAAGGAACCCTTGCAAATCAATGAAAAAAATACAGTGCTCTCAAAATAAAAGTGGTCAAGGATCAGGACAATGAACAAAGGTCCAACAAGCACAGGAAGAAAAACCCAAACTCATGAGTAAGCAAAGAAATAATATTTAAAACCACAATATATTATTTTATACCTTTAGACTGTCAAAAAATGAGAGATCTGGGAACATCAAGTGTTGGTGGGAGGCAGGGACACAGGGATTTTTACACCAGTGGGAGTGGAGATAGACATGGGTATTGAAACAGCCATCAGGCAGGTTTTACAGTGTGTCCGTAAAGTCATGGTGTACTTTTGACCGTCAGTCACAGGAAAGCAACAAAAGACGATAGAAATGTGAAATCTGCACCAAATAAAAGGAAAACTCTCCCAGTTTCATACCTAGTCAGTGCAGTTCGATGTGGGCTCACACACAGATTTTTAAGGGCTTCTTAGGTAGCTATCCCGTATAGCCTCTACAGACTCATCACTGACTGATGGCCTACCAGAATGGGGTTTCTCCACCAAACTGCCGGTTTCCTTCAACTGCTTATCCCACCGAGTAATGTTATTCCTATGTGGTGGCGCTTCGTTATAACCACGCCGATATTCACGTTGCACTTTGGTCACGGATTCGAATTTAGCGAGCCACAGAACACACTGAACTTTCCTCTGTACCGTCCACATCTCGACTGGCATGGCCGTGGGCTGCTCTGCTGTATACACGGTGTTACGTCATCATCTGCGCATGCGCACATGCTGCCACATCATCCTACAGAAACTGGGAGGGTTTTCCTTTTATTTGGTGCGGATTTTACATTTCTATTGTCTTTTGTTGCTTTCCTGTGACCGGTCAAAAGTGCACCATGACTTTACGGACACACTGTAGGTGTATTCAGTTTTCACACACCTTCTGACCCAACAATTCTGATCTTGAGCACTTGTCTTAAAAATGCCCAGTTGGGCTCATAAGGGGAAATGTACAAGGACCCTCATGACTTGGGGAGGCAGAAAGTTGAGGTGACCTGAATGTTTGTCACTGAAAGAGCAGATGGGTATGGGGTGGGTGTGCCCCATGGGGTGAGCAGTGCAAGCCATGGTCTAGGTCAGGGGTCAGGAACCTTTTTGGCTGAGAGAGCCATGAACGCCACATATTTTAAAATGTAATTCCGTGAGAGCCATACAATATGTTTAACACTAAATACAAGTAAATGTGTGCATTTTATGTAAGAACAACACTTTTAAAGTACAATAAGTCTCTGAATTCTTTTTTAATAATGTTGTTATGCTGTTGCTAACCAATGATGAATAAAGTACTTCTTACCATTAATGTGACTTCTGGTGCTGCATGGTTTTGCTGATGGCTTTGTAGTCTGGTTGATACGTGGTGAGGTTAGGCTTAATGCAGACATTGAGACTTCCATCTGTTAAAGTTGATCGTAGGTTGGTCTTAACATTCCTCAGATATGAGAAAGACTGCTCACATGCATATGTAGAGCCAAACATTGTCAGTACAGCAATACTCACACGCTGCAGTGTGTGGTATGTGACGGGAAGCGCGTTCCAAGTTTTGACAATCAGTTGGTCCGCGGGTTGAAGTTTTTTCATTTCTCCCCACTTGTGTTTGTTTGCCAACTCTGCTTGCTATCGTGCAAGTCTTTCCAAATCTTCATTCAGTGACTTGAACTTATTCACCCACATGTCTGAGGCCTTCAGGTCAGCAGCTCGTAGCTCAAAATCTCTGACGGAGACACGGGGGATGTAACTCAGGTCAGCGCTGTCCATGCACACTTGTGTGGATGGGTGATGAACTTAAAAAGACAAGTGCACTCACAAAATTCTCCAAAGCGTGCTTTGAATGACTGCAGGAGATTAGATGTGAAGCCCGGTAGCTGCTGGAGATCAAGATGTTCAGCAGGGTCACTTGCTGTGCATGCATCTTTAAACTCTCCCAGTTGTTCAAAGTGTAGTAAACGACCTGTTTCAATGTCGGCTGTGAAGAGTTCCAGCTTGTTTTCAAATGCAAACACTGCTTGTTGAAGGAATAAAACTGTATTTCCAACACCTTGGATTTTCACATTGAGCTGGTTCAGATTTTAGGCATGTCCACGAGATAGTAAAACTTCAGGAGCCACTCAGTGTTAGCTAACTCAGGATGCTCGACGTTTTTCATTTCAAGAAAAGTCCAGATTTTGCTCAGACAAGCCACAAAACAGCTGAGCACCTTCCCTCTTGACAACCAATGCACATTGCTGTGCAAAAGCAGACCAGGATAATTATTCCCAACTTCATCCAGCAGTGTTTTAAACTGGCGATCATTTAAAGCTCGGGCAACAATAAAGTTGACCACGCGAATGACCAGCGACATCACCTCACCAAGCTGCTCGCCACACATCTGAGCACAAAGCGCCTCCTGATGTAGGATGCAGTGAAAACTTAGGATGGGTCTCTTTTCATGTTCACGAAGAAGCGCTACGAATCCTCTGTTTTTCCCCACCATGCACGGAGCACCATCAGTACACACCAAAATAAGTTTATCCATGGGTAGATTTTTTTCTTTAGCGATCTCAGTGAAAGACTTGAATAAATCTTCCCCTCTTGTTGTCTCTTTTATAGGTAAAACAGCAAGACTTTCCTCATGTACTATGTCATCGACAGCATACCTTGCAATTATGCTGAACTGGGATAAATGGCTTATGTCTGTTGACTCATTCAAAACGAGAGAAAAGAATGGTGCTGCATTTATGTCCTTCACTTGTGTGGCCTCAATTTGATTTGCCATCATGATGGTACGATCGTGAACAGTTCTTGCTGACAGAGGCATGTCTTTTATTCATTTGATTATCTTGTCTTTATCCGAAAAGTCGTCAAAAAGTTCATTGGCAACATCAAGCATGAATGTTTTGGCATACTCCCCATCTGTCAATGGCTTTCCGTTTCTCACAATCGCTAAAGCACCAGCAAAACTAGCCGAATTCCAGTCACCTTGTTGAGTCCAAACACAGAGTTGCTGCTGACTAGCTTGCACTCTGCATAGTAGCTCTTGACATACTTTCTTCCTGCTGTCCCCCACTGGATATTTTGATGCAAATGTAGTATGGCATGTGTCGAAGTGCTGCTTTATATTTGACCGTTTAATCAATGCAATTTTATCACTGCATATTAGACACACTGCAGAACCTGCTCTCTCCATAAAGGCTAATTCCTCTGTCCATTCCTGCTGAAAAGTACGATACTCCTCATCTTTTTTTCTTTTAGCCATCTTCTTCGTCAAAAGGATTTCTGCAATTAGCTAGCTGACTACTTGATTAAAAGGAGGGAAGTTTACTTCCTGACCTCACAACGACCCGTGTATGTTACGCATTATCCAATAAAAATTTGGTGTTGTCCCGGAGAACAGCTGTGATTGGCTCCAGCCACTCGCAACCATGAACATGAGCGGTAGGAAATGAATGGATCGTAATACATGAGAATGTTTTATATTTTTAACATTCTTTTTATTAAAGATTTGTCTGCGAGCCAGATGCAGCCATCAAAAGAGCCACATCTGGCTCGTGAGCCAAAGGTTCCTGAAACCTGGACTAGGTAAATGCACAGGAACATGGAGGCACCTTAGAAAACAAAGTGCTGAGTGGAAAAGAAAAAGAAACAGGAAAGACACGCCATCTGGCTGAATTGACATAAATTCAAAATATCTATATATATACAAAAATAGTAATATACTACATTTTGCAAGAAAGATACACAACATACAGATCAAACATTGAGAACATCTGCCTTTCATTGGGGGAGGTAGGAATTGGGTATGAAAAAGAATGAGGGAAACGAGCAGAAGCAAAGGAACAAGAGGGGCTTTCCTGCACCAAAGATAACACTGTATAAAGTATGAGCAAGATTGTACTTTTCTCAATAATTCTTGGAAAGTAGTAAATCTGGGGTCATTGTTAAGAGTGTCCAGGAGAGGAGATGGAAGCCAACATTGCCATGGCCCTTCTTGTGACAGTCATCAAGCCAGGAACATTCATAGCCTCATGCATTGAATTTTTACTATCCCGCTCAAGCCAAGAAAAATGGTCACTTTTTATTTTACTATTTTATTTATTTACTTTCTTTGTTCCTTCTTTTTTTCTTTTCTTTGTTTTTTTTCTCTTTTGTCTTTTTAAAAATTTTCTTTTATTTATTTTTTGTTTTGTTGTCTTCCTTTTTTTCTTTTTACTTTATTTTTTTTTTTTACTATTTTTAAATAAATGCTGAAATAATGGCTCAAAGAAATCAAGCTATGATGCCTAGTTATTAACACTTAGACATGCCTGCGTCAAAGCTCACATACTTTCCACATGCTAGGAGATGAGTTCTCCTTCCCCAGAGACTTTCTAGCAGAGCTAATGCTGTGAAGGAGGGTCAGGGCTCCCTTCAACATGGAGGGTCTGAGTCACAGTGAAACACAGGCCTGCTAAGGAATTCTGCTTTCCAAACAACTTCCTGGGGCTTCCTGAAAGGGAAGCCCTACATCAAGAAAGCTGGGAGGTATCAAGGTCAGGGTTAGGCTTTTGGCCCCAAAAGAACCCAAAGTCATGAGTGTCATTCCATTCCTGCTGATCCACATCTCTGCCCATGTATCCTACAGTTTGATGAACTATGACTCCGCTCGTAATTATATCAAAGTTGAGAAGCAGTCGGTAAATTAGCCTTTCCAAACCCATGGCTTGGTGAAGACAGCTACAACACATGCCTTGACAGAGGGAAATAATATTAAAAATCAGCCTTCAGAGTCTCAAAATGGGGTCATAACTTGCTCTGAAAGTTTTCTAGTAGGTTCTGGGAAATTATCTTCCTGCTTTCATAGGCACTGGTACTTGGCCAGTGAGATTATGAAGCCCCTGAGGGAGGAGACAGGGGCCGTTTCTTATTCAACTTGGCTTCCCCCAGAGGACCTGGTAAAAACGCTTGGCAGATGCTCAGGAAATTTGCACTGAATAGAACCGTATCTGTTACCCCGAAGACCAAATAGTAATTAATGTCTGCAAATGGGGAAGACAAGCCTACGTTTCACTAGGTCTGTTCTGAATGACAATGATGTTGTTGGAGCAATGGAAGACCCTATCCCTTCAGATCAGGTGCTGAAATATTAAACTCCAAAGTCTAAGTCTTTTACACTATACAGAAGCGGTATGAAATTCAAGCACATCATCATTCGTCGAGGTTCTTACAAACAGGCCTAATGAAGGCAGGGACGGTGAGTTAGAGCACAGATGCTGAGATTTCACGAAGAACAGCACAAACAAGGCTCTAATCATGGCTTTACTCAACTTCCTTCCCTGCTGCAAATTCTGAGCCATGTTTAGACTTCGGCAGTAACATGAATTCTTTCTTTCCTTAAGGGAAAAAACCCCCCAGCTCTCTAGCATTCATCCTCATCTAACATGGTTTAGTGGAAGTCCACAATGGCGTGGGGGAGGTGCTCTGAACTTGGAGTGAAAGGGGTTTAGGCTAGCCCCACTGCATCCAAGGTGTGTGGGCAACAGGAAGACACCACCTGCCTTACTACAGCCATGGGTAGCACGCTTAGAATAGTGCCTGAGACGAGGATAGGAATGCAGATAATTTATTCAGAAGGTGATCCTACAAGGAAGGGAAGGAAACCAGGACAAGGCACATTAATGAACAGGTTTCTGGGAAGGCAACTGAGGTACAATCCCATTGGGAATGTCCTCAGCTGACATCGGGGGACAGAATAGGATATATATTGGATTCTTGGGAGTTTCTACCCAAGGGGGGAAGACACTGGGGGGGTGGGTTATCCTCTACTTTTCATCCACCCCTGGCTCAGAGGGGCCCCTGGAAGTGTTAATTCCCTGGACAGCTGACCTGCCCTTTGCACAGGGTGAGACTTTGCAGGCGCTCTTAATAAGAGGCTTACTCTGGAACTCAGGAGCATGGGTGGCACACTGGATGGCATCTACCACTCCTGCCCTCTAGGATTGTCCTGGTGGGACATAAGGGCTCTGGGAACCCTTAGAAACGGAGTAAATGGAGGGAAAATGGTGATGAGACAATCATTCTTAAGGCTCTGAAACCCCCTCTGGCTTTTAAATGCCTCAGTCTCAAGATGGACCGTGGGCTTAGGCCTGGCACATTATTTTAGAACTGTCCTGTATACCCAGCACTTTTAAGTTTGCAAAAGAGTCAGTCCCTCGAGCCCGGAACAACAATGGCCGCCATCGTCAACTAGCTTCAGTTCATGTTTCTGTTCTCAAGGCTAACTGCTGTTTACCAGACATTCTGCCTTGACTGAAGTCATGGGAAACTGTAAGTAAATGGAGAGGTTCTTAAATTTTCCACAAGTGGCATCACTAACTAATCCAGTAAGCATTTACCAGCAGCCAGGCAGGAGCCAGGCAGGAGCCAGGCAGCATGCTAATAATGTGACTAGCTTCCCAGAACTAGAGTTTATAGAGCAAAATCTTACTTGACCCTTAAACTAGCCCCAGGAGTCAGGCAGCGCCGACATTAATGGCATCCCATTATTAGAGAAGAAGACTGAGGCTTAGGGAGATGAACTTGCCCAGGAGCAGATCTTGCAAAAGGAGCCCCCACTGCTCGGGCTGGCTTTGAGTCAGCTCTGTCAGGAGCCCTGCCATCCACTATCCCCGCTAAGTAAGATGGCGGGAGACAAGTGAGAGAAAAACAGAGGGAGAGAGGGTGTGAAGTGCCTGAAAAAAAATATGGTAATATGGCTACCCTACTCAGAAGCATCTTGCAAAGTCAATGGCATGTGGTAACTCCTGGGGTGGGGGTAGGCCTATCTTCTGGGTAAATTCTTGGAAAGTCCCAGAAGACAGAGTCTGGACCAGCCCCTCTTGGAGGAGAAGCATGAACCCAGAGAAGAGAAGGAATGAATTCACCATTTCGCAGTGAGTCTGGGCCCACCCCAAACAACTCCGTTCTCCTGTCTGGGCCTCAGTTTCCTTCCCCTCTTCTGTGAAATGAGATGATAATCAGAAGCCCTTTTGGCTTCACATCCTATTCAATAATCCAGCTCCTCCCTCCTGGCAGACAAGGCACCTCTGAGACCCTATGAATCTGGATAACTCCCGACTGTGCTGATGTGAAAGCGCCCCGAGCCCAGCATCCCTCTGTCAACAGGATCAGTGTCTGTTTTACGAACATGTAAACAGGAGTACCTGCCAGCCCAGCCCTGATAGGCAGTAAAGGCTGAGCACAGATGTGGCGAAGGGAGAACGCTCAGGCACAGGTGTGTGTGTGAGCACGCAGGGGCTGGCACTGTCACTGATCAGCTCTGGGTCCCTGGGGGAAACACCGCCCTTCCCTGAGCCTCAGCTTCTCCATTTATACCATGAAGTAGTGAGACACGATCATCTCTCAGGCCCTGCCCTTTCTGACATCCTACATGCTGTTAGGTGTGGGTAGCAGCTGTAGAGGGTAGGGAGCCAAAAAGGCATGAATGGGGTTTCAGTGCACCAAGAGAACCTGGATTTGCCTGAGAAAAGTGTCATAATTTTTGACAAAGTGCTAATCATAACTGCTACTACTTGTTGAGCAAGAAATGTATGCACATATTTCTCTATATGATCTAATTCTCACATCTTAAGAGGACAGGAAGGGATGGTACTCTTATTTGACAGATGAGGACATCAGTGCTCAGAGAGGTGAAGTCACTTGTCTGATATTCTACAGTGACATGAATTCAGGGGGGGTCAAACCCACCTCCACTACTGTTCGCTACACTGCTTCACTTATAAATGCCAAAAACCAGCCACTGGAGCTGGTGTCTAATCCTAACATCAGAAAAAAAAAAAAAAAAAGGCAATAAAATTGGCATGCACTTATAAGCTGTGATTGGCCAATCAATATTTTACAAAATATGCTTCTAGAATGTTATAATTTGAGAACTGGAAATGTGACAAGAGAATTTAGTTGCAATCACTCAAAAAAAAAAAAAAAAAGTAAGTATCTTTGCCAAGATGCTTACTTCGTTCAACCAATGAAGAAGTAAGATTTAACAAATGGGAAAATAATTACGTTTGCCTAAAATTACATCTTTTGTGCACACCAGAGAGCTGACATGCGTTTCAATTACCTGCCACAGGAAGACAAATGAGTAAATCTACAAGATTGCATTACGGAGCGATAGTACCCAAGGACACCTCTCCTGATTGATCTGAATCTGGTGGGGATTTGTCTGAATGAATCTGAGCAACTTCATCTTATTTCTTGCTTTAACCTGGATGACTTTGGGATCTGCTCAAAGTGAGTTGACACAGAAGACATGGCTTCCAGAAACATCCAGATGTTGAAAACTGCTGTACTGATGAATGATCTATCCAGTGCTTTTGGCTAACAATCCTGTTAAAGACATATTGAGCAGACCTGAGGTGTCCGCCTTGAGGAACGCCCACTCCACTGTTCACAGAGGCCCTGTGGGCTCTGACAAGCCTCTGGGCCTCTGTTTCCTCCTTATCTCAAGAGAAATTTGGTCTGGGTGATTTCTGAGTCCCCTTCCAATGCTGACAGCAGGAAAAGCCCAACAAAGGACCTGTTTTTTTGTTTTGTTTTGTTTTTAATGGCCTGTAAATAATATGTGTGGGCGATTATAGGTTAAAAGAAACTATGGAGACACATTCACCAAAAGCAAAGAGTGGACCTAGTGATGATTCTTCAACAAACCAACTGTAGAGACGTTCTTGAGATAGTCAGAGACTCAACAGAAACTGGGACTAAGAGGATAATAACAATTGTTAAAACACTTTAGGTGTACTAATAGTATTGTGGTTATGCTGTTAAAAGTCCTTATCTAGTCAAAATGCACACTGCAGTATTTATAGATTGAAATGAGATACTGTCTGGGAGCTTCTTTAAAACATTACAGCAAAAAACAGGGAGTGACAGGGTGAGTCAAGATAAAGCAAGATTGGCAAAACGCGGATGATGGTTAAAGCCGTGTGGTGGCTAGATGGGTTCACTATGCTAGTCTCTCAACTTCAGTGTCTGAAAATTTCTATAATCAAAAACCAGAACGACGCAAGGTTCCTCAGAATATTGAGACTGACTTACCTGCCGCTCTCTGCCCCACACTTTCATGAGTTACTCAGAGTCATGTGGGAAGACTGAATCGGCCTGAAAAGTAATACCGTTGAGAAAAAATATTCTACATAACCTGAAACTGATGTTTTTACAGAGAAGTGTTTTCTATTAATTTTGATTTCTCTTACATGGAACATCATACTTTCATTTGTTTTGATGTATTTTATTGCCTGAAACAACATCCCTGAATACAGAATTCATCAACTAGAAAGAAGAAGCATCAAAAAGCCTACCTTGAAATTGAGTAAATTTAATGGTGCCCATTCTCTCTCCGTTCCGGAACACAACTTGACCCTAAAAACAAAACAAAGCAAACAAACATGAACAGAAGAGAAACGCCTATTAGCTCAGACACTGCTGATCTCAACCAAAATTCATTAACTGCAGAATGCAATTATTAATATTAGAGAAAAAACAGACGCCTGCTAGACCACAGCTGCAAAATTAAACTAATTGTTTTTAAACTGGTTGTGACTTTATCTGGTTAATTTAAGGAGCACAATATCAACAATGGAGCTAACACATGTGAATTAAAGCTGAGATATGCATCATCATTATTATCATAGCTATTTATTAAACATCCACATGTCCTGTGTTATCCCAGGACAAGTCTTTGGGGTGCTGGAAAGACAGAGGCAGAAGGGAGGCCCAACAGAGCCTGGCTGTGCCCGCTCCCCTGCCTCCCTCATAACGATGTGTGGCTTGGCTGGGGCTATTTGGCTTGAGGACCAGAAGGGGACTGAATGTCAGCATTTCTTTTTGAGGACAGAGAATGTTTTTGTAAGTTCTTCCTGAGTGATGACATCAACCCCAATTATAACGGGGCTACGGGGCAGCATAAAATTAAGATTCTTGAGCCTGAGACATGACTAGTGTCACCAGCAGCTGAGTACCCTTCATTAGAGACTCTGGGGGCCAAGACAGCAAGTGTCATCTGCACATCTGCTTTGCTGGCTGATACAAGGGAACCACATTCTGGGCTAAATGAACTGGGAACATGAAGAAGGATGATGGTCACTTCTTGTCAACTGATGGTCCACCTAAACTTCTGCAACCATGCAAGGATATTGACACAGGTTATATCAATGGGGCTCATGACAAGCTTGAGTGGAAAGGAGGATAATCCTGATTTTGCAAATCAAGAAACTGACCAAGGGGAGGTTAAGCACTGTATAGAACGGGGGTCGGGAATCTTTTTGGCTGAGAGAGCCATGAACGCCACATATTTAAAAATGTAATTCCGTGAGAGCCACACAACACCCCGTGTACATTACACATTATCCAATAAAAATTTGGTGTTGTCCCGGAGGACAGCTGTGATTGGCTCCAGCTACCCGCAACCATGAACATGAGTGGTAGGAAATGAATGGATTGTAATGCATGAGAATGCTTTATATTTTTAACGTTACTATTTTTTTTTATTAAAGATTTATCTGCGAGCCAGATGCAGCCATCAAAAGAGCCACATCTGGCTCGCGAGCCATAGGTTCCCGACCCCTGGTATAGAAGGTCACAGTAAGTTGCTGGAGTTTAGATCCCAGTTTGATTTTAATGTCCATGCTATTTCACTCCAGCATGTTGTTTCTGATCCAGAAATAAATTCCTTCCTAGCTTCCCACTGATGGGAAATTCGGAAAAGCAATGGTCTTAAAGGTGTACTGCTTAACTCACAGTTACACCCATACATCATCAGGTAATAGCACAGACAAATTCAGATCTCGCTCAATTCTCGGGAGAAAGTGCCAGAAAGTATCTTCCCTTGGAGGAAACCCAAAGTCTAAAGCCCTGCGGCTTTTGGCACAAAGAGAGAATCACTCAACCTGTGTTCTCAGAACAAGAAACACCTTCTAAGGCCACGTTGACACTTTTTTGAAATCCTGAAGACAGCTGTGAGTAGTATCAGTTTGAAACTAATGCCCACCGAATTCTATATTTAGGTGCCGGTAAGCAGTTCCCTGGTGTGTGAAAACACTTCAGTGTAAGGTGAGACAGGAACTGTGATTTTATTTCTAGGGATGATTGAAAAACACCAAACTTCTTCCAAAAGGATCACTTCTGTGCAAATGGACCACTTTGCACGGGTGGAAAGGATACAGACATGACCCACAAGGAGGACACTTCTTTGTCTGACAAAGTAGAGATCTAACTCCCCCATCTCCTGCCAAGCTTTGAAGAATTCTAGGGACTTCTAGATATAAAATATGGACAAATTCCGCATAATCCTTATTAGTTCAATTAAAAGGCACATGGAATACTATTCAAAGCTTGGGCAGAGGAAGGGATGAGAATCTCCCTCTTTTTTTTCCTCCCTTCAGTTTTTAAACAGAACTAATCAGTCCATGTTTGAATTTTTTTTTCTTTTTTTTTTTTTGTATTTTTCTGAAGCTGGAAACGGGGAGAGACAGTCAGACAGACTCCCGCATGCGCCCGACCAGGATCCACCCGGCACGCCCACCAGGGGCGACGCGCTGCCCACCAGGGGGCGATGCTCTGCCCCTCCGGGGCGTCGCTCTGCCGCAACCAGAGCCACTCTAGCGCCTGGGGCAGAGGCCAAGGAGCCATCCCCAGCGCCCGGGCCATCTTTGCTCCAATGGAGCCTTGGGTGCGGGAGGGGAAGAGAGAGACAGAGAGGAAGGGGGGGGGTGGAGAAGCAAATGGGCGCTTCTCCTATGTGCCCTGGCCGGGAATCGAACCCGGGTCCCCCGCACGCCAGGCCGATGCTCTACCACTGAGCCAACCGGCCAGGGCCCATGTTTGCATTTTAAGACCTGTCAAACCTTTTTTTTACTCACAATGATCTGAGCCAGTGTCTGAGTTATGGACGCAGCATAGTACCTCATCTACAATAGGCATTCAGTAAAGGACAGTTGTAGTTTTCATTTAAAAAATGTTTACTAGGAGAGAGCTGAAATAAAAAAGATTTTTTTTTTAAGCACCAGGAAGCTTTCCAACCCTTGGGAAGGGATTTTCCACACTGCGTGACTTCAGCTGGTAAAAGAGTGAACTGCTGGGCCTTTATCCAAGGTGTCCTCATCTCTCAGAAACACCGGTTCCCGGGCGACCGAGTTCTGGACCCACGCTGAGCATTTTGGCATGGGAGAAATCTGAGAGTTCTGTGACTATGGTGACTGAGTCCGGACACCCAGGTGGGTAACAGGCTATACGGAGGATTTACACCAGAGAAGAAGCCAAGGGCTCTGGGAGGCCCCTTCTGAGGAAGATGCGTTGTGTGACTCCTTCCGAAGGAGTCACCACGGCACCTGCTGGGTTTGACCACTGAAGCCAACTCTGCTATCCTGACCACGGCTGACAGGACAGGGACCATCGTCCCAGCCAAGCCAACCTCTTTAAGACTGGATATGAGGAGGGCCACATGCTAATCAGGCGATCGTCACGAAATTCTGCTGTATAGGTGTCCTCCCTCGTAAGAGGTGGTCAAGTCACACAATGTGGCACAAATATTAGCTTACTCCAGGCCGTGGACTCCTGTAGGTACCGACTGATTCCTGCTTTTTGAGAGCTTTATGTTTGATTAGGAGGGACAGACAAAACAAGTTTGAATAAGATAATTTCAGTTAGTGGAGCGTGCTGTGAAGGAAATAGGAAGGGAGGAGCCGGGCAAGAGGAGCCAGTCTGTTGTGCAGTGAAGGAAGACCTCACCGCGGAGGTGCAGTCAGGGAGGGCCTCACTGCAGAGGTGGCAGAAGCGCTGAGGCCTGCGTGGTCAGAAGGAGATACTCCAAGCAAAGGGGAAAGCCACGCAGGGCATGACCCTCGGGTGGAAAAAAGACCAGAAAGGGTCAGTGTGGGGAGTAGGGAGGGAGGGGGAGCAGATCTTGTTCTACCTGGACGTCATGACAGGCTCTGGAGCACAGCCAGGAGCGCAGGGCTGGGAGGTTGAGCTGGTAAGCACTATGATCTGAGTTAAAACTGGAGAAGACTGCGCTGGCTGTCAGGTGGAGAATGGAGGGAGTGTGGCAAGCAAGGAAGCAGAGAAACGGGAGGCTCTGGCAGCCAGTGATCCAGATGTGAGGTGACAGCGGCTTAGGCTAGGGTGGTGGCCAGATTCTCTCTCTTCCCAGCTCAGAGGGCAGCGCCAAGGTGGCTGAGCACTGTGGCCCAAGTAGCAGCGGACTGTCACCCTGCTCCTCCCGTACTGAGCGGGGGATGTCCTGGCGCGCTGCCCGGGTGTCCCCATCAGGACGGAGGCACTTACTTCCCAGCTGCCCACACGGTGGCTGCAGCTGAGTTGCCCTGCAGCCAAGGGATCCGTGCCAGTTAAGGTATGCCCCTTCCTGGGGCCAGTCTACATTCAACGGTCAGTGTGGGGGGACGTCGTTCCAGCCCCCATACCTCAGTTCAGGTCAACTGTGAAAACCCAGGGGATCCAGCGGTCCCTGTCGGGTGGCTGAGGCTGCAGTCACCGCTGCCTCACATGTCAGCTTGTCCCTCAGCCCGATCCACTTCCCTTCCTGAGAACACCCCTTCATAAACTTCCTGTATGCTCGTCTTTGTCTCAGAATCTATTTCCTGGGTAACTCCACCTAAGACACTTGCCATCAGCGGTCACTGGGACTGTCTTTCTTGCAACCTGAGGGGCGGGGGGGCAGCCTGAGTGATGAGGGCGTGGGAACAGGGCAATGGATTCTGAGTAATGCCTATGCAGCTACCGGATTTGCTCTGGTTTCCCTATAGCTCGGTAGTTCCGTTCAGCCAGGCAAGTGGGGCCGGCTTTGGTTTCTTAAACCCCAGCTTGAGGATTTTTTTTCTCTCCTCCCCACACATATTGATATATTCTTTATGTATATATAAATGCTGTGACTCTCCTTAAGCTTCCGCCGTGTGCGATCCCAGGGCTGTAACCGAGGATCAGCACATCCCCTAGTGATCAATCCACGTGATGCATTAAATTCCGAAGCAATGGGGAACCTGTTTCCTCTGGCTGGGGTGGTGGCTGGAATGTCTGTTGGCTCACAATCCATACTCACTCTCTATCCTCCTGTGCATTACAGGGGCCCAAAGCCCAGAAACCACATTTCCCAGAATCCCCTGCCAGCTGGTTTCCATTTAGGTTCTGCTAATGAGCACATTCATGGGAGATTAGAAAGTATGCATGAGGGAAAATCTATTTTTCTTTTCTGCTTTGGTTGCAGCAGCAGGAACTGTGAGGGACCGCAGGTGTCCATAGACCCCGGTGGCCCTGGCCTGTCAGTGTGGGGGGCGCTCTTGGCTGCCTGCTCCGCGGCCAGTGCAGGGGGGGAGGACGGTCCCCAGAACAGTAGACACAGTAGCTGCAGGAACGAACCTCAGAGACCAGTGTGGCTTGGGTCTCCTTATTTCACTTGCATTCCAAATCATAGCTGTGGTCATTCTTATCAACTCCTCAGAAGTTAGAAACCATTGTTCATCAGGAAGCCGTTAATCAGGAAGCAAACAGAAGCCGCTGCAGGCATCGCAGAGGCAGTGGCAACACCATTCCCCTTGCGTTTCCCCCAGCCCGAGGGGCTTGGCCACTTCCTAAATACTCATCTCTGGTGGTAGCACCAATCCGTTTTGCTCCTCGTGTCCCTTCCAACAAAATTATAAACAAACTTCCTATCTTAAATCTCCCTATGAAATGCCTGACGTGATTTCTATTTTCTTTTTAATTTTATTTATTGATTTGAGAGAGACAGAGAGAAAAAGAGAGAAACATCGATTCGTTGTTCCACTTATTTATGCATTCATGGGTTGATTCTTGTACGTGCGCTGACCAGGGATCAAAGCTGCAGCATTGGCATATTGGGACGACACTCTAACCAACTGAGCTACTCAGCCAGGGCTTCTATTTTCTTGACTACATGCTGATTGATTATGGATTCTAACGTCTGAGGAGTTTATAAGAATGACCACGGAGCTTATTTGGAATGGAAATAACGAAGGTAAAACCCCAGGTGGGTAATTTAGAAGGATTTTTGTTTTCCTGGAAAGGATGTGGCTAATGTAAAGGAAAGCGGTCTGCTTCCTAAAAGTCGATCCATACTAACAGTTCAGGCTGACCTGGGAGCCATAGAGCTGCTTTTTCTTCTTCAGAGAAATCTTCAGAATGCATACGATAACAGAGAAGAGAACTAGGTTGCAGCATTCGCCAGGCAGGAGTAAATACCGGCATCCGTGTGACCTTGGACAGTCATTGAGTATTTCTGAGCATCAATTCCATTTGAAAAAGAGTAAGAATATGAGCTCCTCAGGATTGTTTGTGAGAATTAAAGCAGACAATTACGAAAAGGGCATAAATGAGGACTGGAGCATGATAAAGGGTCACTCTTATAATTCTTCCAGGTCATTTGAGTTAGCAAAATTCTACTTGATGTCCATTCAGAATCCCCAGAAATATCAGTGGCGAGTAAAATGTACTATAAGGATTCCAGCTGCAAGTTCAGCAGCTTCCTCTTAGAAAGACTGTTTCCATTGTTCATCCTAATGTTTTAAGCATGAGTAAAACTCACTCCAGTGACAGTTTGTGATTTGTATGGGTCAAGCCCCATGTTAGTCTCTTTCAATTTCACGGTGGAGGGCAGAGAAGCCCTGCCCTGAAATGACCCGATGTCCGGCCGGAGCTGGAGGCTAGACAGAGTGAGGGCTCACTCGGTGCAGCCTAGTTGTCTAGAGCCCTGAGCACACTGAGGAACACGGTCTCTGCAGATCCCTGTGCATTTATTTAGGGAAGAATCTCCTTCTTTAACACGACCCTAACCGCGCATCTCTAGGCAGTTGTGTTTGTCTTTGGGAGGTGTGGGCATGCATGCTCATCTGAGTGTTTGATTTATGCTACGGGGAAACGAGATGTGCCCTGACGTGTCATTCAGGCAGCAAAATATCTACGGAAATGGAAGGGCGATGAGGGACCCTGGTTGGTTTACCAGGTGCAGAAGCACATCTCTATCTGTGTGAATGATCCCAGCCCACCTTGGACCATTCTGCTGCCAGCCCTCCACCCAGAACCAGGCTGGTCTCAAATGAATGATGGGGACTTGGAGAAAACCCTGGGGTTAGATTGCTGGTCAGATTTTCTGTAAAGGGTTGTAAACCTCATCATGTGGGCTTGAAGAGGAAGGTGCCCTCTCTTTCCCCCGGGATGACAGGACTTAAAAGACAAATATCCAACATTTTGGGTACATCAATGCATATATTTTTGCAAAGGTGAAAAAGACTATTTGCTGCTTGATTCCTTGGGCTATAGGACAAGTCATATTTTGCATACTATTCAACACATTTTCTTAGCCCTGGCTGGGTAGCTCAGTTGGTTAGAGCACTGTCCCAATTTGCCAAAGTTGTGGGTTGGATACGCAGTCAGGATCAACCAATGAATGTATAAAAAAGTGGAACAACAAATCAATCTCTCTCTCTCTCTCTCAAATCAATAAGTTAAAACAAATATTTTCTTATACTGAATGGTCTTTGGATAGGCCCAGGCCTCAAGGAAAGTTTGATCTCTCTACTGAGTCTTGAGCAGTGGGTTTGCAGGGCAGTGAGGGGAGGGAAGGAGAGAAAGTGTGCTCTGCCCCACTGACACCCTTCTGTGGATCAGCAGTAAATGGAGGGATGTCCTTCTGTGGGGCCATGATCGCATAGTCTGAAGGGCTTAAGTGTGGACCAGTCATGAAGGCAGGCTGGTTGCAGTGGAGAGGAGTGGGAACCCAGAGGAGATGGCTGGTTGGATGGCCCGCGTGGTGGGACCAACCCCCTTCCTTTCCTTTTAGTAATAATACAACATTCAGAAATTGATGGAATAGCAAAATATCAGAAATGAAGGAAATGTCCAAGAAATAGGGCAGTGGTAAAGGAAACTGTGATAGACACAGTAAGAAATATTATGACACATGCATTCAATCAAGCAACACTGTCCAGCATCTACCATGGGCTGGGCATATGCCAGGTAGGCACCAGATAAAGAGTGGGCAAAATCAGCATGGTCCTAGATTGCATGCAGCTTGCAGTTTGATGGGAAATACAGGCATTAAATAATAAATACACCAATAGATATATAATTACAAACTATAGTAAGTGATATTAAGGGAAAACGGTGCCATAAGGGAGAACTATAACAAGATCCCAATTTAGACTGGGGGGCATCAAGGAGAATTTTTCTGGGGAGGTGGCATTTGCACTGAGAGCTGAAGGAGTTAGCTAAGAGGGAGGTGAAGAGCATCCTGGGAAGAGTCATTGCAGGTATAAAGGTCCTGAGGCAGGAAAGAGATTGGGAAATCAGAGGAGCTGAAGTAATGCCTGTGGAGCTGAAAGCGGTAACTGAGGAGAAGATGAGCATGGAATGTGACAGGCAAGGTGGACAGGTGCGAGGCCATGCAGAGCCCTTACAAGGCTGTGTTGAGGATGCTAGGCTTAATTTTGAAAGCAAGGGTAGTGAGCCACTGAAAGGTTTTAAACAGGGGTGATCTGATCTAGATTACACAGACTTGAACATTATATTATGATGAAACTATAAAAGATAAGAAAAAATAATGATCTGATTGTGCCAGATACTGACTAGCTGTTCACCAAATCCATTTCCTTTTCCTCCTGGGCACATGGTTAGACTGCATTTTCCAGCCTCCTAGAACTATAAGGTTAGGTATGGCCACGTGACAGTTCTAGCCAATGGAATGTGGGTAAAAGAGGCACATGGTACTCCAGGTCTGGCCCAGGAAAACCCCCCACCAGACTGTTCATGCTCCCTCACTTCCCCCATCTGCTGACTAGAGTCACAGAATCTCTCAGAGAGCTCAGAGGCCTAGGGAACAGTGGGGACATGAGCCAGAGGGGCCTGGATCTAGGGACCATCATGGGGAAAGGCCCTCCACCAATCAGAAACTACTTTGAACTTTGCATAAGAGAGAAATAAGTTTTTACTGTGTTGATTCACTGACATTCTGAAATATCTTTGTTATAGCAGCTAGTGTTATTTATCCTAACTAACACCAGAATGTAAGTAAAAAAGACAAGATAAAAATGATATCTACAGTATATTCACAATCATGCAAAAATCATTCCCACCGAGTCAAAATGTTAACAGTTGGTTCTGGGATGTATGATTATGGTTTTTTTCTTCTTTTTTACTTTTCAATATCCTATAATGAGCCTGTATTATTTTAATAACAGGAAGACTTTATTAAAATGAACTTTTTTTTGAAAGGATGTTATAAGGCAGCACATTTATATAGGCAAAAATAGCAACATCATCGCCAACAAAATAATACTCTCTCTTGGAATAGATTAATTTTTACTGACAGCTTCGAGTGTTCCTGAATAAGAGCCGGGGATCTGTGCAAGCATAAGCACATTCCCCCTCAACTGGGACTAAGGGAAGAGCTGTGGACAGGGCTGAAGCCGGAGGTTCAGGTCGGCCCCACCACTGTCCAGGGAGAGAACCCGAGGCCACTCCCTTCTCATCGCTGTTCTCAGGTTGCGCTCTGCAGAACACGCAGAGATCTCATTCTTCAAGTTATTTTTAATCTCTGATGAGACATTTGTGTTTGTTCCTTTACTACCTCTTTCTCCTTCCAACACCTATTAAGCAATTCCCCATATTAAATCCCCACTGATGGAAATGCCCAGTTGGGTTTCTGTTTTGTTTTTAAGACTGGACCCCCGTCCTCTCCCTCAACCATGTATGTGTCCCTAGAGGACCTGGTCTTCCAAGCTCAAGCTGCACATGTCCGGCCCCAAGTAAAATGGCCTTCCCCACTCACATTCTCAATGGGTGCTAGCCTGTGCCTGCCCTGCCCCCACCTCAGGGGGTGCCTATTGTAATTGCCTCTGGGGATGGAGTCGCCCCGTCCCCCAGGAAAGAAGGAGCTCTTTCCTCTTTAAGGCCTGGGAAGGAGCAAGGGTACAGGCCATTTGTTAAACTGCATTGAGGTCAGTTGAGTGAGGTGGGTTCCTGAGTTTTGGGGGGACACTGGAGCAGTGTCCCTCGGGAAAAGCTATGAAGGAAGAGAAGGAGAGAGAAAGGACTTTGGGCAAAAGCAGGTGCTCAGTTAGCGGCCTGGAGGAGAGGGACTGAGGGCCAAGCGGTGCCGAAGGCAGAGGAGCTGGTTGTCACGGAGGCCCAAAGGTTATTACAGGTCGGGACCTCAGGACGCTCCTGTGGGATATTGGTACTGGGGGTCTGTGTCCCTGGGCTTATCACGGGAAATTCAGGGTTCCAGTCCCAGTTTTGTCGTCAACTCCGTGTTCCATAATTACCTTCCCTCCTCTCTCTGGTTCTCCGTTTCCTCACCATAAGACGAAGGGGCAGTTGCCACATACTGTATTTGTTGAGAGCTTCCTCCAGGACATGCCGTGCTTATGCCAGACCCTGGGGAGTTGTAAGGACTAAGCCAAAGTCCTTGTTTTCTAGAAGCTCCCATTCTAAAGCAGGTGACAGGTTAGCAATACAAACAATCGCCAGGCAGTGTGATAACTGGTAGGAGAGGGTGGTTACGGAGGTCTGGGGAAGCACAGGGGGAGGGCACCTCTCTCCTGGGAGTGGCTTGGAGGGGACGGGACAATCAGTGGGTTAACTGGGCCATGGGGGTGGGAGAAGGAATGTTCCAGGCGGAGGGAACAGTGTATGTAAAGGCTTAGAGGCAAGGTGGCTTTCTGGAGAAGCAGAAGGAAGGGCACGGTTGCTGGCGAGTGGTACGCAAGGGATAAGGGGCTGGTGGGGACGAGGAAGGTGGGAGCCACATCAGACAGGGCTTTGGACCTCATGTTCCAAATGGGGGCCACCGAAGAGTTGTAATTCAGGAGGTAACAAGTCCAACGTGCTCTTTAAAATGAAGGGAATCCTGCCATTTTTGACAATGTGGGTGGGCCTGGAGGACAGTATGCTAAGTGCAACTAGCCAGACACAGAGAGACAAGTACTAGATGGTATCACTTACATGCGAACTATACACCATAGTTCAACTCAGAGAAGCAGCGAGTAGAAGGTGGTGGCCAGGGGCTGGGGAGGGGAAGAGGCCACACGGGCGGATGTCAGTCAAAGGGTGTAAACTTTCAGTTATGCAGGGTGAATAAGCTCTGGGGATGTAACGTAGAGCATGGTGACTGCAGTTAACCCTGCTGCACCTGACACCCACTAAGAGGATAGATGTTCAATGTATTCACCAAGAAAAAAAAAAAGGGTATGTTAATTAGCTTCATTGTAATGACCATTTCATAATGTATGTATATGTGTATCTATCAAATCATCACGTTGAATACCTTAAATATATATAATTTCTATTTGTATACCTCAATAAAGCTAAAAAAAAAAAAAAAAAAGAAAAGCTACTTTGGTGGCTGCATGGAAAATGAATGGGCACAAGGAGCACTTGTGGAGTCCAAGGGAGAGATGAAGGTGACATGGATGGAGAAGAAGCGATGGTTTAAAAGATGGGAAGAAGGTGAAAGTGACAGGGCTTAGAGATGGCCCCACTGTGAGGGCCGAGGAAGGTGGAGAAGCAGAGAGCGCTTTCCTCCTGCTTTGGGCAGACGGATGGGTGGTGGCGCCGTTCTTCGCCCGCACCCGCACGGTCAGCAGAGGGGAGCTGGCGGGGCCAGCGAGAGGGTCTTCGCCCGGGTTGCTGAGTGGTGGCTGAGCCAGGGAGCCTGGGAGCTGCAAAGCCATGCATCACAAGGACCCCCCCCCCCAGGCTTTCTGCCCCCACCTTCAACCTCCCCGCTTTCCTGGTCATTTGCAGATGCAAGCATCCCCACGATTAGAAATATTTAATTTTGCTTTACTGTTTGTTCTATTTTTGTTAAATAGATTAGTCTCCACCAGGAAAACCAAACTGCTGACCAGTCGAGTTGAAAGTCTGAGACATGCAATTTGCCATCTGTTGGAATCTTCACTTTAAGCTGGGGAGGGCTGCAGATTGACCCCAGGGGGCGGGGCGGGGCTCAAAGCAGACAGCGACAGCGGTACAGCAACAGTCCAGGTGTGAGGCCAGGGGCCAGGGGCCGGGGGCCAGGCTGCGGAGTGGCCATGCGGAAGGAGAGAAAGGCACAGAGCAGAGAACGTCCAAGGGAAAATGGGAAGGGCGTGGGGACTCGCAGAGGAGTGGTTCAGAAGGGGTGCTGTGTTGGGAGGTGGACCTCTGGGGTTCTAGCTTGGGGTCCCCTAGCTCTTTGGTTGCAGCCTCGCCTAGTGTGTCAGGAGATCAAGTTTATACTCTCTGAAAGCCAGGCCCAGAATGATCTTGTGTAGGAAGGAAGCTTGACTAGTCTCCTGGATGGAAGGCAAAACCCTCAGCGCACAACTGAGCAGGCAGGAGCCCGGGCAGTCCGGGGAGGGATTAGAAGGGAGCTTCTTTCCCTGCAGAGAAGGAGGAGGCTGAGAAGAATGGGAGGTGGGAGGGGCCGCAGGAGAACTGGCCCCCACAAGAGGGTGGACCGGCTCTGGGCCAGTGCAGCCTGGAATAAGTAATGTCCACCTTGAAGTTACTCAAATGACATTTTCTGGTACAGAGTTCACTCCACCTGTCCCCAAAGCTTCACTGGAACTGCTCACAAGTCCTCATAAAAGGGGAGGGCTTTTCTGTTTGTTTGTTTGTTTTATGTGGTTGTCATAATCAAGGTGGCCCAGAGCTGAGGAAAACACGGGATCGCGGGATGGTCCGACTCCTGAATGGACTCAGCAGAAGCAGAACCATGGGGATGCGAGTCCCTGAGAACGTGAAGGAACCGTGAAGCTGACTGTGGGCCTCCTAGAACTGAGGACCTGAGAAACGGGGCTTCCTGACACTCTTCCCACGCTCCCGAAGGCTGATATCAGCTCACACGTAGGGTGCTAGGCTTGGGCGGGAGGCTCCCCCGATCTTGACCGTGTCTTGGTTTCTCCATCTGTAAAATGGTTTGTGTGCAGGTCTGCATCTGCCAGTGTGCGTGCACACATGACGACATATGTACATGGTAGGACCAGGGCAAGGGGTACTGATGTGACAGCCTCCCAGGCTCCTCCCAGCCCTAATGTCCCTCAGCGCTGAGTCCCGATGAGTCACCATTCCCATCTCCCACCTTGGAAACAGCAGACTGGGCTGGCGGGCAGGTGTCCCTGGCACGGCTGATTGAAAACCCATTCTCTCTTTTGGCTCTGTTCCTCCACCAGAAACCCAGATGGCTCACAGGGGGTTGGGGACTATTCATCTGGCTTCATGGACTAAACCTAAAAATCTTCTATCAACTAAAAAAAAATCTTCCATTAGTTCTCCTGAGAAGGAAGGAGACAGGAGTTAGCAGAGGAGAAAACAAAGGGAGAGAAGAGCTGCTGGGCTGATAGCCCGGCTGGCTGTCTCGGGGTGATGGCGGTCAGGGGGCTGATGGCGGTCAGGGGGCTGATGGCAGTCAGGGGGCTGATGGCGGTCAAGGGGCTGATGGCGGTCAGGGGGCTGATGGTGGTCAGGGGGCTGATGGTGGTCAGGGGGCTGATGGCGGTCAGGGGGCTGATGGCGGTCAGGGGGCTGATGGTGGTCAGGGGGCTACTTCTGACTGCAGAAACCGGAGCGGAGGCTGTGAAATGTGTGGGGTGGGGTGCGGGGTGGAGCGGAAGCAAACACAGAGGGTGTCATACACTGTTTCCAGGGCTGGGGTGGGGCCAGCCGAAGCTAGGGACAGAGATCTAGGGACCCCTTTGGGTAAGATGGCGTCTCCCTTCTCCCAGCCCATCAGTGCCCTGGGTTGGAAGGTCTCCTCTCTTCCATCCACAGTGGCTCTTCTAAGACCTTGCTCAATTATGGGTCTCACTGGTGAATTCGACAGTCACAATCCCTTATATTTACTTCTTGTTTATAGCTATTTTACAGTGAACACTTATTTTTCTTGCTTAGCAACTGATCCTCCCCCCCCCCCCATGGATGATACTAGTATCCTGATTTTAATTTAGAGATTATGTCAGTCAGAGTCTGTGACAGCCACACTCTAAGATGGACCCCGTGACTCTCACCTGCTGGTGATCACACCTTGTACAGTCCCCTCCCATGCGGAATAGGGCCAGCCTGTGTAAACAGTCAGCTATCTCAGAAATGGCAGAGTGCAATTTCTAAGACTAGCTCATACAGAAGCTCTAGTTTCAGCCTTGCTTTCTTTCGGGCTACTCATGCTGGTGGAAGCCAGCTCCCACGTCATGAGGACACCCGAGCAGCATATGGAGAGGTCCGTGTGGTGAGGAACTGAATGCTTCTGCCAATAGCCCGCATCTACTTGCCAGCCATGCGGGTGAGCCATCTTGTAAGCGAAGCTCCAGCCCCTGTCAGCTTTAGGGGACTGCAGTCCCAGCGACATCTTGCCTGCCTGTGTATGAGAGACCCCCACACCAGAACCTTCCAGCTAAATCACTCCTGAATTCCCAACCCACAGAAAGTATCTGAGATAATACAAGTTTATTGTTGCTTTAAGCTACTACGCTTGGGGATCATTTGTTATGAAGTAATAAGTAATGAATACAGGGTCACAGGAGGAAACAGAATTCACCCTGAAGGTGCAAAAGAAGAACGTTCTTAAGGACTACTTACAGAGGAGGGTCGGAATAAGAGAGCAAATAAGGGAAGGCGATGTGCCCACAGACTAGCAATGGCCGGAGCTGTGACATACCTCAGTGCAAGGGAGCAAAGGGCTAAATAGCGTCCTCAGATCTGCCTGAGGGTGGGAGACACGAGATGCTGCAGCCATGAAGGGAGGTGCTGTGACCAGCGTGCGGAAGAGAAGACCTGAGTGGGGGCGACGGAGGATGAAGGAAAACCCGGAGACACAGATCAAGTTTGGATCAGGGTGCTGCTGTTAGAGGCACACTACCTCCAAGCCTGTTCTCAGGCTGGCGATCTCTCGGGGCTTTGAACCTGGGTCCTTTGTTATCCCAGTCCGACACTCTGTTGAGTCACGGCTGGCCCTGCTTTTGGCGTCAATGCCAGGAACAGCTTTCAAATTGTTTTAGTGACCTGCCCGGTCACTCAAGGCCAAGCAGGGCCCTCCCTCTGCTCTGGGCTGCATGTAGGCTGAACACATTCAGAGGCAGTGGCTCTCTTCAGGGAGGGGCACGGCCATCTCAGGAGATGCAGCACCAAAGCAGGGCAGGGGCTGCACCGTGACCTCCCTCCTCTTGGCCTCCAATCCCCTGTCTGTGCTCCTCACTGGCCAAACCCAACTAGAAGCCTGAGTGGGTCCCAGGTGATGTCAATGACAGGATCAGCCTCTCCCAGCTCAGAGAAGAGCCGGAAATGACGGAAATGAGTCTGTGGGAGGACAGAACCAGAAGAGAGAAAAACCAACACAGAGACGCACCTGGCCCCCCTCGCAGCCTTCTAGGAAGCTGACTCTTTGCAGGGCTGGTTCACATGACTTAGACTAACCCAACCAATGCAATCTATTCTCCGGCTACAGTGATTGGTGCAGGGATGGACACGACTCCTGTCAGCCAATAAAGGCAAAGGGGGGCTCCCTCTTTTGCTGGACTTGGTGCTGTGATGATGGGACCAGAACCAACTGTGAAGAGGCTGTCAATGGGGCTGACACAGAAGAAAGCAGACCCAGGGGTGGAGAGCTGGAGAACCTCATCCCGAACCTCACCGTTATCCTTGCTTACGCACAGTTTTCTATTACTTGCATCCTGGATGAAACCTCACCCACAGCCTTGACCATCCTTGTGGCAACCCTTTGGCGTAGGCTGGGCAGACACCATCATTCCATTGTACCAGTGAAGAAAACGAGGTTCAGTTCTCTTCATCATTTGGCAACCAGTTCATTTACATTCATAATTAAGTTCACTATATACCAGCCTAGGTTTTTGGTGTATATTTTGTGTGCACATTGTACGATTCTAGATTTCTGACCTCTATTTCAGTGGCCTTGATGCACATATGCCTGTTGTTCAGAGATGCTTCAACCTCTTTAGACACAGGTGGCACTCGATTACTAGTTTTGATCAAACAAGCAAACAAGGCATGCTGGTTGGGAAGATTTTCCAAGAGCACACATCTTGCAGGCAATGGATCTGAGTCTGGAAGGCAGGCCTAAAGCAGGCCCTCAGGCCTCTCCTGCCCCAAATGGGAAAGGTCTTCCTTTCACAGCTTGTTTTTCTTTCATACTTTCCTCTTTTTCCTGCTCCCTCATTGGACTGACGCACCTCATGAGGCCCTTTAGGGGGCAGATGGACACTCCAGGTGAACCTGACGAGGTTAGGCTGCTCACTCAGTGGTTCTCAGGGACGCTGGAACCGAGCAGGGCTGCTTTTCCATCTGGTCGGGGAGGCAAGGAGGAAGACATCCTCTCCTGACTCTTGTGTTGCTCAGAGGCCTTCCAGTGGCTCACTTCGACCCCTGCAACCCAGCCCCTGCCTCCTTTGGTGGTATCTCCAACTCCTCTTCCCCTCACCGACACTGTCCCAGCCACGCTGTCCTACACGCAGTTCCTAAACACTCCCGCTTCCTTGCCTGCTTGATAATTTTTGATTAGCTGTCAGACCTTTCACTGGATGCTCAATTTTTAAGAATATTCCTTTAAATATTTCTAAGCTTTGTCTGGAACATATTGTAATTAAGCTGCTTGGAAAGAGTCTGGCCTTTATGAAGCTCGCTTTTAAACTCTGGTTGGTGGGAACAGAACCACCTTTAGTCCAGGGTTAATTTTAACCCCACCACTGAGACAATATTCTTCTGAGTATCCTCTATGTATTATGAATTTGCTCCAGCCTGGCTGCTGGGAACATGAACGATTCCTGGGCCTGCTCTCAGGATCCCTCTGCCTGCTCCTTCCTGCGGGCCCCCTGCCCAGTCTCAGGGGGTCCCCTCGTTACACAGCAGGTGCTGGTGAGTGTACAGCTGAGGCTTGCGGGGGGGGGGACCCTCTGCATCTCTCCGCTGCTCTCCCCTCTCCGCGCAGCTCTCCTGTCTGCTACCCTGCCTGCAAGTTCTAGCCTCCTTGGGCTCTAGAAATCCAAATTCTCGACTCTTTCTCCTCAATTTGGCCAGACTATCGGGAAGTGTTTGGGCCCCCCGCCTCCTTCCAGTGCCGTGGCCTTAAAACTGTCCAGGCAGTTAGCTGGGCAGTCACAAGGCTCACTCCTTTGGGCCCCTTCCCTCCGGGGTCCCACTCCTCTGCTGTCTGTACCGCACAATTGTCAGAACACTGCTGCTCCACACAATTTGACTGGGGTTTCTAGTTGTTTGAGGCAGGAGGGTAAATCCACCCTGTTACTCCTCTATCTTGGCTGGAAGCACAAACTCCCCCACCCCAAGTGCCCAGACACTTTTACCCCAAGCTTTTGCATGGCTGCCCATCTGCCTGGACCACTTGTACCTTAGTCATCACATGGCTCACCTTCCTCACGTCTTCTGTCAAATGCTCCCTTCCCAGCGAGCCTCCTCTGGCCATCCTGCTTCAAACTTCTCGCCATTCCCCGCCCACTGGTGGCATTTCCAGCCCTCCTTCCCTTCCTCATGTTCCTTTTCCCCCCTTCTGAATAGTAACCACTGCCTTCTAACATACTATGTAATTTACCTATTCAATACGTCAATTTTTAATTGCCACCTTGCACTAGATTGTAAATTCTCCGTAGGAAGGGACTTCTGATTGTTTGTTTGGTTCACGGCTGCATCGCTAGCTCCCAATACAGAACCTGGCCCATAGTAAGTTCACAACAATTATTCACTGAATAAATGAATGATTGAAAAGATAATAAAAAGACCCCATGAAAACAGCTGGGAAGGCTGGAAATTATGACGCATCTGTGAAGGGCAGCATGAAGACGAAGAGCTGGGAACAGGCTGTGGCCCGGGGATGCAGCTCCTACAATGTTAGGATGTATCCTAACGTTGGCCAGAGATGATCTAGGAAGAATGATCTGGTGACTGTAAAAGAAAGAGCCAGAAAAATGAGCAGCGGAGGAGAGAGGGAAGAGAGGCGACATCTGGGATTTCACGGAGTCAGCAGAACTTGGCAGGTGGAGGGAGGAGTTGAGATGACACCTGTATAGACTGCCCTATACAGGTGTAGAGCAGTGGTTGGTGTGGCAGTGCAACCTTAGTTTCCAAAGCATTCCACGCAGGGCGGCGGGGATGTGGGCAGAAGCGTAATAAGAACACGGGCATTCGAGGTGGCTGACGTCAGGTCTGAAACCTGGGCCCCGACACCTTTCACCTTGTGAACCTGGGCGGGTTCCTCCGCCTCTTGAGTTTTGGTTTCCTCGTCTATAAAATGGTACTCATCACATTTCCCTCACAGGCTGGGCTTGCTCCCAGGAAATTCAGAACTTCGAGGGCGTCTGTCAATGTTGGTTCCCATATCATGAGAAACTTTTCTCCTTCACTACTTCAGAGTCGCAAGAGGCCTCAGATGTCTGAGAATTGCTTCTCTGACCACATTGGGCAACATCATCAGGATCCAACAGATGAATGAGGCACAAAACTCAGCCCCAGCTGAAGTCCACTAACTGTCCGACGGGGAGATGCGTGGTGAGTCACTGCCTGTTATGATTGCTACTACTCAAAGAGTTGGGATGGGAAGCACTGGCCCAAGGAGAAGGCGCCCAGCTGAACATCTGCTCCAAATCCCGCTGCAGCGGGGGTGGGTGAGGAAAATAGGACACGTTTCTTTACACTGGAGTTTAGAACCCCAGGATACTCTGTTCACAAGAGACTTTAATTCCCAAGACAGCTGTCCAGGGGCTAAGGCCATTAAACATGGATTACTGATGCAACTTTTCATAAGCTAGCTGAGAGAATTACTAGATTGAGGATGAACAGGGAATTTTTCTGTACACTGCAGAAAGCACCGCAGAGTCTGCGCGCTCTGCAGGGGCCCTGCCACGTGCTGAAAGGGAACTGACAGTGGTTATGTGGATTAACTATCACCACATATGGCTTACTAAAGGTCCCGTGTGCTTGAGGGAGAATCTAGGTCACTGTTTTGTTTTATTTTGATATGATTGATTTGAGAGAGAGAGAGAGAGAGAGAGAAACACCAATTTTTTCCACCTATTTATGCATTCATCAGTTGACTCCCGTATGTGCCCTGACCGGGGATTGATCCTGCAAACCTGGTGTTACTGGGATGACTCTCTAACCACCTGAGCTATGCGGACAGGGCTCTAGTCACTGTTTTGTTACACACTGTGGGTCTGTATGGAGGCCCACACTGGTGGGTGTGTATGTATGTATATACATACACACATACCGAATTCCCGCACGCATCATACCTTTACACTAAGAGTCCTACTAGAGTCACAGTCTAGAGCTGATCAGTCACAACAGTAGCTAATTGTATGCACCTGAGGTCTCAAACCTCAAGAGTTCTTCGAGCAGGCCTATGCCCTATGTGAGGCAATATCCTACATATTTGTTCTACATGTTCAAGATGGAATTAGATAATATGCCCTCAGTTAACTGCACTCCAACCAGTGGGGACCCAATCAGCAGAGCTTTGGCACTGAGGAGAAAGAGGACTGGAAACTGAGGCCCGCACGAGGGCAGAAAACACTCAGGGCCTCTCTGGCATCTACTTCAGCCTCGTTTCCCTTCCCTACTCATTCATTTCTAACAGAGAAGCAGGGGCCCTCTAAAAATGGGACAGAGAGGGGAAGAGCAGCAATATTGATTGAGAGCCCATATGTGCCAGGAACTGTGCCAGGTAGGGACGTGTCAGTTAATCCTCGCGACAATCCTGTGAAGCAAGTATTAACATATCCCGTTGTACACATGGGGAGACTAAAGCTGGGGGATTACTAGCTAAAGACTCTTGGTTAGTAAACGCCAAGACTGGATTAAAAATCTGGGTCTTTTGAAGTTAATATATTTTTTAAGCCTTCTTGTTTGTTTTTTCTTTTTAAACTGAGACCTAAAGTAACATATACTCACTGTAGAACATTTGGAAAAGAGAGATAAGCAGAGAAAGGATTCCGTCCAGAGACAACCACTGCTAACATTTTGGAGTGCATTCTTTATATACTTTCAAGTTTTAATCAAAAGTGGAAATTTACCCCACAAGCCCCTGTGGCCTATCCTTTTTCCCCCCACTAAATAATATATTATAAACAATATTCTATGCCATTAGATATTATTCTATAATGGTCTATTTGTTTGTTTGTTTGTTGTTTTGTTTTTAGCAAGAGTGAGGGAAGGAAGAAGGGAGAGAGATGAGAAGCATCAACTCATACGGTAGTCATTTTAGTTGTTCATTGATTGCTTCTCACACATGTCTTGACTGGGGAGCTCACGCCAAGCCATTGACCACTGAAAGAATCCCACACTCAAGCTGGCAACCCTGTGCTCAAGCTGGTGAGCCCGCGCTCAAGCCAATATGAGCCCGCGCTCAAGCCGGTGACCTGAGGATGTTGAACCTGGAACCGAGTGTCCTGACGCTCTATCCACTGTGCCACCACCACCGGTCAGGCTATAACAGCTATTTTAATGGCTTCCAACAATTCCACTGTATCAGTGCATCAAAATTTGTTTAGTTAAGCCAAGGCATTGTACATTTAGGTTATTCTCAGTTTTCCTTCTGCCCCCACCAAGACAAATCATGTTGCCAAGAGCTCCTTAATTGGCCCTGTCTTTGACCATATAGCAATCGCTTCCTGAAGAACACTTCCCAGGAGGACAGTTTTTTCGGTCCAAGGGGATGGGATGTAATACTCCTCCCACAGGGCATGAGAAAGTCTGAGTGCTCGTTTCTAGAAAACATTCTCCCACTTGCTCCCCGTGTCTGATTCTCCTAACCCCACCCGTCCTTTGCAGTCCCGTCCCCTGGTCGGCAAACTGCGGCTCGCGAGCCACACACGGCTCTTTGGCCCCTTGAGTGTGGCTCCTCCCCAAAATACCACGTGCGGGTGCTACCTCGATAAGAAATGTACCTACCTATATAGTTTAAGTTTAAAAAATTTGGCTCTCAAAAGAAATGTCAATTGTTGTACTGTTGATATTTGGCTCTGTTGACTAATGAGTTTGCCCACCACTGGTCTAGGCTAAAAGTCTATGCTCCTGGCCTGGGAGCCTTTTCAAGTTGAAACCATGGTGACTAACAGAATGTGAGCCACACAGGTCATTTAAAATTATTCAGTGGCCCTGGCCGGTTGGCTCAGCGGTAGAGCATCAGCCTGGCGTGCAGGAGTCCCGGGTTCAATTCCCGGCCAGGGCACACAGGAGAAGCGCCCATCTGCTTCTTCACCCCTCCCCCCTCTCCTTCCTCTCTGTCTCTCTCTTCCCCTCCCACAGCCGAGGCTCCATTGGAGCAAAGATGGCCCGGGCGCTGGGGATGGCTCTGTGGCCTCTGCCTCAGGCGCTAGAATGGCTCTGGATGCAACAGAGCGACGCCCCAGAGGGGCAGAGCATCGCCCCCTGGTGGGCGTGCCGGGTGGATCCCGGTCGGGCGCATGCGGGAGTCTGTCTGACTGCCTCCCCATTTCCAGCTTCAGAAAAATGAAGAAAAAAAAATTCAGTCACCGTATTAAAAAAGTAAGATGAAATAGGTAAAATTAATGTTAATAAGTTTTATTTTGCCCAACATATCTAGAATAATATTATTTCAATTGTAATCAACATAAAAATTATGAATGATATTGTACATTTTTTTTTTGCATGTAAGTCTTTGAAATCAGGTGTATAATTTACACCTGCCATATTTTAAGTGCTCTTGAATGGGGCTGGGGTGACCACACCAAGCGGTGCAGGTGTAGAATGCAGCTGACTCCCTCCTGTTTTCCTATGAACACAGGGCCTGGCATGAGTGGACGAATGTCCCTCCAGATGGCCTCATCCTGTCTCCAGCAGGAAGTGGTTCTCTCTGCTGTGACTCCCTAGAGCCTGGACACCTTCCATCTTAGATGTCTCTCTAAAGTTCATCCAGTTCTATCCGATACACAGCTGTGTCACTACAGGGGTGCCAGCTGTGCCTGCACCATGACTCAGAGTCTACCCCTGTCCAATGACTGTTAGGGACACAGTCCCAGAAAATGAGATGTTTAATGTGTTGGTACCAGGGTGTGTTTATGTGGAGGGTGGGGGCTGAGAAGATGAGTGGTGACTATCCCCAAGCCTGACCCCAGCGCCTAGGTCTGAACTCTATGGAGAGAAGGGCTAGGTGGAACTAAAGGGACTAGATTCAAGGGGAATCCTGTAGGGCTCAGGTACAGCAGTTGAACTCTGAGCCCAGTCAGTGCTGTGCTGGGAAATGCTTAACAAAAGCCCTCTGAGGGGGCGAAGGAGGAAGCCCTGATTCACAGTGTTTGCCGATTGCTGTGGTGTAAGTACTCCCATTTCAAACTACTGACAAGCATCACAGAACAGGCAGTTGGGAAGACATGTACACAGTCAGTTGTAAGGAGCTGATACAAGTCAGTTCCAACACAGCTGATACAAGTCAGTTCCCGGCTCAGCAAGGAGCGGGCGGCCTTCCTCTCCAGTGAGGACTGAGTCTAGCACAGCCCCGGGGGCCCCCCTACATTGTGGGGTACTGGGGTACAAAGATCTGGGGAGAGGGCAGTGAGAGGCCTTTATAAGCAGCTTGTAGACATTGATGTCACCAAGAAGCCATGGAACTTGGCCTAACAAGGACCATTTGTGAGGACACTGAGTTGCCTTCCTGAGGAAAAGCTGAGAGAACTGTGGGAGGAGGACTGGGACCTGAGGTCACGCTGTTTCACAGGTAGGGGCCACACACCAGGAGGGTTCCTTACTGTTGTAACCTTGTTTGTAGACAGACTGAAGAGTCTGGCCATACATCATGTCTGCTCCCCACGGACTCTGAATGCCTGAGGACTCAAATCAGATTTGTTCTGCACGTTCGTATTCTCTGTTTTGTTTTTGTTTTTGTTTTTAAATATTAATGGGGTGACATTAATCAACCAGGGTACATAGGTTCAGAGAAAACATCTCCAGGTTATTTTGACATTTGATTATGTTGCATACCCAACACCTAAAGTCATACAGTCTTCCGTCACCTTCTATCTGGTTTTCTTTGTTTTTAGTGAGTGTTTGCCAGACATCTTTCTGGACCCAATCTTTGCCTCTGCTACACAGAGAATTTCTCTGTGGAATTAGGAGGGTTGACTGTACCATCTAGTTCTCCCTGGGCCACCAGGCAAATTTTCAGATTATCCAGATGTTAAATTGTACAAAATACCATAAAGTCTATAGATGCACTTCTTTTCTTTACTGTAATAATGTTCGCAGAGAAACATTCAGTTCAGAATGGGAAGTAATTGCATCAGGGGTATTATATCCTTGATCATCTCCTTTCTATCATAACTGGTCAAAAATTCAGCCTTACGATTTTCCTCTTGAACCACCCTGAGCCGCCTGCTTCCTCTCTGCACACTCACTGCCATGCTTGGGACCAGCACCCTGCCGTTGCTCTGGCCTCCTTCTAATCCGTTTGCTTCCACTGCAACCAGGGAAAGCTCCTTAGACACTGCCACCAGTCTGCTCCCTGCTAGGCATCTTCCCACGGGCTCCCACGGGTTTAGGGTAACAGGTGCGGCAGGATCTGGCCTCCACCCTCCCCCCCCCCCCCCAGGCTCATCCCGTTCCACTGTCTCTGCTCCAGCCGCAGGGGCTTCACTTTGCTCTCTGGGAGGTGCCGCACTTCCTCCCTCCCTCGGCCTTGGTGTTTGCCTTCCCTTTCCCAGGAGTGCCCTTCTGTCCTCTTTGCCTGCTCATTCTTCAGTCTCAGCCTCCTCAGGGAAGTCTTTTCTGACTCCCCAGAGGCGGGTTTAACGGCGGGCGCACCGGGCGCGCGCCCTGGGCCCTGACTTCTGAAGGTCCCTGCAAAACCCCAACATTACACTTTTTTCTAATGACACCAAGTTTGGTTTCATATGTGCAATTTTAACATTAATGGTACAGAATGTTTTTTATTTATTTAAAAGCATAGCTAACATGTATTTTTATTTTCCCTGTCTCTCTTTCTCTCTTTTTTTAAGGGGCCCAATATTTTCTTCTGTGCTGGGGGCCTCAACAGACCTTAATCTGCCTCTGCTGACCCCAAGCCTGGGTCAGGTCTCCATAATGTAAGCCCTATCACACACCAAGACTTTCTTTTGAAGCACTTTACATAATATTTATTTAAAATTAAAAAAAATTATTGATTTGAGAGAGAGAGAGAGAGAGTAAGGGGGGAGCAAAGCTTCAACTTGTTGCTTCACTTAGTTAGTTGTGTACTCATTCATTGCTTCTTGTATGTGCCCTGAATGGGGGTCGAACCTGCAACCTCGGTGCACCAGGATGATGCGGTATCCACTAAGCAACCTGGTCAGGGCCACACAATGAATATTTAATAGTTTTCAGAGTGATTATCTGTTCATTATCTGTTTCCTCCTGGGGTCAAGGACCATAGTTGCCTCTCCATGCTATGTCCATAGCACCCCCTGGCCTGTGCCTCTCACACTGTAGTGGGTGGTACATATTTGCAGAAGAAATGAATGAGCTAAACCTAGCTGTGGTAATAAAATTCCATGGCCCAGAAAGGGTGTTTGACTGGTTCTTGGATGTATAGGTAATTTTTTCACTGTGTACCTGATTAGGGGGAAAAACAGTGATATCTATGAAGGCCAGCTCTCTCTTCTTCCAGCTTCTAGACAGCAATCTACAGTTTGACCCGCACCTTCCTTATTTCATTTCCAGAGCAGCCCAGCAGGAGGCCCTTGATCATTGTCCTCACTCTGCAGAAGAGAAGGCCCAGATTAGAGACTTCCCCGAGGTCACACGGCTAAGATGTAGGGGACAGCAAATTTAGGTCTGTGGACTCCATGTCCAGTGCTCCTCCTGCCACACTGAAATGCCTCTCTCTCCCAGCAAGCACAGCAAGCCACCCAAACAAAAGAGTGTCACTTCAGTTTTGTCCAGATTTTTTCTCAAATAATTTCAGAATCACTTTTGCAACCGGAACATTTCTCAAAGGAAGAAAACTAGTTCATCACAGTAATCAAGGCTGTCATAGAGGATGCGTGATGATGTTTGAAAATGTAATCCTATGAATATCAGAACTGACAACTCTGAAACATCTCTAGGCTAAATCTGCTAATAACAGTCTTTAGCATGCAGGTTGGCGCTCACATGGGTTGGTGTGATACTTTTCATAGCAATAATGCCCCTAATGAGGAACTTCCTCAAAGAGGAACCGGGTAGAGGACAGATTTTAATGAGGCTGAATCCCTGAAAGGGTGAAGTGTGAGTGGAGAATAAAGGCGCACGATGAAACGTGTGTTTCTGCACATCAGATGACAAGATGGGGCCTCATGTCAGAACACGCAGTCAGCGCTTTCTAGAGGTCAGGCCTTGTACAGAAATGGAGTCAAGACATCAAGGCTACCTCCTTTCAAGGTCCTTCCAAAGAAAATGTGCTTTGACTAGAATAAAGCATACACAGATGAATTATAATGACCTCTTCTAGGCCTGTAGTTCACTCCTTCTCACCCACCACCTTACCTACTCATTCATCTTTGTCTATCTATCAGCTGCCATCAACTGACCTATCATCTACCCATCTGTCAATCCACCTACCCACTCATCTATCTATTCATCTGCCCGCATACTCACTCATTCATCCGTCTATCTACCTCTACCCCCATCCTCTATTCATCCATTCACTTACCACATATCCATCCATCCATCCATCCATCCATTCAGCCACCCAACTCTCTACTCACCAGCCACCCCTCCCTCTGTCCATCCTTTTATCCATCTGACTAGCTAACCAGTCTTTCCTGTATACTGTATTTACTATGTGAAAGCCCTGAGGAGATGTTGAAAAGGTTGGAGATGGTGGTGGTCATAAAAAATATCTGATATATTTGTTAATTCACCATCAGTTGAAACTCAAATAGAGGTAGACCATGAGCTAGCACCTGAAAACAGAAAGGTGAATCTCAGACTTCTCTGTCAAGAAGCAGGCAGTAGAACTAGCCAGCTACTTGAGAATCAAGTGATCTCACAGTAAGGACGAATGCAGGGACTTCCACGTCGCGTTGCTTGGGTTTGAGGGCCACGTTTCGATGGCCACCACAGGCGGCTTCACCCAAAACAGCTCGGCTTGTTTGTTCAACGGACACCCACCCCTTGGCCTAACACCATATTTTATTACTAAAAAAACCCCATAAATGTGGCGAAAGGACCTAAATAGAAAGGCTATATTAGCCTTAACAACAACCCCCTTCCTTCTCCCCTCCCCCCAAAAAAACCAACCTCATGTGTAAAAGTACAATACTGTTTGTTGCTCTGGTAACTATACAAACTGGCCAAGAAAACCGATATTCTGCTGTTGGTTGATTCGTCTCTTTCTTTTCTGTCTGCCCACTCTTTTGTGATTCATTGCTTAGCCTTTTCAGGGGACAACCATAGTGCCTTTCAGGATGAAGCAGAGACGAAGCAGTAAGGAGGTCACCGTTTCCCAAACCTCCGTCGCACACGCACCACCTGCACGCTTTCTGCGGCAGCCACGTACCATCTGGGCTTTTCTCGACGAAATAGCCTCCTCTTTAAAAATCTGCAAATGCAACCTTATCTCGCTACCTTAAATGTTAGTTATATTTCTGTAGTACAGATTAGAATAAAACACTACTATTAAAATAAAGACTGTAGGTCTGGAGACCAGCTAAGACTGTCCCCTCTCCCGCCTCTGAGACCTGCCGGGGGACCTGCCACCACCTCTGGTGTCCTGGAGTCGGACCTGAGGGCTTGGTCCGGGTTCCCCTGTTATGGTTTGACTTCATCTTTGTTACTGCAGAAACTTGCTTGCCAATTTTTAAATAAAAAAAGAAGGTTTAAAAAAATCTTCCGAAGAGAAAATTTGGAAAAAGAAAAAGAGTAATGTTAAATGTAATTTAACATCATTGTAAATGTTAAATGAGAGATAATGATACTGGACTTATATGTAAAATCTCTTTTGAAAAAGAAGTTTGAACACTAATGGAACAGACTGATAAATAGCTATCTACATGATGAATATGAATACCCATAAATCACACTTGAGGGGCGTGTGGGTATGTATGTATGTATGTATGTATGAATACATGTGAGTGTTCACTTGTGTGCTTATGAATGTGAGAATGTGAATTACCAACCCCAGTACTTCCTGGAAAATTAACTACTGGTGTTTGAGGGTCTGAGTGGACTGTATGCATCTGGTATCTAAATGTATCATCCTTTCTCATCATCCTCGCAATGATTTAGCACTCACTATATCCCAAATACGTTACAAACCTCTAACAAACCTCTTTCATCATCACAACCCTTTAAGACAGGCCATGGATGCACAGGGGATGCTAAGGGGCTCTTCTCAAATTCCCTCTTCATGGCAGAAGCACCATCCCCATGCCCTGGGAATATTGGCTACAAGGCTCCCAGTAGGGCCCCTGACTGGGAATTATCTTTCAACATGGAGAATAGCCTTGCCCAAGAACACAACCCTCCCAGGGCCCAGCCTCGGCTTGTGCCTGGCTGATGAGCAGATACAAAGGCCAGGCGCTGTGCTCAACAACTCTGAGACCACCCTGGCCTCTGGGGCTCCCCGAGGGTCAGCTGAAGCCTCGGCCGCAACCACACTTCAGATCAGCTTCTGGCTCTCTCCAGTCCAGCTGCCCTCACTTCCTTACCCATGTCCTTCCTGAGCTCATTTTCCCGCAAGCCTTCCGCACACGGCACTCTGTCTCTGAGTCTGTTTACAGGGATCCTGTCTAAGACACTGTCCCATTTTAGAGATGAGAAAACTGAGGTGCAGAGAGATTATATTCTTGTCCAAGTTTACCTGACTAGTAAGTGGAGCCAGGTCTGAACCTAGAAAGTCTGTCTGCAGAGTCTGAGCCCCTAACCACCTCACACTATCGCATCTTAGGAAGACAAAGGTGCGCGCCCCCTTCCAGTCTCCTCTCTACCTCATCCCAACCCATTTAAAATGCCCCGACCAGGCTCTGGCTCTCTGCTTGTCAGTTCTAGGACACTTTAATTCCATTGACAAATAAGAGAGTGGGGAGGGGGTTGCAATTCCATAAGAAAATATATCTTCCTAGCTTCCTTCACGCCCCGCCCCTCCCCAGGGCTGGCCATCAGGCAGGCAGGCACACGGTCACATCCATTGCGTGTGTGAGTCACCTCTGCATGAGCACAGAGCTGGCACCCATCAGTGTTCAAAGCCGTGCGTCTTGTCAGCTGAAATTTATGTCAGCTGTCCTCCCCTGATCGAAGAAGACTTCCCTCCTGCTTAGCGAGCTCACAGGCTAACGCACCTTGACACACACTGAGGGCATCGTCTGGCCTCGTACAAAGAGAAATCCATGGGATGTGTCCTGGAGCTCTTCAAAATGGTTCTTCCAAGTCTGAGATCAAAGCATCGGCAGAGTTGGCTCCTTCCGAGGACTGGGGGAGAGTCAGTTCCACGACCCTTTGGGTAGTTTGCTGGCAATCGTTGGCATTCCTCAGCTTAGAGAAGCATCATCCCATCTCTGCCTTCTTCTTCACCTGGCATTCTCCCTCTGTGTCTGTCTCCTAAGTTCCCCTTTGTACAAGGACACCCGTTATATTAGATGACCCTATTCCAGCAGGGTCTCATCTTAGCTAATTACATCCGCAGCAACGGTATTTCCAAATAAGCTCCTGTTCTGAGGTACTCTGGGGCTAGAAGTTCAAATGTGGATTTTTAGGGAAACACAATTCAATCCATAACATGGGTTATTATGAGGATTAAATGAGATAATGCATTTAAGAGCTTAACATAATACCCAGCTATAGTGAGCATTCAAAACTATAGCCATTCCTATTGTCATGACATTTGTCATTACAGTAACTGTTACAATCACCACCATGTCACTGGCTCCTTCCTTTGTTTCTCTCAGGGACCCAGACAGAATCTGTACCTAGGACTGCTGTTGAAGCTGTTATAAAATGATACACACCCCCACACTGCTTTTCCTAAAGAAACAGCTATTTTCCCCCGACTTGAGGAAATCAAACTTGCACGCTTTGGAAGGCTAGGCATCAATTCAAACACATTACTAAACCACATTATTTTGATTTTTCAAATTTATCTGACAGCAGAAGGAGTAGGTTTCTTTCCTGTACGTTATCTGCAGGCATTTGTAATTGTGTTTAGATACACGGAGGGAGGGCAGCCAAGCGGCGCCCAGAACACGAGGTTGGGAGACACCTGCATTTAGAATCAGAAGACGGTGTGGTTCTGAACTAGGCTCACCACCAACGCACCCTGGGACCCTAGCGCAGCTATTTTGTAGCCTCATTGAGCTATAATTTCCCAATTTACTCAACCAACAAAAATGTATTTCATGGACTAAGAGCTAGTATTACACAAGGCACCAGGGATGCAGAGAGAATAACCTGCCCCCGTCAAGGGGCTCCCAGGCTGACAGTCCAGCGGGAAGGGCTGATGAACACACAGTAACCCAGGGCAGACGGGGGACCACAACAGCGTCCGCTCCTAATACGGGGAAAGTGGTTCCTGGTCTCTCTCCCATGCATCCCACATGCTTGTTTGGTCGGTGAGTTCCTTGGGGGCAAACCTGTACTTTCTCCTGCCTGGCCCACATCTGGCTTATCACAGGGATGCTGGTTAGGTCCATGGAACGCCTAAAAGGTTAAGAACATTGGCTTTGAGTCAGCCAAGATGGGGCAGTTTTGAATAAATTGTTACTCGCTACCTTTAGGATGGTGGGTAAATCATTTATCTTTGCTCAGCCTGTTCTTTTAAAATCTATGACACGGTCATTAATTATTTAGTTATTCATTCACTAAGCAAATATTTATCAGGCACCTACTATGTCCCAGACACCTGGTTCTAAGTCTCAGGGATACAGCCGAGAACAAAACAGACAGTAAGTAAGTAAAATCTGCTGCACATCAGAGGAGGGTGAGCATTGCAAAGAAGAATGTCCGCGGTAGGAGTTGCACTTTTAAATAGGGTGCCAGGGAGGGCCTCACAGAGGTGACATGTGGACAGAGATGTGACATAGGCAAGAACTAGCTGCAGCTCTCTGGGAGGAGTGTTCCAGGCAGTTGGAATCACACGCCCCTCCCTACCATGTGGCTGTTTTGAGCATTACGTTCAATAGTGTGTGATCAGGGCTTAGGATGCTGCCTGGGTTGCAGTAGGAGCTCATTAATTGGTTGCTGTTATTAGAATTACTTTAATAAATGTGATTGTGTCAAGGAACAAAGGAGATGGAGACTATAAATGTACACAGGACAGCCACACATCAGGATTATTATTATTATAGTTGTTGTTTATTACTAGCAATTACCTCTAGGAAAGGCTCAGGGGGCCCATCAGCAGCTCCCCTCCCCCGCAGGCCCCAGGACTTGAGCCCCAGAGAGGGCTGATGGGAGAGGGGGTAAAGGACTGGTTTCCCTGCTGCCTCAGGAGGGAAGCAGGGAGAGCCCCTCACCCCATCCCAGTACACACATACGCGCGTGCACACACATGTGTGCACACCTGGGAGATTTCCAAAGCTAGGGTGAAACAGTGACGCCAGCTATCACAGCAAGAACATGGGACTCACTGTTAGCAGATTCAAGAACAGGTTCCTGCTAACACCTCTGTTGTCCAATTCGGATTACTTATTGGGTTGAGAAAGGCTTTTCAGTTTATAGGGGCCTGGAAGGCAGCTGAGCAGAAGAGAGGGGCTGAATTTCTCAATCACGTGTGGATTCAACCCAACTAGGTTCACTCAAGGTTATCAGTGTTTACTGAGCATCGACTGGCTGGTGTGAAGCGCTGGGTGAAGTGATGTGGGAACCGCAGGGTGGAGACGCTGTGGGCCCTGCACCTCTAAGAGCTGCTGCTTCGCTGGAGGAGACAAGTCTGCCCCCCAACACACGCACACACACACACACACAGACACACACATGCACATACACATGCGCGCGCACATGCACACACACATACATGCACATGTGCGCACACACGCACACACATGCATGCACACGCGCGCGCACACATGCACACACACATGCATGCACACACACATGCACATGCGCGCACACAGGCTGACTGCAACAAGCAAAGTGTGGTGGAGCATGAGGGGAAAGAGTCTGGGGCCTGGGGTGGGAGAGGCCATGGGAGAAGTTTGGTGCTAAACTTCATACATAGATAACAATTAGGTTACAGTAAAAATTTCCTCTTGAAAATGCTTAAATTGCCCACAAGGCATATGGGTGAGTACGATTGGGCTACCCAGAAGTAGAGTCTAGGACAGGGATCGTGTGCACGCGATTGATGCAGGACGTGTTCTCAGGAGAAACCTGCAGGCAGAGAGGGAAGGGGAGAGGGCATGCATGGATGTGGGTTCAGGGGAGGCCCAACCCCCCGGGGAGCGGTGGGGGTGGGGGTGGATGGCGCTGCTGGTGTATCACCACACCAGCTAGTCAGTGCTGCTGGCTGGGCTGGGGTGTGAGTCCCAGGCACCTCCAGGCCAGGAGGTTCCAACTGCCCAAGGTGTACGCCATTAGCAGAGGCCCCTACAGCTGCCGGGGGATGGGCCAATTCACCAACCCCCTAAAACGGATCCCAGGAGATCTGGCTGAGCACCAACAGCATCTGCTGCAGTTTGTATTTGTGTATCATGCTGAGTGATCATTCTTAGGGCCACTGGAATTTGAGCAGCAGTGAGCTGGACGCAGGGGAGGAACAGGAGGGAGGTCTGTGAGCAGATGCCGTCCACCTCCCAGAAGACTGTCCAATCCCTAGAGTGCGTGGCAGCAGGCGGAGAACTGAGTGCTACTCCTGCTCACAGGCAGTTTACTCTGTTTGATACTAAACCACTACAACCTTACTACAAGTTAATAGATCTGTTTGTTGCTGAGAGAATTACATGAAATCATGTACGTGAAACAGACTGGCACTTAGGAGGTATAGAACAATTGCTTACTGGACCTGATTCTGAATATTGCTTGATTAGGTCCACATCAACTCACCATTGAACTGGCTGTAGTAATAATACTAACAGTAATAATGATGATGCAGTTACTGGGTGCTCAGCACTACTGTTATCTCATAGTGACCTTATAAAGTAGGGTATGTGTCCCTCCACACTACAGATGAGGAAGCGAAGGCCCAGAGAGGAAAATCCCTGGGGCTGCCCAGCTCTAAGTGGTGGACTGTGGCCTCTCTCTGTCTGACTTTTCAAATTTGCATTTCCTGTTATAGTTCATCATGGTACATTTTATCTGAGTTTGGGGGTGGGCTGGTTAGCCAGGGAAGAGAGGCAGAGGGATTCTCAAATCAGCTCCTACATTAAATTTGTGTATGATGCCATTTCACTGGAGCTCTCTGGGTCTGGGATGGGATGGGAGCGGAAGAAATGGGGTGTAGAGGAAGTTCTGGAAGGGTTTGCTATTGGTTCTGGTCAATAGCCAACAAACGCTCGTGGAAAGGGGACCTGAGAATAAATAGGACACCATGGGTGGCATCGGGAGCTCGTATGGGACACTGGACAAGCCCCACTGACTAGGTCATGCAGCAGACACCTCACACACGGACTGTTGCAAAGCTTCCGACAAGTTCTCCAGCAATAGCCTTGGCTACAAAATGGAGAAACAGGTGGAATCATGAGAGTCTGGGGGCTGGAGTCACGACGGCTAGACTAAGCAGCCCCCAGAGGGGGAAAATCCTGGATTGGAAGGATTTTCTCCACTTTCGGTGGAGTGCCTAGTACTTTGTTTCTTACTCAACCTTAAAAAAAATGTATAAGCTAAATGATAATATCACATGTAAGGCACCATGGGTGGCTAGTGGGAAGGCTAAAGGTTAGCTTTCGGTATTGGAGAATAAGACCAAGACCCCAAAGCATTAGACAGGCAAGAGAAATGAGCCCACCTTAACAAGATGGTATTGAACTCCTGTGTGTGTGCAAAGTTCCCTATCTGGATAAAAGAATCAGGTACAGAACATCAGGATCACAGTAGGGGAGGAACTTAGCTTCCTCTTGCCACATAGTCCCAGTACCTGGAGTAAGTGAATTCCAACCAAACTGGGTTGACTCTCTGATGTTCGTTTTTTTCAGGCAAAATGTCAGCACAGAAGGAGAGCAGCAGCAGTATTGGAGACTCAGCAGAGATCATTATTTCAAAATCTTGCATAAAAAACATGCAGTTTAAGGGATACATTGGCAAGGCTGGGTTCTTGTTCACCAGCAACAAAAGCAAATAGATCAATAAACCCTGCAAATCGTCATCTGCTGTTCTTTGTCACCTTCTTGGTGAGGTCAATTAGAAGATAACAGCTATCAGAAGGGACATGCTGAACCTAAGGCTGCTGACCTCTCCTGACAGATGTTCATTAAATTGAGATGTCCAGGCCCACAGCTGGCCAAGGGAAGCTGGGCAGAGGATGAAGAAACGGGTCTATCCGTTAGAGGAACTTACGGGTCAGCCCTTTTAGCAGCTATGATTACTTCTGCATCAGGCCACCCACAGGGAATGAGGAGGCAACCACAGGAAATAGTTTGATCTTCTTACAATGAAGAATATTCCCTAGGAACTTCTTTTAACTTCTCCATGGCCAAATGTTCTCTGAAGCCTCACAGCCCCACACAAAGCTGATGTACACACCCTCAGTCACTTTCTAAGAAAAATAGTATGCATTATGCATGTCACATTATCACAACAGGGTACAATGAGATTTTATTAATTTAGCCTCTGTCATAGGCATCACAAACTGAATATATCATCATTTTAAAAGATCAATTAGAACAGCGGTTCTCAACCTGTGGGTCGCGACCCCAAAACGCCGGGGTCGCGACCCACAGGTTGAGAACTGCTGAATTAGAAGAAACATTTACCAGGGGGGTATACTGCTGGGTAGAGCCATCGTATTTTAGTCTGACAGACCCACAGGATTTGTCCACTTTGAGAGCTTGGGACATCATCCTTGTTTTAAGAGACTGGATACTGATAAGAATTTTAAAATAGTCACCCAAAGAAAAATAAGCCTTTGATTTTCACCTAGAGGATTAGCACATGTCCCCAAGTAAGTTTTGAAGGGTGATATATCTTTCTAAGAATTTAGTGTACCCCTGGTAATAAATGGGCTCCTGGACCCAATTTCAACGTATGTGTATATGTGGTGTGTGCTCCACACCAACAAGTAATTCTCAGAGGCCAGTAGTGTGTCCAAGGAATCGACTCAACCTGGCACTGTGTACCAGGAGAGAGCATCAGATTCCATAGGTACAAGGCTCAGTCCCACAGGATAGCCCTCTCCTTTAGACCTGTGCTCCTGAATGATGACTGTCGATCAGAGGTTGCCATGACCCCCTCCTTAGGCTCAGTTAATTCGCTAGAGCAGCTCACACAATTCAGGAGGACAGTTTCCTCACTGGACCACCCATGTGTTACAGAGGCTATTAAAGGATACGAATCAACAGCCGGAGAAAGAGATGCAGAGGGCAAGCTCCCAACAGAGCGTCAGTCCTCGTGGAGCTTGGCACGTGGGAGCAGTCTGGTTCTCCAACCTGAAAGCTCTCCAAACCCTGTCTTCTTGGGTTTTTATGGAGGTTTCCTTACATAGGCATGATTTATTATATCACTGGCCTTTGGCCACTGGTTCAATCTCCAGCCCCTCTCCCCTCCCCAGAGGTAGGGCGTCAAGTGGGATTGCAAGTTCCAAACCGTCTCATCACTGGCAACCAACCTCATTAACATAACAATAGACACTTTTTTATCACTCTCAACACTTAGGAAATTCTGAGGGTTTTTGGGAGCTCTGAGCCAGGAAACTGGGATGAAGACCAAATACCTATGAGAAATATATGTTGGTCACCTGAATGACCAAATCTATGTACTTTTTATAAACCATAGTATCGCAGGTAGGAAGTCCCCACCGGAGGGTGTTAATCCACAGCACATTGCCAGAGTGCTGGACACATGGAGCCTGGCCACGCAGCCTCACTCCCAGCACACGGAACAGGATGGTCGGCCCCCAGCGCATGGGCACCTTCCCATTACCCACACATGTAGTTTTGCCCTTTGAGCTGCAGGAAAATTGAGAACAGCTCCCTGGTCTTTATTCCTGTTAGCAGAAATGGGGTCCTCCCTCCACGGTTCTGGCAGACACAGGCTACTGTCTACCTCCCACACTGGGGGCGGGGCTCTTGAGGGACGCATATGCATATGCTATGCCTGTCTATGCTTCCAGCTCCCAGGACCCAGCGCAGGGTCTACTAAAGGGGTGAACGAATGCAGGAACAAACACATCTCTGACAGGTTTAAAATCAAACTGTGTGTGTGTGTGTGTGTGTGATGTATGCATGTGCGCGCATGCAGACACACCCCTCTGGAGCCCCAAGCAATTCTCAAGGCTGCTATGTGAAAAATCACCCTGACCGCTTGTTAACCCGTGACTTCCTTGGCCTCAGTGCAAAGCCACTGTATCATAAATTCTGGGACAGGGCTGGGAAATCTGAGTTTATAATGAAGTTCTCTGGGAGTCTCGTGCATACAGAAGTTTAGAAATCACAGCCTGAAACAAACTCGGCTGAGCTGGGAATCTCAAGTTTTTTTTTTGTTTGTTTTTTTTGTATTTTTCTGAAGCTGGAAATGGGGAGGCAGTCAGACAGACTCCCGCATGCGCCCGACCGGGATCCACCCGGCACGCCCACGAGGGGGCGATGCTCTGCCCATCTGGGGCGTCGCTCTGTCGGGACCAGAGCCACTCTAGCGCCTGGGGCAGAGGCCACGGAGCCATCCCCAGCACCCGGGCCATCTTTTGCTCCAATGGAGCCTTGGCTGCGGGAGGGGAAGAGAGAGACAGAGAGGAAGGAGAGGGGGAGGGGTGGAGAAGCAGATGGGCGCTTCTCCTGTGTGCCCTGGCCAGGAATCGAACCCAGGACTTCCGCACGCCAGGCCGACGCTCTACCGCTGAGCCAACCGGCCAGGGCCTTGGAATCTCAAGTTTTTATCTGGGCTTTTGAGACATAAATAGAGAAGTTATAAGAGGGCTGAAAATCAGAACCATGCACTTAGGGAATCCGAAATGGGCAGGATCCCCAGGTTGTCAGAGTGTAGATGGGGGCGCAGAATCCCATTTTTGGGGAGTGTTCCCTGTGAAGAGAACTGGGAGGAGAGCTTGTTAAGAACATAACTCAGAGCTGGGCCCCAACCTAAGCTGGAGCCCCAGTCTGGGATGCATGGTAAAAATCTCTTCAGCATGCCAATCAGGAGCCGCCGGCCCAGCTCCCAGGCGAGGGTGCGCATACTGAATCAATGGAAATTGAGTCACAGATATAATTGATTTAATGTGTTTAAACGATTTTCTGTATAGTAAACATGCTGAATGAGGGTGATGCAGAATCAAGTGTCTGCCTGAGAGGGGAGAAATGGATACTGTGTGTGCCGTATAATGAAAACCCTTCAGCAAATAGGAAATGCTTCCATTTCTTCCCACCTCCCTGTTCCTTTCCTTTCTAACTCTGTTTATGGCTGAACTTGGCCTTCTGTGGTCTCCTTGGACCCGGGAGACGCTTCTCATTTTGTCAGAAGACGTCCTTTCCCCCCTGTTGATTGGAAGACAATTTTAATGTAACCTGTCTACAATCCAGTGACAAGCACATATTACTATGCGACAAAGGGGATAAGGAGAAAGGCGGGGTGGTGGTGAAGAACTGTTTCTCTATCGCTATGTCTTTCTCAGCTGAAGGGGACCTGCAGAGAGAGGAGGAGACCACGCTGAGCTTGGTGGGGACAGGACCCATCGGAGCTCCCTGGCTTTGCTGAATCAATCTTCTCCCAGTGTGCCTTGGAAAACTCCCTGCCTGTACCTCAGATACTCATCTATAATTTGAGGGCGTTGGATGTGAAGATCTCTCAGACAGCTTTCAGTTCTGACATTCGCTGAATTATGAGTCACAAGTCGGAACAGGAATAAATAGGTGTCAAGGAATTTCCCATGGAAAAGAAACTCGTCTTCAAGCCATGTAAAGTGATTCAGGCAGTCTTATCTAATTGCTCATCAAGTAGGGATTATGAATTATTTGGCTTAGATGAAAGGGAGCACTGAGAAGTAGTTATAAATGATCTCCAACTAAGACACCTCAGGTGAAACGCCGAGTTCTAGGATGAGGAGAGGCGGCAAAAACGCTTCCTAGATTCTGTAGCTCTCTGTCCAGCCACTTCGAGTCGGGGTGCTATGCATTCGTTTCATTAAGTAAGAAGCAACGTGTGAAAAAGATGACCTCGATAAATGCACCCCTGTTTAGCGACAGTTCTGCTACAGTGTTACCGGTGGGACCCAGGGGAAATTCCATCCTAAGTCTGTCTGGATTTGTACGTTGAACAGAACGGATCTTCGAGGTCTCTGGTGCTCTGTGGGGCCTTTCGGGGGGGGGGGTGAGGTGGGGGCTGTGGGTAGAGGGGGCTGAACAGACAGTGCTCTGGGCTTCTCCTCCATTCCACTGAGAAGCTCGCCTCTCATCTGTATGATATACCAGGCACCATGTGAGATTTTAAAACAAGAGGCTTTGAGGATTAAAAAAAATTTTTTTTTAAACCACTCTTCTGAAGAAAGCTGTTAAACTTTCCAGTCTGAATGTAGGCTGCGCCATAAACACCCACTTTGCTGGTCCTCGGGCTCCAGTGTGCATTTAGAATCACCTAGCAGATTTGTTAAACCGCAGCCCCTGGGCCCACCCTGAAGACTTGGATTCAGTGCGGCTGGCTGGGCTGGGGAGGTAGCATTTCTAACCAGCTCCCAGGGTACACTTGGAGTATCTCTGACTTTTATGAAAAAGGCCAGTCTCCTTAGCTTGTGCCTTCAGAAACAGGCTCCAGCACACCCTCCCAGCCTCGTCATCCTCCTTTCCAATATTCCTGCACACATGCATGTGCTCCTCTCTTGCTCACCGCGCTCCATCTGGCCGGAGCGCCAGCCCTCTCTCTGCATGTCTAAAGCACAGCTCACACACTACTGCCTCCCTGACTCTTCATGTCTAAAGCACAGCTCACACACTACTGCCTCCCTGACTCTGCATGTCTAAAGCACAGCTCACACACTACTGCCTCCCTGACTCTTCATGTCTAAAGCACAGCTCACACACTACTGCCTCCCTGACTCTGCATGTCTAAAGCACAGCTCACACACTACTGCCTCCCTGACTCTGCATGTCTAAAGCACAGCTCGCACACTACTGCCTCCCTGACTCTGCATGTCTAAAGCACAGCTCACACACTACTGCCTCCCTGACTCTTCATGTCTAAAGCACAGCTCACACACTACTGCCTCCCTGACTCTTCATGTCTAAAGCACAGCTCACACACTACTGCCTCCCTGACTCTGCATGTCTAAAGCACAGCTCGCACACTACTGCCTCCCTGACTCTTCATGTCTAAAGCACAGCTCACACACTACTGCCTCCCTGACTCTGCATGTCTAAAGCACAGCTCGCACACTACTGCCTCCCTGACTCCATGTCTAAAGCACAGCTCACACACTACTGCCTCCCTGACTCTGCATGTCTAAAGCACAGCTCGCACACTACTGCCTCCCTGACTCTGCATGTCTAAAGCACAGCTCACACACTACTGCCTCCCTGACTCTGCATGTCTAAAGCACAGCTCGCACACTACTGCCTCCCTGACTCTGCATGTCTAAAGCACAGTTTGCACACTACTGGCTCCCTGACTCTTCATGTCTAAAGCACAGCTCGCACACTACTGCCTCCCTGACTCTGCATGTCTAAAGCACAGCTCGCACACTACTGCCTCCCTGACTCTGCATGTCTAAAGCACAGCTCGCACACTACTGCCTCCCTGACTCTGCATGTCTAAAGCACAGCTCGCACACTACTGCCTCCCTGACTCTTCATGTCTAAAGCACAGCTCGCACACTACTGCCTCCCTGACTCTTCATGTCTACAGCACAGCTCACATGTTGCCTCTTCCTAAAGGCCTTCCTGATTTTTTCACCAAAGGTCACACAAACTACTCTGGGCTCATACAGTTTTTCCCAAGGTGCTGAGCGCCTCTAGTCATTGGTGTTCAGGTCTGGCCCCCACATCTGGACCACCAGCTCCAGGACAGGGAGCCCATCTTACTCAGCTCGGTGGGCACACCTGCACAGGTACTCAGGGCCTGGCTCTCCAGACCAGCAGTGCACACCTGAGTCCACGCACAAATGAGCGTGAATATTTAAGAAATGTACCACTCAACTCATCTTATCTACTCCTCTTAATACCTCAAGACAGACTGATTCTGTAAATGATTCTTGAAAACTCAGGACAGCACTTTAGCCATTTCAGCCTATTCTTTACACAAATTTTTCATACTTTCTGGGAGCAGTGTAAATGACCAAGGCATCATCATGAGACATAAATAACTTCCACTTAAGTCCATTACAACAATTAAGAGCTAGACCCAATTCAAATTCTAGCTCTACCTCTGTTTAGATTTAGTATTTAAATGCTCTAAGCTCTAGGCTTCTCACCTCTAATGAGGATAATAACAGATCTACCTCCTATAGATGGCATAAGGATGCGATAATACCATTATTAACAATGACAATTGCTAGCATTTACTGAGTGCTTTCTGTGTGCCTAGCATTAGGCATAGATTATTAAGTCTAATCTATATAATATGCTTACTTGCATAGTATCTAGCACATATTAAGTAAACATTCAAGAAATATTAGCTATTATTATCTTTGCTAATTTTCCCAACTTACATGTAAGACATATATCATTATCCCCATTTCCCAGATGAAAAACTTGAGGCTCAGAGTACACTGCTTGCTCAAACAATATTAGCAGTTTCTACTCTGATAATCTTTATAACTACCTAAAAGGGTAGGTACCATTTCCATTTTGGGAATGAAAACTCTGTATTTAAAGAAGGTAACTTGAAAGTAAAGGGCCAGGATTTGAATTCAACTTTGGGTCTAGAGTTGCTACCCACCCCTCCCACTACCTGCTGAATTCCACCTGCTTGTGTGCAGTCAATTCATTATGGTCTTTCTAATCCATGAGTTACAGAGAAGCATTTTCCCAATGTGTCAGAGCATCATGAGCCTCCCGTTTGAGCAGCCCTGAAATCCTACGGCCCACAGGAAGTTATTCAGCTATCCCACAGGAAGTTACAGGAAGTTATTTCCGCTATCCCACAGGAAGTTATTTCCGCTATCCCACAGGAAGTTATTTCAGCTATCCCACAGGAAGTTATTTCAGCTATCCCACAGGAAGTTATTCAGCTAAGAGAATGAATCCAGCATCAGAGGGTGAGTGACACAGCCCTTCTTGCCTTGTATGTCTCCAAGGGATACTAAGGAAAGCACAGCCCGGGGGCCTGGACTGACCGTGACCCCGAAGAAGTTGGTCTCATTCATGGCGTTGAGGATGATCCTGCCCAGCGTGTGGTCCGTGTAGTTGAAGTCCTGGATCCGCTGGTGCCGGCTGCTGGCGTGCAGCGTCTCCATGGCCCTCTGCAGCGTCTTGGCGATGACCCAGATGCCATCGTAGGCGTACCCATGGAACTTGCTGGGCCCCACGCCTGACCGCTTGTTGTTGTACTCTCTCTCATACTGCTGTGGAGTCTGGGAAACAAGGGGTCAGGGGACAGCAAGTTACAACCGGCAGGGACATCATCAGGCATACAGTGCAGATGGCCAAGACTCTCCAAACGGCTAGGCTCTTTAGGTGCTTTATGTCATGGAATCCTCACAAAAACCTCACATGATAAGTATTGTTATCCTCTCTATTTTATAGGTGAGAAACTGATTCAGGGAAGTTACTTGTCTAGCACCACAGAGCTACCGAGTGGCAGGCTGAGATGTGAACCCTGGATCTGGCAAGGAGTCATGAACCGTAACCAGGGCTCCCCCCTGATATTTTCGGGGCCTGGGGCTAGAGTACTAGTAGAAGCGCATATCCTTATGTCTAAATATATAAATTATAGACAGACCAACACACTATTCAATAAAATCTTTTCTCTCTCCCTATCATAATAAATATACCTTCCTAATGATCTGAAAGTCAAGTTTGAATTCAGGATTGTAGGGCTTCTCAAAGTTTCAGGCTGGACCTGACAGCATGGGGACAGCTGGCCTTGCTCTGTGGTCCACCAGGCTCAGCCCACACCTCCTCCCCCTTCCAGCATTAGTAGCCCTTTGACCACCCCAGAGGTACAGGTCACTCTCAAGAGGGCTGACCCGGGCAAGAGGCTCTGCAGGGACCAGAAGCAGCCCCAGCCATCTGGGCGGGGAATTCAGGACACGGCCCAGGAGGGAGACAGTACGGGCTCTGGCTGGGCGTATCCTGGCGGCCTCGTGGATTCTGAGCTCGAGGGGTGAAGCCCTCTGAGAGCATGGGGTGTAGGGCAGGTCCCAGGTGCACAGCTGGGCCGTGGAGACAGTACGGGCTCTGGCTGGGCATATCCTGGCGGCCTCGTGGATTCTGAGCTCGTGGGGGGAAGCCCTCTGAGAGCATGGGGTGTAGCGCAGGGCCCAGGTGCCCAGCTGTAAGGGCTGATCCTACATCGTAACCCTCCTCTCGTCTTCCGTGGGATAGCAGGATCTGTTCATAACTAGGCTTTTTTTTTTTTCTTAAAAAAGAATTCTTTTCTCTCATTGAACTGAATTTTTTTAAAAATGTCATTGGTGATATTAACATTCTGATTATGGCCACAAACTACTAGAAGTGCCTTTTCCCTCCAGTCCCTGAGGCTTACACGTCCAAATGAGTGCTTCCCTGGGGAAGCCATTCCCCTCAGCTTCTCCATGGCCTTTCCTCACCCAGTTCTGAACTCCTCTACCAGAAATGTCATCTGCCCATGGCTTAGTCCTTGGAAAAACCCTCTTTGTGGACAAATCACACATAGAAATCATCGAATCACTGTCAGTTTACACTGTGAAGGACCCTCAGATGCGGTCACATGTGCCCCCCACACACCCCGCAGCCGGAGGCACAGAGAGGTCCAGAGATCTTTGCCCAAGGGCACACAGTTTGTGTTTTATGTGTGAGCATGTATGTGCATGTGCATGCATGCAGCTAGACTGGTCCAAGTTCATCTCGGTGACTTCTCTCATGTTTTACTTTTGAGGACATAATTGCTTCTTGAAAATCATCCCAGATTGTTTGGGGCCAGACCTAGTGCACAGGAGGGTGGGACGCTGAGACATCAAAGGCTGGGTCGTCCATGGCTAGAGTCCAAGTCCCTTGTCCTCGGCTCAAGGTGTTGGCTGAGTGGAGTCGCTCACGCGGGTGCCTGGGGACTGCCAAGGCCCTCTCGCTGTGCACCGTGCAGGTGAGGGAGTCCGCCGGGCCAAACGTGGATGCTGGTGTCCCAGCAGCGGTCCACCTCCTTCTTTTCTGTTTCGGCTCCTGTTGGATGAGTCAGGTTTTATCCCTGTTTACAGCCTTCCTCAGAAATTCATCATGCCCAGCCATCACATTCTGTTCATCACTCAAAATACACGGCAGACACCCTCTTCAAACCAAGGATTCTTCAAGGAGACAGCACCGTCTCCAGCCTGGCTCGGCCCCTGCTCACGATTAATCAGCCCCCACCCACTGCACAGCCCCGTGGCTGCCTTCGACACTCATCCTTCACCATTTCGCTCCTCCTGGGGCAGCAGGACACCGTCCATTAGGAGGCTCTCTGTCTTCCTTAAGCCGTTTGGGTCCTTGCATCACATCAAGTTTGTTCGCACCTCAGGGCTTCTGCACCAGCTGCTCCCTCTGCCAGAAAGTTTCTTCCCCACATCCTTGTGTGATATTCTCAGCCTTCAAATGTCAACGCTTGTCACTTCTCAGGGACAGCTTTCCTGACCCACCCTTTCTGCAACCCCCTCACCCCAGGTGTTCTCTATCCACTGGTTTTATCTCCTTTATTGTACTTTTCATGGCCTGCGACTTTCCTACTCACGTGTTTATACTTGCTTATTGTCGGTTGTTCCAATGCCCCTCCCCACATTAGACTTAAGCTCCATGGGGTCAGGGATGCTATCTTGATCACTTGATCATTCAAGTATCACCAGAACCCAAAACAATAACTGCAGAGACCCTTTCTAAATCTCAGTTTCTCCATCTGCAAAATGAGGAGGTTGGACCAAGTGATCTAGAAGTTTCCTCTCAGGAATAGAGAGAGGCAAGAGCCTGACAGTGTCATAAGGACACAGGAGATGGAAGCAGGCCAACCTGCCCTCCGGCCCCAGCTCTGCGGTTTGCTGGCTGTGACCATGGTGGGTCTTCTCTCCCCCAGGTCTCCGCGCCCTCCCTTGTTGGCTGGCCATGAGGGTTCCATGAGACAAGCATGTACTCAGTCCAGCGTCCAGGACATGGTATGTGCCCACAAATACCAGTCACTGCTGGTATTTAAGAGTAAAGATATTAAGAGTGAAGGTCCGTGGCATCAGCGTGGGTTCCTCAACCCGGCACCCAGCACAGCTGCCTGCCCAGGCTGCCCGGAGACCGAGATGGTGCTGGAGCCCACGCCGACAGGGGTCAACCATCCTCCAGTGTATGAGCAGCCAACCTTGACTTCCTTGACAATTTCCAATGACTGAACGTTTAGGCGAAAGCATCATGGTATATAAATTTTCTCAACACACACACTGATAATTATTTTTTTCAGAATAAATTCCCAAATGTATAATTGCAGAGGCACAGGGAGTACAAAACGCAAACACTCATGCATAGACAGTAGAGATACATTATTCTCCCTACACACAAAAAAGTTAAAATTCCACTGTGTATGAAAGTACCCATTTCTCCGTATCTTTGACAGCAACAGATATTTTAACTTGAAAGTCTTCGTCAGTTTGTTAGATTAAGGAAAAAAGTGTATCTCCTTTTAATTTTACTTTGCATCTCCCTGATTAACGATTAGAGTGAGTTCCTTTCAATGTTGACAAGCGACTTTTATTTCTTAGGTGCCTTCCCTTTGAATGCCACTTTGCTGCGGTGTCAGTCACACCGTGAATGTTTGGTTCTCATGCAACTTTATTTTTCTACCTTTTATTATTTGGCTGTATATTTCTCTTTGATGTTTAAATGCAATATGGATCTATTTCAGCTACTGGCTATTTTAAACGTATTATTTGTGTAGTTTTTAAATGAATTGCTTTAGGCATAAAACGAATGGGGCCCCTTTGACTTCTCTCCTTCTGAGTCCTGCTCCTGGGAGCTTTCTCTGACGCACACAGCGGCATCCGAGGGCTGCTGGTGTCTGCCTTTGAGTCCAGTCTGTTCGACCTAATGATTACATTCTGATGATGTCTCCAGACCTCTTTCCTACTCAGCACATGCCACTGGGGCCTCCTTCAAGGTTTCTGTGACCCTCTTAAAGTCAGGAGTCCAGACATGAGTGTGGTCTCACCGGGAGGTAAATGAGTGACATTTTAAAACTTCCTTGATGTAGTTTATTAGGGTTATTTTTTGTGGGGGACATTATAAGGATCGAGATCATATTGTTTATTCAATTTGACCTTGGGGCCAACACAAGCCCCTACAGAGCCTTTTCACACATGTACTTATAAATGCGTAGCTTTTCTATGCCAAAAACTGTCCTTCATTCCAAGGACAAGGGCAGAAGGGGGGTGCAGGACACTGGAAGTATGGCTATTTATCTCTTTTCTGTGGCAGAGTCCTTGGGAAGGGACCCAGGTACAGCTAAACCCTGAAAGGTGACCTCCTTCTCACTGTCTTTGCCAGCACCAAGCTGAAGTTTCTGTTTCCACCTTATATCTCGGGCCATTCATCACTTCCAGGTGAAGCCAGCACCAATCTCCCTTGGGCAAAACAATGACAGCAGGAAGAGACAATTGTCTGGGAAAAAGTAATCGTTGTTCTTAAAGCAGGCTTCCAATTATTCGGGCCAGAAAGACGTCTTCCCCTGTAAAGCCGACACTGAAAGCTGATTAATTACTCATTATCTGAGGTCAAGTGTATGAGATGCTAAAAGTTTCTGAGAAAATAACTGCATATAGATTGTCCCAATTACTGACAGGTTGTGCTCCAGCATACTTTCTAAAGGCAGTGGTTGGAACTTGGAACACACTTTCCCACAGAAACTATGTTATAAATAGTGGTTGGGTTCCCAGGCTAGCCCACACAGGCTTGCTAACCCCACAATGTGACTAAACCTCACGGGTCTATCCTCCCAACAGAACCACGTGGAGTCTTGCTTTCGGAGGAGGGGGCCTCACAGGCTGAATAGAGGAGGGGAAGGACGCATCTCCATCGCAGCTGTACAAATGGTAGCCTTCCTCCCTGAAGTTCCTTATACGATGTTGGACTCACAGAGTCTCATTCAGAAGGTACATTTAGGGACGATTAGTCCACTGCTTCCTAGACTCCAGTCTGTGCATGATCTGGGAGCTTGATAGAAATGCAGATACCAGGGCTTTGCATTTTGTTCCAGTATGTCTGCGAGATAACTTCGGCATTTATATTTTTTAAAATATCTTCTAAGATTTCAATAATACACAAATCAGTTAGCACTGATTAAGTCTTTCCTATAAGATGATTATTAGATCTTTTCAATAGCAACTTCCGGTGTTTGCTGAGCTCCTTCCGAGACCCCTCCAGCATCGGGAAGTGCGCTCTGAGGCTGGGTCTCCCCTGAAGGAAGGAACGCGCGATGCCTGTGGGCCTCTGCTTCCGGAAGCGAAGTTGGCGTCTATCTCCCTGTAACTTGTACTCAGCGTGTTACATCATCCTGTGAAGCCATAATAAACGTCTGCTCCCTCTTACAGAGCCTCGGAGAGCTGAAGACTGTGACATGCTTACCCTGTCCCCAGTGGACTCTTCTCCTCCTTTTAAGTGAAAGAGTCTCAGTTCAGACTTCTACCTCGACTATGATGAAATAGCGTTAAGTCAGACCAAATCTCTTATGAAGAAAGTTCAGAAAATCAGAATAAAATATAAAAAGAAATACACAAAGGCATCAGAAAACAACCAGGACTTCCAGGACTCCAGGAGCCAAGAGTCTGGAGAGAGGAGAAACGCTTTGAAAAGAGTCCAACAGTCCTCGCTGTTTCCTCCAGAAGCATTTGATGCTTTGCAAGGCCAGTTGCAGGAACAGAAAGCACTGGATCAGAGTTAGCGGCAGTTCCGTGGGGAAGGAACAACAGAAACACTGTAGCTTAGGGATATCAGAGCAGCAAGGCTCGTAGTGCCAAGGTTTCGGAGAAAAAAGGAAACACAAAGCAGCGAGGCTGGCGTTCAGACGGCCATCTGCACTTGAAATATTTGGTGATAATTAAGCTGCATAAATTGGAGGCTGTGAAACTAAGCAAAAGTGGTGCTCAGGGGCCAAATAAGCAGGAGTGTTTGGTGTCTCAAAGTATCAGGAAAGCAAAACTTGGAACCCAGAGCCAGGAAACACCCCAGGGTTTTAGTTGAGAACACTGCAAGATAAATCTTATGACTCAGAAATTTCACCTCCAGTATGTACCCAACAGTCATTTGAACATAGAATCACCAAAATAACATCAAGTACCTAGAAATAAATCGAACAAAATATGTGCAAAAAATTCTACACAGAAAATTATAGAACAGTTTTGAGAGAAATTAAAGATGATCTAAGTAAATGCAGGAACATACAAAATTCATGGATTAGAAGACTCTATAATATTAAGATGTCAATTTTCCCTAAGTTGATCTACAGAGTCAATAAAATTCTAACAGAAACCAGGGCAGGCTGTGTCTATGTGTATGTAAATCAATAACCTGATTCAGAACTGCTTACAAAAATGTAAAGAGATAAAAACAGCTAAGAACAACTATGAAAGAAGAGTAAGGTTTATAACTAATTATGAAGACTTATTGTAAAGCTATAATAATTAAGGGAAAAATGTTTCAGTGAAAAAAGACAAACAAATGAAAGAAAAAAAAGTTTAGAAACAGAAAGAAATATATGCAATCATTTGATTTATGATAAATATAATATGAACGTGCAGTGTGAGAAAAGATGAACTTTTCAATAATTGATAATGATTTAGATATCCATATAAAAAAGAAAGGAAGAAAAGGAATCTTGATCCCTACCTCACATCATATACAAAACCAACTCCAGTCTGGCCTGTGGTAGTGCAGTAGATAGAGCATTGACCAGGAATGCTGAGGTTGCCAGTTTGAAACCCCAGGCTTGCCCAGTCAAGGGACATACAGGAAGTAGCTATTATGAGTTGATGCTTCCTGTACCACCCACCCCTTCTCTCTCTCTCTCTCTCTCTCTCTCTTTCTCTCTCTCTCTCCTCTCCTCTTTAAAATAAATAAAATCTTTTTTATTTTTATTTTTATGTTTTTTGAGGAGAGACAGTGAGGCAGACTCCTGCATGTGCCCCAGTCAGGATCCACCTGGCAACCCTGTCTGGGGCTGATGCTTGAGTATCGAGCTACTTTTAGTGCCTGAGGCTGATGTGCTTGGACCAACCAAGCAATCCTCAGTGCCCAGGGACATTGCTTGAACCAACTGAGCCACTGGCTGCAGGAAAGGGAAGAGAGAGAGAAAGGGGAGAAGAAGGGGAGGAGGAGAGAAGCAGATGGTTGCTTCTCCTATTTTCTCTGACCAGGAATTGAACACAGGACATCCATATGCCAGGCTGACACTCTGTCCACTGAGCCAGTTGGCCAAGGACTAAATAAAATCCTAAAAAGAAAAGAACTCCAGATTGACTATAGATCTAAATGTGAAAGGTAAAACAACAACACTTCTAAAAGACAAGAGAAAAATGCCTTCATGATTTTGGGGTAGGCTTCGTTAAAATAAATAATTTCTGTTCACTGAAAAAATAACTTAATTTAGAGGACTTCCAAGCAGCTGAAGACAATGCAAGCTGTGTATTAATGAACTGCCCCAAACTTCCCAAACTATACTAAATGGTTTAATAGCTGCAAAACTTCTATCCAAGATCATACCTTCAACACTAATTGAAGATGGGGGATATCAAAACTGCAAAATCACAGTGAGTAAAGAGAAAAATTCCAGTACTGCAATCACTTATGCTTTTGCACGACTCATGCCCTGGTGCAAGGCTTGTGGCAAATAGAAGTAGACTGAAAAAAACTGTGGGGAAAAACAGAAGATGGGAGCCATTTAAGGGTGAGGCAGAATAAATAGCAGCAAGACTAATCCACCCTAGATTAGAAGACACTGAGAAAGTAACTGGATAGATCAGAACACTTACTATAAAAAAAAAGGATTTCAAAGTATTTACTAAGAGGGATACAATAATGTTCAAAGCAACACTATTCATAATATCCAAAAACGAAACAACCAAATGTCCCCTTAAATAAATTGTGTAGTCAAACAGTGGAACACTAGACAGGAGTGAAAATAAGCAGATGTCTACATGGGACAACATAAATTAACCACACTAACATACTGTCGTGTGAAAGAGGGAAGGCCCGAAGAGTATATGCTGTATGGTTTCATTTATTTAATGCTCAGAAACAGGCAACTGTCTAGTGACAGACGTCAGAAGAATAGTTGCTTTTGGCTGTGGGTACTGAATGGGACAGGGCATAAGGATGGCTTTTGGATTGCTAATAATTTTTTTTCTTGACCTGAGTGGTGGGTACATACATGGATATTCTACTTGAATAAGAACAATTATTTTTTTAAAAACCCAGAAGAAATCCCAATTCCCGTGGCCGTCCCTCACCTCACGTAACGTTGCGTTATGGAGTCATCATCTATCTCACTACTCCTCTGTCCGACCCCCGAGGCTCCTGTGCCAAAGAAGGAAGAGAGCTACTATTTGTTGAGCACCTATTTTGTGTCTGGCACTTTGCAAGATACTTTCTTCTGTATTATCTCATCCTCGAAAGCTCCATGTTCTTTGTCACAGAGCTCCCACAGCAGTGACAATGGGATGGGTGCAGTTTCGTGGGTCACTGGCTCTAAGTTGAGCACTTGCTAAAGTTGTGTTTCTTCCAGTTCTGTTGAATAAACAGTTGTGGGTGGTTGCAGAAGCTTCTGGCCAGAAAACATTACAAAACTCTTCCAGAGGATGAGCCTGCCCCTTTGATAGAGTGTTGGGGCCACCTCTGAGGTCCCGACTGATTCCAGGGTTCTGTGAACATCACCATCTGCTGCCTGGCCCAGCTCTGTGTCTCAGCAGGGGAACCATCACAGGAGGACGTCCTCACCGGCAAGGCTGAGCCATCACCACAGCAACCTGGCCAGAACTGCAAATGCAAACCATGGAAACCAACCCAACGGGACTTTGAAAAGTGAAAGCTGACCCTGGCAATCATCCATGTCAACAGAGTCACTTTGAGAGAGCACAGTGATGATGAGGAACCTCAACGAGGAGAAAAAGACAGACATCAGAGCCAAGGCAGGTGCCCAGAGGTCGTCCTCACGAGGTTCCAGAAGACTGAGCTCTGAATGTGCGCGGGCAGCCGGGTCTGCACTGCTCCGTCTCTGGGCATTCCAACAGAAAGGGACTGATGACCGTGCTCTGGAGGCAGATCATGACCTTGTTATTCCTCCTACCAGAAATCTCCTGGGTGCCAATGAGACAGCTGGGGACAGCTTGACGCTGGAAACAGGCATATGGAAGAGGGGACCTGGGAGAATGCATTCCGAGAGGAAAAACGGTTTCACCTGATTCTGTGACTTTCTCTCTCAGGAGTCACTTTTATCCGGGGGATTCCGGGGTTTAACATAATTGCGGCACATGGTTTGCTGCAATAACCCAATACCACATTTACATAGTAAGAGAACTTGGCTTGGAAAGGACACTAGGAGTCGTGTGGTCCAAACCTCTCATTTTCCATGAAAGATACTGAGACCCAGGGAGAGAGTGGCTAGCTGAGGGGATGGATTAATTGGTGGGAATGCTAGGATTTGTGCCAGATCTCCTGATTACCGGACTCGTATGCTCATACTATGCCACTTACTAAAGGAGGCCTGCTGAGATGTCACTGAACAGGCTTATTGAGGTGCACTCTGTTTCACAAGTCTAGAGAGATAGCATGGCGAATAGGAAGGTGCATGGTATGGGAAACTGGCAGCCTTGGTCTCAAGTGCTGGATCTCTCCCTGGTCTTCTGGAAGACTGTATCCATTTCCTGGGGCTGCCAATAACACATGTCCACAAACTGGGGGTCTTAAAACAACAGACAATATTCTCTCATAGTTCTGGGGACCAGAAGTCTGAAGCTACAGTGTTGGCGGGCTGGCTCCCCCCGGCGGCTCCAAGGGAGACCCTGGCCCACGCCTCTCCTAGCGCAGGTGCCCGCCAGCAATCTCTGGGGCTCTTTGCCTTGCAGATGCATCACTTCAGTCTCTGCCTCTGTCTTCACATGACCTTCTCCATGTGGCAAAAGTCCCCCTGCCTTTCTCATACAAGGACACTTGTTATTGGATTTAGAGCCTATCCAGATAATCACAAATAATCTCATCTCAAGATCCTTAAATTAATTAAATGTTTGAAAACCTTTTTTTCCAAATAAGGTTATATTCACAGGTTCCAAGGGTTGAAATGTAGATATATCTTTTTAGGGGTCATTATTCAACCCACAGTGGTGATCTTGGGGTGTCCCTTAGCTTCTCGATATGTAAATAGCGAGGAGGGCAATATCCCATTGACAGGGGATGGCTCTACACACGTGCTTGTCTTCATGGACACTGATGGACCCAAAACACAGGCATCGAGCCAGCAGCCTGTGCCTTGCTGACCAGCATCTCCAGCAGTCATATAAAACACAAATTCAAATCCAAGAAACAATTCTCAACTCTCTAGAACTTCCTTTGACCATAGACTTCTGAAGGCTGGTTGGGGAAGTTGGCTTGTGGTCAGACCACAAATAGAAATGCATTATTAACTCTGGGCCCTACACCTGGAGAGAGAGCGTTCAACAAGAGCCAGTATGAAGGATGGCCGAGCCCAGGAAGGGGCAGGACGGATACAGCTTGTTCAAGGCCATGATCAGGGGGAAGCAAGTGAGGTGCTCCCTTCCCGTGCAGAATTCAAGAGGGAGCCCAAACCCTCAGCAATCAAGATAAATAATATTTTAGTAAATCAAAGTAATGCAAAAAAGCCAACGATGAACAAAATATCAAAATTTTAAATAAAGACAAGATCCAATCCTGCAATCGTGTGACTCAAATCACTTAGCTCATTGTAATCCAGGTCCTTAGATCTTGTCTTTATCTAAAATTTTGATACTGTGTTTCATCCTGTATTTTTACATTACTTTTAAATTTTAAAAAATTGCATTAAAATATTTTTAAGAGATTTTATTTATTCATTTTTAGAGAGAGGAGAGAGAGAACAAGGGGAAAGAGGAGCAGGAAGCATCAACTCCCATATGTGCCTTGACCAGGCCAAGCCCAGGGTTTCAAATTGGTGACCTCAGTGTTCCAGGTCGACATTTTATCCACTGTGCCACCACAGGTTTGGCTAAAATATCTTTTAAAAAACTTTTTGTCTATGGATTTTAGAGAGAGAGAGAGAGAGAGAGAGAGGGAAAAGGGAGGGGGGAGAAAGAGAAAGAGAGAGAAGGAGGGAGGAGAGAGAGTGATTGATTTGTTGTTCTACTTATTTATGCATTAATTGGTTGATTCCTGTGTGTGCCCTGACAGGAGATCAAACCCAAACCTTGACATTCTGGGATGATGCTCTAAGGAACTGAGCTCCCTGGCCAGGGCCAAAATATTTTTTACCTTGATTACCAAAGTTTTACCACTCCCTTAGATTTTGCCTTTAGTCCCAGCCATGAAACTTGTGAGTTACAACTGGAGGGACAGGCTGTTTAGTTTGGACAAGGGATGCTTCCAGGGATGTGGTCACACCCAAAGGACCTGTATGGACCCAGAGGGACCAGTAGGGGACATCAGGGAGAAATAGTGAGTTCTTTGGTACTGGAAGATCTGAAAGTCTGATGGGAGGCTGGTCTACATGATCTCTAGGAGAGCCCTAACGTCCTCTGATTCTAAGAGGCAAAAAGGCTGCAGGATGTCCCTGTGTAACTTCAACCTTCTTGCAACTTCAGGATAATGTAAAAAAGTGCTGCCTCTTGCCTCAAAGACTCTGGGCACAGGGACTGGTTCTCCTGGAATTTTGGAAGCTGGCAACCTGCCTCTGCTCCCATGGCACTGCTCCATCCTGGGGGGTCCAGGAGGCCCTTGCCCCCACTGCTAGAAGAATGAACAGCCCAGGAATAGCCCCAAGGTGTCCCAGTCATAGCAATGCAGGGGTAAGGGCAGTCTCCTCACTGGCCCCAAATAAAAATAATCAAAAATCAAAAGAGAAAATATATATTTGTTATAAAGTCAAAATATTTGCTCCAAGAAACACTGCAGAAAATGATCTTCCCGGCCCTGGCCGGTTGGCTCAGCGGTAGAGCGTCGGCCTAGTGTGCGGAGGACCCGGGTTCGATTCCCGGCCAGGGCACACAGGAGAAGCGCCCATTTGCTTCTCCACCCCTCCGCCGCGCTTTCCTCTCTGTCTCTCTCTTCCCCTCCCGCAGCCAAGGCTCCATTGGAGCAAAGATGGCCCGGGCGCTGGGGATGGCTCTGTGGCCTCTCCCTCAGGCGCTAGAGTGGCTCTGGTCGCAACATGGCGACGCCCCGGAGGGGCAGAGCATCGCCCCCTGGTGGGCAGAGCATCGCCCCTGGTGGGCGTGCCGGGTGGATCCCGGTCGGGCGCATGCGGGAGTCTGTCTGACTGCTGTCTCTCCCTGTTTCCAGCTTCAGAAAAATGAAAGGAAAAAAAAAAAAAAAAGAAAATGATCTTCCCAAAGTGCATTCCTGTGCATACCTCATACCTGTGCTCACCTGCCCAGGGCACATCCGCACGGCGATCATTGAGGCCCTTCTCACGCGTGTCAAGGCCCTCACCCCACTTAACTTCACAGATCTCATGTGCAATCATTTACATCTTTGGTCTTCTGTAAGCCTCTCAGTTAAATTATTTACTGTCTGCTTGCATAGAATTTTTCCCTTAGTTTTTGTATTTTCCTCAAATTTGACACTATTTTTAGATTACCGTATAGGGTATCCCTGGACCAAGTTTCTCGTAATAAACTGTACACACTTTGACACTTTTAATAATAACACTTGCTGAAATATAATAAGTTGTTTCTATTCATTATTCAGCATCTTAAAACCTTTTTATATACTCATTGATTTTGGTATAAAAATATTTCTTTCAACCTTTTCTAACCAGAGTGTTTTTCTAGGATCCCTCAGGTGCCAGCATGATCTAGGAGTTGTTTACAAAATGTGTCCTAATGATTTGCCACTTTTTTGACAAATCAATAAACTGTTCTTGTAGAGTTGGCTCCAACTGTGATTAAATAATGGACAAAAATAAGACACATATATTTTGCTTTACATGAAGTTTATTCTTTAAATGAAACTGGGTTAAGTAAAGAATTGAGCTCTGAGAAGGCAGGGAAGAATGATGGACTGCTGTGCCAAATTCTGGCTGGTAGTTAAAACAGAGATGAACGTTACCATCTTCACCAGGGCTGTCATTGCCTGATTCCTGAGAACACTCACACTGGTAGAGAATGGTGTATGTACTTTTGAAATACTTTTACACCGCCATACAGCCTTACTGGATAAGCAGGGCAGGGTTCATAAGCCGTGGTGAGAAATACAGAGGCCCCAAGGACTTAAGCACCTACCTAGGTCTTCCTCCCCGTGGTGACAGTACAAGGCACCAGACTCCATGTAAGCCACCTTGCACAGTCTGCTATCAGTCCTCCTTTTAACCTCAGTGGAGGGTATTTTTACCATTATTATACAGAAGAGGAAATAGTGGCTTAGAGAGAACTCAAGCTCAAGGTCATAGTTGATAAGTGGCAAAATTGGGGTTCAAACCCATTTGGCTGGTCTACAGCATGTTTTCCCAAGTCTATTTGAGGGTCTTTCCTCTCCAGGTTGATGGGAGCATCGGTGTGACTGAGAAACAATATTCTAGGTCTGAGGGGCACAGGATAAAACCACAGCACAGTCTGAGAGGTAACACTTGTAGTTGGTATTGTAAAAGTCACAACTCCACCCCTTACATGAACCCTGTGTTATGAGCTTACAAAACACCCTTACCTCATTTGATGCCCACAGTTTTCCTAGAGGGGCATTCAGTGGATGGTTGGCTATTCCCATTTAATAGATAAATAAGGCTCAGAGCGGTCAAGTGATTTTCTCGAGGACACACAGCAAAGGGTACTTCTTGCCAACTTAATCAAATAAGATGATCAAAGGAGATGGATTTGGGGGCTGAGTTGGACAGACCAAGGCACTGACCTTTCCTGAGATGGTCTTGATCTGCTTGGAGCTCAGGGGCTCGAAGTCCACACCGATGTAGCCCTCCATGGCAGCAAGCAGCTTCTTCTGGGTACAACGGGAGGAGTTGGCTTCTTTAGTCACCTGCTCCCACCAGGAAGGTTCGTACCAGCCCGGGATGATCCACTGGTATTTGCTACCATACATGCTCTCATCGAATGCCTACAACAGATGGGTTGACCATGAAGGCACCAGGAATGAAACATTTGCTCCAGGCTTTGTGTCCTGTGAGAGAGGTGTGTGTATGTTGGGGGGTGGGGAGACTCAGGCTTCCTCTTACCACAAGATTTATTATACATTTTTTTATTACTTGCTTTGTCTCCTCGTTATCTCTCATGGGATCCAAGGTAGTTTGTGGATAACATGCATAACAGAACAATACACACTGAAAAGAAAGTAAAACATGAGGACCTGACAAAATATGAATTATAATGTTCACAGGAGGTAAAGGGAACAGAACACAGACGAGTCGGCCAAAGTTTCCAACACTACACATAAGTTGCATATTTTACCAGGGACTTCCTGGCAGCCCAAGAGAAAAGGGCAACAAAATTATTTGCCTGGTTCTCATTAGCAATAAGGAGAAAACAAACCAGTTCTTCAGGGAAACAAAATGTTTTCTAGGCTTTAACCCTAAAAAATAAAATGCCTCATATTAGCCAGCATGCTCTCAACAGCACTCCTATAACAAACAGATCTCATAAGGCTATTTTTGTACAGTTCTTTACTTTAAAACACAACCCAGGGGGAGCAATTTTGCAAGGGGCCAAGAAAATTTAATCTGAGTGTGCAGTTTATATAAGATGCCTCTTGGCAAACTGAGCGTTGTCTCTCTCTGAATCTTTACCCAAAGCATAGTGTGCATAAATCCAATCCTTTAAAAAAAAGTCCCGTACATCTGTGTGCTTTACATACATCTTATTTGTCATTCATGTGCATCCTTTGAGGTGGTGGTTAGGGCAGAATTTATCATCCTCATTTTAGAAGTGGAGAAACTAAAAACCAGAGACAGAAAGTCACTTCTCCAAGGTCACAGAGCCAGGGAGTCATTCCGGAACTTAGATCTGCTGACTCTCATGCTGCAAAACCACACTGCCTTCCTCCCATTAAAAAAAAACGCAACAACATCATCAGACTGTTCTGCTGGACCTCTCTTTGGCTTTAGTTATTATTTTGATTAATTTATATCAGGAGAAGCATGCTTTTTGATAGCTTAGGTGCACCCAGAACACCTCACTATGTAGCAATGTTATGTTTCACCAAAACTGGGTCCAGAATGAAGTTTCTAAGTAGATTCAAAGTCCTTTTAAAAAAAAAATTCACCTCTATTCTTAGCAAAATAAAACAAAACAATACTTTTTAGACCTTCTCATTCTTAACAAGTTGAGGCAAGAAGAAAGCTCCGCTTATTAGGAATGTGCATGAAATAAGAGTCAATAGGCACAGAGTGAGGACGCAAGGCCTTCCAGCCAGACACAAAGGCAGGCTTGCCTTACTCTGTGAGGACAGAGATCATGTCCCACTGTAGAGGCAGTACTGAGCAGGAAGCCAGGAGCCTCGCACGGATCTGCTGGGACAGCTCTTTGACCTGCGTAAGGAGTTGTTCCTTTGAGTGAATTTTCCAGAAAACAAAAGCTTAGTCCATTTGAGTGACAATACATTTTGTTTAGAACACTAGTCAATCTTTATGAAGATAAAAATTGTCTCCTGGCCTGACCTGTGGTGGCGCAGCGGATAAAGCGTCAACCTGGAAACACTGAGGTTGCCGGTTCAAAACCCTGGCTTGCCTGGTCAAGGCACATATGGGAGTTGATGCTTCCTGCTCCTCCCCCTTCTCTCTCTCTCTCTTTCTCTGTCTGTCTCTCTCTCTCCGCCCCCCCTTCTGGAAAAAAAAAGAAGAAGGAAAAAGGTCACACAGTCAAGCGGCCTGGATTCTCTGCCCCAGACCAGCCGGGCAGTCAGCACTCTAGACCTTGGCCTCCCAGCTCTCATCCACAGCCTGCGGAAAGCGAAGCCCACAGAGCGGGATGACAGAAGACTCGCCCGTGATAATATGTGTGCCTTGCCTGTCCAGCACGACACTCGGGAACGTGTCAGCTGCTCCTTGTTCCCTTCTCCTTTTGGTAACTCCCCGTCTCACACTGAACATCGGTCATTATGATGGGCCACGCACAGGGACGCTTTCGGGGGTAACAAAGACTGGTCCGAACACCAGAGGGCCTGACACTGCTCTCTGTGGAGTGTGGGATCCACTTGGAATGGCTCTGTCTCCTTTTTAGCTGTCAGGTCTAGGCAGTCATTTTCCCTGTCATCACATCCCTCTCCTCGCTCTGAACGGGCTGCTTGTAGACTGCTATGGGCTTGGGGAGCAGGGACTGATAAACAGGTATAGAGCCAAAGTAACCAGGTTTTGAGTGAGGGTCTGGAAGGGAGGTAGACTGGACTTGAATATATCACCCACTGTCTACAGCAACTGCGGAGAAGCCTCTGGGCCCCCATTCCGATGCTCCCACATTCAAAGGGGCGGAGGTGGTTGGACACACGAGCTCTAAGTAGCTGCTGGTGTGCTTAGCTGTCTCCTTGGCCAGATGGAGAGATCCTGGAGGGTGGGATCGCTCTTCCCAGGGTCCTTAGTACTTAGCACAGAGCCTGGCATACAGAGGGCACCTGATAAATGGTGTGGGCTGACTGGATGAATGCATTTCCAGTTTACTTGGTCACCTTGGTTTTCATTTTCTCTGCCTCTGGTAGGAATGTAGTCTCGGGGCCTGTGGCTACCATATGGGCCCTGCCACGTGGCAACGGGCGGTCCTCAGCTCAGCTTCCTTAGTCCCATGAACTGCTTCCTTTCCTATTGGCTGTAGACTAATAGGGAACCATGACAAGAAAATTTTTTAAAGTCCCATTTCCTCTTTTATTAACTTTCCTTTTGCCCCCCCACCCCCCATGCAAGAAGGACATTCCCTTTAATACTATAGTTCATTAAAATATAGTGAGAAATCCTCACATCAGTAAAGCAGTCAACAGCTGGGACAAAGGTCTCCCTTTGGTGGCTTTAGTTAAGCCTCTCGACAGCTCCACGAGGCCGATGGAACAGGGATCATTGCTTCCATCTTAGAGGTGAGGCAGCCAGGGACCGGAGCTGCAAAGTGACCTCCCTGAAGCCACACAACTGGCAGAGCTAAAACCAGGACCCAGCTCATTGTGCTGGAGAATTCAGACCAGACCACCAAGGAGGGAGGAGAAGAAGACAAAGGCAACATGCTGTGCTGGAGCCAAAATGAACATTTTGCCACAGGGCTATAAATAGGCCTTGCATTTGCAGGAGCCTGTCTCCCCCTGGGTGGCAGTTTCAAGCTCAAGAACACAGCAACATGCTGCAAAGTTTGCACTGCGGCATTTAGATATTAGGGACACCTGTTTCCATCCGGCTTGCGCTCCGATCCCAACATGGGCAGGAAGGCTCCCTCCCTGGGTCCCTGCTCTGAGCAGTAACCTCCTCATCTCACGCCTAAGTCTTGATCCACTGTGAAAACACTGATAGACTCTCCTCAGGGCCTTCCAGACCTGCCAGAAGGACTCCATCCTAACCAGGTAAGACTGAACGTCCTGGAGGGCGGATCCATCTGAGGGTTTGACACGTGGAAGGAACACCCAACCCAGACCTTGAGAAACCCCTGCGTGAACAGAGCGGCCAGCAAAGACGCTAAGGGAAGGCCCATCACCAAGTAGGGTGAGACGACAGGAGGGCGCCCCCTGCGACGTGGAGGGCAGGCAGCTTGGAGATTTGGGTCAAGAGGAAGACAGCCCCACCATCTGTTCCGGAGCAGAAGCCACGGCTGGAAATGGCACTTAGAAGATAATCCCAGTGCATGGCACAGGCAGAAATCACAGCCACGCCTCAGCTGGTCTTTGGCTCAAACCAGAACACCAGGTTTGTCTGCATTTCTTGCAAACAGGAGGCGGCCAGCGGCCAGTGTGCTTTATGGATCGTATTTATTAATTTATATTTCTTGGAGTTATTACCCACCATGTGCCAGCTGCTTGCAAGGCCTGGGGATGTGGGGAAGGGAGGGGGAAACCCAGCCTTTTCTCTAAAAGAGGTCATGTCCTCCAATTTGGAGTATTATTTTCCTTTTCAAAATGGGTCATTTCTGGACTTCTACATGGCAATGTGTAAGGTTATATGAGTTATGAAATAAAATGTATTAAATCAATTTTCTCTGCTTTTAAAATTTTTCTCATGTTCACTCCTTAGTAAGATTTTCATATGAAATGACCACTTGTTATCCTTAACTGATACATCGGATGCTTAATACAACCTTGAAAAGTCCCTCAGTTAGTAAACTTGCCCGCATACTGGTGGTCCTTTAGACACCGGAGACCTTTCATGACAGACAAAAAAAGATACCTGACATGTACTGAGGGCTCCCAATATACATCAGGTGCTATGCAAAGTGTTTTCGCTCATTTAATCTTCACAACAATCCTAGGAGACAGGTGTTATTATTATCATCCCTACTTTACAGATGAGAAAGCCAAGGCTCAGAAAGTGTCAGCAAGTCCAAATGACATAACTAAGCAGCTGGGCAAGGGTTCAAGCCCAAACAGACGGACTCCTGAGTTCTCACCTCTCAGGGTCTCCTGGAAGGTCAGCCTCGTGGCTCCTCCCTCCTCCCTGGGAAACGGAGGGAGGCTCAGGCAGTTCTCACTTGGCTCCTGGGCCGCAGGATGAAATAACCCTGCGCAGCTACGGCCGCCATGGGTGCCAGCCATTGCTCTCCCCTCGCCTGGTCTCCTTTCAGTTCCTGCCTCCCTTCTGCAACGGGCACGGGAGCTGCGCTGGACGTCCTGGGCAGAGCCTCTCCAGCACAGAGCAGGGGGACCAGTCACCCTGGGTGTGGACATGCAGCCTGAAGTCACCGGGGCCCTTGGGCAGCTGCGCTCACACTGCCGACTCACTGTAACTTTGAAGTCAACCAATACCCCAACGTCTCTCTGGCTCTCAGCACAGCACTTATTCCTCAGCCATGCCTCTCCCATCTTCGACTTAGGCGCCTTGATTTGTTCTAATACAGCCTTCTGTTAGGACTATTAAATTTAATCTCCTTGGATTTAATCAAATGTTCCAGTCTGTTAAGGTTCTTGGCACCCCAACTCTGTCATCCAACATATATCACATCTTCTAAAATGCCTACAAGCCTGCTTTCTGTCATTTCATTCAAGTTACTGACCAAAGTTCAAAGAGAACAGAGGCCGGTGGCCCATCACTGGAGACTCCACTCAAAATAACCCCAGTCTAAGAGGAAGAGCTTATTGAAAGATAACAACTCACAGAACTGGATCCCCATACTCCTGACCTTTCTCCTGACCCAGGGCAGATGAGGGGGAGCCAGGGCTTCGTAATGGAAGGACTCAGCTCCTGTGTTAGAATTCCTCCATCTGCTTAGGTTAGAGCATTGTACGGAAGAGAGAGAATTAGACCAGGAATCAGGTGAACGGGAGGGAAACCTGGCTCTAATATGAACTGTCCCTTCAACTCTCCAGGCCTCTATTTCCTCATCTGTAAAATGAGACAATGCTAGTTGCTTCACACGGTTATCAGAAAGATTAAATGAGTTAAGGTATAACGTATTTTGTCATCTGTCACACACCAGACAATGGTAAAGGATTCAGGGGTAGATTTGACAGGTCGTTCTAAAGCTGAGGCCCTGAGAGCTGCTGACAGGGCAGGGAAGAGTCTGAGGTGCCCCTGTCTGGCCCGCATCTGGAGTCTCCCTCTGTGCAGGGCATGTAGGCCTCCATTCGGCATGCATGAGGAGAGAGGACTTAGAATTAGCAGACAGGGCTTAGACAACAGGGCAGGCAGCGGACTGGGTAAATCGAGGTCCCTGGTTCCTCCCGTGACTGCACGGTTCTGAGCCCTGGGTTTCCAGGGTTTTAGCCCCTTGAAAAGAAAAAGGGCAGTGAGAATAATATTATCACCTTTGCTTCCAGACTACAGTCCCAGGACCTCACTCACTGAGCAGGCGGTGAGAATGAGCCCAGGAAAAAGCTTCACAAACTTCCCCAAAGACACGATATGATCAAAGTTTTACTTACGCAGCAGAACACTTTTGCTGCCATATGCTGATCAAACTGGCCAAGGATGATCCTCACGTCATTGCCCTGTGGACAGAAGGACATGCATGTACAGTGAGCAGGTGATGGCATACCCTGGAGGCTCGAGGCCTGGGGCAGGGGCATGCACACCAGGCTCCCAGCCAAGAGCTCTTCCCGAGCAGGGCGGGACAACGCCTCGGCCCCCGCCCGGCCTGCCTGCCCTCCCTGCCCGGACTCTCTGGCCCTCTCTGGGGCCAGCTTCCCCGTGGCTCCTGCTGTCAGCCCTCCCTGCTCTCAGGGGAGAGCGTGGGATGTCTGCACAGGGTGGAGGCTCAAACTGGCAGCTCTAAGGGGCCGTGGCCGCTCCCCTGCTCTCTTCTAAACTCTGCAGGGTGCAGAGACCGTGTCTAACCTTGTTCCTCACTCCACACACAGGGAAACTGAGGCGAGAGGACAGAGGGAGCTTCCTAGATCCCCAGGGTGGTGTCTGCGGAAACGAGACATAAAACCCATCTGACCCTTAGCCACCCCCCCTTATTCTAGATTTTTCTACTGTCCTGGAATCCATAAGCTCCCCAATTAAATTTTAGTCTCTTTGAGCTCTCTGAGCTTTGTTCAAATATCAGCTCTATTCACAAGCACCAAGGGTGGCCTCAGGCGGCTCCTTTTTTCCACTGTAGCCTCAGTCTCCCGATCTGCAAACTGGGGATGATGATGGTGCCTACCTCACAGAGTTGCTGGGGGCACTAGATGAGATGATCCTCACAAAGTGCTTAACACGGTTCCTGGCTTATAGTAAATGTCTAGTCAGTACTGCAGTAATAGTATTTTATTACCTTCCCCCCGACCCATCTTTATTTCAAAGGGAAATATATGTGAAAGCTTTATAAATGGTTATTCATTACCTTACTATCTCAACGTGGTTAATAGGTGTAAGTTGTACAACAGCTCCTGTGACTCATTTATTAGTTCAACAAACATTTACTCCATGTCTGTCTGAGGCTTCCTCCCAGGTCAGGGTTAGTGGCCCTTGGTAGCTGTCTAGGCGGTGAGCATCCGGGCGGGGCCCTACCCCATAGAGACCTGGCTGAGGGAGGATACTGGGCAGCCACCGGGGGACCAGCTGGGTCCTGGCCTCCTTGGCCACCCCACCCCCGTCACTTCCTGCCCTCTGCAGGGGGGCTCAGCCTCACGGGTAGTGCTAGCTCCCCACCCTTCACCCTGTCCTCTCCAACAGGCCTCAAGGCCCTTTGATGCCTAAAGAAGAGAAACACGCTTTTAAATATCAGTTTTTAGCATCTTTCAAAATTGGAAAGTGCTGACTGGGAAGCCATTTTACTTATCATGTACTTTTTAGCAAAGTAAAAAAGACGTGGATTCTAAAATCATCCTCCGTTTGCAGGCACAAATGAAAAGAAGAAAAAAATAACTTGCTCTGAAAGGACTTTAAAAGATCATTAACAGAGCAGTGGAAGGAAGGCGAGCCTTGGTCATCACAGCGTCTGCAATGCTGTGAAAGTTCTGAGCTGCTTCCGTTCTGCAGGCGCGCTCCCGGGCACATTCTAGGCTCTATCTGCTTGTTTGTTGAAATCTTTTAGCATATTTTTCTAACAGTATCCATCCATCCATCCATCCATCCATCCATCCACCCATCCATCCAACAAGCATTTATGGAACATCTATCTACTTTATGCCAAGTCCTGTGTTGCTCAACATGATATAGTAGAAACAGCTTATTGGATTTTGCAGTTAGAGAGACCTTGGTTCAAATCCCGGCTCCCTCAATGACCAGCCCCAAGACCCTGGGTCTTACTCTCCTGAAGCCTTAATTCCCTCATTTCTGAAAGAAATATAATGCTACCCGCCTTGCAGCTGGCTGTAGGATTCATGCTACCAGCCCGCCTGTTGGCTTCTACGACGCTCTCTCCTGATTCCCTCCTACCTCCTGGTCACTCCTGCTCACCTTTCTGTCTCTCCCTAAATGCTGGAGTTCCACTCAGTTCTGCCTTCATCACTCTCCCTGGGCAATCTCACTCCTGACCCAGCCGCAGATCCCCTCTGGACTCCAAAACCTCTCTCCCCAGCCCAGACTCTTCTCCAGCTGTCCCCTGGACGCATCCTTGGGTTCTCCCAGGCACCTCAAGCTCATTGTGTCCCACGTGGAACTCATCATCCTTCCCAACAAGCCCCTTCCTCCTCCTGCACTATCCACCTCTGAGACTGGTGTCGCCAACCTCTCACTCTCCCAGGTCACCTTAGATTCACTCTTCTCCTTCTTCCAAGCCATGACCAGGACCTGTTGGTTCTGGCTGCTCACAGCTCCCAAATCCCCCCTGTCCCTCCAGCCCCACTGCCATGGGCTTAGCCACCACCATCACCTCCTCAGTGGACCATAGCAGCCTTCCACCAGGATCCCTGTCTTTGGTCCTGCCCCCTCCACCCAAGTCTCCACAGAGCAAATGAAGGATCATTCCAAGATTCAAATGTGATCATGTAACATCTGTCTGAGCTCTTCAGCAGAGCATTCTAGATTCCTTACCAAATGACTCCTGTGCATTTCTCAAGCATAGTCCTCACTTCTCACTGTGCCTACAAGAGCAGTGAGAATGCACTACCTGCAGGTCTGCTAGGAGTTCATTCATTCATTCTTCTCACTCTATCCTCCTTCTTTCTGCAAGCTCCCCCATCCAGAATGTCCCTCCCTCCCAACCCACTCATTCAGTCTTCATGCCATAGCTCATGCTCTGCTACTCAGAGGGCCATCTTTGTCCCATCAGTCTTAGTGGCCATTTATTCCTCTGTGGGTCCAGAGCACTGTATCATGACACAGGACCACTTACTTGTCTCTCTTCCCCTTTGGACCTAGGGTAACTTAGTTCATCTCTGGGTCCCTAACTCCTAGCACAAGGCATGGCATATATATCAATAAACAGGTGATGAATGCACAATAAAGGGAATAAATGCTATGCAAAGCACCAAGCACAAAGCCTGACCTATGCTGTTATTCAGTAGCTGGTATCATCGCTGCACTAATATCCCATTAGCCTAGGGCAGGGGTCAGGAACCTATGGCTCGTGAGCCAGATGTGGCTCTTTTGATGGCTGCATCTGGCTTGCAGACAAATCTTTAATTAAAAAAATAGTAACGTTAAAAATATAAAACATTCTCATGTATTACGATCCATTCATTTCTCACCACTCATGTTCATGGTTGCGGGTGGCTGGAGCCAATCACAGCTATCCTCTGGGACAACACCAAATTTTTATTGAATAATACGTAATGTACACGGGTCATTGTGAGGTCAGGAAGTAAACTTTCCTCCTTTTAATCAAGTAGTCAGCTAGCTAATTGCAGAAACCCTTTTGAAGAAGAAGATGGCTAAAAGAAAAAAAGATGAGGAGTATCGTACTTTCCAGCAGGAATGGAGAGAGGAATTCGCCTTTGTGGAGAGAGCAGGTTCTGCAGTGTGTCTAATATGCAATGATAAAACTGCATCGATTAAACGGTCAAATATAAAGCAGCACTTTGACACATGCCATACTACATTTGCATCGAAATATCCAATGGGGGACAGCAGGAAGAAAGCATGTCAAGAGCTACTGTGCAGAGAGCAAGCTAGTCAGCAGCAACTCCATGTTTGGACCCAACAAGGTGACTGGAATTCAGCTAGCTTTGCTGGTGCTTTAGTGATTGTGAGAAACGGAAAGCCATTGACAGATGGGGAGTATGCCAAAACATTCATGCTTGATGTTGCCAATGAACTTTTTGACGACTTTTCGGATAAAGACAAGATAATCAAATGAATAAAAGACATGCTTCTGTCGGCAAGAACTGTTCACAATCATACCATCATGATGACAAATCAAATTGAGGCAACACAAGTGAAGGACATAAACGCAGCACCATTCTTTTCTCTCGCTTTGGATGAGTCAACAGACGTAAGCCATTTATCCCAGTTCAGCATGATTGCAAGGTATGCTGTCAGTGACACACTACATGAGGAAAGTCTTGCTGTTTTGCCTATGAAAGAGACAACAAGAGGGGAGGATTTATTCAAGTCTTTCACTGAGTTCACTAAAAAAAAAAATCTACCGATGGATAAACTTATTTTGATGTGTACTGATGGTGCTCCGTGCGTGGTGGGGAAAAACAGAGGATTCGTAGCGCCTCTTCGTGAACATGTAAAGAGACCCATCCTAAGTTTTCACTGCATCCTACATCAGGAGGTGCTTTGTGCTCAGATGTGTGGCAAGCAGCTTGGTGAGGTGATGTCGCTGGTCATTCGGGTGGTCAACTTTACTGTTGCCCGAGCTTTAAATGATCACCAGTTTAAAAAACTGCTGGATGAAGTTAGGAATAATTATCCTGGTCTGCTTCTGCACAACCATGTGCGTTGGTTGTCAAGAGGGAAGGTGCTTAGTCATTTTGCGGCTTGTCTGAGCGAAATCTGGACTTCTCTTGAAATAAAAAACATCGAGCATCCTGAGTTAGCTAACACTGAGTGGCTCCTGAAGTTCTACTATCTCGTGGACATGACTGAACATCTGAACCAGCTCAATGTGAAAATGCAAGGTGTTGGAAATACAGTCTTATCCCTTCAACAAGCAGTGTTTGCATTTGAGAACAAGCTGGAACTCTTCATTGCCAACATTGAAACAGGTTGTTTACTATACTTTAAAAAACTGTGAGAGTTTAAAGATACATGCACAGCAAGTGACCCTGCTCAACATCTTGATCTCCAGCAGCTACCGGGCTTCACATCTAATCTCTTGCAGTTATTCAAAGCGCGCTTTGGAGAATTTCGTGAGCATACTCGTCTTTTTAAGTTCATCACCCATCCACACGAGTGTGTAGTGGACAGCGCCCACCTGAGTTACATCCTCGGTGTCTCCGTCAGAGATTTTGAGGTACAAGCTGCTGACCTGAAGGCCTCAGACATGTGGGTGAATAAGTTCAAGTCACTGAATGAAGATTTGGAAAGACTTGCACGACAGCAAGCAGAGTTGGCTCCACACAAGTGGGAAGAAATGAAAAAACTTCAACCCGCGGACCAGCTGATTGTCAAAACTTGGAATGTGCTTCCCATCACATACCACACACTGCAGCGTGTGAGTATTGCTGTACTGACAATGTTTGGCTCTACGTATGCATGTGAGCAGTCTTTCTCACATCTAAAGAATGTTAAGACCAACCTACTATCAGCTTTAATGGATGGAAGTCTCAAGTCTCAACTCCTGCATGAAGCTTAACCTCACCACATATCAACCAGACTACAAAGCCATCAGCAAAACCATGCAGCACCAGAAGTCTCATTAATGGTAAGAAGTACCAATTCATCATTGGTTAGCAACAGCCTAACAATGTTATTAAAAAGAATTCAGAGACTTACTGTACTTTAAAAGTGTTGTTCTTACATAAAATGCACACATTTATTTGTATTTAATGTTAAACATATTGTATGGCTCTCACGGAATTACATTTTAAAATATGTGGTGTTCATAGCTCTCTCAGCCAAAAAGGTTCCCGACCCCTGGCCTAGACACTGATTGGGTTCACCATGTTCATTTCTTGAATAGACCAGGGGACCCACATCTTCATGGCTGACCACCATGCTGACAGATAAATAACCAGCTCTGCCACTTGTTGACCATATAGTGTCTCTGTTGCCTTGATAACCAAGTTGTATGGATTACGTGGTCTGTGCTCCTATACTTTTAGGAGTAGATGGGGCCCAAGGGATCAGTGATCTAAACTACCTCTTCCCAGAGAGTCAAAAGGCTTCCTGGAAGACTGCCCAGCACCTAGAACCAGTGCTGTTGCCTTGGTGCTCCCTGATCATCAGAGTGCCCTGAGGAAAGATCTTATCCAGGGCCAGGCTGTGCCTGGTACAGGGAGCTATTCACACCTAGTCTGATTCTAGACAGTGAGTGAGAGAGGGTAAGATTCTGCATAGTCTGGGAGGAAGGAGGGCAAGCCAGCACCCCGTGCAGCTGAAACCTGGGATCCCAGGGTCGGAGAGAGGACAAAGGAAGATGCAACTGGACTGGGGTCCTTAGTGGGTGCTGGAGGCCCAGGGAGGGTATGAAGTGCTTCTCAGAGTAGGGTATGTGCATGTAGGGTGGGGCATGAGGAGTGGTCCTATGAGAATGAGAAGCATGGTACACCTGGTTCATCTTTCTGGAGCAACAATATATTGTGAGATTCAGGTATGGGGGGGAAAGGCTTTGGATTTGGGGATCTCATGTTTTTAACATACGTAGTATGCTCTCACAAAAGTTCCAGAATCACGCTTTTAAATGTTGCATACTAAGTACCTTTTCCTGAAAGTCCCGAGAGTGGAAAGAGAAATGTTGCACTGGCAGCGGCCCCTGCTTCTGGCTAAGCCCCCACCTCCTGCCAGGGGTATGAGCAGACTCTCCTCTGGTTGAAAGGGCTTGGGGACAGTTCAAGGATTTCAGGGGAGGGGAACATGGGGGGGGGGGGAGAAAGCAGTGGTGGGATTCAAATAATTTAACAGCTGGTTTCCTGCCCTAATGACCATTTTAAGTAAAAAAAAAAAAGATACATTGAAAGGTAGTTTATTATTTCATGCATTTAATACTTAAATAAGAATAAAAGTAGTATACAGCCCTGGCCGGTTGGCTCAGCGGTAGAGCGTCGGCCTAGCGTGCGGAGGACCCGGGTTCGATTCCGGCCAGGGCAACAGGAGAAGCGCCCATTTGCTTCTCCACCCCTCCGCCGCGCTTTCCTCTCTGTCTCTCTCTTCCCCTCCCGCAGCCAAGGCTCCATTGGAGCAAAGATGGCCCGGGCGCTGGGGATGGCTCTGTGGCCTCTGCCCCAGGTGCTAGAGTGGCTCTGGTCGCAACATGGTGACGCCCAGGATGGGCAGAGCATTGCCCCCTGGTGGGCAGAGCGTCGCCCCATGGTGGGCGTGCCGGGTGGATCCCGGTCGGGCGCATGCGGGAGTCTGTCTGACTGTCTCTCCCTGTTTCCAGCTTCAGAAAAAATGAAAAAAAAAATAAAATAAAAAAAAAGTAGTATACAAAGCTAGATTGTTATAAGAAAGACTTTTAAAATATGAATGAAAAAATATTAAATAATATCTGACAAAAAAATAATAAAACTGTTATTTATTTCTAGCCCTGGCTGGTTGGCTCAGTGGTAGAGCACTGGTGGATGTCTCAAGTTTGGTTTCTGATCGGGACACACAGATATGCCTGTCTGCTTCTCTACCCCTCCCCCTCTCATTTCTCACTTCTCTCTCTCTCTTCCCCTCCTGTAGCCATGGCTCGATTGGAGTGAGTTGACCCCCAGTGCTGAGGATGGCTCCATGGCCTCCACTTGAGGCGCTAAAAAAAGCTTGGGTGCAAGTATGGCCCCAGATGGGCAGAGCATCGCCCCCTAGTGGGCTTGCCGGGTGGATCCCAGTTGGGGCGCATGCAGGAATCTGTCTCTCTGCCTCCCCTCCTCTCACTGAATTAAAAAAAAAAAGGACATTTCTATATTAATTCTTGATTGGTGTCCTCACTTGTAACTTTTTTCACCTATGGATGGAATGAATATTACTACAGGCACTTAGAATACGTGGTTGCACAGATGAATGGTACAAAAGAGTAAGGAGCCCTGGCCGGTTGTTTCAGCAGGAGAACGTTGGCCTGGCGTGTGAAAGTCCCAGGTTCGATTCCTGGTCAGGGCACAGGAGAAGCTACCATCTGCTTCTCCACCCCTGCCCTTCCTCTTTCTCTCTCTCTCTCTCACAGAGCAGCGGCCATAGATGGACAGAGCATCATCCAGTAGGGGGCTTGCAGGGTGGACCCCAGTCAGGGCATATGTGGGAGTCTGTCTGTCTGTCTCCTTACCTCTCACTTAAAAAAAAATGTAAATTTGTGATTTCCACATTGGGTGGCTGCTCAAGCGCCCACCTTAGAGAGAACCCTGATTACAAGTGCCATTTTAACAACTGGTTCACTGAACTCAACAAAAAATTAGTTATTGGTTCTGCCAAGCCGGTGTGAACCAGCTGAATCCCATGACTGGAGGAGAGCCATAAAATTCCAAGGATGAAAGTGACAGAGCAAAGCTGTGATTTCATAGAGAGCCAGGAACATGACAGAAGGCAGGGTTTTAAAAATCCTGGCCCTGCCATGGACTCTTGGCTCTGCAGAGGGCTGCCTGAGTGCAAGTAGAGAACCTGAGATCGGACAAATGGCAACGCCTCATACGACTAGACCTAAGGTTGCAGACCATAATGGAGACCTATGTTCCTGCCCTCAAGGAGCCACGCCCATGGGGGAGGGGCAGAAATGGAAAGAAATAGCCAAGACTTGCCGGCCTCCGGCCTCCAGGGAGCGGTGGGAGGCCGAAACTCCGGGTGGCTTGCCTTTCCCTTTTCCTAGACTAGGCCATTCTCGTATTTGTCTCTGAGACCCTTTAAGGGAGCTAAAATCACAGAACACACAAAAGTGACATTTAAGAAGGATGACCCAATTCAAAACACTCTCAGTTTGCAAGGGATCTAGCAAAGTCAAAATACTGTAAATGACAATTCCTGAGCTGTTGTACTAAGCAGTTACATCAGCTCAGTCTAAGCAGTACATCAGTCTCAGTCTATTACGCCCACTCTGGAAAGTTTCATGAGTAATCTACCCCCCGCCCCCCAATTAAGAGACTTTCCCAGGTGCAGCAGATGCCATTGGTCCTGCTGATTCCCTGCTGGGGGGCTGGTGTACCCCTCCCGGCTGCAGTGACAGTGGGCTGCTAACAGCTCACTCCCTTCTCAGCTAAGGGGAGTTTCCTGGCCCCAGAGGCTCTGCCAGGCCCACAGTCCACAGCATCCAGGGACTGAGGCACACACGTGGAAAACTCCAGTGCCTCTGCTGCAGGTGGGACCAGCTCTGTGCTGCAGGCTATGCTCCAGAGGCACCGTGGGGCCAGGCGAAGCAAGCCTCCACCAACACCGCGTTCTCGCCTTGCTCCCCTCTAGCCTCATCCTGCTTCTCTGCCCTTCTCCCGAGCACATTCTCAATAAGTCATTTTCATAAGAATCTCAGGCTGTCTTTAAGATACACAGGTAGGAAGTGGTCTTGCGGGCCTTGAACGCTTGACTACTCCGCCCCAGATAGTGCCTCCCAGGCTGAGAAGGCCAGCCCCCCGCAGGCCTGAGCTGCAGGAGCTCAGCATCCAGTCTGCAGCAAAGTCAGGGAGACAAGTCTTGAGACCTACAATCACTATTTTGCATTTAAAAGAGCAGAGAAGCAGAAGGCCACACTGTTCTATCTTCCTTGTGGCAGGATTGTGGGGTCCTGCTAAAAAATATAGGCTGATTCGACACTGACCTCTGGGTTATCTGGTATCTCCTGCCACCTGTGCGTCTGTCTCCACCCACATTCAATAACTTCCTGGTTTTCAGGGGCCCAGCCCCAGACACCCACTGTATCTACGCCACTGGACTGCTGAAAAAGTCAAATCAAACCACACTGGATGTTGTAGAAAGGGATGAGGTGCTATGAGCCCCAAAGCTGGCCATGATGTGGCCTGGGAGGTGGCCTGGCCTGGGGCAGTGGGCAGTAGAGAAGGGGTCTTTCTGGCTATGAAAACTGGGCTAAGCCCGAGAGAGTCAGCTTAGATGTTTTCCAAAGTCCCTCCTGGCTCTGACAGACTGATTCCACACTCAGAATGAGTATTCTCTTTTATTTAGCTAAAATTAGTCTTTCTTAGGCATTTTTTCCCTCACTAGAAATGTCCCTCAAGGCAAAGAGGCAGGAGACACATACTCTTAAGGAATGGAATGAAGAGGGAACAGCCCATCGGCGCCCAGCAGCAGAGCACAGTCTTGCTTTAACATTTATTATTTTATTTTAAAAATGCATGCATGGTTAGCATTCTAATAACATATCTATGTTTATCTAAAGATAAAACCATGCTTTTTCTGCCCATATCTCTGAGCAAAACTGCCCAGCTGGGAAGAAGCACAGTATTTATTCCAGGTTTCTGTCCCTTGGGTGCTTGTATGAACCACAGCCTCAGGCAGACAGGCAGGTTCCTGGCCTCTGGGAGGGGGAGGAAATTCCCACAAGGACTCTCCCAGGAAGCAGAGCGGGGAACAGTCCACCTGAAGGCCTATCTTAATGGTCTCCCGTGACAGAAAGAATAATGCCCTCCCCCCAAAGATATCCATGTCCTAATTCCGAGAACCCGTGAATATGCCGTGTGACATGACAAAGGGAAATTAATGTTGCAGATAGAATCAAGTTGCTAATCAGCTGATTTATAAAATAGGGAGATTTCCCCACAATCTGAATCCTGAATGATGGGTTGGGGGCTGCCCTGGGGGAGGGGGATAAAGCAACTGAACAGAGGAGGCATCTCAAACCTGGGCCCTCTCCCTTCCCCCCAGGGCCCAATGCCACACCATGGAAATGCCTAGGGGCCGCCCCTACGTGGGGTGGACTTCTAGTTGGCCCTGGCAACAGTTAATGGTCAAGGCCCCCGTTTTGAATCGACCCAGAATGAACTTAAGGCCTGGGGTCATGCTTTAGATTCAGAGCTGCTAAATCAGCTCAATTAATTTCATTATTCAGTCCTTCTACGTTCTTGTTTATTTTCTGTCCAAGACTGGGAGAGAGAGAGAGAGAGAGAGAGAGAGAGATGTTATGGCTCCCAATACTTTTGTGTTTCTGTCAATTCTCCTTAGTATTTTTAACAGGCTTGTCTTTATATATTTCAGTGAGATGTAATTTCAAGCAATAATGGTTCATGAGTGTGTTATTCTCATGGTGAATTGTGCCTTTATTTATAGAAAATGACTCTCCCTAACACCTGAACCTTGAATTCTCTTTGCTTTAATAAGAACACTAGGATTCTTGCTTTATTTTGGTTTGTTTGATATACTTGTACCTTTGCCCAGCCATTGCCTTTGACCTTTCTGTGTCTTTCTGTTGTAAATAGCTAGACTTAGCTCTTCAAAGCACCATCGGGAAGTCTTTGCCTTATAATAGGGAGTTTGACCTATTTGAATTTATGGTCAGGATGATTATATATTTGGTTGGCAATCCTGATTTTTGTTTTCCGGTTTTCACATTTGCTTTGTTTTTCAATACATAGATTAGATTTTCTTTGCTTTTATCTTCCGTGTTTCAGAAGCTTCTGTTTGCATTATAGTACACCTACCATTAAATTATTGCAGGCCTTCTTTAGTTTATATTTCTCTAATTATGAAACTCATGAGCAAAATGGTCTTTCTGGAGTCCCTCTCCTACGTAAGACCAGGAGTTTACATTCCATTTTTTTTAAACTTAATCTACTTCTTTGGCTCCAATAATGGAATTTAGATTTTTATATTGAATTATTGTTATTACAATATCTATCTTTGCATGATTATGTATATGTATATTTTCTTTCACAGTGAACTTTTGCATCTATGTATATACATTTTTATAACAATTATTGAGATTTGGCTCTCTTTCGATGGGTCCTGGTGGTTCCTGCTCAGCCGTTTCTGCCATGACCTCAGCTATAAAGATTGTCCTGGTTCTAGAAGGCTGACACGGGACTTCAAGGCTGAACTTCGAGAAGGGCACCCGGCACATGCACCGCGTGAGCCGCTCACGTCCGAGAATGTCTCCCTACGGCTCCATCGTTTCTGGGATTGAATGCGCAGAGGAGTTGAGGTGGCCTGGATTTTGTACTTTGTGCAAAATATGCTTTCTTCTGGCCTAGATCCTTGTAGGTTTTCCCCTTGATATTTGTTCTTCAAAGGTTTTGCCTACATGTGCCTACACCTATGACTCTCTCTTCACCAATTCCGCTAGAATGCGGAGAGGCCAGCTAGCCTCACCCATAGTCCGCACACTTCCTTATCAAGTTGTTGACTCTGTAGATCCATTATGGTTGAAGATTGGCAATTTTGTATGCTCCAATTTAGTAGTCTCTCTTGAGCCCATTTAAGTTTGTCTCCCATTTTTTAAAAACAAATTTTTTTTTACTTGAGACTAGTTTTAGATTTCCAGAAAAAACACAAAGAGAGTATAGAAAGTTCCTATATGTCTCTCACACAGTTTCTCCTATTATTAATGTCTTATGCTAGTATGGTACATTTGGTACCATTAATGAGTTGACTCATTAATATTAGCTAAAGCCCATACTTTATTTGGGCCTCCTTGGTTCTTTCTCTAATGTTCTTTTTGTGTTCCTGAATCTCATCCCGGATACCACATTAGATTTAGTTGTCAAGTCTCCACAGGCTCCTTTTGACTTAGACGTTCCTTATTTTTAAAGACCTAGACAATGTGGAGGAATACTGGTCAGTCATTTTGGAAAATGGTCTTCAAACAGAATTCTCCTGATGTTTTTCTCACAGCTTGACTGGGGTTATGGATTCTGGGGAGACCATAGTGGTAAAATGCCCATTCATTACATCATGTAAAGAGCACGTCCAGTCAACAGGACTCGCCACTGCTGACGTTGACCTCGATCACCTGTCTGCGGGAGTGTTTTTTAGGTTTTCTACTGTAGAGTTATTCTCCCTCCCCCACCCGCTTTATACTGTACTCTTGGGAAGGAAGTCACTTAAGCGAGTAGTTCTGTTGTATCTCCTTGAGTGTGAAGTATCTACATAAATTATTTGAACTTCTTCAGCATAAGAGATTTGTCTATTCTCTTCCATTTACTTATTCAGTCAGTCATTCCGATATGAACCCATGGACTTATTTTATACTTTGGGTTATAATCTAACACTACTTTTATTTTACTGCTCACACGTCCCAGCCGTGGCCATCGGGAGCTCTTTCAGTTGGTTGCTGTACTCCTCTGACCCACGCCTTCATGTGCGGTGGTGTTTTGAGCACTCCTTGTTTTCTGGCACCACGAGACATTCCAGGATCTACCTCCTGCCCCAGTCCTAGAATCAGCCATTTCTTTAGGTTACTTTTCTTTGAAAAAATGGTATTAGAAACCAAGATCTGGGTGCTAGGTGTGCTTGCTAATACCGGGTGCCTATTTTGTTTTTTATTTTGCTTCTGTTTCATTTATCCTAATGTTCCCTGAGGATCTCCCTTCTCCAGCACCCATAACTGTTATTTTTCCTCTTATTCTATTGATTTCTTTGACCATTTCCTCTGCATTTCAAGTTTGTCCTCCATATTATCGATTTTTCTTTTCCTTGGCATTGAATCTGCTCTCTACTGCCTCCCGTGCAGATTTTAATTCTGTCACTTGCTATTTAGTGCTCGTCCTTGTCCTCTGAGCCTCCTCCTCTATCTTAGCCCACAGTAAACCAGGGATTTGCTTTTTCTCAGACCTTCCCAGAAGTTATGTTTCTTTGTCCTTGAGTATTTTATTCTTGTGTTCTGTCGGCTTTGTCTGTCTAGACTTGGTATCTTACTTATACACACTCAGCAAATTTATTGAGCAAATTTGATTTGGTTCTAGGTGACGAGACAGACAATAAAACAGTGACTGTGACAGAAAGAAACCGCTGTCTCCGAGAGCTTACATCCTAGTGGGAGGAGACAGATGGTGAAACAACGAGGTAAGATAAATAGTAGGACAGATGTTGTTAATGGGATTGAATTGTGTCCCCCAAAGAAATGTTAAAATCTTAACCCCCAATACCTCAGAATGTAACCTCATTCAAAACAGGGTCATTGCAGATGGAATTAGCTAAGATGAGGTTATACTAGAGTAGGGTAGGCTCTTAATCCAACATGACTAGTGTCCTCGTACAAAGATGATGTGAAGAGGAAGGGGTGATGCCATTTGAGGCAGAGACTGTAAGTCAAGGAGCACCAAAGCTCGCCAGCGACACTAGACGTTCAGGCAAAGGCACAGAACCCCAGAGCCTTCTAGAGAGCAAGGCCTCAACCTTGGACTTCTAGCCTCCAGAATGTAAGAGAATAAATTTCTGTTGTTTTAAGCCACCCAGTTTGTGGTACTTTGTTAAGGCAGCCCTGGAAATTAATACAGATGCCATCAGTGAAATGGAGAAAGAGATTAGCAGAAAGGGGGAATCGGAGCGAGAGAGGCAGAGATTTTAATTTTAAATGAAGCAACTGGAGAAGGGAAAAGTCTGGCCAAAGGAGACTGACTTCTCAGCAAAGAGGAGAAGAAGGCACAAGAAGGACCCACGCAGCTTCTAGAGGAAGAGTGCTCCATGCAGAAGGAACCCGCTGCCAACAGACTGAGCGTCCTGTCCTTGGCTCTGCTCTCCCAGGCTTGGTGACATTGGAATCCTTTCTCAGAACCACAGCTGTGCAGGGTGGAGGAGAAAGCTGGGCCCTGGTGTTACCAGATCCAGGTTTGAATTCCAACCTTCCTCCTTCTCGCTGCGTGACTTGGGTGGAGTTCCTTAACCTCTTTGAGCCTCAAGTTCCCCATTTGTGACAACTCCCTCTGTCTCAGGCTCCAGGGAGGACGACATAAATACGTGACCCTCAAGGGCTGTGCGGGGGGACCTGGCCCTTGGTCAGTGCACTGGAAAGGTCGGCTGCTATTTTCGTCATTGTTAATATCACTCCTGCTTCTGCTGGAGTTAGTTGAAGAGGCAGAGCACCCAGTTCCATCCCAATTTCCTGTGCACTTTCAACTAGTGCTTAAGCGCTACACTCAAAGGCTGTTTAAATTTTAAAGCCTGCAGAACTCTGCAGGGCCTCTGAAGCACAGGAAGCTATTTCAAGTGCCCGCCCTGGGGAGACACTGTGTGTGGCCGGAGAATGTCAGTTCAGCACCCCTCTCTCTGCCCTCAGCCTCACTGCAGGTGCTTGCTCTCTGCAGTGAGGCCATTCCACCCCTCTGGGTCCTCCAGGCCCTGCACAACCCACCTCAACCCTCAGACCACACAGCCTGCTGGGAAGGGGCTTGGGCAGATCCAGCCCGACCATCTGCGCTGCCCGCAGGTCCTCACTAGCGACTGTTTCCTCGCCTGCAGAGGCTCCTGGGGCTGAAATGTCACAGGCGGGCGCAGTGTCTGCTCCCGAGCAGGGACAAAGAACTGGCGCTCTGCTTCCCCTGCTCCTCCCCTCTCCGCCTCTGTCTTCCCATGGTGAGCGTTGGGAGATCAGAGCTCTAAACTGCACCTGCTCTGTCTGGTATAACTTGGGACCCACCCAAGAAAGAAGGAACGGGTCAGCAGTTGGCATCTGGATCTTCCATGACAATGGCTTTCAATGTGGGCATGAGGGAGTGGAGGAGAGTGAAAGAGGAAATGTGACAGCTCTAACCATGTCTGTAGCTGTTTGTAAACCCCTGAGCAGCTCCCACTGTCCCTAGGATAAAAGATCAAACTTCTTAGCTAGGCATTCCAGGCCCATGGAAACTGGCTCCCAACTGTTTGCAGCCTCTGCATCTTGCCCCTGGAATCTTGCTCCCACCTGATACCAGCCTCCTGGAATTCCTGCTGATGCCAAGTGTGAGGTGAGCACAGCTGTCCTGCGCTCTGTCTTCACTCCCCTTCCCTGCTGGGCTCTTGCAGGTCCCCTTCCTGCTTGTCCTCCATGGCCAGCACCAATGGAGGCTTGTCGGAACCCTCTCCCTGGGTGCGGCAAGCCACTTCCTCCCTGTTCCTAGGCCCCTCTGTTCCTGACTCCCCTGAGAAGTAGCTGCTTTCCTCACCAGCTGCAAGCCATGTGAGGACAAGGACAAGCCCGACGGTGACTGGGAGCCCAGGAGAGGGTCCAGCACAAACCAGGTATTTGAGAGAGTTTGCAGAATGCATGGACAAATGACAACTAGGGACCACGGGCAACGAGCAAGCTCCTAGTTGACCCTTCCTGTTCCCGGAGTGGCTCTCACTAGAGGGGCCAGGAGCCTGGGCTTCCAGTCCCAACCAAATCCTTCCTTGCTGTGGTTTTGGGCAAGGTAGTTCCTCTCTCGTGAGGCTCTTCGCACTGGAGATGATGCTAGCTTGTGCCTTGCGTGCCCCTCAGGCTGGGCTGACAGATACCTAGTCACCCCGGAAGCTCTCTATGGCTCTGCCGCTGGCACTCAGACCCTTGGCCAGTGCTGGCAAACAAGTAAGGGGAAAGCCAAGGGCGCCAGCTCCTGGAAGCTTCTCCCCATGTCTGAGATGCCCAGGATGAAACGTCACAGCCTGAACTCGAGGCTCCGTCACCGCCAGGGGATCTGGGAACCCCAGGAGCATGGCGCACGTCTGTCCCTCAGGCCGTGGCCAGCTGCACCTACCTTAAGCTTCTTGACACTGGTACAGGGGTCGTTGGAGAAGCTCTCGGTGTCTGAAATCTCGATGTCCTCACCGTACAGAACCCCGGTCAGGTCATTCCTCACCTATCAGCAAAGAAAAAGTAGAGGGGTGGGTGTGCTGATGGCCACAGGATGGTCTGGTTCAGACAGCCTGTCCCAGGGCAGTGGCTCAGAGTGAGGTAATTTTGTCCACCAGCATGGGAAAGGAGTGGTTTTTATCTTCACTGTACAATAAAGCACCCTGTGGTGGTTGGAGGTCCTGCATTCCCACCCTGCACCTGCACACGGGCACAAGGAGGCCAGACAGGGAAGGGGCTTACTAAAGTTGACCAGGAATTTCCTGGAAGAGTCAAGATGAGCATCCAAGTGTCCGGACTTTCATGCTGGTGTTTCTCCACAGTGTCACATGGTCTCCGAATCAGACTATTCAATACATCGCAACAGTATTTATGTTTCATATTAATTATTTGTAATCTTAGTTCTGCAATAGGGTGAAGAAATAGCCAAGGCATTCAAACAGATGATACAGAATAGAGGAAGGAGTAAGGGGGTACAGCCTGTGATGTGAACCACAATTGCATGTCTGCTGACACCCAGAATGACTGACATCCACATGCTTGAAAAGCACAGGGCTGCAGGCTCCGGTGTTCACCAGGACCAACTGGCAGCAAAACTGTCTTCGTGGAAAGACACTACAGAGTGGCAGGGACTGTGGCAAACTGACAGCCACATGCCTTATCCAAGGTGGCAGTTCTAATCATGCCATGACAGAACGTTAGTCCAGAGTCACCAGACCTTCTGATTTTGGGGCAAGAAATCTAGACTTTTAAAATAGAAGTTCCCCCATATTTAAAAATATTGATACTATTTTGAATTTAAAAAGAAACACCAAAGTTAGGACCAAGCCAAATAAATCTAAAAGTCTGTACCTGTCCCATGGCCATGGATATGTACCCTCTGACGTAAGCAGTGGACCCTACATTGTGTGTCTTAGCAGAAAGAACCAGGTGAAGGTTGTGGGACCCAGAATCCAGGTCCTGCTGTCTCAGTGACTTGCTTGTCACCTCGGCCTCTCTGCCAGTCCCTCTCTTTCCCAAGTCTCCAGTTTCTTCTTCTTTAAGAGAAGATGAACCTTAAAAGCACTTCTTATTCATCCCTATTAGATGTCTACTATTAAAAGACAGAAAGTGTTGGTGCAGATATAGAGAAATGGGAACTTTTGTGCAACTGTTGGCGGGAATGTAAAATGGTGCAGCTGCTGTGAAAACCAGTAGGACGGTTCCTCAAAAATTCAACCTGTAATCTCACTCCTGGGTATAGACTCAGAAAAACTAAAGCAGGGACTCACAGGGCTACTTGTATACCCACGTTCACAGCAGCACTATTCATAATACCCAAAAGGTGGAAGCAACCCCCACCACCGTCCATCAGCAGACGAAAGGATGAGCAAATGGAGGTATATACATACAATGCAATATTATTCAGCCTTAAAAAGGAAGGAAATTCTAACACATACTACAACACGGTGAACCTCGAAAACATTATGCCAGGCACAAAAGGTCAAATATCATTCCACTTCCATGCAGTATGTAGAGAAACCAAATTCACTGAGACAGAGAGTAGAACAGTGGCTGTTAGGGGAGGAAGGATTGGGGAGTTACTGTTTAATGGGTGTAGTTTCTGTTTGGGAGACTCAAAAAGTTCTGGAGGTGGCTGGGGGTGCTAGCTGTACAGCCATGTGTATGTACTGAACACCCCTGAACTGCACACTTAAAAATGCTCAAAGTGGTCAATTTTGTTATGCGTATTTTACAATAAAAAACAGTTCTTGTTTCAAAACTTGGTAGATTCTTCTAATGTATATATCAAAACTTGTTAAATAATTTGGCCCTAAACACCACTGGATGGTCACTGGGAAGCCACCACCATGAAAGGAGCACAAAAGGGGCTTCAACGGGAGCTGCTGTATTTTATGTCTTTAAAAGAAATACACAAATAGGGCAAAACGAGAACATTTAAACATTCTGGGTAGCGAGTCCATGGGTGGCTGCTAACCTGTGCTTTTCTGAGCGCCTGAAATACTTTGTGATGAATGTTCTACCAAGAACGAAACTGCCACAGTCAGGGTGACGCTTGTCCACCCTTGCGTTTTACTTCCATTTCGATGGGAGACTAGGCACTCGCTGTATGAAAAAAGTTGCCTTTACTATTGCAGTCTATTTCTGCGGCCTCAATTTCTTTCTGGAAGCGGGGTGTGTGGGTGGGTAGGGGGAGTGTTCCATATTCTGTTTTGTATGCCATGAGGGCATTGTGTAAAAACGATAATTATTAAACAGAGAAAATGTGAACATTTGCCCCTCATGGAAAGTAAGGCAGCTTGATGCACAACTGCTGGGCTTGCACACTCAGGCCCGGCTCTCCAAGGGGATGCCACTCAAATTTAGGGAAACGACTCCAGCTCTCCAGTCTTCTCACCTCTACGGTGGGGGCATCCAGAGGGTAGCTCACAGGGTTGTTTCAGAGCCTAGTAAAAGTACTCAGGATGTGGAAAGGCTTTGTAAACTCTAAGGTTTACCTACAAGCTGGAAAAAACATTTCCAGAATTAAGCAAGGCATCAAGACAGTGGCTTGGGGTATCTACCTTTGTATAAGCATGTGATTGAAAGCTATATACAATTGTGGCAGATAAAATATTTTATAGGCGGTCAGAGCTCAAAACAAACAAAACTGAAACACCTGAAAGGTCATCTTTCTGCCTCTGATTTCACAAGTGAGGAAACTGAGTTGTGACACCCAGCCCAGGGTTCTCTGCAGTCTCTCAGGCTGGCTCCTCGGGTCCTGCCAGATGTGAGTGAATCCTGAGGCCTGAGGAGCCAGAGCAGGTCAGAACAGATGGTGGGTGCAGTCATCCACTCACTGCCCACCATTCAGCACCAAGAAGTCTGTGCTCAGCTCGAGTATTTAATAGAATGGACTCTTGAAGGAAAAGCAAAGAGAGGAAACAATAAATAAATGCTATTTTAAAATAACCAGAGCATAGAAAAGAACTAATATAACTGCTCTTCCTCACAAGCAAAAAATAATCTACACCCTCATAAGTGGAGAGGAGGATCATTCAGTTCATTGGGCAAAGATTTACTGAGCAAATTTGAAAAAACACTTTTTCCTTCCGGAACTGCAGGTATGTCTTGTTTAACAGAGCCAAGGTTTTTTGGCAGTTTATTGTAAACTGCATTTTTGCAAAGCAAATCCTATTTGTTTAATTCACTTCCGTTATAAAAGCAGAACTGTGTTCTAGGAAAGGAGTAACCCTTCAAGTATTTGGCTTGGTCCTAACATTTATTTAAATTCAAAATAGTATCAATATTTTAAAATCTGGGGTATCTTATATTTTAGAAATCCAGATTTCTAATTTCTTACACCAAAATCAGAAGGTCTAAATGACTCTGGACTAACGTTCTGTCCAGGGAGGGAGCCAGCAGGAGTCTGATTTGCTTGAAGGCCCTGGCCACCCTGGGAGGGAAGAGATGAGCACTGATGGGCAGGGAAGGGCAGAGAAGAAGGCTGCCCCATCACCTGGGTGGGAGGGCCAGGGCAGCCCCTGTTACAGTGATAACAGAAGGAATATTGATAGAGAGTGGTTGAGTCCTTAAAGGCAAGGGCCTCGGGACCAGCTCACAGAGCTCAGGTCGCCTAAGGAAGAGCTCCCTTTGCTTTCAGAGTGGTGACTCCAGGCCACCACCACTGGAAGAAACCCATAAGGAGCCAAAGTCACTTGGCACCACAGAGAAGAGCAGGTGGGTCAGAGCCCCAGGAACAAAGAATTTAGGATGAGCTCGGAGGCAATAGCTGTTGACTTACATATTTTTCCTCAAGAACCGGTATGACTTCTGCAAAGAGGACATGCAGATGGCCAACAGACTTAAGAAAAGATACTCAATGTCTCTAATCATCAGAGAAACACAAATTAAAGCCACCTCTCACCTGTCACAATGGCTATCCTCAAACAAAAAACAATACGTGTCAGCTGAGACATGTGGAGAAAAGGGAACCCTCCTGCTCTGCTGGTGGGAATGCAGTGTTGTAGCCACTGTGGAAAACAGTATGGAGATCCCTCAAAAAATTAAAAGTGGAACTGCCTTATGACCCAGTGATTGCACTTCTAGGGATTTATCCAAAGAAATCCAATACACTAATTCAAAAGAATATATACACCCCTGTATTCACTGAAGCATTATTTACAATAGCCAAGATATGGAAACAACCCAAGTGCCCATCAGTAGACATGTAGATAAAAAAGCTGTGGTACATATATACAAATGAATTATTACTCAGCCATAAAAAAGAACAAAATCTTACCATTTGTGACAGCATGGATGGACTTAAGAGGGTATTATGCTAACTAAAATAAGTCAGTCAGAGAAAGACAAATATCATATGATTCCACTAATATGTGCAATCTAAAGAATAATATAAACAGACAGAAAAAGACTGATAGACACAAAGAAAAAACTGATTGTTGCCAGAGAGGAGGGCCTTGAGGGACTGGCAAAAAAGGTAAAAGAATTAAGAAGTACAGATTGGTAGTTACAAAATGGTCAGTCACCGTTATAAAGTACAGAATAGGAAACATAGTCCATAAGACCATGATAACTGTACGGTGCCAGGTAGGTACTGAAAATATTAGAGGGAACACTTTTAAAATATGTGACTGTCTAACCTCTATGCTATACACCTGAAACTAAAACAAAATAATATTAAATATAGTCATTTTTTAAAATGTAAAAAACAAAACAAAGGTGATATGGACTGCAGATACAAAGTAGTATCCCTAAAGCAGTCGTTCTCAAAGGGTGGCCCCAGACCAGTAACATCAGCGGCAGTGGGAGCTTGTTAGAAATGCAAATTCTCAAGCCCCACCTTAGAGCTACTCAATCAGACACTCAGGGTTGGGTCCAGCAGTCTGTGCTTTAATCCACCCTCTAGACCAGGGGTAGTCAACCTTTTTATACCTACCGCCCACTTTTGTATCTCTGTTAGCAGTAAAATTTTCTAACCGCCCACCGGTTCCACAGTAATGGTGATTTATAAAGTAGGGAAGTAACTTTACTTTATAAAATTTACAAAGCAGAGTTACAGCAAGTTAAAGCATATGATAATAATTACTTACCAAGTACTTTATGTCAGATTTTCACTAAGTTTGGCAGAATAAATCTTTATAAAACAACTTACTATAGTTAAATCTATCTTTTTATTTATACTTTAGTTGCTCTGCTACCGCCCACCATGAGAGCTGGAATGCCCACTGGTGGGCAGTAGGGACCAGGTTGACTACCACTGCTCTAGGTCAGTGGTCCCCAACCCCCGGGCCGCGGACCGGTACCGGTCTGTAGGCCATTTGGTACCGGTCCGCAGAGAAAGAATAAATAACTTACATTATTTCCGTTTTATTTATATTTAAGTCTGAACGATGTTTTATTTTTAAAAAATGACCAGATACCCTCTGTTACATCTGTCTAAGACTCACTCTTGACGCTTGTCTCGTAAGTTCGACAATTATATTTAAAAATACCACAGTTTTTACGCTGGTTGCATAATTTTATTTTGTGCATTTATCCATCCCACCCTAAAGGCTGGTCCGTGAAAATATTTTCTGACATTAAACCGGTCCGTGGCCCAAAAAAGGTTGGGGACCACTGCTCTAGGTGATTCTGATAAATGCTCAAGTTTGAGACCCACTGTCCTAAAGGATACAGGATAGTTTTAAGCCAACCATTGATAATGTTATAAAAAATGTTTTTAATGGCTTGAATATTTCTTCCCTTGATTAGAAGACCAGAATATGTTAACTGGGTAAGACAACTAACTGCCAAAAGGGTGAGCTGGAATGGGAGCCACATTTTAAAAAGTATCACATCTAGAATGAAGAAGGGGACAGCTGCCCTCTGGTCTGTCCATCTCAGACCAGACCTGGTATGCTGGGTTCCGTTCTGGTTGTGTTTATTAGAGACCGTGACAAAGTGGCTCAGGCTCAGAGGAGAGAGGTGGCGAGGACAGCAACCCAGAGCCCTTTAGGGAGCCACGGACATGGGGGCTGGGGAGTATAAAGGTTACCAGGGTCACACCAATGACTCCTCAGGCTTCCTGTGCAGCCTTGGGAGCTAAAGACCCAAATCCAAGGACTGTAACAACTGAACTCAGTCTTCAAAATCTAGGGAAATCAAATACCTTAAAAGAAGCCATGAGCCAGAAACACTGAATAGTGTTTTGGGAGAGCCCAGAACAGTGGGGTGAGTCCTGCTCAGGGTGGGCAGGGAGAAAATGCCATCAGGTCAGATCAGCCATCTAAACAGCAGGCCTGCGGGTCCACATACAATCTCCTCCGCAGTTGGCTCACGGGGCCAGGGAAGAAGGGGTGACAGAGACTTGTCACTCCAATAAGGCCATCACAACGGCCTCAAGCCTCTAACTGCCTGAGTGCACAGCTTCTATCCACACACTAGGCATTGGGCACACACAGCTGGTTTTTATCCATCCCGTGAGATGCAGGGGGAGAAGTGGGCAGGTTGGAGGAGGAAAAGAAGGGAAGAGGAAAAAGATGGGAAGCCAATGCAATTGGGAAAGGAAGAGATTATTCAGAGCTTTTTGGCTTAGCAAACCTTAGACCATGCAACCCATTTTAAGTGTAACGTGGGTCCCTGTCCTGTCGGGGAGGCTGGCTGCCAGCTCTGAGCAGGCCACAGTGCCACTCCCCTGCAGGGCCCCTCCCTGCATCTCTCCACTGAACACACAGAACTGCCCAGACGATGCTGAGCACACTCACTCTGGAAATCACCCAGCGATTGGGCTTGTGAAATAACTGCACTGTGTACCCTACTCGGAATACTGCCCTGTGGGCCAGTCTCTTCTGTCCGCCCAGCCCGCCCCTGCTTCAGCATCCCAGGACTGTATCTGCAGGCCTGCCAGGCTCCTATCGCCCTGCAACTTTCTGCTGCCTACAGGTGGGGCCAGTGAACTCCCTGCCCCTATAGATCTCCCACCTTAGTCCTGGACACTCCCTGTCCTCCAGCAAAGCAATGTAAGCAGCCCGAGGTCAGGAGCCTGGGGTTCACCCATGTCAACCTCAGGCCTTCAGTCTGGGCTCCTGCTTCCTTCTCTGGGCTGGAATTCCATCTCAAGCCCAGGCACTGCCTGGCTGCTAGGCTTGAGTCCCTTTCTGGACAGCTACTTAGTGCGTGATCATTCTGGAAGGGGTCCCTGTTTGTTCTTGCCAGTCTCTCTCAATCGCTCATTCATTCAATCATGATATTGACATCTCTTTTGTTTCAGGCACCATGTAAGGTGGTAATGGGGCTCTGATTGATGAGCAAAACCATTTACTATCCTGGGCCTCTCTAGCTTAATGGCAGTGAGAGACATGAATCAGATGACCACTCTAGTACCCACCAAGACAAGGGCATTCAAGGTCAGGAGCATGCTTCTGGGAGAAGCATGGGAAAGTCAGACTCAGGCCAGGAGGCAGTAGGAAGAAGGATTCCATGTTAAGCAGCAGCGTGTAGAAAGGTCTCGCCGTGCAAGGGAGCCAGTGGGGAAACTAGAAGAAGAGCCAGCTGGGCTAGGACAGAGCGTGGGTCACACAGGGGGAAGGGTGTTGGCATGAAATAAGGGAGACGGGGAGGCGGGGATCGAGGGCCTCGGAATTCACAGGAGGGGCTCTGGTTTTGAGCCTGAGCACAGTGGAAAGCTGTGACGAGGCTCTCAGGGAGGGGATGGCATGATTCGAGCTGTGTTTTAAAGCAATGACTCATCTGCTGTGGGACCAATGAGTGGCTGGGGCATGAGGGGGACAGGAAGGTTAGTGAGGGGGCTACGGAATCATCCAGGCAAAGGATCCCGGAGGCTGGATAAGGACACGGTATTGGAGGTGGCAAAAAAGTGGCCTACCTGAGGATGCATTGGGGCCAACTAATAATCTGTACTAGTCATCTATGACCATGTAACAAAGTACTCGACATTCAGTGGCTTGAAACAAGAATAATCGGTTTTACACAGTTTCCGTGGATCAGGAATGCGTGACCAGCTGAGCTGGGTGGTTCCGGCTCAGGGTCCTTTAGGAGGTTCTGGTTAAGATGTTGGCTGGGGCTGCACTGGCCTGAAGCCTTCTGGGCTGCATATTAGAATCACTTGGGGAGTTTTTTTTAAAAAATAACACTGATACCCTCGCTGCATCCTCTGAGATAGAACCCAGGCATTAGCATTTTTGGAGCTCTCCAGGTGATTCCAAATGGCCGGCTAACGTTGGGAATCAGAAATTTTAGGGGTAAAAGCAACAGAACTGCCAGGCTCCCAGCCGAGTGGCCAGCTTGCCTGAAGGCCCCTCATGTCACCTCCCCTCACCTGCTCCAGGTCCCGGGCACCACCTTTCTTGAACAGTCCGGAATCCTCCCCCACCCTCTGCTGCCCCATCCAATAGCCAGGCCTCATCTTTAACCCCCAGACCGTCGGCTGCTTGCCCCAGCACCGCGTCATAAGGGAGGGTGAAGAGAAGGAAAGGAGGGAGAGGGGCCCGAGGAGAGAAAGTGAGAAAGAGAAAGGGAGAAGAGAAACGCAGAGTAGTATTACAGCTACCGTTACCAGGTTCCCACCACACGGCCCGGGCCGGGAGGCTCTGACAGAGCAAGGGAAACGCACCACAGCGGAGTCCGTGGGCAGTGTCAGAGGCCCCAGGACACGTGGCTCCTGTGGCCAGTAGTTTCCCAGACACCTTCCCTAAGGAGGCCACTGCCCCAGCTCAGGAATCATCCAGAAAGGCAGATCCAGGAAAAGATGGGGAGAAGCAGGTCTGCACCACATGCTCTTTACAACTCTTTGAAAATTCTAATTAGGTTACGAAATGAACTTGAGAGCAAAGCGAATTCCCAGCTCTCCTATGGAAGCCGAGGTAACCTACTTTGTCATTCAAATGCGCTCACTATATATAGCCCTGGATTGTGCTGAAATGTCACTCCTCTTACCTGACTAAAGCGTATAATTATAGATTTACTTCTATTCATTCATGAAATGTGTCTTCACTTGATTAAACTGTTCATTCAAAGTAAAATCCATTAAAATATAGAACATGTTAAAATGTGGCTTGTTAGAGGCAGAGGGCACTACTGTCGTTAAATGCTAATTAGAATAAACAGGCATTAGAAAGACTCACATCTTTGAATAATTCAGGTCACTTTTGCTGGGGCTGGAGCTCCCCAGAAACCGCCATTAATTTAAGCTAATTAAAAAATTAGCCTGGAGAAGAGCAGACCAAGGCAGAAAGTGATGGCCGACTTCAAACACGTAAAGGGCTGTCATATGGAAGGGAAGGCACCGAGTTCTCGGTAGGTCCATGGCAGAGGGAAGAAAAACAGGTAGATGACGGTTCAGGAAAGCAGACTTTGGCCCAAAGCCAGGAAGAACTTTCTAACCGTGGAGAAAGCCGCTTTGGTACATAATGAGCTCCCTGTCATCAGAGGAGCGCAAGTAAATTCTGGTCAGGACTCTTGAGAGGAATTTCTTTCACCATGCAATGCTTGCGGTTCCAAAAGAACAAGTTTGTCAAAATTCCACCTGCCTCGTTCTTTGCCTTTTCAAATTTCGTAGTTGCTAAAGCAACCCTCTTGCAGCGCTGACATTTCTCAAAGACTTGGAGCACGGATTTAAATTCCTGCAGAAACATCTGTGTGTTTATATTTTCACCTTCCCAAACCTGAGGAGCTTTCATTGAAGAAATTGTTCCTTTAGATTAAAAGAGCCATCTAGTTTTCAGATTTCTCCAAATAACTGAGCCCTTAATAACCTATAATTGAAGTTTAATGTAAGTAAAAAATTTTTTAAAAAGGACAACTACATAAATGGACAGGTATCAGACCTTTTGCACATATGTGATCCTTGCACAGGGCAATACCTGTGAGCCGTGTCCATGTGTGTGACATCTACATGTTCACATTACAGAGCCAGCGGGTGAATGCAAAAAACCTAACCATCAGAATCTGTGAATGAGACCTTATTTGGAAGAGGGGTTTTTGCACATGTTACTAATTTAAGGATCTCAAGATGAGATCATCCTAGATTATTGGAGTGGGCCCTAAATCCAATAATAAGTGTTCTTCTAAGAGAAATGAAGAGGGAGATTTGGGACACGGAGACATGAGTGAAAAGTCCACGTGAAGATAGAGGCAGAGATTGGAGTGGTGTGGCTACAAGCCAAGGAATACCTGGAGCCCCCAGAAGCTGGAAGAGGCCCCAAAAGATTCTTGCCTAGAGCCTTCAGAGGGACCCTGGCCTGCGAACACCTTCCTTTCAGACTCTGGCCCAGACCTGTAAGAAAATGAGTTTGAGTTTCTGTTGCTTTAAGCCACCCAGTTTGTGGTGATTTACTACAGAAGCCCCGGGAAATGAATACACTTGGGGCCTCCTGAGACCTGGCTGCTTGCTGGTCCAAACCAGGATCCCACTTCCTGTCTTGTGCACACCTCACACCACACGTGATGCTTCCTGAAGGGGACCCTGGCTTCCCTCTAATTGGTGGCCACTTGTCCAGCTACTTATCTGTGGCTTTTCTCATCTCCTGAGAGTTACCAAGAGCAGGAAAACAAGCGGAGGACCAGAGCAGCAGTGTTATGAGATGTGGGGGCCCAGGTGGAGGCCTGGAAGCCTCATGGGCCTCAGTGGAGGGCTCAGGAGTCCAGGTTGTAACTTTGAGTTGGGTCACAGAGCTGACCGTACGTACTGGGGCTGCCACATCCATTCCTCAACTAACACAGCAGCCCTGCGAGAAAAGGGTTTTGTTGGATTTCCAGGATCTGGTGTTGTTTCTGGAATGCAGTAGGTATGCAAAACTATGAAACTGAACAAGAGAATGAACAAATGCACTCCAGGGATGCAAAGCATCTGTCCAGGCCCAGAAGAAGTGGGTGAAGATTCCGAGCCTGGAAGAGTTCATGCAGAGTCCTGAGCTGGTCCTGCAGGAATGAAGCAGATGCCCCTGGGCTGCACATCTTGGCCTGAAAACACAGCCCACGAATGCAGGTGCTCTGTGGGCACCCCTGCGGGGATTCATGGGGTCTGAGGGGAGGTCAAGTTCCCTAAGGACATTTCTCTGCCCTTCTTACCCTGGCACAGGGGTGTGAGGGCATGACCTTGGTCCTGTCCAGCCATTCACATCAAGCCGTTATGACAGCTCCCACCTGCTGGTGGACCTCTGGCCAGTCCACATGGTAGACTGGAAGATGAACCCCGACAGGCAGAGATGGCCAGTGACAGGCAGACAGGTGCCCGCATCCAGGACCCAGGCATCTCCGTCTTCCCCTGCAGCTCTCAGCTCCGTCACTCCATTACAGCAGTCCTCTAAGGGGAGAGGGAGAGCCAGGGGCCACAGTCCCTCTTCCCTGGCCCGAGGGGAGAGCCGGGGGGGGGGCACAGTCCTTCCCTGGCCCGAGGGGAGAGCCGGGGGGGCCACAGTCCTACCCTGGCCCGAGGGGAGAGCCGGCGGGGGGGGGGGGCCACAGTCCTTCCCTGGCCCGAGGGGAGAGCCGGGGGGGGGGGGGGGGGGCCCACAGTCCTTCCCTGGCCCGAGGGGAGAGCCAGGGGGGCCACAGTCCCTCTTCCCTGGCCCGAGGGGAGAGCCGGGGGGCCACAGTCCCTCTTCCCTGGCCCGAGGGGAGAGCCGGGGGGGCCACAGTCCTTCCCTGGCCCGAGGGGAGAGCTGGGGGGCCACAGTCCTTCCCTGGCCCGAGGGGAGAGCCGGGGGGAGAGCTGGGGGGCCACAGTCCTTCCCTGGCCCGAGGGGAGAGCTGGGGGGCCACAGTCCCTCTTCCCTGGCCCGAAGGGAGAGCCGGGGGGGCCACAGTCCTTCCCTGGCCCGAGGGGAGAGCTGGGGGGCCACAGTCCTTCCCTGGCCCGAGGGGAGAGCCGGGGGGAGAGCTGGGGGGCCACAGTCCTTCCCTGGCCCGAGGGGAGAGCTGGGGGGCCACAGTCCTTCCCTGGCCTGAGGGGAGAGCCGGGGGGCCACAGTCCTTCTTCCCTGGCCCGAGGGGAGAGCCGGGGGGCCACAGTCCCTCTTCCCTGGCCCGAGGGGAGAGCCGGGGGGCCACAGTCCCTCTTCCCTACCCCACCACTTGCTCTCAGGGGCCATCTCCCAGAACCACACCACAGGGCAGGAACATGCTGGAGCCACTTTCGTTGGGAGAGACAAATAACTAGGGGAGCCAGGGCCCTCTGGCTTGCAAATCCGTCTTCCCGTCAGCCAGCCTACTGGTTTTAAAAGTTTCAAAGACTTTTAAGTGTGATAGAATAATATTCCCTTTCCCCCAAAGAAATGCCCACACCCTCATCCCTGGGGTGCAGTGCCTCACATGGCAAAGGGGGAATCTGTAGATGGAGTAAGTGAAGGATCGTGAGATGGGAAGACAGTCCCGGATGATTGAAGAGGCCCACTGTAACCACAAGGGTCTTTACAGGGGAGGGAGGGAGGCAGGGGAGTCGAGAGGGAGAAGAACATTTGACCAAAGAAGCAGGGATGAAGGAGATTTGTTTGAAGAAACCACACCGCTGGCTTTGAACATGAAGACGAGGCCAAGAGCAGTGCCCACCTCTAAACTGCATAGTCCTGTGCTCAAGGCCACTCTCCCTGGCTGACCAGAGACTGTCCTGGGACCACACACTCTCCATCTGGGACTCCCTGAGCCCAGCACAGGGCTTTCCCAAGGAGCTGGGACCAGGCCCAGGCCCAGGCCCCCCTTTAGGGAAACCCACAAACCCCCTTCGGGCCCCCAGCCAGCAGTCTTCCCTCAGTCGGCCTCACATTTTTCAAGGAACTCACCATCTGTGGGAAGCCAGGGTACATACACTGAGCTGGGGGCGGGGGTGGGGGTGGGGGCAGACTGAACCTCATTGCTTTCCTGGACAAATTGCCTGTTGCTTTCATTGCAGCCGACTCACGGGGCCAAACCAATATTTACAGAAATATTTGGATATTAATAAAACAGGGATATTATCCAGTTAAGATGATGAATATAAATAAACCTCGATTGGAAATCAACGACATGCCAAGAACATCTCTGACACCAAAACAGAGGAGGGCTATTAGAGAAATCACACCTGAGAGCATTACAGGAAGCAGAACGCAAAATCGCCCCCTGGCTTTCAGAGCCCCAGCCCTGCTCTCTGTCGCCGCCGGAGGAACGGCTGAGGGGACGGGAAGGCCAGACCTGTGGAGACACCCTGCCTGCATTTCTGGAAAAGCTGCCACCAAGACGAGGCCCCCAGCTTGGCACTTGGCCCTCAAGGGAAAGTCCAGGAGCAGTGGGGGAAGCCACAAGAAAGTAGATTTCAGCTGCCTCAGAGGCAGAACTTTCCAGGAAGAGAGCAGTCCCTGGATGGAAAGGCCTGCCCAGGTGGGAGTGAGCTTTCCGTCACTGCAGGTGTGCAGGCAGATGTGGGTTGCTGCGGAAGGCATTCAAGAATTAGGTAGAGGGGAAGAGGGACTGCTGGAACCCTGAGGGAGGTCTGGGGTTCTTGAACCTGTCTCCCAGTTGTGAGGGCACAGATGCTGAGGGCCACCTGAGTGGTGCCTGTTCTCACCCCTGCAGAACCAGAACAGCTGCAGGCAGCTCCTTCAGCTGGAGAAACAGCTGGATCAGTGTCCACCTCTCAGTTCGAGGTGGAACTAAAGGCTTCCTCGCAGACCCTGGGGCATCACTGCCCGTTTTAGGTGCAGCCTCCTTTCCAGCTCTACGTCCCAGAGTGGGTTCTCTGTCCTCGCCTTGCAGTCCGGCCTGCCGTCCTCCAGCCCCAGCACGTACAGCCCTCCTCCTTTGCCTGCACTGACTCCCTTCCTCCTCCAGGACTGCAGGTTGGGGTGTGGGTGGATGGAGGAAGCGAAGGCATAGGCACAAACTGCTCCCCAGAGCCCACCTCTCTTCCTTCTCCTCCTCCGCTCTTCCTCAGCTGCCTCCTCCCGCCCCTCACTCTAAGCCCCTAGGGAGCAAACAGGCGGCGGGGGACATGGCTGGACCACCCTAAAGTGAACTGCATCCTCTCAACAATCGTATGAAGCAGATGCCAAAATTGTCCGCATTTTACAGATGAGGGACCAAACGGTTGAGTGACTTGCCCAGAGCCTTAAAATCAGTAGGTCAGAGGGCCGAGATTCAAACTCATGTTTCTCTGCCTCCAGAATCCAGGAGGGCTGGGTGAAGGGAGAGGAGAGGAGGGGAGGGGGGTGGGGGCAGCACTGGCCTTGACCCCCCGGTGGGTTCCCACAATGACAGACACAAGAAAGGCTGGTTTACACGAGTGCCCCCACCCCAGGCTGGGTGGCCTGGAGGGTGAGGACTTTGTTGAAGCCTCTCTGGGTACCCATGCAGGACACAGAGCCATCAGGACATTCAGGAGACAGAGGAGGGCAGAGCTGGCACATGGTGGGGCAGGCTCAAGATCAGGTGACAACAAAGAAGTGGGCAGATGCCTGAGATGCACTTCACCTCCTGGCCCTGTGGCCACCACCTGGCCCCGTTTCCTGCCTCCCAGACTGATGCTGCCCAAAGCTGTGTCTTTCACAGCAGCAACAGAACAGCACTCCTCCGCATCCCTCCCCCAAAGAGCCACCAGTTGCCGCCCTTCCGGGACCTTTCCCCAAATCCCTACAGTACAAGGCAGGAGCTGTGTGAAGGCAGAACCCAGCTGGTTCCGCAGAGTTCCGGAACCAGCACAGCGCCCTGCACAGAGCAGCTGATCAGCACACACTGCACAGAACCGAAATCTCCTTCATCCCCACCGTCCTTGGGCTCGGTTTATCAGAGCTGTGGCTCCCAAGCCGGCTTGTGCAGCTCATCTCCCTGGGAGCTTTGTGGAAATACAGATTCCTGGGCCCCAACTGAGAGATTCTGGCTCTGAAAGGAGGGAAAAGGAGGGAGGCCAGGCATCTGTGTTTGTACAAAGCACCCTAGGCATCCAGTTACACAGCCAGATTTGGGGACTACTGGCAGAGTGACACCCCGGTCTGACTGGCCCCCTCATTCTCAAAGGCCGTGTAATGGATACCGTGGCACAGTGCTGGAAACTTCCATCCTCAGCTGCGGGGGTGTTGGCTCCTGACAGCTCATGGCTATACCGTGGCACAGTGCTGGAAACTTCCATCCTCAGCTGCGGGGGTGTTGGCTCCTGACAGCTCATGGCTATGCATTCCTCTTGAATTTGCCCTGACTAAAGGGGACAACCTCATTCAAGGTCCCTCCCCATGCCAGCCCACACCTAGTGTCTGGCCCAACCTTTCTGTCTCAATTTGGGACATCTCTGAATGGCCATCCCAGCTCCAAACTCCCCATGGGCTTGGCTGAGGCCTCTGTTCCAACTTCATTTTATGTCAGCTTTTCCTTCTACCTCCTTCCTGTGAGCATCACCTCCCGTCCCCACACCCAAACCTCTCGCAAGTCTCAGAGTCCCTTTCCTGGGGACCTGACTCAGGCCAGCCTCACCTAAGGGTGTGCCAGCTCAGCCCAAACTAGTCCTCCTCCCCTCTGTCCTTCGATGCCAACTCCGACTGTGCTGGGAGCTCATGGACAGCTGGGAGAAATGTGGCTGTTTTGGGGGCTCTTCTATGGAAGGACTATCATAATCTCTTAGACCAGTTACATTCTTCTGACTTGAAGACTATAAACTTCTACACTTCACTGAAAGTCTGAAAAGAAGGCAAGTGATAAAACTACCCATTTTCTCGATACAGTAACCCAACTAGTCCAATTTCTTGTGTTGGTTACCTTCACCCACACCCTCCACAGCCTGTCTTCTGATACTCTGTTTCTGGAGTTCGACTTTTATGGACAGCATCACTGGAGTTCCCCTGTCTTTTGACTCCTGGGTAGGCGTGGCCAATGGGAGAGCCCCAGCACAAGTTAGAGGGCCAATGGGAAGCTCCAGAAGGAGTCAGAGGGTGGGAAGAGGAAAAGCTCAGTGTATTTCTCCCCACCTGCTCCCTGACTTGGACACAGGCCCTGTCAAGTGGTCCCTCCTCTTTGCTCCAGTAATGCTGCTTCCTCCTCCTGTCCTTCAGGGCACATGGGTGGTCCTCACTCCCAAAACTGATTGTCCCTGGTGCTGCATTAGCTCTGGTTGATACCCCTGGTCCTGCCCAAAGTACTTCTACTAGAGTAAACTTTCTTTACTTCAACTCTCTCAATATGCCATCTGTTTCCTGCCAGGACCTTAACTGTTACAACAGGTGTACATCTTTTAGGTAGAAGTCATCAGAGTGTACATAATTTTCTATCTCAATTTTTTCACCTCACATTTTACCACATACCCTTATGATTATTTTTACCACCAACTACACACAAACTAATGAGTTCAATTTCTGACCTCTGCTCTCTTCTCTTCAAGTCCTGCTCAATGTTTAAGCCCCACTGCAAACAGCTGCGCCTCCGTGAAGTCCCTCTGGATTTCCCAATGAGCTGAGCTCACCCTCTGGACACCTGCACTCCCTGTTCCTCCTTCCCAGGCCCACCCTTTCTTGGCCCTGTTCTGGAGGAGCTGGGAAGTCTCTCAGGTTGTCCACACGCCGACCACAGCACAGCATGAAGTCTCCGCGGTCTTCGTGCCGGTGGTGAGGGGAGAACAGCAAGGCCTGGTGGACTGATGGAGACAGCTAGGCTGTCAATAGCTCCTCCAAGGTCGGGAAAGACAGTCTGCCCTTGTCCTGGCCCGGAGCCCGTGGAGCCAGCCCCAGCCTGTAGAGGTGCTGAGTGTGTGTCCTGGGAGGGAGCTAGCGGGTCAGGTGAGCTGGCCACGTCCTGGGGTGGACACTGCATCAAAGTGCTGAGCAGGCCGACAGCCCGGGAGTGGGGCCTGATGCTGAGCTAAGCTAAGCAGTTTCTGTCATGTATCTCCCTGGGAGCAGTACCCAGAGATTCTGGGAACAGGTGTTCACTCTGCAGAGTGCAAAGGGAATCTTCCAAAGAGGACCAGAATATGGAGGCCCTGGGGTTGTGGCTGTTGTCATGGTTTTATTAACTTGTCCATCTGTCCCCGCCCGAGCGCCTAGAGGCCCTGAGGCCCTGTCTGAACCCCTGTCATATTCCAGTGTAATGGATGGAATCCAGCTCTGTCAACACTGGCTAGATGAATGAGTGAGACCTCAGGATGTCCCAGTCATTTGCCTGAGGTGAGCATCACTTACACCTGCTGCTCAGCAGTCCGAGGAGGCTTGAGGAGCAGCTGTGCTGCGTCTGTATCAGAGGGTATCTGAAAAAATGAAGGGTTCTTAGATAAATATGCTGAAATGTTCCAGAAAGGAAGTCACAGAGCAAAGTGGAAAAGACTGCATATCCATCATGGTGAGAAAGATAACCATGACAACTCTTATTTACTGAGCACCTTTCATATGCAGATGTCATCTCATTCCTCTTGCTTGACCATTGGTATAAGTCAAAAGATATAGTTATGACCAGTTCACTGGTAAAGTAAAATGAGATTCAGAGATGTTGAGTTAGTTTCCTGAGGTCACACAGCTAGAAAGCAGTGATTGGGGATTTAAGATCAGGTCTATTGCTTTCCACAGTTCATACTGTCAATCAAGAGTCAGAATCTGTAAAGGGCCATACAATAAATATTTTAGGCTTTGCAGGCCACACAGCCTCTGTCACAACTACTCAGCTGTACCTTCACATTGCAAAAGCAGCCATAGACAATGTGCAAATGAATGACCATGGCTATGTTCCAATAAAACTTTGTTTATAAAAAACAGGGGGCTAGATTTGGCCTGTGGGCCCACAGTTATAGACCCCTGCTCTAGCCCCACAATAAAGAGCCTGTGTTTCCCCTCCAGCAGGCAGTGGGACAGCAGGCAGTGGGACAGTGGCAAGAGGACAAACGAGTCAGGTGACTCGAGACTGGAATGCTGGCTGTGTCCCCACTGGCGAGGCCACCCCAAGAGAGCAAGGAAACTCTTTGAGTGCTTTTTGCACCTGTAAACAGGGCATAACCACAAGTTACCTTAAGGGTTTTAGAAAGAGTAGAATAAGCTAATGCATTTTCAAGGTCTACGATGACTGAAGTTCAATATAGGACAGGGTTTATTATCAGAGGCAACACAGTCAAGAAGGGGAGGTGAAGAAAACATGACATAAGGTGATGCCACTGGAACCAAACTCAATAGGGGTGTCTTCTCACAAAGGCAGGTTACTCTAGGCTTTCTGCAGAAGAATGTAATTCCATTCCCATGAAACTCCCGAAAGGAATTTATAGCCCCGTGGTGGGAAGAATCAACCGTTGCTGGAAGGAACAGATGTGTGGTGCTTGGTGAGTCCCCACAGAGGGTAGGGAGGCAGCTGTTCACAGACTTGATATGGCAAATTGTGTGATGTGCTGTCTTCCTGGGGTGGCAGCCAAGCAGTGATTGGGGGGAGCTTTGCAACCTCTTCCCCCACTGCCTGCTGCCCATGTCTGCTGATCCACGCGGGAGGGCCTGGGTGCGCAGAAGGCATCTGAAATGGCTCTCTAGTGAAACCCAAGGCTTTGGAAGGAGACTGGGGACTTGGAAGCAGGGGAACAGTTTCTTCTGATTCTACTTTCCAAAGGTCATAACTTTGGCAAAGAGAGGAGGATGTGGGGAAAGTCCATTAATATTGCTGAAGGCCAGGATGTGGCTTCCAATGCCAGGCGATGAGGCCCTGGCAAGGGACGGCACTCACTGCTCCAAGACTGGCACTGCCATGCTTGAAGGGAGAATCATCCATCTATTCAAGAGGATGCTAGACTGAAATTTGAATGGGAGAGAGAAATTGCCCAGGAAAAGGTATAAAACCAGGTATGTCGAGGGCCAGTACATACGAGGCATTTGAAAGGGGACCACAGAAAAGGAGGTGCTCAGGAATCATCATATCACTGCACACCAAGTACAAAGTATGGGTAACAACGTTAACTCTGAAACTTTTGGGAAAGATGGTAAAGCTGAGCACAGATGTCCAACTCCCACCTAAGCTACCTCCTCCTGTAAGTGACAGAAAGGACTGAGGCAGTACAAAAATAGGGGGAATCTGCTTCAGCCTGGGAACATAGGAAAGAGTGCCATCAATATGTCACCAACTTTGAGGAATTTCTGCTAGGTACAGTGCCAGTGAAACCAGATTGAAGCCTGACTCACAGCTCTCCTTCCTGAGAAAGCAGTGCGGTGTGGCGGGGAGGGCGCACGTGCTCACAGGACCAACCTTGCAGCCTCTGCTGGGGAGGAGTGAATGCCGGAGGAACGGCTGGGCCACAGGAGGGGTGCAGAGCCCATTGGGGGAGCCTACCCCTCATGTGCAGCCCAGCAGCCTTCTGGAGAAGCTTGGCCCTTAGACCCAAGAACAAGCAAAGCCTATTCAAGCCCGCTTTTCCAGGACAGGCTGGGGCAGTTCTGGGTCACAGCAGGCAGGAGGAACAGTGCACATCTGGAGCAGTTGTGCCAACAAACTAGAGAAGAAATGCCCACAGCACAAAATAGACCGCGATGCCTTGGGCTGTTTGTCCCTGGCGATTAATGTGAAATTTCATCATCTAACTTTCCAGGTTTATATCCGAGGTAAAGAATCTAATAGCATCTACATAACACACTGGGGGTGGGCCAGGATAACTGATCCATGCTATAAGCAAATACCAGGTCAGGAAAGGCATTAAAGGTATACGAAACCTATGAGAATCTTCGGAAACATAAAGGAAGTAAGCAAGAAATGCATGCAGAGGAAGAACATCACCTCTAAAATGATTTGTGATAGGAAGGAGAAGTTGTGTCTGTTTTGTAATTTGGGAAGGTTAATGAAAACCTGGTCTCTAAGATTTAAGAATTGCAATATGCAATAAAAGAGACCAAAACTGCAAGAAGCTGGCAGAGTTAAGATGAGAATGACAGGAAATGAATAATGTTATGAGAATTTTAAAAAGCATTAGAAGCATTAAAGAGAAGAATTTAATTGTGGAAAGCTGATGGATGTTATGGAGAACAACACTGAGATATGCTCTCAGAACAGAGAATGAGGACCAATATAAAAATGGCCAGAGAGAAAATAACATGGAGAATAAACGACAGACTCACTTGTGAATCACAGTTGGCCCTTGAACAACACGGGGGTTATGGGCACTGATACTCAGCTCTGTCGAAAATCTGTGTATTACTTCTGACTCCCCCAAAACTTAACTACTAATAGCCTACTATTGACCAGAAGCCTTACTGATAACGTGAACTGTCGATTAACACATCTTTTGTATGTTATATGTATTATATACTATATTCTTACAATACTAGAGAATTCTTACTAGAGAAAAGAAAATGTTATTAAGAATCCATAAAGAAAATATTGACTGAAAAATATCCACGTGAACCTGTGCAGTTCAAACATGTGTTGTTCAAGGATCAAATGTGCTGGTATTTCTAAAAAGATATCAGCACAAAAAAGATATAACAGAATAAAATTTTGGCATTCTGCCACTCAATTCATCAAATAATAGTGGTAATCATATTTTAGACCAGACAGACAAACATCCAACAGGTGCTGTATTTTCTTTTTTTAATTCCAAGGATGAAGAAAGACTCCTACAGGCCTTGGTTGGCTGGTTCAGTGGATAGTGTCCACCTAGTGTATGAATGTCCTGGGCTCAATTCCCGATCAGGGCACACAAGAGAAGCAACCATTTGCTTTTCTTCCCTTCCCTCTCCCCCTTTTCTTCCTCTTCCCCTTTCATAGCCAGTGGCTTGATTGGTTTGAGCGCTGCCCCAGGCAGTGAGGATAGCTCAGTTGGTCCGAGCATCAGCCTCAGACTCTCAAAATAGCTCAGTTGATTTGAGCATCAGCCACAGACTGGGGTTGCTGGGTGGATCTTGGTTGGGGCACATGCAATAATCTGTTCACTATCTCCCCTCCTCTCACTTAAAAAAAAAGAAACAACAGAAAAAAACCTTATCTACAAAGAAATCAAATCAGATTGTATGACATTTCATTACAGCATTGATATACTGTCTAGAGAGGTTTGAAAAGAATATTATGATCATAGAAATCTATACTTCATAGTAGAAGCAACAGAGAAAAACTGTGATCTATGTAACAGCATGATAGATATAAAACCCACATATACTTTCTGAAAAATATTACTCAAAGATGTATTCATGCCATGGAGAGGTAAATCAAAAGACACAACTCAAGAAAGATATGTCAACAGAAATGAAAACCCTATAAAAGTGAATCTGAATCTTAAAATCATAATTATAATTCAGTTTTAAATTAAAATCAATATCTCAAATAACAATTGAAAAAATAGTTACAATGTAAAGAATGAAGTTAAATTCAAAACTCAAATGATAATAATACAAAATTAGAAGTGATGAGGAGTGGGTAGTAAATAAATGTGCTAATTTCCATAGCTAACATAGATTTTTTCATTTTTGTATTGGTATTTAGAGCAGTAGAAGCCTAGTATTTTAAACTGAACATGCAATTATTCAATTGTCTATTTACAATGAGGATGCCATATTATTTAGTTAAAACCACAGAATTTGGTCAAAGCTAAAATAAAGTGTATTGGCTTAAATACATCTAATAGCAACTAAAGAGAGTAAAAAATAAGTATGCAAATCAAGAAGTTAGAAAAGGAATGGGAAAACAAATATAACTAAATATTGAAGGTATTAATAAAAATAAAAGCAGAAGCAAATAAATTAGAAAGTAGGAAATAGAAGCAGAACCAATAAAAATCCAAGTGCTGGTTCTTTGTGTTAAAAAACAAACAAAACGATGAGATGTTTAACTGAAAATCTTAACTTGTGTTTTTTGCTATGTGTTCTTAGCAAGAGAAATGTCTGGAAAACTTGTCTATCTCTGGGAGGGGGAGTCATCTTTAAAGGAAAGGCTACTGGAACTCCCTAACCACTGCACTTCCCCACCCCCACCTCAAGCAACCAAGGTGTCTGCTTCGAGGAGGATGAGCTCTACTCTGCAGCAAAATGGAATAGAATCGTTTAGGAGTAGGGTTCTAAAACAAACAACCTTGGACTCTTGGGGGTTCGAATATCTTTGAAGAAAAGGCCAACAGAGGTTCTGGATCCAAGGGAGAAAAGTGGCTAGATCACTCCTGACAAAATGTTCCTACGTTTTGGGAGGGCTCCATATGCAACCTGGGAACCTGGTGAGGAGTTTGAGGTTGTTGGGAAATGTGTCCAGGGACCTGGATCAGTAGCAGTAACCAGTCTGGCAGACTTATCAGCACCAGCAAGAGGAAGCACACAGAACACAGGCTCTCCAGCTTGGCGATGGAAAGATCACCACTGTTCGCTTTTTTCTTTCTTTTTTTTTTGGAGAAGGGTGACACTTGGAGAGGATACATGAACACAAGTAAGTGTGGCAGCTGAAGTGCTTGATCCCAATTTAATTTAACTTGAAAAAATAAGAAATGCGATAATTTTTTGCATGCTAAATTTAAGATGTTAACACCAGTTACATTAATAAAGAAGCAGGGTAGCTAGTTTAATCAAGGAAAAAAGTGGGGGGACAGGTTTGTAATGAGGAGCATGTAACAAAAGACATAGACATTTTTAAGATTTGTACTCAATTATATGCTAATAAATTTGAAAATCTCAAAGAAATGAACTATTCTCTGAAAAATATGTTTCTAAAACCCAAGCAAGAAGTATATACCGTGATCAAGAAGCCTCATAGAAGAAGCCACAAAGATAACTTCTAAGAAGAGTGGGGTGATTTCATAGACTCATTTTTTTACTTTCAAAGAGAAGCTAATTTGTGTATTCTATAAACTATTCCAAGGTACCTAAAAAGATAGAAAGCTTTCTAATTGACACTGTCAATCTAGAATAGCTGAAATCTAAAACTGATTAAGGATGGCACAATCAGAGTAAAATATAAACTCCTCTTACATGGACTTACAGGGGGGTAAATACTGTATCATTAAATTGATTAGAACAATAGTGCAGCATAACAAAGATAGAAAATGGCCAACTCACTCCCAACAAAGTTATTTTTATAAGAATGCTAGTATGCCTTAATGTATGCCTGAATTCCAGGTCCATTTACCCAACAGCCTAGTCAACATCTCCATCTGCATTTCCAGTAGGTCTATCTAAACAATCTGTTAATTTCCCTCTTTAAAACTTGCTCCTCTGCATTCTTCTTCAAATTATTAATAAGTAGTAACTTATTTCTTCCAGTTGCTCAGACCAAAACTTTTGGTACCATCCTTGATGCCTCATTCTTTTCACTCCACCCATACATTCCATCAAGAAATCTACTTTGTCAGCTCTAGTATAAAAAAAGATCAAGACTCTAATTGGTTTTCATTATTTAGTCCAAGTCACCTCCTTCCACTCAGACCCTTTTAAAATGTAGAAAAGGGTAATGGGGGGATAAATAGTGACAGAAGGAGACCTGACTTGGGGTGGTAAACACACAATACAATATACAGGTATATATAGAATTGTATACCTGACACCTATATAAATTTATTGACCAATGTCATCCCAATAAATTCAATTATAAAAATAAAATGTAAGACAGATCAAATCCTCTATCCTTTTAAAAACTATCCAATAGTCCAGAAGTAAATCCACATTATTATAGTCAATTAATTTTCAGCAAGGATGCCAAGACCACTTCATAGGGGAATAATAGTCTTTTAAGCAAATTGTGCTAGGACAACTGAATAGCCTAATAAAAAAGAATGAAGTTGGACCCTTACCTCACACCATACATAAGAATCAATAAAAAATGAACAAAGACCTAAATGTAAGAGCTAAAGCTATAAAACTTCTAGAACAAAACAGGCTAAGTCTTCTTAAGTTTAGATTAGACCTGTGATGGCGAACCTTTTTATAAAATCCGCCCACTTTTGCAGTGCTGGTCAACCTGGTCCCTCCTGCCCACTAGGGGGCATTCCAGCTTTCATGGTGGGCCAATCCTGGCGTGGTTTGGTTGCTCCACTACCCCCCACCATGAAAGCTGGAACGCTCAGTAGTGGGCAGGAGGGACTAGGTTGACCAGCACTGCAAAAGTGGGCGGTTTTTATAAAAAGGTTCCCCATCACAGGAGTAGATAATGGTTTCCTTTCTTTCTTTTTTTGTGTGACAGAGAGAGAAAGAGACGCATTAATTCTTTTTTGAGCACTTTAGTTGTTCATTGATTACTTTCTCATATGTGCCTTGACTGGGGGGCTACAGCAGACCGAGTGACCCCTTACTCAAGCCAGCAACTTTGGGTTCAAGCTGGTGAGCTGTGCTCAAACCAGATGAGCCTCAAGCTCGCAACCTCGGGATTTTGAACCTGGGTCCTCTGTGTCCCAGTCCGACAGACGCTCTATCCACTGCATCATTGCCTGGTCAGGCAACAATGGTTTCTTAAATATGACATCAAAAGCACAAAAGTAACAAAAGAAAAAAAAGGAACAGATAAATTGAATTTCACCAAAATTAAAAACTTTTATGCAAGGATACCATTAAGAAAATGCAAAGACAACCAATAGAATGAGAGAAAATATTTGCAAGTCACATATCTGACAAGCATCTAGTATTTAGAATATATAAGAACTCTTATAACTCAACAGCAAAAAGACAACCCAATTAAAAATTGTACAAAAGATTTGAATAGGCATTTCTTCAAAGAAGATATACAAGTAAGCTAGAATTTATTCATCTTATAACTGGAAGTCTGTACCTTTTGATCACTTTCACCCATATTCCCTACCTCACACCTTTATGATTCCATTTAAATGAAAATGTTTATTATAGGCAAATCCATAGACAGAGAAAAATTAGTGGTTGTCAGGCACAGGGAAATGGGCAAGTGAGTGACTGCTAATGGATATGAGTTTCCTTTTGGGGTGGTGAAAATGTTCTGGAATTATGTAGTGGTTGTGTTGCACATCATTAGGTACATACCAAAACCTATTTCATAGTATACTTTAAAATGGCTAAAATGGTACATTTTATGTTATGTTAATTTTTTTCTCAATAAAAACAAAAAACAATATTCTCCAGTAGTTTCTCAAAAGACTCAAGGTATAAGCCAAAGTGCTTACAAATGTCTTGTAAGAGCCAGAAATCTCCACCCCCAACAATTGCCCCACTTTCTTCTCACCCACTTTGTTCCAGCCATAATGGTCTCCCTGAACGACTCCAGTATCATCCTCATACCAGAACCTTTGCACATGCTGTTCTTTCTGGGACTCTCCTTTCCCAGATATCCAATGACTTGCCCTCACTGCCTTCAGGTGTCTGCTCAAATGTCACTTTGTCTTTCAATCTCTCTTTGACCTCAACCCACCACTAACGGCACATTCTACTCCCCTTACCTTATTTTATTTTCCTCTCAGTACCATTATCACTTGACATATTATACATTTATTTGCTTATTGCTTTTTATCATTTGTCTCCCACACTAGAATGCAAGCTCCTTGAGGGAAGGAACTTTATTTCATTCACTGATGTGTCCACAGTACCTAGAACAGTGTGCAACACATGCTGGGCACTCAATAAACATGTTTTAAATAAATTAATGTATTATAGAATGAGTATGAGAAAATTGATGATGGTAATTTGTCACACTAATAGAGAAAATTTAAAAAATCACACAGCTATTGATATAATTCTAAAAAGATATCTGATATTCCAGGATACATATCTGGTTCAAATGCTGAATGAATAAAAATATAACATCCCTTAACATAGGAAAAAATATATGTTCTTTCAACAAACATCATACCTTACAAACAACATTCTCACCAAAGTCAAGAACAAGATAAGAATATTCCTTATTACCACTATTTTTAAATGTATAACTCCAGGACATTCAGTGAATGAGGCAATAATAATAACAATAGTAATTGCTAATCCATATTGGGTGTTTCTTTGGGAACTGTTCTAAGTCCTAAGTGCTTCATATGTATTAACTATTGTAATACTCACAACACTCGAGGTAATATGAGTATGTTCCCATTATCAGGGAAACAGAAAAGTTAAATAATTTCCCCAAAGTCATCCAGCTGGTAAGTAGCTGAACTAGAATTAGAACCTAAGCAGTCACTCTGTTCTAACCACTATACAGTACTGCCTCATAAGAAACCATTTAGATAAAGATGCTATAATGCTGGAAAACAAAGAAAATTTATTCTTGCTCCAGTTGGTATTGTTTCTAGCTAGCAAGCCCAAGGGAATTAAAGGAGGAAATACTACCAGAGGTAATTGTAATTAGAATTGAATATGGTCAGTCATAAGATATATATACACTGTGCAATGGCTTTCCTATATCCCAGCAATAACCACTTTTAAAATGTCAAGGAAAATAGATCCCATTCCCTAAGAGAGCAATTTTCAACTGGTGTGCCACAAGAATTTTTTTTTTAAATGTAATACCTGACAATTTAGTCAGGGGCACTGACTTCTTTTCCCTTCCAGTGGTCGGCAAACTCATTAGTCAACAGAGCCAAATATCAACAGTACAACGATTGACATTTCTTTTGAGAGCCAAAATTTTTAAACTTAAACTATATAGGTAGGTACATTCCTTATTGAGGTAGCGCCCGCACATGGTATTTTGTGGAAGAGACACACTCAAGGGGCCAAAGAGCCGCATGTGGCTCGCAAGCCGCAGTTTGCCGACCAGGGCTAGACTGTCAAATAAAAAAATAACAACAGGCCCTGGCCAATTGGCTCAGTGGATAGAAGATCGGCCCGGCGTATGGATGTCCCAGTTTTAATTCCTCAGGGCACACAAGAGAAGCAACCATCTGCTTCTCTCCCTCTCTCTCTCCCCCTTCTCTCCCTCTTCCCTTCCTGTATCCAGTGGCTCAACTGGTTCAAGCGTTGGCCCTGGGCACTGAGGATAGCTTAGTTGATTCAAGCATCAGCCCCAGACAGGGGTTGCTGAATCCTAGCCAGCGCACATGCAGTAGTCTTTCTCATTATTTCCCCTCTTCTTGCTTAAAAAAATAAATGACAACAGCCAACACAATAAGAGCTGTCTGCTGTAATGAATCAAAATTGTACCGGGGATACTGGAAACATAACATCAGAGAGAGAAACCTTGGGAACATACCATCAGTGAGAGGAATCCTGGGAACACACCATCAGTGAGAAGGATGCTGAGAGCATGCTGTCAGAGACAACAACTTCCCCTCAGGGGCAGGCACTGCCGACCCATGGAGTCCTTCTTCAGAAATTTAAGCGCGAGAAAGGAAGATCCTGAGATGTCAATGGCAGGAAATGCTAGACAGATACCTAGAGAGCTGCTGCAGCACTGCTGTGGGATAGGTCCAGAGTTCAAGCACAGATGAACATCAGATACCAGTCCCATCCTTCTGTTAGTATCAAACTGAAATTACAGCTAAGTTAAAGATCAATCATCCTGAATAACCAATGGGAGACTAGATGAAGAGGAGTCTGATAACCAAGGATTCACAGAAGAACCCACATTAAGACTGCTTGAAACAGGCTGCCAAGGGCCAGACACAGACAGTATCTGACACTGGCCAGCATCAGTCTCTCCCAAGATGCCCTGAACCAACACACCAGCAGACAGATTCAGACATCAGAGTAGGATCCAATAACTTTCACAAGCAGCATATCCAAAGGGTGATATCAGCAGGCAACAAACACTGCTGAGGTGAATTCTGCTTTGTGAGGTTAGCACCTTTACAGCAGCTCGCAAGCCATTATGGGGGTTGAGCCTAACAGTCAGTGAGCCTGAGGGTCAATCCCACACACAAATGGGCCAACAGCAATCAAGCCCCAATTATAACAGGAGGGCCCAATAACCCACACAAAGGACATTCCTAGAGCAACCAGCTTAGGTGATCAAGAAGACAATGCCGTTGGGTCTCACAGGACACTTACTATATAAGGCTATCCCATGATGACTAGAAGTTATAGCAGATCTATCTAATACACACAAATTAGCAAAAAGAGGCAGCCAAAAATGGGGGAGACAAAAACACAGGCCCCAAATGACAGACCAGAAGAAATTTCCAGAAAAAAAGCCAAATGAAAAGGAGGTAAGCAATTTATCAGCTATAGATTTCAAAGTAATGGCTATAAGAATATTCAAGTGTTTGATCAGTGGTGGTACAGTGAATAGAGTGTCAACCTGAAAAACTAATGTCCCTGGGTTGAAACACTGAAGTCATTGGCTTGAGTTTGGGCTTGTTGGCCTGAGTTTGTTGTTGCTGGCTTGAGTGTGGGATCATCGGCATGATCCCAAAGTCACTGGCTTGAGCTCAAGGTTGCTGACTTGAAGCCCAATGTTGCTGGCTTGAGCAAAGGGTTCACTGGCTTGGCTTGAGTCCCTCAGTCAAGGGATGTATGAGAAGCAATCAATGAACAACTAAAAGTGCCACAACTACGAATTGATGCTTCTCATTTCTCTCTCTTCTTATCTTTTCTCTCTTGCTAAATAAATAAATAAATAAAGCACCCATTTATGATAAAATCTCTCAGCAAAATAGGAATAGACGAAACATACCTCCACATAATAAAGGCCTACATGACAAACCCACAGCCAACATCATACTCAATGGGCAAAAACTACAAGCATTTCCTTTAAGATCAGGAACAAGACAGAGATATTTGCTTTCACCACTCCTATTCAACATAGTACTGGAAGTCCTTGCCATAGCAATCAGACGAGAAGAAAAAATAAAAAGCATTCAAATTAGAAAGGAAGAAGTAAAACTGTCATTATTTGCAAATGATATGGTTCTGTATATAGAGAATACTACAGATGCCCCCCCCCAAAAAAAACTACTACAACTGATATATGAATTCATTAAAGTAGCAAGATACAAAATAAATATTTAGAAATCAATTGCATTTTTATACACCAATAATGAACTATCAGAAAGGGAAAATAAAAAATAATCCCATTCACAATTGCTTCAAAAAGAATAAAATACTTAGGAATAAATTTAACCAAGGATGTAAAAGACCTGTACTCAGAAAATTGTAAGACACTGAAGAAGAAAACCAAAGAAGATAGAAATAAGTGGAAGCATATGCCATGTTCACGAATAGGAAGAATTAATATTAAAAAGTCCATTCTACCCATAGCAATCTATAGATTCATTGCAATTTCTATCTAGATACCAATGGAATATTTCACAGAACTGGAACAAATGTTACAAAAATTTATATGTAACTACAGAAGACCCTGAACAGCAAGAGCAATCTTGAGAGCGAAGAAGAAAGTTGGAGGAATCACAGTACCTGATATCAAACTGTAGTACAAGGCCATAGTAATCAAACCAACATGGTATTGGCATCAAAACACACAGATTAATGGAACAGAACAGAGAGCCCAGAAATAAAACCACTCCTTGATAGTCAATTAACATTTGACAAATGAGGCAAGAACATACAGTAGGGTAAAGATAGAATGGTGCTGGGAAAATTGGACACATCCAAAAAAAGTAATAAAACTGGACCACCTTCTTACACCACATATAAGAATAAACTCAAAGTGGATTAAAGACTTAAGTGTTAGATTCAACAGCATAAGAATTCTAGAAGAAAATGCAGGCAGTAAAATATTGAACATGTCTCAGCATTATTTTTTTTCTGAATATTACTTTGGGCAGGGGAAATACATGAAAAAAATAAACAAATGGGACTACATAAAACTAAAATGTTTTGCACAGCAAAGGAAACCATCAACAAAATGAAAAGAAAACCCACTGAATGAGAAAACACTGATAACGGCTTAATACCCAAAATTTACAAGGAACTTATAAAACTCAACACCAAAAAAAATAAAAAATCCAATTTAAAAATGGACAAAATACCTAAATAGACAGTTGTCCAAAAAAAGACATACAAATGGTCAATAGACATATGAAAAGATGCTCAATGTCACTAATAATCAGAGAAATGCAAATTAAGACCACAATGAAATATCACCTCACATCTGTCAGAATGGTTGTTATCAATAAATCAGCAATCAACAAGTGTTGGTGAGGATGTGGAGAAAAGGGAACTCTCGTGCACTGTTGGTGGGAATGCACATTGGTGCAGCCACTGTGGAAAGCAGTATGGAGTTACCTCAAAAAATTAAAAATGGAACTGCCATGTGACCCAGCAATTTCACTTCTGGGAATACATCCAAAGAAGTCTGAAACACTAATTCAAAAGAATATCTGCACCCCCATGTTCATTGCAGTGTTATTTACAATGGCCAAGATTTGGAAGCAGCCCAAATGCCCATCAGTAGATGAGAGGATAAAAAAGTTGTGGTACATTTACACAATGGAATACTACTCAGCTGTAAAAAAGAAACAAAAATTTTACATTTTGTGATGGTATGGATGGACCTCGGGATTATTATGCTAAGTGAAATAAGCCATTCAGAGAAAGACAAGTACCATATGATTTCACTTTTATGTGGAATCTAATGAACAAAATAAACTAACAAAACAGAAGCAGATTCATAGATAAGAACAGACTGACAGCTGTCAGAGGGAAACGGGTTTCGGGGCTAAGTGAAAAAAGTAAAGGGATTAAACAACAAAAATAACTTACAGACACAGACAACAGTATGAGGACTGCAGGAGGGAAAGGGGGGTGGGGGGTAGATGGTGATGAAGGGAGATTTGACTTGAGCTAGTGAACACACAATGCAATATACAGACTGTGTACTGCAGAATTGGTATATACTGTTAAATGGTTCTGTGAAATGTTTCCTTTTCCTTTCATACTGCTCTGGCACCTGATTAGATTTTTCTTTGATATTCATATAGGAGATAATCGTGTTGTCAATAGTTGGGGGATACTACTATATGGTGTCCCCAAAGAGCATGGAATGAAGTTCATAAGTGTATTTTTGACAGTTAATATAACAAACCAATACATAAAAATATTATACCCACTTTTTTTTGTCAGATAGGGAAAAAATATATTTTTTGATGTGCTGTAAGACTTCTGTAATTAGTTTATGCCATGAGATAAAAAAGTTGAAAATCACTGCCCTAAGGCAATAAAAATACTTTACAATAAACCTACCATGAAATGGAAAGGATGTGTATGAAAAAATCTGACAAAACCTTACTGAGGATTTAATAAGAAATTTTGAATAGAGAGATGTTCTATGTTCATGATGAATAGACATGGTATTATAAAGATGTCAAATGTCCCTCAAATTAATTTTAGAGTTACTGAAATTTAAATAAAACACCTACCACATTTTTGGGGAACCTTTACAAAAATTAAATTGGTGAAAATAAAGGCAATTGTAAGAAATGAAGGGAGGACAGCATACTATTCCCAGCTGATGGAATGTGAGAGACGTACAGTATTTCCAGGCTTCACCCACAGACACTTTCCATGGGATACACCTCCACAGGTATTTCCCTCTCGGCCCACAAGAGGAACTTCAAAGCCCATGCTGAAAATGGCGGAACTTCTGTCAACTTCAATCCCAGAATGACTGAGAAGTCTACACACCAAACCTGTGCCTCACTCAGAACCTCATGGAATAATAATACCCAGCACACTGGAAGGCCAACCCCAGAATGTACAGATCAATGGAACAAAATTTAAAATCTCAGGGACCGTGTAAAGCTGCACTTCCAATATGACAGCCACTAGCCACATGGGGTTACTGGGCATTTGAAATGGCTAGTTTCACACATTGAATGGATAATATTTTGGATATATTGCATTAAATATAATATTATTAAAATTCATTTTACCTATATCTTTCAGTTTTTTAAGAAAATGTGGTTACTATAAATTTAAAATCTCATATATGACTTGTATTATGTTTTTACTACATATAACTTGTCTACAGTATCTTTACATTGTAGAGTATTTTCTAAAGATAAAATTAAGCATAGGTATTTTAAGTGAATCAGGAAAAGATATGTTAATTAAACTCTGGAAGACTTATTGAGTGCCTGTAGGGGCAGGAAAAAGACAGGTCTGATATTTGAGGCCATATGCTGAAATACCAGATAAATTTAAAAATTAAGTAATAAAAGTACTAGAAGAAAATGTAGGCAAATATTTATTAAAGTTCTTGGGATGGGAAGAGCATGCCAAATATAACATTAAAAGTGAAAAAAATGGTCTTGATAAATTTGACTATGTAAAATAATAAAAATTTCAATATTATCAAATAACATAACAAAGCAAAAATTCAATATCACATGAAACATGGGGCTATATCTGCAACAAATGTGACAAAAGGTTAATATCCTTACTTGATAAAGAGCTCTTATCAAGTAGAAAAGAACAGTCCAATAGGAAAATGTGCCAAAAACATGAACAGCCAATTTACAAAAGGAGAAAGAGAAATGAAAAAGATTCCTAGTAAAAAGAAACTCAATCTCAGTAGTAATCAAAGAAATGCAAATTAAAATGGCAATTGCCAAGGATCAAAAAAGAATAATATGCAATGTTGGCAATGAGTGCTCTCATATATTATAAAACTCTAAATTGGTATGATCTTTCTGGAGGACATTTTGGCAACATGTACAAAAGGTTTCAAAATGTGCATACACTATTTCTAGGAATGTATCCTCTGAAAATAATCAGAGATATTCATATAAAAATACAAGTATGAGTTTACTGCATTGTTGCTTTGTAATCAGGAAAACTTGGCAACCAACTCCATGTAGTGGGAGCTTCCTAGAGTAATTAAGCCATGTCCACAGGGTAGAAGACTTTCCACAGTTATTGGAGAAAATAGCAACAGAGAATATACACCTACCTCCTGCCCTAACCTAGCCCAAATTCCTCAAAACGGCAAGATTTTATTTTGAAGAAAAAAACATCTCTAATGGTTTTGGAAAACTATAAAGAAGACCATTCATGAGTGGAATATTTGTGGAACTACTGGAATACAGGAAGGGAGGGCACAGATTGTAGGACAAAGAAACCTGGAGGAAAACAGCCCAAAAGACATCAGAGGGGGCTGTGGCACCGGCGGGGCTGTTCCTGGGGTCACCAGGCCCAGAGCGGACAGGCCGTGGTGAGTCACGGAGGTGAAGAGTGTCTGCTGGCCTGGGGAAACGTTCCCACTGAATTTCCATTTTAAAGAAACCATTTCCATAGTAAGAGCAAGTATCTATTTATACATGTTCACTTATACGTACTGAAAAAATTGTCAAGACATATGCCTGTAGATGTTAATAATGACCTTTCAGTGGATAGGTTATGGTCGGTTTTTCAGTTTACTTTGTGCTTCTCTGTATCTTCCAAGTTTTCTACATTGCATAGATGTCAATATTATGGTTAGAAAACAATAATATTTTAAAATAAAGAAGCAAAGATAAAAACAAAGAGGATTTGGAATTTTTATGTAAGGAAGTAACTACCGTCTTATTATTTTTCTTTTGAAGCACTGCAGAACCCTCCTGGCTGGTTTCCCAGGCTCCAGGCTGCCCGTCCCACTCTGCCCTCAGGATTGCTACCATCTCTCGCCCCTATTTAAAACCCCCCTGCGCCTCTGTACTGCTGACAGTTCAAGTCCAGACACAGAGGCATGCAGCGCCTTCACCATCCTTCCTTCCTCCCAGCCGCTCTCCCACTTCTCACCCCGCACACTGAGCTATCCGGTCCCAACAGACTGTTCGCCAGTTCTTAAAGGCTCCACACCCCATCCAGCTCCACTCTTTCACTCATGCTGCCTGGCACCACCCAAGCCTGGCAGATGGGCCTTGGGGAAAGCTGCAGCCGGAATCTACCAGAATAGCTGTGTGGACCTACACACCACAAGATGCACTGCCCTGGTAGCCAAATATCCTGGGAAGTGTGGTAGGAACAGGTGTGGAGGGGCCGTGTAGGCCTCAGAGACTCAAGATCTGGAAACATAATACAAATTACAATTAAATGCAGAATCCCACAGCGCAATTGCAGGGGGCTGTGAGGAGGTCCCCTTGAGACATGGGTTGCTTGGTCTGTGTAGTCACCTCCTTGATTCTATGGTGGGGGTAGGTGGGGATCTTGGCCAAGACCTGCGGCCTCCTCCCCACAAGGGCAGGCACAAAGCTGACTTCACACCCACACCTGCCACCTCTTGGCTGTGAGACCTTGGTAAGGCGACTACTCCTTCCCGAGTGAGTCTGCTCTACAAAACAGAGACGGGACCATGCTGGGTGCCTGAATGTCATCACCTGCACAAGCAGGCCTCCCACAAATGGCAGCAGATGATGTCATAATTATATTTCCCTACCCCAGGTCTTGGTGCAATAGCTGCTTCCCAGAGCTGGAGTCATGGTCTGGGAAGCAGGCCCAGGAGCTCTGCAGGAGGCCTGAGGCAGTGTCCCAGGTGAGGGCTTTGAGGACACTTTGGATGTCTGGGACCCCTCCAGAGACCTCCAGGATCTCCTGGGCCCTCACTCCCTCCGTGTTCCAGGACCCATGGGCCTGGGTGAAGGATGTATTTGTCATAGCACAGCCCTGGGGAGCGGAGAGGCTCTCACGCAACCCTGCACGAGCCCTGGTGCGGGCGCCACAGACCCCAGCCAAGCACCACATCTACTGAGCTGGTCCAGGACAGCCTCTTTCCTTTAAGAACTGTCATGTGTGTGGTGGGAGAGTTCCGGGCTCGGGGCTCTGGTATGAGGGTTAGGGAGGAAGCATCCACTAAGCCTGAGGACCTTCCTCCCTCTTTGGATGGGGCAGCCATCTCCGACTTGTTTGGAGTGGAGGGAGGAGGAGCACAGGGGCCCCTCTCTCCTCAGGGCAGACTCCCTGAGCTGGAATGAGGCACCCAGCTTGGAGGTCTGCTTTTTGTTCGAAGGCTGAGGCACTTCAGCCGCGGCTGGACAAACAGCCTCGGGTGTGCCCCCAGACAGGCCACCAGGAGAGCAGGAGCACTGAAACGGCAGACCCCGGAGGGTGGTGGCTCCCACCCAGGTGGCATCTGCTCCCTCTGAAGGGATGGGTCGGACAGGGCACCTGCTGGTGAGCTACACTCTCCCTGGGGGGTATTCACATGAAGGAAGAAGTGTTGCTCGAACCCCAGAGTCTGCCCCCGTGGAGCCTGTGCCTCAGAAGGCTGAAGGCCTGTGGGCCCATTCTTAACCTTAACCTTAACTATCTTCATGGGACCAGGGCTTCAGGGAAAACCTATTTATTGCCAGTATACCTCTACCCTCACTACCCCCACCTGTGGGCTGCATCCATGCCAGTGATCCTCAAACCACAGTCTCTCTTATACCCCCTTAGAGGCAATTTTACTGCATAAGCCTACTGCCTATGTGCTTGCTTGCTTGGTATTTTCCTTTAGACAGTCTCACTTTGAATGAGGGCTCCATCCTAAGTAATAACATCCATTAAACGCAGTTTTAATGGACCAGTAATCTTTTATTCCTGGTATATAATAATTTAATGCATAACTATTAAAATTATACACAGATCATGTCTCCTATACATACCACCCTGGGAAATAATAGACCCTCACCCCGAATGCCAGAGAGGCTGCCATAGACAGAGCCTTGGTGTGGGCAGGGTGGGTATGTCTGAAGCAGTCCCTGCTGGCTGGCCCCCGGGCCCGGGCTTTCTCCGAGCTGGAGGTAAAAGACCAAGAAGAGGACGTTTCTTGCCCGGGGCAGACAGCGAAGTCACCCAAAAGCATTAGCAAGTTCTTCAGAAAAAAATCTGGGGCACTGATGGAACACTAAGACCTTTAGGATTAAGATCTGATCAGTCAGGAGTGCCTTCCTGCCTGCTAATGATAGCGGATCTTTGGGTGTGTGGGCTGCCCCGGGGAGCCTGGGCTGGAGGGGAGCCAAGGACATGGGCCAGAGGCAGCTCAGCCCTCCAGCAAGCCCGGCCCCTTCCTCAGATAGAGCAGGGTTAGGAGCAGAGTGGCCTCGGTTGAAGACTGTCCCCTCCTCCAATCCAGGGGTCCTCATATGCATCAGAGAGTCTGATTCACAGGGTCTGGGGAAGAAACCTTGAATTTGCTTCTCTAACAAGTTCCCAGGGGCAACGACACTGGTGCTGCTGGTCCGGGGACCACACTTGGAGAACCATGGCTCTAGAGAACGGGATTACCTGGTCCCGGAAGGAGAGGGTTCTGAAGTATTGACAACTCAGAATGAATCTCCCAGGATGACAAAGACAAGGAAAATCACTCAGATATAATCTACAGTGTGTGCATTCCCAATGCCCAACACCAAAGCCACCCTGCAACCACTAAGTGGCAGGTCCCTGGTCACTGATGGTTCCAGTAAACTTTCCACTGAGATCTCTAGAAGAATCCCCACCAATAAACAATGTCATGTCCAAAAAAAAGACCCAGTTAAGAAATAGCAGCGCGGCCCGCGCTGAGTTCTGTGGGAACCTGACTTGCTGACTTGGACAGCTCCTCTCTTCATCCCGGAGGCCCCTGGCCACTCAGCACAGGGGCAGGATTTCTCCGCACCCCTCTCACCCCATCACACCATCCCAGGAGCAGACTGACTAAAGGCAACAGAGGGCGAATCGTGTTTGCCCCTGAGAGATTTGCCTAATGAACAGACTCCTTACTGAACACGTATGTGTCAGGTAGCATGCAGCATGACGAGCCAGAGGGGCCAGCGTGGCTCTTGTCCACGGGGGCTCTCCAGCCCCACAGCAGCGGGTGATCGATGAGGAGGCAGATGGTCTATGATACTGCACTGTGTGCAAGGAACTAGTGTAGGGAGGAGTCCGAGGGGAGAGGAGCACTGATCCAGCCTGGGGAGGCAGGTGGAGTCAGGTGTGGAGGACATTCCCAGAGAAGGAGAAGCCAGCGTGGAGGTGCGGCTGGACCAAAGGGCAAAGGGACTGAAGGTAAGACAGAGGAGGCGGCGTAGGGGACCGTGAAGGGTCTCTCCAGCCACACCGAGGAGCTTACTCCTGCTCAGAGCAACAGGGAAGGCTGATGACTCTAATAAGGCTGCCTCCCGGATTAGACGCCAGCACAGGGTCCCCCGCCCACCACTGCAGGAGTGCTCCCCCTGCTGCTGCTCCCCAGTGAGAAGAGGTAAACTCTAGAGAAGTGACCAGAGACCCCTTTGGTGGGGCAGATGGTGGCTTGGCCAGCAGGGAAGACTTCAAAGGGCCAGGCAGAGCTGTGGAAGACTGAAAGGGCAGGTGCTTTGAAGGGGAAGCTCTGCAGATGGTGCCGTTTTGGTCTTGGACAGATCAAGGGCCTCGGTGGGTCTGAAACCCTGAGGGAGGTCTGTATGGAAAGGTCATCCCCAGAAGGCCCGAGATCACTGAGGACCAGCACGGGGCAGGGAGTCTCTGAGCCTGCTTGGAGGGTGGGGAGGAAGGGGAGTAGTGCTGGTGGCAGACACAAAACCCAGCCACACAGCTGGCCTCCTGAATGGGGACCGGCCATGGGCTAAGGAACCAGATTCTGGATGATAAAAAAATATAAGTTAACCCTCGCATGATGCTTATTATGAGCCAGGCCCTTCTCTTAGCACGTTTAGTTTCTAAGCACATTTAATATTCATAACCCTAAGAGTTAGTGCTGTTATCTTCATTTTCAAGATGAAGACATGAAGGCACAAAGAGGTAAATAATTATCATGGCCGCAAGCTTGGGAATGGCAGGGTGCAGGTCATTGACTAGGTCTCTCTAAGCCCACATCACAAGTTCTTTAAGTTAGGAATGATCTTAGAGTCAACTGGCCTACCTCCCTTATCTTACAGAAGGGAAAGCAAGTCCCGGAGAGACTCAGTGATTCGTTCCAGGGTACGTAGCTGGTTAATTGCATCACAGAACTGGCAACCAGAAGAATAACTTGGTGAAGATGGTTGAGTAGATGGCAGGACCTGGAACTGGGAGGAGAGGCCGACATGCCCCTGTCCCTCTCCGCTGGTCCACCCAGGCACTGCTGCTCACTGCCTTCATCACCACTCCAAGCCCTGCTTCCATCCTGTGCCTGCAGTACCCATGTGAATGTCACTCAACATCCAGGCCTCTGATTTCTTCGTCCCGAATTCTGGTGATCTGTATCACCACACTGTTCAGCTCTTCACACACAGCCAGGCCTGGCTGCTCAACTCCTACACCCTTCCTCCAGCTCTGACCACAGCCTCCCACCCTCCAGCTCCCTCCCCCACATCCCCAAGCTTCTAAGAGATTTCCAGAGCGCCCCCGCCTCCAAGCCCCCACACCACCTGCTGCCCACCCCTCTCCATCCTGCGTCGCACGGACTACCCTCTTCATCCTGCGTCGCAGGGACTACTCTCTCCATCCTGCGTCGCACGGACTACCCTCTCCGTGGTACCTTCAATCTTCCTCACCGGCCGGCACTCTGTCTTCCAGCCGGCAGAGTCCCCGAGCTGGGTCATGGCGATCCTCGCCCTTCTCAGTCCTACTCCACAGCCACCAGGCCTGCCTAGGGCAGTCACGCTGCTAAGTAGACGAGCTACTCTGAGCACAAGGGCTCCTACCTCGAGAAGGCCATCGTTTCTACCCTGAATTCCTGAGCCAGTTGTGAAGGACGACATTGAAATCAACTGGAAAGCCTGAACGGGCTCTAATGCTGGGGTCATCTAATGTAATTGTTCTGGGGCCCGGCCTGGCACCAGGATTTGTAAAACTCCCTTGGTGACTCAAAAATATACCCTATCCATACAGGGGAATACTACTGAGCTGTATAAAGAAACAAACTTCTGATACACGCACAGGGATAAACCTCAAAAACACTTTGCTAAAAAGCAGCCAAGCTCAAAAAACAAAACAAAACAAAACATGTTATATAATTCTATTTATATGAAATTTTCAGAAAAGACAAAACTACAGAGCAAGCAAATGAACCTGGGGCCAGGGTAGGGCTGACCACACACAGGCCTGAGGGAACTTTCAGGGTGACAGGAGAGTGCTACGACAGGATTGTGATGATGGTTGCACAACCATGATACATTTATACATTTCCCAAACATAGTTGAACTGTATACGAACAATGGGATAGATTGTATGGTATATAAATTATCCCTATAAATCTGTTAAAAGGGGGGGGGGGGATAAAAGGGGAAAAACCCAACCCATGAAATTTAAATTTTGTTTTGTATTAAAAACAAAATTTCCCTGGTGATTCTAAGGAGCAAGCAGAGATTAGAAGGAAAGAGGCCCGACCCCTCCTGACCCCGAGGCCATGTTGGTGCCTCTCTGGCCCCGGACAGCACAGGGCCTTGGCACAGCGCAGGCCACACTGCCGTCGTTTTCTGAGTGAATGGATATGCATTCCTAGGGTTTGTCTCATGAATTAGTGGCACAGAGAATGTCCACTTAATGAGCACCAGGTATGTATACTACGTCTGTCATTTCTGTTTTCTCGGCTAACCCTCTCATCTCCCAGTGGCTGTGGGGTGGGAATAAAACTCCCTGTTTTACAGAAGGGAAACTGGGATCTCACTCAGGTGAAGTGGCTTGCCTGGAGTCACACAGCCATTGCTTAGCAAAGCTGGGCTTAGAGATCAGTCTCTCTGGTATCAAGTCTTCTTCTCTCATCTCATTTAAATCTTTGGTCCAGAGAGGTCAGGGCTGAAGCCACCGATGTTGGTCCTAGCCGCAGCTCTAGAGCTGATACATCTGAGTCAACAAGGTGAAGGGCATTGTCTGGGTCAGACAGCCAGTGCTTGGCAAAGCTGGGCCTAGAGGCCGGCACATCTGATCCAAGACCTGAGCAGCCTCCGGGTCACCACATACTGACCTCAAATCTCAATGATCCCGGGCTGGAAGGGACAGCTAGTCCCGTGGTGGGAGGGCCCTCAGCTCTCCGCCCCTGTCAGTCCCAATGTAATGGACTCCTTGGGATTAAGGTTTTACCCCAGCCCCTCCCACTTCGGGATTGCTTTCATTTGACATTCCTTCCAGGGCAGCAGCCCGGAACAGAAGTGCTTGACGCTGCTGATCGACCAGTTTCATAAAAGGAATCCTGTTTCTTTTGCGCTCACCAAAAGCTGTTAGCCCCTGGCCAGTTTCCAGGGCCTGCACTCCAGCAGTGCAGCCCAGACGTGGGGAGAGGGATGCCAAAGCCCTTGGGCACAGAGAGGAGTCAGCTGGGTGGAGAGATTTCAATCAAAAGGGCTTTTTTGCCAGCAATACCACCAAGCAACATCCTGTCCTCAGAAAAGAGGTTTCCCGCTGAGGTGCCCTGAAGCTGAGCCCAGGGTCCTCACACAGCTGTGCAGGGGTGGAGATGTGCTACCAAACTGTCGACACCTGACCCCAGTGGGGACAGTGTAATGGAGAAAACACTGACCAGCAGCCCGGAGGGTCGGGCTTCCAGAGGCCAGAGGCGAGCACCCTCTGCAGCCTCAGTTCCCTCCTGGTCAAACGGGAACCGTAACCCCTCCCTCCAGGGGCTGTTGGCTGCCAGCCTGTTGGGGAATCCATAAAGCACTCAACCAAATTGGGGCTAAAAATCTAACTTCTTTAGATAAAGGCTTTCAGGTTTTCCAAATTTCCGAGGTCACATGCAGTTCCCATGTGACTGCAGGAAGTTATGGACAGGAAGAAGGATGAGAAGTCTGGAGTGGGAGTCCGGACCCCAGGATCAGTCCTGACTTTTCTGTGAACAGTCTTTGATGACTTCAGAGGTGATCTGAAGCCCTGAACTTTTCCCTATCCTCTCTCTGGGCCTCAGTGTCCCCTTTTATACAATGAGGGGGTTGGGAGAGGTGTCTCTAAGGGCCCTTCACACTCTGACAGCCAAAGACTCTACCGGAAAAAAAGCAGGGCCCTCCAAATTGCCGCAGAGTACCATGTGAATGGGGCCACAGATGGGCCCTCCCCACCCTTCCCATCAACCGGTTTCATACTCATTTAAGAACATTTGTCTTTGCTGCTAAGGGCAGTCTTCCAGCAAAAGCCTCTTCAGTGTTTGGCAATGACTCACTCCCACTGGAGGTCATGTTTCCTTTGTGCCTCTCCACAGGGACCAAGAAACAGAGAGGTGGGAGATGAAGGCCAGTCCTGCCTGGGAAAAAAAGCTCGCCTTGTTTAGATAACCACAGATGGTGGGCCAAACACTTCTGCTTTTCAAGCACCTCCCAAAACACCCCTCTCTGTGCATGGACTTTCAAGTCCATGACTCTTTCAAATCCATGACTCATCTTATTTTGGCAAGAATCCTGCAGGGATAGGTGAGAAAATCGTAGCTCTGAGAAAAGAGGGGTGACTTCTCCAAGGTCAGTGCATCAAGTGGCCTCTACTTCCCATGGGAGAGATGGGCAGAGCCTCAGAAAGGTAACTGCAGGGCTGGAGCGGAAATCAGGTCTGGTGATTCCCTGCCCCCCTCTGCCCCGCCCTTGCAGTCGCCCCCACCCCCACTGCAAGGGGTGGGTCCTTTCCAACTCCGCCCCCTGAGGTCTGCCTGAGCGCCTGATCACAGATCTCCTCCCCATACAGCTCAGATCTTCCCAGGGCAGCGAAGCGCACCTGGAATGCCCTGCCTGCTGGGAGGCTCCAAGCGTCAGGAACACGTGTGGAAGGAGAAAGGAAAATAGGAACTGTAAGGAGAATGGGAAGGAAAAACTAGAGGTGATTCTGCACTCATCTGAGTGAGAAAACTTTTTAAACATTTTGATAGTATCCACTCTCAGTAAGGATGTGGGGAATTTCCAAGTGCACTGGTGAAACTAGTAATTGGAATGGCCTTTCTGAAAATCATTTTGTCTCACTATTTTAGATGACCCAGTAACTCCCCTTCTAGAAATCGACTGCAAAGAAGCATACCTACGTGGGAAGGTGTCAGCTGTGATATTAAAATGCTGCAAGCATCCATAGGGGTCTGGTCCACTAAATTATAATCTATCTGACAGAACACCATGGTCCATTAATAAGGATAAGGTCAATCAAGACCTCTGAGATCTGTTGTAAAGTGAAAAAAGCAACATTTATACATGATGAAATCATTGGGTTTAAACAAATACATTGGAAAAGTTCTGGGCAGATGAACTCTGAACTGAGCAAGATTCACTTGGGAGAAAATGTAGGATTTAGAGCAATTAGAACACTTAAAAAAATTTTTTTTTCAAAAAAACCAACCCCAAAATTTAAAAAATCACTGTGTATAGTGGATGTTCGTAAGCCATTAAAACAAAGGGCAGTCTTCCAGCAAAAGAATAATCCACCCAACTGGTGGTCACACTGGAGTCTTTGTTCCCAGTCAGCTCCTCCTCAAAACTTTCCCTCCCAGGGGAAGTGCTGTTGGTGGCACATGGTGATTTTAGATGGTCCTACAGCATCAGTAACAAGGACACTAAACCTACCGGGGCGGTGAGGGGATAAGCCACACGATTTAGCAGAAGGCACAATGCAAGGGCAGGGCTCACTCCTGAGCAATGTAGGATGAAGGTTTCACCTGTCCCGTGCACAATCAAATTCCTTGGCCACTAACTTTGTTTTGTCAATGGTAAAACAGCAGCTTTGGCCTTACTAATAAAAGTGTGCTTAACAGCCCTGTGATATTATTGCTTGTCCTGATTCAGCCACCATGCCCTCGCCCGGCGATGACAGCGGCTGACGGGTAGAAGAGCGTGTGCCCTCCGCAAAGCGTACCTCGGAGAACCTCTGCACGTCTTGGGTCAGCGTGCCCACTCGCTTCCACTGGTAGTGCTTCAGCAGCTTCAGGATGGCTGGGTTCACCGCGTTATCTGACGGGACAGTTCGGAAGAAATAAGGGTATTTTTTCTTGTCAGCTAGAACAGGTGTGGTCGCAGCAAAGGAAAGCTGAAAAACACAAGAGAGAGAGAGAGCACCTTTACTGGTGGCCTCACTGCTCTGAGCCCAGGATCTTTCGGAATAGTAGAGAACTCGAGCGCTGACCTGGGCACAAACACACAGGACAAGATATTTTTAAACCTTTGTATTGTAAAAGTAATACATTATCATGGAAGAGGGGATTTTTAAAATGCAAAATAAAGAGAAACAAGGAAAAATGGGCCAATAATTTATTTCTCCCAAAGAACTACCATTAATGTTCCTTCTGGTCCTTAATCCACGCACAGTGATTTTTTAAACAAAGATTTTTGAGATCATTCCACATTATAATTGAACTGTTTCCTGTCCCACACTTAACATAACATTACTCTACAAGTAATCAGCCATCCTGTTAAAAACTCCTTGTACACATTTTGATAGTTGCATAATATTCCAGTATATAAAAATACCATAATTTACCAAATCATCTCTAATTTGGGGGCATTTAGATTGTTTCCAATTTGTCATTATTGTTATATTATTCTACATGCATCCTTCTGCACAGCATCTTTCCCCCTAAATTTCAGGCTATTTCTATAGGATTAAGTCTGCTGCATAAAATTTCCCAGATAAAGGATATTCACTTATAAAGACTTACTACTTATTTCCAAAAGGGATTGTATCAATTGACATACCCACCAGTCAGGTATGATTAGAGAGCCAATTTCACCACATTCTTTTCAACAGAGCAAATAAAACATTATTCTAATTTTGTAAGGCTTTATCACTGAAAAACTGGGAACATGTTGCATTCATTGGTTATGCATGTTTAATCTTTTTCCATGTGGTTGTCAGCTAGTACTATGTGGTATTATAGGAATTGTTTTTCATGTCTTTTGTTTCTTTTTTGAGTGGTGCTCTAATGCTTTTCTTAGTGAGGGTAATGAAGACTTTTATATGTATAGCATTCAACTCGGGCTGTTACAGTTGGTGTAAACATCCATTTGTTTGCTTTCCCATTTTGTGAGTGTATTTTAATTTACACTCAGTAGTCTAATCTGCCCATCTTTCCCTTTATTGTGTCATCTTTTTCTTTTAAGTGCCAGAAAGTTGCTAAATTGGATTTTAATGATCTGTCCTACAAGGCCCAACTCAAAACGTCACCTCTTCCACAACACTTCCTCTGATCTCTGGTCTCCATTCCCCTCGGCCTAATCCACAGAAGGTGCCGACCAAACTTACTGATCTTTGCAGCGTGATGGTAGGATGATCGTATCTTGAAGTTCTAATTTGCATTTATCTTATTATGAGTGAGCGTGAGTTACTCTTCCTATATTTGAGAACAATTTGCAGATTCTTTCTGGAAGCTGTTCACATTCTTTGCCTGTTTTCCAATTTGACTTGTTTTTCTTATCACTTGGTAGAAATGATCTTTTATATTAAGGAAATTGGCCCTTTATGATATGTTTACTAATCTACCCTTACCACCACTCTGTATACGTTTTATTTTGATGTTTCTTTTTTTTTGTCTCTTTAATTGAGAAAAAGGGAGATAGTGAGACAGACTTCCGAATGCATCCAGATCAGGATCCATCGACAACTTCAGTCTTGGGCCGATGCTCCAATCAGCTGAGCTATATATTTAGCACCTGAGGCTGACGCTGGGACCTACGAGCTATCCTCAGTGTCTGGTGCTAATACTAGAACCAACTGAGCCAGGGGCTGCGTGAGAGGAAGAGAGAGAGGAGAGGGAGAGAAGGGGAAGAAGGAGGGGGAAATGGCCAGGGCTTGATGTTCCTTTTGAAGTATTTAAAAATAAAGTGAATTTATTCACTTTTAAATTTTATGTCTTCAGGTTTGGTGTCATATTTCCCACTCTGAGTTTATAAAAGAATTTCTTCATGGTTTCTTCTAGTTTGTCTTTCATTTCTCCCTTCCTCTTTCCTTTTGTCCTCCTCTCTCCTTCCCTTCCTTCTTTCTTTCCTTCCTCCTTTGTTTCATTTAATCTTTGATTCAAAAATGGCATGACTGGAGTAAGCTCACTTGTTGCTGCCACTGGCATTCTTCCTACATTTTTGCCTGGAGCAGCAGCTTCAGATCTGAAGCTCCTCAGAGTCCAGTTTCAGCATCCAAGGAAATAACACCCTGGTACCCTCAAGCCCCAGCTGAAGATGCTCTTGTTATCTGAGGAAGCACTCTGTCCCCCCTCCCCCGTCCCAAGGCCTTGGAAGAATGAGGCAGTAGAGATCTTGTCCCTTTTCCTGGTCTGGCTCAGAGGGTGGAGAGCCACTACCCCAAATTCCCGAATCTCCTATGTCCACTCAGCAGCCTAAACAGATCCCATCTGTTGGAACTGAACAAACAAGAGCTCATCTGCTGTCATCTGGAACTAAAGAGCACCTACAGGAACCTATTTTTAAGATCTTCACAGAGATAGGGACATCATCCTATCTGGTAAAGGTCAAGAATAGAATGGCTGTTTGTTTGTTTGTTTGTTTTAAAATAATCTAGTTACAATAAGGGATAATGGAAAAAAACCTACAGAGAGGAAAATCCCAACTGGACACATAGAAGAACATCTGTATTCAGAGTTACCCAGCAATGAAAGGCCTGTAATTATAAATAGTGAGATCCCTGTGTCTGGAGGTAAGCAAACAGAGGCTGAACCGTGACCTAGAGAGAACACAGAGGGGCTTCGAGGTGTCTATGAGCTCCCCAAAAACTGTACGAAAAAGTTTGTGTGGGTGTGTATGTGCATATAAACACATTTTTCTGAAAAGAGGATCCATGACTCCCAGCAGATTCACGAAGAGGATCCCACAACCCAAACAAGATCAGCAGTACCCTAGCTGACAGGTGATGTTAGGTCCTTTAGTGAGCTCAAGTAATAGAAGCTCTCTGCAGTCCCCTAAAACCTAGTACTTAGGATTTTTCTCTCAATATTCAAGCAACACTCAAGCTTCTTACAGTTACCAGTATAAGAATGAGCTATTAGAAAAATCAGGGAGCAACGATTTCAGGGTCTGGGATGGGATATGTGCCATCACATCCCCAAAAATGCTTATCTAATACATTTTGGGAAATGTTGGTTTTCTGATGTGACTTCTGAATCGCACTCGGGTTGATACTTTACCATTATTGTCCCATTAGTTCCAGGTCCACAATTAATTGTTGCTTGAACAACCTCATATGTTTGCCCTGTAGGTAATTATAGTGGTTACTGTTCAGTGAATAAATGGTCCATTGTGTTTACAATGGGCTTGGAGTACAATATATGCCCCGGGTCTAAATCATGTTGGGTGCAAAATATTAAATGGCACTGACATTTTCTGCACCATTTGAGATAATGCACACTTTGATTAGATGGCTTGGCATCACGGTTCCTCTGGCTTCCGTCCCCTGAAACTTCCTTCCCTGAGCAAAGACTGCAGGTGCCTACTAGCGCTCCTGAACTGCAGAGCCAGAGGAGCCTGCAAAATCCTCTAGCTCTGGGATTCTCTGCCCTGGCTGCACACTGCAATCCCCTGGAGAGATTTTCAAAAATATTAATGACTTGGTCTCACTCCAAACCAACTGAATCAGAACCTTTGGGCACATAGGCAGGGCATCTGTATTATTTAAAAACTTCCCAGATGATTGTGATGCCCAGGGAAGGTTGAGAACCACAGATAGAGGCCAACAATCTTAGTTGTTTTTTTTTCCTTTCAGTTTTATTTTGTATTGGTTTCGGGTGTACAGCTCAGTGATTAGACAATCACGTACCTTATATAGTGTTCCCCCCAATATTTTCAGTTCCCCTAGTGGTGCCATATATAATTATCACAATATTACTGACTCTATTCACTATAGGTTACTTACATCCCTATGACTATTTTGTCACTACTGATTTATACCTCTTAATCCCTTCACCTCTTTCAGCCAATCCCCTCTAACCCCTGTCCTCTGGCGTTCACCATTTCACTCTCTGTGTCTATGAGTCTGCTTCAACTTTGTTTGTTCACTTATGTTGTTCTTTAGATTCCACATATAATGAAATCATACAGTATTTGTCTTTCTCTGGCTTACTTCACTGAACATGATACCCTCCAGATCCATCCACACTATTGCAAGTGGTAAGGTTTCATCTCTTTTATGGCCAAGTAATATTCCACTGCATATATGTACCACAGCTTTTTTATCCACTCATCTATTGATGAGCACTTCAGTTGTTTCCATAGCTTAGCTATGGAAAACGACGCTGCAATAAACGTAGAGGTATATACATATTCTTTTGAATTAGCATTTTGGATTTCTTCAGATATATACTCAGAAATGGAATTGCTGGGTCATAAGGCAGATCCATCTTTAAATTTTGGAGGAAACACCATGTATTTTCCATAATGGCTGCACCACTATACATTCCTACCAACAGTGCACAAGGGCTCCCTTTTCTTCACATTCTCACCAAACACTTGTTTTTGATTTATTGCTGATAGCCATTCTGACAGATTAACACCCTCAGTTTTGAACAAGCAGGCTGAGACCCAGAAATGGGGGGATGCAGAGATATCCCCAGTCACCTATAAGAGAGAGAAAAGATGGACTCAAATTCAGATCCAAAGGACTCTAACACCAGTGTTCTTTCTCATCCTGATGGCTGCCACCTGCCTCCGATGTACTTGCCAGACCTTCCCCCTCAACACAGTCAGTCACTCAGCATCTTGAAACAAGGGCCTTTGAAATAGGGCTCTAATTTGAAAGACCCAACCTTTCTGGCCTCTCCTGTCTTATTTCAGACAACCAAGTTCATTTCTTCCAGTATGTGCCTTGACCAGGCAAGCCCGGGGTTTTGAAGCAGCGACCTCAGCATTCCAGGCTGATGCTCTGTCCACTGAGCCACCACAGGCCAGGATCAAGTTCACTTCTAAACACACAGTAATTGAGGCTTTGAGTTCATCTCTAAGCTAAGGATTTATTTCAGCAAGTACTTTTAAATTTACTTTCTAGTTTTGTTATTTCTAGTTTTATTGCATTGTCTTGAGAATTTGGCAAGTACAGCGCTTGCTTTTGGAGTTTATTGAGAGTTCCTTTGTGGCCTATTTTAAAAATAAATTTTTATAAAAGTTCTATAGTGGCTGGAAAAGCAGATGGAGTCTCTAGTTGTAAACTACAAAATCACCAGACTATTTATGCATAAGCGATATAATCAAACTAACCAGTTATAGTATTACCACACGCTTTGTATTTTTATTTACTTGACCTGTCAAAGACTAAAAGGTTTGTTAAATTTTTCTACGTTACATCTGACAATTTCTTCATGTACTATTTCAACAGTTTTTGCTTTACATCCTTTGATTTTGTTGTTTTGAGCATAAATTTTAATCACAATTAGTGTTAGTTTTTCAGCAACATATGCCCTGGTCTAATACAAATATCAGGCACTTAATCACTGAGTAAACTCAGGGTTAAAATATTTTTCAGGGTAAAAGAAACCATTTGTCATTTTATTGCTTTTTGTTTTATTTTATACTTTGATTGATGTTAATATTGAAACTGTTACTTTATTTTTTGCCTGCATTTGCCTGCCATAGCACTGATCCTCCTTCTATTTGTATGCTAGTAAAATCATTTTAAAGAATATTTCTTTTTTTTTTTTTTTTTTTTTTTTTTTTGTATTTTTTTGAAGCTGGAAACGGGGAGGCAGTCAGACAGACTCCCGCATGCGCCCGACTGGGATCCACCCGGCATGCCCACCAGGGGGTGATGTTCTGCCCATTTGGGGCATCGCTCTGTTGCGACCAGAGCCAGTCTAGTGCCTGAGGCAGAGGCCACAGAGCCATCCTCAGCTCCCAGGCCAACTTTGCTCCAATGGAGCCTCGGCTGCGGGAGGGGAAGAGAGAGACAGAGAGGAAGGAGGGGGGGGTGGAGAAGCAGATGGGCGCTTCTCCTGTGTGCCCTGGCCGGGAATCGAACCCGGGACTTCTGCACGCCAGGCCGACGCTCTACCACTGAGCCAACCGGCCAGGGCCAAGAATATTTCTTGAAAAGAGTACATGAATGAATTTTAAATATATATGCTTATTACTGTTAATAAATACTTCATTTTGCACTTATCTTTTTAGTGGTCTTGCTCTTTTTAATGTTTCCTTTTTGTTTCCTTTCTCCCTTTTGAGGTTGAGACTATAGATCGACCCTTCTCCATTCTGGATATATTAATCTTGCTTCTTGTTTCAACCTTCTAGATTATCACTTAATATCCTGAAGAAGAGTATGGGATTGAAAACTTCCTGAGAATGACCCTCTATTGCAGGGGTCCCCAAACTTTTTACACAGGGGGCCAGTTCACTGTCCCTCAGACCATTGGAGGGCTGGACTATAAAAAAAAAACTATGAACAAATCCCTATGCACACTGCACATACCTTATTTTAAAGTAAAAAAACAAAACGGGAACAAATACAATATTTAAAATAAAGAACAAGTAAATTTAAATCAACAAACTGACCAGTATTTCAATGGGAACTATGGGCCTGCTTTTGGCTAATGAGATGGTCAATGTCCGGTTCCATATCTGTCACCACTAGCTGTAACAAGTGATATGACGCGCTTCCGGAGCCGTGAACGTGCGTCCCGCGTCACTGGAAGTAGTACTGTATGTGAGCGACTCCGTGCTTTGCGGTGCTGCCACACACAGTACTCCAGGAGTACAGGATGTGGATGCATCCTGTGCTCCTCTCACTGACCACAAATGAAAGAGCTGCCCCTTCCAGAAGTGCGGCAGGGGCCGGATAAATGGCCTCAAGGGGCCACATGAGGCCTGCGGGCCATAGTTTGGGGACCCCTGCTCTATTGCCTTGACTCATGATGATATTTAGCTGGGTATAAAATTCTTAGGCTACCACTTTTCCCCTTTGAAACTACATAGTGAGGCAGAGGAGAAATCTGGGGCTAGTTTGATTGTTGTTCATTTGTAGGTATCTGGTTTTCTCTGTTTGAATGCAGGAAAAAATTTTCTTAATTCTTAGAATTCAAAAAAATTTCCAAGATAGATCTTGATTTTATCTGGGACACAGGGAGTCTTTAATATACACCCAAGTCTTTCAACTCACAAAATACACACACACACACACACACACACACATATACTATATAATAGATATAGTATTATATGTAATCTATACTATGATACTTATTGTATAAATTTATATTATATTCATATATATTCTTTAACTGTCCTCCAGAAAACCTGATCATCTATGTGTTCTCTTTGCATTCTCCAAATCCATAGCTCTCATATTTTCTTCCATGATTTCATCTATTGGTCCTTGTTCTCTGCATTCTGGAAGAGCACCTTATTTTATTCTATCTCTTTTATGACAGGGCATGCGCATATTCACTCATTTCTGGTAAAATGGCTATACCGTTTACATTCCCAGTAGCAGGGCACAAGGGTATTTGTCTCATTACATCCTAGCCAATATTTGGTATTATCTGACTTTCTAATCTTTGCTAATATTTTGGGGATAAGGTGGCATTTCATTAGCATTTGACTTTGCAGCACTTTGACTGCAATGTGGTTGAGTAGCTGTACATAAACTTGTTAGCTGTTCAGGTTCTTTGTTCTGCAGGTTTGCTGATTTGCTTTTCAGCAGCCGCAGGTTCCTTTTTTTCCCTATTCCTTTTTTTTTTTCAGAGAATGTGGGGCTTAATAGTAATTGGTGAGGGGGAAACTACCGTAAGGAGTTTAGGTGACCTCTTGCTCTATATAAGCCAATATGTGACACAATGGATGCTCAAAGGCAGTGAAGTTTCTTGCCAAATAAAGATAAGAGTTGCACTGTGATTGTCTGCTCAGGCTACATATGGAGTACATGTCCAGGTAGGGCACGGTTTTTCAATATCAACACCACTGGCATTTTGGACTGCATACTTCTGTACAGTAGGGGCCTGTCTTACACATGGTAGGATATTTAGCAGCAGCCTTGATCTCTACCCACTGAATGCCAGTTGTTCTGTCCCTAGTCTTGACAACTAAAAATGTCTGTAGGCATTACCAGTTGTACCCTGGGAGGCAAAACTTGCCTCCAGTTGAGAACCACTGAGTTAGAGGGCTTCAGCAGAACAGCTGCCCTCACTTTCAAGGGGCACTTTGGTGTTGTACACAAGAGTGTGAACTGAAGAACTTAAATACAATCCTGACTCTAGTTATTATTTGTATGACCTCCAGCAAGTCACTTAACCCAACTGTGTGTTGATCACCTCATCTATAAAACAGGGATAGCCCTGGCCGGTTGGCTCAGCGGTAGAGCGTCGGCCTGGCGTGCGGGGGACCCGGGTTCGATTCCCAGCCAGGGCACATAGGAGAAGCGCCCATTTGCTTCTCCACCTCCATTCCCTCCTTCCTCTCTGTCTCTCTCTTCCCCTCCCGCAGCCAAGGCTCCATTGGAGCAAGGATGGCCCGGGCGCTGGGGATGGCTCCTTGGCCTCTGCCCCAGGCGCTAGAGTGGCTCTGGTCGCGGCAGAGCGATGCCCCGGAGGGGCAGAGCGTCGCCCCTGGTGGGTGTGCTGGGTGGATCCCGGTCGGGCGCATGCAGGAGTCTGTCTGACTGTCTCTCCCCGTTTCCAGCTTCAGAAAAAAAATACAAAAACAAAACAAAACAAAAAAAAAACAGGGATAAAAAATACCAGAAGTTAAGTCATGGGCTTATATTTTAAGGATTTAATGTGTTAATGAATGTATGTGCTGGCCCATACTTCCTGTTACACAAACATTAGTTGTTACTATTAATTAACTTAAACCAGTGCACTGGCTTCCTGGTGGGAGCCTCAGAAACCCCCCCTTTCCCTCCTCCACCCCACATCCTCTCCAGACCAGCACACTACAGTCCCTCCTAAGAATCATGACTGTGAGTACCAATAGCAAAGGAAGAACAGAGGAGCAAACAGGAAAGAAAAAAAAAAGAGGAGACAGTAAGGACAATCAACAACAAAAGCCAGACCCTGTAGAGATTTGGATTAGGAAAATGATTAGTTTCTTATTTTTATTTTTTTAGTGAGAGAGAGAGACAGACAGGAAGGGAGAGAGATGGTGAGATGCATCAACTCATAGTTGCATCACTTTAGTTGTTCATTGATTGCTGCTCATATGTGCCTTGAGTGTGACAGGGTGCTCAAGCTGAGCCAGTGACCCTTTGCTCAAGCCAGCAACCTTGGGCTTCAAGCCAGTGACCTCTGGGCTCAAGCTGAGGAGCCCGTGCTCAAGCTGAATGAGCCCATGCTCAAGCCGGTGACCTCAGGGTTTTGAACCTGGGACTTCAGCATTCCAGGCTGACACTCTATCCACTGTGCCACCACCAGACAGGACAATGATTATTTTATGAGGCAAGGTTCAGAATGCCAGGAGACCAAGTTTGGGAGGATTTTCTCAATCCTGCTCCATCCACTTCATCATTAGTGAAGCTTCCAAACTTCTGGAGTGTCAATGAATCTTAGAGCCCTCCTTGGTCCTTTGAGGTAGGAGTTACCATCCATTTTACAGCTAAAGAAACCATGGCCCAGAAAGGTGACATAGCTGTGCAAGGTCAGTATGGGAAATATGAACCTGGTCTTTTTTTTTATTTTAATTTATTGTGTTTACATAGATTCTAGTGTCCCCCTGAATGCATCCCCCCTCCCCCATGTTCCCCTCAACATCCCCCTTGACCCCCTCCCTACAATGCCCTCCCCCGCTTCCCTCCAGGATTTGCTTTTCTGCTCTCTATATCGCTGTGTTATGTGTATATAATTTCACCAATCTCCTTCCCTTCTCTGATCCCATCCTCTCATCCCCTTTCCCTCTGTCCGCTTTCCCTCTGGTCCCTTTGATCCCACCTCTACCTCTATTCCGTTCCTCAGTTCACATTGTTCATTAGATTCCTCAAATAAGTGAGGTCAAATGGTATTTTTCTTTCTCTGCCTGGCTTATTTCACTTAACATAATAGTTTCCAGGTCCATCCATGTTGTCGCAAAAGGTAAGATTTCCTTCTTTCTCATGGCCCCATAGTATTCTATTGTATATATGTATCATAGCTTTTTAACCCACTTGTCCACTGACAGACATTTGGGCTGTTTTCCAGATCTTGGCTATTGTAAACAATGCTGCCATAAACATGGGGTCCATTTCTTCTTTTGAATCATTGATGTGGTGTTCTTGGGATATATTCCTAAAAGTGGTATAGCTGGGTCAAAAGGCAGTTCCATTTTTAATTTTTTGAGGAATCTCCAAACTGTTTCCCACAGTGGCTGCACCAGTCTGCATTCCCACTAGCAGTGCAGAAGGGTTCCCTTTTCTCCTCATCCTCGCCAGCACTTATTATGTGTTGTTTTGTTAATAATCGCCACTCTGACTGGTGTGAGATGATATCTCATTGTGGTTTTAATTTGCATTTCTGTAATGATTAGTGATGTTGAGCATTTTTTCATCTGCCTATTGGCCATCCGTATGTCCTCTTTGGAGAAGTGTCTATTCATTTCTTTTGCCCATTTTTTGATTGGATTGTTTTTCTTCCTGCTGTTGAGTTTTACAAGTTCTTTATAAATTTGGTTATTAACCCCTTATCAGATGTATTTTTGAATATGTTCTACCATTGTGTGGTTTGTCTTTTTATTTTGTTCTTATTGTCTTTAGCTGTACAAAAGCTTTTTAGTTTGATATAGTCCCATTTGTTTATCCCGTCCTTTATTTCACTTGCCCATGGAGATAAATCAGCAAATATATTGCTGCGAGTGATGTTGGAGAGCTTATTGCCTATGTTTTCTTCTAGGATGCTTATGGTTTCACAACTTACATTAAAGTCTTTTATCCATTTTGAGTTTGGACCTGGTCTTTTGACTTCATACCTAGTTCCCTTTCTTCAACCAGCTCTGGGTTGTCAGTCCCAGGTCACATAGGGCAATGATCCAGGGCTAGGTCTTCCTTCTGAGACCTGGCAACACAGGGAAGAGATGGCTTATTCCAAGGCTTCCAGAGTCTCCCCAAGTTTCCATGGTGGGCACTGTTGGTCCTGCAGATTCTGGGACTCTTAACCAGCAAAGTGGATGGGAAGAGAGCCATTAACATCTCTCTCCGGGTGGGCAGCTCCGACTTGCCACACAATGTTTTGTGAGAATATAAGGTCTGCTTATTGAACACTAAGTACCTCTGTGCAGAGAGATGCGGAGAGCTGATACAAATACAAGGCCATGTTTGGGAGCTGGGAAACCATGCTTAACTCCATCTCTGACTGTGAGAACTGGGCAAATCATTTCCCCTCTGTAGGTGTCTATTTTTCTCATCCCTGAAAAGGATGGATTGGACCAAAGATTTCAAAGGTTCTTCGCAACCACAAAATTCTATGCTTCTCTCTCTAACAACTGAGGAAAATGATTAAGGATATTGTTAGTTTTGTGTGGGTGTGTGTTTCATTCAATCTGATATATTCAGGTAATTGTCACTGTGTCTCACTCCTCTTTGCAGATATAAACCTGGATAAAAATAATGTAAATACACCTCCCAACTTCAGAATCTTGATTAACTTCCCGGCCACTGATGAATTCTTGCCTAAATGCAATTCAGTATTTACCTGGTTTGGGGCCTCTGAGTTACCTTTTCTGCAGAAAGAAACAAGTTTTCAGTGGCAAGTATAGCCCACCAAGAGCAGCCCTACTCGCTAAATCCTAGGTGAGAAATTCGGGCCAGATGCGAGATGGGAGAAATGATTGAGGCTTGTTTTTTTCTCTGTTCAGTTTAATCTTTTTCCATGGGTTTGCTGACTGTTTCTGTAATTAAATGAGGGAGGTATTTGTCATCTAGGGCTCCTTTCAGCCAAGATGAATGGAATGCAACTTTCTCAGGAAGCTTCTGACAAAACCCTGTTTGTGGCCAGTGCCAGGATGTGTACAAAGGCACCGGGTGGTGTGCGTTGGGAACTTGGGTCCACTTCAGGTCTGCGCCAGGTCACCGCTGCATCCAGCCCCAGAGAAACACTGTTTGGACACAAAGTGCTTCAACATAGATGCCTGTGAGATTAATGGACGTGGAGTGGCTGTAAAACATCTCCCGAGGTAATGCGGGAAAATGAATGCCAGACATCTGGGTGAGTTCTTGAGGCCCCACTCCCTCAAAAGGCCAGTTCAGGCATCGCACACGGACTTGCTCTAAGGTTTGAAACCTCTTTAGGCTGAGAGAGCCGGGCTGGAACCACCTGAGGAACACCCATTTCTCCATCCTGTTGCTGAGGGTTAGTGCCTAATCATCCATTCAGAGGTGCACAGCACTTCAGCTTTTACGACCCACTCTGGTGACCACGTTCTTATTGGGAACTCATAACCATTTGTGAGGCAGGTAGGGAAGGCGTTATTACCTTTGTGTCCTAAAAACTGAGGCTCAGGCAGGTAGAGTGACTTGCCCGAGGCATGGCAGCTAGCAAGGGACAAAGCTGGGATCTGAGCTCAGATATTCTCACTCCTTGAAGCCATCGCAGAATGAGCGCCTGCCGTGGGACAAGCATCGCATGAAGAGCTTGGCATTTGCCTTCTCATTTAATGTGCAAGACAACCCTATGAGGTAGACACCATTGTCACCTGCATTTTTCAGATGAGGAGACTGAGGCTCAGAGAGGTTAAGTCACTTGCATTTAGTCACACAGTAAGCAACTGGCAGAGCAGTGAGACCAACTTCATGAGCCTTTGCTCATTCCATACACTTTTATGCTTCTTCTCTGTGATAAACAATTTCCAGAGCATGTTTAACTTTAGTCTAAATTTTGATCTTCACAAAAACCCATGGTGTAGGTAGAATAGATTGTATTACCCTCATTTAATAGATAAGGAAACCGGAGCTCAGAAAGGTTAAGTGATTTCCTCAAAGTCAAATGTTAGCAAGTGGCAAGGCTAGGCTTGAACTTGGGGCTTTTGTTCGTGGCATGCAGCTCTCTCTCAACCATGCAAGACTGCGTTTTAGAGAGGCAGTTGGGTAGCAGCTGGGAAAGCAACTGGGACATTTAAAAGAAGGGACAAGAAAAATAAAATTTGTTTATGAAAAACAATCATGCTGCATCCATGGCTTATTATGCTTTTGATTTCCCAAAATGATCCAATTCAATTATCTGAAACAAATGTCAAAGATACATTTGATTTTTTCATTTAAGAGAAAATTCTTCACATTTTTCTTTTCAAATTTCTATTATAAAATATGAACTACATATAGAAGTGAATGAAATATGCATGTTTCCGCTGCAGGAGTAATAACAAAACCAATATCCAACTGCCCATCACTTACTTAGTTTAGGAAATGTCTTTGATTTATTTGTAAATAGTAAATTGTAAGATAATTTAATTTTTTGCTCTCTATGATATAATTATTTTTGTTATGTGGCATTCCGTGATTTTTGTTTCCTTCTTCATTCCCCTCTTCAAAACTTCTATTATTTTATGTAAAGAAGAATGGAAATCAAATATTACTTTTCCTCAAATTTTCTTTTTTTTTTTTTTAAGTCACGCATGGGAGTAAAACAGAGAAACAGCAAAACCAAGTCAGTGCTGAGACAGCAGTTTGTACTGTAAGAATTTGGGGTTTCAGCTTGGACAGGTTGGGTCTGAATGCCAGCCTCACTACTCACTAGGCAACTTTGGGAACATAACCTCACCTTTTGAGATCTGTCTCCTCTGTAAACCGGGGTGACACACACCTGTCTCAGGGTGGTTATGAGGTCGGAAATAGCATAGGCACCCAACTAGTGATTGCTAAAGTTAGATCACAACTTCTAGACTTAGAATTCTGTTATGAGATTAGATGGGATTTCTTACAAGTATGAAAGGTCTTTTAACTTATAAGGCCCTTCCCTTCAATAATACCACATTGCCAGGGAGGGCCAAGTGAAGGAGTATACCCATTGTACAGAGGAGAAGCCTCGGTGAATGAAAGCGTTTGCTCAAAGAGACATAGCTGCCCCCCAGGCAGAGACATAATTCTAAATTAGGCCTTCTATAAATTCGAATCTAGTGATTTTTAAATGGCCTGTTAATTTAAAAAAAAAAGGTTATATTGCTTGTCTAATTGTGTACAATTAGAATTCATGTCTTTAATTTTCTCTTAAACTTCGGGTAAAATGTTCCATTTTCCCCTCACAGCTGTGCAGGTGACAAATGCAGGAAATTAACAAATTAACATTAGAAACCTCTTTGGTTTCCTCAGCTCCTTTGCACTTTGCTTTCAGCTGATGTCTTTAGGGGTAAGAACCACGCTCATATGATCACAGCTGTGAAGACAACTGCCTTTTAATTACCACACTGCAAAAATCAAGTCTCCTCATGTCAATTTAGCACCTTTAATTAGGTGACAGGTTGAAATAACATCGATGGGGGGTCACGTGTGCTGCAGGATAGCTCGATGCATGCAGTGGAAGAGGATGCAGCATATTCATCTTCAGTATCTTCCCATCTCTTCAGGGCCAGCTCCTCTTCATCCATCCAAGCCTGCTCACAGACACCTCCTCCAGGGAGCCTTCCCTGTTGTCCTTCAGATCTCCCAGCACTATTTGCCCCCTTGCTGTAAAAGGTCTGAATCTCAGGGATATCAGGGCTTCAAAAGAAGGAGTCATCTTAGGTTCAGTGTACCCTTGTGAGCCAACACCTTCCAGAAGAAATGGAGTACAGAATGCTGGCCTCTGTATCTCTGAGATTTGTTTTATGGGCAGTCCCAGGAAAATTAGGTTGACTCAAGGTAAAAAGATTCAAAAGTGTTTTCCAAGAATGTGAAGTTTTCTTCAGTGTGGTAGAGGAGGACAAGAAAATGGAGAGAGAGAAGAAGCATCAACTCGTAGTTGTGTCTCTTTAGTTGTTCACTGATTGCTTTCTCATATGTGCCTTGACTGGAGCGCTCCAGCTGAGCCAGTGACCCCTTGCTCAAGCCAGCAACCTTGGGTTTCTCTCTACCCATTGTACCACCACTGGTCAGGCTCTGGGGCTCTTAAAAAAAATGAGAACTTGGGCCCTGGCCGGTTGGCTCAGTGGTAGAGCGTCGGCCTGGCGTGCAGAAGTCCCGGGTTCGATTCCCGTCCAGGGCACACAGGAGAAGCGCCCATCTGCTTCTCCACCCCTCCCCCTCTCCTTCCTCTCTGTCTCTCTCTTCCCCTCCCGCAGCGAGGCTCCATTGGAGCAAAGATGGCCCGGGCGCTGGGGATGGCTCCTCGGCCTCTGCCCCAGGCGCTGGAGTGGCTCTGGTCGCAACAGAGCGACGCCCCGAAGGGGCAGAGCATCGCCCCCTGGTGGGCAGAGCGTCGCCCCCTGGTGGGCGTGTGGGGTGGATCCCGGTCGGGCGCATGCGGGAGTCTGTCTGACTGTCTCTTCCGGTTTCCAGCTTCAGAAAAATACCAAAAAAAAAAAAAAAAAAAAATGAGAACTTGTACATGAAACTGTTTTATAGGAAGTAAGTCCTTGTGCTAATGGACAATGAAAGGAGGCTCAACTGGTCTGTCAACCCCACCTTTTCAACCACTTCAAGCTCCTTTCTCATCCTCACTCTAGCCTTGTATTTCCCAAAACATACACAACTGTCTTTCATTCCCCTGCGAAGAAGCCTTCCTAAACACACCTCCCCAACCTCCAGTCTAGGCTACCTCCACCCACACCTGACCACACTGCATTATAATTGCATCCTTACTTCCCTCAATAAGACTGTAAAAAAAATAAGCATTCAAACTGTCACATAGAAGCACTCAAATATTTGTTGAATAAATGAATGCATGAATGAATTCAAACAGAGGAAACTCACTGTGTGGGGTCCCAGATGGAAAACTTGGATCAATGTCTGACTATTTCTGGGATGCTGTTATGGATCAATATTAAGTACAAATATTTAATAGTAAGATGTTCAAAAATGAATCAAAATCTTGCTAAGTACTGAGTTCCCCATCACTGGAGGTATTCAAAGAGAGGCTCATGAATCATCTGTCTACCAAGTTCATGAAGGGGATTCACAAATTGGCAGCAAGTTTGCATTACTTAAGTATTGTGTTTTATGGGCACTGTTGGTGGCACGTTCAATGATTTTTAGGTGAGCTCCAGATTAATATATCTTAATAGGAATATTTTCTCTTTATTTACTTTTGTACTATCTTCCTAATAAACGATAGTCATTTTCCACTCATGGTGTTTAAATAAAAGGATGAGCCAATTTAAAAGAAAATACTAAATAAGTTAATAATGTAAGTGATAAATGGATTTGGCACAATTAAGAAAGTGACATGCAAATGATGAGGTCTGGGAAACAGAACTGCAGGTTCAGTAAGGAGTCGAACAAAAGTATATGGTCCTCAGGAGTAAAATCTACTCAAATCTCCATCACTTTCCATTCAATTAAGTCATAATAGGCAAGATTTAAACAGGCTAGATTTATTTTCTAGAAAAATTATAGATCCATTTTCTCTTGACCTAGAAATCTCACTTCTAGGAATTCATCCCCAAGCTACACAGGCACGATATGACATGTGGCCAAGGTGCAGAAACAATCAGATTGGAAACACCCCAAATGTCCATCAGTAGGGGACTGGCTGTACATACTACAGTATGTCCTCACAAAGAAGTGCTATGGCTCTCATCTGGGCACTGCCGAATGGGCATCATCAAAAGTTGCATAAAGAGGGCAGACCTCTCAAATAAAAGAAATTAATTACAAAGAAAAAAATAACTATAGAAGTAGAAATGGCTTAAGTAAGAGTATTGCCGTATTAATCAATTTGGGGAATATGCTTGTCCTAAAAAATTGGTTTTTTATTTAACTGATAGTCAAATTTAGCTGGGCATTTTGTATACTAGCTGGTAACCCTAAGTAGCCATCCAAATCAGAGACGGTAAAATACACCCGAACCTATGTGACATTTTCAACAGGGCTGACAGTGGCTGCCGAGAGAAGTGGGTTAAGTCAATGGAGAGCATGTGGTGATCAATTAGTTATGTCTACAATTAGCACAGGAAGGGGGTATAATGGCATCAACGTTATTCATTTATCTGCCACCCTGTGCTTGTCCAACTCCTCATTTTCCACACCGAGGGCCAGGGAAGACAAGGGACTTGCCCAGGCTCACAGACCAAGTCCACAGCTGGGCTGGGCTACACCCACTTGCTGCTCCACACTGCCTGCTTGGAATCGAAACAGAACCTCCCAATGTTGTGATTATGTAATATCAGATTACCCTCAGCAAACGTGAACACCCACACTGGGGACCAGAATGCATACAGCCAATCAAAGCCTCCACCTTATCCAATTCATCATCATGTCTCCATTTGAATGTCCTAGAATGACACCAAAAAATGCAAAACAAAATCATTTACACTCAGAGAGTTCTGTTGAAAAAGATGTCATTGTGACAGAAAGCACTCTGGGGTCAGAACCACAGTGCCCTTGTAAAATCTCGAGGGCTTTTGGTAGTACAGTACTCCCTCTAACTCTTGGTAGAAACAAAAACAACTATGCTTTATTACAAAGCAGATATTTCATTTACTGTTTATTGAATCAGATGGGCTTGAATTAAATTTGGGTTTTCTTTTTCATCTCTCTGTTGATCCCCCCCCCTCTTTCTGTGGGTCTCCTCCTTGTAAAAGGAAGGAGAACACTATATAGCTTTTTATTTCAGCTCTAAGAATTCGTAATTTTGTAATTTCGTGCTGAATTTACAAACCAAGGAGAAATGCCTCTTTCTTTAGGTGAGAAAATGAACATTGCTGGACTAGAGACAATGTTGCCAGAAGGGTTTTTAACCAGCCTCTTTCACAGAGAGGTTTAGTCTACTTGTTTATGACTCCATTTGGGTATTACCCTTGTACTTCCTGCTCTTCTTACTCAAGTTCATTCATTAGTTTTCTCACTCACTCAATGAAGATTTATTTTCTAGAAAAATTATAGATGTATTTTTTCTTGACCTAGAAATCCCACTTCTAGGAATTCATCCACAACTTACATTGGCACAAATACGGCACATGGCCAAGGTGATTTCAACAGATTGGAAACACTCCAAATGCTCTTCAACATTGGCTGTACCTATGATTGTACGTCCTCACAAAGAAGTGCTATGCAGCTGTAAAAAGAACAAGGAATATTATCATATAACGATAAAACAGCGAGTTCTGGGAAAAGTAAATGAAAAGGTACAGAATTGCATACATAGTATGCTCCCTTTTGTGTAAGAACGAAGAAGAGGAATAAACACACACACACACGTGCATATCTGCAATAAGAAGCACTGGAAGGTAAGAAAGTGATAAACATGGTTATCTACAGGGGTGGCATGGAACAGAACCCGGGCAAGCTGAACTGGCACCAAGATTACTCTCTACTTGCTGAATAGTTTTGACTACAGAATCACATAAAAGTTGCATATATTTTTAAAATAATATAAATCAATAAAAAATCAACTCCTGAAAACTTAAACAAAAATAAAGGCACTTAAGGGTATATCAAGCTGCTAACATAGTCATACAGAGAAAAATCTGTAAAGAGCTTTTTTTTTTTTTTTGTAACAGAGACAGACAGATAGGGACAGACAGACAGGAAGGGAGAAAGATGAGAAGCATCAATTCTTCGTTGTGGCATCTTAGTTGTTCATTGATTGCTTTCTCACATGTGCCTTGACCGGGGAGCTACAACAGACCTAGTGACTGCTTGCTCAGGTCAGTGACCTTGGGCTCAAGCTGGCGAGCCTTGCTCAAACCAAATGAACCAGCACTCAAGCCAGTGACCTTGGGGTTTCGAACCCAGGTCCTCTGCGTCCCAGTCCAACACTCTATCCACTGCCTGGTCAGGCTGTAAAGAGCTTTTTCGACACATCTTTACTGTCCAACTGAAGAGGAATATAGTCCCCCCTACCAACATACATGCATGCATGTGCACGCACACACATTTACAGCTTGTTAATTGTGAAAAGCCTACAGAAAAGTTTGAAGAACAGTACGATGAACACCACATACCTTTTGCCACCTCATCATTTTCTACATTTTTCTTCTCTGTCCTCTCTCTAAATACATATACACACACAGAGACACACGTATAATACATGCACACACACACAACTTTTGTTTTTGAAGCATCTGAAATGAACATATAGACGTTTTGACACTTCACTCACAAATAGTTAAGGATATAGCTCCTAAGAATAACGTTCTCTGATATCATTACATTTGTCATTCTCACATAAAAATACACACTAGTTCAGTATCATATCATGTATAGTCCACATTCAGACTTCTTCAATTTCCCAAAAATGCTCTTTATATTTCTAAAATTCAGGATTCAATCAGTATTCATGCCTCGCATGTGGTTATTTTTTTAGTCTCTTTTCATCTGAGAACAGTCCCTGCCTTTCTGTTGTTCTTATGGTTTTCCACAACAACTTCTTTGAAGAATCCAGGCTAGGTGACATATAGAATGTCCTATATTTGACCTTGTGGTCAGATTCAAGTTGGAACATTTTTGTTAACAACATTAAAAATTGTATTTTCTAGCTCAGTCTACTGAAAAACATCTAGGAGCAGTGAATCCCAGGTAGCAATTAGCATATCTAATATCCAGATCTTGGTTTCTAAATACTATGTGATTTCCCACCAGAAGGAATCAGAGATCCTTGGAAAAATGGCTGACTTCAGTCTAGGGTGGGTAAAACATTAAGTGTCCAAACTAACTAAGCACAGAGAGGGAAGGAAGGGAAAGCAAGGGACAGGAAGAAGGAAAGAAAGCATCAAAAAAGGAACCAACCCTTTGTAGAGAAGAATGCCAGCTTAAATGTAGAAGACAGACCAGAATTAGAAATGACTATTTGCAACTCCAATGTAATTAGTAGTGACTCAGACAAGACCATCAAGTGATGCTAACACAGATGGGTAAAAGATTCTGGGGAAACAGGATACTCACATGGTCTTCAAGTCTCACCCTACAGATTAGTTAATACTGAGAGGAAAAGGTATCTTCACAATGAACTTAGCTGATACCACTTTAACCAAGTGATCAAATTTAGCATCATCAGTAGTAGCTCAACATGGGCCTCCCAACTTCATGTACTGGGAAGAACATGATATAAATAAACAGTGTAGCATTCTTGCCCAAACTGTCTAACCTGAATCTAATTATGAAGAAACAATCCAGTCCAGACTTGGATTTTGCAGGACATTGTATACAACTGGCTTGGGCTTTTAAAAAAACATCAATGTCGGCCCTGGCCGGTTGGCTCAGTGGTAGAGCGTCGGCCTGGCGTGCGGGGGACCCAGGTTCGATTCCCGGCCAGGGCACATAGGAGAAGCTCCCATTTGCTTCTCCACCCCCCTCCCTCCTTCCTCTCTGTCTCTCTCTTCCCCTCCCGCAGCCAAGGCTCCATTGGAGCAAAGTTGGCCCAGGCGCTGGGGATGGCTCCTTGGCCTCTGCCCCAGGCGCTAGAGTCGCTCTGGTCGTGGCAGAGCGACGCTCCAGAGGGGCAGAGAGACGCCCCAGAGGGGCAGAGCATCGCCCCCTGGTGGGCAGAGCGTCACCCCTGGTGGGCGTGCCGGGTGGATCCCGGTCGGGCGCATGCGGGAGTCTGTCTGACTGTCTCTCCCGTTTCCAGCTTCAGAAAAATACAACAAACAAACAAACAAACAAAAAATCAATGTCCTAAAGCAAAAAAAAAAAAGATAAAATTTTAAAAAAGAACATTAAAGATTAAAGGAGACTAAGCACATGACAACAAATACAATGCCTGCTCCCTTCCCACCCACCCCACAAATAAGGGGCAAAAGGACATTTGGGGACAACTGGAAAAATCTGAAGATAATAATGTTGCTGTTTCATTATTAATATTTCAGATATGGTAATTATATTCTGGTGAGGTAAGAAAATATAATTGTTCTTAGGAGATTCCTGCTGACAGATTAAGGGGTGAAGTGTCATTATGTCTGTAAATTGTTGTCAAGTGCTTCCAGAAGTAGCGAGTGGAGAGGGCGGGGCCAGAGAGGGAGAGGAAACAGGGCAAACTGTAAACTGCGGCGGAGCCAGGGGAAGGAAAGGCAGTGTTCATTTGGTTTTCTTTTCACTTTATTTTGCAGGTTTGAGATTTCTCAAAATTAAAAATTGGAAGAAAAATTTGGAAGAAAAGTAGAAACATCAGGAAAGCTGCAAAAACATGGCCCGCATTAAAACAGAATGTCTGCAACTGATTGAAACACCATCCATTTACTCAAGTTTTAAAGACCCATGAATTCATAATGCTACTTACCTAAAAGGGAGAGACTGAGAACCCCAAAACAAAACAAAAACGAAGATTTCTGGAGATTTCCGTAAACCCCAGGTCCTGCCCTCACCGAGGGCGCCCACGATTGTCCCACAAGCCCCGCCCTGAATGGGAACTGAAGCCGAGATGGTGTTGCAAGGCAGATGTGTCTTCCAGGGGCAGGAACCTGGCTGGAAAGGCTTTCCAGAAGAGGGATGTTTGAGCTGAGAGCTGAGGAAAAATTCCTTTGTGCCAGTCGGGGCTGCTGGGAAGGATCACAGCTGCCTAACTGTGCGGAGCATCTGCATACCCGTGACTCTAGCAAGACACTGAGGACAAGAAGGGAGCCATTCCCTGGCATGCTCAGAGCCAATGCACCATCTCAGGAGGAACCAGGCCAGTGTATGTAACAGCTTGCGTGGGACCTAGGGGCCAACCTGAGAAAATTATGTTTATGTCGGCATTTGGGCATAATCTAAACAGTCGTCCAACCCTAGGATTGTTTTTTCCTCAAGTTGAGCACTTGCCACTTCATAAGGTTCTACCTGTTCACCGTGGAAATAATAAATTATCTAATCTTCTTAGTAAACAGGCAAAATGAAAACCTGCTGTATAATTCAAAACGAAGTTAGGCTATGCTCTATTAAAAACAACAACAACAACAACAAAAAACCCCATTCATTATAAAATCTCCCAGGGTAGAACTCTAAGTCCTATAGGCTGGATATACTTAGCATAGCTATTGATTTTCACCAACAACCAGTCCATCTATTTTCTGAATTCAAAAGAACCATTTATTTTTATATACATAACAAGTTACTGGATGAGTAATAAGTTTAAAAGTGGTGTGTGTGTGATGAATGATTTACAAGGAGAACACAGGCCAGCACCAAGAGGTTCATGCTAGCAGGGGTGAGTCCTATGAGGAAGCTCCCTGCAGAGGTGGGCTGGGGAGGGACCCAGACATGCAGGGCACCTCCTTCCAAGGCCCCTGGAGTCCCCACTCCTATTCCCTGAGGGCCACACACAGCAGGAAGCAAGGCAAGCCTCTGCTCTGTTTGCATCTTGTTTTCCTCGTTCTGAAAACAGGCCTGCCTGGGATGAGGCCTGCTCTCTCTCCCCACAGTACTGCCCTGAGATTAAATGAGGTTGTGCGACAGGCAGTGCACCTGCCCAGTGGTTGCCAGCACGAACTCTGGAGCCACTTAGTCCTGGCAATCCCTTGGCAAGAAACTCGACCTCTCTGTGCCTCAGTTTCCTCATCTGCGAAATGAGGAGAATAATATTGTCCAGCTCCTAGGGCTGGTGTAGAGTAAATGAGTTAATTTAGGCACAGTGTTTAGAACTGTGCCTGACTCATGGCAAAGACCACAGAAACAGAGGCTGCACTATTACAAACTGGTTTTATAGTGGGCCATCCAGATGTGTCCATTCAGGATTTCCGAGCACCTACTCAGTGCTAGGTCCTGTGGGAGAGGCCCTTGGGGTAGAGCCAAAGCTCAGATGGGCAGGAACTCTCCAGCAGGAGTTCACAGTGCGGCGGGGAGCAACTGGTATTCCCAACTGGAACAGCATGGGCAAAGGCCTCTGAGCTGCAGGGAGCAGGTTCTACCCCTAAGCATATGATGAATGGAACAGGAGGAACAGGAAAGTGGTGTCACAGCTCTTCCGCTACTCATGGTGTGACCTTATGCAGGCTGCTTGACCTGTCTGGATTCACTTCCTTCACCTGCAGAATGGAAGGTGCTCTACCTGGAGAGGTCTGGTGGAGATGAAGAGACATCAAATCTGAGAACTCAGCCTAATTGCAAGACTGTCCCCACTATTCTACATGGAATTATGTGTTGAAGTGCAAATTGGTAAGTGGTTTAGGAACAGAAAGGGAACCAGATCTCAGATCATGAGGTCCTAAAGGGGGGAGTCATATGCAGGGCCCCAAAGACAAGACAACAGGTTTAAGGCAGGTGCTGATGGCTTTGAGTAACAGGGGAAAATAGGGAATAACGACATGACATTATCAAGGTTATTCGGCCCATCAACTGGCCCAACCCTCCCCCTTTACAAAAGGAGGCCCAGAAAGTCCAGGGACACACAGAGGCTACACAGCTAGTCCCAGGGAGCTAGCTAATCCCCGATGCCAGGGCCTGTCTTCTACCTGGGAGGCAGACCAAGAGGCTGCCTGGATACCTTGGTCCATGAATGGGAGTCTCCAGGAGGGAGGAATGTGAAGCATGGCACAGGAAACAGTGTGAATATCATCTAAGGTTATTTTACAACCAGCCCAGGGTCACAGGTAAGAAGGTGGGACTGTGAGAGGCTACGGAATTTGCCCAGAGTCACCAACAAGTGCGAGAGCCTAGATGTAAACCCAGCCCATTGGACCCCAAGCCCAAGAAATACACCCAGTATTATCATTATTACAAACTGACCAAGCGCCTTTGCCACTCGGTACAAATGGGCAAAAGACCCAGTTGTGGGACAGGAGGGACAGTCGGTGCTGTGCCGTGACACAAACCCTGTAGTTTCCCCCAGAGCCCCGCCCAGCAGCCAGCAGGAGCACTGCCTCACAGGAGCACTGCCATGGTCCTGGGGGAAAACAGAACGTTTACAGCTGAAGATGCTCGGGTTCCAGCAGGAAGAAGTGGTTTGTCTAAGACCCCCACCCAGGAGATGACAGGGCCGGGGCGGGAAGCCAGGCGTCCTCATGTTGACCCAGTGCTCTTTCCTTTGCTCCTTATTTGGAGCCACAGGTCCCCTCTGTGCACTCCTGGCCACCCCGGGGTCAGTGGTCTCGCTGGTGCAAAGAGACTCCCAGGTCAGTGTGTCAGACATAGGCTTGAGTAGGATGCGAACTCTCTGAACCAGTCTGACAAGAGTCCTTATGGTCCATGATGCTGACTACAGGGACATCCGGAGTTGAAACACCATCTGCACCTGCATTTTTACTCTGACATTCCAAAGTGGATCTTGGGGCTGAATCAGAAGGTGTTTTCCTCAAGCCAACTCCAGAGTCTGAATGCCCATCCTTAAAACCCTTCCCCCTCAGAGGCCCCAGGGAGCCTTGGGTGAGAGGCATCCTAGATCAGCAAGAATCCCTAGGATGCTGTTAAAATTCAGACTCAGGGGCAGTAGGTCTGGGGTAGGGCCTAGGCATCTGCATTTCTAATATTCTCCCAGGTGCTGCTGCTAGTCCCTGGACCCCACGGCTTCAGAGAATCTTTAGACCAGTGTCCCTCAAACTTACTGGTGATGAGAACTATCCAGGACACTTGTTAGGAACCAGTATCCCAGGCTTCTTCCCTGGAGATGCTGACCAGTGGACCTGGGAATCTGGTTTTTAACCAGTAACCCAGTGCCCCGCCCCCACCACATCCTACTGCCGTCCATTTGGGAAACACTGCCTACTACAACCCCTCATCTGGTGCCTGGATCCCCTCTGAGCATCCCCCCCTTTGAGCCACCCAGTCTCCACCTGATGGTGGCTCATCCGCGAAGGCAGGGGCTCCCGCCCACCTCTGGGCAGCAGGATCACCAGGAGCACTTAACAAGCACAGAGGCCCAGGCTCCTAGATGCAGGGAAGGGGCTGGTGAGGTCGACCAGCTTGTCCTGGTAGACCCAAGACGTTCCTGTCCACACTTCCTGCTCCACATTTATTACTTCTCCCACTTACAGCAAGCCTAGGTGGTCAGGTTTTATACCCATTTTACACGTTTGTCCTCGAGGGGGGTGGTGGTGGAAGGAGTGACTTTTCTCACTCCCTCTCCCGTTCTTTCCAGACTTAACTAGTAGTTCCAGACTCAGTGTTATCTGTCATTGCGCCGCCTACTAGCAGCGTCACTCTGCTGTGAGTAGTGAGAGTGATTTATTTATTTAGAATGAATTCTTTACACCCTGCACATTTCCAGAAAGGCGCTGAGGTGGTGAAAGATGCATGAGCAGTGAGGCCATTGAGTTACATGCTGAGAACTGGTATTACTTTAGATACCATGGTCTGGAATTAAGAAGAGGGATCAGAGCCCTGAATTATGTCTTTAACTAGCTGGATAGGAAAGATATGAGTTGGGGTCCTCGGCAGGAATAGATGGGGAACAGTCATGCACTCGACAGCATCACGCCCTTCTTCACCTCTGCTTCTGTGAACCCAACTGAAAAAGTGTGTGCCTGGTACAGTGGTCGTGGGCTTATTCTGCTTTTCCGACAGGGTCTCTGTTTTCATTTTACTGTTCTGAATCACCTTCCCGGTCTGCGATAGTTCATTTCATCCACACAACTTCGAATCTAGAGATAAATGGAGACCTATACATCTTCAAGGAGCTCAGGGTCTGGTTGGTGTCTTGGACGGCGAAGCACCAGTAGTAATGGTATTGCCCTTACCTCTGTAGGGTGCTTCCAGTCTGCAAGGTGCGTGCAGCTGCTCCGCGGTCCCTGCCCTGCCTCATCCTCTCAATGGCCCCAGAAGAAGGGTAGATTTAGCTAGCCCATCTTGAAGATGAGTTTAGTGAGGCTGCAGGCGGTTGCCAATTTGTCAGTAAGAGACAGAGAAGGGACAGTTACCCAGAGTTTCTGGATTCCTGGTCTCTGTTCTGGCTACTGCGCCAAACTGCCTCTCTGTCATGTACGCCTGTCTTGAGGTGGCAGCACTGGGCACTGGAATTGGCACTGGTTGGGGAGAGCCTGGGAGAGTATAGAGCCAGCACAACACTTGTTGAGTGAGGGAATGGATAAATAAATATGATCACAAGTCAGTGAATGAATGAATGAGAACAGAACGCCTGTCTTCCTCTTCAGATCAACGGGTACTGCTGGCATCCCTTCTGAGAGCTCATACTTCCTCCTACCCTTCTGTACCACAAACAAAAGCTACCAAAGCCTCACCTCACACGTGATGTTCCATCTGCTCTCAGAACGGGGCTTTATTGCCCCAGGCATCCAATGACATGGCTAGGAAGGTCCATTTATCGCCTCTAGTCCTTGGGGTCTCTCCGCCCCCTCCCCTTGACCCATAGAGTATATTCTTAGTATTACTTCTCCCCCTCCTCCCTTTTTTTTCCCTATGAATCTAGAAAGTGGAAGCATCTCATAGATTATTAATGTGCTAAATGGCCCCTCTGGAGACCAGTGCCAAGAAATGGCTCTGACCCGCCCTGGATTATTGGCCTCCATTCCCTTTCTTAGACAGCAGCCACAGCAAAGTTTCCAGCGGTGCCTAATCACACTGCCATTCCTAAAAGGTTTTCAATGGTTTTCAGTCAAGTCCACAGTCCCCCGTCACCTGCTCCACAGCAAGGGCGTGGCACCATGGGGGCTGGCCTGCTGGATTCACCCCCCTCATTCTAGAATGTAAAGCTCTTTTTGATTTAAGTACAGTTGACATATGATATTATATTAGTTTCAGGTGTACAACACAGTGATTTGACATTTATATACCTTACAAAGTGATCACCACAAAAAACCCAGTCTCCATCTGTCACCGTACAGTTACTGTGATATGGTTGACTGCATGCCCTCATGCCTGGGACTTGACTCATGGTGGCTGGAAGGCACACCGTGTGTATACTCTGGGCGTCTTGCTCAAGAGCCTCCATCCTGCCCCTGGCATCTTAGTTTCAGTGTAAACAACCTTTGTTGCTGATGCAAAACAGAGGGTGAGTTTTAAACACCCATTGCTGTAATCAGAGGTCTCAATCTAGGGGAAGAAGCCTTGTCACTGTAACAGCAGCTACTGTTTTAGAATCTATAAAAATTATTTGCACTTAAAAAATATATATATATAGCCCTGGCCGGTTGGCTCAGTGGTAGAGCATCGGCCTGGCATGCAGAAGTCCCGGGTTTGATTCCCGGCCAGGGCACATAGGAGGAACGCCCATCTGCTTCTCCACCCCTCCCCCTCTCCTTCCTCTCTGTCTCTCTCTTCCCCTCCCGCAGCCGAGGCTCCATTGGAGCAAAGATGGCCCGGGCGCTGGGGATGGCTCCTTGGCCTCTGCCCCAGGCGCTAGAGTGGCTCTGGTCTCGACGGAGCGACGCCCCGGAGGGGCAGAGCATCGCCCCTTGGTGGGCAGAGCGTTGCCCCTGGTGGGCGTGCCAGGTGGATCCTGGTCAGGCGCATGCGGGAGTCTGTCTGACTGTCTCTCCCCGTTTCCAGCTTCAGAAAAATACAAAAAAATAAAAAAATAAAATAAAATTTATATATATATAGGCTAGTTTATTGCCACTTTCTAAGAGAGAAAAGTGAGCTGAGAGAGAGAAACTAAGACCCCGGTATGTATTATAAAGCACTGGAGAGTGAGCCATGGGACCCAGCTTTGCTGTCACTGTGAGTACTTGGGCAAGGCCCTACCCACTCTTTGGGCCTCTGTTTCCCAGTCTGTATAATGGGGAAACTGGACCAAATGATTACCAAGTCCCTAGCAGCTTTGCCTTGCTATGAACCTACCTCAAATTCCCAACCCATAGCTAAGTAACAACCTTTTGACTTTTCAGGCAACCTAGAGCTTTAGTAAGATAATCACTTGAGAAAATCAAGCCAGGTGACAAAATTGCTCTTCCTGTGAAGCAACTGCCATCGACTAACAGTTCAAGTGATGCTATAATTCTGTAAATAGTAAATGGCTTGATTTGGGGGTTTTCCCTCTTTGTTTGTTTTTTTTTTTAATTTTAATACAAAGCATGATTTAGGGTTTTCAGAATTCATGTCCTAAATGTGCGGGGACATAGATGCCAGCACTCGTAGGAATACAGAGCCAAGGTCCTCCCTCTGCGTGCCCGGCCCTCCCCTCCTGAGCATGAGCTTCTCCAAGGAGACAGCACACCACACACCCCGGCATCTTCCTTCCCAGCAAGGTCCCTGAGGGAGTGCCAAGGCAGGCCAGCAGGCAGGGTGGGCTGCCCAGGGGACCCCTGGGACCATGCCAGGAGAAATGCATCTGCCATTTCATACTAATCTGCCGCGGCTGCCTTTTAAAGGACAGGCTCTGCGGGATACGGTTCTTGACGAAATCGTGTTTGCGATTTCCTGCAAGCAGCCCCTGATCCCTTTAGGAATCTGACTTTATTTTCATCAGCTAGACTATTTCTGTCGGCAAGCTGAGGCAGCGATCGTCTCACTCCCGAGAAAGACGGAGTTCTGTCCGGGTCTCTGCGGAGGTCGAAGCCCCTCCGGCTGCCTCTCTGTTCCTTCACTGGGCTTGGCCTCCCTCTCCTGTTCCCGCTGCCCCGCCTCTGTCTTCCCTACCCAGCTCCGAATCCTGCTTTCCCCAGGCCCCCTGCTTTCAGGAGGACAGACTAGCCTGGCAGGAGGGCTGCAGTACTGCTTGAAGACAGTGCGAGGCAGGGTCAGAAGCACGCCACCTTCAGAGCTTGGGGACAGGATTCTAATGGCGTCTAAAAGAAAACTTCAAAGAAAACGTCTTCGTTAGAAAACGTTGGGTCCAGAGATAGGAGGTGAGGGCTGAGGCTGAGGCTGAGACCATTTTAGGCCTTCCTCGTTTTCATTTAACAAGGACTGCAGTGGGGGAGTCACTGGGTCCTTGGCAAGGCGCTAATGATCTGCCCTCATGATTAGAGATGAGCGGGAGGTCTGGAAGGCAGGAATCCAGAACTCTGTCTGCAAACATTCCCAGGTGCCACTCAGCATCTGGGCCAGGCCTGCACCAGGCCCAGGGTGCAAGGGTGAATGAAGCAAGGAACTGACCGTAAGCAGCTCCAGGCCAGGGTGGGTGCAGGCCCAGAGCAGCAAACACCATGGGAGGGGTGTGTGGGTAACGGAGCATAGGGGGACGGAGCTTCCCAGGGGAAGGGCAGGCAAGCTGCCCTGGGAAGGGTGAGCACGATCCTGCCGGGTGAAGAGACCACAGGCAGAGGAAACAGCCTATAGGAGCAGGAAGCAGGCCGGAAGAATGGCAAGGTAATGGAACACCCTCTTTCCATATCACAGACTCTGGGGTTTTGTCCTGGCAGCACTAAGATGTATATTTGCCCCAGTGGCAGCCTCTCCTAACTTCCACGTGGGCAGCGTAAACTGAAGTTCTCTAGACTAAGAGCACGTGTTAGGTCCCAGTGTCGAGATAAACTGGCCTCAGAGATCACCTGTCTTAGCAAGTCTCCAGGAACCAACTGTATTTCAGCACCTGAGCTGCTGGTACAGATACAGCAGCAGGGGTGAGGATGGGGTATCCATCTCTTGAAGGATATGATGACCCCCCTAACCCGAACCTCCTCAGAGTGGAGCCCGGAAACTGCACTAACAGGAGCACATCCCCACCCCTGTAAGTGACTCTTACAACAGGACGTGAGAGCCACCAGCCCGGTCTATGCCTCTCCATGTATTAAATCTCCCCCACAGCAGGCCTGGCAGAGCCTGGACGCTTGGGGAATCTCGGGCAACAGGGAGCACACTACTTCACAGCCAGGCAGCCCACTCCATGCTGGGTGCCTCAGCCACAAGTGCAAACCTTGCTCCCCTCTAACTTCACCCATTGCTCCTGCTTGTCCCCACCGACATCACGGAGAACCAGCCAAGTCTCTCAAAGAGCCACGCAGCTCTGGAGGCCGTGCCCTGTGAGTTCTCCAGTCTGAACACGCTCAGTCTCCAATGGCTAGACCCTGGCTCTTCCCAGATGACCCCCAGGCTACCCCTGGTGTGTCCTCCCAGGTCTGAGGGTCTGACAGATGGGAGAGGAACAGAGGCTGTGCATCAGACCCTGGCCTCTACGAAGGCCTTTGAATCTGGTTGAAGGAGCTGACGCGCCCAATGGCTAAGGAACTCGCATCACGACGTAAACAACAGTAGCCTCTCGATGCAGCGACCATGAATCCAGAAGCCTGGCCATAGCAAGTTCAACTGAGCACTTTCTAGTGCCAGGGCGCCTTTCAACCCCGGCACGCACATCCCTAGTTTTCAGTACCAGGAAACAACTGATGACGTATTCCAGGCCGTCTCCCCCAAAGGGAAGTCAAAGCTACTTTTCAATTACACAAATTATATGCATTTTCCCATTTGTGAAACTGTTTCGGAGCCCAGGTTAAGCTAAGGGAGTCATAAAATCCCTGAATGACAGCAGACCCACTGACCCAGCCCTCTGCCATCTCTGGAAGCAAGCGCAGCCTCCTGGAGGTGGGAGGGGGTGGGGAGGTTCCCAGAGTCTGGCTTAGAATAAATGGGGCTGTGGTCCCTGAGAGGAGAGGGAGGCAGAAGTCCAGATCTTTGTTCCCACATCCCCCTTGCCCCGGGGCTCATTCTGTGATTCTGCTCTCTAACTGGTGGGCACCGTGCAGTGCCCAGCCCCTCAGTGCCCCCAGACACAGCCCCTGACCTGCCCCGATGCCTGTCACAGATGCCCAGGGCAGCAGTAGCCTGTGCATGAGAATCCCTCCAGGAGCCTGCCGACAATGCAGAGAATTCTGCTGAGGTGGCTGAGAATCTGCATTTCCTCCCCAGCCCTTCACCTCCCCACAGTCAAGTCCACACTGTGAGAAACTCCGCAGAGGAGCGTGTCCGGCCCCCTCGCTGGTTTAGCACCCAGCGAGGACCTCCTGTGGGCCAGGCCCTGTTCTCAGCACCGGCCACTGAAAGATGAAGAGAATGGGAGGCCCCGCCACCAGAAGCTTACAGTCCAGCAGGGAAGAATGGATATAAAATAAACTGTTTTGCATTAAATGTAAATGCCGTGTGCACTATGGAAGCAATGTAGAACCGCGTTTCTCAGCCTCCTCTTCATGCTCACTCTCACTCTCCCAGAAGAGCGACTTTTCCCAGTTCTGCCCCACTCTGGAAATTTTAATACCGCAGATAAACTATATATATATCTGCTTATGTATTGCATGTATGTCCTATGCATTATACATAAAAAGAGGGAGATTTTTTTGCCTATCCCTATAAGAACCAATTTTCACCCCTTTGGGGTATAATGACCCCTATTTGAAAAGGCATTGTTTAAGAAGAAACTATTAATTCACCTTGGGATCTGGGGGTGGGAGGCACAGAAAGAGAGGGATGAGGGAAGGCATCACAGAGGCGGTGGTCTCTACCCAGGGTTGTGACGGGTGAGCAGGAGTTCTGCAAAGCAGAGAAGGGGCTCAGTGTCAAGTCTCCCTCGTGGGGCAGTCTGAGCTCCTGCCTTGCTCTCAGGTGCTAATGGCAGCTGGCGTCCAAGACGGTCCCTAGTGATCTTCACCTCCCCCTACAGTTTGTGTAGTAGCCCCTCCCACCCCCACCCCCACCCCCCACACACTAAATAAGAGCTAATTTGTATGATCAATGGAATATGACAGAAGTGATGATATATAACTTCTGAAGCTAGATACTAAAAATCTCAGCCACCTCTGCCTTGAACTCACTTTGGGGGAAGCCACTCAAGCAGCCCCATGGAGAGGCCCACACAGAGTGGCACCAACTTGGCAGCCATGTGAGGGAGCCACACGGGGAGCACTTCTGCCAGCCCCAGCCAAACCTTCAGATGATGCCAGCTCCCAGCCTTCAGGTCTTCCAATTGCACCCTGAGCTCCATAGAGCAGACACAAGAAGTCATCGTGTGAGTCTGAGTTCCTGACCCACGGAAATACTGAAATAATAAGTGATTGTTATTATTTTAACCACTAAATTTTGCGGTGATCAGTTACACAGCAATAAGTGAGAATCCTCACTCATAACCCGGTTTCCTGTCCTGTCAGCTCCTCTAGGCTGGAGGCTGTCCTGTTCATGCTCAGGTCAGGTAGCTCTGGCTGGTACGCCAGAAGTTCCCAACATCACGCTTGCTTCTGCAGCGCCTTGTAGAATTCCCAACAGCCCCAGTGAGGCGGGGAGAGGGCCAGTGGGCCCCAGGATTCCTCTCTGGGTGAAGATTTCCCAGAGAGCTTGATCTCTCATCTGGGGAAAATGTCCATCTGCCAATCCTTTGTCCACCATCCCTTCCTCCTTCCTTCCACCCTCTGATCATTCAGTGGCACCTAGGAAGGTCTGTGACGTGTTAGGCAGCAGGAAAACAGGAGTAACTCAGGCCCAGCTCCCGTCTTCAGGTTGCTCACAGCCCAGTTGAACATATCCTCGTATCTGTGGAGCCCTAAGAGGGGGACAGGCTGAGGGGCATGGGGCAGGGAGGAGGGGCGAGGTACATGCCTGCTAGAAGTAAGCCAGGAAGTCAGAAAAAGATTTTCTATTAGGATTACTTTAGATAGTGCGGTGAGGAAAGACTTCCTGGAAGAGGCAGCATTGTGAGCTGGCTCTCTAAGAATAGGTAGGACCGCCATACCAGACATGGGGAGAATGGGACATCTCTGGGGGTAGAACAGTGTTGCAGGAAAGACCAGGAATGCTAAGAAGTGGGGTGTGCCACCTGCGGAGGAGCAGGAGATGGGGCGGGTGACAACAACACAACCGGAACATGCAGTACTTACAATGTGCCAGGCACAGTTGTAATCACTTTCTAATCACTTAATTCACACAGCAGCCCTCTGAGATCAATCCTCTTCCCACCCTGACTTTACAGATGAGAGACGGGGGCTGAGAGTGGCAGCTCAGAGTGATGAGTGGGGTGTGTAGTGAGCTCCTCAGCACGCAGGAAAGGAAGCTCAATTACAGAGAAGGGAAGCGACTTGACCAGGGCCTCATGGCTGTTTATAGGCACCATAGGGCCAGAAGCCGGGCTCCCAGGGCATGCTGAGCTGTGCTGGCTGCAGTGATATGGTGAGGTCTGCACCACCACACACACAGCTGCCGCTCGGCCTCCTCCCCAGCTGCATCTGCCCACATTCAGCATGACCTGCTCCGGCCACAGCTCATGACTCGCTGCTGCCCAAGCCTACACACTCCCACCTCCTGCTTTTGCACACCCCACATCCTCTGCCAGCCGTGCTCCCCTCCACGTCTCCAGCTGCCCAATGCCCTCTCCTCCTTCACAGCTAGCTCAGCATCACTTTCCTTAGAAGTCTTCTTTGCCCCTGGGCTGAGTGAGTGGCCCTTCCCCAGGACCTCCTCCTCCCTCATCACACCACTGGCTCCCACCACTCCTCTCCCCCCACCTACCCCCGGCACCCGGGGCTAGACTCGGAGAGGTCTTCAGGCAATCCGAGCAAGCAGGGTGAAAACAGGTCCCCGCATGGTCCAGCTCCTGCCCACCTCTTCATTCTCACTTTCAACCCACCGGCAACCCACCCACCACGCCCCACTGCCCTCTTTTCTGGTCCCTGAACATGCCAGGTTTGTTCTTGTCACAGGCTGTCTACATCTGCCATTCCACTCATAAACACGGACACTCTTCACCCAACCAGTTCCTTCTCGCCCTTCAGGTCTCAGCTCAGATGTCTCCTGCTCCATGAAGACTTATCTGCGTGCCCCACGGCAGTCGCTATTTATCCCATCACCCGGCTTATTTCTATCACAGCCCAGTTGCCTTCCATAGTCTTACCTCACGGGCCAGATTGCATACATTTAAATCATGGCTTTATTACTTATGACCTGTGGGTTTGGGGACAAGTTACTTAGCTTTTGTGTACTTCAGTTTCCTTATCTATAAAATGGGGATAATAATAGTACCTATAACATATAGCAGTTATAAGGATTAAATGAGTTAATGCATATAAGTTCTCTCAGAACAGTGTCTGTTATGTACTAAGCATGACATACGTATTATACAAGTGTTCTTACTTGTTTATATTCTTACTGCCTGCCTCCCTCCTAGAATGTAAGCTCCAAAAGAGCAGGGATAATACCTGTCCTGTTTAGCACTATATCTCCAGTGTCTAACAAAATTCTAGGCACACAGTTAAGTTGCCTATTATATTTACTGGATGGATGAATGAATGGATGATGGGTGGATGGATGGATGGATGGATGGATGGGTGATGGATGGATGAATGGATGGATGGATAGATGGATGATAGATGGATGGATGGATGAATGGATGGATGGATGATGGATGGATGGATGGATGGATGGATGGATGGATGGATGAAGTAAAGAAGTAGAACATGTGCACAGGCAACCACTCGTCCCAGGTGGTCACACGTTTCTACACTCTTTTCTCTCGCACTTTCTAGCTCTGGTGAGTTTTACCTAAACAGACCACACATTCACTGGTAGAACGTTTGACAGTGCATAACATTTGCCACTATAAAGAGTAAATAATTGGCCAGGAGTCCCAGGAAAGGCTTAACCCAGGGGAAAGGAAGTCTTAGCGCAGGGGTCCCCAAACTATGGCCCGTGGGCCGCATGCGGCCCCCTAAGGCCATCTATCCGACCCCCGCTGCACTTCCGGAAGGGGCACCTCTTTCATTGGTGGTCAGTGAGAGGAGTACATTGACCATCTCATTAGCCAAAAGTGGGCCCATAGTTCCCATTGAAATACTGGTCAGTTTGTTGATTTAAATTTACTTGTTCTTTATTTTAAATATTATATTTGTTCCCGTTTTGTTTTTTTACTTTAAAATAAGATATGTGCAGTGTGGATAGGGATTTGTTCATAGTTTTTTTTATAGTCCTGCCCTCCAGCGGTCTGAGGGACAGTGAACTGGCCCCTGTGTAAAAAGTTTGGGGACCCTTGTCTTAGCGGATAACAGAATTTCAGGGAGCGGGGATGTGATAGGGAATAAAAGACCACCTGGTTAAGGGAACAGAGAGTGCAGGGCTCTGAGGCCTGAAGGTCCAGGGTGCATCTTGGGAAAGGTGGGTCATCTAGAGGCTGAGGCACGGAATATGCGGCAGGGACAGGAGGTGGCGCTGGACAGCCGACTGGGTGGATACTGATGGCACTGAGTCAGGATAGGGAGTGACTGAAAGATTTCAAACACACCGAGCTGGTGCTAGGGCTGCCCGTTAGAGAGCCACTGTGGTGGCCACACCAGGGTGGGCCAGAAGGTCAGGCCAGTGGGAGGCTGTGCAATTACCAGGAAAGGATGGGCCAGAGCCTAAACCAGGCAACTTGGGAACCATGTTGGATGAGGAACCATTCCTGAAAAAAACTGGTGGTCAGTCAAGACAGTCCCCCAATGGAAAGTGGCTTGGAACTTACCTGTACCAGATTCCAGCCTTGGAGGGACTCTGCAATGATGGACGTAACGGACGGACAGACGCCTCCAAACACCATCAAGTGGTTCGGCCCGTATTTTATTGCATCGTAGAAGGCTTTCAATCCTTTCGCATTATCACACTGGGGAGCAACATACAGAAAGAAAAGCCCAAGTTAGAACCGGCTCTCCCCAGGGGCAAGGGCCCAACAGTGGATTCACACAAACAAATCTGCCTCCTGGGAAACCTTCTGGGTTTCAGTTCCCTCGTTGGTGGGGCCTCTGCTTAAGCCAGCCCTGAGCCCGTGCTGTGAACTCCATGAAGCGAGATCTTGGCGCCCCCCATCCTGGCTCCCAAATGCCTCACAGTGGGGTCTCCCCCTTCTATGGTCATTTATATGTAGGATGGTTATTACCCCAAAAAGCAGAAAATAACAAATGTCGGCGAGGATGTAGAGAAATCAGACCTCTTGGGCATCGCTGTGGGAATGTAAATGGTACGGCTGCTGCAGAAAACAGGGGAGCAGTCCCTTAAAAAGTTGAGCAGAATCACTCTAAGAACCAGCATCCTGCCTCTAGATACGGAAAGCAAGAACTCTGGCAGATATTGCCAAACCTACATTCACAGCAGCATTGTTCACAGCAGCCAAAAGGTGGAAACAACCAAAATGTCCTTCAACATATGAGTGGGTAAACAAATGTGATAGATACATACAATGAACTATTATTTAGCCTTGAAAATGAAGGAAACTCTGGTATCTATTACAACATGGATGACCCTTGAAGACATGACGCTAAGTGAAAAAAGCCAACTGCAAAAGAACAAATACTGCACGATTCCGCTTATATGAGGTACCTAGAGGCAAATCCACAGAGGCAGGAAGTAACATGGTGGTTGCCAGGGCTGAAGAGAGGGGAGGGGGGATTGGCGTTTACTGAGTCCAGTTCCAGCTTAGGATGGTGAGACAGTTCTGGAGAAGGATGGTGGTGATGGTGGTGATGGTGGCGATGGTGGCGATGGTGGTGATGGTGGCACAGCACTTTGAATGCTCTCACTGCCCCCGAACTGTATGTACACCTAACAGCGGGTATGATTGATGTTACATATACTTTATCACAACAGTAAAAGAAGGAGGAGGAGGAGGAAGAGGAAGAGAAGGGGATGAATCTAAAGAGAAGAATTTGTTCAGCAAACACTTGCCAAGCATGGCTCTGGGTTCAGCCTGGGGCTGGACGCTCAGGAAATAAAAGTCAGACACAGCCCTTGCCAAGGAGCTCACACAGAGAAAGAACTGACCACGACAGCAGATCCTGGAGATCCACCATGGAAATGAACGAGAACCACTGTCCACAACCGGTGGGGGTGAGTACTGCTCACTTCCCACCTCCCACCTCCGCCTCTCTCATCAAGCCCCGTTCTCATCTCTCCCCTGGACAGAGACTCCGGCTGCTAACTGGGCTTCTGCGCCCCTGCGGCCCAGGTAAGCCCACTCACCACCTAGCAGTCGGAGGGTCCTTTGTAAAACATAAATTACTTCCTCTTACTCTTCTGCTTTCTGTGCACTTAAAACCCAAACTCTTATCAGAATTTAATTCTCAGAAGCTTAAACACATCATTCTCATGAACTCAATAGTGGCCACATGTCACCCCTTTATTTAACTCATGAACAGGAGTATCCGCAGGGTGAGAAAGTGGATTCAAAAGAAAATGTAAGAAACTGGGATTTTTTACAGTGAATGAAAAAATAAGAAATAGATGATTGCTAAATTAGATACAAAAACTGATTAATGTCCTACAGGAAGACAGAAAAGAAAATGATTAAAAAACAGCACATTTTACCAGTTTTAGAGAATTATAAGACATCTGGGCGTTAAATTCCTCCAGTTAGGTGGCCCTCCCTGGGGCTGTTGGAAAAGGCCCTGAGTGTTAGGCCATCTATATAATGACCGCCTTTGTACTACTTACAGGTTTGGTGTGACATTCTTCACCGTCCTTATCAAAATGGATGCAAGACGGGAGGCCCAGCCCTCCCTCCCACGCTGACCTGGTTTTCCTCCCCTCTCCCCTTGCTCACACAGTACAGCCTCACCAGCCTCCTCCTGGTTCTTTGAAATTGAAAGCAATTTCCTTCCTGTCTCTGGTGGGCCTTTGCACTTGCTGTTTATTCCAGGAATAATATTTCCTTGGTTCTCAACATGGCCCACTGCTTTTCATCATTCAGGTCTCAGCACAGCTTCCTCCTCCTCAGCGAAGTCATTACTATCCCCTCTTCCCTCCAGGGCCCCACTCCCAGTCACTCACTAACTGGCCATCCTATTGACTGCCCTAACATAGTTTCTAAAATTATCTGAAATCATTCTTCCTATTTTTTAATTAAAAATATTTTTTTATTTATTGACTTTATTAAAAAAAATTTTTAATATTACTTTTAGAGAGGGAAGAAGGGGGAGAGAGATAGAGACAAGAACATTGGTCTGTTCCTATATCTGCCCTGATTGGGGGATTGAATTGGTGAACCTCTGTGCTTTGGGATGATGCTCCAACCAACTGAGCTATCCAGCCAGGGCTATTTATTGATTTTAAAGAGAGAGAAAGGGGGAGAGAGAGAGAAACATTAATTTGTCCTTCCATTCGTTTACGCATTCACTGGCTGATTCTTGTATGTGCCCTGAGCTGGGATCGAACCTGCAACCTTGGTGTATCAGGATGATACTCTAACCAACTGAACTACCCGACCAGGGCAATCTTTTCTATTGAATATTTTTTTAAATTTTCCTTTTATTGGCTGACCTCTCAACTAGAATATAAAACCCCTGGGGGCAAAAATGTCTGTTATTGTTTTTTCTTCGGTCTCCCTGGAGCTTGGCCAGCAGCCTCAGTCAGGACTCAGTGAGAGCGTGGGGAAGGCCCGAAGGAGCACCCTGCTGTTCTCCTTGTATCTACCTTCTCCCCTCTCTTCCTACTTCCACATCTCTCTCCTGATTTCTGTCTTCCTCTCCATTCTCTGTCCTCCTCTTTCTTTCTGCTCCCCCTCCCTTCCCTTCAGTGGCCATAATGTGGGACCAGAAAGTGGGTTAGTGTTTGTTGCTCTTTCCTCGTTTATTTGAGAAGCTGGGGACTGTGACTCACGGTGAGTGCTGAAAGGGATAGAAAAAGGAGTCCGACACAGCTCCGTGGCCTCAGGGAGCTTAATGTCTGGTAGAGGCAGTGAGAGAGGGGCGGGGCAGCCATGTCACATGGTAGACAGTGTTCAGGGCTGGGAACAGGCAGATCCAGGCTGCAGGCACCACAGAGGCAACCAGGGAGGGCTCTGAGGGTGGAGTGCTTGAGACTGAGTGATGAGGGCAAGGCCACCGGGCTAGGCTAACAGGGCTCTGAATGCCAGGCGAGGGAGTTTGGACTGCAGACTATAAAAATTTGGGGAAAATTCCATTAAAAATTTTAAATTTAATTTTTAAATTGGCCAAGGTGGTTTTTTTGTTTGTTTGTTTGTTTTTGTTTTGTTTTGTTTTGCATAGAGAAAAGAAGAGAAAGGTAATAAGGAATGGAGAGATTAGGAGGGAGGGAGGGAGAAAGATTAAGTTACTTGTTTCTTGGAGCCCTCTATTAATTGTCCCTGTTCCTTGATTGAGAGCCACACTTCCCACCCTCAGTAGAGCACAAGTAGATACAGCAGCAGCTCATGTTGTAATTGTTTCAATCATGATTTATTGAATCATTTCCCATTTTAATACATTCTAGTAATGTTTTAGCTTGTTTTCTAATCTGTAGCTAATGATAATGATAATACAATAGCACAAGATTTATAACCAAAGTTGCATTAAAATAATATTAGCAACAATGAACTAATTAATACTTGTTTGCTCAGGAAACATTTCCCCATCACCTAGTCCATGCAGGATTCTGTATTAACAAAGATGTCCCGGCTTCTCACAAGCAGACGACTTTAGAATACATCAACTCAAACACGTCAGGACATCTGACAACCAGTATTTGAACTGGAAGGATCTCCGAACGTTCAAAAATGTTTATGTGACTCAGTTTTCACCTAGATGGGCAGATAGAATTCTGGCCCCCATGAACTTTGCCCCTTGGTCTTCCTCTCATGAGTACGTTATGTTACAAGGCAAAGGGACTTTGTAGATGTAATGAAGGTTACAAATCAGCCAACCTGGAAATATTATCCAGTTGGCCCAATGTAATCACACAAGCCCTGAAAAGCAGAGATCTTTCCTGGCTGGTAGCAGAGAAGAAACCAGACATTCAAAGATCAATTTGATGTGCCTTTGTTGGCTTGAAGATGAAGACACAGGGCAAGGAAAGAGGAACCTCAGTCCTACAACTGGAAGAAACTGAAATTCTGCCAACAAACCAAATGAGTCACGTCCCAGCATAAGAACCCGGCGCAGCTAATCTTGATTCTGACCTTGTTCCCCAAACAGAGGACCCAGCTGGGTCACACAGTGCTTGACCTTCTGGCCCAGGTTGTAGTAGCCATAGACAACTAACATGGCAAAGGAAAATAAGAAAAGTAAGAATAACCTCCTCTTTCAAGATAAGTGCATTCCATATAAAGAGCCCTTTTTAATTTATAGATAAGATCTTTCATGGTTTGCATGGTATTGAAATGCTTTTCTATATATTACAAATTATGGATAGTAAGAGGATTTTGTTTTTAATGCCTTATTGCGGCAAAATAAAAGGTTTCGCACCCTAGGTAAGTTTCTGTTCCATGACCATCACTCCCCACTCATTCCCTTAGCCTTCATGGCTTCGTGAAACCCAAACGTGTGTGGGCGTCGCTGATCTAGCCAGCTCTACACCCTCATTATCAGGTGCTGAAGGCTTGTCCTCAGTGTGAAGGGACTGGTCCATTGTCCTTTAGGATCAGGGGAGGGATTTTGGGATTCCTAGTTGAGCACTTCCTCAACAGTCTACAGACTGCCGTTCAGTGGGCAAAGGGAAGGTTAAAGCTGCCGCATTCTAGAGAGGACCGTTCTCCCCAAGGTAGCGCAGCAAGCCCACGCCCCCTCCTGTTCAGCACTCCTGACCGCAGGCAGGAGAAACAACCGACTAGGCACCAAGCAAGCACGCTTCCTTGGCTCCCCTGGAGGGCACTTCAGCTGTGAATAACAAAATAAAAACCACGTGGGCGGATCTGTCCCACTTTCAATGCTACCTCCCCCATCCACATTTGATCACTGTGTCTTCTTACCTGACACAGTCAGCATCCCAAATAGATGGACTTCCCTGACCAAAAGGTGAGTCTTTGCGGTTAGACCAGCTTGGGGGTTTTCAAAGGGCTGCCCAGGACCCAGCAGAGATGTTTGAGGGCCAGCGAAAGGGGCTTTGGGCTCCCTGCCTTCACCTCCACCAGCAGCTCTCCTTGTAGCTATTCTTTATACAGCATCGCGCTTCCACAGAATACTGACGTTGTAAAACAGCATTTCATTGCTAACAAAAAAGGAAAACGGAAGGAGGTGGACCCCAAAGGTGCTTGCCTGTGTATGGTTTTTGTCTCTGACCTCAAGAAGGGCAGGTGACTATCTTGCTGGCCAGGCTGGTTGAGCCAGTCGCCTGCGCGCACAACTCACTGAATGTTAATCTACTACACTTCAGTTCGCCTGATGATCAATTCACCACATCACGCGGGAATTTCTCGAAGTTAGAGTTTCCCCGAGGGATTCCTCGCAGACACTTCACACTGCCGTTTCGCAAGGATGTGCCCTTGTGGCTCAGGAGAAAGCTGATTTCCCCTGCATTTCATGTTTCAGGCCTTCCTAAACGCTGCACCTGACGATGTTCCCTTAATGACTGTTTATGATGGTCTTCTTCTGATGGTCCGGTCCCTGCCTGCGCCAGGGAAATGCAAAAGCATTTTTATTCCCCACTTAAGGTGTCTGTCAGACAGCTCTTAGTGAGCTCACTGGGCAAAACCATCATTCTGAGAAATTATTTATGGCAAGCTGCCTTGGAGTGATTCGGCTTTTGATAAATTGCTCTCGGAGCCCCTATAAGGGGGTTCTCATGTCCTAGAAGAAAGTTGTGGGCTTCATCATGGTCTCTTGCTCCTCCCTCATTTCCCTACTACAACTTGCCCCCATTCACCTCTAGAAGGTATTCTGACAGCTGGCATGGCCATAACCAACCAACAGATGAGGAGAGCTAATTCCATCACAGTGCATATTTTCATGCAATAGTGCAAGGCGTAATGACCAGCCACAGCCTCGGACCTGCAGCTTTGCCACTTGGACATGGGCTCTGGCACACAGTAGGCCCTCAGTAGCGTAATGACCAGCCACAGCCTTGGAAGCTTTGCCACTTGGACATGGGCTCTGGCACACAGTAGGCCCTCAGTAGCGTAATGACCAGCCACAGCCTCGGACCTGCAGCTTTGCCACTTGGACATGGGCTCTGGCACACAGTAGGCCCTCAGTAGCGTAATGACCAGCCACAGCCTCGGACCTGCAGCTTTGCCACTTGGACATGGGCTCTGGCACACAGTAGGCCCTCAGTAGCGTAATGACCAGCCACAGCCTCGGACCTGCAGCTTTGCCACTTGGACATGGGCTCTGGCACACAGTAGGCCCTCTGGCACACAGTAGGCCCTCAGTAACTGTTGCCTTCCCTCCCTCCCTCCTTCTCACCAGAATTTTCCCTCTTTGCCTTCCACGGACTCCACGTCTACATACTGTATAGCTCATGATCACGCCAACCTCCTTCCCACTGTCTCATTTCCGGTGGTTTCCCCTTCCCTAGAAAGTCGGACTTGTCACAGAAGAATCACAACTGGCATATTTGGCTCTTAAAATTCAGCACCTATCAATTGGAATAGATCTAAAAGCCATGAAAATCAATTTTTTTAAATGAAAAAGTGGGACTCTAGAATAAAATTCATTTTCATTTAAATCTCAGTTTTAAAGATTAGAATTTTATTTATTTATTTTTTTTACTTAAAAGTTTCAAAGAAAATGTTGCTAAGAGTTAAGATGTAAAAATGCCAAGAAAATGTCAGCGTTAATAACAGCCAATTTGAAACTGGGAATTACTCCTGCAGAATTTCAAAACGAAGGAGAATCTAGGAGCTAACGCGTCCACCCTCCCCGCGGGACCACATGCCCCCTGTGCATCCCACTCCAGCCCGGCCAGCGTCTGCTGACACCCCTCCCCGCGGTGGCAGGGCTCTCGCTCCGTCACCAATTCACCACTGGCCAGCTCTGCTTCTTGGAGAGTTCTTGTGTTGGTCTTGAAATCACCCTTCCTCTTGCATTCCCCATTTTAATTCTGAGCAGGGAGGTCAGCAAACTTTTCCCCTACAGGGCCAGTCAGTAAATATTTCAGGCTTTGTGGGCCTTGCACTTTCTCAACCCTCTACGGCATAAAGGCAGCCACAGACGGTACATCGACGAATGAGTGTGGCTGCAGCCCAATAACATCTTATTTACAAAAACAGGCAGCAGCCAAATTTGGGCCACGGGCCATAGTTTTCCCATGCCTGTTTTAGAACCTCATAGAACACTTACCATCCTCCATTCCCAGGAGAGCCCTTCGGATACCAAAACGCAGCCAGCCTGACTCCAAGAGATGTCTTATTTGCCTGATGATCAATTCACCAGGTTAAGGGCAGCTCTTCCTTCTAATCATCCCTATACAATATGGTTTCACAACCTTCTCAACTGTGGGCTATTCTCTGGAAAGGCTCCAAGGACAGATATTTCTAGGACATACCCCCAAACACCTCCATCTGCCCGGCACAGAAAAGTAGCGTTAACTCACAAGGGTGGTGCACTCACTATGTGTTAGTCCTGGTACACAGAACTTCACATAAAGTATCCTATTCGTGCCTCGCAACATTATTACAGGGTAGGCACTTCTATAATTTCCCTTTTAGAGATAAGGAAAGTGAGGTTCAGAGAAGTTAAATGACTTGCCCAAGGTCGCACAGAAGTAAAGATTCAATCCCAGGCAGTGTCACTGCACAGTACTGTTTTATTTTAAAGAAGAATTTGTTGTTATAAAATCCTGCCCTCATAGAAAAGAATCTACCATATACACATAACTTATACAAGGATGAAAAGTAGAACACGAATGTACAGGATAACCAACACCCGGGTTATATTGCAGCCCCTGTGTGCCCACTCTGCACATACCCCTTCTTCACCCAGAGGGGACCCCTTGTCTGGATTTTGTGTTTATTCTTCCTTGCTTCCCTTTATTGCTTTATTATATATATGCTTCCTAGACACTATCCCATTTCTTTGTATTTGTTTTTAAATGCATATGAGTGAACTTATGCTCTGTGTTTCGCCTGAAAGCTGCTTTCATGGCTACGCATTGTGTTTGTGAGAGTATTGTTCCTGAATCTAGCTGCAGTTCATTCATTTTCCTAGCTGCGTAGTATTCCATCATATAAACAGGCCGCAGTTTTGTTGTCCCTTCCCCTGTTGAAGGACACTTGGTGGTTCCTGTGTGTTGTTTGGTTGCTGTCTTAAAGCCAGACGGCTGCACGTTTCCATACGTGTCTCCCAGCACATGGGCAAAGCCTCTCTAGGGAATAAACCTCAAAATGGAAATGCTGAATCACAGGGTTTCCCACACTTTCTCAGAGTGGTTTTTACCCGTTTACACTCTCCCCAGCAGTGTTTGAGCCACCCCACTAGTCTGCATCCTTAAGACGCTCCTTTTGGCCAATCTTGTGGGTATTTGATATGTCATTTCAATTTGTGTGTTCCTGATTATTAAGGAGAATGAGTCATCTGTTCACATGTTTATAAGCCATTTGTGTTTACTCTTTTGGAATGGTGACTTTGCCCATTTTTCTACTGGGTTGTTGGTCTTTCCCTTATTGATTTGTTTGGCACGCACCTAGCCACAATGCTAAACTGAATGAAAGGTTCACCTTCCACATTCTGAGCACTGACTTCTATTAATGTGGCCTCAGACCGCAGTCCTTCTATGCAGCTACTACTTCAAACAGAGTTTACTGTCTAGAAACACGACTAAGTCAGCGTGTGAAATCTCGGTAACAAAACACCTAGGAACCTTTCTTGGGAAGGAAAAAAAAAAGAAGAAACTACTTGATAAAAATTCAGCCAACCAAAAGATGAATCAAAACCTAGATCTCAGAAATGGAGGGCTTGTGATAAAAAGGAGTGACTGTGAGCACTGGAACCATTTAATATGAAACAACCGGCAATGGGAAGATAATGTAACATAAAATTCAGGAGGCGGAGGAGGGAAAAGAAGTTGTAAAATTGCTAATTTCCTCTTCTTCCACCGAAGGACTTTAATCGATACCATCTAAAGTTGAAAACTGGAGTTTAAAAGCCAGAACCCTAACCTCACTGCTTTTCATAATCTTTTCTTACCCTCGGATATTTTAGAAACAAATATTTTCTGTAGTAAAGGCAAAATTGCTTAATGCTGAGCCATTCCTTCTGCTTTACTTTCCTGTATTTTCTCCTGTTTCAGTCAAATAAATAAAATATAACATCAATTTTAAATAGCATGTAGTAATGACTTCATTTTATAAAATTATGTCTCTCTACTTACATGCATAGAACGATCTCTGGAATAAGAGTCATCTAAAGTTAAAGATAGTGAGGTTGAGTAATTTTTTCTCGTTCTTCTTTGTACCTATTTATTTTAGTTGAGTTTTTTCTTAAGCACATGTTCCTTTTATAACGTCAGAAAGTCATTTTTAAACTGGTAGGCTTTTCTCAACCATTTATCTCCCTCTTTCTGTTCTTCTCTGGTTGACTCTCTGAGCTGAACAGGACCTTATATTTATTATTGATAAATCATCTTAAAAATTAGCCTGGCACATTGGACAACTGGACTTAACACACACACAATATTGTTCTTCCATTGAAATTAATTCATTCAAGCATCTTTTGGGCCTGAACTGTGGTAGCGCAGTGGATAAAGCATTGACCTGGAATGCTGGGGTTGCTGGTTTGAAACCCCAGGCTTGCCTGGTCAAGGCACATAAGAGAAGCAATTACAAAGGGTTGATGCTTCCCAATCCTCCTCCCATTTCTCTCTCTCTCTCTCTCTCTCTCTCTCTCTCTCTCATTGCCTCCTCTCTCTAAAATCAGTAAATGAAATCTAAAAAACAAACAAAAACATCCCCTGGACATCTACTAGGGCTAGGAGAAATAAGTCCCTGTGACATATTCAAATTCCTTGAACAGCCTGACCTGTGGTGGCGCAGTGGATAAAGCATCAACCTGGAAACACTGAGGTTGCTGGTTTGAAACCCTGGGCTTGCCTGGTCAAGGCGCATATGGGAGTTGATGCTTCCTGCTCCTCCCCCTTCTCTCTCTCTCTCTCTCTCCTCTCTATAATGAATAAATAAAATCTAAAAAAAAAAATTCCTTGAACAGAGAAGATACTCAAGAAACATTTACTGACAAATTAAATTTGGAAATAAGAAGAGTAATATAATAACATAGTAAGCCTTTATATAGCATTTATTTGTGCTAGGCACTAGTCTAACTTTATATATATATATATATAATATATATATATATATATATATATATATATATATATATATATAAAGTTATAATGTATATATATGATGTTATAATATATATATTATATATACCTCTCTGACCCTCAGTTTCTTCATCTTTTAAGAGCGAAGGTGATGTGCACTACAGCCAGGCCAGGCTAATAAAACCTTCCGTGGGCACTCAGCACTCTCTTTCCCCTCCATCGTGTGAGCAGGGAAGCCTCCAAGGACCTGGAAACAGTGGAGCTCCCCCAACCTTGAGTCCCCCTGGCCGCCATGGAGGGGGCACTACTGCGTCAAGAGAAACTGTCCCAAGGAGAGCAGCCTCACAGGAGCAGTGCTTCGGGATCTGCCTCACTCTTCCCGGACAGCCGCAACCCTTGACTGAGCATGGCAGAGGCATGGGCACCCGCCATTGCTGGCCAGTACCAGACTCACCCACGGGCAGCTGGGGAGCCACGTTCGGCTGAGACATTTTCAGAGCTGCACCGCCTGAGGCTCCTCCGACCCTGCCGTCTGCCTTCCTTACCCTCTCCTTTCTCAGGTCAGACACACCCCCCAGTCTGAAGACTTTTCCTTCGAAATATCCCTCCAAGTGCCCCTCTGACTCAGTCTGGGCATCTGCTTCCCAGAGGACCCAACCAACACACCTCTCTTACCTGTGCTTGACTACAACGTGAGCAAGGAAAAATCATGCATGGAACCACTGGAATAGAAGGGTGTGTGCTACTGCAATTAGACTGCATTGAGTAATAAATATTCTTAATCACCCACTGTAAACATTTTGAAACATAAGAAATCAGAACACCTGGGAAACTTCTAGAGAAAGGTGAAAAGATTTTAAAGTGAGACGAAACAGGCTATGGGAAAAGCACGCTGTACATGTACAGAATCTTCCCCTAACATTCAAGACACTGACAGTAAACCACAATCTTAGGGACATCAGCAAATGTACTCAGATTTGCGGCATCAGGCTGTCTTAGTCCCCCCTGTCCCTCTGTGCTCAGCAAAGGGCTGGGTGCCAGACAGGCGTTTATACAAACCGGCTGGACAGAATTACTGCTGCCTGGCGGACACAACTCCTGCTGGTGGATACAGCCGGAGACAAAAGTAGTCATATCTGTGTCTTGGTCCCAAAGAGCTGATTAACAGCAACCATCTTGCGTTTTTTACACCCTTTCTCCAGGGTGATGGACAGACCATCTGCTTCTACAACTCTCCAGAGAGCGAGACTGTCCATCCCGGATACCGAGCAAACGGGCACTTCTGTCTTCTCCCTGAGCTGTCACTCTGAATTCTTGGCTGGCTGCAGACTGTGTTCTCTGAGGATGATGGAGCCGTACCACACATTTCTCCTGCACCCTTAAGCCAATTACCCAATTTACAAAATGTTTTTCAAGGACTGGTAGATACAAACTGCGTTTCCTAATTAGCTGTCAATAAGTACCCCCCACACATGCAGGTGTGACATTTTTAAAAGTCAGGGTCATAGATGCAAAGCACATGTGTGCTGCCTGTGTGTGGGGGGGGGGGGGCTGTTCCCCGCAGGTTTGCACAAATACAAGTTGTCAGCCCTTTCCCTGGGGACGGGGCCTGGGTCACCTGCCGAGAAGGGACGGCACGGTGTGCCACAGAGCCACCTCCTCTCCTCTCCACTGCACACGTGCTCTGCACGTGCCTCTGAGGGACACATGGTTCCACACCGCCCGGGGCCTGCGCTAAGTATAAGGGTCTGAGGTGGTGAGCTGTGTGTTCCTGCCCTCGGGGAACTTGTCATCTAGAGAAGATGAAAGACGCGGAAATAATTTGGTAAAATGTGGCACGAGGTGTAATAGAGGTTTGGATCAGGAGTTACAGAATAGTTGTTTGATGCATTAACATCATCAATGCGATGCTAAGAGCCAGATCCAGGGGCCGGTGCTGGGGACACAAGGGAAGGGTTACAGATGGTCTTGCCCACCAGGGAGCTCTCGTTTCACTGGGGGAGTGAAGACTGAAAGAAAAAGCACAAGACAAAGCAGGATAAACGCGGGAACTATGGCGCAGTAGAAGTCATTCACACAGCCAGGGGTATTCAAATCACACTGAGACATTCTGCCAAGACTTCCTGGAGGAGGCGGCATTCTCGCTGAGCTTTGAAATGAGGAAGAGACCGAAGTGAGAGGAGGGCACACCAGGCTGAGATGCCAGCGTGAGCATGGGCTCCGAGGTGAGAGTGCGGAGGTCTGCCTCTGCGGCAGGAGCACAGGAGGAGAAGGGACACGCACGAGAAAGGAGGAGAGGCCATCTGGCACGAGCAGCACCCTGGTAGCCATGAACACCCAGCAGGTGCACTTTCTTTCCTCGAGGCAGCAGCAGTCAGCAGGGGACTTAAATCGGGGCGGGTGCAGAGGGGGAAGTGTGCTCTACACAGGAGCGCTGGCAGCCGGTGTGGTAGAGGAGGTCTGATGGAGAAGGAGGCCAGGTGGGAGGTGGGGGCAAGGATCCAGGGCGGAGGCTTCATGGACAACCTGGCCCTGCACCCCTGGGAAGGACAGGTGCCCGCCGTGGAGTTCACTGCTCGGGGGCCCATTAGGTAAGAGGCTCTCAGGCTTGGTTATGAACAGCGCATGATGTCGACGAGACCCAGCCAATGGGTCACCTCAATGGCTTCCTTAGTAAAAGCTCAGTGATGGGGAAGACCAATACCAAAGAGATGATGAAGCCTGCTTTGTCAGTCACGGAAGGGCCTGGACGAGGGCCGCAGGCCTGCCACTGCCTGGCCCCGTGGCCTTCTCCTCACCTGGGATTTCCTTATAAAACAAGAAGGTTCAGTCTGTGGGTTTATCAGTCAGGGAAGGCTAGGCTCTGCTGTAGGGGAAAACATCTCAACGGGACACCCGAAGCTGACTTCCCTCTCAGCAAGGGGGACTTGACCCGTCACAGCCACTGAGGGGCCCAAGCTGACAGGACAACGGCCATCCTGAACACTGCTAGTTGCCAAGGGAGAAGGAAAAAGAGAAGTCTTTTTCTGGAGAGGTTCAACCAGTAAATCAATGGAACCCATTGGCCAGAATGGCCCCACCCAAGTACCAGGGACCCAAGGTGTACCCCGGCCAGCAGAAGAGGAGAACTAGGGTGTCAGGGAACCGACAAATAATGGCCACAGTCGATCTCTCAGCTCCCTTCCTGCCCCAACAGCCTGTGGTTTGGTTTACGTTCCAGGCCAGATTGTAGTTCAACTCGTACCCATAAGCTGTGTTTCTTTAGCACTGACCTACGTGCCAGGCACTAGGCTAGCTTCTTTGCGTACATGATCTCATTTACTAGTCACGACGTACTAGTCGTGTAATAGTCACAGTGACCCTAGGAGACGGATGCCATTAGCACCCCTCACTTAACAAAGGAGGAAGTACAAGTTCAGAGAACTTAACTGACAAGCTCAGCATCACACAACTGGTAAGTCAAGAAGCCATAACTCAAATCCGGACCATCCCATTCCAAACCTTAACTCTGTCTCTGATAATTCAAACTGCCTAGAAATGGGGTAAAACGCCTTGTAAAGCAGTGGGCCCCCAGTTGCTACAGGTATTGTGTCAGAAACCTGCAGAAGGATGTTGTGGAAAGGATTCCAGGGGGTCCTCAGGTTATGACACAGTTCCATTCCTACAAGAGCAATGTAACCCGAATTTTAGTGTAAGTCGAAACACAGCCTAGCCTAACACAGCAGTACACTTGCGCTTTTAACAGTCCAAAATGGCGTAGGTAAGCCTACTGGGGGACGCCAACTCCCTCACTCATACGCCGCATGCAACCAAACCAGTTTGTCCACGTAGTCTCTAAGTACGACACGAACGACGTAAGCCGAAACATTCAATGTCTCAACTTTCTCAAGTTTTTATGGGAGTGAGCATTGTAAACTTGAAACGTTGTATGTCGAGACTGCCATAACCCAAGGACCCCCTGTATTTCACTGAGTAAAGGAACAGACTCTAACCCTAAAATTCTATGAGGAGAGGCAGGGAGACAGGAAACGTGGGGTGGGTGGAGGGTTGGGGGTGGGAAGTCTTGAGAACAGCAAGGGGTTCTCTGGGGTGGGGCACTCAGTGAGTGAATGGGAGAAATGAGAGGCGGGCTTGGAAAGAGAGGTTGCGGCGGCCGTTGGTGGGCTCTGAAGGGGTTGTGCCTTATTCTGCGACTTGAGGGAGTTTTTGTTTTGATTTGTTTTTTTCTAACCATTCTAACCATAAACAATTCAGTGGCATTCAGTGCACTCATAACGTTGGGTAACCATTGCCGCTATCCTCAGAACTTTGCCATCATCCCAAACAGAAAAACGCTGTACCTGGCAAACCCTGGGGAGTGAGAGGGAAGAGGAGCTGGACAAGGGGCTGGGTGATGAGACCAGCATAGAGGTCCAGGCAGGAGACAGTGCAGCCCAAGGCAGGGAAGCAAGAGGGACAGGGAATTGGTCAGATCTGGAACAAGATGAATGGAAACTGCAGAGGGACAGGCGAGTCCCAGCTTCCGCTAGAGTCCCTGTGAGTCCTGGGCCACCAGGAACTGAGGTAGAGAAGCCAGGCGGGGACTTGGGACACTGGGGACACTGCTAAGAGGCGCTGGCTGGCTGCCCACCCCACTCGCTTTCCCTGGGGAGTCCCATCCCTTCCCCTGCCAGTCCTTCCTGGGACACGGGTCAGGGGTCGCCCAGAGGTCTGGGCCTGACCCACAGTCTGCCTGTGCTCACTCACCCAGACACCTGCGTGGAGACGAAGGATGACCTCGGGCCTGGACGTCACTGCCACGGCCGAAACCACACTCATTACTCAGGTGCCCGCCCTCCGTCAGCAGCAGCTCCGCTGGACTTAATTATGTGCCTCCCTTGTCCTCCAGCTGAGGACACAGTGGTCACCCCCTGCCTGATGGATGAGGCCTGGGCCACTGTCACCCATCACCATGACCAGGGAATTCTACTCGAGGAAACTTCCAATTCCTCAGTCCTGTCACAATCCTCCCACCTCTCTGCAGCTGAGCTGCTGCCCACTCCTGCCTTCAGAGGCCCTTTCGAAGGCAATTTCCCCAAAACCCCAATCCCGAGGGCCTGCTTCCTCTGCTCCCATCCCCATGGCCACGTGATCCCACAGGCTCAGAGCTGACCTCACGTGGAAGGTGACTTCAGGGGTCCCAGGTGCACAGGCAGCCCTGGGCCTAGCTTGTCCCCATCTCAACTCCCAATTCCCATACCCCAGCTCCTCCAAGTCTGAAGTCTCAGTGCGCCTTCCCAGGTCTGTATCCCCAGGTCCCAATTCTTGTCTCTCTCCCCACCCCCATGCTACAGCTGAGATCTGTTAGGTGGTCCCCAAGCCCACCAGGGTACTGCCCGCCCAGACTGCAGTGCCTGGGGCTGCCCCTGAACTCCAAAGGATGTGCAACTTCTCCCTGCCTGGAAAACGGGGCGGGCAGGCTTCAGCTTGAAGCCTGGCTGGCGACAGACCCGAAAACAGACACCATCAAGTGCTGGGAGGGGAGCAGGAGGCCCCGGGAGAAGGAATTCTTTTGAGGACCCAGGGAGGAAGTGCTGGTTGGGGGTGGGGGAGGCCCCAGGAGGAGGATGCATTTCAGGGGTGGGGCCCTGGGGAAGTCCTGTGGGTCCTCCGGGGGCAGTTTGGGACAAGTGCATTTAGGGGCATGCTCCATTTCAGGGAAACCCCTTTGCAGCACCCCTTGACCACGAGGCTGGCAAAGCTTCAAAACACAGCAGCTTTTGAGAGGCCAGGGGGAGATGCAGCCCTCAGAGGGTCCTGGGAGGACCCACATTCCCTCCCTTCTCTGTAAAGCAAGGAAGCAATGCCGCGGAGGCCTAACTAACCACGAGGGGACCCCTGCTCAGACACAGGGTAGACACCCTAAGGCGCCTGTGGCCTCTATACCACCCCCTCACCAGGATCTGCTCCATAAACACCTGTCATGGCCTACTGGGCCCTTTCCCAGGGGGAGGGCAAAGAAAAATTACCTTCATAAATCCTGCAAACAGAATAGAAGGATTTTTCAGGGTTTATTCATTTTCATGAAGAAAACAATTATGATTTTTTTTCCTGAGTAGCCACCTTGCTGTGAAATTGTTACTTTGTTTTCTTTTTAGGTTTAACAGATCCTTCCTGAGCCTTGAAAAATTATTTGAATGCCCGTTTTCCTCAAGAAATTAAAAATAAAAAAGGAGGAAGTGAAATAAGGCAGACAAAAAAAGGACAAATATTGCATGATTCACTTAAATGAGGTGCGTAGAGTGGCCACATTCATAGAGACAGAATGTAGAATGGTGGTTTCCAAGGGCTGCGGGGCGTAATTATTGTCTAATGGGTACAGAGCTTCAGTTTGGCAAGATGAAACACTTCTCAAGATGGATGGTGGTGGTGGTTTCACAACAATGTAACTGTACTAAATGTTACTGAACATGTACACTTGAAAATGGTCAATTTGATGTTATATATACTTTACTACAATTTGAGAAAACAAGCAGGAGGGTAATAATATCTTCCCCAGGACAGGTCCCATGGCCTTTCTGGGCCTCAGTTTCCTAATCTGTAAAATGAGAGAGAAATCCATCCTCCCTACACTCTGAACTTCCGTATGGAGAGAGAGCCTGTACCTTTGCCACCTGCCAGGCCGGGAGAGTTTTTCAAATGATATTTTACAAAGAAACTAAAGAGAAGTCACAATGGGGCTAAATAATGACCACACAGAGGCACAAAATAGCCTCCTATCTGGGGGGCAGACTGAGTGCAGTCAGGAGGCTGGAGCCTTCCGTGCCCAGCTCCCCTCTGCCCTCCGTTTAGGAGGGAACTGGAGTGTAAAGAAGAAAAGGAAGTTGCCCAGGGCACACAGCAAATCACTGAGCAAGTTGTGGCAGACCATCCGGCCCCAGACCCTATGCTTCCCCAGCCATGGACCCCCCGACTCCTTAGTCTACATGTGGCTTCTGCATGACAGCCATGTCCACACCCCTCTGCTCCTGGCCAAGCCCAGTGCATCTTGCTTCCTCCTGGAAGCCTTAGCTCAGTGAGATGCCCTTTCCTTTGGCTAACCCAGCACCCTCTGGGGTGGAATGACCCTGCGGTGTGCTTTCTAAGGACGGGGCTATATCCTGTCCCTCTGCAGCACAGTTTCAAGGGTCGGACCCTGGAGACAGGTGCCTGGTTTCAAATGTCCCACTTGATGGCTGATTGACCTTGGCTCAATTCTTTAGGCTCTCTGTGTGTCTGCTTCCTCCTCTGTAAACGGGGGGGAAATAGTGCCTCCCGCATAAAGCTGTTATGAGGGCTAAATGAGTTAATTCAAAGTTCTAGGAAGCACGCGGGGCACCTAGTGAACATGTGATAAATGTTAGCTATTGTGTTTACTGTCCTCAGGAGCCTCCCGGGCCCCGCAGGCTTGAGAGCTCTGGGAATGCCTGCCGACCTCTCCTTCTTCAATGGGGGAATGAAAGGGGTCCTGCAGCCTTGGGGATGGGCACTGGCTTATGAGTTCCCTTCCCGGGCTGCACACTCCACAGCAATAGAGACCCCAGGACAGTGCCACGCTGGGGGAAATCCTCACAAGTCCCCACTTTCACTCTTCTCTCAGCCTGGTCCAGCCTCAGCCCTGCTATGAAAGAAGCAGGTGGTATGGTCACGACAGACACCATATGGGGACCCGCCCCTCTCTATTTTGGGCCAATCTGTTGACATGACAACCAGGCTTCCCGACCCTGCATTCAGTCTCCATCTTGCACTTGCGTTCTGCCAGGCACATCCTCCACCGGCCCCTCCCTGGAGGGAGGAGCACCTTCGCAGATTCTTTCCAGACCCTCTCCCGGAAGAGCAGCAGCCAGGACATCACAGCAGGCACCCCTGCTGGTGACGAACACGGGAACTGGCAGCTCCACTCACTCCCAAAGCCCAAAAGTGAGGCTGAAGCAAGCACAGAGGGAGGGCTGGCCCCCATCTCAAAACTTTCCAGCAAGCCCCTGGCTGACTTGCCTTTCCCAGCTAGGAGCTGACGAGGGCCCACCCCATACCATTCTCAGTCCCCAGATACCCATGTTTCAGAACAGGCTTGTCAGGAAGGGCTCCGCTCACAGGGGTCCTCTGCGCTGAGAGCTGCACTCTGCACTCTACTGCTGGGGAGCTGTGATTTCACAGGCCGCCCCTCCTCCTGCCCGCCCAGGATTCCCTCACCCACCAAGACTCCATTCACATTGCTCTACAACAGATGAAAGAACGTGCTGTATGCATTCTTCTGCATAACAACAGAGCACACCGAATTTTATTTTATTTTATTTTTAGATAGATGAGAGAGAGAAAGAGGGGAGAGAAGCATCAACTTGTAGTAGTTGCTTCCCGTATGTGCCTTGACCAGGCAAGCCCAGGGTTTTGAACCAGCGACCTCAGCATTCCAGGTTGACACTTTATCCACTGTGCCACCACAGGTCAGGCCAAATTTTATTTTTAAAGCAGGGACTTGGCGACCACAAACAACCCCCCAGGGACGAGACACACGGACTGAGTGCCTACTAGGGTAGCAGCAGCAACAACATAACAATAGCTCTCCACTCTGGAGGCTCCTTGCAGGCCAGGCAAATCTGAAACTCTTCACAAACATCACCTCGAGTACCTGAATGTGCACGGCATCCCCATTCACGGAGCTGGAGGCAGAGGCCCGGTTTTCAATAAGCAAGTCAAGGCCACACCGCAGAAGAGGGCTGAGTTTGGAGCCAGCCTGTGAATCAAGGCACTTCCCCATGACCTCATGAGACCTGGGGGCACCCAGGTAGAAGTGACAGCACTTCCCTGTCAGCCGGGGTGATGGCACAGACAAGGAAACTCCCAGCAACATGCTCAGAGAAGTAAGGAAGAACGAAACCATGCAAGGAGAGGGGACACACAGGACCGGGGAGAACAGGGAAGAGAGCTCACTTATAAATAGCTCTGAGAGCCGAGCGCTGAACTAGGCACTTCTGCTTACATCATCCGTCCACTGTGCTTAAGGATTTCTTCAGGGGGCTGGGGGAGGGCAGTGACCAGGACTAAAGAGACAGGAAGCGGCTTCTGAGAGCAGAAGGCTTTCTAACTGGAAGGAGGACAGGACTATGTTAATTTTCCAGAGCACAGGAAACGCATCACCTACTCTACAGGCACAAAGTGCACAATGGTGCATCCTGACGCCACACCCACCCGAAATTCACTGCATTCTATAGAAACAGAATGGGCATGAAATTACATGGGGAGATGTGTTGTTAATATGATTCATAACAGAAGACAACAAGTGACTTTTACGAGGAAATAAATCAATTAAAATGTGGCATTGTTGTCTCTTTGTGTATGTTAGTTAACTACTGTTTACTGCAAAACTAAAAGTTCACATGTGCAAAAAGAAAAAAAATCCCAGTCGTGGGCATCGTCAGCCTCTGTGACAGACCTACTGCGGGTAGGTGAGGTGACTTTCACTTTTGGCTGTGGTGACAGGGCCCAGCCAGGGGGTTGGATTATGATCCTCCTTAGCCTCAGAGGCCAACCCAGGCCCAGTGGGATGGACAGGATTTTCTCGTTCAGTTACCATGCGCACGTGCGCGCACGTCCTCTGTGGGTTCCACCCTGCGTTTTACTAACCAGCTAGCTGTTGCCATGACTGGCTTGCCTGCCCCTGGGAGTGGGCCATACCCGAGGACAAGAACCATGGCTGGACCATCTCCTTTGGGCCTGGCTCTGAGCTGAAGCTCTGGACCATGTTGCAACCGAGCATGAGATCAGTCTGCACCCACGGTTGTTGGATCCGTGGTGATGGCTGCGCAGCGTCTCGCTCCTGGGTGTGGCTTAGAGGGTGAGGACTGCACAGGGATTTTCACCCTAGATCCCCGGGAGGCCCCTCAGAGCACTGACGCGGCGTGACGCCGCCGGCCGGCTCCAGTCTCCCACCACCATGTAACCAGGAGAGCTCCCTTCTGCTGTTTTTGCACACTGGACATCTAGAAAATTTTGTTTGAACAGAGGGCTCTGTAGCTCAGCGGAAGAGAGGCAGCCGGGAGATTAGAGCCGACGAGGTGGTTTGCCGTGGCAGCAGCGGCCCTCCCCTCAACCCGGGCCCTCCCCACCTAGGACCCGCCGTCAGGGCGCTAGGCCTCCCTCCATGACAGAAAAGGCTCTGCTCTAAAAGAGGTCCAGATGGTTGATGGTTTGGCCAAATGGGCAATAGAAAAAATTAAAACACAATAAACCCTCCCAGGAAACAAGTGTATTCTTGGAGTTTCAACACAGTCTGAGGGGGCAGGGGATTTTCTTTGACCTGAATGGGGTTGAATTACAAATAGCCTGTGTCATAGTCCATTTAGGCTGCTATAACAAATATCATTTGGGTGGCTTAAACAACATTTTGATTTTTTTTTTTTTTACAGAGACAGAGAGAGAGTCAGAGAAAGGGATAGAAAGGGACAGACAGGAACGGAGAGAGATAAGAAGCATCAATCATCAGTTTTTCATTATGAACAACACCTTAGTTGTTCATTGATTGCTTTCTCATATGTGCCTTGACCATGGGCCTTCAGCAGACCGAGTAACCCCTTGCTCGAGCCAGTGACCTTGGGTCCAAGCTGGTGAGCTTTGTTCAAATCAGATGAGCCTGCGCTCAAGCTGGCGACCTCGGGGTCTTGAACCTGGGTCCTCCGCATCCCAGTCCGACGATCTATCCACTGCACCACCGTCTGGTCAGGCGAACAAACAACAAATATTTGTTTCTCACAGTTGACTAGGTGACTGAAAGTCCAAGAGCAAGGCATCAGGGATGTAGAGACTGCTTCCTGGTTCACAGAGGGCCACCTTCTCATTGTCCTCACATGGGGGGAGGGGCAAGAGAGCTCTCTGCGTTCTCTTTATGAGGGCGCTAATCCCACTGAGGAGGGCTCCACCATGACCTAATCACCTCCCAAGGCCCCATCTATCCCCATCACACTGGGGATTAGGTTTCAACATGTGGATTTTGGAGAGACACAAACATTCAGTGTGTAGCATCTTAAATGCCAGGCTGACGGGTGCCAGCTCTGTCCTATGGAGCATGTAGCCCCAGGCCCTGAACACACCATATACAGTGGGTCCTGCTGGCTCTATGTAGGTTGCAGACATACTGTAACAAGTCCAAGGAGGCTCAACGTAAACCCAGAGCACACACGAGATCTGTGAGAGCAAGCCGAGGACCCACCAGCCCAGGCTGGCTGAAGCGACAATAGAAGAGATGGACAGAGACGGGGCTCCAGAGTAGAGCATGCCCGGATGAGGGGTTCTGAATGCTGGGAGGTCTCCTAAGAAAGAGGCAGGCACAGGCTTGGTCTCCTGAGAAAGAGGCAGACACAGGCTTGGTAACCGCTGACCCTGGGCGGTGGCTTCTCAGAGGCTGTTTATCCCACTCTTTCTACTGCCATGTATTTCTGAAATCATCCATACAAAACATTTAAGAAAAAAATAAAAGGAAAAGAAGGAGCCAAGCAGACCCCGAAATCTCCCCTTTCCTCATTTCAATGCTCCCAGGGACTCCTGCAGAAGATACACAACCAACCAACCAAACCGCAGCCAGGAGGGGAAGCGCAGGAGACAGGGGTGGGAGGGGGCAGGACAGCCCGTCTTCTCGGCTGGGCAAAGCCCGTCTTCCCAGGCAGTACTTCCCAGCGACTTCACCCTCCTACAGCTTCAATATCTCCGACCCTAAATTCCTACCTCCACTCTTGCTACCCTCGCTCAGCTCCAGACTTCATGCCTCCATCGGGGACACCCACAGCCCCAAGCCTGGATGCTAAACCTTCCCCTCCAACCCAGTCAGTGTCCCCGAAAGGAGGAATGCAGATGTGACAGGTAAGAGACGGGCCAGAGCCTCAGGGTCAGAGAAGGCTGCTTTCTCTCTAGAAGCCTTCCACACAGGTACGGCGCTCAGCAGGTGCGCAGTACACGGAAGAGCTCAGTAAAGGTTGTCCGCGGCTATTACTGTTGTTGATATTCATTTCAAGCAAATGGAAATGAAAAAAAAGCTGGGGTAGCAATATTTATATCAGACAAAATGGACTTTAAAACAAAGAATATAGTAAGAGATAAAGAAGGCCACTACATAATGATAAAGGGAGCAATCCAACAGAAAGATATAACTATTATAAATATCTACGCGCCTAATATAGGAGCACCTAAATATATAAAGCAGACTTGGATGGATATAAAGAGCGAGATCAACAGCAACACTGTAATAGTAGGGGGTTTTAATACCCCACTAACATCACTAGATAGATCCTCAAGAAAGAAAATTAACAAAGAAACAGCAGACTTAAAGGACATACTAGATCAACTCGATTTAATAGATATCTACAGAACCTTTCACCCTAAAGCAGCAGAATATACATTCTTTTCAAGTGCTCATGGTACATTCTCTAGGATAGACCACATGTTAGGGCACAAAAGTGCTCTCAACAAATTTAAGAAGACTGAAATCATATCAAGCACTTTCTCCGATCACAATGGCATGAAAATAGAAATCAACCACAACAGAAAAACTCAAAAATTCTCAAACACATGGAAACTAAATAGCAGGTTGTTAAATAACAAATGGATTAAGAATGAGATCAAAGAAGAAATAAAAAAATTCCTAGAAACGAATGATAATGAGCATACAACAACTCAAAATTTATGGGACACAGCAAAAGCAGTACTGAGAGGGAAGTTCATAGCACTACAGGCACACTTTAAGAAGCTAGAAAAAGCTCAAATAAACAACTTAACCCTGCATCTAAAAGAACTAGAAAAAGAACAGCAAGTAAAGCCTAAATGTAGTAGAAGGAAGGAAATAATAAAGATCAGAGCAGAAATAAATGACATAGAGACTAAAGAAACAATACAGAGGATCAATGAAACTAGGAGCTGGTTTTTTGAAAAGGTAAACAAGATTGATGAACCTTTAACTAGACTCACCCATCAGTATTAGTAGTAACTTTGCCTTCTGTTGGCCCCCTGGAAAATGTGGAGCCTTCCTAGACACCAGCATTGCGTGACCCCCCACACCCACACAGCCTCACGTCCTGAGGCTCTCGTTGCTGAGCTTCTGTGGCACGTGCCATCTTCTCTGTCCCCCCACCCTCCTCTATGTCCTCCTGTCGGGCCTCATCATCTCCCCCTGGACCACAGCCTGGCCCCTCTGCTGCCAGAGTGGCTCCCTTCTCTCCGCTATTCACCTTCTTTCCAGAGGGATCTTCCTAAATGAAAAGCTGATTATGTCCCTCTCTGCTCAAAGGCTTGCATGGCCCTCCCTGGCCAAAAGCATTTAGTTCAAACTTGTTCACCTGACACCCGTGGCCGCCCAGGTTGGCCCCCACACACTGGGCTGGCCGCACTCCCCCTGCCTGAGCTCCTTCAAGCCGGCTGGCAGCACCCTACGGAGCATCGCAGCTCTGCCGGCCCTTGCTCACCAGCCCTCTGCCCAGGATGCCCACTCCCTGGTGAGCGCCCTCTCACCTCACCTTCCAGAGCTCAGCTCAGATGTCCCTCTCTGTGTCCAATCCTGAGGGCAGCAAACGGGACCCACCACTTCTTCCCTGTGCCCACAGAACATACACTTGTGGGACATGGCCAGTAACGGCAGTGCCAGACTCCTGGCTACCATAAAACATACCCTTCCAAACAATAAAACCACCACCACAAATCAGAATGCCATCATAGGTTGTCATACTTTATTTTTTCAAGCAAGAACATTAAATAACAACAAAATTAACAAACAAACCCTTCTAACACCACAATTTAATTTTTTGAAGGACATGATAACAAGGAAGTTAGGGAGAGGAGGAGAAAAGAAAGAACGCCACCTCGAAGTCAAGGATGTTCTTTAAAATGAACAATGTCAACTTAGGGGAAAACATCCTTATTGTTCTCCTACCGTCAGGGTATGTAGAAGCTCTGTCAGGGCCTGTACAGGCTGGTCATTGTGAGCATCTCCTGGGTTGTCCCATCTCCGGGGGAGACTGTGAGCCCCCCGGGGCGAGGCTGAACCGGGAGAATCTCAGTATGTTCACAGATGGACAGACGGGCAGGCGTGGCTGTCCAGGACAGGGGGCGCCAGGACCTCCCTGCTCCCTGGCTGCCCAGGAATGTGACTTCCAGGAACGCCCCACCATACAACAACCCACCTACCAGGAAGGCCCCTGGCTGGGCTGCTGAGTTGGTTATAGAAAGATTTTACCTGAACAACTGCTTTTTCTCCTATCACTCAGGAAACACTCCTCGAAATAATAATAAAATACAAACAAAGCTGCCCAAGCAGTTGGGAAAAATTCACAATTGTTAATCATCTCAATGGGAAACGGGAAACGGGGAGGAAAGGGGCTCCTAGAGACGCTCCGTTTCTTTTTGAGCAAACTCCCTCGCACCTGCCACAGTTTCTAACTTCCTTTAACATCCCCAAATGGCCTTTGGGTCAACAAGGTGGGGGCCACAGTCTTCCCTGGAGAGTCCAGGATCCCACGGTCAAAGCAGGCCTGGCCTCGGGAGGCCTCTGGGACTCAGCGCGCTGTCCTGTAACGGGCAGCGATTTTCCACCTGCCCTAGAGCCACTGGCTGACACAGGCTCTGGAAACTCCGGACCGAGCAAAGGCAAGAAATTGCTGCCAGAATTATTGTTATTGTTGTTGCTAATAAAAATGCTAATACGTGTCGACTGAGAAAGAGTGGGTTGCATCTGAATAAATACCCTGCTCTCTCACACAGCGCACCTCGGCTCATTTGCCAAGGCATTCACCGTTTCAGGGAGATGATCAAGATGCCCAATGGCTGTCAACAATTCTTCCGGCCCTTTCCTCCTGGCCTGCTACAACCAAGATCAGAGCGGACCCTTTCCACCAAAGAATCTGGCCTGGAGCAACTTTTCCACTGTGTTTCCTCAATAGCCAATGTCCATTCATGCTGGAGAGGGGGAAGAATGTAATATTTTTAATTACTCTTTAGGGAGTAGTTTATTCCTGGAAATGTCGTCAATGATTTTTCATCTGGTTTCCCCCTTAGTATTATTCATTCAAGACCCTCTACTGAGCTTTCCAACCACACGTCTTTCCCTCTTTTTCGTGTGCCAGCTGTGTTGGCTTTTCCGGTCTTCTCTCAAGGGAAAAGATAATGTCTGTGATTTCTGGATCCCAGCTCTGTCCCCAGTACATTGGTGGAGCTAAGTCAACGCCATGGGAACAAAGACCAGAAGAAGAAATTATTTCCTATACCCATGCTTTCTTTAACTGCAGCTCAGAAATCTCAAATGGTTCGAGATAAGAAACTGGCCCAAAGCTGATTAATTTTGCAAAACAGACCTTCCAGAGTAGCACGCAAGATCTTCAGAAAGAATATTCAGGTTTTTACTTCCCACTGAGAGCTTCAGGGACCATAATTAGAGCATCGTGGAGCAACAGACTCAATTCTGGTTCACTAAGCCCCAAGAACCTTCCCACTGACACAAAATAATGTCCCGTTCTGTTTGAAAGCATCACCTCCGATTCGGCTCTGCGCTCTCCCATGGTGTGCAATACATTTTTAAGAAGCTCTGTTTGGCTGGGTTTTGACAACTATCGATAGAAGCTGGCGTAAGGAGGCCTGCCCCAGGCACAGGGTGGTGTTTTTCAAAGACATTGGTGGACAACTAACTGCGTCAGAACCACCTCGGGGGCTTGTTAAAATGCCACTTCCCAAGCTCTATTCCAGACCCAAACAGAGATCTCTAGGGCTGGTCTATGTTTAATTAGCATCCCTGATGACCCAGATGCACACCAAGTTTGAGGTGCCAACTCATTTATCTGCCAAGGAGCTTTATTCAACAACTTCCCTCCAACTCCATTCCCCCCACCCCCATACACACATACATTTATTCCTTGACTTTACTGAGCAACTCTTCTGCAGGACAGTGTACATCAGTGGGTCTAAGAGATCCCAAAGACTACATATTCTCCAAGGTCTCAGAGTCTTGGTCGATAGCCCAACGTTCTTCTTACCCTTGCTACAATGGCTACCAGCCACTTTTTAGGTTCCTTGTGTTTCCTTTTGTTCCAGAAGACCATGTTTTCCAGGCTCTGCTCTTCCGTCTGCAATGTGCAGAAGGCTGGGCACAGGACAGGCCCTCAAAAATTGCTTGTTGATTGCCCTTCACTTGGCAATACCTTCATAGATTGGAACCACTCACTGGAAGGTCATTCCTTAAATATAGTGAATGCTAACTGGATATTTGTATTGACAACAATAACTCATAACAATACTAGTGATAAGACTCCTAGTATAGAGAGACCTTGCCAATTTACAAAGACGTGTCACAATTTCCCTTTGATCCTCAGTCACTGGTAACACCAGGACAACATAAACATACCCACTTTACAAATGGGAAAGTAAAGCTCAGAGAGGTTCAGTGATTTTCCTGAAGGCCTACAGCTAATCCATTACAGGGTTGTTGCTCAGTTCAGACCTCCTGACTCCCAGGAGTCAATATTTCTTTCCCTGGCCCAATAAATAATATGAGCATCCACTCTGTGTCATTTCCCATATTGGTGCTGGGGATGTTAAAGCCAGGACTGCATGGTCCCTGCCCTCCCAGTCTCCCAGCCTCACCACCCCGAATGACACAGAAGCAGTAATCTACAAGGAGACAAGACATGTAAAGGGAAGGGTGGCGAGGATAAGAGAACAGGGTAGGGCATGCCAATGAGATAAAACCAGGGCAGCAGGGCGTAAGCAGGATGCACAGGGCAATGGAACCACCAGACCACCTTTCCAGGGTCAGCATCTAACGGCACCGTGCTGCCAACCTCAGGGGCTGTGAATCCCGGAACGGGGGAGGCCAGAGGAGCACAGCTCTTGGTGTGAACAGGGGTGTTTTCCAAAACAGATGGAGAATTGGGGCCCCAAGTCCAGCCACACTTCTCAGAGCCTTGCTGCAGGTCTGCAGGGAGCCAGACATCACCCTGAGCCTCGCCTTCCTTCTCTCCTCTGACCTGCCAGGGTCACAGCCTTACAGAGTGGCTGGGATGCCCACATGAGCGTGACCGAGAAACTCACAAGCCCAGCTTGAGGGTCAGCAACCACCATGATTCCTCAGGGGTCCAAAGGTCTCTGCTTTCCTTACTATATCTTCTAGGTGTCCAGAGACTGCCTCTCCACCTGGGCTCTGGCAAGGGGCAGCTCTAGGATGCCCTGCCACTTTCAGATTTTTCTTTAGTTTGGGTTTCAAACCACATGACAGCTGACTAGCCATAAGCCCTGGGCACACCACTTAACCTCACAGCAACCATTTCTCCACCTGCCAAGGGGGATAATGGGATCTATCCTCCTAGAGCTGGTGGGAGAATCAAATGAGTAAACATACTGCTCACAAAAATGAGGGGATCAGGGAACGTGCAGATACTCCAGTACTTTCAGCCTTTTGTAGAGTGCATTTTCACCAATGAAATAAAAGTGGGGTTTGTACCTCATTTGCATAATAGAACAACTTTCTTTGACTTGTCATTTTCTTTTCTGATGTTCTTGTTTAATAAAAAAAATCAAATGCTTCTCTTTTTTTTATCACTTCATATTCATTTTGAAATATCCCCTCATTTTTGTGAGCAGAAGCTGCTTGGAACAATCCCGGCATGCCAGGAGCACTACGTGCCTGCTACCATTAGTTTCTTCTATTACCACTTTCCATCTTTAAAAAGTACAAACAACATGCACAGAGAGTCGCTGTGACTGAAACAGAATCATTTCTTACAAAAACCATTGTACTATCCCTTCCACACTGGCATCCTAGACGTGCCGGACTTGGGTCCCTGCCCGCCCCTCTGTCACCGGCTTCAGGTGCCCCACATCACAGTCATCCTGCACCTGTCACTTCCCAAACAGAAATCATCTTGTCCACCCCTGTGCCTTTGCTCACCACCTTCCCCCCAGTTTCTTGTCCCTGGAATGCCCTTTCCCTTCCATCCACGTAATCTGAAGCCCACCCATGTTTCCAGTGGGAGATTTAACTGTGTTATTTCCCCACATAACAGCACATACTCCTTCCAGTCATAACCCCACTGGCTGGGCTGAGCCCTGAGCCCTAAGTAAGGAGGGGACAAGACTAGCATTGAAGGACCGGACGCCAAGGTGGATGTGTGGCAGTGAGGAGAGCGCGGTCTGGGGGAAATGATTCCGAGGGTGGCCTGCAGCCTCCTCGTTCCGCCGAACAGGAGGGCGAAGCCGCTGAGTGGCCTGGGGTCCTGCTGGGCTCCAGGTCCCATGGGTACCACCAGCAGGGCCCTACAGTCCTCAACATCGCTGTGAGGCCCTCCAGCTGCCTGCTGTCCGAGTGGGCGCCAAAGACCCTGGCGCCGCCCTCTGGGCCCGGGGCCTGGAAAGCGGGGCTGGTTCTGAAGAAGCCTGGCTGCCTTGGGCTGGAGGCTTTCCTCATGTGCTGAAAGGGCAGGGGAGCTATGTGTGAGGGTCTCGATACTCAGACACCCAAACATGAGGCTGGACTTAGCAAGGAGGTACCGAGGGGTGTGGACACCAGGGATTGGGGCTCCTTGTATTTCAAACCAAACCCCTGTCCTCCCCTTCACCCCAAGTCTCTCCCTGGTGCCTTATATCAGTAGGCAGCCTCCAGCCTTCCTTCCATCCATCCATCCTTCCATCCATCCTTCCTTCCATCCATCCATCCATCCATCCATCCATCCATCCATCCATCCATCCATCCAGTCATCCGTCCAGCATAGGGAGCACTGCAGTCTACTAGTTAGGGGCAAGTACTCTAGAGCCAGACTGCCTGAGGCTTCATGGTGATATGACAGTGGGCAAGCGTGAGCCTCAGCTTCCTCCTCTATAAAAAGCAGATGGCAATAGCACCTATCTCATAGGGCTGCATAAGCCCTAATGAGCCAATGTATATGAAGCAATTAGGCTACAAAAGTCAGCACTACAGAAGTGCTAGATTATAGAGTTGCTACCCCTGAGCACTATAGTAGGCTACATGGTGGCTCTCAAAAAGATATGTCCCTGTCCTACTTCCTGGAACCTATGAATGTGACCTTATACAGTAAAACAGTGACAATTACCTAATATGATAAAAGGTATGATTAAGTTAAGGCTTTTGAAAGGAGGTGCTTATCCTGGAACATCCAGGTGGCACTAAGTCTCATGAGTAAGGCAGAGAGAGATCAAATAACAGAAGAGAAGGAGACAGCGTGATCACAGAGGCAGAGTTACAGTGATGTGGACACAGGTCAGGAATGCCAGCAGCCCCCAGGAGCTGGAAGAAGCAAGGAAGGCTTGCTTCTCCCCTGGAGCCTTCACAGAGAGGTGGCCCTGCTAACACCTTGACCTGGGACCTCTGGCCTCCAGAGCAGTGAAAGGATAGATCTCTATTGTTTTACACCAGGCGCTCTGTGGTACTTCGTACAGCAGCCCCAGGAAACTAACACAGGGATGTCTTCAAGGTGACCCTCTCCTTGACCTCCTACTTGCCGCCTGGTTCCAATCCAGCCACTCCTCCCATCTCCTCCAACATCAACACGGCCCACCCACTCCCTGTGAGGCTAATCCCACCTACCACCACTACGCACTTCCCACCCAGCAGCCACACTCGCCTTTCTCACGTCCCTCCCACACTAGTGGAGGATCAAGGTCACAGTAAAGATAAAAGCCCTGCCCATTGCCTAGAAGGCCCTGCCCAGTCTGAGCGCAGCAGGCTCCCCTGCCCATCCTGATGCTCTACTCCCTCTAGGCACCTCTCCCTCTCCAGCCCCAGGCTGCCACACCGACTGTCTCCCCACCCCACGCCTGACCTATGTAATTTCTCCTTGAGTTTCCCCAGCTATAAGGATTGCCATGGGTTCCTTCATCATATTCCCGGTGCACCCAAAGAATAGATCAATGGGTAGGTATATAGACAGATGGATGGACGGATGAATGATACGTAAAGATTCTGAGCATTCCAGGCTTAGATAATTGTATGGACAAGGTATATAAACCCAAGTCATTGGCTAGACACTGACATATATATATATATATATATATAACCTTATAGGTAAAAGAACAATGAGCTGGCAAAGCCGAGTTTTCCTTTCTGAGTATCTGGATTTGGAAATGGGAAGAAAATGAGACATGCTCTCAGAGTTCAGATCACCTCCTTCCAAACCAGGTTAGATCCCCCTTTGCTCACTCCACCAGGTACCTAGCCTTCATGGCCACAGTTACACTGTGTCTGTCTCCCACACTGGAGCCCACATCTCATGGCAGTCTTATGCACCACCGCATCACTGGTGCACCCAAGGTATGAATGAATGAATGAATGAATAAATGAACGAACGAACGAATGGTGGCTGACCGAGAAGTCATGTAAGTCTACTTTATGATGTAGCTCACAGATGCACCAATAGGAGAACTGGTCCCAGAATCAAGGAAACAGGGAACAGATCTGCTCAGTTACTGATTGATTCATGTAAATTCAATTCCTTTGAGGCTTAATCAAGGCCCTACCTATGAGAAAGAGAAAAAGGGGGGAATGTGCAGAGTGTCCACAGTGGCAACCAACTGCGAAGAATAAGGGCCACCATGTCCCACCCACTCAGGCCACAGAACCTGGAGCTATTCAGCCTGGAGAAGAGCTCACCCGGGGCTCAGCTGCGGCCTCCACATTCTGGTGGGTTCTCAAAAGCAGAGAGTACCAACGTAATTTCTTTCACTTCAGAAGGAAAAAACAGAACTAGAATGGTGGAGGGGGCAGAGAACTATAAGGAGGCTGATATCAGCTGAAAAAGAACAACTTTTCAAAAATCAGAGCTATTCAGAGGGGATAAGGAGGTGGCAGGGCAGCCATCCCTGGAGGTGACCAGGTACTGGGTGCCCACTTGTGAGACAGGCGTTGAAAGGATTAAGGCACTGTAAGGCCCCTCTAATCCTGAGAGTCTGGGCTTTTGTTCTGTCAAAATTATGAACTCTCTAATATAGCTGTCACCAGCCTGTCTGTATCCTGAGGAATGTGACAAGCACAGTTTTATGAAAAAAGTAAACAGAAATCCCAGCCAAGGCAGTGCTGCAAATCAAATTCACATTTTGAGGTCCCCTCCTCCTCACTGTGCCAAACACATAGCAATGATATAACTAAAATAGAAAATTTAAAGATAAACCATTACTCAAAAAATAAGATAAAAATATCAAGGAAACAACAAAGAACACAATGTGGAAAGTGGAGATGCAGCAAGTCAGGAGCAGAGAAATAGTACAAAGGGGAACCCGAGCCAAACTCACTATTTGAATCAAATAGCCTCCACCATGTATGAGAAGAGCTGGAACTAAGTTCTACCAACTACTGCCTGGCACTGAGGACCACACGAAGTATAGCTCAAGGTGGCAAGACAAGGAAGCGAAACAGAGTGACTGAATGCAGAAATGGCCCTAATTATTCAGCCTTTTCTAAACTCACAGCCTTTGTCATATGACTTTTCAGCTCCCCCAATAAAAGGTGGAATCTACTTTCCCACCTCTTGAATCTGAGCTCGCCTTGGGACTTGATTTGGCCCATAGAATACCAATGGAAATGACAGTAAGCTGATTCCGGGCATAGACCTCAAGAGCTACCAGAAAAAAGACAGTTTATAATGAGTCAACCAGAAGGACAGCAGATGTCTCATCAGCAACAAGAGATCCAAAAGACAAAGTTCTGAAGGCAAATAACTGTTCGCCTAGAATTCTATACTGCGCTAAACTATTATTCCGGAGTGAGAGGAAAACAGAGACAGTTTAAGACTTCCAAATATTAAGAGAGTTGAACACCCTTGACCGCCACCATATGCACTGAAGACAACTTAAGAAGGAACTCAACAAGAATTGAACCCAGAAGAGGAAATGGAATGCCAAAAAACAATGGTGAGCAAGAACGCTGGTAAGACTTGTTGGCAAATTTAATTACTAAGAAAACAAAAATAATTTAACTAAAAATTTTGTTTAATTAGTGGGACCAAAATTCTGGGAAACAATAGAAAATACAGAGCAGATCTTTAGTTGGTTGCTTGACATTGTTACAATTCAGATTCAGTAGAAGAGAAAGATACTGAATAGCTTTCGATTTTAGGAGGAAAAATAAATGCAATTTAGAATGTATGCTAAAATGGTGAGGGTATTACGTCAGCAGAGAAAAAAAGAGGGGGGCCTGACAGAAGGAACACCCAAAATAGGATGGTAGAAATATGTTGGCAATCACAATAAATATAAACCAATTAAAACCACCTATTAAAAGATGAACTAAAATGAGTGTAACAAAATGGAATGCAGAATGTTACGTACAGTATGATGTTTATATAAAGCTTTAAAAATACTATATATTGTTTATGGACATGTACATCTGTAGTAAAATGTAAAAATAGAGGAGGGAAATGATACGACCAACTTCCAAACAGCTGCTACTTCCGTGGAAGGAAGAAGGGGGACCAGGACTGGGGGAAGGTGAAGAGGGGGTTTGGGCTGCATTTGCAATGCTTTCGTTTTCTGAAAAATGAGATCTAGAGGGAAAATAGTCACGTTTTCAAAATCTGGGCTGTAGGTACAAGCTATGTTGTAGCTATATGTATGTTTGAAATATTTTGTGACATGTTCTAAAGTTGGAAAGAAGGAAAGAAAAAAGAAAGGAAGGAAAGGAGGGAGGGAGGGAGGGAGGGAGGAAGACAGAGGAAGGAGGATTAACCACATCTTTTATTTTCTGTATTCTCATGCTTTGACATCTGGGACCTTGCTGACTGTGAAAGAACTGCTCCTCCCAGGGTCAGCAGTTCTGAGAGACAGTACACAGCTACCCTGGGAGCCTTTGATATGCAAACCAACCCAGAGCCCATACCACCCCCCATACACCCCCCCCCCCACCGTGTTACTGGGCTCTCACACTCTGGGCCACTATCTACCTGTCCTAATCACCCCAGGGCCAGGTACCAGTAAATAGGAACAGCCCCTAAACCCTAGACCCTAGCCAATCCTAAATTGTTTACCCTGCCCACCCTGTTCCTTCCTGTGGAAAAATAACAAACGTTAATGCCCACATTTCCCCAGTACTCTTCTGCCTCTTGATCAACGATGGTGCTCCCTTGTGGCCTTGCATGGTGTGCTATAGCTGTTTCTATGGGCAGCAAGTATAAACTTCTTCCTTTGTTGTAGCCATTTATTTCCATGTCTGCATGTCTCATTATACCTGATTAGGACAATCCCTGGTACCCTAAAAGAGGAAAAGGAAGGGAGGGAGGGAAAGATGGAGGGAGGGAGAGAGGGAGGGAGGCAGGGAGAGAGGCAGGGAGAGAGGGAGGGAGACAGGGAGAGAGGCAGGGAGGGAGGGAGGCAGGGAGAGAGGCAGGGAGAGAGGGAGGGAGGCAGGGAGAGAGGCAGGGAGGGAGGCAGGGAGGGAGGCAGGGAGGGAGGGAGGCAGGGAGGGAGGCAGGGAGGGAGGGAGGGAGAGAGGCAGGGAGGGAGGGAGGCAGGGAGAGAGGCAGGGAGGGAGGGAGAGAGGCAGGGAGGGAGGGAGGCAGGGAGAGAGGGAGGGAGGGAGGAAGGCAGAGAGGGAGGGAGAGAGAAGGAGGGAGGGAGAGAGGCAGGGAGAGAGGGAGGGAGGGAGGCAGGAAGAGAGGCAGGGAGGGAGGGAGGCAGGGAGAGAGGCAGGGAGGGAGGGAGGCAGGGAGAGGGGGAGGGAGGCAGGGAGAGAGGCAGGGAGGGAGGGAGGCAGGGAGGGAGGGAGGCAGGGAGAGAGGGAGGGAGGGAGGGAGGCAGAGAGGGAGGGAGAGAGAGAAGGAGGGAGGGAGAGAGGCAGGGAGAGAGGGAGGGAGGGAGGCAGGGAGAGAGGCAGGGAGGGAGGGAGGCAGGGAGAGAGGCAGGGAGGGAGGGAAGCAGGGAGGCAGGGAGAGAGGGAGGGAGGCAGGGAGAGAGGCAGGGAGGGAGGGAGGCAGGGAGGGAGGGAGGGAGAGAGGGAGGGAGGGAGGGAGGCAGGCAGGGAGAGAGGCAGGGAGGGAGGGAGAGAGAGAAGGAGGGAGGGAGAGAGGGAGGGAGGCAGGGAGGGAGGCAGGGAGAGAGGCAGGGAGGGAGGGAGGCAGGGAGAGAGGGAGGGAGGGAGGAAGGCAGAGAGGGAGGGAGAGAGAGAAGGAGGGAGGGAGAGAGGCAGGGAGAGAGGGAGGGAGGGAGGCAGGGAGAGAGGCAGGGAGGGAGGGAGGGAGGCAGAGAGGGAGGGAGAGAGAGAAGGAGGGAGGGAGAGAGGCAGGGAGACGAGGAGGGAGGGAGCAGGGAGAGAGAGCAGGGAGGGAGGGAGGCAGGGAGAGAGGCAGGGAGGGAGGGAGGCAGGGAGAGGGGGAGGGAGGCAGGGAGAGAGGCAGGGAGGGAGGGAGGCAAGGAGAGAGGGAGGGAGGGAGGAAGGCAGAGAGGGAGGGAGAGAGAGAAGGAGGGAGGGAGAGAGGCAGGGAGAGAGGGAGGGAGGGAGGCAGGGAGGGAGGGAGGGAGGGAGAGAGGCAGGGGGGAGGGAGGCAGGGAGAGAGGGAGGGAGGGAGGAAGGCAGAGAGGGAGGGAGAGAGAGAAGGAGGGAGGGAGAGAGGCAGGGAGAGAGGGAGGGAGGGAGGGAGGGAGGGAGAGAGGCAGGGAGGGAGGGAGGCAGGGAGAGAGGGAGGGAGGGAGGAAGGCAGAGAGGGAGGGAGAGAGAGAAGGAGGGAGGGAGAGAGGCAGGGAGAGAGGGAGGGAGGGAGGCAGGGAGAGAGGCAGGGAGGGAGGGAGGCAGGGAGAGAGGCAGGGAGGAAGGCAGGGAGAGGGGGAGGGAGGGAGGGAGGTAGGGAGAGAGGCAGGGAGGGAGGGAGGCAGAGAGAGAGGGAGGGAGGGAGGGAGGCAGAGAGGGAGGGAGAGAGAGAAGGAGGGAGGGAGAGAGGCAGGGAGAGAGGGAGGGAGGCAGGGAGAGAGGCAGGGAGGGAGGGAGGCAGGGAGAGAGGCAGGGAGGGAGGGAAGCAGGGAGGCAGGGAGAGAGGGAGGGAGGCAGGGAGAGAGGCAGGGAGGGAGGGAGGCAGGGAGAGAGGCAGGGAGGGAGGGAGGCAGGGAGGCAGGGAGGCAGGGAGAGAGGCAGGGAGGGAGGGAGGCAGGGAGGCAGGGAGAGAGGGAGGGAGGGAGAGAGGCAGGGAGGCAGGGAGGGAGGGAGGGAGGCAGGGAGGGAGGGAGAGAGGGAGGGAGGGAGGCAGGCAGGCAAGAGGGAAGTAAGGAGGGAGGGAAGGTAAAAGGGAAGGAGGGAGGGAAGACATGAAGATCAGCCCTATAGAACTTAACCAGAAATTGAGACTGTAAACTCAATTCATACATACAGGTCTTTAGTGATTCACGGCCCAGAAATAGACTTTCAGGGTAAATAAGCCTCCTCTCTGCCTTTGCATATGTTGTTCTCTCAGCCCGGAACAGTTCTCTTCCCTGCAGCCCTATCAAAATTCTTCTCCTCCTTCTAGGCTCAACTGACAGTCCACTTCCCTGACCCTTCATAGAATGAATCTCTTTCCCAGGCCTGTTTCCAAGTTCAGTCCTCTGCTGGCTGGCCCAGCTATGTCCCCCTCACATGACGGGGTCCTGAGACAGAGATGTCCATTCATTTCTGCCAGCCCGAGCAGGTGTGGACACACCAGAATGTACCATTCACATCCATGCCACGAACCAGGTGACAGTTACAGCCCTCAGGGGCATGGAGAGTCACTCCTGGCAAGACAACTAGTGGAGAAACAACAGAAGACCATAAACCCTTCTTGGCCAGCAATGGGCAACGTCCACAGCGGAACCATGAGATGGCATCCTGTGTTCCACGGAGCAGTTTTATATAACTCAACTGTGTACCTGTAAATGTCCACACTTCCAAGTATTTTTTTTTTTTTTTTGGCTAGACTCATTTTCAAAATGCAATACACAGTTAAAGATGCCTGCAGGTTTTAGACACATTCTTATTGTTTACAATTCTTTATCTATCTCCCCAAGAACCTTTAAGCAATTATGATCACAACAATTATGATCACAACACATGTTTATAGAAAACTCCAACAATACAGTAACATTTCAAGTAGGAGAAGCAAGCTCCTCCTGCTCCTTCCCTCCAGTCTCAGCCTCCAGGAATGATCGCTGTGAACGCCCTGCTTTCCTAAACAAACAGCGCTGTATACGGGCCCATCAGGACCACTCTGCGTCTGCCCACAACCGTGCCAAATGTGTGAGGCATCCTCGCACGCACGTTTGAGTTAACCCTTTAAACAGCTCTGTGAGGGAGGGGTAATTATTGTTCCCAGAATAACAACTGGCATCAGGAATTTACTCCAGAGCCTGGCTGCCTAGTTTTGAATTCCAGTTTTGCCATTTATGAGCTCTGTGACCTTGGGTGAGTTTACTTCTGTGCTTCAGTTGCTTAGGGCTAATAAATGGTGCATACTTCCTAGTAAGTTGTGAGGATTAATATAGTGACACACAGAAAGAATTAAGAACAGTACCTGACACACAGAAAACCAATGAATTATTATTTCCATTTTACAGATAAGAAAACGGAGGCCCAGAGAGGTTAAGAGACTTATGAAACTCAACAGATGATTATGAAATCCAGCCACGGACCTGCCGCAGCACGTGAAGCCCCCAGAAGATACAGGGCGTGGGGTGGTATTCTGCCCCGTGACTTCATTTCCCCAAATGCTCTTCTGATATTTTTTTCCTCTCCCACCCTCTGAGTGATAAGCTATCACTTTTTGCTCCCTGCCCCCATCAACCCAACATCTACACCCAACTGGCTGACTTGCTGTGGCAGTGAAACCAAATAGAACACTGCGGGTGAGAACGACGTACAAACGGAGCCCAGCTAGGCACCGAGTGAAACCCTCAGCAGAGCTCCTGTTCATACACTGCCTGAATCTTAACAACCGTCCTCTTTTTCAGCTGTCCAGAGACCTGCAGAATCCCAGCTGGGTCCTGGATAGGTGAGGTGGCGAGATCCATGCCCTCTAAATAAGTGAGGTATCAACGTAAGAATGTATTCTCTAAATGTATAAAGTTTCTGAATTAGGCATTTTAAAATCTCTCCGCTCTCAGAATGCAGAACCCTGACAGCGTGCTTCACTTTAAATATCCAGGTTTCATATCCAGGCACCGCGCGTCAGTCCGGAGCTTCTCCTCCATCCACATTCTGAAGGCGTGAGACCTAGAGTCAAAATGAGGTGCCGAGCTGCACTTAAACAGCACCCCAACTCTCCACTACAAGTCCTCTTTACCATGGACAGTCGCAAGTTTCTGTCAGACGTGCGTCCATCTGAATACCAAGCTAGGCCGAAAACTAAACATACACAGGGCCACGGCTCTGGATTGGACCCTGGGGGGTACCAAGGTAATTAAGACCCAGGCCATTCCCTGAAGGAGGTGGGGCTCAGGAAGATAAAAGGCAGCATGAGAAGATGTCTGGGGGAGGGGGTACCAATGCAGTTTGGAGAGAGCTAGGGACACTGCTTGCTTTGGGGCTCCAAGGACCTCTAAGATTTCTAATTCCCTAGTGACATTCTTGGGCTTGGTGAACGCCCTATGAATGCGTGTGTCCTGGACACACTGCTGGGACCCACGCAAACACACCACACTTCAGCAGGAGGAGTGACAAGGGAGATAGAGTTTCCTGGCTTATTTGAATAATCAGGTAATTTGGGTGCTAAATGGATTTCTTTGGGTTTGGTTCTCCGATTAGACTACCTTGAAATCCTAACCTCTCCTCTGGTGAATGTGGACGACCCAGATCATGTTACCCCTCAAAAGTTTCAGAAAATCTAGTGCAAAAGTCACAGCAAGGATAGGCGCAGGGCGGGAGCTGTGTTGTTTCTGGGGTCACCCCTGAGTGGGCTGCTGGGTGAAGCGCTGGTTAGGAGTCTGGGCTGAAGGAGCGGCCTTGGCAAGAGCAGGGAGGCATTAGAGGCTGGACACGCCTGGCAAACTGTAAGCCAACAGACGTGAGAGACGTGGAAGGGATCGATGCGGCTGAGAAGCAGTGGGACCATCCCTGCCGTGCGAGACCTGGACGCACCGCCAGAGAGACCAGTGTCCAGTGTGGCTCCTCTATCTGCAGGCGGTAGGACCCTGAGCAAGTCCTCTTACCAGCCTGGGCTTCCTCATCTCTAAAATGGGATGGCACCCATCCCATCAGGTTGGCTATGACAATTAAAAGAAAAAAGGTACATAAAAAATTTAACCCAGTGTCTGGTCCATAGAAAGTGCTTCAGAAAAATAGCTGTTATCTAATTCTTGCCGTCAAACGTGTCTTTTCCTCATGTCAGAGGCCCATGTCCCCCTGGCAGTCAGGCTTCAGGGCGAACAGATCCCGTGACCCCAGCTTTCTGGTCTCAGGCCTCACCAAAGGCATCAACCTTAACTCCAGAAGTTCCCTCTAAATGGCTTAATGATAGGAGCCCTCGGAAGGGGTGCCCGACTCAGCATAATTACTAGTCTTGTGCCCTCTTTGTAATCTTCACTTTGTGGGGATTGTTTGATTATAATAGTTGGGGGTTTGTGTGCAGTATTTAATTAGGCAGATAAAAGTACGTTAGGATTAAACAATAGTATTTCTAATTTAATGGCCTGTTCTACATCTCATCTTAAAACCATGACAAAAGATGCTTCCATCCAAAGGAAAGAATATCTCTCTCTCTCTCTCTCTCTCTCTCTCTCCCTCCTTCTCCCTTCTTTCCTCTCTCTCTCTCTCTCTCTTTCTCCACTTGGCATCCAATTAACATGGCTCCCACCTCACCATCATATTCTGGTGAACAAGCCATGGCTTATCACTCCTTGCTCCTTTACACTCAGCATGACTGATGGAATTGAGAAGATAAAAGACCAGTGGAGGAAGTGCAGTGCAGTGGTGAGTGCCCCAGGCTCCCAACCTCAGCTCCCAGCCCGAATCTGTGAGCTCAGACCAGTCACTCTCCTCATGAGGCCAGTTTCCTCTTCTATTTTAAGCCTAGCCTGGTTCTCCTTTTTGAAAATGAAATACTTATTACAGCTTGTACTCACGGGACCAGGATTTGGGGGAGATTTATAAAAATTAAACACAGTTTAAGTTTAAGAGGGGATAATTAAACATAATAAAAATAATGCCTAGCTAACCAGAGTCCAGAAAAAGATATTAGCAGGTAACGATGATCTCAGAGGTCTTGTCTAGCTCTAAAGTTCCATTATTTTAATTCTGGGCTGTAAAATGCCAACATTTACTCAAGTCAATAAACATCTAGAGACTGATATTTCATCGGAATCCGAGTCTGATTTTTCAATATTGATTCTTGTGAAGTCAATTTTGGTTGAAAGTGCCTTTTAAAATGGGTGCTCCTGCGGTGTCAAATGTCAACATTTATTTTTCTAGAATTCTCTTTCCTGTCGGGACTCTGGCCAGCGAATGAAGCTCTCGATGCTTGGAGTTCCCGTTTCTCTTGGTCTCGATTGAGGGTCTTGATTAATGGTGTAGGGTATATTTTTTTTACTGAGCCTCTAAAGCTCCTGTTTGGACATAACAAGTAAGTTGTACTGTGTGCATGCCCTTTATGAAAAAGCCAGGAGGGGAAGACTCAAGGGGGGGCGGGGGAGGAGCTGTCATTTGTGGTCTAGCTGAAAGCTTAGAAAGCTTCAGGGAGACCTGCAGTTCCCCTTCACCTGCTGTGTGACCTTGTGCGGCCTATTTACCCCCCGACCTACCTTGAGAGAAGCCGTGAGAAACCAACAGGATAGTTCACGCCAGGGCCTGGCCGGGAACCTGGCTCACAAAAGGCAGTAGGCAAATGGTGCTCCTCCTCCAACCCCTTGACTGATTTTCCCTCCGCTGCTACATTTTATTTAAAATGTTCAAATCTATAGAAAGGTTGAAAGAATAGTACAATTAACACCCACCTACCTTTCATCTATTCACAAATCACTAATATTTTCCCATATTTGCCTCTCTCTCTCTCTCTCTCTCTCTCTCTCTCCCTCTCCCTCTCTCTCTCTCCTTCCCTCCTGAACTACTTAAGAGTAGGCTGCAAGCCTAAGGCCACATTCACCCCAAATGCTTTGGGATGTACCTTTTAAAAATAAGGACACTCTCCTACTAACAGCATGCCCACTATACAACGTGAAAAGTAATATTCATTGAATAATATTATTTAAGATAAAATTTGTATTTCAAACTTCCTAATTGTCCCAAAAATGTCTTTTGTGGTTTTCTTTATTTCCTAATTAAAAGAAAATTCAGACATTACATTTCAGAAATTGTCAGTTTCTCTTTGCCAGGCCACCCTGTGAGTTTTATATGGAATGAGAAAAAAGACTTTCTCCAAGACAAGCACAGACAAAAGGGCAGATAATAATGTGGGAGCAGAAAAGGCAAGAAAGAACCCTCAGAACTGGGTTGAAATCCTCTCTGAGCTGCTGGCTCTGGGTGACCTTGGGCCTGATGCTTCCTTTCTACAGATGTTTCCATCATCTGTAATCACGGGCTTGTACCAGCCATGGCAGGACCCCATCGTCACTCCAGTGCAAGGAGTGGAGGCTCACAAGCTTTTGAAATCACTCAGAGCCCAATTTGAGTTCTACTTTACCGGCAGTATGATCCTCAGGATCACCCTCAAATTACCTCATGTGTCCAAGCCTCAGCTTCCTCACCTGAAAAATGGGTGTGTTAACAAGAGTGCCCACCTGAGAGAGCTGTAATTAGAATTAAACATCATCATTCATACGAAGCACTAGGCACAGCAGTGGGTGCACAGTCATGGCTCAGTAAACAAAAACAAAAACAAAAAAGCGATTACAGTTATTAATGTTCCAGAAGTTATGGACTCCACAATCAATGCTCTTATCTGCACAGCAATTACCTTTGGCTTATGAAGAGCCCTTCACAATTTATGAAGCACTTGCTCTATTCCCTCCTGTGGAGTGCCGTCTGGGGAGGTGGCAGCATGGGGACAATTTCCCCCGCTTCAGAGAGGCTCACAGAGGTTGAGCAGGTTCACTGAGGTTGCCCAGCTGGTTAAAGAGGGAACCAGGACTCAGAGGGGCCCCACCCTTGTCCTGCCCCCAGTTCTCAGCTCTTGCTCTGTTACCATAGCATCAGCATCGCACGGATTTCCATCCATCTCTGCCTTGAGAGCGCTCATCTTGGCTTATTTCAGTCCACTGAATGTCCAGCCACATCTGGACACACCTTGCATCCTACTGTGTGACTACAGAAGAGAGGCTCTGCTTCTCTGAGCCTCCGTCCCCCCATCTGTGAGACAGAACATGAACCTTCTGCCCAGCGGGTTGCTGGTGCTCTGAAGTGTGAAGCAGAGAAGCACTGTGGACGGCAGAGCCCTTTAGAGAATGAAAACCATCCTTGTTATGATCAGATTTTGTGGGCCTACTAAGGGTTTCTTCACTAGAAATGCACAACTTCACATGTGGAGTCAAATATATAGCACAAAATACCAGGGTCCCTTCTCCCACATCGTTTTTGTGGGTTTTTTTTTTTAATCATAAACTACAAGAATCAAAGTCACTTTGAAAAATGGCTTTTCGTGTGTCATGATTTTCATTTCCTCAAAGGCTAGGCATACTATACTAGGCAAAAATCAATGCTTCCCATCATAACGTGCCTACAGACATCCGGTGCTGAAAGCCTCGTGGAGAAAGAATGGAGCTTTATCTATAGGATACATCAGCCACATCAAGAATCTGAAAATCAATACCTTATGGGTTTCCATTAAAAATGCACAATTTCAAAATCAAAACACAAAACAACTGACTATAGGTTTTAAGACAAAAACATCTTGCCATTAAAAAATGCCAGCAGACATCCCGAGTAAGAAATGTATTCTTTTATCAACCTAAACATTACAATTTTCAGAGCATCCTCCATGTCCCAGAACCTAGTCACCCTTCCTTCTCCCATCTATACCACAGACATTTTAAAACCACCAAACCAGAACGCCCATCTTGAATGGAAGGGAGGAATTAATGTTTTCTTTTTTTTTTTCTTTAATTTTTCTGAAGCTGGAAACAGGGAGAGACAGTCAGACAGACTCCCGCATGCGCCCGACCGGGATCCACCCAGCACGCCCACCAGGGGCGAAGCTCTGCCCACCAGGGGGTGATGCTCTGCCCATCCTGGGCGTCGCCATGTTGCGACCAGAGCCACTCTAGCGCCTGGGGCAGAGGCCACAGAGCCATCCCCAGCGCCCGGGCCATCTTTGCTCCAATGGAGCCTTGGCTGCGGGAGGGGAAGAGAGAGACAGAGAGGAAAGCGCGGCGGAGGGGTGGAGAAGCAAATGGGCGCTTCTCCTGTGTGCCCTGGCCGGGAATCGAACCCGGGTCCTCCGCACGCTAGGCCGACGCTCTACCGCTGAGCCAACCGGCCAGGGCCAGGAATTAATGTTTATTGAGTGCCAGCTGCATGCCACTGTCTGGGCAACTTGCTAGAGAAACAAAGATGCTCAGAGTCAGAGCATACGTCAGACTATGGCTCTCCTCGGCCCCAAATCTTCCCGTGGCTCCCCTTCTCATTTGGAGTCAAAGTCCTTGCAGTGGCCGCCAAACCCACATGACCTGCCCCTGCTTAGATCCTCCATAGCGTCACCTCCTTGACTCCTCAGCTATGCTGGCCTTTTCATTGCTCCTCGAACAGGCTGTAATAGTTTCCCAGGGTGGCAGTAACAGATTACTGTAATCGAGGAGCTTAAACCAAGATGAATGTATTCCCTCACAATTATGAAGGCTGGAGTTCTGAAATCAAGGTATCAGCGGGGCCATGTTCTTTCAGAAGGCTCCAGGGAGAACCTGTTCCAGGCTTTTCACTTAACTCCTGCTGACAGCTGGCCACCCAGGGCATTCCTTGGCCTATGGATGCATCACCGTTGTCACACATGCCATCCCTGTCTTTCCTTGGATGTCTCTGTCTCTCTGTGTCTCTTTTTCTCTTTTTATAAGGACACCATTTATTGATATATTGGATTAAGGGAATACACTATTCAGGTATGACTTCATCTTAACTAATTATATCTGCAATGACCCTATTTCCAAATAAGGTCACATTCACAGATACTAGGGGTTAGGACTTTGACCTATCCTTCACCAAATTTGAAACTGACTAGAAGTCAGAACCAAGGATAAGATCCCAAAGGCTTCAGAGCCTAAGAAACCAATCTGGGTAAGGAGAGAAATAATTCCCATACATACCTAGTACTGAACATTAGAGTTCATCTAAACAAGGATAGAGTTGAGGTTCAATATGCAAGACAATTCATGTATAACTGATATTTACATATATTTTAATGTGCTCCAAATTCATGTGTGTCTTTATATATCGAGAGAAAATTGAGGTTATTCATGTTTATAATATTATTTTAATAAAGAATCATAATTTTCACACACACACACAAAGGCTAGAAGTGATCAAATGATGAGCCTCAAATTTCTTCTTGCTTTTATTTATATCTAAGCTGATTCTAATCACCAAGCTGAGCAAGCACCTTTACTGATGGGAGCTCCTAAAATTACAGGCCATTTTCTTTTTCTCAAGACTGGATGATACAGACCGAACCTGAAACGGGTGGCCGCCCTTTTCCTCACACACCTAATAGCTTCAACATCCTCCGTCCACCGATGTTTTTAGAATGGGTATAGAGACACTGGTGGTCTGCTACGCAACATTCATCTTCCTCTCCCCTGACAGGCCCCAATTTTCATTTGGGTTTACCCCTCCCCCACAGTGTAGCAGCCACACTGTGAGAGATCCGGGCGATCAGTCTAAACCAATCATGCTATAGAAAAGTCAGTCCATTTTCCTTGATCATGATGGGCGCAGGAGTAAGCCAAGGAGAACACACTTCCCTGAAGAAATGTGCTTAGAAAATTGGGGTCAATGAACTATGCAACATTCCTTGAGGTTATAGGACAGGACCCCATTATCACACAGGGCAAGGAGTCCAAAAATCTGGATACAAACCTTGACTCTCACACCCTGGAAAAGACAACTTACCTTTCTAAGTAAACCTCTGTCTTCTCCTCTGAGAATAATAAAAGTTCCTATCTTACAAGGGTATTGCTATCATCACATTAGCTAACATATTCATTTAACTAACATTTACTAAGTGTCTACTATGTGCCAGCAACCATTTATTCTGCACTCTGAGGATAAAACAGGTAATAGAATAGACAGATATGCCCTATCCTCATGGGGCTTAAATTCTAAAAGATTTTAATAAATGTTAGCTATTGATCCTGGGAATAATAGTTATGGCAATACTATGATTCATGTTTCTCATTAATGGAAATCTATTTCTCAATTAGTAAGAATGCAATTTCAATTTTAAAGGAAGTGGGCCCTCTAACTTATCTGTCTCCCAAATATAGACCTCAACCAAGAACTCTTTATACTTGTGCACTGCTTTGGGTTACATCATAAAACTAAAGATTTCCCTGTGATATCTGAATTTAATTCAAGAAAAAGATCTGATTTCAGCAGCTTTTAGTCCAGACTTTAGAAAAAAAATTAATTATGCATGCATTCAACTAGCAATGCACAAAGTTGATAATTTAGGCAGTTCTGCAATTGGATTGAAATTTTACAGCTAATTTAAAGTACTCTACGCTACTGACTTCAGACTTGAGGTTATAGAGCTGAAATTAGCCTGGATAAGAGCAATTACTCAGCACTTTCAGCGCACATGGCCTTGACTGACTTTTAGGCACAGTGAAGCCACTGTTCGCACCCAACCATCGCTGGCTGGATGTGGAGACCCCCAGGGGTGCATGTGTGCCAGGCTGGGTTTGTTTTGTGTTCTCTGAAGCAAGGCTGGGTCTTAGTTAGCCTTGTCTTCCCCAGCCTGACAAAAGTCACAGCATACTCCATAAACAAATGAAGTCAGTCCTAGTGGAAAGGTTACAGTGACTTACGGCTTTGTGACTTTAGGCAAGCTCCTTAACTTCTTTGAACCTGCTTCCTTTAAGAAATGGAAATAATAACAATTCCTTCAAGGCAGTTGTGAAGAACTAGCGATAATGCGTATAAAGGATCTGGCACATACTAGGTGCTCAATAAATATAGCTCCTCGTCTTATTCAGTGTGGCAGTTTTAAAACACGGACAAAAGATTCTTAGATACACCTCCCTTAGAAGTGGGTTCATGTCTCCTCCTCCTGGATTTTAGCAGACTTGTGACTCTTCTGAGCATGGTGGGAGTGATGCTATGTGACCCCCTAAGACTAAGTGATAAAAGGCCATGCAGCTGTTACCTGGGTTCTCTTTGTGGGGGGGGGGTGTCTCAGGATGATCCCTTTCAAAATCTGGCTGCGCTATAAGAAGTAAAACCACATGGAAAGACTGTGTGTCAGTCCCCTGGTCAATGATCTCAGCTAAGTTCAACCTTTGAGTCAACCCAACCTGTCAAATGTTCCCAAATCAGAGCGCAGGACAAGCCATCCCTGCTCTGACCTATCTGATTTCCTGACCCACAGAGTCCCTGAGCATAATAAAATGGTGGTTGTTTCACCATTAAGCTTGGGATCATTTGTCACAAGCAATAAGTAAATGAAATACTTGGTAGGTATTATTCATTCACTCAATATTCACTGGGGTCTTCTAGGCACAAAGTAATGCAGTACCCTTTGGAGAGCCTCAAGAAGTATTCAGGCTAGTGGAGAAATATAATTGTAAACAGCTAGTGGTGCGCAGGTAAATGTTTAATAAACACCAGGGGCTGGAGAAGGCCTTCCCTTATAGTGTTAGCCAATTCCATGGTGTACATTCTCCTATCATCGTCAATTTCCAGCTACTAACACGAAGTAAGCCAGCTTGAAGAATTCCTGAGAACTTAGCATCAGCTCTGGTTGAGCCAGTACCAGCCAGCTCCCGCACATCACTGCCAGAGGAACACAGTCTGGGGACAGAAGTGCTTTGAAAAAGGCAGCAAATGTGTCAGAGGCAAGGGAGATTCCAGGTGGTCGAGGTAATGGTGGCCATTTAAGTCCAAAACTCCCAATATTGCCTCCAGGAAACAATAAAGAACAAGAAGAACAAATAAAATGTACACTTTCAATATAACTGGAAGGCAGAGACTTCCCAAACCTCAAATTATCAGGAAGTAGAAAAACAAACTCTAAATCTCAGTGAAAGCAAGTGTTGAAAACAAGAGCAATTTGGGGGGGGGGGAAGTGTGTAGAGGAGTGGGAAGCCAGTGGCAGGTGTAAAGCTGATCTAAAATAACCCTAATCCCCCAAAAAAACAGAAACAAAAACGTCCACCCTAAGTAAGAAAACCCTAGAAACAAATCGTGGTGGGTCTGATCACTTACTACAGGGAATGGATTTCTAAGGAGAGGGTGCAGGGAGTCAGGTGATGCTTGGGTGAGAGGGAGAGAGGGTTCATGGAAAAGAGAGGTGCCTTTGGAAGCCACATAATGAAGAGGAAAAAACACAAGAAGGAATCTAGAATTCTGCAAGACAAAAAGAAAACTGGAAAACAAAAGGGCACGCAGTACTCTGCCTCTCACCTTTCCCCATAAAAGAAAAAATGTCCGGGACAGCGGCTGAGTCTCCCAGAGTCAACACTGTCCCATCTGCACAGGAGGCTGTGTCCAGATCTAAACTTGCACAGGTCCATTTTTAAAATACAGCATGACTTGTAGGAAGTGTAGGCTTCCTCATAACGCATAGCATCTTGCAATTGTGTGGGTTTCTCTGAGAGCAGAGTTTATCTGAGGGCAGAGGGACAATCCAGGAAGGGAGCCGGGAGGGACGGATGGGCAAGAAGACAGAGTGGATACAGGGCTGGCTGTTGAGCTGGTCACTGCTTTGGGCAACTGAGGAACCACAGAAGCGTCCCTCTGAAGGAGGGAGGCTAAAGCATCTAGAGTGTGCTGGTCCAGTTCCTCTGAGAAGCAGGTGCCAGAACAGGATTAGATGTGTGAGAGATTTAACAGGGAAAGCACCTCTGAGAGGAAACGGGCCTAAAGGGTTTTAGGTCAGCACACTGACAGAGTCCCCCTCATGGCCCCAGTGCACTTCTCTGGGTCCCTGTGTCTAGGACACACGGCCTCATAGGGCAGTTATGAAAACGCACTTCTGCCATCCTCAGGAGCGGCAAGCGTAATTGACCACAACTCCAGCTGAGGCCTGCTGAAAGCCATCACCACCTGCGGTGCCTCCTGTGGACTGCTCCCAGCTGATACTGAGCTGAGCAAGGACACTAAAGCAGGCCCAATCCTGGGAGACACAGGATCAGGGCAAAAAAAGTGCCAGCTCCCTTCCCAACTGGACCCCCACCACATTGGGTCCTGGATAGAACCATTATTTCCACTCCTTTAGTTTATACACGTGAGACTCTGCCCAACAAGACATGGAACTTTCTGAGGTTTATCATTAGACGGTGAGCAAACGGCCCTGGTGGAATGTGTTATAGCTGGTAGAATGTATTAGTGTGGTGAGTAGTGTCCCTCCAAAATTCATGTCTACCTGGAACCTTAGGCTGTGACTTTATTTGGAGATAAGGTCTTTGCAGATATAATTAGTTAAGGATCTTGAGATGACAGAATCCTGGATTTAGGGTGATTCTAAGTCTAATGACTGGTGTCGTTCTGAGAAGAGATAGACACACAGAGAAGAAAGCCATGTGAAGAAGAGAGGGAGAGTGGAGGGATGCAGCCAGCAGCCAGGAACCACGAGAATCTGGAAGATGACACAGGGAAGGACCTCCTGTCTGGGCTTCACAGGGAGTATGGCCCTGCTGATACCTCAGTTTTGGACTTCCAGACCCCAAAACTGTTCTGTTGTTTTAAGCCACCCTGTTTGTGATCATCTGATAAGGAGGTCCTAGGAAACTAAAAGACTAATAAACTAGAATTAGTAAAATAAGATAGTAAATTAATAAAAATAAAATAATAATTGAATAAATCTATGTCCATTGAAAGTATAGAACTCACAGAGTTGGAGGAAAGAAAGCTGAATCAGAAAAATCAGGGACTCTTGGGATTGAAATGCATGAGAGCCGTGCCTCTCATCCCCTAGCAAACCTCTAGACAAGAGCTCATTCAGCTTCTGCTTGAATACCTCCAGTGACGGGGAACTTACTACCTCAAGAGGAAGCTTCTTTGTTTCTGGCAGCTCCAACAGTGAAAGACCTCCTTGCAGGGACCTTCCTGTAGCTGTCTCCCTATGACATATGCCGCCCTGTGATTTCTCGGATTGCCATCCAATCTTTGTTCTCTGGGATCCAGCATGTTCCTGAGGTATACCTTCTACTAAATCTCCTTTCTGCAGGCTACTCAGCCCAGTTCTTTTAAGGAGTAATGTAACTTACTCTAATTACAACAATGAACCAGAATATGCAAATTATCTTATCAGCTGTACTCCATAAAGACAATCTTTCTCTGATTAGCATATTGCTCTGTCTCTATTTTCATCAGGGATTCACAGAACTGGCACACCCAGAGCTTCTAGCAACCACAGGGCATTTTGGGACAGCCACTGAGGCTGGGAGGGCACATCAGGACAAGTTTAGGAGGTAAGAACTGAAGAGTGGTCCCTTCATTTCACATATATCTAAGGAGCAACCCCCAAGTGTCAAAGCCTGGGGTTGAGGGGGATAAGGAGGCTGAGGTGAGGTTAGGGAGGCTTTGCAGGGAGAGAATGAGAATAATGGTCATCAAGTTACTCCAGAGCAACAGGGTGGGAGACAGAGCCGGAAATGAGACCTAGAACTCAACTCAGCTCAGCAGACTGTTACTCTCTAGCTGAGACAAAGGAAAGGCACACACTGATACCAGAGGCGTGACTGCCTCCTGTGGTAGAATCAGGGCAGGCTTCCAGAAGGAGGTGCCTACAGGTTGGTCTTTAAGTCAGACACAACGATCAAAAACAAAAAGAACAGAGCAAGCAGAGGAATTGCCTAAACAAAGCAAGATGATGTGACCCTTCAGGTCACGTTCGCGAATGACAGGTCCAGTGTGACTGCCATAGAGGAGTATGCGTGTTTTCACAAGAGGAAGAGACGAGGGGACAAGGTGAAGTAAAAGATGCTCTTCTTAGACTGGGTACAGGTTTCCTCTCTGCAGCTAAGACAGGAATTTCAGGTGCATTGATAGTGGCTCTTAAACTTTCCTGTGCATTAGTAATCATCTGTGCAGTGTGCTTAACATGTAGACAAGGTGCCAGCCTTGCCACACTGTGCCCTGGCACCCAACTCCCTTGCACACCCCATCATGCCCCCCATTCTAATTCTGTGTGTTGGAGTTGAGCTGGTTTTCTGCATCATAAATAAGCTCCGACAATGATTCCAAGACGGGAGGTGGCAAACCTCACCAAGGAAGGGCTTCCCACCTTCCGTCATTATGAAAAACGGCGTGGGTGGCATGACAACATATTAGGTTATGCCAGAAATACCGGCAATTTAAGTTCAGATGAAGAGATACACTGGGGAAAGAGAACCAGTTTCAATTCTCCATCAAGGTACTTGGCGAAAATGAAAGGCCAAGAATTTATCGGATATTACTTCTGTGGCACAGCAATGACTTGTGGGGCTGCCTAGCCTTCTTCCTGAACCTCAGAGGTGCCTGTAACTTGCAAAGAGAGGCCCTCTGGTCATTTCAGGGTGAGCACAGGGTTTGGCCCCGAGATTTCTCAGGAAATTGAAGCACAACCTTGCAGAGAAGTCATTCCCTCAGAAAGGAGCTACAGGGATTTAAACAGACATTTCATTTTGTTTATGAAAAGCAAAAGGAATTTTGGCTCTGGCCAGGTGGCTAGGTAGATCGAGAGCACCATCCCGGCACACTAAGGCATGGGTTGGATCCCCAGTGAGAGGGCACAAATTAGAAGCAACCAATGAGAGCACAACTAAATGAAACAACTAAGTGGAGCAATGACCTGATGCTTCTCTCTCCCCTCTCCCTTCTCTCTCTCTCTCTCTTCCTCTCTTTTCTTTCTTTCTTTCTTTCTTTATCCTTCCTTCCTTCCTTCCTTCCTTCCTTCCTTCCTTCCTTCCTTCCTTCCTTCCTTCCTTCCTTCCCTCCCTCCCTCCTTCCACCCACCCTATCCTCCCTTCCTCCCTCCCTCCCTCCCTTCCTTCCTTCCATCCACCTTCCCTCCCTCCCTCCCTCCCTCCTCCCTTCCTTTTTTTCTTTCTTTCTCCCTTCCTCTCTCTATCTCAAATCAATGGAAAATTTTTTTTTTTAAATCAAAAAGAATTTTGAAAGCAAATAGTAATAATAACAATAATTTCAGAAGCAAAGCATCTTAGGAGTAGAAGATCCTTTGGGCCAATCCACCAACCGATGCTAAAATATCTCCTTCCAACACCTAGCTCAGAGTTGCCCATAAATACAGAGTCACTGGGTCTGGTGGTGAGGGAAGTTTGGAAACAATGACCTAGCTCACCTGGATTCCACAGCTGCAAGAACAGGGTGCTCCTTCCCTTCAAAGGGGACTCATCCCAACTGTGAAGAGCTTGACCATGAAAAACATCTAACCCTGAAATAAAAATTTCCTTTGGTGTCAAATGCTCCAAACTTCCAGCCTCTGCACTGACTCAGGCAAGTCCAATCCTGCTGCCAGTAGGAAGGCAAAAGTCACACTCAGGAATGAGCCTGACTCTGCACACACTGAACATCAAAGGCGAAGACCCATTCGGCCACTTTGAGAACTTTTACACCACACTTGTCTTGTGTTCCCTCAATCCTGTTTCCTAAGGAAAGGGTGACAGTAATGATGTTACTATAAATTATTTATTAAGTGCTTACTGTGGTTGGCAGAAATAACACTCACACACACATCCCAAGGATGTTCACATCCTCATCCCTAGAACCTGTGAATATGTAATTAGGTTCAATGGCAAAGGAGTCAGGTTACAGATAAAATTAAGGTTGCTAATCAGCTGACCTGAAAGTCGGGGGATTATCCTAGATTTTCAGAGTGGCCCCCATGTAATCACAAGGCTCTTCAACTGGAAGAGTGTCAGAGTAATGTGACTTTACTATGAGACAGACTTAACTGGTCCTTACTGCTTTTGGTGATGGAAGGGGGACCATGAACCAAGGACCATAGGCAAGAAACCAGATTTGCCCCTAGAGCCTCCAGAAGGAACGCAGCCGGCTGACAGCCCAGTTTCATTCCGCCAAGACCACGCTAGACTTCTGACCTCCAGAATGGCACGATAACAAATCTGGGTTGTCTTAAACTATTAAGTTTGGGGCAATTTATGACAGCTGCAATAGAAATCTAATACACTTACTAATATGCCAGATGATGAACTGGATAATGCACATTAGTAACCCATGTAGTAACATAACGACAAAAGAATAAATACTGGCCCTGGCCGGTTGGCTCAGCAGTAGAGCGTCGGCCTGGCGTGCGGGGGACCCGGGTTCGATTCCCAGCCAGGGCACATAGGAGAGGCGCCCATTTGCTTCTCCACACCCCCCTCCTTCCTCTCTGTCTCTCTCTTCCCCTCCCGCAGCCAAGGCTCCATTGGAGCAAGGATGGCCTGGGTGCTGGGGATGGCTCCTTGGCCTCTGCCCCAGGCGCTAGAGTGGCTCTGGTCGCGGCAGAGCGACGCCCCAGAGGGGCAGAGCATCGCCCCCTGGTGGGCAGAGCATCGCCCCTGGTGGGCGTGCCAGGTGGATCCCGGTCGGGCGCATGTGGGAGTCTGTCTGACTGTCTCTCCTTGTTTCCAGCTTCAGAAAAATACAAAAAAAAAAAAGAATAAATACTATTATCATTCCTGTTTTGACATACGAGTAAACAGAGGCTTTAAGACTTGCCGGGGTCATGCAGACAGAAGTGGTGGCACCTGGATTCAAACCCAGGTCTGTTGTCTCCAAAACCCTTTATGAGGAAGGGTGCAGAGGAAAATGAGGAGCTAAAAGTAAGATTACAAAACGGGAGCAGAGAGATGAAAAGACCGGGAAAGAAAGACCCAGAACAAAACACAAAATGACTCTACGGAGTTACCAAAGGGTGTTCTAGATTAATGAGAAATGCTCACAGTTCAGTTCTAATGACAGACTCAACATGCCTGAGCTGTGGCACAGTGGATAAAGCGTTGCCTTGGAACGCTAAGGTCGCCAGTTCAAAACCCTGGGCTGGCCTGGTCAAGGCAATATGGGGGTTGATGCTTCCTGCTCCCCTTCTTCTCTCTCTCTCTGTCCTCTCTTTAAAATAAATTAAAAAATAAAGTCTTAAACAACAATAACAACAAAACAAAGACAAGTGTATTGCCTGAGCTGTGAGCACACTTGGAGATAATCCAGCTCAAACACTCCAGGTTAAAGTAGGGAGAATGAGGCCTGAAGAAGGGAAGTGACTTGCTCAAAGGAACAGAGAGGCCAGACCGAGATGGAGCCGGGAGCCATGGCCCCATTCCCTATTAGGGCCGGCTCCTAAGCACCCTTCACCTTTCCTTTTCTCCTTCCAGAAGAGTCCGTGCTGGCCCATGGCGCTCAGAGGAGTGGCAGCTCTGTCTGGGACACAGTGATGGAGGTGGCTCAGAGCCCTGGGCCTATGATGTCTCAAAGCAGTGCCCTCCTCTGGCAGGGTGTCTCACTCCTAGACACCCGGAAATCAGGACAGAAACAGGCCGTATTCATCCAAACCAGACACTGTGTGTGCTGACACCTGTCGCCGCCTTGCACATTTCCATTCACCTGTACCACCACACCCAAGATGGCAGCGGCCAGGAGACTGGCATTCCCCTGGAATGCACTTCCGGAGCCAGCACTGTTCCGCTTGGTCCTCTCCCAGGGAGCGGAGGGACAGCACACCCTGCAGTGACACACTTTCCTACGAAACAACTGAATTAGCCTGGCATCAATTTAAGCCTTGTATCTAATCATCCACCATTCCTCTCACACATACACATGCAGAGAAAACACTTTTCGAACACAAGACCGATTTATGACGGTTCAAGAAAACCCTGTTCCCACACTCTGCTTTAGAGAGAGCCTCACCGTTGCCCCTCCCCCACCCAGGAGCCCATCCCGAGGTTCAGGGGCCACTTACAGTGTCAGTATCTCCCTTGCCAGTAGCTCCCTCTGAGGGTCCCAGTGGTCTTGTTAAAACAGCCGTGCCTTGGGAGGCCTGATGCTCAGGGGCCTGCCTATCCGAACCAGGAGAACCCCCCCCCCCCCCGCAGTTCCTCCATCCCCACCAGACAAAGCACCATAATGGACGGCGGGGTGTGGCCCCTTCCATCGCCTGCGTCAGTCAGCTTGGAGCTCCCTGAATCTTACCCCTGTTCTTTGGTGGTCTCCTCATTTGCATTAAAAAGGGATTCTGACTAAATCCCACTAATTTCAATATTTTAGACTTCCATTTTACATGAATAATTTCTAAAGGTTTGAACTCTTGAAAACACAAGCAAGTGTACAGAAAACATTTAACCATTTGACAGTAATAGCTTCTGAACAGCCAGAAGTCCCCTTGCTAAGAAAAGAACCAGGGCCTTGTTCATCTTTGAATGTTCTGCACCTCCAGCCCCCAATGGGTGCCGAGTAATACATGTGAGACTGAATTTAACCCCCCAACCTTATCCGGTCCTAGGAATAGAGTTATGAACACTATTAGTCATGGCCCCAATGGGTACCCGAGTAATACATGTGAGACTGAATTTAACCCCCCAACCTTATCCGGTCCTAGGAATAGAGTTATGGACACTATTAGTCATGGCCCCAATGGGTACCCGAGTAATACATGTGAGACTGAATTTAACCCCCCAACCTTATCCGGTCCTAGGAATAGAGTTATGGACACTATTAGTCATGGACCCCATGCATCTTGTCCACTATTTCACATACAGGGTGTGGCAAAGTAGGTTTACAGTTGTTTGTAGGAAAATACAATAATTAATAACAATACAAGATTAAACTCTGTTTTGCGAATAACAACTGTGAACCTACTTTTGGCCCACCCTGCAGTTGCTGAGCACCCAACACTGAGTTATCCTGTCCGCAGGAGCAGGTTACTCTTGTTTTCTCCTCCTCCTGCAAGGCTCCACTCAGAAACCATCCTATGTGCACCCTGCTGCCAGTCGGAATCCACCAGTCCTGAAGTGATACTGAAGGAACGCAAACATATTCCAGAACAGTCCTACCATATTCCAGATATTGAGCATACAGGGGCTGTGAGGTGGGGTGTGGCGTGTCGTGAACAGACAAGGATCATTCTAGACTTCGAGCAAACTATGCTCTGGGAACCCAGAGCAAAGAGAAGTCTATCCCAATAGAGAAGAGGGAGGACAGGAAGACATCCTAGAAGGCTTCCTGGAGGAGATTCCATCTGAGCAGAGTGGGAGAGTAGGTGATATGCAGGCTATGGGAGGTGGGAGAAACCCCACTGTGGAGGCTCAGAGATCGTGAGACAGGGCAGGGTGCCTGGGAGAACCACTAGCAGATCATTGTGTCTGATACCTGGGATTTGGAGTAAGCTATTAACAGACTGAGTTCCTAAAAATTTTGGTGCCTCAGTTTTCTCCTATGTGAAATGGGGATAATAAGGTCTACCTCCTCAGTGATTCTCATACCTTAGCACACATAAGAATAACCTGGAGACCTTATTAAAATGCAGATTCCTGGGCTTCCCAACTGTCCCCTCCACACAAACAGAATTGGTAGGTCTGGAATGGGACCCAAGGATTTGTGTTGCAACACAAACACGCACACATACCCACACACACTCCACACACCCCTACATACCACATACACCACACACACACACAGAGCACACAGGTACATCTGATGAGAGGGTTGTCTATGGATCTGTAAAACATCAACTGAGTTACTGTAAGACTTAATCCAATGTAAATAAAGTGACTAGCATGCACCTGACACGTCGCTGGTGCTCAGTCAGTCAGTTCCCAGTTCCCCTTTCCTCTTCATTTCTGAAAATCCCTGCACCAATTTAACCAGAGACTCCCTTCTGCCTTCATTTTAGTTGGAGCTACTTTTATATGTTTGTGTATTTGTTTCTGTGTCTGCTTTCCCCAACAAGACCTGAGCCCTGAAGGGAAGAGACCAAATTAGCACCCTCAGCATCTGGGGAGGCCCTGGCCAGGTAAGTGTTTTGTGAATGAAAGGTGAGGAGGAACACAGTACTGTCCCACAGCTCCTCAGCTTGGCGAGGTGTTAACCGTCAGTAAGTGGGTTGATGGGCGGGAGGGACTCCAATGGCCGCACCCAAGGGGAGAAGGAGGACGAACTGAGGAGTCAAAAGAATGAAATCCATCAAGAAGGAGGGCTCCTCCAGCACGGCTTCTTCCCACTTACGGCAGCGCTGGGAACAGTTCTGCTTCCCGGGCACATTAAGTACACGCTGCTTGACCACTCAACAAGTACTTTATGACATTTCCCGACTCTCAGACCAGAATAATATTAATGAAAGTTTCATGCCCTGATAAATAGTTCATCAGGAACCAAGGAAGGCGATGGCCCCACCCTCCTCCCAGTGAGCCAGGCTGGCACCCCCAAAGCCTCTTTCTGGGCCTTCTCAATCTTCACGTCCAATTAGCCAGCAAAGCCCACTGCCTCCACCATCTGCTCCCACCCCTCCACTCTCCTGCCCCAGCCCTAATGCAGACCCCACAGCTCGCAGCAGGACCAGGGCCACAGGCTTCTCAGCAGTCCGCTCGCCTCTCCCAGGGCATCCCCACCCTGCCCCAGCAACCTCCCTGCGGCACAGCTGAGCGCTCACCGCACCCCTGCCCCAGCCTGCACAGGCTCCTCAGCAGTCTGCCCGCCTCTCCCAGGGCATCCCCACACTGCCCCAGCAACCTCCCTGCGGCACAGCTGAGCACTCACCGCACCCCTGCCCCAGCCTGCACAGGCTCCTCAGCAGTCCGCTCGCCTCTCCCAGGGCATCCCCACACTGCCCCAGCAACCTCCCTGCGGCACAGCTGAGCGCTCACCGCACCCCTGCCCCAGCCTGCACAGGCTCCTCAGCAGTCCGCTCGCCTCTCCCAGGGCATCCCCACCCTGCCCCAGCAACCTCCCTGCGGCACAGCTGAGCGCTCACCGCACCCCTGCCCCAGCCTGCACAGGCTCCTCAGCAGTCTGCCTGCCTCTCCCAGGGCATCCCCACACTGCCCCAGCAACCTCCCTGTGGCACAGCTGAGCGCTCACCGCACCCCTGCCCCAGCCTGCACAGGCTCCCCACGGCTCAGAAGCAAGTGCAGAGATTCCACCTGACATGCACACTCCTCTGAGAGCTGGTCTGACCTAAGTTTCTCCCTCATCACTCACTGTTCCCACGCCTTCATCCTTTCCCCCAGCCCAGTGTTTTTGAAATGTAGATCCTGCCCTATGAGTGAGGCATCGAATTAACTTACAGGTGCTGACCAGGAATTTTTAATAAAACCGAAGAGAATACAAACTACTAGAGTGCATAGAAAGTTTTCATTTGATGAAAATTCTGTTTTAGACGTGTGTATGTGTATGTGTGTGTAGGTGTGAATGTACCGTATCACACTATAGAATACACATCTTCCATGAATCAGTCAGAAAGATTTGAAAAGTGCTGGTTCAAGCCAAATGGAACTCCGTTTCTCTTCTGTGTTCTGTGCTCACGGACCTCTCACAGGAGTCCTTCCTCCTGTGTCTCCTCCTCCCTCCAGCCAGCCACCTCCCTCCACCCAGATCTCACCCGCTCACCAGGCTGTGTCAGCTGGTTTCCCTCAGAAGCAGACCCTGGGATGCGGACGTCTGTTTGGGAGGTGACCCCAGAAGCAGCAGTAAGGAAACGGAGAAGGAGACAGAAAAGGCACTGGAACCACGCTGGCTGCTCTGTTAAGCAGGTTATCGCTGTGGGACCCTCGACTCAATCTGCTGCGGACTCGGGGTGGAGAGTCCAGGGCTGGGATGTTCACCCACTGACTCCCGCCAATCAGCGTAGCAAGCTCCTGACAGATGGGGGTGTCAGGGCAGTGTGGGGAGCACAGTGAGTGCCCAAAGGCCATGGGTGGTAGAGCGACAGTGACAGACTGAAAACCAACCCATCTTACATACATACGTGCACACACACACGCAGGTACATGCACACACATGCATATATGCACACATGCATACACGCACACACACAGGAGCATCTTAATTCTAGTTGTGTTGTGGACATTTCTTCTTCTATCTTTGTTCCTGAAATTCCATGATATAAAGAATTCAATAGAGCAGAGACCCCCTCCGCCTCTTAGTTGGAGCCCCTTTTCATACTATTTCCGCATCTGCTTCCTACAAGAAGACTGTGAGCTCCTTAAGGGGAAGGACCAAATCAGCTCAGTCCCTATGCCCTCTTCTTCCCCGAGAGAACGCCCATATTTTCGTTGGGGAACACCCCCACTCCACTCTCAGTCCACGTGAGCCAGTGTATCCCTGTGGTCCCAGTGACGGGCAGAGAGGGGCACTGACTCTACCAGGTCCACTTAGGCTCAACCTGGGGACTGTGTTGGTCCCGTTGCTTTTTTGCTGGGGTTGCTGAGAGCTCCTGGCTGCCATCTTCCCCCCAAGAGGGGAAAGGCTACAAGAGAATGCAGCCAAGGAGGGGAAAAGAGACTACGCCCCGGTGCCGTCACTGTCGGAGCCTCTGGAGCCAGCCTTCCTCAAAGCCTCTGAATGATTCCATTCCCAGCCGATCGATTCCGTCTTCCCCTGAAGTCAGCAGGAACTGAGCTTCTGTCGCTTGTAATCCCGAGTCCCATCCCATGCAGCCTGCCTTGTGTCTCTCTCACCTCCAGGGGATGGACAGATGTCCCCTAGACAACAGGGCACATGATCCATCTTACACCCAGTAAGGCAGAGAAGGGATCTAGGGAGAGTAGGGGTGAGGTTGTCACACAAACACATTTCCCAGGCCGCTGCAGTTCCCAGCCAGAAGCAGACATAGACACATGGTCAATGACCTAGTCAAAACCACAACCTCAAAAACAGAGGTAGTGGACACTTACAGACACAGAGTGTGCGCAGCAAAGAGCAGAAAGGATGAAACTGTGGGAATGGGGGCCAGCAACTGAAACGTGTCTGGGTCCCCTGGGTCAGTCTGAAAGGAGTCCTGGGTTCCAGCACAGGGACCTCGGAACTGGCCGGCATATTAACCCAGATCAGCTCCAGAAAGGCCCCTAGAAACACAGTCTGGCAGAGCTAGAGGACTCAGGAACATCTTGTCCAACTCTGAGGGGTGGCAGGGACTGGTCTAATGTCACCTGAGCTGGTGACATCACTGAGGCTCGAAGCTGGGCAGGTGGTCTTCCCACTGCACAGGGAAGAAGGCAGAAGGTAGTCTAGTTCATTCCATTATGTCGTCGGACTGCTGGAGGGCTACCCTGAGCCTTCAGCCTTTCCCTCCGCCACCAACCACCCTCACTGGATCTTCTCCAGTGTTTCAGAGACCATCGGGAACTGAGTCCCCCCACCCCAGGCCCTGAATGTCCCTGTGTGTATGAAAGCCATGTTCCCCAGCCCTGACTTGGATGAGGCACAGTGTGGACAGGACATTTCTAGTTGACGTGAGTACAGTTCCTGTGGGAGGTTCCTGTACTGCCACCAAACACATGCATTTAACACTACAGAACTCAGTTACAACAACAGCAATAATAAGGATAGCAGCTGAGACAGGGTTACTTCGTGCTTCCTGTGTGCCAGGCACAGTTCAAATGCTGTACATAGACGACCTCATGTAATCCTCGCACCAACTCTGTGGAGCGGGTACTACTGTCATCTTACAGATGAGGAAGAAGAATCAGAGAAAGATTGAGTAGCTGGCCCAGGGTTACCCATATAGCAAAAGGCAGGCCAAGGTGAACATAGGCGGTCTGGCTCCAAGAGCCCTGCCGAGGACCACTGTGCGACATTTATTCTGTGCAGAAAAGGGTGAACGGAGCAGGCCTGAGACTTGTCCTGTGAAAGGCCTGCTCATGACATTGGCCATTGGCTGGAGCCCAAGAGCTTGGGTTTCGGGAGGGTTCCCACCATTCTTCGATACGAGTGGTTCACTGCGCCTAAACTGTGCAAATACGTGGCGCATACTAGACATTCTAAAGTCTTCTGAGAGTTTAGTTAGTAATTTCGGTATGTGTTAAGCAGAGGGTGTCTAGTAGACCAGCCCCTGGTAAAAACCCTGGGCAACGAGCTTCCCCAGCAGACATTCCACACGTGTTGTCGCTATTTATTGCTGGAGAATTAAGCGTGTCCTGTGTGGTCCCACAGGAGAGGCTCTTGGAAGCACGCACCCGGTTTTCTCGGAACTTGACCCCGTGTGCCTTTGCCCTTGGCTGGTTCTTCTTTTTCCCCTTCTACTATAATGACTCGTAGCTGTCCAAATGACTAGGTGCTGAGTCCTGCGTCCTCCTGGATGGACTGTTGAACCTGGCAGTGGTCCTGGGGACCCGATACATCCTCAAAAGACCTAAACCTAATCATCTGCAAACTCCTTATAGAAAGACATGGCTCAACTGGTCTTTGTTGACATTTTTCTCAGGCCCCTACTGTTATGTGACATGAGACAATTTCTCGGGATTATGATGTGCCTTAAAGTGGGTCATCCAGTAGTGGCTGGCACAGGGTCCCAAGGCTGGAAGGATTCTCAAAGGACTCTTGCCAAGAGGGACCTCCTGGCCTCATGGGAATCAGAGATAGGTCCTTAGCCATCAGTAATACCAGCAACATTGTCTTACTTACAGATAAACTGAGGCTCAGAATGGTTCTGTGACTTCCTCAAGGACTAGGAAGGAATTAGGTCCTTTGACTTCCTGTCCTGGGACCACCCATGATCTGTCCCAGAAAGGGACAAGCACAGCGACTAGAAGGGGTGGGAAGAACATTTTATTGCAATGTAAGGAATACTACCCCTCCTGTAATTGGGGATGCTCCTGAATGCACTGACCAGATACAGGCAAAGTGCTGGGGACGCTGCACATATCAGACACAGACCCTCTCTTATGGAGCTCGCATCTGTTTTATTTAAGGGACTGAGCTACCCATCAAGTAGAGGCTGGGTCACTGACTGCTGCGAATACCTGCCTTCTAGCACCTGACAAGGTAATTTTATGCTTACCTGATGTCAGACTAGCATCATCTCAGGCCTGCTATATTCTTTGTCTGACTCTTCCTTTCTGCTCAACCATTCTCCTCCAGAAAAGCCCAGCCCAGGAAATGTGCTGGTCACCAGCACAGAAGGTGTAGTGAGCTTTGGAAGCAGATGGCCCCAAGTTTGATCTCGGCTCTCCCCCATACCAGCTCTAGGATTCTGGCACATGCTGTAAGCCCTCTGATTCTTTGCTTCCTCATCTGCAAGTAACAGGGGTCTGGGAGACTGCATACAATCTGCACCTGGCCCTGTGCCTGTTACCTGGCAGGAGTACTAAAACTGTGCCCAACCCCCTCGATGCCCTGAGTGCTGGATGTGCCAGTTTTATGAATAGGCCACCTACTTTTCCTTCTTCACTCCACCAACAGGAGGGAGAACTAGGTTAATTCCATTGAGAAGAAATGCAAGAGGGTCATAAGGTCTCCAATCCCACCTTCTGTTCACATGTTAAATAAATGTAGACGTTATTACCCAAATCATGTTCAAACATTTGGCCTCATTACCTTTGGGTGCTGGCCACGGTATTAGGGGTTAGTAACTGAGAAGGAGATCCAGTTATTCAAGTATGACTTCTCTTATATAAGAATGAATATCATTCATACATTGTCCATGGTCAATTAAAATGTTAAATTTTCTTTTCTTCAAGCAGGTTCACAACAGGAGAGAAAACAGCCAATAGTTGTGGTACCGAAATATAGAACTATTTGTCTAAGTCCCCTTCTCCACTGTACCCTTGTATACATGTTTATAACCATGCAGAATATATGTCTACCATTTGAGAGTATTGTTAAAACGCATCTCCACGCTCCAATATCACCTTGGTGTGTGCCATGTTGTGGGGGGTATGATAATGGTACCCGAGAGCACCTCTCCAGGCCCAGTTCTGCCACCAGATAGCTCCTCCCCTGTCCCCTCTCTGGGCCTCCGTTTCCTTCTCTATAAAGGGATGGGTTTGGACTAGATCAGGGTGTTACTAAACCCAGCCTAATTAACATCATAGTCAATAGAGGAGCTTTTCAATATCCAAATTCCCAGGCCTCACCCTACCTACCTCTCGAGAGCAGGGTCTGGAAACCTGAATTTTTAGCAAGACAGGCTCGTTCCCCCCAGGCACTCAGACGCAGTCAGTCCAGCATCCAGCCAGCTGGACTAGACTGGCTTTACATTGCCTCCAGGGTTGACACTCCACGTTTTGGACAATCCCACAGAATTGATGCCTGGTAATAATCTTATTCCCCCATTTCTAGGTGTCTGAGTTATTTTCCACTTTCCTGAATATGCTCTTTGTAAAGGGGTCGTGCTGGCTATCGCTGTTTCTCATTCACCGGCACCCAGAGAAAACACAGAGCCCAATGGAAAGTTCACATCCTAAAGGTCCATTAAAAACTGATAGATGTCTCGGAATCCAGGTCAGTTTCAAAGGCAGATTTTTCCTGATTCATCTCTCAGTGACGACAGATCAGGGCTGGGTGGATTTGATTTAAATCTAGCTGATTTAACTTTCCCATCAGGAGGACTCAATTTGATCATTTTTTCCCCTACAAAAGATGTGCTCTTTACCCCCACCCCCCGCCCCAGAAATATAACCTTAAAGCCTCCTTCACAGCTCAGAGACAAATGTAACTTTCTTCTTTGTTTTAAAAAAATAAAACAGTGGTTTTATTAGCATCCAAGCATCCTTGAATGTCATAGAACCTCAACATGGCCTGGGTTTTCTTTTCCCCAAAACTAACTGGAGCAGTGGATACAAACAGTGGCAAAAGGAGGAAAATGCTTTCCCTGCAATTCGAAGCTCAGAGACTAAGGTCCCTTAGAAATAAGACTCTCGGGGTTTTTGTGTGTGTGTGTTTTTTAAAGTTTTTCCATTGATTGAGAGAGAGAGAGAGATTAAGGTGGAGGAGGAAGAAGGAGAAAGAGAGAAAAGCATCAACTCGCTGTTCCACTTGGTTGTTTCATTTACACTGCTCACAAAAATTGGGGGATATTTTATAGCTTCATATTCATTTTGCAAATATCCCCTGAGTCCTGTGAGCAGTATAGTTGTGTACTCATTGGTTCTTGAACATGCCCTGGCAGGGGATCAAACCCATGACCTTGGTGCACCAGGACGACACTTTATCCACTGAGCTACCCGAGACTCTGTTTTAAAACACTGCAACAACTAAAAAAAAATATGAATATATTTGTGCCTACAGGAAAAACAGACTGAGAAAAATAGACCTGACGGGGTGGCAGGATTAATGATTTTCTTCTCTATTTTCCAAAACAGTGCCGTGTTGTTTTCAGAATAAATATAAACTTTACGATCACAAAAACACATGAAGCTCTTCGACAGGGAGCATCCGGGGGCTCTCAGAAAGACAGATGAGGCCGTTTCCCTTGCTTTATTTCTGCTAACTACCATGACCATCTATTTTGGATATTTTCTCCAACAATAAGCATTCACAGCTATGTTAACAAAATACCCCAAGGTGATTCATATGTCTAGATTATACTGACTTCATGAGGGCTATGAAGAGGTTCCTCCTTCCATTACCCTCCCCTGACATTAACAGTATATCTTAATCATTTAAAAAGTAACCGGGTGTGGTCTTGTAACATTCCCTCTGTTGACTTGAATTTCCATCTCAATTTTTCATTCTGTGGGTGTGTTTTAATTTTCCACGTGTTTAGGTCCTGTCTCCCCAGGAATCAAAATCATGCCCTCCTTTTAACTAATCAACTTTTCCTAGCTTGAGTAGCTGTGCGGCATTAATTCAGCCAGACTGCCTGGGACAGAATCTGTTCATCACTTGCTAACTAGGTGACTGCGGATGAATCAGTTAACCTCTATACTTAACCTATTTCTCTATCTTTAAAATGAAGGTTAAAAGAATAGTATTTACTGCATAGGATTAACTCAGTTGACAATTTTTCAGCACTTAGAATTGTGCCTGACATAGACTAAGTATAATTGACAAATTTTAAAATACTTTCACCAGTCCAAAAGTTAATGAGGTCATCAGCAACATCCCAGACAGTGGGGAACGCTACAGGACAAATGACCCAGTTTCATCAACAAACTGTAAAGAGAAAACAAAAAGAGAAAAGAAGGAGGGAGATGAAGGGGAAGCTTATTGATTAAAAGGTGCATAAGAGATATCTATACAGTAACGCCCATGTTCATAGCAGTATCACAGCAGCCAAGAGCCATAAGCAACCCAAATGTCCATGAAATAAACAACATGTGGTATAAAAATACAATGGAATATTAATCAGCCTTAAGAAGGAACGAAATTCTGACACATGCTACAGCATGGATGAATGAAATAAGCCAGGTGCAAAATGACAAACAGTGTATGGTTTCACTTTATAAGGTAGCTCGAGTAGTCACACTCATAGAGACCAAAAGTAGATGGTTGTTGAATGGGAGTTACCGTTCACTGCATATGTATAGAGTTTCAGTGTAGAATAATAAAAAGGTTCTGACAATGGATGGTGGTGATGGTAGCACAACAATGTGAATGTACTTAATGTCTCTCAACTGTGCACTTAAAATGGCTAAAACAATAAAGTTTAATAATACATATATATATATTTACCACAACCTTTTTTTTTACCACAACTTTTAAAAAAGATGATTACAAGATATATCAACCAATCACAAGGTGTAGGCTTGATTCAAAATAAACTTAAAAATGTATGATATTTTATGAGACAATTAGAAATTTGAACCCTGACTGAATATTTTATGATATTAAAAAATTAATGTTGATTTTTAAGGTGTGATAATTTTTACGAGTCCTTTTTTTTTTATAGATACAAATATTTATAAATGAAATAATTTAATATGTGAGATTAGCTTCAATATAATGGAGGGGAAGAGGTGGATGGGATAACCATAAAATAAGATTGGCCACAAGGCGGTAATTGTTGAAGGTGGGTGATGGGTATGTGGGGTTCTTTATACCAGAGGTTTTCAGGCCCTGGCCGGTTGGCTCAGCGGTAGAGCGTCGGCCTAGCGTGCGGAGGACCCGGGTTCGATTCCCGGCCAGGGCACACAGGAGAAGCGCCCATTTGCTTCTCCACCCCTCCGCCGCGCTTTCCTCTCTGTCTCTCTCTTCCCCTCCCACAGCCAAGGCTCCATTGGAGCAAAGATGGCCCGGGCGCTGGGGATGGCTCTGTGGCCTCTGCTTCAGGCGCTAGAGTGGCTCTGGTCGCAACATGGCGACGCCCAGGATGGGCAGAGCACCCCCCCCCTGGTGGGCAGAGCGTCACCCCTGGTGGGCGTGCCGGGTGGATCCCGGTCGGGCGCATGCGGGAGTCTGTCTGACTGTCTCTCCCCGTTTCCAGCTTCAGAAAAATGAAAAAAAAAAAAAAAAAAAGAAACAGAGGTTTTCAACCTTTTTATACATGGGACTGTTGAAAATAGAATTATTTCAGGAACTACTAAGGCAGAAATCACCCAGAGTATAAGCGAATTCAACTAAGATCATTGGGTCTATAATTCTTCATACAACATCAGGGTGGTTAACTTTTTTGTGGACTGATACAGTTTCTGGCGAATTGGTCTGCAGACTCATGATTGAAAAACACCGCCTTATATTATTCTGTCTGCTGTAGGTCTGTTGCTGAAGTTTCCATCATAGAATAAAGCCAAATTATGTATTATCTTTAGAGAATGAGCTGTAACATTATGTGTATTATGCCTGCACTCAGCGGTCTAAAAAGGTTCCTGGCACACCACCGCTGTTCAGTGACCACTCTTTAGTTTCGTCTGCTTAACTTCAGTTAAATCCAGTCCGAAGACCTAAGGGATACGGAAAGTGGTGGATCCTCGTCTGATCTTGCCTCTGCCCTCTCAGCTCCAGCACAGACTCCTCCTCTTGCTCACCACTTCAGGTGTTTAAAGGAGTCAACAGCCTCATAGCTGCACAGTCCCTTTAAGCAGAATTAACCTCATTTTGTAGACGCCGACCTGAGTCCCTGAGAGTTTAGCAATTCCCTCACCCCTCAAGCAGCAGAATCAGGACATAAATCAGGATCTGTGGCTACACAGCTGTCCTCTTTTCCAAGCAGCCTCCTTTCTCACGCCCCAAAGAGAAAGTCTTGCCTTTTCATACACCCCCCTCTTCTCTGCTCTCTTCCAAAGTGATCCTGGAACTCCCTTCCTCTCAATCTTTCTCAGTTAGGCTAAAGCCTTTTCCCCAGCGTTCCCTGGGTGAGTGGGAATCCTCACTCTCCCTTTCCCAGGTTTACATTCTGCAGTTGTTGGTCCTTTCCCTGGCACCGCGGGTTAGAGGAGCTGCCACCAGGTGGCTTACCAGGTGGCCACCAGGTGGCTCTGAGATCTGAACAGCAGCCAGGCTTTCCAGTCTCGGTTCCCAGAGCAGTGGTTCTCAACCCTGGCTGCACATTTAAATCACCAGGGGAGATTTGGGAAACAACAAGGCCACGCCTCCAGAGATACTGACCTAATTGGTCTGGGGTGGCCCCAGGCATGTGCTGTTTTTTAACTCCTTAGCTGTTGCAAAGTGTCACCCGGGTTTCTGATACAGCCTCGGACACAGCAGGACCGACCCTTTTCTCTAATCGCTGAGCCTTCTTCGCCCACACAATGGGACTCTATTTGTTTTTAAAATAAATGGTTGAAATAAAACTAACATTGGCATCAACATGACATATAAACAGAATTCATAATAAATACTGGTTGAAAAACAAACAAATTAGAACCAGATTTAAAGTAATGCAACTTCTGAGGATCCTAGGTAGAAATAGGCATCTTCAACTGTCTCCCCGTTTCTATCACAGCTTTATCTAAAAGGAGAAACTTCTAACTTCTCTTTCTGGATAGGAATATAAAAGCCACCAGGATGTGGCTATCAGCACAATCTCTCCCTTCCACGCCTAAAAGGACTCCCCAAAAGTTTTCAGTGTCATGCCATGTGTGCATGTGCGCGCGCGCACATACACACACACACACACACACACACACACACACACACACCCCTCAAATTTCCACTTGTCTCAATAGCTCAGTTAAGGCTATGGAAAATACCAGTCTTTGCTCAGTTCTACCATGACTGGATGCATGTGGTATGCAGGTAGTGTGTAAGTTCTCCACGTGTGCTCCATATTCCCATTCCACCCACGAGGAACTTGGGGCTCAGAGAGATGAAATCACTTGCCCAAAGTCACAGTGGTCATCAGTGACTGTTTCAAGACACATGGTCTGGTTTTCAGACTCTAAATTCAGTGGTCTTTCCATCTTACAGCCTTAACCATCCCTATTACCCCCACCCACCCACCCACACACACACTGTGCCACAGTTGCTGAGGAATGCAGACCCACCGAGCTCTGCAAGGGTGCTCATGAATATCGCAGCAATGGTTGGTGGCCACCTTTCCAGGCACTGTGGAAACAGAGCGAGCACCTTTTAGGTGCCCTTGTTCTGGGCCCCTCTGCATGCGGTACATAGCCCCTTCACGGCCCTTCTCTACCCGGCACAGTTGTCTGTTTAAATATGTCTCACACCTGAGTTCCTTTGAGGGCCCGTGATGGGAGGAAGAAGCCTTCTCTTCACCATTATCCATTCACTCAACAAATATTTGAGTGCTTTCCATGTGCCAGACAGCAGGGACTCCATAGTGTGCTAATATGGAGGTGACATAGTAGTGTTGAAAAACAGATATTATCTGTTACACAAATATGTGTGATTACAAGCTGATGAGTGCATGGGACATTAGAGAAGACAGAACAAAAAGAGGAGGACCTGCCCTGAAGGGACCAGGGAGACTCCTTGAGGAAGCAGGGTCAGAGCGGAGCTCTGAAGGGTATGTTGGCTTCACTAGACACAGGACAGTGGGCAGTGGGGCGGTCCATGAAGAAAGAACTTGCAGCATGTATGAAGACAAGACACCAGGGGCAGAGGCTGGAGCCCAGAGAGCAAGGGGACCAAAGTAGGAGATGAGAGTGGTGATGTATGTGGGGGTCAGAACATGCTTAAAGGGATGTGGGGGATTTTGGTCTTTATTCCGAGGGCAGTGAGAGTTACTGGGAAGGTCCTAAGCAAGGAGGTGATATATATAAGATTTCAGTTCTGGCCTGACCTGTGGTGGCGCAGTGGATAAAGCATTGACTTGGAAATGCTGAGGTCGCCGGTTCGAAACCCTGGGCTTGCCTGGTCAAGGCACATATGGGAGTTGATGCTTCCTGCTCCTCCCCCTCTTCTCTCTCTTCTCTTTCTCTCCCCCCTCTCTCCTTTCTAAAATGAATAAATAAAAAAAAAAATTAAAAAAAAAAAAAAAGATTTCAATTCTGAAAATCTTATCTGGGTGCAGAGTAGGGAATGAACTGAGGGGGGTTAAAGTGGATACAGGGAGACAGAAGGTAAGGGCAGTCACCAAGAAGTTGAAGATGGTGGCCCGGAGCAGAGATGAGGAGAGGTCACCGGATCCAGGAGATAGTATTTAGGATGGATATGGTAGAGAAGAAGAGGCGTGGAGGATGACCCCTGACCTCCAGCTTGCAGAAGCAAGTGGACGCCATATACTAGCAAGGGTGACCCTGCAGGAGGTGCAGGACCAGGGAGCAGGGCCAACGTGCCGCAGCCACATCCGACAGGCTCCGTCACTGGGCTAAGCCCAGGCCCATATGTTGCTGTCTTATTACAGAAAGAAGAAAAGCAGCCCAGCTGATTTTTTTGAGTGATAAGTGGGCAAGTACTTCCACATTTAATCTACGTCACTAATTTCAAGACTCATTTTAAAACCTTCCTGTGATCTTACCAGGTTTTAGGTACATTGACATTATAAAACCCAAATTATTTCTGATCTAAAAATAATTATCCCATATGTTGCTTTGCCTGAAAAAGTGTTGAGAGAAATTATTGGCAAGGAATATTTTTCTATTGCCAAAGAACAGTGAGCCAGTTACCAGTAATGCCTTAACTCACTTGATCCATTCTGAAGAAAACCTATCAGAGGAGGCACACATTTCCCAATGCATACGGTGTCCCAGCAGGGGGTGCAGAGCACTGGGAAGTGATTGTGGACATCTGAGCTACCGCGAGATCCAGACGAGACTAATCAATGTAGGGAGCTCTGTTCAGAGGTAGGCAGGAGGGGTATTGGCAAGAGAAAGCCGTTTTTTGATTCTGGGTCAGAGGTTGCAAACTGACCACCTTAGGGCCAAATTCGTCTTTAAAATATGTTTTATTTGCTCCACCAGTGCTATTTCTTTTAAATGAGCTAACATTTTAAAAAAAATCTAAATTTCTGTCTTCTCTTAAAACATCAGTAGATTTGGCCAAACTGAGCCACATTCCCATGGTAACCGTCAGGTGAAGCTGACAGCCACTGCCCTTCGGATGAGCAGGGCTCTCCTACCCACCATGTCCCCAGGACTCCCTGTCTTTACCCAACAGTACGCGTCAGCTGACATTTATCATTGCACTTTCAATGTTGTTTTCTATAGTGAAAAAATATTTCTCTGCACCCGAGGCTCTATTAGAAGTGGGAAAAACAAAACATAAACCAAGAAGACTGTATGCTTCCAAGAAAAATATAGCATATTTCTGAACGGAATTAAAAACTATTCTGACAGGGGTAATTCACAAGGTGTGTCCATGTCAATTTCTCTTACCCCTGCTCTCTTCATTGGTTTATATTATCTGCCCAGTCCCTGTTGGCTCCTGTATACTCTTGAATTTGCAACCTCTCAAAACGTGAGGCCCCAGGCCACAGGGATTCAGCTCTACGGAAGGGACCCAATTATCAGGGAAAGAAATATGAAGAAAACATGGCCACAAAAAAAGACCATGTTCGGTTATTAGAACCAGGATCCAAGGTGAGGACCAACTTGGCCAATTCAACGACAATAATTCTGACCTTGATAATCACAACAGCCATTACCAAGCTCTGACTATGTGCTAAGCACCATGCCAGGTACTTTACATATAGTTCTTTTAACCCATTTTACAGATGAAAAATCTGAGGCTCAGAAAGGTTAAGGCATTCACCCATGGTTATATAATTAATAAGCAAGGAAATCAGGACTCAGACGCCAAACCCAAGGTCCACCACCAGTGGTGTATCTGCTGGCGATGCACATCAGAATCCCAACAGAGATATTTACAAATACATGTGCCTGAGGCCCCAGCTCCCAGATTCTGACCCTGACTCGGCAAGGCTGAGTAGAGTCAACGTCGTTGTATATTAACAAAGCTCCCCAGGAGCTCTCCATGCACAGTCTCGCTGGGGAACCACTGCCCTCTGACTACTCGTTGAATGAATGAATGCTGGAATGAAGTAGCTAACACAAGTAAAACAGGTTACCTTTTCCCATTGAATGGTGTCACCAGGACCAACCTTTAACGGAATCTGGATTATATTATACATAATGTCTCATGACCTGCCTTTTTCATTTAACAATAAGTCGTTAATATTTTTCTGTGTCAAAACTGAATACAGAAAACACTGTTTAAATATATCGATATTTATTCAACTACTCCTCTCTTTTTGACTATTAGGAGTTCCCCCTTTTTCACTATCATAGATTATACTCCAACTATTACCTTAGGATGAAGTCCTAGAAATGGAATTTCTAAATCAAAGAAGATACATATTGTAAAGTTACTTGATAAGTATTCTCAGATAACCTTCTGGAAAAGCTATGCCAATTTACACAACACTTCTACCAACAACATGAGAATACATATTTAGTCCTCACCAATAATGGGAATTACCATTTTTTATCTTTGCCATATGATAGGTTAAAGTGGTAAATTATTGATTTAATCTGAATTTTTTTATAGCTAATATATATATTTAGAGTTACAGTGTATATTTCTACCACATTGGTGTTGTTTTTATTATCTGGTGAATTACCTGTTCAGGTTTGAATTCCTTTCTTATTGCTACTGTAACATCACCACATACTTTGTGGTTTGAAACAACACAAATATCTTCTCTTATAGTTATGGAAACTGAAGTCAGAAATCTTTTTTTTTTTTATTCGGTGAGAGCAGGGTAGGCAGAGAAACAGACTCCCACATGTGCCCAACTGAGATCCACCCAGCATGCCCACTAGTGGGCAATGCTTTGCCCATCTGGAGTGTTGCTCAGTTGCTCAAAAACCAAGCTTTTTAGTGCCCAAGGTGGAGGCCATGGAGCCACCCTCAGTGCCCGGGGCCAACTCACTCCAATTGAGCCATGGCTGCGGGAGAAGGAGAGAGAGAGAGAGAGAGAGAGAAGTAAGAGAGGGAGGGGTGGAGAAGCAGACTGGTGCTTCTCCTGTGTGCCCTGACCAGAGTATAACCTGGGACATCCACATGCCAGGCCAATGCTCTACTACTGAGCCAACTGGCCAAAGCAAAGTCCAAAATCTTACAAGGTGTCAGGAGGACTGGCTTCCTTTGGAGGCTCTGAGGGGAGAATCCATCTCCTTGATGTTTCCAGCTTTTAGAGGTTCTGGTATTCCTTGCCCACACTAAGTGATGCAGAAATGCCAGAAATTTCAAGAAGATGGTGGAAGAAGGGGTCAAAGAACACAGAGAAGTGAACATACTACAGAGGACATACTATTCAGGCCAGGTAACTGGGATGGGGTGGGACAGACTGATGGGACTAGCATCGTGGAGATGCTCCGTGGTGGCTCTTCTCTTTAAGCCAGAGCTGATGACAGCAATGCCATTATAAACTGGACTCCCACACAGCAATGGAGGTGACAGGATCCCAACTAATCAGAGACTAGTCAGCAGCACTTAACTGTTAGAAGCAAGGTGGGTGTGATTATATTATAATAAGGAGCAAGATCAGAGGGGCAGTCTGAGGAAGATCTAGGAAGATGGTAAACAGCACACAGTGTTCCTAGGGGTAAGATAAATGAGCAGCCAACAACAGTACTGCTTAATTTATGCAGCCAAAAAATAGAAAATCAAAAATGGAAGATCAGGAGGCTGAAGGCAGCTGTCCCACGAAAATAAATAAACAAACAAACAAATAAATAAATAATAAATCCTAATCCTTTGACCAGTGTATGGACCTGAGATATTTTTCAGACCAGAAAACCTCTGTCTGAAGGAGAGGCTAGGAATTTCCATGCAGAAGGACCCTACCACACCACAGACAAGTGTATATAATAACAATTTCCTCAGACTTTCCCAGGGGGACCTACAGAATTTATTCCAGTAGTCATAAACTTAGGACAGAGAAAGACCCCTACATTTTGAAAATTGTTAAACAGGGGGTCTGAGTTGATAGTTATCTGGGGAACAGAAGGATCATCGAGGCACCTGCTAGAAAGGAATTATAGGGAGGATAGCTGATAAAAATTCTGACCCAGGTCAAGGTCTTAGTGAGTTTATTAGGTCCCCAGGTGACGCACTGAGATACCTTTCAGTGGTCCTTTGCCCGATTTTGACAGTAAATGGACGGGGCAGCACTCTTGGCTTCAGACGAACATGGTGTCCGGGGGCTCAGAGCCCTCAGTGTCACCTCACCGAGTGAACCATCTAGATCAGCAGAGATGCTGGGAGAACCAGAATAGATAGCAAATGAAAGAGATGACAAGAATCAGGTGTCCCCCAAAACCAGCTCTAGTGGTGGGACTGAATTATGTCCTATTAACTTCCTCTTGGAAATTTCCTAGGAAAGGAGACCACAGAATTTTGGAGAAGATGCTCCAGGCAGGGCGAACGTACTAATCAAAGAAAGTGAACGCACGCGGCGGAAGCAGTGGACGGGCTGGATGCTGTGGTGCACTGTCCACATCCTCCCGTTCTTTGCTCCCCGCACTGTGGGGAGGGCTGGCTGCTGACCTCACAGCTGCACTCTCTCCAGGGGCTGCCCTTGGCCAAAGTAAACTGCCTTATCCGAGTTACAGCCCTTCCCCAGGCACAGCTGATGGCCAGTAGCCCCTCCGCATGGGAGTATAAAGACCCAGTATCTTCGCCTCCATTCAAATCTGAAGGCCATCCCAGAGTCAGAGCGCCCTGTGAAATCAGCCGAGGCCTGTGCTGCCATTACCTAGAAGTTAGTCTTTTCCACCTGCCCCACCCTGCCTTCCCTCTCAGGTGTGTTCAGAGAATACCCCTGCAGGTAAACCTAGTGAAGGCAGATTTCTGCTCAGAGTCAGTGTCTTAGGGAATCTGACCTAAGATGTCTATGTTGTAAATATTTGTCCTGGCTGTTGTTTATGGCTGTAGTGGATCCTGTGGGGCCCCACTCAGGTCCCCCTGCTGGGTATAACTCAGTCCCTTACTGGAACTGACCCTCAGCTTCAGGGAACTGCCTCATGGGGGGGGGGGGCGCCCATGGCCAGTGACTGGTGATGCAGGGAAACGAAGACCCAGGCTCACTGCCTTAATGTGGGAGAGTCCTGAAGGGCCACCCCAGCTCCAGGGCTCCCTGTGGGATCCCTTGAGCACTGAAGCCACAGTGCTGCCGCCTCTCAGCCTGCCCCTCCTGCTGTCCTCTCTCTGGACGGCGTGGCTCTCCCAGTGTGCCTGTGTGCATGTCATCTCAGTCTTCTTCCTGGGAGCCCAGCGTCATGCAATGGTGGTTTTGATTGTCAGACGTTTTTCATTCTGTGTTCAAATCTATCAGTCTTTTCCTTCGCATCTGTCTGTTGTTGTTGTTGTTGTTTTTAATTGGGTCACTTTAACAATTTAACTTTTTAAATGTGATTAACCAATCATCCTCAACACCCTTTGTTGAACAATTCAGCCTTCCTCAATTATTTTACATTCAACATTTAATATACATGAAATGATTGTATTTATTTGGGCACACTTCCAAGGTTTCTGTTCTGTTCCACTGATCAGTCTCTCTCTTTTTGGTTCCAGAACATACCGTTTTAATTATTTATTTGTTTGTTTGTTAATTTATTTATTTTTTAATTTAAAATTCATATTTTAAGTAAGTCATTTTATTAGCTGCAATTTTGTTTTATTTTAGGCTGCCATGAGTCATTTTAGGAATAAGAGACAGAACATGAATATCATAAATCTTAATGCATAAGATGTTCTTGGTTCATCATCCCTCAAATACTCATGGAGCATGACTGCCAGGACCCGAGGACCCAGAACACACGGAACAGACCGGGGGTGGGAGGCTGGTGCACAGAATGAAAGCGATAGGGCAGGGAAGAAGGCCCAGGCCAGGCAGGCAAAACCTCAAAGGCCAATTTTGGACTTTTTCCTAAGAACACAAGGAGGGACAGCTGTCAGAGGGGAGGGGGATGAGGGGATGGGATCAGAAAAGGTGAAGGGATCAGTGGAATTATATATACATAACACAGAGATACAGATAATAGGACAGCAAATCCCAGAGGGAAGGGGGAAAGGAGTGAGGGGGACGGGGGCAAAGGGGGGTGTAAATAGGGACACAGGGGTGGGGGGGCTTTTATTGAGTGGGACACTTGAATCCATATAAACACAATAAATTAAAATTAATAAAAACAAGAACACAAGGAGGACACTCAAGGCTTAAAACAAAAAAACAGCTTTGTTGTGATACAATTCATATACTTTACAATTTCATTCAAAGTATGCAAATAAATGGTTTTTAGTATACCCACACATATGTGCAACCATCAATCAGCACAATCCATTTTAGAACATTTTCGTCACCTCAAAAAGAAATCCCATATCCTTTAGAAACCAGCCTCTATTTCTCAGCGCTAAGCAACCACCAATCTACTTTCTGTCTACAGATTTGCCTAGTCTGCATGATTCACCTGAATGAAATCATATAATGTGGTCTTTTGTGACTGACTTCTTCTTTCACTTATCTTAATATTTTCAAGATTTTTTTATGTTGTAGCATATTATCGGTACATTTCTTTCAATGATCAAATAACATTCGATTTTCTGGATACACCACATTATGATTACCTATTCATCAGCTGATGGACATTTGGGTTCTTTCCACCTTAGTGACTATTGTAAATAATGAGCTATAAACATTCTGTACAAGTTTTTTGTGTAGACCAGTTTTCACTTCCCTTGGGAACATATCTAAGAGTGGAATTGCTGGGCCACATAGTAAATCTATGTGTAATATTTTAAGGAACTGCCAGGCTGTGTCCAAAGTGGCTGCCCCATTTCACATTCCCACCGGCAGTATGAGGGTTTCAATTTCTCGGCAGCCTCACTAACACTTGTTATTACCTGACTTGTTGATTCTAGCCATCCTAGAGGGTGTGAAAAGGCTTCTCACTGTGATTTGCATTTCCCTAATCACTGAAGGCTTTTAACTGAGGGCCTGATACTGTCAGGCTTTTGAATCTTTACTCTGGAAAAAGTACTTGAGGACAGAAAGAAGGTCATGAAACTATGGTTAAGAGGCTATCACAGCAGTTGGAAGCTGAAATATTAGCTTGGGCTGTGATGGACAAGATGGTAGAAGATGAGAGTTGGCTAAGTAGAAGATAACATCTACAAGGCCTGGAGATCATTGGATGGAGGCACAAGAGAGGGGTCAAAGGTTACTGGTTCACAGAACTGGGAGATAGTAGTGCCTCACCAAGAGAACACAGAAATATATATTTTTTAATTGTGGTAAAATGAGCATAACATAAAATTTACCATTTTAAACATTTTCATCGTATAGTTCAGCAATGTTAAGTATTTTCACATGTGGGCCTAGCTGGTTGGTTCAGTAGTAGAGCACTGGCCTGGTGTGTGGATGTCCTGGGTTCAATTCCTGGTCAGGGCACACAGGAGAAGTGCCCATCTGCTTCTCCACCACACCTCCTCTCACTTCTCTCTCTCTCTCTCTCTCTCTCTCTCTCTCTCTCTCCCCCTTCTCCTGCAGCCATGGCTCGATTGGAGTGAAATGGCTCCAAATTGGAGTGAATTGGCTCCAGGCGCTGAGGATGGCTCCTTGACCTCTCCCTCAGGTGTTAAGAAAAGCTTGGTTGCTGAGCAACAGTGTAATGCCCCAGATGGGCAAAGCATCACTTCCTAGTGGGCTTTCTGAGTGGATCATGGTTAGGGCGCATGTGGGAATCTGTCTGCCTCCCCTCCTCTCACTGAATTAAAAATAAATAAATGAAATTAAATATTTTTTTAAAAAGTATTTTCAGATGTTATACAATCAAACTCCAGAAATTTTTCATCTTGCAAAACTGAAACTCTGTACCCATTAAACAATGACTTCCCACTTCCCCCTCCCCTAAACCATTCTACTTTGTCTTTATGAATCTACTCTAAGTACTTCATACAGTATTTGTCTTTTTGTGACGGACTGTCTCATTTTACTTAATATAATATCCTCAAGATTCACCCATGCTGCAGCCTGTAACAGGTTTCCTTCATTTTTAAGTGAGACCACATAAATTTCTAACTGACCAACAGAAACACTGGGTTATCTAAAATACTTTTTCCTTTAGTATCATGCTCTAAACTTTAATCTTAGCTTATTTCAGATTCTGCTTCTCAAGGTTCTTCCAGCTCAGTGCTTGCCTTTGCCAGACATGCATAGCATTATGCCGACACCTTGCTGTTCATGACCCAACCTTCATGACCTTGACCCCTTCAGCATCTTTGTTTTTATTTTTATTGGTTGATTGATTTGCGAGAAAGAGAAAGAGAGAAACATCAATTTGTTGTTTCATTCATTTATATAAATACATTCATTGGTTGAGTCTTGTATGTGCCCTGAAGGATCAAACCTGCACTGTGGGCATATTGGGACAATGCTATAATCAACTGAGCGACCTGGCCACGGTCCCTTAGCATCTTTCAAACTGACAGAAGAATTCTCAGGCAATCCTAAGGATAAGGGGCTTTTATCTGAATTACCTATTTGGTTATTTGCAGTTTCAATTTTCTTTAAATTATCTATTGATGGAAACTAAACAGTTTCATTTGACAAACAGTCCTATCCTTTTCATAATTTTAGGCACCTGATATTCCTCCATTACACCAATGTTGGTCACATCTACCTCTCTTAAATCTGAAAATTTTATGATCTCTTCTGAGAGACCGGACAATTCCTGCTGCCTTTAATCATCTGGCCTGACATGTGACAGGCAATCTTCTGCATTCACAATAATTTTATTACTTCATTATTGTGTAAGCTCTTAGAACACATAATAAGCAAGAAAGCAGAATCCAAATGCAAATTAAAATTCAAGTGGGTGGAAGGTCTCCAATGAAACAAGTGACCATAGCAACTGAGGTGGAAAAATAGATGAAACCCTAACTACACACAAACGATGATAATCTTCATCAGAGCTATTGCTTTGCCTGCTGAAGAGACACAGTCCAGTTTCAGAAACATGAAAATGTCGAGGACAGATGTGCATCTTAGAATGAGAAAGATGTGGTGAATGGAGAGAGGCAGAAGAATATAAGGAAGGTTTACACAGAGCAGCAGAAATTGCTAGCAGGCATCAGAATGAAAAAAACCTAGCAAAATAGTTAACAACCACACACAGCCCTTTTTATACTCAAGAATCATAGTTCAGAGGCAGAAAATCTGCATGCCCCATGTAACTCCCCAGAGTGAGGTCAAGGACAACTAATGAGAATTGAGATGAAGATCTTGAATCACCAATGAAAGACTGAATTAAAATCATCCCATCTTGGAAGGTGGGATGTTAACAGTACTTATCTCTGAGAGCAGCAGATTAGGGGAGAAAGTTGTTATTGCTTATAAGTATTTTATGCTTCCTTTCTACAATGAGCATACATATAAAAATGTTATGTTAAAAAAAAATAGAAATATTTTAGACAGAAACACAAATTGGCCAGTGTTTAAAAAAGAATACAGTTTCTGGTGTTTAAATGCGGAAAACTTAGTTCTCCAAAAATAACTGCCTTAGTGCAATTCCTGTCCTGAAAGCCTGAATAAGCGAGGCACACGAACGCCTTGCGTCATCACCCGTATCGCTTTGGTTTTGCTCTAAAGCACTGCTCAGCGAACAAGCCCCTGTCTGACCTACACTCAGTGCTAGTTCTTCAGCTGCTATCTCTGAAGGTCACTAGAAGCCCTGCTGAGGAGGAGATAAATGGTAATGGTTTTTGTAAGGACAAAGCCTTGTTTGGGGCCCACAAGTCACTGCAACTGCCATCCACACACCCCATATCAATCCTCCCTGGAAGGAGCAAAGGTTTATAAACTTTGCTTAACAGCCAGATACTCTGTCCTCCGGGCTGCGGCCCTGCCTGCGGCCTTGCATAGTTCATGCAGCTTGGTCATGGCGGTCTCCATATCCTCTAGGGAGGAAACAGGGAAGCTGTATAAACTCTGCTTAGCAGTTCCCTCCGCTGCCCTGGACAGTGCCTGGAACACAAAAGAAGCCAGAAAACACCACTGGATTTTCTTCCAGTGGAAGTAGAGCCAACCCTCCACAGGATTTCAAGCCTAGATTCAGGGCCGTCACCTGATCGTACAAATTGATTAAGGCCATCAACAATCAACACAACTCAGAAATGACGGGGATCTCCTTAATGTTCTTCTGAGGGGAAAAGCACACCAGTCGTAAAAGCCACGAACATCACAGCAACATGTGGGCGTGTGGGGGTATCACAGGATCCTCACACACCCTGCACTTACGATCCTGCTGTCAGTGTGCTCCTGGGAGCTCCGAGGGCTCTGAAAACTGGGGCCTGGGCTGGCAGCATGGGGCTCAGGCCTGGCAAGAAGATCCACACCAGGGAGTGCAGTCTCGTGGAGGAGACAGCCGCTGGCACAGCACTCACCCTAAGTACAGGCTCACTGCTCCTGACGGATGGAGGGGGGGAGATGGCCGACAAGACAAGAGGGGAGGCAGCCAGGCAGAGGTGCTACACATGGAAGAGCCAAACTGCTACACCGTCACACTTGGTGGCTCCCTGGGGACGCCGGGCCCTGAGCCGGACCTCAGAGACTGAGCTGGCTATGCCGCCGTGCCTCCTACAGCTCACAGACGGTCTGAGGGGACCCTGAGGCTTTGCAGGCCAGGGAGGTGGTCATGAGCCCACCGTCGGGGGTGTTGTGCAGGGGCAGCACAGAGCCGGCCTCACTTCCCTCCAGACCCTCTTCTCTTTCTGCCTCCCCAGCGCTGGGGTGCAGGCGTGCTGCTCACCAGGTGGGAAAGGACTCACCACTCTTAGAACAAGAGCTCAGCTGGACAGCCTCTCGCATCTTGTGAAGAGGGAAACTGAGGAGAACGTGTCTTGCCTCTGACCTGCCACTGGAAACAGAGCTGAGGATGAGACCCTGAAACCCCAGGACTCCGACTCTGAGAGCAGGGCCTTTTCCTGTCCCCACACTGGTCAAATACGTGGAAACTGAGTGATGATGAATTCTCACCAGACAGAAACTGGGAAGCCAAACTGATGGGGCTTTCTAAGCAAGTACAGCGGGAGGGTGGGGGTTCCCTGGTCAGTGAGACAAAAGCGAAGCAGGAGCTGCCACGGGCAGGACAGACCTGAAGGAGGGGGGATGGGAGGAGGAGGGGGAAACGGGAGGAGGAGGGAGGAATGGGAGGAGGAGGGGGGAATGGGAGGAGGAGGGGGAAACGGGAGGAGGAGGGAGGAATGGGAGGAGGAGGGGGGATGGGAGGAGGAGGGGGGATGGGAGGAGGAGGGGGGATGGGAGGAGGAGGGAGGAATGGGACAAGGAGGGAGGAGTGGGAGGATGAGGGGGAAATGGGAGGAGGAGGGGGGATGGGAGGAGGAGGAGGGAGGACTGGGAGGAGGGGGGGAAATGGGAGGAGGAGGGGGGATAGGAGGAGGAGGGGGAAGTGGGAGGAGGAGGGAAGAGTGGGAGGAGGAGGGGGGATGGGAAGAAGAGGGAGGAATGGGAGGAGGAGGGGGGGATGGGAGGAGGAGGGGGAAATGGGAGGAGGAGGGGAGATGGGAGGAGGAGGGAGGAATGGGAGGAGGAGGGGGGATGGGAGGAGGAGGGGGGATGGGAGGAGGAGGGAGGAATGGGAGGAGGAGGGAGGAATGGGAGGAGGAGGGGAGATGGGAGAAGGAGGGAGGAATGGGAGGATGAGGGGGAAATGGGAGGAGGAGGGGGATGGGAGGAGGAGGAGGGAGGACTGGGAGGAGGGGGGGAAATGGGAGGAGGAGGGGGGATGGGAGGAGGAGGAGGGAGGACTGGGAGGAGGGGGGGGAAATGGGAGGAGGAGGGGGATGGGAGGAGGAGGGAGGAATGGGAGGAGGAGGGGGGATGGGAGGAGGAGGGAGGAGTGGGAGGAGGAGGGGGAAATGGGAGGAGGAGGGGGAAATGGGAGGAGGAGGGAGGAAATGGGAAAAGGAGGAGGAGAATGGGAGGAGGAGGGAGGGAGGGAATGGGAGGAGGAGGGGGATGGGAGGAGGGGGGATGGGAGGAGGAGGGGGGAATGGGAAGAGGAGGGCCCCACAAAAAGTGCATCGAATGTGCTGACTGCAGGGATAAATGCCTGGGCCAGCGCCATGTGAAGTGAGGCTACAAAGAGAGGCCAGGAATGAACACCATGAGATATGAAAATGTAGAGGCTAACCTGGGGGAGGGCCAAGAAAAGGGAGGGGTCAGAGATGAAGCCATGGCCCTCAGCCTGTGTGACCAGGAGGAAGAGCCACACTGGTGGCCTCAGTTAATGGGCTCGGTTTTATCTCCACAGAGCTAATCATGTGTCTGCAGTCCAAACGCCCATAGTTCTTTTTTGTTGTTGTTGTTGTTGTTGTTGTTGTTTTGTTTTGTTATTTTGTATTTTTCTGAAGCTGGAAATGGGGAGGCAGTCAGACAGACTCCCTCATGCGCCCGACTGGGATCCACCTGGCACGCCCACCAGGGGGCGATGCTCTGCCCATCCGGGGTGTCGCTCTGTCGTGACCAGAGCCACTCTAGCACCTGGGGCAGAGGCCACAGAGCCATCCTCAGCGCCCGGGCCATCTTTTTGCTCCAATGGAGCCTCGGCTGCGGGAGGGGAAGAGAGAGACAGAGAGGAAGGAGAGGGGGAGGGGTGGAGAAGCAGATGGACGCCTCTCCTGTGTGCCCTGGCTGGGAATCAAACCCGGGACTTCCACACGCCAGGCCGACGCTCTACCACTGAGCCAACCGGCCAGGGCCCGCCCATAGTCCTTAAGGTGGGGGTGGGTGATAAAGTCCAGGAAGGGTTTGGAACTTAGCAGTATTAGAGTAATGCCCCCCCCCCCCAATAAATCCAGGTCCTAATCCCAGACACCAGTGAATACGGCATTTTCCTATGTATAAGACAATCCCATGTAAAGATGCACCTTAATTTGGGGGCCCAAAATTTGAAAAAAAAATGTATTACATAAAGTTATTGAACTCAAGCTTTAGTCATCATGAAATTCATTCCCGAAAAAAAGTGGGAAATGCAGGTAAAAATATCTACAACCACTGTATAAGACACACCCAGTTTTTAAACCCCAAATTTTTCGAAAAAGGGTGCATCATATACATAGAGAAATACAGTACGTTACCTTACATGGCAAAAGAGACTACAGATGTGATGAAGTAAGAATGTTGAGATGAGAAGTCTGTCCAGGATCACCCAGGTAGGCTAGGGTCATCACACAGGTCCTTATAAGAAGGCAGGAGATAAGAGTAAGTAGTAGGAGGTATGACCATGGAATCAATAAGTTTGAATGATGCAAGGTAGAAAAGAGCCATGAGCTAATGAATGGAGGTAGCTTCTAGAAGCTGAAAAATGCAAGGAAACAGATTCTTCCCTCAGAGCCTCCAGAAGGAAGCAGCACTGCCAACACCTTGACTTTTATAAGATTCCTTTTGTACTCCCAACCTCCGGTACTGTAAGAGAATAAATATGTGTTGTTCTAAACCGCTGTTTGTAGCAATTTGTTATAGCAGCAATAGGAAACATATTGCATGGTTAGGCGTTAGGGGCTTGCCACCTAGCTAGAGATCAAATGTAACCATCTTCTCCTGCAGCTATGTGTGACCATGTAACTGATTTCTAACAATGAGATTGACCAGAAATGATATATACAACTTCAAGACCATCTCCAGCTTTAAGACAAGCTGCTTGCTATGGACTTCTATACTTTCTCTTTCCCCTGCCTCCTTCTGGTGGATTGGAATACAGACCTATTGGGGTGACCTATTCCAACAACGCCAATGAGGACAAATCCTATGACATGGTAAGGCAACCAGAGTTAAGAAACCTACATCCCTGAATGACCTTGTGGAGCAGAGATGCTCTACCAGCCTGGATCAACCAGATTGTTGGTTGATGGAGAAATAAAATTTTAATTTATTTAAGTCATTGTATTTTGAGGACTCTTTGTGACAGCAGCTTATTTATAACGTAAACACAGTGCCTAGAGGAAGTCCCAATGTATCTAGACAAATAAACAACAGAAACAGGTCGTTCACACTATTACAGGAATAGAGATGGGCAAGGTACTCAGGAGCACAGGAGATCCCTATAGTGCAAAGCAAAGAATTCCCAGGACCTCAGATGGTCATTCACTCAATACTAAGTCTTCAGACCTACCTGTCCTGCCTCACAGGCCTATAAAACAAGAGGAGTAACACTTGATGAAACAACTGTTCCCTATGGCAAAGAGAACTATTGCATTATTTGAAGCCCAACTGTACTACCATTGCCCAAGTCCTGCCATCTGCAGTGATTATTCAATTCAAGATGAGAGGTCTAAGTTACATGCATGCCAGACCCAGGCTCCTGACCAAAGAGAGGTGTCTGGCAAACTGTATACGGGCCAGCTCTGGGACGGATGAAGACTTGATCCAGAAAACACTCTGGTTAAAAATGAAGAATCCTACTCATGGGCTTTTCCCATATTAATAATTTGAGGGCATCTGAGACAGGATGACAATATCTTATAGATATTCAAGCATTGTTGCCAATTTTTCAAAATTCTTTTCTGGTTTTTGTGATAGTTGTTGGCTACTTTTTCTATCTTTTTATATCTCTGTCATTTTCAGCCAATTATGCCTGCTCTGCCAAAAAAAAAAAAAAAGTTGTTTTTGTTTTTTTTGAGAAATGAACCCAAAATGCCTAAAGACAGAGTTTGGAAAATGGTCTTAAACTACAAGTTAAATCATATAATCTCTCTGCTCAAAATCTTCAAATGTATCAAGGCCATAAAACCTCTGGGGATCCGGCTCTTCACCCTGACCAGCTTGATCTCCAGCACTCCATCACTCCGTTCCAGCCCCAAGCACTTTCGGATTGGCCTCAAATTCTCTAACCGAGCTGCCTCAAGGCCCCTGCGGCTGCTCTTCCGCTGGCCTTGACTTCACGACAGCGCAGGCTCTCTTTCTTCCTCTATTCAACCTCTGCTCAAATGCTACCTCAGAGAAGCCTTCTCTAGACAGGAGTTCACTTAGCCTTTAAATCATTATCACTCATCCCCTGACCCTGCTTCACTTTTCTCTTCTAGTATGACCACCTGACATGGTCGATGGCAGCTAGCTAACGTGCAGTGTTTATTGACACATTGTCCATCTGTCTCCGTCACTAGCATGCAAGCGCTCTGCAAAGGACCTTAGTTTCATTTACTAACATATCCCCACTGCCTACAACACCTCGCCCATGGTCGATAGTTAATATTATCGAATAAACGGTGTACAGAAATTACCAGTATGTAAAAATCTAGTATTAGGGACTAAGCATTTTTTTTTGCCCAACTCATTATTTTGGACCTAACGTCACTTGATCATACTGTTTTCAACCAAATAGTTTTAGAACAACTTGGTTTCAGCCAAAATCAACTAGTACTGTCTTGGGGGCACTTCCAACCACTGTTCAGCTCCTCACCTGGCATTCCAACCACTTGTTTATTTGGAAAGCAGCTCTAATTCCCCAGACGAGATTCGCCCAATGCCAGCAGCACCTTTACTGAGAGGTGCTTTGCTGGAAAGCCTTCCTGCCACTCAGCAGCTGGCTTAATCATGAGGCTGGTAATACCAGAGCTCAGGAAGGCTGCAATTAGTACTTGACATGACTTTATAGCCCGCAATTTAAATATCTATGGCATTGTGATTCAGTTCCTCGTGGAGGCAAACAGATACTAAGCTCATCTAGAAAACTGGATGAAATGCCTCCTCATATTGATGGTGTCCTGATCAGTGCACTTGAGGAAGTGAGGCTCCCCTGCCATCCCACCTCCAAATCTTGGAAGACTTCAACATCCTCCTAAAATCCATGCCACTGACTGAATATGCATCCATAGGCTCCGACACCCATGTTGACCGAGCACCTCCTGAGGGGGGCGCTAGGGTAGTTCTGTTCACCACAGGGTCTCAGTTCCACTGGGAAGGAATGAGTGTAGATGACTGTATAGACAGTCCCCATCCTCTAAGGGTTTACAGTCAAGCTGCAGATACCAATTTGTTCTCCAGTCTGCTGAAATGCAAACAGTTTGTAAAAGAAACGCTGAAATGGCCTGACCTGTGGTGGCGCAGTGGATAAAGCGTCGATCTGGAAATGCTGAGGTCGCCGGTTCGAAACCCTGGGCTTGCCTGGTCAAGGCACATATGGGAGTTGATGCTTCCTGCTCCTCCCTACCTTCTCTCTCTCCCCTCTAATGAATAAATAAAGTCTTTAAAAAAATGCTGGCCCTGGCCGGTTGGCTCAGCGGTAGAGCGTTGGCCTGGCGTGCGGGGGACCTGGGTTCGATTCCCGGCCAGGGCACATAGGAGAAGCGCCCATTTGCTTCTCCACCCCTGTCCCCTCCTTCCTCTCTGTCTCTTTCTTCCCCTCCCGCAGCCAAGGCTCCATTGGAGCAAAGATGGCCCGGGCGCTGGGGATGGCTCCTTGGCCTCTGCCCCAGACGCTAGAGTGGCTCTGGTCGCAGCAGAGCGACGCCCCGGATGGGCAGAGCATTGGCCCCTGGTGGGCAGAGCGTCGCCCCTGGTGGGCGTGCCAGGTGGATCCCGGTCGGGCGCATGCAGGAGTCTGTCTGACTGTCTCTCCCCGTTTCCAGCTTCAGAAAAGAAAAAAAGAAAAAAAAATGCTGAAAATGCACTTAATAAAACTTAGCACTCGTTTCTGATCTAAAAGAACCAAACCAAACCCTCTTAGGAAATGAGAGCGAAGGTATCTCCAGGACAAAGCCTGGCAGAGACAACAGCCAGCGTCCCCAGCAGCAGGAAAACAGCAGTCAGCCCATCAACCAAGAAATGTGCTCGCGACTTTTACCCAGTTCTGTTCTCAAAGTTTACAATTCAACCCATGCACAAAGAAGCAAGGTAAAAATATTGGAAAGAGGCGTAAGTATTGTTACTATCAAATAATATGACTAACTATCTGTAAAACCCAAGGAAACCCACGAGAAACTACTAGGACCAATGAGAATATTCAACTGAGTGGCTAGCAATGAAAGTAATATTCACAAATCAAAATTTTCTACATAACCGCAATAATTAAAAAGTACAGTGACGAAGGGGAACTACTATAAAGTAATAGGATAATGCTCACAATAGTAAAAAAAGATACAAGACACTGAGTAGTTAACTTAGTGAAATAAGATGTATATAACAAGGGCTACAATGTCTGAAACTGCCTAAGAAGTATTTGTTTAATGAATGAATATCTATCAATTTTTCCAGAAGGATATAGGACAGGTAAGAATGAAAGAAAAGATGTACTCTGTTCCTAAATGTGAAGACTCGATACTGTAAAGAATTTTATTCGCCCCAAGTCAATCAGTAGGTTCACTAAGTTCCAACCAAATTATCAACTTTATTGTTATTATTATTAGAACTCAACAAAATTATTCTCACTCTCAAGCATAAGGATAAACTGGTAAGAATCGTTGAGAAAATCCTTGAAAAGAGAAGTATTAATATGGAGAAGGCTTGTCTTAGGGGGTATTAAAGTGTAATGTAAAGCTAAGGTAATTTAGATAGTGGGCCGCTGACCCAGAAAGCATCAGACACACCTATGGGACGGAAGAGAAAGCTCAAGAAATAGAGCAACTATTTCCAGCGTCATCTCCAGGAGGTGGAGAAGTAAGTTGTTCAACAAATGATATTAGGATTGGATTAACCATTTGGAAAAATATATTAGAGGTTCATGTCATCAAAAAAGAGTTCTAAATGTATTAAAGAGTTAAATATTTAAAAATTAATCCACTAATGTAACCAAAAGACAATCTCAGTGGGTGGTTTATAAATCCACGAAGTATTTGCAAGACGTCCTAAGCGTGACACCAAAGGCAGAAACCATAAGATATAAATCCAGCTAGGTGAAAATGTAAAAACCCCAGTGCTAAAAAATAAACATATTAAAAGGCAAGAGAGAAAACTGGAAAAATATATGTACCAGATATATGGAAAGGGGAAGAATTTTAATAGATAAAAAAAGTTTTACAAATCAGTAGGAAAGAGCTACGCATTTTAATAAAAAGGGGCAACAGAGATGACAAGTCAATTCACTAAAACAGAAAGCTCATTAAATACCAAAATACATTCAACCTTTCTGATAAGCAAAGAGGTGCAAATAAAAGCTTATCCACTGCCCGGCTGGCAGAGCTTTTGTTTTTGCCTTTATTGAGTACTAACTCCCAGTTATGTAACCCAGGAAGGCCCCCCCACCCCATTGCTACCTGAGAATTTCAGTATGGTGCCTGCAGGTGGCTAAGTGGGTTTGCTTGATCCCTTGGCTGTCCTAGCTCTGAGGTCTTGGGCAAGGTACTAAAACTCTCTAAGCCAAGGGTGTTTTATCTCAAAAGAGGAATAATAATAGTTTCTATCTGTGTTATGAAAGCTAAACGAGATGAAACACATAAAAACACCTGATTCTGGTCCAGAGAAAGCGCTTTGGAAATGGCAGAGAGAGCGAAGTATTAAAATACTAAAGTATAGCATAGCCTTTGGCTCAGCCAACTCTGATCATGGAGAAGCACACATACTTTGTTTCAAGGATGCACACTGCAGCATCGTTTAGAGTCACACACACACACACACACACACACACACACACACACACAAACTAGAAACAGCCCACATGTTCAATAACAAAAGATTATCCAAATTACCTACAGCCTAGTAGAATACTGGGGAGCCACTTAAAAACAGGGAGTAGAGGTTCTGAAATGGCCTGGAGAGCTCTTCCTGATAAAGAGTTAAAGACAAAACAAGTAACAAGCCGCAGACAATTTGAGTTTCATTTTTTAGAAAGTGTGATGATACATGCCACAATCTCAACAGTGATTATGTTAGATAGTGGGGTTATGAGTAGTTTTCATTTCCTTCTTTTTATTTGTATTTCCCAATTCTTCTACCATAAACATAAATTACTTCTATAATAAGATTAAAAAATTTGCAAGTTATCTTTTTTTTTCCTTTTAATGCAAACTCTCCAAATATGTAAGTTTGTCATTGAGATGGTTTTTCCAAAGATGCAAATGGTCTTAAAAGTATGCATTTCCCTGCCTAGCTGGAAAAAGTCCAACAGTGGAGATGAACTCAATTGACATGATATTGACTAAAGTCCCCAAACAGAAACTGCTCATGGTACACAATGATATGTATCGACCCTCAGCTCCTGTGTCCTCATTCTGGAAAAGGAGACTTATGATCCCAAAATAATGGACCTAGCCCAAAAGATCGAAACCAAAATACATTTTGCCATACTCTACAATAACAATTTTCCAAAAACACAGAGTGAACACGATGTCTGTGATAAACTTTACCCCAGGCCAAAACTGCCCTCCTTATAGATCTACATTTTGCCTGGGCGATGGCCTCGGCCTGCACTCCCCGCCTGGAGGATGAAGCTTTGTGCTTTCCTCCAGGCCGGCTGCTACATCACCACCCCTTCCTGAACTGCGGCATCCAAGGCAGAATGCATTCTGCAGGACAACCCTTCTACTTCCAGCTCCTCCATCTGGGCTCAGCTGTGTGTTTGACAGCTCTTGGCCACAGAGCTGTCTACTTCCAGAGGCCTGATGGCACCATCCATAGACTCTTGGCACCAACCATACGCATGTTGCAGAGAGACACTGGCTCATCAGTTCCATGAGGACAAGGACCGTGTCTGGGACTGCTCACCAAGGCCCACTGCAGTGCATGATTCACAGTGGTCTTACTTAATAAGTAAGCGTTTATTGAAGGGAGGGAGGGAGAAGGAGGGAAGGTAACTTAAGGAAAAGCCAGAGTCACCAACAGGAGCTTTTCTCTAGTCTGTGGACACCTTAGATAGTATCCCTGGCATTGCCTTTCCCAACACATTCCCTGAAAGAGAACCCCTTCTCAGCGACCCAGGGACTCCAGCCTCCCCCTCCCAGGCGGCCTGCTCAGCACATGTGGCACTGAGCAGTAGAACCCAGCTGCTCCCTCCCTCCACAGATCATAATGAGTGACAGGCAACTAGGGCCTCAGTCTTTTTTCACACCAGCTCCTTTAAGCCTCATCAACTTTGTCCTGTCCTTAAGCAGCTGGTTTTCTGAACCCACATGCCAGATAAGACAGTGAATCCTGAAAAAGAAATATTGGAATCTGGGAGCAACAGGATGAATATAACAAGAGGAAGTGGGTTTTCTGGCTCTGCCATCTAAAATATTTCCTAATCCTCCTAGCTTGACATCATCAGCAAAATTTGACCAGTGTGACTTCTATGACTTTATTCAGATCACTGGTTAAAGAAAGAATACCTAACTAATTTTAAGAACATATATATATATATATATATTATATATACTCATTATATATAAAGATATTAAGATATTCTTATATAATAAAGATATATATATATATATATATACACATACACACACACACACACATATATATAGATAGATATATAAAATATAAAAAGCAGAGTTCATTTGACAACCACCACAGACTATTTGCAAATTAACACATTTTGGGTTTGAGATTCAAATAACAGATGCACCTAAATGGACCATCTTCTCTACCCATTTGAACAGATTTTGTCAGATACCTTCATGGAGTTCACATTTGCCAAGTTCCCACCCCTCTTGACCTAGCCAGTCTAGTAACTTTCTCAACAGAGTGAGAATGATCAGGCCAGCAGGTCATGTTGTTGGAGAAATCAGAGTGACCCCCAGAGATCACCACTTCCTTTCCTAATTGTTCAGACCACCCTCTGAACACCCACACTGGAATCATAGCTGGTGAGGGTTCCTGGAGAGCTGCCTGTAATACTCACGCAGCCCTCTGTGGAAGGGCACAACGGGGAAGGGTCTTGGCAGCCAGGGCGAGCCTGGCAACAAGAAAAGGACATGCTGGTTCTAGAAGAGGAGAGTGCAAAGCATGATGGGATTAGAACAAAGAATCGTTCTGGGCCAGATGTTGATGTTGCTCTCCTACTTGAGAAAGAAGAAAGATACACAAAGGAAGGGCAAAACCTTCTGGAGGAGGACACTATTGTAATGAAGACCCTTCAGTCTTGTCATGTGGCTTAGCAAGTCAAGGCTCCCTTATTCTCCGGGTGTCTTAATCCATTTGGTCTCCAAATGATTGGGCAGCTTATAAACAACAGAAATTTCTCATAGTTCTGGAGGCTGGAAGGTCTAAGATCAAGGTACCAACAGGTTCAGTGTCTGGTGAGGTCAGCTTCCTGGCTCAGAAATGGCCATCTTTTGCTGTCACCTCACATGGTGAAAGACCCAAGTGAGCTCTTTGGGATCCCTTTTATATTGGCATTGATCCCAGTCATGAGGGCAGCGCTTCACAAAGGCTCCCAAACACCAACCTTCAAATACCAACAGAGCAGGAGTCAGAGATTAACATATGAATATTACAGAGGACACAAACATTCAGTCTATAACATGAGGCCTCAGCTTTCTCATCTGCAAAATGAACATAATGGTAAATTTATCTGTGGGAAGGCAGGCGACTGGACTACTTAATCTTTTAAGGTCCTTTTAGAAGCCAGACACAAAGACAGTGGTGCATAATGGTTAGGGATGTGAGCCCTAGAATCAGACCGCCTGGGTTTGAACAAGTTAGTTACTAGCCATGCAACTTTAGGCTGAACCTCTCTGTGCTTCAGCTTTCTTGTCGGAAAGATGCAGGCAATAAAATGCTGACCTCATATAAAATGCTTTAATGAGAAGTAGACGATTTGCTACCATAAAGTGCTTAGAACAGAGGCTAAACCCATGGGATGAAGATGATGGTGGTACTAACGGTGGGTTATGCTGTGGTTTAACTAGGCAAGTTCATGTCTGCTCCCAGGGCACCTAAAATACAAAGCAAGATTCCCACATTCAGCCCTGGCTGGTTGGCTCAGTGGTAGAGTGTCAGCCTGGCGTGCAGGAGTCCCAGGTTCGATTCCCAGCCAGGGCACACAGGAGAAGCGCCCATCTGCTTCTCCACCCCTCCCCCTCTCCTTCCTCTCTCTCTCTTCCCCTCCCACAGCCGAGGCTCCATTGAAGCAAAGTTGGCCCGGGCACTGAGGATGGCTCTATGGCCTCTGCCTCAGGCGCTAGAATGGCTCTGGTCACAACAGAGCAACGCTCCAGATGGACGGAGCATCGCCCCCTGGTGGGCATGCCGGGTGGATCCCGGTCGGGCGCATGCGGGAGTCTGTCTGACTGCCTCCCCATTTCCAACTTCAGAAAAATACAAAAAAAAAAAAAAAAAAAAAGATTCCCACATTCCAGGTTTCTACAGGACTTTTTACAGCTCTGAACATGAAGAGCGAGCCTTGAGAATGCAAACTGGCTGCAGCCAGCACACGGGCCAGTCTCATCCTCTGAAACAGTCTCTATTTCAGACCGTCTCCTCACTGGGCTTTTCTCCAGAGGAGTCGGGATGATAGGGGTTTGTGACACAGTTGGGTCCTTCCTAACACTATTATGTCCATTATGATTATTTAAACCAAACAAAGACCTGAAAGCTTTTTAACTGGCTTCCTATACACATCTGAACCATATAAGAAAATCTCTTCAGTATTTATTTACTTGTTTGCTCTACTGGGCCTTCAATCTTCTCTTGATATCCTGACTTCTGACTTGTACAGGATGAAAGAATCCAACTGCCCATTTTCTGCCCTCAAAAGTCAACTCTGACTTAAAAACAAGAATAGATGGCTCAGTCTTTACATCTACTGCCCTATTTCTTCCAAAAACCTAAATGAGACCTACTTCAGTCCCCATTATTTTCACGGCACTGCTTTTTCTGGAGCTTTCATGATTCCCTCCTTCCCGTGTTCAGAAAACTGCCGCAGTAGGGATCTCGCACAGAAATACTTAACAATCTCAGCTATTCCGATCTTGACTTTTCTCAAGGGCTTTCCAACACCATTATCTGATTTAAGCACAAAATTCAACCTGGGGGAGGTGAGTCAGAGCAGGTGCCCCTCCTCACTCTACAGATAAAAAAAACCGAGGCTCAGAGAACCCAATTTCCATAGAAAGACCCTGGGGTGCATCCTTCTAAGACTCACACCTGTATTCTGAACACATCCTTTTCCTTCCTTTCAGCATTCCCTGAGCCATTACAACTCTCTTTCTCTTAACACCCAGAACGGATCCATTTCAGTCAAAATCCAACTCAGTCTTTATACATCAACTCCTTTATCAGTGGGTGTGAGAAAGCCATTGCAATGCTTCGCTCAGAATCTCCTGCATCCAAATGGGTGTTAGGAATGGCCCTGTCACTTCTCAGAGAAGAAGTGAGCTGTGGCAGGCTGGCAGAGGGCTGGGACCTGGCGGGTCTCAAAAGGAAAGCCATTGGGCATCCCAGCTGGGCAGCAAGAATGCAATTGCCTGAATCCAAATGACCCAAGTGGCCCCCAGGAGCTTTTCTGTATCAAAGGGTACAGGGGGATACCTAATCCTTGCAGATATCTTGACACACTCAGAGACAGGTTCCCCAGGACCGGCCCGGTCTGTGGCTCAGCCCATGTCACAAAGGGAGCCCTCTGCAGCCAGACTGGCTGCCTGTGAGCCTGACGGACAGGCCTGGGAATACCGGCACCAGTCCTCTGCCCTCAGGCCTCACGGCCGGGTGCCAAACTGGCTCCTGGCTATCGAAGTTCTACAACAGTTATTCCCACACAAGTCACAGCTACTCTCTGCTTCCCTTCATCAAGAAAGCCATTAAGAGAGACGTAAAACTGATTGCATCTATTATGTCCACCTACAGACCCAACTTGGAGCAAGCTCTGAAATCACTCCCGGGCCCTCTTCAGACCTTGAGTCCTTTTTTGATTGTTAAAATGGTCTCATGGTAGACTCATTCCTGAATCTAAGCAGTGTCACACAAGGCTGGGTCCTACTCCCATTAAATGTTCTCAGGCACCCGTGGTGCACACAGCTCCAGCTGGGGCTTTCTGAGATAAGCTCTCTCATCCTTGCCTTCCAGCCTCCCTGCCAGGCAGGTGCCCACACCCCAACTGTGCAGATGGAGAAACAGGCTCAGTGGGTTAGGGGCTTGCCTAAAGCCACACTGCAGGAAGTGACACCAAGATTTACCTCCAAATCTGCCTGCCCCACCCTATTCCCCTTGTGCCCTAAGCTTTGTGATGTCCCTGGAGATGACCTCGTCCGGTTCCCTTGGTGTGTCCTCCAGCTTTAGCCTACCGGGAGCCTCTTTGCCGACAGCAAGTCCTAGAAGCCAGGCCTTGCAGGAGGGCCTCAGTGAGCACTGATTGATTAAAGAAATATGCTTTCAGTCACTACAGGCTCAAAGATGTTTTTCCCAAATCTTTCAGCTGCTTCCCCACAATGTCGCTTGCATTTGGTCATCTATATGCCTGCCACATCTATGGGCTCAACATTATCCCCTCAAAGTCCCACCTCCCAACCTTTGTAAGTACACTTCCCTCTTCCAGCAGGGTCCTCCCACATCTTCTACCTTTGTTGTTCTAGGCCAGCTAAAAGGTCACCTGCTCTGGGAAGCGCTCCCAGGTTGCACCCAGTGAGAAATCAGCACCTCCCCTTCATGCTCCTATAGCAGCCTTTACTATTGTCTCCCTGAGAGTATATTTAAAATGGCCTCATACCATTTGTTTTATTTTACAAACACTTTCATGGCACTTACTAAGGATGCAGCAGTTGCCTGACCAGGCGGTGGCGCAGTGGATAGAGCATCGGACTGGGATGCCGAGGACCCAGGCTCAAGACCCTGAGGTCGCCAGCTTGAGCGCGGGCTCATCTGGTTTGAGCAAAAAAAGCTCACCAGCTTGGACCCAAGGTCGCTGGCTCAAGCAAGGGGTCACTCGGTCTGCTGAAGGCCCGCGGTCAAGGCACATATGAGAAAGCAATCAATGAACAACTAAGGTGTCTCAATGAGCAACTAAGTATGCGGCAGTGGATGAAGTCTTCAGCAAATTTTAACTGATTTAATTTTTATAATTACCCTGTGAATTAGAAACTGTGGTTATCACCCATTGCACAGACGAGAGCTCAGGCACGGGAGAAAGCAGCCTGCTTGAATTAACACAGCCGGTAAGTGGTTGCCAGGCACTTCTGCTCCTGAGTCAGTGCTCAGTCCTAAGCGCCCTCATAGGGTCGTTTGTTCTTCTGTGAGTTGCCAACACTATTCTGTGAATCCCCTAAGGACAGAGGTCACGTCCGAGTCACATCTGAATGACCACAGCCTGGCATGAGGCAGGTGCTCTATGCTTGTTCCTGGATTGAACTCAGTGTCCAGCACGAGGTCACCCCTCCCATGTGGCCAGCTGGAAGGCGGCCTGCAGTGTGGATGCCGGTCCAAAGCTCCAGCTGCTCTGGGCGCCTGCCTCCCTCCTGCAGACGGCCACCTCTGGCAGTCCTTTCTCAGGCGCTCAGGAAGATGAGATAGGAAACATTTTATCATCTGAGAAGCTGATGGCATCTGTGCACACACCTCACTGTCCAGAACCATTCCGCCTGCTCTGGGGTTTCATTGAAGGGCTTTTGGGAATAGCCATGATGGATGACTCCCTGGTTTCTGATCGGACACCCGTGACCCTAGTCAAGAAGACAGGACCGCAGACCCCACATGGCTGGACTGGAGTGTACCTGCCACTATGAGTCGTGCAAAGGGCCCTGGGCTTAGAGTCTGCTGACTTAGACTTAGTAGTCTCTGCTTTTTGACTCACCTTGGGCTCACTGCTCCATGCTTCAGTTTCCCCATCTATAAGTGAGGTTATTAAAAGAATTTCTCTCTTACCAGGTGTTACTGAATGTTGCATTTTGAAGAAATAGTAAATTCTAGCACTACACAAAATTGCAATTCTTATTGTCTAATTGTTGGGCTAGAATCCACTAACATAAGGTTATAATTGGAACTAAATGAGAAATTCACTGCACTTTATTAATACTTTACCAGACTAGGTTACAAATAAGGTCACATTTCTTTGAATGATCAAAGACGGGAGGGATAGGTCAGCTCAGGCATTCTCCCAGCAACACCTGGCTCTGGGCTCCCCAGACCCCCGGGCCGTCTATGATGATGGGTTGATGGGGATAGGTCAGCTCAGGTATTCTCCCAGCAACACCTGGCTCTGGGCTCCCCAGACCCCCGGGCCGTCTATGATGATGGGTTGGTGGGGATAGGTCAGCTCAGGCATTCTCCCAGCAACACCTGGCTCTGGGCTCCCCAGACCCCCGGGCCGTCTATGATGATGGGTTGGTGGGGATAGGTCAGCTCAGGCATTCTCCCAGCAACACCTAGCTCTGGGCTCCCCAGACCCCCGGGCAGTCTATGATGATGGGTTGGTGAGTCTTCCTTACCTGCACCCCTCAGGGTGTCTCTGAATTCAGCCTCTGAACCAGGCCCTACCATCTGCTTCAGTTCCCTTCAGTTCCGCCCTGTTGCCATAGCGGCCACCGAGGCAGCCAGCTGTGCCAGAGCCAAGATCAAAACTGAGGATTACAATCCTCACCATGAAGCATCTTCGGTTTGCACTTACACCTACAGCCAGCATGCCCAGGCCCACCCCAGCTCTGGTCATGGTGTCGGGGGGGGGGGGGGCAGAGGATTCCAGCATCAGCTCTAATCTGCAGACCAGGCTGCTCTGGACACCCGAGCACTGGTACCCTGAGCCAAAGGTCCATAGAATTTCTTTTTGTCTTTTCTTGCAGCTGGCCTCACTCAGGGCTATGCCACCCCCTCTGACATGTCCTAACAATTTCAAGCCCCAAAGAGAGGAATCAGTCATTTCTTTCCCTCCCAGAGGTCCCTGTGTTCTTTGGGTGAGGCCACTGGTCCCCAGCAACACTGACGCTTCCTAACAGTAAGGGAGGGGCTTCTAGAAAGTCGCCTGAAATCAGAAGACCAGAGCAGGCCTTCCAGTCGTACCCACCTCCCTGAACTGTAAGCACCTGGCTGTATAAGTGTGCGATGAAAGAGCCGTCCAGGTGACTCAAACACAGCAGAGGCCCTCATCCGTGAAAACCAGGACCCAGAACAATTCTCAGAGGCCAGTTCCACAATATTCTGGCCCCACCGTATACCGGAACAGAAGTGTGTTGTATCTCCACTGGGTACCCCGTCCTCACTCTGCGGCATCTGCTGAACACCCACTGGGCACCAGATCCATACACTTGAATCATTCTTAGTCCTCAAAACAAGGTTTGGTTGTTTGCTATCAAACCTCAAGGGAGACCCCCAAGAGAAGTGACCCACCCAAGGTCACCCAGGAGGGCTGAGAGGTATATCTGGACCTCTCAAGCTCAAAAGACCAAGTTTTTCCCACTGCACCTTGCCTTCTCATGTATACACATGAGAGCACCAGCACAGTGCCCGGTACAGAGTAGGGGCTCAAAAAGGAGCAGTCACTGTACTTTCTCTACTGTGGAGTCACAAAGCTGAAATCAGGGTCTGCCAGGGCCACAGCTCACAGAGGATCACTAGCAGTCAGAGCAAAACCAGTCAGATGGTCTCAAATCCCAGCAGCCACCAAGGACTGGGTGGGCATTCTTCTGAGGATGTGATAGCTAGGGGCAGGGGGCACCCAGGGTTCTCAAACCTCCCAAGCCAAACTCCTCATCTCCACTTTGCCTGGTCCAGAATTATAAATTCTCAGCTGAATTCTTCATATCTGCTGGGAAAAGACAAAGCTCCTTCTGCAGAATATGAGTGCTATTAGTTCTGTACACGGGCATCCTAGCCACCGACTCCCGGGCTGCCAGGGACAGGCCCCACACGGGCACTTCCTATCTCGAGCTGGTGTGCCAGGCTTTGTCCCAGCCCCCAATCCTCCCATCCCCCATAATTTGAGGGTGGACTCCCACTGTTGGTCTGGATCCCCAATCCCTACTCACAGAAGACAGCACTCACTAACTCTCACACCCTGGAACTTTCTGCCATGGGACCCTTATCAGAGAGGTAGGCTGCGCATGGTTTTGTGTCTGACACCTGCCAGGGACAGAAGGCTTTCTTCCAAAGAAAGCTGAGGGGAAGACATGTTAACTTAGCCTCATTCTAGATGCTTTTGTAAGACAACCTGCAAAAGTCAATAAAAACCTCAGCACCCTGCCTCACCACTTTCATAGTGTTATAATCTAATGCTAGGCCCTCCTGGTGTTAGGAGGTTGAATGAATCACCCACATGAACATCTCTGTGTCTTTAATAAAGATGTTATTGAGAACATCCAAAAGCCCTAAGTGAACAACCCAGAGTTATCGTAATTACTTGTGCTTAGCTTAAGGCATATCTTAGATCTCTAACTCTTTACAACTTTGTGGTTGTTGTTGTTGTTTTAATGACAGAGACAGAAAGAGGGACTGATAGGGACAGACAGACAGGAAGGGAGAGAGATGAAAAGCATCAATTCTTCATTGCAGCTCCTTAGTCTTCTTAGTTGTTCATTAATTGCTTTCTCATTCATGCCTTGATCGGGGGGCTATAGCAGAGCGAGTGACCCCTTGCTCAAGCCAGAGACCTTGGGCTCAAACCAGTGACCTTGGGCTTCAAGCCAGCGACCATGGGGTCATGTCTGTGATCCCACACTCAAGCCAGCAACCCCACACTCAAGTTGGATGACCCTGCACTCAAGCCAGCGACCTCAGGGTTTCAAACCTGGGTCCTCCACGTCCCAGTCCGACATTCTATCCATTGTACCACCACCTGGTCAGACTCCTTACAACTTTTTAAAGCCTTTTCACTTTAATCTATTTCTCTTTTCCTCTCTCACCCCTTCACCTCTCTCTGTTTCTCTTTCTCTCTCTCTCTTCCCTTTCCTACCTCCAGTGATCTCCATAATAACTCCATGGAGAAGCAGAGCAGGCATTATTATTCCCATTTTATAAATAGATGATAAAGCCAAGGTGTGGGGAAAGTGTAAATGGCTAGTTTAAGGTCACCCAGTATTGAGTATCAGAGATGAGTCACCCATGTCAAGTGCTGAGTTCTTCCCACTGGACTACCCTGCCCTCTAAGCTAAAGATATGTATCTGAAGCCTGAAGCGAAATGTGCTCTCATCCCACGGGAACACCAGAAAGGCTCTCTCTTGCTTTGAAACCCAGTGCTCAGTTGGAGCAATCTTTCCTCACAGGTGCTTGATAATGTCTTCTCCCTCCGCTCCATTCACAAGCTCAGTCCTGATTTTATCCAGATTTTTTCTTTTTTACGTTGTGTTTAGTACCACTCATGCAAAAAGTACTCGTTAAGCACTCCCAATGTGCTAGGTGCTTGGACACAGGCCTTCACTCACGCACAAATCTTACCAAGTGCCTGCAGGCCCTGTGCCGTGCACTTTGTGGGCCAGCCCAGCGTGGAGCCACTTGAGGTGGTGGACAAGGGCCAGCAATAACAACACAGAGCTGTAAGGACTTCGCTGGGACAACAGCCTGGCCTCCAGGCCCCAGGGAGGCTCACCACTGAGCTCTCAGTGCCCCTCAGAGTCTTCTGGAAACGGACAGGGCTTAGAAACAACCACTTAACTCGGAAAACCCACTTGATCAGGCTCAGACAGATCACACGCTTCTTCATCGGCTCCAAACACACAGTCCCAGTCCTGCATAAATAAGATCCAGTTTCTCTGTAACTACATAGCATTTTACATTTTCATAAACATTATAATAAAATAACAGCAAAATTTAGTGGGTGCCGCTCTGGCCAGAGAGCTCGGTTGGTTAGAGCGTCGTCCCGAAGCACAGAGGTTGCTGGTTTGATCCCCGGTCGGGACACATACAAGAACAGATCAGTGTTCCTGTCTTTTCTTTCTCCCTTTCTCTCTCTCTCTAAAATCAATCAATCAATAAAAACTTTTTAAAAATCAGAAGGTGCCTACTCGATGTGCCTCCCTATGCTTAATACTTCACATGGATGTTCTAACTCAACCTTCAGAATAACCCTCTGACACAGGAACATCCCCATGTCACAACTGAGGACACTGAGGCTCGGTGGGTGCACAGTGCCAGCATGCACACACAAGTCACCTATTCCAAATGTGATTCTCTTCCCACAGTGCTCAGCTGTCCCCTGACACCACATGGGCATCGGACAGCACAGAAACTGTGCTGGGCACTATGGTGAGCTGAGACAGGCTATTCTTGCACTCACCGAGTTCACAGTCCCCTGGGAGTAGGAGAACGCCACCACTGACCAAACAATCAAACAATGTAAAATTGAATTGTGTTAAGCACCAGAAAGGAAAGGTTCATGGGAGGTTAGAGAAAGTACACTTGAGCCGGTATCTAAAGATGGAGTGAAGTGGCAAAAGCATTCCAGACAGCTGGAACAGCTTGTGCAAAGGCCCTGTGCAGGTGTGGGGGAGCACACTCACCCAAGAAACTAAAAGGACCAGGTGTCTGAGTCCAACGGGAGAGAGAAGAGTACTGAGAACTAGAGCTGGGAGGGGGCAGGGCAGACTCTGCAGGGCTTCCAAGGCCGCCGGGACCAGTTTTGTTCCCATTCACAGAAAACAGTGCATCCCTACAGGGTACTGGAAAGGGAAGCCACCTAACCAGAGTGCTGGGTCAGGGTTCCTAACTGTCCTCTGCACCTGAGGGACAGTCCCTGCACCTGCCCCAGGCGGCGCCATCACGCTTCTCACGCTACATGATTACGATCCCAAGTGGCCTCCCCATGTGCCTCTGAGAGCACAGCTCTCTACGTGCCCCCTAACCAGCCCCAGCCTGGCACCAAGTAGGTGCTTAAAAGTAGAAGCTACATGTATAAAGAAAGCACCGTGCTGCCCTCAAGACGATCCAGTCACACAGGAGAGACACACACAGACACAAAGACAAACACTCCGAGGCAACGCGGTGGGAGGCCGACTTCTGCAGGGACAAGGGGAGCGGATCTGTGGGAGCCAGGTGTGCAGACAGACACACCCAAAGTGACTAGAGAGCACAGCGCTGGCTGTGTGTGACTGCGGGGGCGGACAGGGAAATGGGTGAAGATGAGGCTGAATTCAAGGAAGAGGCAAGCAGTTAAGTGAAATTCACCAAAAAAAAAAATTTTTTTTTAAGCATCAGCTACTGACAAAACGTGCCACTTGCTTTCATGAGAGCAAGATACTATATGAAGATGCTGTTTCACTCAGTGCTTGAGCTGCTGAGATCAAAGTCTGACATCCAGTTAAAACTCTCAGCTCACTACTTGGTTGGTTGTGATGTTAAATAAGTTACTTAACCTCTCTAAGCCTCAACTGTAAAATGCAGACAACAATGTAAAATGCACACCTACCCCATCAGACTGTTGTGAGATTTTAAAAAGTGACCAATCAAAGCACTTGACATAAAGACAGGACATATGCCAAGCACAGGATAAAGGTAATTTGTTGTTATTGTTATATTCTATTTTCCTTCTCCTAAACATTTGCAAGTACCGTAAATGTTTCTGTTCCCCCTTTCCTTTGTTTATAACAAGTTCTCCAAGGGCTTTCCAACGTTTTCTTTTCTAGAACTCCCAGAGGCCAGCAAGGAGCAGGGAAGGGTCAGTTAGGCCCCAGAGAATGCTTGTGGAGTAATGAGAGAGCCAACTCTCCTTCGGTCAAAGTGAACTCACTCTGACCTGGCTGGGTGAGAGCGTTCGCATGTCTCTGGTCTTACGTCCTGGAGTGCACTTCCAAGTCTCGTCTGCCAGAATCATTGAAACGATTCTGGTCATTCTTTAAAACTTCAGTGAATGGGCAGTCCTAGAAACAAAGTGATTTAGATAATATGGTGAGTATTACAAGGACAGCTGTTGCTTTCAAAATCAGTGGCCTTTGAACAAAATCAAGAGGTACGAAAATCATCTTCTCTCTTCCACCTCCTGACCCTGCGCCATGAGAGCAGCAATAATGTATCACTCCACAAAGTCCTTCCTTGGCTAGATTTTATCAGAATGGTGACTGATGATGTCCTTGCCAAATGGCAGGAGAAGGGGTCTGCTCCAGCCAGCAGCTGTGGAACGTGGGCACTGATGAAGACAGATGAATCCATTTACTCAGTACTTTGGATCTACCACTAATTTTCTAGATGACAATGACATTTTATCCTTCCAGCAATGGAGACCGTTAAAAAAATAAACTGAAAAAGTAGAAAACTGGCAAAAGAATACCCCAGTCAGCCCCAGAAAGGTATCACAACGTTGCCTTTTACTCAAGCAAGAAGTCTCAGACTCCAAACTCCAACTCAAAACCAATTTATTCTTACTTTGTACAAGATTCTAATAAACTTGGTAATCTATCCGATTTGGAGTCCAAACTAAAACCAGATCAGCAAGATGGTCACTTCCAGGATGAGCTTAAGCAGTTCCTAAGTCAGTCCTGACCACAGAAGGGTAAAGAGTAGACAATCCCAGCCCTGAAGCAGGGAGCTGGAATGAATCTTGCTGTTCATGGGATCCCAAGGTCCCTCTTTATTCACTATACCCAGACCTGTCACTAGATTGCTTGGCTCACCACAGCTCATGACTTGGCTTTATTCCTATAATTTCTACTAGGACCTAAGCCCAGACCAGCCTCTGCTGGCTCTCACATTCCCTGGAGGTGGAAGTGGGATATCAGAAGCGGATTCCTATGTCCACTAACTACTGGTTAGAGCAGGGGTCGGGAATCTATGGCTCACAAGCCAGATGTGGCTCTTTTGATGGCTACATTTGGCTCACAGACAAATCTTTAATAAAAAAAAATAATAACATTAAAAATATAAAACATTCTCATGTATTACAATCCATTCATTTCCTACTGCTTGTGTTCATGGTTGCGGGTGGCTGGAGCCAATCACAGCTGTCCTCCGGGACAACACCAAATTTTTATTGGATAATGCGTAAGGTACACAGGTAGTTGTATGGCTCTCACGGAATTACATTTTAAAATATGTGGTGGTGTTCATGGCTCTCTCAGCCATAAAGGTTCCCGACTCCTGGGTTAGAATGTTTTCCAATAAACTGATCTCCTAAAACCATAATAGTTCTCAGATGCTGAAACGTATTTCTTTCTTAGGTTTTCATGCATCTTGGAGGATGCTGTGTATGTTTTCCAGGGAAGAGGAGACTCAGATGAGCTTTAGACACTATCTTCTATTGGAACATCCAACCTGTACCCACTCCCCTTCACAGTCCACAACTACAGTGCCGTGAAAGCACCAAAGAACAAATAAAGAGACAGCTGGAAGCTCAGCCCACGTGCCGTGGCATACAAGGCATTTCCTCAATTTGTTAAGACTATGCCCATTAATCCTCTTAGAACCGAAGAGCTAACTTCCAGGCTTTTAGATCTATTTGTTTGTTCAATAAATATTTATTGAGCTCCTGCTCTGTGCTTGGCCCTGAGATAGTAGTGCCTGAGGGGCTACAAGGGAGCCAGACACACCCAATGCCTGCCCTTTCCCTGCTTACAATGGAGCAGATAACCTCAATTCATGCTGTGATTCACAGAGAGGAGCAAAAAATTCCCTGTGGTCTCAGCAACTAACCAGACCCCAGACCAACGACTCCGTATGGGGCTCACACCCCCATGGCTTCAGCCTGGCACACCTGCTAGTTCCTAGAAAGGTACACAGAGGAAGGCATCTCACCAGTCTCGTTGCACATCGTTACATAAGCAGACAGGATAAGAATAAAATAAAGGAGCAGATGAATGCAGATGCTTATTGGGCAAACTACGCCATTTAATTTTCCCACCTTTAGAACCAAAATAACCAGAAACTAAGTGATAAAAAGTCACTTACATTTCATTCCCTAACAACCTGGGGAATAAGCAAGCAGTCTCCTCCATAAGGGAGATGATTCCCAGCATGCTCTGCTGCCCTTCCATGGATGTAGCATACTATGTTTAATGGTTTCTGTCTTGGTCACCTGTTTTTACAGTGAGCTCCTCAAGGACAGGGTCTGTGTGTCATCCATCCAGAACCTAGAACAAGGCCTGACAGAAAGTACTTTCAATCAGAGCGTGAAGCATTAAGGTGTCTGAGCAGAAACAGGTAGTATCTGTGACAGCCATTCGGATGGGCCACTCAGATCTTTGAAGAGAGAACCTATAAGAGGAGTGCAGTCAGCGAACAGCCTTCAGCTGTAGCTTGGAGATCTGTGGCAGCATTTAATAAAGCTAAGGACACAATCTCCCCAGGCAGTGCACAGCCAATGATGGAATTAGGCAAGGATTCTAGAGCCTAGCTCTCTTGGTCCAATATGGGAACCCTCTAATGGGCAACCTTTGCTCCAGTGCACCCCACTGGGATGGCTGCAGCTTCCTGAGAGCTGCACCCCAGGCTGAGACTCTTCCCACCCCATTCTCCTTCCTTCTCCCTCTCCTTTTACAAGTACTGTAACTGCATTTTGGCCTGAGGGTTACCCTACCTCCTCTTTCACAAGAATTACCCCCAAGAACTCTTGTACCTCTAAATCCATCTTGACACCTACTCCGGAAGCAACCAGAATGACAAGTGTCCACGGCATCCGCACGCTCTTCTACATATCCCAGGCTCCTCTGAGGTTAGGTTGACCAGTGACTATTTCTGGTCAACCAAGTATGTGTAGAAGTAATATGTGTTGCTGCCAAGAAAGGATGGTTATAAATCCTGTGTTCCTTCCCCATGGATTCCTCCATACCCTCGTGTCTTCTTGAAGCCACCGGGGGGAGAGTCCCACACAGAAAAGCCTGGTTCCCAGTGTTCCCACCTGGAGGAGGCAAGCCACTCAGGAGGGCCTCTGACACACACTGACTTTGGGTGAGCAACACGTATATAAATTTTACTGTGTTAAGCAGCAGAGATTTCAGGATTTGTTTGTTAACGCAGCATAGCCTAGTCCACCCTGACTAACAAAAGACATAAATCCTGTATATGATTTGTTTAGCACCTGTATTTGCACTGCCATCTTCCACTTCCAGCTTGCTCATGGAAGCTGATGGTATTCTGGGCCCACAGGGGAGTAGGCCAAACACACGAAGACCCCTTTAAAGATAAAGTTAGAAATCCAGAGCTCTTAGCCCAGTGACAAGTGCTAAACAGGCCTTAGTGTGTTAGTTCCGCTCGCCATCCTCACGGGTGTCTGAGAGATAGCTGGTGAGGGGCCAGCACAGCCAAGGCCCTTTCCCTCATACTCGGGAAGCTCAGGGGTTGGTGCTGGTGGGACTATGCAGAAGGCAACTACAGCTGGCAGTCAAGTGAGCTGTGACATATGGGGTCACCTAAGTCCTGTGGTGATGGGGGCAGGGGGGCAAAGATGCTGTGGAAGAGAGTTGAAAAACAACATTCATTTTATGGGATGCTAATTCGGAAAGCAGATTCTAATTTATTCATTTATAGTTCAGTTTAGCAAACATTCCCTGATGCCCATTCCATGTAAGACACCAGGGAACCAGGCTGGCCCTGCCCTCACAGAGCTCCAGTCCAGTAAGGGAAGGAGCCAGACCTGGCTGTGCCACACAGCAGAGGGGAAGATGTGCTGGGAGGTCACACTAATAAAGATCTCATGCCCAAATCCTCTTCCTCCGGCACCCCTCTCAGCAACCAGCGTTGGAAAACAAGATCACAGAGAGCGCTGCATTACATTCACACGATGTTTTGAAACTCTACATCCGTTATATTTATTCCTTATTGCATCCCTGTGAGGTCAGCATAATTAACCCCATAGAGTACAGAAACAACAACGATGGTGGCAATATAGCAGTGAATGTTCACCAAGCACTTACAGTGTCCCAGGCATTGATTTGATGATTTACTTGGATGGTCTCATTTGTACCCCATCTACCTTATAAGGCAGTTTGTAGATTAGATCCATTTCATACAGAAAGAAAGGGAGGCAAAGTGGCTTGCCCAATGTCACCAAGCAGGTAAGTGGTACCCAGCAGATACAAGGAGCTCATGCAACAGGCACTAGGAGCTAGGGGAACTGAAGGTTCTGGGGTGGGAGTTGGACATTCTGTGCCCAGGAAGGTCTGTCCTCATTACCCTACAAGTACACTGACTGCAGCGACTAGCCTGCCTGCCAGATGCCCCCTTAGCCCTGATCATGTCACATTCATGTTCAAAAACCTCCCATGACTCCTCACAGGTCCAGAATAAAGTCCAACCTTCTTGACGTGGCATTGAGGGCCTTCCACACCCACCGTGAGCCTACCTTTCCCTCCATAAACTCTGCACTCAGCTAAGAGCATAACCAAGCCAGTACTCCCCACACACCTCACACTTGTCACCTCTAGCCTGTGATCTTGGAGATCCTTCCTGAGATCCAACCTCCATTTCCCTGAGCCCCCATCTCTCTGTGTCAACACTACTTTCACCTTCCAGGCCCCCACTTCTCACCCAGGAGGCTCTTGACCTAGATATGATCTTCTCTCTCTCTTTATGCCCCTGGCATCTATTGTTTCATTCTTGAGTTTAGCATTTCCCAACTGCCTTCCTTCATAGATATCTGTGATCAGACCCACCCGGCGTCCACACCCCTTGAACAGCCACAGATATGCTTCGAGAAATCACCTCCTTTCCACTTTGTATGCATGTAATTGGGTGGGGCTGACCTCGTCTCTGTCTCCCTCTGTTACCAAAACGAAGAGGGTCTGCCCACCTGACACAAAGCAGAGCCAAACACTGAACACTGAGTTTTGCAGTATGTTGGCAGGGCACCAAGCCAGGAGAGCAGCAAGCTAATGTTCAAACTCTGAACTCCTCAGTTGTTTTTATTCAAGGTTCCTAAAGGCAAAGATTGAGGGTTAGGGGTTAAGGGGTCATGTGCAAAGCTGATTGGTGCAAGCTTCAGTGGTTTTCCTTAGTCTGATTAATTCAGTTCCTATTGCTGTCTGGTGCCTTTGTCACTGTGGTTGGGAGATCTAAGTGGGTTGAAAAATCAAGATTCTGCAAGATATTTCATGATTGTGCATTAGCGATGCTATCTTTAAAACAAAAGGAAGAAATTAAATGTCTTGTGACTTATTGTTATTGTTTAAGTCATTGATTTTCAACCCTTTTCATCTCATGGCACACATAAACTCATTACTAAAATTCAGCGACACACCAAAAAATATATTTTTTGCTGAACTGACAGAAAATGAGTTTAATTCTTATTCATTCACTCCAAATGGCTATTGTTGTGTTGACTAGTCATTTTTCTTTGACAATCTAAGGGATAAAAGGTTGGTGCCTCTGATTAAAAAGTCAGGTATTGCATATTTTAAAAATTCTTGTGGCACAACAGTGTGCCTGCCGGTGGCACACCAGTTGAAAATCACTAGTTTAAGCTATTATTGTTTTGTGCTTAAACTAGTTATATTTTTCTATTGTCTCAAGCAAAGCGTACTTTTAAACATTTTTCCTAGAACTTGCTTTACAGGCAGGCCTCTAGGACACAACTACCATACTTAATAATCTTTGACTCTAAGTGACTAAAATAATTTCTTAATCTTTGACTATAAGCCACATGACAACCAAAGTAATTGAAACATTCAGTTAAAGCTTATGCCTATATCTCTGGACTGTATTATCTAATACCTAAATATGTTTATTGTTAACTGCCAGTTTTACCTCCATAAAAGGCTGGGAGATATCCCAGGCCCATCAGTGTCATGTGATTGGTTCAGGGATGGACATATAACCCAATTCAAGCCAATGAGAGCTGATCTTGGGAGTCTTGCTGAAACAGTTGGGAGAGCAACTCCTTTTACTGGAGTTTCTAAACTGGGAACATGTAAACCTGCAGCTGCTGGGGGCCAACTGCACCCTAGGGAGAGCCTGTCCGAGAGTAAAGCCACTGAGGAAATCAGAGCTAAGACACAGAGAAAGATTTTTTTAAGATAGCCTTTGAGTCTCTGGATTCAGCCATGCCTGAACACTGTATACTCCAGGATTTTCAGTCTTCTGAGCCAATCAAAGTTGGTTTCTGGCCCTGGCCTGTTGGCTCAGTGGTAGAGTTTGGCCCAGCATGTGAATGTCCCAGGTTTGATTTCTGGTCAGGGTATACAGGAGAAGCAAACTTCTGCTTCTCCACCTTTCTCCTTTCCCCTTCTCTCTCACTTCCCCTCCCACAGCCATGGCTCAGTTGGAGCAAGTTGGCTCCGAGCACTGAGCATGACTCCATGGCCTTCCCTCAAGCACTAAAACAGCTCAATTATCGAACAATGAAGCAACGGCCCCAGATGGGCAGAGCATCGCCCCATAGGGGGCTTGCCAGGTGGATCCTGGTGGATGTGGGAGTCTGTCTTTCTGCCTTCCTGCTTCTCATATGAGGGAAAAAAAAAGTTAGTTTCTGTCACTTCCAACATGAGTCCTCAATAATACGCCTACTCAGGACCAGGTACCATGATTGGGCAGTGAGGTTATAAGATGTAAACCTGATCTATGTTGTTATTTCTAACAAAAGCTCTATTGAACTACAATTTATCTGCCAGAATATTCATTCTTTTAAAGTATATGATTCTATGGTTTTTAGTATATTCAAAGATGTGCAGTCATCGCCACAATCACTATCTTGCATTGAGAATGACAAATATGTGCTTGCTGTGTTCTCCTTTATGCACCAGCTCCTCCCGCAAGCCCAGGGCTGGGTTTTACTCCTTTCTGCAGCACCAGCAACTGCAGTAGGTATTCAATTAATGCCTGCTGAGCTGTACACAGACCTCCTTGAAAAGCTTGGCCTCAATCAGCTGTTGTTAGGGTCCTTTCTAAAGCACCAGGAATGAGAGGACAGATCGCTGGCAAAGCCACTCAAGAAGAGGACATGCTCACCCATCACTAGGCTTTCTCTGGGTTTTCTAAGCTGGATTCCTGCATCAGGGTAGGCTTCCTGAGAAGTGCACACCTGAAATGTACTCCTTCGGTCCCTGAACTTTTTTCCTAAGTTTATTACAGAACTATTTAAAACAGTAACAAGTGGAAATACATATATCCAACAAGAAGAGAATGATTTAATACTTGTGCACCCATAGGATAGAATAATATACAGCCACTAAAAATCATTTTTGCAAAGAGGATTTGAGGACATGAAGAAACACCTATGATATAACGTTAGCTGAATGAAACAAAATACAAAAGGACATAGTACATAAAATAATAAACACCAGCAACTGGAAGGAAATAATGCTAATTATTAGATGTAATTATCTTCATGTAGGTGAAGTACAGGAAATTACTATTTTCTTCATGCTTTGCTATAATTTTCCATTTTCTTATTTTTCTTTTTTCTTTCTTTTTTTTAAGTGAAAGGAGGGGAGATAGTGAGGCAGACTCTCACATGAGTCCTGACTAACCAGGAACCACCCAGCAAACCCATCTGGGGCCAATGCTCAAGTACTGAGCTATTTTTATCACCCGAGTCTGAGGCTGGGACCAATGAGCCATCCTTAGCACCCGGGGCCACACTTGAACCGAGTGGGCCACTGGATGTGGTAGGGGAAGAGGCAGGGAAGAGAAGCAAATGTTTGCTTCTCTTGTGTGCCCTGATCCAACCCGGGATGTCCATACGCCGGGCCAGCACTCTATCCCCTGAGCCACTAGCCAAAGCCAAAATTTCCATTTTCTAAAATGAACATTAATCAAATCAGAAATGTCAACATTTAAAAAAAAAACAACTCATTTCTTGATTACTATTTATTTTATTAATGTGGCTACCAAACAATAAGAACAACCACATGAAGAACATTTGTGAATCTTCTGCCAAACGTTGTTTTTTTTATAAAGACATTGTCTCTCATACTCTTTTAATCAAATATGTAATAAATGTAACACACCATATTTACTTTTTTACCTTGACTGCCAGGATGCTCAGAGTTAAAATTTAATACCCAAAAATCCAATAAGCACCTTAGCCCAGGTTCCTGGTACAGTAATTCCCATGCTTCCATGGGGCTTCTGATGCTTCTTCCTTTCACCTGTATTTTCCGGCTTCTTGCTTATGTTTTTATATATTCAAATCTTCCTTGCAATTCACAAAGAAGTATTTGCTAAAGTGATTTGAGGTACACCAGAAAAAAGAGATCCTGACAAGCAGATAGATGTTCTGTTGGGATGTTTCATTTTTACAAACACATGTCACTGAATGAGGCTTTAAAAGTCTGTTACTATTCTAATTATAGGAGAGGGTCAACCGTGGATAAAAAGCATGCAGGAGACCCTTTCATCGAGACAAGCTGCCCAATGATGAGATTAATCTGTTCCTTGCTAAATCTCCATCTCTTTGAAGGCTGTGTGGACAAAGGTCCATCCTGTCTGCTTACAGTCTCTGGCCACTGACAGCAAATGTTAGCAAAACTAGCCAAAATCAGTTCACCACATCCATCACATGTTCAAGTCTACAGACCAGTGACACAGCCAGCAAGTGATTAGGGAGTACACACAATCTCTGTAGATTTTGCTGCAATTACCAGACTGATCCTTCTTTTACTTCAGCTCAGAGAGAAAGTGTTCCTATGCTAAAGATGGGAGACTTGAAAAAATATTAGGTGTTATATCACCTGGGCCTTCTTCCAAATGTGACACCTCATGGCAGGAGATAACAAAATTATTTGATTATAAGCCAGAATTCTTTTTTTCTGGTGATAACCACTGACATTTCATGAGATTTCAAAAGCAAGAAAAACAAACAGATTTAATCTTTTAGTTGTGACCATTTTATCATACCTAAAATCTAACATCTTATTTGTGAATCCATGCCAGAGAAAAATGAAGGAAGGGAGACAAGAAACATTTATTTAGTGCTTACAGCATGCCAGACAGGGAACCGGCCGCTGAGCCAGCCAGCTCAAGGCATTTTCCACTCTGGCTGTTACCTCCCTTAAGCGTCATATCACTACCCTGCAGAGTACATACAATGATCCCACTTTTTCCTATGTGGAAGTCTAGGCTTAGAGAGATTAAATACCTCTCTCAAGGTTAGCCAGAGGAAGTTAACCTGTTTCTCACTAGAACCCAGGTCCAACCCACCCTGAAGCCTATGCTCTGTGCCCCTTCACAGGGCTGGAAATGCCTTCTGCTTGCATGAGGCTGATGTTACCCTCTGTCTTCCTTCCCAATGCTTCCTACATAGTTCCACGAATTGAAGAGCCTTCTGACTGCTTCATCCTCTTGACTCTGGGCCCTCTCACTCAGAAAGTCATCAAGACGCTTGAGAAATAAAATTAAAAGCTTCGACCCACACCCCGAAACCAAGCAAGCTAATGCAAAACAAAAAGCTAATACAAAACAAGCTAATACAAAATCTCTTTCAGGGAAGCCTTCTGAAAAGATAAACTGATGATGAAAACATTATGCAGCTGACAATATTTGGTGATGATGCAAGCAGGGCTGCCCTGCCTACAAACGTTTTTGTCTCCAAAGAACTGGCTCTCCAGTGTCCATTCCAAAAGAGGATGTATGGAAGCAACAGAGAAACAGTGCAGAGAAGACGTGTAATTGCATCTCTCCCCATTTACATGTGCGGGGCAAGTACCCCAGAGAACTTGAAGTGTTCAGACAAAGATGAGGGCGATGAGAATGTCATTCAAAAAGGATTCCACGCGCAGGTTAGCTCTGCACAGCCCCTCGGCTTCCATCCTCCCGAGGCAGAGGAAGCCTCTCACTTGCAGCAGCCTTCGCGCTCCGCCAACTGTCACCCGTTCCTTCACCTTTTAGTTACAGCGCAGAACAAGCTGGTTCATCCGTGAAGGGGGGATGGCGGGGAATAAGATGCAATCCAGATTTCTGCTCTTTCTCCAGGGACCAAAAAAGGGCCAGAGAAGGAAGCAGAACCCAGGCTTCACGGTCTGCACTGCAGGGCGAGCCCTCCTCTCCAACAGGGTCTGCACTTGGGCTCTAGCTTAAGCGCACGGAGAGCCCCGTAGAAGCCAGGGTCAAGCCCAGCGCCTCGGCCAGGCTTGGCGTGGTGGAAGCGGCGCCAACCGAGCGTACTGCACAGGAAATCACTGCCCCCTTCAGGCCGTGTCTCAGACTCCGCGGCCAGAGCTTAGGGGCTTCCTTAGTCCAAAAAACCTCGCACACCATCTCATGCAGCGGGCGATCGCTTCTCCAAGCCCCTTCTGCGCACCTCACATTCCGACCTACGGTTAAGGTCCGCTCTAGGGCTTCAGCCAGAACACAAACCGAGGATGTGAGGCTTGAGACAGAAAGCTCTCGGATCTTCGGCTCCCCTCGTGGGAGGAGGCCGGGAGGGCAAGACCGCTGCTGCGGTCCAAGTCCGTGCTTCAAGTCTGCGCCCGGAGAAACTGCGCCTGCAGCCCCAGAGCCAACAGCAGCAGCGCAGCTGGATACCCCTGCACATCAGGGGCGAGACCTGCTCAGGGCTCTCTTACGGCAACTAACCCGACGGGGTCTCTTCATAAAATTGCTCTGGCCACAGGCAGCGCCGGCCACATCCAGGCAGCAGAGCTGCAAAGCCGGCGGTCCCACACCTGCTCGCGCGGTGCGGACCCAGAGCGGCTAGCGCGCACCATACGCCCAGCCCTGCTGCGCGCGCTGGCCCCTCGGGTCCTGGAGCTCTCTGGACCTCAGAGCGCGGCTTGGCGCTCCAGGGGGGCCCGCGAGCAGGCCCATGGCCTTTTCAGCGCCAGCTAACCCAGTATGCAGTCAATGCGCCTGTTCCCCACCAACGGGACCTGAGCAGGGGCAACCACTGCAGGCCTTTTGGGTGGTCCAGTTCCCACCTTCTCCACTCCTCTGGTTAAAGGAGACCCTAGTCTTTTATCCTATATCTCACATACACACAAATACAGTCCCAGAGGAATGAGATGTTCAGTAAATCTTGGTAGCAGCTGTGCCAGCCAAGCCTGGTGGGACCCCATGGGTGAGCACTGAGCACCAGCTCGCGGTGCTCTCTCGGCAGGCATCGACGGGTCAATCAGGGCTCTGCCCAAGGACCGAAGCTTGTCTCTGTCCAGTACTACGTAGCCCATTGCCCACCATAGCCCCGACAGCGCGGGTGGCCGGACACTCACCTCGGTGTCATAGAGCCGCAGGTCGAGGAAGTAGGGGCGCAGGAGCGACTCGTTTCGGATCTGCTCGATGGCTAGTTCCACCGCGGGAAGTACTCCGCGCCCGATGCTGCCCTTGGCCACCTCCTTGGTGAGCGGCATGAGGCCCATGATCGAAAGCGGCGGGCTGCTGGGCGGCGGCCGGGGGGCGCCTCGCGCCCAGCCCCAGGCCCCGGGCGCCAGCGGCAGCAGCAGCGGCAGCAGCAGGAGCAGCAGCAGGCGCGCAGGCGGCGGCGGCGGCGGCGGCGGCGGCGGTGGCCCGGGCTGCCCGAAGCTCCGCGGGGAAGCCATGCCGCGCCGCGGGCTGCGGGCGCCGGCTCACTCGGCCCGCATGGCCTGGACCAGCCCGCCGCCCCGCGCCAAGCTCTCCCCGCGGCGCCCGCGCAATGGCGCCGGCCCCGGCGCCGGCCCCGGCTCGGGCTCTGGCTTGGTTCAGAACGGCCGCGGCGGTAGCAGCGGCGCCCGTGACGGATCAATCACGCTGGGAAGGGGTGGGAGCGAGCGGAGTGCGGGAGGCGGGGAGCGAGCGAGCAAATGCGGTGAGGGGGGCCGGCGTCTCCGCGCGCGCCTCTCTACCGCACGGCAGCCCCGAACCCGGCCGCCTCCGCCCGCCCCCGTGCGCGCTCTGAACCGTTCTCCCGCCGGGAGCTGCTCGGCCGCAGGTCCTGGAGCCCGGCCGGGGGAGGGCGGGCGGCAGGAAACGCGGGAGGCGAAGGCAAGACTGCTCAGAGGCGGCTCGGGGCCGCCTCCGGGGACGGGGACGGGCCGTGCGCGCCGGGGGAGGGGGAGGCGCTGGCGCTGCGGCGGCCACGGGCAGGGCTGCCTTTCCAGCACACGCACACACGCGTCCGCAACCTTCCGCTGCGCGGGCTGCCGCTGTCCGCCGGGACTCGAAATGCCCGAGGATAGAAATCCGGGAAAGAGGACTGGCTGCCGCCGCTTTCCCGAGCGCTTCCTGCAGCACCTGCGCGGTGGTTTGGGACTGCTTCTCGGAGGTCTGGCTAGGCAGGTCTGAGCGGCGAGTGCGCCACGGAGGCGTCTAGAGGCACTTACAGTCCCATGCTCTCTTGCTCAGCGCGGATGCCCGAGGTGGGGGCAGAGGGGACTGACCCAGCCAGAAGGGACAGCCGAAGACGCCACGGGCGCTGGAACACCTCCTTGGTGCTTGTGTGTCGGGCCGGCCCTTAGGGCCTTGGATGAGGGCCCCCTCTTCCCCACCAGACGGAGCAGCCGCCCTTTGCCAAACCCAGCAAGACTGGAGTCCTCACCTTTCGTGTGCTACTGCCCCCTCCAGGCATTTGACCTCCCCGCGCACCCACTCCTGAAGGGCTCCGCCCTAAAATTCTCCCTGAGTAGGGAGCACTATCCTCAGGCCAGAGTGGTCGGGGCCCGCGCTCCACGCTTCACAAGACTTAGCCTACCTCTCTCTGCGGGGTCGCACTGGCTGCACTGGCTAACCTTAAGCAAAGCAGTCCTGTCCTAGGGCCTTGGTCCCCCGTGTCTCTCCATATTTAAAGAATAGAAATCGTGATCATTAAAATATAAAATCCCAAGGGGTGATTAATGAGGGGGATACCGTAGCTCATCAAATCAGCAAGCGTCCTTGATCCTGAACCAAATATTGTGGGTGATACTGATGACCTTGTAACAAGGTTGGTAGTTTAACCTCACAGAACACTTATAATGTAGTCCTCACAACCGCCCTCTGAATTAAGGACTGAGGTAATCATCCTCACTTTACAGGTGAGTGCATTGGGGCTCAGAGAGGTTCCACAGCTCATCAAAGTATCCAGAACTAACCAGAGAGAACTGGAACCAGAACCAGCAGGAGCTCTCTACACAGTGCAGTGGGAACCCGGATGGGAAACAGCTTCCCCAACAGGCCGGAGGAGCTCTGCCCTGACTGGATTGTCCCGGACCTCGTTTCCCTCAGGCATGTGCTGAAGGAGTTGGACCACACTATGTCCACAAACTTGCTCTTCTGGAATGAGGCCGGCAGGCGCAGCCCTGAATTACAAGCTAGGTTCTTAAGAAGCATGAAGGAGACGGAAGGCTGAGCGCAGCTCCTGGAGAGTACCTTGGACAGCTCTGGGGAAACCTGGCCAAATTCTCCCTGCCCCAATTCCTCTTTCTAGGCTTCTGCAGACACCACCTCACTGGCTCAGTGGAGCGTTTTCTTCTCCCCAAGCTGGAAGCTTTGCCGAGGCAGAGCTCACCTGAGCATCTCCACCAAAAGAAGAGTCCAGAGGACAATGTAAACCCCAGACAGCCACTAGGCTGGTGTCTCATTTAACATCACAGATGCCCTCTAGTCATAGACTCCTGGCATCTACCGTTCCTCAACCTCTCAGCTCAGGTTTCTGAATGAACATGTTCACTTATTTTTCTCCTTTTTTCCCTTAGTCATTTGTGTTTTCCTTGTAAGCTGCACCAAAATGGAGTATCCGCTGACATCTACATCTGGGAATAAGTTGAAAGCTGGGATAACTTTGCTTGACATTTACTAAGTGGTTGAAGGCCCTGCCTGGCAACCTGCCTTTTATGCCCTCTGTCTCCACTTACAGGGTGTCCTGGCCCAAGACAAATGGCCTGGGACCAGCCCTGACCCCGAGAAGCACCAGACTCACTTTCCATCAGCCTGGCTTCAGGCCAAGCTCTGATCTCATGTCCCATTTCTAATGTCTGGGCATCCCTCTGGTTCCCAGAGCCTGCCCTGGCCTGTGCTACAGTTTGAGTAACTGGATCCCTGGTGTGCTTCCTGGTTCTGGGTTTCTGCCTCAGTCACCAGCCTCAAGTCCATGTTCCCCTAGAATTGGAGTCCAGACTTTTGCTTTATGATAATCATTTCTTTCTTCAACCAATGTTTTGCAGTGTCTACCATGTGCTGGGCAGTGTCCTAGGAGCTGAGAATACAGGAACAAACCAGCCAAACTAAAATCCTGTTCTCATCAAATTCACATTCTAGTGGAGAAAGAGGGGCAATAAGCAGAAATAAGAAGATATTTTAGTATGTCAGCTTATGAAGAGTACTATGAACAACAATAAAGTAGGAAAGAGGATTGAGACTGACAGGGTGGGCTGCAATTTGAAATGGGGAGGTCACAGAAGGACACACTGAGGTGAATTTTCAGCAAAGGATGTAAGTAAGCAAAACGTGCAAATGATGTTCTAGGTAAAGGAAAAGCAAGGGCAGGGGCTCTGAGACAGGAGTATGCCTGGCATGTTCAAGGAATGGTCAGGAAGCCAGTTGCCCGGAGTGGAGTGAGCAAGGGGGAAAGCAATAGCATCCAAGGTCAAAGGCAGAGGGGTCAGGTAGTACCTACTCATTGTCAGCACTCTGGCTTGCACGTGATGAAGTAGGAACTACTGAAGGGTCCTGGCCTGACCTGTGGTGGCACAGTGGATAAAGCGTCGACCTGGAAATGCTGAGGTCGCCGGTTCGAAACCCTGGGCTTGCCTGGTCAAGGCACATATGGGAGTTGATGCTTCCAGCTCCTCCCCCTTCTCTCTCTCTGTCTCTCCTCTCTCTCTCTCTGTCTCTCCCTCTCCTCTCTAAAAAATTGTATAAATAAAAAAAAATAAAAATTAAAAAAAAAAGATCTACAGATCTCCTTTAAAAAAAAAAAAAAAGAAGGGTCCTGAGGGAAACGGTGACATGATCTGACATATTCTAACAGGATTGCTCTGGCTCCCAAGTAGAGAGTCACTGGTATGGCAGGAGGAGGGTGAAGCAGGGAAACTGACTAGGAGATTAGTACAATAAGCCAGGTATGGTGGCAAGAACCAGGTGCAGGCAGAGGAGGTGGTAAGTGGCTAGGTTAAACTTTGTTTTTCTTGGTAGAAGGAATAAAAGACATTGGCAGATGCCAAGTCGCAAGGGCTGTGGTATACACACTGATCCGTATAAGCTCATCTACCTTGCAAGAGACAGAGTAGGGACTTTAGAAAGCAACGTGGTTGGAGCACAGCCCTAGAAAGTGATGAATATTACCCCAGGTCTATATGGCTTCAATTCTCATCTTCTTTCAAAATCCTGTCTCCTTCACAGTCCTTTCTCCCATGTCTTCTCCCTACACACAAAAACCAGAAGCCAGTCTCCAAACCACAGTTCAGAGGTTGGGGCTGTGTTGAAAAATGATGCCTTTTCCCTTCTGGGGGATTTTGGGGCACCACGATCCACTGACTACCTATCAGAGGGACACCCCATCCCTTTTGGCAGGATTTCAACAGTGGGAGGCCAAACAGGCGTCTCCCTGCCATTTGTCCTCCTTCCACATTGGGCTAGATGCCCTATGCCACACCAGTGCCAGCTGCTCAGATCTGCCCTCCCAAAGTTGCCTCCTCCTACGACTGCGTTCAGTTTCCAACACCTTGTTCCCAGTCTGACCTGTCACCCATGGCTGCCTCTTCTCTAACTCCTATAAAAAAAAAATCACAAGCCATCTTTGTAAACATCTCCCATGTCTTTCTTATTCATGTTTACATTGAAATGTTTCTTTCAACCAAAATGTTCAGCTGGATTTTTTAAGTACATCATTTGTTTTCATTTCTTTTTTTTTTTAATGGATAAGTTTGAATGATGGCTCCAAAAAAAGATTAGTTGAATGAATCTGAGTTGCTTTTCCCTCTTCACAAGGCATGTTTTTTAAACCGTAAAATTGAGTTTCAGGCATCAAATGTGGTCTGGTTCAAGTAATAATAATAGCTACCATTTATTAAACACCTACCTCCTCTGTGCCAGACACCTTGGTATGCATCATCTTAATCTTTATGACTGCCTGAAAAATAGGTGTTAGAATCCCAATTTTGCAAATTATGAGACAGAGGTCCAGATGGATTAAATGATGTGCCTAATGATACTCAACTTATGAGACTGAGGTCCAGATGGATTAAACGACGTGCCTAATGACACTCGGCAGAGACAATGACAGGGCCCAAACCCATTCTGTCTGACCCCAAACTCCTGCCTGAGCCTCTACCCCACATGTCTCTCCTTGAAGATGCCCTTCTGTGACTGAGGACATGAAGTCTTCAAGACGGACAGACTGCTGCTGAGGTTCAGCACCAGGAAGAGGTAAAACTCTCTGGTCCAGACAGTTGTTTTCCAGGTTCCCCCGCTGAGTTAGATCTGAAGCTCCTGGGTTATGAGGGAAGAGTATCTGGCTTGGAGAGGGTCTGTGACGAAGCCTTTCAGACGTCAGTGCTAACCCTGGGGTGGACTGGTAGAGTCTGAAGCCTTCTCTTCTACCCCTGCTTCTCACGTGATTCGAGAACAGTGGAAAAGACGGTTCCACGTCAACTGGACAGGTCCTAAGTGTACATGCAGAAAATTTAGCTCATAACTGAGTGGTCTTCAGAAGGACACAGACTGGCAAAGTGGCCCAAAGCCCCTCTCATTTAGAAGTTTCAAAAACAGATCCTCTACAAAGGAGATCAGGAATGGACAAGAGGCACAGTTTGGGAACAGAGCTCTAGACAGGGGAAATGTCCTGCCAAGTCTCTGGTCAAACAAGTCACCAAACCTTAGGGGCAATGGTGAGTTTTGAAGTCAGGTAATCCTGGGATCAACTACTGGCTTACCAATTATTAGTGCTGCAATTTTCAGTAAGTCCCTTACCCTCCTGAGCTTAAGTTTCCTTATCTGTTAGGTGGAGATAAATCATTCCTCTTTCATAACAAAGTTATTGTGAAGATTAATTAATAGTAACAGCAGTAATATGTATCGAGCACTCATATGTGCTAGGCACTGTTCCAAGAAGATATAATTAGTTCCCTTATTTAAAAAGATGATGCATATGAAATACTTAATACAGTACTAGGTACTTATTGGGCATGTCACTCATGATGATGATGATGATGATGACGACGACACCACCAGAAATGGCCAGATCAGCGCCTTCTGAGGCTCCTACTCCATTATTTGATTGATGGGATTTTTGTACATAATTTCTTAGGCTCTACCAAAGTCAGCCTTCTTAGAGCATTCGCTTTGTATCCCAATCTGCTGCTGAAGACCAAGGTGCTCGCCTCACCCATGGCAGCCCCTCAGCAAAGATAACTCACAGGCACTTCCATACTCTCACCCTCAACCAAATCTTCTCTTCCTCAGGAGAGCCATCTCCAGATTCCTCAACCTTCCCTGGCCACCCGCTTATCATCTGCCATGGCTCTCTTCAGAGGTGATACTCAGAACTGACCACAGACCTTCCGCATGGGTCAAGAAGCATGTAGAATAGCAGGGTCGTCCCTCTGTGCTCTAGATTGCTGTCCCTGCTCTCCTTGCCATCTAGAGTCACACGCATTTTGCTAATAGTCACATCACCCTATTACTATCACTGAAAGCTTATGGTTCTCCAAGAGTCTCAGGAGGGGTTGTTATTGTGTTTTTTCAAATGAACAGCAAGATGTCTCTGGTCCTATTTATCAGCAGTTTAATGTGAGGGCCTATGGACAGGATTGAAACAATTCCATCCATGTTTAGGTCCCAATGTCCTAGCCTGTTGAGTGCATCCTAAATATTGGATCTGTTTTCTCTCAATGCCATTCTCTCAATGGACAATCTGCTTTTCTTTCTTTACCTGAGAACATTGGTCAAAATGTTACATACGGGAGTGCCGAAGACAGAGCGCTGTGACCACCCACACTGGGGGTCATCTGACCCTTCCGGTTCTCTATGAACAAACCCGCTGAAAAGTCTCCCAACTTGCTTCCATATTCCGCAGCCGTGTTTCTCCTTCCTGCACTCCAATATCACAAGCCCTTACTGAAACCCAGATGCACACCATCTCCTTAATTTTTCTGACATGCAGGCCAGTAACTCCACAAATACAGGTGACTGTGGCTGGGCAGATTCTTGGTGAACACACATCCACTCCTAGGGACCATCCCTCTCTTCTCTGTGTGATCACACATCATTTGCATAAAGGTTTTCCTGAACATAAACATCGCTGAGTTGAGCGATTCCTTATTGCTGAAGTCACCATTCTAGCCTCTCAGAAGAGCAAAGCTGCTGCATACACCACCATCTATCCTTCCTTTCACGCATCTCCCCGAGAGCCTCAGAGGCTCTCTCTGGGTCATCCACAGAGCCTGTCCCGCTCTGCCCTCACAGGTCCTTCATGGACCTGGAGACATGGGCTCCCTGAAAGAATCTAGGTGCCCTCTGAAGTTCTCCTCCTCTCCTTTTCACCTTAATTATGCTCGCTCCACCATTTCTGTTTGCTGGTTATTCTCCACCAAAATGTCTAGTGTGTCTCTGTCACAAGCCCAGAGGTGAGAAGGTTCTGCGTTCTCTTCATCATCTACCCATGCTTGCTCTGAATGCACCCTATAAGAGCCCCTTGGTTGGTCCACGATATTCTTCCAAAGCTATGGCTCATTCTGGGATTGAGCGCCTACATGTTCCAGTAGGTTACTCCCTTCTGAACTTCTAACTTCAGTTTCTCTCCATGGCCCTAACATTTTGGGAGAGGAGATTAATTGTATTGAACTAAACTATACAGAAAGCTGTACAAATCTTACGTGCACAGCTCAATGGCTTTTCATAGTGAAGACACCCATGTAAACAGCACCAAGATTAAGAACACAATCCAAGCCCCTGTTGGATCCCCTGCCAGTCATTACCATCCTCGAGGGTAACCACCATCCTGACTGCTAACATTATACACTGGCCTTTTCTTGGTCTTAATATAAATGGCATCACCATCCTTCCTCTTTGTGTCTGGCTTCTTTCACTCAATATTATGTTTGTGAGAGGCAACCATACAGCTCAGAGAATGTGGATGGATATTCTCCGCGCTGTATGGTTGCCTTAGCCTTTCAGTTTGACTTAATCCATGGATCTGTGTGCAGCCCCTTTGTCTGTGTGCAGCCCCTTTGTTTTCTCTCCACCCACCCCCAGCTTTGGTTACAACAATCTAACTTGTACCCCTGTCTCTAGTCTTCTCTTCTCCAACCTATGCCTCAGCTATTCAGCAGACTAACCGTATCCAGAGCTCAGCTTTAACCATGTCATTTTCTGCTCACAACATTCTATGGCTCCCTGCTATCCATGGCAAACTCCCAAAACGGTGATTACAGGCTATTTACAATCTGGCTTCAATGCTTCCAGCTTCAGCAACCAGTTTTTCTCTCTCCCACAACTTCTGTTTTCTAACTACTTAGAATATATAAGTATTAGCTGGTCCATAAACATGCCTACCCTTTTCTGCCTCCACACCTTTGCTCATGCTATTTCTTTCAACCTGGAATATTATTCTCACTCTTTCCCTCACTGGCAAAATCATTCCAGACCCAAATCAAATGTCACTTCCCCATGTGATACCATCTCTAGTCACTCCAGAAGAATTAATTGCTATGTTCTCTTAGTTCCCATATAGTAAGGCTTGGCTCATGCTGAGAGATATCACTTATCACTTCTTTAAAAGTTAATTACCACATTTCACCCATTCTAAGACACATTTTTATTCCTCTCTGAAATCTGGATACACCTCGCCATTGATGGCATCTTATAATTGGCAGCATTTTTTCTTTCTTTCTTAGTGATACACAAATTAATGATGTCTTAGAGTTGTTGAAATACAGCATTTCATTTTTTATCTCAGCACATTTCAGAATGACTCTCTGGCACTACACTGCATTGTATAGGTAGTTTACATCTCTGGGTCCATTTCCATGTGTGAGACCACAAGCACACACAAAGTGCACAACATGTGTTTGGTGAATAAATACGGACACATTATGCATTACTACCTGGTCACTTGGTTCTACCGTGGGGAGAGGAGATGGCATGGGGAATGCCTCTCACTGTGGGTTTTCATGAGACTCCTCACCAGGGAAGAGGAGTCCTCTTTTCTCAAGGGGTACTGAGAGCCAGGTGACAGGGATATGTTAGTCATTCCTTGCCAATTTCTTAATATTCCAGCCATTCAAATTTCATAGGTGATTTTAGCAAAAGCCAGCATGTCCTATTGTTTTTCACATGCTTCTAAAATTGGGAAATATATGCTTTGGGATTATCGACTTTATGTGATCAATGACGCTGTCTTTTCCTGATACTGCACTACCCTGCACAACTGGGCATAGAGCCCCCTGACTGTGGATGATCTATGTCTATGTTGAAAGGATTAGTTTGTACAGAAGTTTGCTCCGCTGTTCAATAGGGATCCTGAACAAGGTAACCATCTTCCAGAATTTTTCTAGTTTTAGGTCAGTCAGTTTGATAAAGAATTCGCTGTAGGTATCAGGTGTTGTTTTCCATTGGCTGGTTTTCCTGGGTATTTCAAGGGCATGGAGACTGCCAGGCATGATCAAGTTCAATTGCATGGCCATCTGGACTTTCTTTGGGGAGTTCCTTTGATTGATATCTTTATTTTGTCAGGATCTAGGAAAGCACTTAATTCTTTTATACAATGTTCATTATCTTTTAGCAAATTAGATGCCTCTGGGAATTTTCTAAATTCTATCATCTCCTTTAAAAGACAGCGGGATGCAATCACTCACAATGTGAAAAAAAACAAATAAAAACTTTCTTGCTGTCAAGAGCAGTGACCTCTGGCTAATAGGAGCAGGCGTGAGAGGAAATAGAGGGGTGAAAACAGATTTATTTTTTTACTTTATGTCTTTCTATAGTGTTTGAATTATTTTCTATGAACATGTATTCCTTGTATTAAAGAAAAATGTTTCTTTTATCACTTTGCTCTCTGTTTTCTTACTGCCTTTGGTTCTATTTTTCTCCTCCTTATATTTTCACTTTGAGAAGTTTAGCCACAAGATGACTCAGTTCATTAAAAGTCCAACAACAAAAGGTTTCTTTAAAAAACCCTACATTTTGGTTTCCATTGTTTACTATTGCTTTTCCTTTTCAATTTTCTTTTTATCTATGCTCTGATTTTTTTTCCAATATGAGATTTAATCTTATAATAGAAACCAAATAAAACCCTTAAGTGTAAAAAAAAAAATTATTTCGGGGAAGTTAGGAACCCTTAAGAAAAATCTGAGGGAGTTACAGACCCCTCTGCTGAGGAAGACTTAGACACACAGTTGTACCCCCGAATATCTATTCAACATAATCTAGTGTGCAAAAATGCCCTTTGTATATATGATCTTATTAATTATTCTGTGAGGTATTTGTATGTCCACATCACAGAGGAGAAAATGAGGTCTCTGAGAGGTTGAATGATTTGCCCAAGACCTGCAGGGAAAGTGATAAAGTTGCCTTGGGCAATATTTCTGGACTTCAGGGGCCAGCCTGTCTTTTTCACCACACCACAGCCTCAAGGTTAAGTGAAGTATTGATTTTCCAGCTTCTCGTATTGGTTTGGTCCCCTTTGTGATAAGGTGGTACCGGAAGTCTCGTGTTGTGCTTTGCTGTTTCTCTTGGCAAGGTCCCTGTAGCTTGCATGTTCTTCCCTGGACATCATCTTATGCTTGGTATGAGTCTCTAATGGGGTCATTTGACCTGCTGTCACTTTGACGGTCCTCAAAGAACAACCCAGAAGGAAGTGACAGGGCCTGGAATTTAGTCTTCTTCACTTCAGCACCCTGGGTGTGTGACAACACAGCCTCTAGGGCAGGGAAGGGAGGTGGGGTACGCTTGGGAAGCCCCTTGGCTTCAGTTTCCTCTCTTTAAAATGGGTGAATGTTGATTGTGAGCAATTTTAATTAAAAAAAAAAACAAAACCCTGGCCAGATGGCTCAGTGAATAAAACATCATCTCAGCACACCAATGTCATGGGTTCGAATCCCATCAAGGCACATACGAGAAGCAATCAATGAGTGCACAACTCCTGAATGGAAAAACTGAGTGGAACAATGAGTATATGTTAATCTATCTCTCTTTCCCTTTCACCCCCTCTTTCCTTGCCTCTCACTTTCTCTCTCTCTCTCTCTCTCTCTCTCTCTCTCTCTCTCTGACTCTCTCAATGGAAAAAAAAAAAAACCTATCAAGTATTTATCGAGAGCATGACCCAGTGCTTAGCACTTCATAACTAAAAAGGGGCAAATCTGGGTCTAAAAGCCTCCAGGGCCTTTTGCCCTATCACCCTACACACCCTACTACCCCTTACGATGGTACCCTAACCAGCCCACCCTTCCTAAATGATTGGCAGAAGATCAAAGGGACATGAAAAGAGACGCCACACCCTTCCAAATATCTCTTTTGTCTCTTTTTGCAAAAAATATTTCTTACCAAAAGTCTGCATGTTTAATGTTCATGAAAATGATATGATGATGAATGAAAAATTAATGGTCTGTTTCTATTCTTAGGCATTTATTTGTCTCCTAATTCATGACGATAACATAAATTACTCTAGGAGAAATCTCACTCAACTTTGGGTTCATTTTCTCCCTAACTCACATAATCAGAGCGTTACTAGGGCTTTCTTGGCATGTGTATTTGGGGCATGTACTAAGACAGAGGGCAGGATTACCATTTCTCCTTGTGACGATCTGATCCACTGTCATACACCCCAACTGGAAACCTCAGCTCTGAACGAGTTTTACCCATCATGGCATGACCTTGGACCTCAGGTTCCCCATCTGTACCATGAGATAGTAAACAGATCTTTAATTCCTGTCAGAGGCAGCTGACAGTCCGCGATTCCAGCGGGGACAGTACTGACTACAGACCCGTCCCTTAGCCACATCTGTTCTAGTTCTCTTCTCGCGATTCCAGCGGGGACAGTACTGACGACAGACCAGTCCCCTAGTCACATCTGTTCTAGTTCTCTTCTCGCGATTCCAGCGGGGACAGTACTGACGACGGACCCGTCCCCTAGTCACATCTGTTCTAGTTCTCTTCTCGCGACTCCAGCGGGGACAGTACTGACGACGGACCCGTCCCCTAGTCACATCTGTTCTAGTTCTCTTCTCGCGATTCCAGCGGGGACAGTACTGACGACGGACCCGTCCCCTAGTCACATCTGTTCCAGTTCTCTTCTCGCGATTCCAGCGGGGACAGTACTGACGACAGACCCGTCCCCTAGTCACATCTGTTCTAGTTCTCTTCTCGCGACTCCAGCGGGGACAGTACTGACGACAGACCCGTCCCTTAGTCACATCTGTTCTAGTTCTCTTCTCCTTTTCATATGTTGTTCTCTCTGCCTGGACTATCACATTCTTTCCCCACTCATCCTTTTAGGGCAGAATGTACATTTTTGAAACCTCATTTGTGGAGGTTGAGTTAATTACCTCCCCAGCTTGAGACACATTCATCATCCATCATTCCATGCAACGCCTTTCTCTTGTTTTTGTTCTCCCTTCATTGCTAATCCCCATTCCTCCCCCAAGCTCCAACATGGTCACTCCTCCCATGCACCTGATACATGTCATATATATCCATGCTTATAAAATACCCAGTCCTCTGGCAGTGGGCGCCCATGCTCCCTCACTCCTCCATTTTCCCCAACAACACTCCGTAGTGTTCCCTGTACAGCCCTCCTGAGCCATCTGAACGCAAGTCGCTCTAAGGTATCGAGCTAGGATTGGGAATGCTGGGTCACAGGGACATGAATCGGTTTGACCAGGTAATAGAAAGTCCTTCAGTATTTAAAACAGAGGAATTTGAATGCAAGGAATTGTTACTCAGTGAGTAAAAGGGCCAAGAAACTACCTGGTGACCATGAAGCAGTCAGAAATTAGCAACAGTGGTAAAATTCAACCTTTCCCTAGGAGGAGAGGTAGAGAGAGGAAGGGTTACCCAGTAAAGCTAAAATCATAACTGACCTGTCCAGCCAGAGCTGAGCCCCTAGAGGAGATGCAGCTGCTGCTTGGAGATGCCACCTAAGGCTGACGGGGAGGACAAGAAATACCCTGGCTTCCCCTTCCTCTCACCCTCCAACTTCCTGTTAGTACCTCTCAGTGGGAGTCAGCTGACAAAGAAGATTGAGAAACACATCCTGCAGGTACCAGACCCACATAATACAGAGCAGAGCAGAAGAAGGACAAACAATGGATCTCAGAGCACACAAGCCTGCAGCGGACACCTCGGCAGGCACATACCCAACGCCATTAACACCTGCCAGACTGCTCTCCAGATTGCGGTGCCAGTTTAACACAGCCCACACATTGCCAACACTTAGCATTATCCAACTTTCTAAATTTTTTTTTTGTTGTATTTTTCTGAAGCTGGAAACGGGGAGAGACAGTCAGACAGACTCCCGCATGCACCCCACCAGGATCCACCCGGCACGTCCACCAGGGGCGACGCTCTGCCCACCAGGGGGCGATGCTCTGCCCCTCCGGGGCATCGCTCTGCCGTGACCAGAGCCACTCTAGCGCCTGGGCAGAGGCCAAGGAGCCATCCCCAGCGCCCGGGCCATCTTTGCTCCAATGGAGCCTTGGCTGCAGGAAGGGAAGAGAGAGACAGAGAGGAAGGAGGGGGGGGTGGAGAAGCAAATGGGCGCTTCTTCTATGTGCCCTGGCCGGGAATCGAACCCGGGTCCCCCGCACGCCAGGCCGACACTCTACCGCTGAGCCAACCGGCCAGGGCCAACTTTCTAAATTTTTTGATGGATGGGTATAAAATGAAATCTTGCTGTTGTAATTTGCATTACTTAATCATCCAAGTTCCTGACTTTCTGAAACTGCCTCTCTTCAGCTGGTAAATATTGCTTGTATAATCTAGCAATTAATCCCATCTCAGATTTAGATATCGCAAATATCTTCTTGCTATATGTTATACATTGTGACCTTTGTTTAAAAAGCAATCTTTAACGTTCCTATAGGCAAATCTATCATTTTTATTATTAGCCTTAGGGCTCTGTGCTTTTTGTATTTTATTAAGAAGCCTGTCCCCGCTTACTAGCTCTGTAACCTTGGGCAGTCATGTCCCCTTGGTTTCCTACATTTCCATTCTATAAGCCTATAACTGTAGCGAGAGAAAGAAACTTGGTCTTTTCTCAAGATTTTCTGCGTGACCCAATTTCAAATTATTGTTTTAGGGAGATGTTCTCTGCTCTGTTCCCCTAGCTGAGTATTATTTATCACTAATGAAGGCTTTGTTCTCTGAAGTGTTAATTTCCCAGAGAACATACTAGACATTGTCTTCACCGGTGACACCACAGTTGGAAATAGCAAGGCAGACCTAAAGGAAAGATGCATGCAACAAAATTAATTTCCAAACCAGGTTCTGCCCAGGAAACAGCAAGAAAAGGAAGTAAACAAAAAGTTGAAAGTTGGAGTGTCTCAGTGCTCACTTTCCTCAGGTGTCATGTCTCAAGCATATATACATGTGTTGAGCTCATTTTCATCCCCATAGTTTCTTTGAAGGGTTCAGGAAGTGACACATCTTGTGGTTGTGAAGAGACTGGAAGAGCTTTGCACTTAGATGTTAGATAGATCCCATTCTAACATGCAGCTGATATGTGATTTTTCATAACTCACCACACTTCTCTGAGCTGCAGTTTGCCCCCCCCCCATAAAAAGAGATGTACCATGTCCTTCTTAAGAAGCTTCAATTGGAGACTAGAAATGAAAGTGCTTTGTAACTTTAATAGATTCTTTTAGCCTAACCAGTGATGGTGCAGTGGATAAAGCGTCAACCTGGAAACGCTGAGGTTGCCGGTTTAAAACTCTGGGCTTGGCCCTGGCTGGTTGGCTCAGTGGTAGAGTGTCGGCCTGGCGTGTGGGAGTCCCGGGTTCGATTCCCGGCCAGGGCACACAGGAGAAGCGCCCATCTGCTTCTCCACCCCTCCCCCTCTCCTTCCTCTCTGTCTCTCTCTTCCCCTCCCACAGCCAAGGCTCCATTGGAGCAAAGTTGACCTGGGCACTGAGGATGGCTCTGTGGCCTCTGCCTCAGGCGCTAGAATGGCTCTGATTGTGGCAGAGCGACGCCCCAGATGGGCAGAGCATCGCCCCCTGGTGGGCATGCCGGGTGGATCCCGTTAGGGCGCATGCAGGGAGTCTGTCTGACTGCCTCCCCGTTTCCAACTTCAGAAAAAGAAAAAAACAAACAAACAAAACCCTGGGCTTGCCTGGTCAAGGCACATATGGGAGTTGATACTTCTGGCTCCCACTCCCCACCTCCTCTCTCCCCTCTCTAAAATGAATAAATTTTAACAATCTTAAAAAAAAAAAAAAAGAATCTACTGAGTGCCAGGCACTAGGGTTACTTTTTCCCATTTAATTCTCACAACCACCTCAGGAAGAGAAATATGTTATTCCTATTTTACAAATGGAAAGACAGAGAGATTCAGAGGTTTAGTTAGATCAAGTCAGTTCCCAGGCTTAAACAGCTAGGATCACACTATAAACATGGAACTGTTTGGTATGGGGACTGAAGCTCTTTCTATTAGTATTTCTCCAGGTCTTTCAGACTGGAACACTGACTTACTGGGAAATGTGAAAGGCCCACAGCCCCATTTTCCTGCCCTGGGAACCAGGCTGGAAACAAAGTGCTGTACAGGTCTTCCCTCCCTGCAGCTGAGGTGCTCTGGCAGCCCTGGCCACCCCAGGGGTCCCCAGACCTGGCTACTGAGGCTGGAGGGCTCCTTTGAGATAGCAATGAAGCGGTTCCTATGGCTCTGAGCAGATAGAAAAGGGATGGGAGGACCTTGCCCACCCCCCGGAACAGAATGTGAGTGAGAGCCCCCAGGAGACGCCGTATTCCATTAATGCAACAGGACCCAGAAACAGCCAAGATCATCCCTTAGGAGCAAGGCTTCCCCTTAGCTCTGTGGAGCCAGAAGATTTTTCCAGCTCTACCCCCACCCCACTCCACTCCCAGTATATGAAGCTGCTACAACCCAGCAGGTAGAAACAGAATCAAAGAACTTGAGGGCAGAGTCTGGGTGTCCGAAGCTGTGGTGAAGTGAGCTGGGGTAAACACACTGTGGACATTCTGTCATTGCTATCCTTGGGTTTCAACTACCAGCCTATGCTAAGGGTCCTGGAGCTGTGACTGGGGACAGTGGTCTCAAACGCCCCCTCCCAGGATCCAGCCAGCATGGAGCTAAATAGCCATTGCTAATGCTTCTCAACTCAGATATGTGTCAGCTTATGAACTAGGCATCAAGGGGACTCTAGGACTAATGGATCTCCTTTCCTTTCTTAGAATATGATTTTCAAGTCACAGAATGTCAGAGCTAGAAGATCACATCAAACTCGCCTTCTGGTGCACATGGGAAAGTGGGCTTAGAGAGGGCAAGCCAAGCAGCACAGCACTAAGGCAGCAGTGCTAGGCCTACAATCCAAGCGGTGCTTCCTGCTCAAATGATTTCTGGCAACCCCCATGACGAAAATCCTCATCCCCAGGGGACCTCTGCTGGATTCGGGGGCTGCAATGAAACTGAGATGTTCCTCTAGATTTTGAAAACTTAAAGGCCTAGCCTTTTTTTTTTTTTCTTAAACAATTTCACCTTGATTCATTTGGGCTCATTGTAATTTACAGAAATCTCATTTCTCTCACAGAGAAAACACCAAGAAATGATGGCTTTCTGTGTTGAATCTCTAGGAGGTGGAGGACTCTAGAAAGATTCTGCTTCTCATCTCATAGAGCCCAGGGGGAACTAGAGAAATCCCAAGCCTAATGTTTCCCAGGGGGCAACACTACAATGATGGAACAAATATCAAAGGAGGATGTGATTGGTGAAGTGGTGAGACTGTGACTTCAGAGTTGGGAGACTTAGGTGCAAGTTTCAGTTTTGTCACCGAGTTGCTGTGTGACCTTGAGCAGGCACTATCCTATTCAAGGCTTGTTTTATCATCCATAATTTGAAGGAAAGACAATAAGATGCTCTCTAAACGCCCTTCCCGTGTCAGCTCTGACTGGGTCTCAGGCCTCCCTTGCACTGTCCCTGGACATATCTCCCACCATCCCCCTGTGTTTACAAAGCAGGGAGGAGATGACAGGGTGTCTCTCAGCCATGTTTTCTTTCCATTTAATCTCAGATTTACTAAGTGACCTGTCCACATTTCTCTGGAAGTGACAGCTGGTAGATACGGAATAACCTGAGGAACTTTGTCCAGATGTGACCAGGCAAATCAAGGGAAAGACAATCTCCAGATTTCTCTGGGCTGACATTGCTGCTACAAGATGATGTGAATTCTGCTGTTTATAGAAATAAGTCCAGTGTGAGTCGAGGCTTTCTGATGTTTAAAACCAGATGGTATTTCCTGCCTTGATTAGCCTCAGAGCTTTGGTTCCCATGACAACGCCGAAGTTCCACCTACTGCAACTTCGCCGTTCCCTGAGCTTCTTCCTCTTCCACCACTATGCCAATGTCTTTGGAGAATAAACCCAGGAACTAGCATGTGCACATCCCTTTACAGTTTACAACACATTCTGACATTTTTTTTTTTTAATTTTAGAGAGTAGAGAGAGACAGAGAGGGAGAAAGAGAGGAGAGACAGAGAGAGAAGGTGGGGAGGAGCTGGAAGCATCAACTCCCATATGTGCCTTGACCAGGCAAGCCCAGGGTTTCGAACCGGCGACCTCAGCATTCTGACATTTAATACCTCATTTACTCCTAGCCACAGCCTTGCCAGGTAGCATTTGCTATTCTCTCCATTTTTCAGGGGAAATCCAAAGCCTCAGTGGTGAGGTGATCTTCACTCTTAGCCTTCAGAACTGCCAGCAGGATCCAAACCCAGGACCTCATGAGGGGTTCACTATGCCAGGATGATTATGAATGCCCTCCTCTGCTGACCATCTACTTGTTTGTGATTCCTAAGTGGTCAGTTCTATATATGTATTGGGTTTAGATCAAGGTGTGACATCTTAAGGCAAGTTACTTAACTTATCTGTGCCTCACTTTCCTCATCTGTAAAATAGGTAGTAATAATGATGCCTCCAGATGGACGAAAGAATTAAATTTGTATACATGTAAAACCACAGCAAGCACTCACTGGACTTGAAGGTAGAAATGAGAAAGCGGGGTGAGTCCCAGTTCTACTTCAACCATTCTGTGAGCTTGGGTGGGCCATTCTGTTTGTCGCAGGCTGTTTCTCCCCGTGTGACAGCACGGTGGAGCTAAGATGGATGTAGTGAGGGATGAGATGAATGCACGGAAGGTCCTGGGAGAGACCCTTGCTCGCAATGCAGCATGCGCACACATCCCCTGGGGACGCTGGGAAGATGTAGACAGTGGCTCAGTCATGCGGGCATGCCTGGATTTCTTACAAACATCCAGGGGATGCCAAAGCTGCCGGTCCATGAACCACACTTTGAGTCCCAAGACTGTACACAAACATTCAAGTGTTATCAACAAATAATTATGAAGAAGGTCATGCCTATGGTCCTCCAGCAACAAGCTTGGTCAAAAATCTCAAGAAGCTTAGAAAGCCCACTGGGAGTGTCAACGGGAGCCTATTTGAGGCTTTTTTTTTTCTTTCCCGGTGGGAAAGGTTTGTCCGGAGAAGGCCCCTTAAACCCCCTGCCCCAGGCTCTGGGCACCGGGGAACCCCACAGAACTCTGGTCAAAGCTAAACCTGATATTGGGGCTTTCAACAGAGAATGTAAAAATATCAATGTGTCACATCAAAATATACTCACTGATAATGACTTCCGCGATTCTTTAAAAATAAAAATACACTTTTTAAATTAAAATAAAAAAGTCACTGTGACCCAGGAATACTAAGTGATCTATGTTCAAGCACATAGTGGATCAAAGCAATTACACGGGTGTAAAGAACACAGTCTGTACCTTGTGCTTCTCTGTTTAATTTTTTTTTTTTTTGGTTCTTTATTCTTTCTTTATATATATAATTGCAGGTTGTAAATGAAATTATGCTTGTTAAGTTCATTATTGTTATGCAATAAACAAATATTTTCCGTTCATTCTTGCGATTCATTTGGCCAAGTTATCCTTGCCTTGGCTGCAGGTCCATAACCCAGCTTTGCTGACTGCTACCAGCTCAAGTTCTTTAATGGAACTGCACAGATTTGCACCTGGCACAGCACAAGGCTCCCTTCACTGTGGCTTGTGACAAAAAGCTTGGCCCTGACCCCCAAGGACTGAGGAGAGAAAATGAGCTATTAAAAACAGCTGTGCCCCACCTTGTCCAGTTGGCTCAATGGTACAGTGGCAGCCTGGTGTGTGGAAGTCCCCAGTTCAATTCCTGGTCAGGGCACACAGGAGAAGCAACCATCCACTTCTCCACCCCTTCCCCTCTCCCTGCTCTCTCTTGCTCTCTCTCTTCCCCTCCTGCAGCCCTGGCTCAACTGGTTTAAGCAAGTTGACCCCAGCACTGAGGATGGCTCCATGGACTCACCTTAGGCATTAAAATAGCTTGGTTGCCAAGCAATGGATTAGTGGCCCCAGATGGGCAGAGCATCGCCAGGTAGAGGGATTTGCCAGGTGGATCCCAGTTGGGACGTATTCGGGAATCTGTCTCTCTGCTTCCCTGCTTTTCTTTTCTTTTTTTAAACTGCTGTGCCCATGAGCACCTGCTCTGTGTCAAGCACTGTGCTGAGCGCTTGCCCTGAATTCTTAGTTAATGCTTACAGTTCCCTGTGAATGGGGACTGTCATCTCCCAGTTGGGTTATAGCTCCCTGGTACATCCCCAGAGCCTACAACGGTGCCCCATCAGCATCTACTGAATGGGTGTGTCAAGCCCTCCTGCTGACAAGGAGGAAACAGAGGTCTGCTTACCTGAGGAAGCTACCACTGCCACACAGCCTCCCACGAGCCCGCGGTTCCCGTGGCCCAGCTGACACTCCCTCAGAGGATACTGTGTGACTCAGGCTCTGGAACAGTGTCCCTCCTGAGGAGTTAGTAAAAGCAGTTTGCCCTGAGGCCACCTCTCTGATGAAGCCACTCTACAGAAACTGTAGCAACACTGGTGTGCAGTCTCCTGTTCTAGATCCTTCCTTATGGCTGGAGTTCCCCTCCACACACGCAGAGCTTGACCTTTTCGAAAGCCCCCGTTCACAGGCTGGGTTCTGGAACAGTGAGTGGGGCCCAGTCTGCTGCACGCACGTGCTTTAGGCGCGGGCCTCTGGGAGGACCCGGGGGGCAGGGCTGGGGACGGGGGACTGTGCAGAGGGAGGCTGGCGGGCGCTGAGGGGAGTCCATGGGGCAGCAGGTGCCCACACGGAAGTGCTTCTGAAAACACTCACCTGCAGCTCAAAGGGAGTGTTTTTTATTGTGATGAAAGTGGAGACAATGGTTTTTGCTGAAAGAGCCGCAAGCAGGCTGAGGCACGTGGACAGGAAGTGGGGGGGGAGCGGCAGGAGGGCAGGCGAAGTGGAGGAGCGGGGCTGAGGCACGTGGACAGGAAGTGGGGGGGAGCGGCAGGAGGACAGGCGAAGTGGAGGAGCAGGAGCGGGGCTGAGGCACGTGGACAGGAAGTGGGGGGGAGCGGCAGGAGGACAGGCGAAGTGGAGGAGCCGGGCTGTGGCACGTGGACAGGAAGTGGGGGGGGAGCGGCAGGAGGACAGGCGAAGTGGAGGAGCCGGGCTGTGGCACGTGGACAGGAAGTGGGGGGGGAGCGGCAGGAGGACAGGCGAAGTGGAGGAGCCGGGCTGTGGCACGTGGACAGGAAGTGGGGGGGAGCGGCAGGAGGACAGGCGAAGTGGAGGAGCCGGGCTGTGGCACGTGGACAGGAAGTGGGGGGGGGAGCGGCAGGAGGACAGGCGAAGTGGAGGAGCAGGAGCGGGGCTGAGGCACGTGGACAGGAAGTGAGAGCCGGGGGAGCGGCAGGAGGGCAGGCGAAGTGGAGGAGCGGGGCTGTGGCACGTGGACAGGAAGTGGCGGGGGGAGCAGCAGGAGGGCTGGTGAAGTGGAGGAGCGGGGCTGAGGCACATGGACAGGAAGTGGGGGGGGAGCGGCAGGAGGGCAGGCGAAGTGGAGGAGCGGGGCTGAGGCACGTGGACAGGAAGTGGGGGGGGAGCAGCAGGAGGGCAGGTGAAGTGGAGGAGCGGGGCTGAGGCACGTGGACAGGAAGTGAGAGCCGGGGGAGCGGCAGGAGGACCTGACTTCCGGTGCCCGTGCCACAGGGCTTCGCGCCCGCGGGCTGCGGCGTCCTCTGCAGAGCAGGACGGGGCGACGCCCCTCGCCCAGCAAGCGACTTCTGGGGGGGACCTGGAGACCCTGGCGGCACCCTCAGCCCATGTAGGCTCCTGTGATGAAGGGGGAAGAAAGGTGTGTGTACCTGTGTGTGCGGGAAAGAGAGGGGCGGGCACTGAACACAAGGGTGGCCTCATGTCTTTCACACTGAAGGACAAGGTAGATTAGATGAAGACTGACAGAAGGGTGGACGACTAGCCAGGTCACACGCTCCCTTTTTCCTTCTTTTAAAATTGTGATTTTTATATATAAAACACGAAACGTACTATTTGAACCATTTTAAAGGGTACACTTCAGTGACATTAAGTACATCCACAATGTGGTACAACCATCACCATGATCTAGTTCTAGAACTTTTTCATCATCCCAAGAGGAAATCTACCCAGTGAGCAAGTGCTACTCCAAGTCCCCATTCCCCTGGCTTTCTGTATCTACATGGTTGCCTACTCTGTACATTTCAGATAAATGGGATGATCTAGTATGTGGTCTTTTGTGTCTGGTTTCTTCCATTTAGTATAATGTTTTCAAAGTTCATCCATGTTATAGCACGGATCAGTACCTCATTCCTTTCTGTGGCTGAAAAACATTACATTATGTGGATATATACATCTTTTTACCCATTCATCCATTAATGATCATGTAAATTGTTTTCTACCTTTTAGCTACTGTAAATAGGGCTGCTATGAATATTTGAATACGTTTTTGTTTGAATACCTATTTGTGTGTGTGTGTGACAGAGACAGATAGGAACAGACAGGCAGGAAGGGAGAGAGATGAGAAGCATCAATTCTTTGTTGCAGCACCTTGGTTATACACCAATTGCTTTCTCATATGTGCCTTGACCAGGGGGCTACAGCAAAGCAAGTGACCCCTTATTCAAGCTAGTGACTTTGGGCTCAAGCCAGCGACCTTGGGCTTCAAGCCAATGACCGTGGGCTTCAAGCCAGTGAATGACCTGTGGGCTCAAGCCAGCGACCATGAGGTAATGTCTATGATCCCATGCTCAAACCAACACACTCAAGCTGGTGAACCCTCATTCAAACTGGATGAGCCCGCACTCAATCCAGCAACCTAGGGGTTTCGAACCGGGTCCTCTGCATCCCAGTCCGACGCTCTATCCACTGTGCCACCACCTGGTCAGACTGGTTACCTATTAATTTGGGCATATACCTAGGAGAATTGCTGCGTTATACGGTAATTCTTTTTTTTTTTTTTTTTTGTATTTTTCTGAAGCTGGAAACAGGGAGAGACAGTCAGACAGACTCCCGCATGCGCCCAACCGGTATCCACCCGGCACACCTACCAGGGGCGAGGCTCTGCCCACCAGGGGACGATGCTCTGCCCTTCCGGGGCGTCGCTCTGCCGTGACCAGAGCCACTCTAGCGCCTGGGGCAGAGGCCAAGGAGCCATCCCCAGCGCCCGGGCCATTTTTGCTCCAATGGAGCCTTGGCTGCGGGAGGGGAAGAGAGAGACAGAGAGGAAGGGGGGGGGGGGGTGGAGAAGCAAATGGGCGCTTCTCCTATGTGCCCTGGCCGGGAATCGAACCCGGGTCCCCCGCACGCCAGGCCGACGCTCTACCGCTGAGCCAACTGGCCAGGGCCCAGTAATTCTCTTTAACTTCCTGGGGAACCACACTCCCTTCTTTTTCTAGATGTTCATAGATTCATTGGATTGGAAAGGACCTCAAAAGTGACTTTTGGATTTCACATATCAGTAAAACTAAAAGTACCATATCACCACCCCCTTCCCCCAAAATAGTAGGGACTTTGTCAAGATCAAGGCTAACCCTATATAAAATGAATATATTTAGTATCAGGCAAACTCATTGCCTTGTACTTGTTTTTCTTATTTATCACCTCCACCATTGGGTCATTTGGGAAGCACCTGCCTGGTCCAATCCTCATCCAAAGTCTGAATTCCCCTTTCTAGCTGCACTGGGCTTGACCAACCTCTGGATGGGCCCCCTTCCAAGTAATCCTGGTCCCTGGAATGTTCTTCCTCATGGAGAGCTGACCCTGATCCCAGGTTCTCCCCACAGACCTTGGCTGCATTCCTTCTTCAGGACTGGGACCCACCCTGTTTCCTGAATACTCTATAGGGCTGAGCATGCCAACGTGAAATCTCATTCCACAGATGAGGCATTCCCCTGACGTAAAAATTCATAGATGAAACAGAGAATCTTCAAGCTATTTATAGTGCCTCTTTGCCATCAAAAAAGAAACTGTCAACAAGCTGTACAGACTAATAAGGCTTTTTTATGTTATCATCGTTATTGGCTGAGCTTATACCAATTCAACATTCCTGTGTGCTGGGTGACAGCAAGACAGCATGGAGAAAGTGTGACCTCCTCATGAGGAAAAGTGAGACCTTCATTCAAACTGATTGTCCCTTGCTAATTGGGTGATTTGGGTGAGGTTCATTAGCATATGTATGCCACAGTCACCAAACTGGTAGAAAGGGAATTTTAAGGTCTTATGGGGTTATTATGGAGGCCAGGCCACTTATAGAAGCACCCTGCACACCATAACAATTATCACTGGAAGGAATCTGAGCAGCGTTTTATGCCTTCAGTGAACAAAATATGTGAGAAGACAAATTCACCATTATTTAACATGTATTTGGCAAACAAAAAATCCTTTAAAGAATCAATTCCTTATATGGAAATAAAAATGTTAAAGTGTGGTGTAAGGAACATGGAACCCATTCTGCACAGCTGAAACAAAATGGCATCCTGATCTCTTATCAAAGGATACAGTGTCCCTGCTGGAGCTGTAGGGTAAAGCCAAACCCTACTTCAGGATGGGGATAAGGTCTCCTTGAAGAAGACAGCGTGCCCTGTGTCTGTGAGCCCTGGGGAGGCAGCTCCAACAAGAATTTGGAACACTAGTGGGAGGTGGTTCACCCACTGGGCAAGACCCTGAGGAGGGAGCCCTGGGTGGCAGGGAGATGTAGTATCCGCTTTGGGAGAAAGCTGAAGACAAGCCAACTGGGCTTTCTGCTCTTTCCCAATACTGGTGACTCTGTTTATTTCCTGACATCCCCGAGCTTTGGGGTCTCACTGTCCACAGAGAGTGGCTTCCCAGTTGAGGGAATGAAATTTAAGGCAAGGGTCTAATCCCCTCCAGGCTAAATGTTACAAGAGAGAAGAACCCCCTCAAGTCATCAGGGAGCCTGGCAAGCCCTCCAGAACTATTCAGAGAAGCCCACCTCCCCACCCCAGGGGAGAGGACTCACCACCCACCTCCCCAGGGAGCAGATGCACCGTCCCAGGCTGGTCCTGGAAGAGTCTGGTAACAACTTTATCAGGGGAAGCATCAGCATTCGCCTTACATGTTTAACAGGATCTATTGGCTAAGAAGATGTGATTATCTTGCTTGAAATGGACAGGGACAGATGGGATGGATGGTGCTGAGCAACACCTCCAGTCTGAGCTGTAGAATCTTCCCAGGCAGCACGGGTCAGCACGGATGTCACAGCTGGCTAGCCTTGGCCAGGCCTGCACAGAAGTGTCTTGGGCAGCTCTAAAGCAAGAGCAAACTGGAAGGCTTTCCTTCTTCCTCTGTGCCTCCTCAGTCAGCTCCTATGATTGGCTGGAAAGCCTTCCTGCTTCTTTCGGTCCACCCTGCTAGAGCCCCATTGACACAAACACCCAGAGTCAGGCACAAGCGGAGGCCAGAAATCCGCCACTGCCTCAGGCATCTTAGGGCTCCAATGCCAGGAGAGCCACCTAAGCTGCTTCTACCTCTGACTGGAGGCTGCTTCTGGCCTTACCCACCCAGCCGTGGCTACACCCATGGCGGACGGGATTTCTAATAGACAACCAGTGTAGAGATTTCTCACACCTGCACCATTTCAGTATGCAAAGGGCTTTCTCACCTTCATCAGATCCTTGGCACCTTAGGGAGTGCTATCCCCAAGGTAAAGAGAAACTGAGGCTCTAGTAGCAAAAGAAACATGCCAATAAAAAGTGGCTGAGTCAAAAACCCATGGCAGGGTGGACTCTAGAATCAGCGCTCTTTCCAGGGTTATAAATGGCTTCTATGCATTTCAAAGAAATGAATCAGATATTTAAAAACAAAAAATAGGAATCTAACTTACCCCCTAACAATATTTAACCCATACATGATTGCTGCCTGCCTTTGAATACAATGTCCCCCACATCTGGGGTGTGTTTTCTCTTCCCCACGTGCCCGCTGTGCAGTCTCCCTCCTTCAGAATGGCTCCAGCTCTGGCCTCTCCTATCCCGGCTGAACCTGAGCTGTCACTCACGACATCCTCCAAGCTGTGGACCTGGCACACACACACATCTTGATGACAGGACTCCTCACAGGGCACTGCAATGTTTTATTTATGGGCTCGTCTCCTCTAAGCTACCGTGGGTTCCCCGAGGGCAGAGATGAGTGTTTTCATCTCTGGAGCCAAAGCACGAGCATGGGGTGGGCACAGGGTAGATGCTCGGTAAATGTTCACTGAATGAAAAAGTAAACCTTCCCGGCACAACTACCCAGCCTCCATGTAATGGTCTGGCATTAAACCAAGGTGGGAGTGTTCCCCCAGCCATCAGGAGGCAGGGCTTAAACACTCAGCACTCACCAGGCAGGACACTGCACAGCGGCTGGGAAACGGTGCCCTCTCCCTACAGGATGGAGAGCTTTCTGAGCAGGGCCCTGGCCATCTCAAAGCTGAGGACACCTTCACCTTAATGTCTCCGTGCCAAGCAGGCCACCTTTGCAGAGAGCTGCTGGGGAGAAGAGGCCATTACCAAAACCAACTGAAGCCTCTGAATGGCCCCTCAGCCTACTCCTAGGATCTGTGGGGCTTCATGGCTGCCACTGTCCCAGTCATAGCAGGGTCTCCCGGCTGTGTCCAAGGAACCCCCATCTTGCAAGAGCACCATGAAGGAGCATTCTGTGATCAATGTGTGGGAAATGGTACAAGCTACCTGGCCCCTTTCAAGAGGCTCAACGAACACTGGTGTACTGAAGGTTCAGGAATGTCCTACAGCAAAGATAATCATGTAACTGGGCTGTGACTGTGTCTGCCATCTTTTTGATCACAGAGCCTCATTCCATTTTCACACATGCACCCTCTCTGTTTTTCTTTATGAAAAACCTACTAACATCCTGTGAAACTAGGCTTCCAGGGAATACACTTGGGGCAATGCTGGTGAAAGTCACCAAGCAAGAGAAACACTGTGGAAGGGAACAGCCTCTTGAGGGAAGGGACATGGGGCATAAGAAGGGTCATCAGAAAAGGGGTCATGGCTCATAAGGGGTACCAGGCATCTCTCACCAACAAGCACACAAACTTTCTCAGAGGAAAAAGCCTTAGAATCAACTGAGTCCAGTGAAAAAGGCAAGAGAAGCCTCCATTCTAATAAGCCTTAGTTTTCCCATCTGCAAAATGGGAATATCAACCCTGCTCCGGCCAGGGTCATCAGACAAGATTGTGAAGGTTTGCATTTGTGGAAAGCATAGCTCTTGTGCATTGTGGGTGTTCAATCAAACTTACCTGAGTAGAAGCTGCACACATAATGGGCTTATGAAAAGAACAGGACAACAGTGACAAGCTGGCAAAGAGCCTCAAGACACATAACTCAGAGGCCATGGATTTTATGGGCAAACAGCCCTGGGCCTGTCCATGTCCTCTGAGATGTGAGCAAGGATCCCAGGTGCTTCTAGCTCCAGGAGCCTGAGGGAGTCCATGAAAAAGCACAGGCTGGGAAGCCCACCAGTTCGGCTCTAAGCCAGCCTGCTCCTTCTGGGTGGGTAATAAGCACGCAGCTTCTCTCCTCCTTGTCTGTTTCCCCACTGTGCAGGATGGGGTTAAACTACAGGGTAGCAGTGGGGATGGGTGACACTTAGGTCAAGCTGCTACATGCATAGGTGCCCAGTAACCATGTCTACTTAAAGAAGGCTGGGGTGTGAGGAACAATTATAAAGATGTCTGTCAGTGATGGCTAAAATAAAACCTTTTCTCTCTAGTCATGTGGAAAGTTGGCTTCATCAGGTGGGAGGATGGGAGGATGAAGAAGAAACAGCACCCACTAAATTGACATGCAGAGAGAGAACATGATCAGGCTCTGGGTGATGTGGTAATGACCACCTCTGAAAGCCAGTGGTGCAGAAATGGGCATGCATGGCTGGGGAGGGAGACGAGAGACCTCTCAAGGAGCCAGCATGTGGCCTGCAGAGCGCATGGGAAAGATCAGAATTCTGTGATGGCTGTCATCCATTGGGTACATCCCACAGACCAAGTACTTTATGCACTTCAGCTCTAAGCTCTGATTAAGAGGCTTAGCAACCCATCGCTGGCTGCACAGCTGGCCACCTGTAGGGCTGGATCTGAACTCTGAGCCTTAGTCCAGAGCACAAGCTCGTTCCATTCCACCATGCTGCCCCTAAAGCAGGGGTCGGGAACCTATGGCTCGTGAGCCAGATGTGGCTCTTTTGATGGCTGCATCTGGCTTGCAGACAAATCTTTAATTAAAAAAATGTTAAAAATATAAAACATTCTCTTGTATTACAATCCATTCATTTCCTACTGCTCATGTTCATGGTTGCGGGTGGCTGGAGCCAATCACAGCTGTCCTCCGGGACACCACCAAATTTTTATTGGATAATACATAATGTACATGGGTCGTTGTGTGGCTCTCACGGAATTACATTTTAAAGTATGTGGCGTTCATGGCTCTCTCAGCCAAAAAGGTTCCCGACCCCTGCCCTAAAGGCTGGGATTGGATCATCCATTCACATCTCTCACCTACTGAGATCTCAAGGGCGGGAACTGGCTGGTCGCTGTACCCCTAGCAACTAGCATATGAAAGAAATGCGGCAAGCGTTGGCCAAATGAATTATTCACTTAAAAACACTCCAGAAAGCTACTGGATTTAAAAGTTAGAGCCCTTCTAATATAATATAACATGGTAGAAAACCACACGGGCTGACGCCCTTTGGAGAAATGCAGCTCTAACAGTCTAGAAAAAACTGAATTGTTTCTTTGCCTAGAAAATGTGAGCACCAAAGTCCTTCCACAATGTAATGTATTTGGATCTTCGGCTCCCACTTGAAGTGCAGAGGGAGATGAAGTGAGTGAGTGGTGTGGCTATCAGAGCATCATCCTGCCCGATCGCAGACGACGAAACCGAAGGCCGGAAAGGAGACGGGGTCCTGCAAGCTTACACCATGAGACTCCTCCTTCGTTCTATGGAAAAGGCTGCCTTTGCAATAAAGAGAAATGCATTCAACATAACACATCCTGTTGCGTGTTGTATGCAGGCAGTACAGTGATGTGCTAGAGCACACTTCTGTACAAAACAGTGAGGGATCCCAGCGGTTAGTGGCCGGAGGGGTTAGTTCTGTGTGAGGGAGTCAAGAAAAGCCTTCCTTTGATAGATGACCCAGACTGTGAAGGACAAGTTAGTTTTTAAACAAATGTGACAGAAAAGGATAAGCTTCTGCCAAAACGTGCACTTCCTCATTTAAGGCTAGAGTTCTTGCTGCAAAGCAACTACCTGAACAAGGACTACACTTCCCAGTGTCCTTTGCACCCAGGTGTGGCCATGTGACTACAATGAATACTGGTGAATGGGAGCAGGAAGAGCCAATGGAATGTGAGCAGTAAGAGCAAGGCAGTAAGAAACAAGAAATAGCTGTGCCTTCTTGCCTATCCCTTTCCCCTTCTACCAGCCAGAAGGCAAGACTCTGAGGCCCCTGGGAATGGCAGAGCCACAAATGAAGGGACGATCACTGTATGAAACCACTGGCAAGCAGAAGCAGCCATCCTTTATGTGAGAATAAGTCTCTAACGTGTTGGGAGTTTGTTACAGCAGCAAGCATCACCAACTTCTAGAGCAGAGAAGGGAAGATGGGTGTTCCGGGCAGAGGGAACACTGTGACCAAGGCACGGTGGTGTGACGAAGCACAGTGTGTTTCGGGGAGCAGGAGGAGCCCAGTGAGGCTGGAGCACCGGCCATGTGGAGCAGTACTGAGACTCAGGAAGCCCACGTTGATGACCGTGGGAAGGAGGATCACGTACAGGGGTTGTTTCCAGGGGCCCTGGTGTTGCTGGCACTGCTCTCAAAGGACGAGTGGAAGTTGTGAATGGTTTCCTGTAAAATTTGTCTCTCACGTCCCTGTGGAGAAAATTGAAAACAGACACAAGAAAGTCTTGTTAAATCTTTTAACCATTAATTCAACTGACACAGTGTTGTTAATGCCCAACTCTTACTTGAGAAACCCATGGGTGTCCTGGGGGAAATAAATTACCTAATTGACAGAGTACCAGGTTGAATAAAAACACTCTGAGCCAGACTCTCCCAGCACCCACAATCACAGCATGCCAAAGACTGCAGAGGCCCCGAGAGACAGGAGTCCAACCCCCCAGACGAGAATGGACAGCAGAGCCCAGGAAGCATGACTGACCTGCCCCAGATCACACAGCGTGGAAGGGAGGTCTCCTCCCCTGCTCTGTGCGCCCTGCTGGCCCTCAAATTTCCAGGGAATTCAGTGGGAGCCAGCTTCTTTCTGCCTACAGTGTGAGAGTTACTCCTCCTTGCCCTAACGGTGTCAGATTCCTCTTCACACTGATTCAGTTCTCATACCATCCCTGCAAGATCTCCCTGTCCTGTCCCCTTGCACACACATTTTGAGATAGAAAAAGAGGAGAGAGGCCCTGCCCACTGGTGCAGTGGATAGAGCATTGACCTGGAGCCTCAACATTGCCAGTTTGAACCCAGGGTTGCCGTCTCGATCCCAGGGTCTCCAGCGCAATCTTGAGGGCACCAGCTCAATACTGAGGCCACCAGTTTGAGCCCTGGTCAGGGCACATATGAGAGGCAATCAATGGCACAACTAAGTGGAACAATGAGTTAATGCTTCTCTCTCTTCCTCTCTCTCTCAAAAAAAAAAAAAAAAAAGAAAGGAAAGAAAAGAAGAAAAAAGAGGGGGGATATGAATGTTTCTTTAAGCCTAGAGAACATTTTCACTGAGCACCTGGCCAAGATGTAGTGATACACAAAGGTTAAGACTAGAGATGGGGAATGGCGTGTGGTGGCGCAGTGGATAAAGTATCGACCTGGAATGCTGAGGTCGCCAGTTCAAAACCCCACCCAGGCTTGCCTGGTCAAGGCACATATGGGAGTTGATGCTTCCTGCTCCTTCCCCCTTCTCTCTCTCCCTTCCTCCTCTCTAAAATGAATAAATAAATTTTTTTAAAAAAAAATTAAAAAAAATAAGAAAGACTAGAGACAGGAATCAAACAGCTTGGCTTCAAATCCTATCTCTCCACTTACTAGCTGCACTGACCTTGAACAAAGTACTTAGTCTCTCTGGGCCTTGGTCTCCTCATTTATAAAATGAGTATGATAATATTCAATAGTACCTCAAATGGCTGTTGCTGACATCAGAACCTATGTAAGCAGCACAAGGCCTACAGTTCCTGTTCTCAAAAGGCAGCAGAGTAGCTTAAACGTATGTACACTGTTAAAACTAACAAATAAATGTGTCAAAATGTAAAGCAAATTTAAACATGTATAATCTCCAGCAGATTGTCCTCTGCTAAGAATAAAAGGAAAAACCATCCAATGAATCCGCCCCGACTTCAAACTTTCTCTTCTTTCACTTCATGAACTCCCGCACCCTCAGAGGCCCCTCTCCAGACCACAGGCAGAGCCCTCTAGGGCAGTGGTCCCCAACCCCCGGGCCGTGGGCCATTTGGTACCAGTCCACAGAGAAAGAATAAATAACTTACATTATTTCTGTTTTATTTATATTTAAGTCTGAATGATGTTTTATTTTTTAAAAATGACCAGATTCCCTCTGTTACATCCGTCTAAGACTCACTCTTGACGCTTGTCTCGGTCATGTGATACATTTATCCATCCCACCCTAAAGGCCGGTCTGTGAAAATATTTTCTGACATTAAACCAGGCGGTGGCCCCAAAAAGGTTGGGGACCACTGCTCTAGTGCAAACGTGGCCTCCCTGACAGACAGCTGAGGGCACAGTGCGAATCTCGCTTCAGTCAGTCCTTCCAGGTCATTTTGAACGAGCTGGGAAAATGCTGTCAGGATTCCATCGACACACACCTGAAGGCTGCAGGGCAGAGGACAGAGAAGAGGCTGGGAGGTCAGAGGACCCCGAGTCCCCACTCACATCCTAGGCACGATAGCTGAGTGTCCATGCCCGTAAAATGGGATAATGTCACACGCTGGGGCTGTGATGAGGCTCCACCTGAGATAATGAATGGGATGACACTGGGCAAACTGCAGAGGGCAAAAAAATAAACAGGAGGGGTGACAGCGAAGTCATTATTAAACACCACCTTATCCTTAATTGCCTGAGAAATGAGGTCAGGGCGAGACAGGGCTCCAGCACTCTCTGCCTCCTGACCTCAGGAGGGAGCCGTGGATGATGAAAGCCATAATCGCTCCTGCATCCACAACTGATTAAAGATGATAATGATAACTGCCCTTTAAAAACCCCTGCGTTTCAAAGGGCCTGCCTGATAATTCTCCAAAGTAAAAAAGCAAATAGCCATTAAAAGTAGAGGGGGGAAAAAAGCATTTGATCCAGTGAAGAAATGCAAATTAAAACAAGGCTTTTTTTTTTTTTTTTTTTTTTTTTTTGCCTATCAAATTAATAAAAATTAAAAAACATACCAAACTCTCATACCCACAGCTGGTGGGGATATTCACTGGCTCTTTCTGCAAAGTAATTCAAGAAAAGGTAACGTATACCTTGAATTTGACTCTATAATTCCACTTTTAGACATCTATTCTGAGCAGATAATTAGAAGGCCTTATTCACAAAGTTGCCCACTGCAACACTATCTCTAGAGAAAGTTTGGATATCTACATATCCAACAAGTAGGAATTAAAAATAATTTTAGTACATCCATGGAAATTTATTATATTAAAAAGATTTCCGCCCTGGCCGGTTGGCTCAGCGGTAGAGCGTCGGCCTAGCGTGCGGAGGACCCGGGTTCGATTCCCGGCCAGGGCACACAGGAGAAGCGCCCATTTGCTTCTCCACCCCTCCGCCGCACTTTCCTTTCTGTCTCTCTCTTCCCCTCCCGCAGCCGAGGCTCCACTGGAGCAGAGATGGCCCGGGCGCTGGGGATGGCTCTGTGGCCTCTGCCTCAGGCGCTAGAGTGGCTCTGGTCGCAACATGGCGACGCCCAGGATGGGCAGAGCATCGCCCCCTGGTGGGCAGAGCATCGCCCCATGGTGGACGTGCCGGGTGGATCCCGGTCGGGCGCATGCGGGAGTCTGTCTGACTGTCTCTCCCTGTTTCCAGCTTCAGAAAAATGAAAAAAAAAAAAAAAAAAAAGAGAGAGAAAAAAAAGATTTCCTAATGATATGGGCAACTGCATATATTTAATGTTAAATGAAGAAAGTAGACTGTAAAATTATACAGCCAAATATATCCCAGCCACATAAATAAAAACATTTGGCACAAAACCCAACCCTACAGTGTGATATTCCTCAATGTGAACACGATTGGCCTCTGGGTGGATGGATTGTGATTTCTTTAAAAATTCACCTTTTTGGTACTGTGCAAATTTAGTAGAATTAATATGTACTGTTTTGATCATCATCAGAAATGGGAATGAAGAGAAAAAGCAATCAATGGCTTAGGACCGACTAACGGTGAAACTCAGATCATCATTTCTGGGTAACCTTCTCAATATATAAACTATTTGAATCTAACAAACTGATAAGCAGACTTGCATACATATCAAACCCGGCACCCCAGAGTGGGTTTACACAGACTGAGGGACCACAGTGCTTTGATCTAGGTTTTTAGTTAATATTCATTTCTTTTTAATTCAGGCTAAAATGTTCAAAAAAATTTTTGACTGTGTAAGAAATATATTTTATATCACAACCCTGTTACATGTCAATATACACGACTGAAACAAATTTTACCCTTTCTACCTGCAAAGAATGTTGATATTTTCATTTCTGCTCTGTTTTTTAATGCTGCTATGACCACTAAGTTGGTTCTGCAACCCTCCAGCACACCGGGGACCACAGCTAGAAAGACAAGGGTGGTCCAGGAGGCTGGGCCCCGCTTCTCTCACATGTCGTGGCCCGGGTACACAAATGCGTAAGAACACCTGATCCACCCTGGTACACTCCTGACCAAGGCTGGTTGCAAAAGAACAAGTATAAAGGTTAGACGGGGAAGCTCATGCCCTGTAGCCATCGACAAGCAGGCCGGAGCCCCTGAAGTCGGGTTAGGCAGGTCCAGCTGAGAACAGTGAGACCCGGGCCACCCAAAGGCCTTTTGGAAGCCACCCTTGGCCTGAGGGCCTCTTTCTAAGGAGCCAGGATAGAGCTGCAATGGGAACTTAGGGAAGTGAAGATAAACTTGCTTTCGGAATATTAAACTTCTCCTAATCATAGCTTTGCTCTATGACACTCTATGATACACAGTCCTCACTTCCATGACTTTGGTACTATTTCCCCCAGAATAAAAGGGCCTTTCTCTCTCCAGTAATTAGTTCAGATCTTCCCCTTCCCCTTGAGCCTATTTTCATGCACAATCACCTGATTTGTAGGGTGGATGCGGCCAGTAGGAAGGACACAGGTGGAGTTAAGCGGTCCCTGTGGCCTGGCATGTCAGCAGCACTTGACCCCTCAGCTGGGAGCTGGTCAGCTGAGGCCCCCAAGGAAGATACCTGGTATGGACTGAAAGGGTAAGGCTCCCATGATGGGATCCATGCCCCTATGAGAAGAGATAGGAGATGCCTGACCTGTGGTGGATAAAACATCGACCTATAATGCTGAGGTCACCAGCTTGAAACCCTGGGCTTGCCTGGTCAAGGCACATACGACAAGCAATCAAAGAACAACTAAAGTAAAGCAATTATGAGGTGATGCTTCTTGGCACCCTCTCTCACAGCCCCTGTAAAATCAATAAATAAATAAAAGAAGAGACAGGAGAGAGCTTTTTTCTCTCTGGTCTCCACCAAGTGAGGCTACATGAGAAGTTGGCAGTCTGCAGCTTGAAAAACAGGACCCACCCCAGAACTCACCATGCTGCCAACCTGACCTTGACCTCCAGCCTCCATACTGTGAGAAATAAATTTCTGCTGTTTACAAGCCACCAGTCTATGGTACTTTGTGATGCAGCCCAAACTAAGACAACACCAATAGCAGTCATTTCTGCATTTCTAGATGGGGTCCTGTTTAGTATAGGATGCAGACTATTGCAGAAATAGAGTACAAAGATGATGAACTTGAAAGGATAAAAAGGTTCTAGTCTGCACAAACTTTAAAAAAAATATTCTCCGTAGAAGTGACTTAACAGTGTCACATCTGTATTCTAAGGAAGCCAGTTAAGCTCCGAAGATCTTCAAACCAGCCCAGTCTATCTTCTTTATGTGATTCTAGGCCATGCAGACATGGCCACTGAGGGCAGAGGGAAGGTTCTGGAAGAACTGGTGGTTATCATCTACCAAGCCCAGGCTCTAGGGCACAGGTCGGGAACTTATGGCTCACGAGCCAGATGTGGCTCTTTTGATGGCTGCATCTGGCTTGCAGACAAATCTTTAATAAAAAATAATAACGTTAAAAATATAAAACATTCTCATGTATTACAATCCATTCATTTCCTACCGCTCATGTTCATGGTTGTGGGTGGCTGGAGCCAATCACAGCTGTCCTCTGGGACAACACCAAATTTTTATTGGATAATGCATAACGTACATGGGTCGTTGTATGGCTCTCATGGAATTACATTTTAAAATATGTGGCGTTCATGGCTCTCTCAGCCAAAAAGGTTCCCGACCCCTAGGGACACCCAGCTCCTCCCTATCCTCCCGAGATGCTCCCATGGTCCTCACTGGCTCTACATCTAAAACTTTTTCTGCTCTCCTTCCTTGCCTGACCTAAGCATGGGTTTCTCCACTGCCATCCTCTCCTTGGCTCACCTATCTGGCCTCTGAAGGCTAGAGGAGGATGGGTCCTAAAATTCCTAAGCCACAGGGTAACTGAACCAAATTAACTGGGGATATGTATATAAAGTGGCTTATGAATAATAAAGTGCTACAAGCCGGTCATGCTCTCTGACATGACTCGTATTGTGGAACAGAGCCCGAGGAACAAAACCACAGAAGGGAAAGGAAAGGGGCAAAGATGTCCATGACAATAGTATCTACAATGGCAAAATCCCAGACAAGGCACTACCTCCAGTTCACCAAAGGGGGAGCTGTGGAACAAAGAGTGAAAAAGCAACTGATAAGCAAGAATTATACACTGCTGTTGGCCTGAGTCAGAACCGACACCACACCAGGGAAAAAAGCAGGAGGCAAAGGGGTGAAAACAGACCACGAGAGCCACTGAAACGTGACTGAATGGCTCATGTTTGCAAAGTGTGACTTGCCTTTCATGTTTTGGGGTTTTTTTATTTGCCTGTTTGTGTTTTGCACGTGTGCCTTTGGGTGGGTGGGAGGCACTGCTGATCTTTAGCTTTAAAGCTGGTAAAAAAAAAAGTAGAAATGTAACATTAGACAATAATGCAGGATGCCAATAACATCAACAATGATTGAAGGGTCTGTGTGTGCCAGGGGCCCTGTGAAGCACTTTAGTCCTGGAAACAATGCCATCTCTCTCTCTCTCTCTCTCTCTCTCTCTCTTACACACACACACACACACACACACCCCTGCCATACAGACAAGGAAAGCCTGGCTCCGAGAGGTCCCTGACTTGCCCAGGGTAACACAGGGAGTACGTGGAGGGGCTGTGATTCCAAGGCAGGTTGGCCTAACCCCAGGGCATATCTTAAGCAATGTCTCTGCTTCCACTATGTTCTGGAGAACATTTCAGCCCCCTGGGATGAAATGACTGGAGGGAATATTTTAGCTGAATGTAAGGAGAAATAACCTGATGGGAACACAGACCTGGAACAGAAACAGGCCACACTGGGAGGCAGTGAGCACACGGTCATGAGAAGCATGCAAGCAGGGGCGGCCCCTGCCAGATATGCTGGAGATAAAATTAGACTCCAAAGGTCCTTGGGAACAGAGGGCCTAGAATCCTTGTAAAGCTCTGAGCTGTTTGAAACAGGAAAAAAAAAGTTTAAAAGATCAAGAACAATACCTTGCCTGCGTTCAGTTCAGAAATTGCTGCCAGAATCTGCTGCCTGGATCCGTCTGTCTTAATTCCCAGCTCCTTCAAGTCGCCGTCGGTGAGGGTGAGGAACGCCTCCATATCCACCTGGGGAGAGGAAGGGAGACCCGCTACCGTCTGCTCGGTGCCATGCCTCTCTGTCCCCGCCACAACGGGAATATCAGGGTTATGAGCTATTCGTGCTTACTAGTAGTGAATTAATTACGATTACTATTTCCAACTCCTGACTTGACGCTGAAAGTTTAGTTGAAAGGATCAGTTAAGAACTAACTTCTCCTCAGCTCTAGCCCTGGGATCCTCAGGACAGTGCTCTTGGGACAGACCCTGAGAATGGAGCAAGTCAGAAGGACCTCCCAGGCGGGAACCCGGGTGGCTGGAATGGCACATGTCCCAGTCCTGCTTTTAGAAAGTGAATTCCGGTTGTGCCAGACTTTTAAAAATATTGGCTACGGCACCGAAAAGGTGGGTACTCACCACGTTTGCCCCCAGAGGACAAGAGAGATGCAGACTGCGGAAAGACAGAGTGAGAGAATGAACAAGCGGAAGCGGTAAGGAAGGCAGGGCCGCAGAGAATGGAGATGCAGAAGGGCTCGGAATCAGGGCGTCTCCGAGCCGGACAACCTTCTTGGTACCTACAGGAGAAATCCTAGTGTTCTGCCATCCCTGCCTGAGCCTTGGGTCCAGGAGAAATGCCTTCCCCCATTTTTCCTTCTCTCTTTTCCAACAGTCACTTTACTTTCCTGGGTTAAAAAAATCATCTCAAACCGGTTGTGAGTCAGTGGGAAAGGGTCTGTCCCATCCCCCAACCCCAAGCGCTCTCTGAGACGCAGGCGTCTCCCACCTCTCTGACAACAATTAGCAGCGCCTCTGGGGCTGTCCAGCTCACAGGTGCTCAGGGGCTGAACAAAAGAGTGACGTGGTTTTGGTGGAAACCGCCTGGCCTCTGGCCCTACAGGATGCAGCCCCGCCTCCCAGACCTGTGGCAGAGACCCCACATCCAGTCCCCATGGCCAGCTCTTCAGAAGGCACGGAATAAATACAACAAAAATAGACAGCCATCAGCAAACAGGAGAGATTTTCTTGATGATGAGAAAAATCACTGCTCAAATTTAAAACTCCAAGGAGGCAGGAAGGACAGACCAGACAAGGCAGGAAAGCAGACTGAGGAAGAAAGCCACAGCGCCCCAGTCTGTGTCTTGAAACAAAATACAAACTCCTCCATTGCATCTCAAGCTTGTGGCGGGCAAGGACGGATTCTCGGGATTGCTGTTGTACTTATGACAGTTTTATGTACCAAAATGGGTACCAGAATGTTCTAAACTAGTGATTATACCCTGGTGGCTTGTGGGCCTGCAGAGGGCTTCTATTTGGCCAAAATGGGAAAATTTTTAATAGCTTATTGAGATACAATTCGCCTATCATACAATTCTCTCCTTTTCAGTATACAATTCAAATATTTTTAGTACAGAGTTGTGTAACCATCACTACATTCCATTTTAGAACATTTTCAGCCCCATTAGAAATCACTCCCCATTCTCTCCTCCCCGTAGTCCCTGGCAACCACTGATCTTTCTCTCTCTGTGGATCTCCCTATCTGGACATTTCATATAAATGGAATCACACACCATATGGCCTTGTGTGACTGGCTCCTGTCACTCAGCCCATGCTTTCCGGGTTCACCCGTGTTGTAGTATGTGTCAGGGCTGCATTCCTTTTTATGACCGAGTTATATTCCATTGTGTGGAGATAACATACTCTGTTTATCCATTCATCAATTAGCCAGCATTTGGGTCCTTCCCACCTTTTGGCGACTGTGAGTAATAATGCTGGTATGGACGTTTGTGTGTGAGTGTGAGTGTGGACGTGCGTCTTCATTTCTCTTGGATGTATACCTAGGAGTGGGGTTGCTGGGTCCTACAGTAAGTCCACACTTAGCAGTAGGAGAAACTGCCAAACTGCAGAACAGTAATTTGTAAAATATGTGGCTGTGAGTGCTTTTAAGCAAATAGGAACTCTCTCTCTCGGATTAACATAGACTCAACACACAGACACTTAACACAGATTCATTAGGATTTGCTTTTGACCTGCTTTATATCTAAAAGCCTATCAGTCAGTCCTGTGACAAGTGCGTGCAGGACAGACACAAACTTTATGAGAGCAGTGCTCAAAATTACAAAATTCTATTATAACACAACAAGCCATAAGGTCCCCGGGATTCCGCTGTAATGAACTGAACTAAATGTGCTGAACACGAATTCTATTTCCTCAGCTGTCTCAGTGAAAAAGATCAATCTAGGCTGGAAGAATGAGAACCCACATATTTAGACAACTTTTTTTTAACGGCAAGATTTAAATTGACATTCAAAAAGAACATCCTTACCTCTTGCTCCTCAAAAATGGGCTGATATTTCTCAAGTGACAATTTCTTAAGGATTCCAGTCAATTCATCTACAAGAGAAAAAAGATGTGGGGAGAAAAAAAACATTTTAGAATTTGATTAAATGTATCAAATGAGTGATCTTCAAACTTTCATTAAGCAGCAGTAATCTCTTTTCAAATGAAACGCTGTAAGAAAGCCCATCACAGAAACAGGTCTAAGCTGTGCGCCTGGGTGTGAAGGGGGAAGCCACACTCCTACCCTCAGGGCAGGCCTTGGGCATTGACCAAAGTCCCAGAGCGGGCTGCGAAGAGAAAGGACAGGGATGTTCATGGCTAGGCGACCATCAAGTTCTTGAAGTTCTGGCTGCTGGGACTAAAACTCAGTCTTCTGTCCAAGAACGGTTTTTAATCATGACTTTTTTTGTTGTTGTATTTTTCTGAAGTTGGAAATGAGGAGGCAGTCAGACTCCCACATGCGCCCCACTGGGATCCACCCGACATGCCCACCAGGGGGCGATGCTCTGCCCATATGGGCCGTTGCTCTGTTGCAACCAGAGCCATTCTAGCACCTGAGGCAGAGGCCATAGAGAGCCATTCTCAGTGCCTGGGCCAACTTTGCTCCAATAGAGCCTTGGCTGCGGGAGGGGAAGAGAGAGATAGAGAGGAAGGAGAGGGGGAGGGGTGGAGAAGCAGATGGGCGCTTCTCCTGTGTGCCCTGGCCGGGAATCGAACCAGGGACTCCTGCACGCCAGGCTGATGCTCTACCACTGAGCCAACCAGCCAGGGCCTAATCATGACTTCTTGACTGCAGGTCTCTGCCCCTGCAGTCAATGCTAATGCCAGCAAGTCCTCAGCTAGTCAGAGAAATAACTTAAGAGAACAGGAAGGTGCACTTGAGTCAGGGTTTGGCTCAAGTATGCGCAGGCTGCGGGCTTCCAGAAGGAGGGCCACATCTCAGAGGAGCGGCAGAGCCAGAGGGGCAGGGGCCAGAGGAAAACAGAATACTTTGGGTTTCAAAATAACAGAGTAGGGAGAGTAAAAAAAGAAAACAAGACCAGCATCTGGGGTCTTGAAGAAATATGTATTCTCACATTCAACAAGTATTCACTGGACTGGGCACTGAGAACTCAATAGGGACCCAGGTAGACACTACGCAGTCTGATAGAGAAAGAAAAGAGCAGCATGGGGGAGCTGTGGGGGAGGGGAGGGTGCTGGTTGACAGGGTGGTCAGGAAGGCTTCTTTTACAAGGTGTCACTTGAGCACTAATGAAGGACCAAGATGTACAGATATCAAGGGGAAAAGAACAGGCAGAGGGAACAGTTAAGTGCAAAGGTCCTGGGGCAGTGGGAGCAGTTCACAGAAGACTAGACTAGAGATCAGAAAGCCTGAGTTCGTTCTTTTATTCACACATTCAACAGTGGCTACCAATGCGCCTACTCTATGCTGGGAATGCCGGCATGGAAAGGTTCCTGCTGTGAAGGAGTTCAGTGTGACTGGGGAGATGATACAACAAAGAGGTGACAATTGATGCACACTGCTCCCCATCAGGCACCCTGTACATGGATGACCCATTTGCTCTTGACGGCAACCCCGTGAGGTAGACTCTATTACCGTCCCCATTCGCAGATGAGAAAGTGAGACACAGAAAGGCTGGGTGTCCTATCCTGTGAGGGTCATATTGCTAGTCCACAGCACAGCACAGCAGGGATTCAAACCTGCGGCCTAGCTACCAGGCCTGGACTACACATCCCACTCTGTCACTTCTCCCATGGGTGGTGAGTGAAGGGCACAAACAAGGGGCTGTGGGGTCAGAGAGGACAGATGACCCAGCCGAAGGGTCTGGGAGGCCTTCACAGAAGAGTTGCTGCTGAGCTGGGATGTAGGAGATGACTGAGTCCCAACCCAGACACAATCCACTGTAGTTTCATGGGTGCACTGATTAATGGATACCAGCTGGCTCTCAGGGGGAAGTGTATTCATGTATGTAGGTACATAAGCTTACTGAAGATTGCACTGATATAAAAACATGCAATGCACAATTTGCATATAATAAATAATGTAATACTCTTTATTACAAATTCCATGTAGCAAACATTTTCATTGCATTCTGGGCACCTCTCTGCTTCCTTTCATCGGTGTTTGCCCGGCTCGTGTCCCTAGAGCTAAGGAGTGTAGCTCCAACCTGAAGGCTGGCTGACTGCTCCTTTTATGTGATCGTGTGGGACCAAATGAAACAATGCGGACGTATGCTGGAACTTCATGTGAGCAACTCTGCTGAATTAGATAAGTTTTCAAACTCTGGAAGAATACTGTCTCCATTTTTTTTGTGCAATTCACAAGATAACAGCATCAAACATGCCACTTTTAAGTTTAACCTGCATAATTCACATTGTCTCCACCATTTTCTAGATTTTGTCTGGAGCAGTGGTAGTCAACCTGCTCCGCTACCGCCCACTAGTGGGCGCTCCAGCTTTCATGGTGGGCGGTAGCGGAGTAACCAAAGTATAAATAAAAAGATAGATTTAACTATAGTAAGTTGTTTATAAAGATTTATTCTGCCAAACTTAGCAAAAATATAACTTAAAGTACTTGGTAAGTAATTATTATTATATACTTAACTTGCTGTAACTCTGCTTTATAAATTTTATAAAGTAAAGTTACTTCCCTACTTTATAAATCACCATTACTGTGGAACTGGTGGTCGGTTAGAAAATTTTACTACTAACAGAGATACAAAAGTGGGCTGTAGGTATAAAAAGGTTGACTACCACTGGTCTAGATGGCCTATAAAACAATAAATCAAGCCCTGACTGGTGGTGTTTGCTCATTTCCACGGTGTAAAATACCCGCCTCACAGCCGATTGCAACCTACCAATGGCATGTTCCTGGGAAGAGGCACAGGAGTAACAAATGCATCGTTATATAGCATTCCCCCCATAGCTAAAAGAGAAGTAAATAATCTCAAGAGTATAGATATTAACAAAATACATTTAAAAAGCAAAGAATTTTGTCTTATATACTACATATTTTATAGTTAATATAATTAAGCATATAAATTTAATTTGGTTTTTGTTTTTCCTCTTTTGTCTTCTTTTATATATATGTTGTTGTTGTAATTTGACTTTCCATAGCTGTGTGTAATCACCAGCTCATACATTTCCTGTAAATTTAACACTCAGCTCAGCCTGCCGCTGCCTCACATCTCCTCGGCCCCCGTGGCCTGGCCCAAACGCCCGCTCCTGGGAAGTCGGCCATGACACCCTGTCCTTTGCTGATCACAACTTGTGTCACAATCACTTCGTGTGATTCTGTTGAAGGCCTCTGCCTCCCCAGTCTGACTGTGAGCTATCCTACCACCTGGCACAGGTGATGGTACTTAGTGCCTGCCCCAGAAGCCTTCATGGGGCGAACGTGAAGCTGAGAAGGTGACCTCATTTAGGCCTCACTGCTTCCAGTAGGAGTCCAGGGAGGAGGGGGGGAGAGAGAGAGGGAGGAGAGGGAGGAGAGGGAGGAGGGGGAGGAGAGGGAGGAGGGGGAGGGGGAGAGATGGGGAGAGGGAAAAAGGGAGAGGGAGAGGAGGAGAGAGGGACAGAAAGAGAAAAGGAGAGAGGGGAAGAGGGGGAGAGGGGGAGAAGGAGAGAGGGAGAGGGGGAGAGGAGGGGAGAGGGACAGAGGGGGAGAAGGAGAGGGGAAGAAGGGGAGAGGGAGAGGGGGAGAGGAGGAGAGAGGGACAGAGGGGGAGAAGGAGAGAGGGGAAGAAGGGGAGAGGGAGAGAGGGAGAGGAGGGGAGAGGGACAGAAAGAAAAGGAGAGAGGGGAAGAGGGGGAGAGGGGGAGAAGGAGAGAGGGAGAGGGAGAGGAGGGGAGAGGGACAGAGGGGGAGAAGGAGAGGGGAAGGGGGAGAGGGGGAGGATGCAGGTGGATGAAATGGGCAGGGCAAAGACTGGCAAGAACGCTCTTGACTGGGGCCACAGATTTCCCACAAAAATATAATAACTATCTGTTTGGGATGGATTACAGCCTCTGTTCCACAATAATCTAATGCCTGCAGGACAAGGGTCTCACTGCCTCAGGACCTATAAACACTGGAAGGAGAAACTGAGTTTTCTAAGCAAGAGAGATTAATCTAAAAAGAATTCGCTGCCAGACTCCTCTTTTTACATCCCAACCAGGGCTCTGCAAACCTTTTAAATGGATGAGAAGGAAAGAGTGGACACAGACAATGCAGACAGATGTCCACGGCCTCAATTCTCTTTTGGAAAGACGTGGGGGTACAGATACCTAACCGAGCCCTATGGGTTTCACTCCTGAAAGGCCCTGAGTTGGGAGAATTCATGAGTGGAGAACTTAAAAGTCTACACAGAAAACACTGAGAGGAAAGGGGTTGCTAGAGAATCTCTGGAGCTTTTCTATCTAAAGAGGGTGCCAAGGGCAGCACGCATCTTTCAACTCAGGACGGACCAGAGCCCGTGCAGTTGGTTCATCTTCTCCTCGCTGGGCCGACCCGGCGCAGCGCCGTGAGGCCCCTGCAAGCGCGCTGGCGAGGCCCAGATGCACAAGGAGAGTCTCCCCCTTTCTTTGTTTTACGCTCCTTGACTTGCACCTGTCTGGGCCCATCTCTCACGGAAGCTCCGCTCCCTGTCCCCCATCCACGTGCCTAGGAGCCACCAGAGGGCAGTTTTAAAAGATGACCTTCTCTTTACCTCCCTTTACCTCCCCGAGGCCTCCCTGCAGGGTCCCCTCTCCTGCCCTGCCAGCCACTCCACCTTCCTTTCCTCGTCATCCCCACAGGAAAGGCCTGGATTCACACTCGCAGGTTCCCACGCTCTCTGGCTGTGGTGGACACCTACGGCTTTTGCTCGCCTAGCATCCCTGCCCCTCCTCCTCCTCCTCCTCCTCCTCCTCGACACAGCACTTCCATTTCCCTGTGAGGAGCCACTTCTCTCTCCCTTCCAACCCACACTGTGCCGGCAGGACAGAGCCCAACCCTGGCTCCAAAGGCAGACACATGACCTGGGTCCGGCCAATCAGCACATTCCACCCTCATGGGCACAGAGATAGCCGAGGATGGCCAAGTGACCCAGCCTGTTAGAAATGTAGCCAAGACAGGCCAGTGACCTTTTTACCCCTGTGATTTTGCTGGGCCTATTGAGAGAAATCAGCACTCTTTCTGCTGGGGTTGCTGAGTTAGTAGGAAGAAGAAGCAAGTCTAAAGCTGCTAGGGGCCATCCTTGCTGCCACTCAGAGAGAGCCTGCCTGAGATGTCCTCCCAAAGCACCCGGATGCAGACAGGCCTGAAGCACACCCTAGACACGCCCATTATAGGAACACACAAATTATCAGGTGGTTTTGTTCTTGCTTTTGCCTAAACCAGTTTGAGTGGAGATTCCATCACTTGCAATGGAAAGAATTCAGAATTGTACAAGGTTCAGGGAATTGTTCCTAGCTGCTGTTGGAGAAACATTTCCCCAGGTGTGTGTTTGGGTATATAAACAAAACTCACCTACATTCAAAACCGACTTGAGGGAGCTTACCATGCCCTAAGCACAGTGAAGACAAATGTACAAGGCAGACTCAGGGGAGGGGGAGGGGGAGGGCAGATACTGCTGTTTGTTTGTGATGAGTACACCTGACCTAGGATGGCCACAGCAATCACAGCAATTAGAGGCACCTGTCAGGCCACCAGGGCTGAGAAAGGGCGGGTTTCAGAACCTCAGGGGACTCACCCTCATCGGTGATGGTGCCGCTGCTGGAGCCCCCGCTGCTCTTGGACTGCGGGTGGGACGAGGAGGAAGACACCGTGGACTCGGCCGCGTGGCCCTTAGGAGAAGGGGAGGGTGTGAGGGTGGGCGAGGTGCTTTTGGAGGTAGTGGAAGTTCCAGATGGAGGCCTTTTGCTCGTCTCCAGTTTCTAAACGAAAGAACAAACACATGGCCATCACCTGGACTGGAGAGATGATTAAAACAGATACCCACAACAGGGCATCTAACCAGGACTAGGAAATTTATTTAAAAAAACGAAACCAAAACACATGCAAAGAAGAAACAGCATTATCAGAAGAGTTACAGGAGAGTCCTCCCCCGGAGCTGAGCAGGGGTTGGGGTGGAAAAGGGGACCCATGAAGCCAGAAAATGCCGGGACTAGTCCTGCCCCCCACCCAGCGTTGTGTCCTTGGCAAAGTCCCCTTCCTCTCAGTTAACCCAGCTCTCAGATGGAAGTGTGGCTGGTATATAGAGAAAGTCCCTTTCTGCTCCTGGTGTTCCTTCACCCAAACCAGTTGCTTCCACCCTTTCACCAAGGGCATATTGTCTCCCTCTGTTTGTGTGTGTGTGTGAGATTTAGGGGTTTTTTTGTTTTTGTTTTTTTGCCATTGATTTGAGAACAGGGGGAAGGGACAGAGAGAAAGAAGCATTAGCTCATTGTTTCACTTAGTTGTGCACTCACTGGTTGCTTCTCATATGTGCCCTGACCAGGGATCGAACCCATCTCAGCGCACTAGGACGACGCTCTATCCACTGTACCACCTGGCTAGGGCTTCATTCGGTTTTAAAAAGACTTATTTGGAAATACTTTTACACTTACAAAGAACAGAGAGTGCCTGTGTATCCCTCTGCCAGCTTCCCCTGATATTAACACCTCACATAACCCCAGTACAATGGTCAAAACCAAGAAATTAACATTGGGACTCACTGTCAGCTCGACTACAGACTTAACTCAGATTTCACAGGTTGTTCCACTGACACCCTTACTCTGACCCAGGGTCCGGTCCAAGTCCCCACTTGGCACTGACTTGTCACATCTTTGTCTCCTTCTGTCTGTGACAGACAGCTCCTCAATTTTGCCTTGTCTTTCATGACCTCGACACTTTTGAAGAGTCCTGGCCCAATATTTGTAGACTGTCCCCCACCTTGGGCTTTTCTTATGTTTTCTCTTAATTAGAGGTGATGTGCCATTCCTAGCACATCAGACCAGGAGGCCCAAAGCATCAGCTTCTGTCACTCATGATCTTAACCTCCAACACCTAGTTAAGGTTGGGTTTCTCCGTTGTGACGTTACTATGGCACCCTTTATGATAAGAAAATATTTGGGGAAAGATGTTTTGAGCTAAATATCTTGTTTTTCCTTAAAATTTAACCCACTAATTTTAGCATTTTCTTGGTGGATTTTTTTTTCTTTGTGACAGAGACAGAGAGACAGACAGATAGGGATAGACAGGAAAGGAGAGAGACGAGAAGCATCAATTCTTTGTTGCGGCACCTTAGTTATTCATTGATTGCTTTCTCATATGTGCCTTCACCGGGGGGCTACAGCAGACTGAGTGACCCCTTGCTCAAGCCAGCGACCTGGGGCTCAAGTTGTTGAGCTTTGCTCAAACCAGATGAGCCTGTGCTCAAGCTAGTGACCTCAGGGTTTTGAACCTGGGTCCTCCACATCCCAGTGCAACTCTCTATTCACTGCGCCACCGCCTGGTCAGGCTCTTGGTGGATCTTATATGGAGCAATTACTAATGTGATGTTCTAACGGTGATGTGCTGTTTCCCTTATTCTTTCCACATTTATTATTTGGAATTTTTCTGTACGGAACAGTTGTTTCTTCTCACCCATGTATTCAGTTCTTTACTCATATCAGTATGGGCTCAAGTATATTTATTTATTTATTCTCTGGGCTGTAATCCAATACTGTCATTATTTATAGTTACAGTTACTCAAATGTTCAAGCTTTGGCCACTGAGATTTTCAAGTTGGCTCCTATGTCCTTTTGACAAGGCCACCTTTTTTTTCTCTCATTCTAAAAACATTTTCTTTACTTTCTGACACCACAAAATGCTTCAGGCTCATCCTGTATTTTCACTAACCTGCTAATGGAATAAACCACTTATCCAGGGCCCTGGTCCTTTTTATTAAAAAATGGTATTTAGAGACCAAAATCTGGGTACTAGATTGTTCACTGCTACTGGAACATCACTGCTTCTAGGTCCTCTCAGTAGACAGAACATGAAACTACATGAATTATACTAGCCCATATATACATACATGGCCACATTCACTTCTTTTTGGATTAAGCAGGAGATAATTAGTATATTCCTATAAAACAGATCTCTGTTGTATACAGTTGAGTTTTCTCAAATGCACAGAGTTGTGTACCCACCAACAAAGAACCATACAGAACAGGTTTTCATCATCCCCCAAATTTCCTGTGCTGTCCCTGTCTAGTCAATCCCTCCCACATCCCAGCCCATGGAAATAACCTGTTTACATCCCTATAGTTTTATCTTTTCCAGAATGTCATATATGGTAACTAAAATGGCACAATATGTAGACTTTTGCAGCTGGTTCAACAAAATGCCTTTTAAAATCCATTCATGTTATTGCCTGTTATCAATACTGTGTTCCTTTCCACTGCTGAGGAGTATTTCACACATGGATGTCCCACCATTAGTTTATTCATTCACATATTGATAACATTTCCATTTTGGGGTGATTATGAAAAAAACTACTATAAACATTCACCAACAGATTTTTATACAAACAGTCCTTTAAAAAAATCACTTGAGTAAATACCTAGGAGTGAGAGAGCCACCTCATATGTGAAGTATATATTTAGTTTTATAAGAAACAGCCAAACTTTTCCAAGGTGGCTGCACCACTGGCATTTGAGTTCACTGGATCTCTCTTTGCCTGTATATCAAGTCGACTGAGGAGCCCATCAAAGGCATTCCTCATCTCTTTTTAATATCTTTGATGCTAGCATTTTCACCTGACTTTCTTACAGTTTCCATCTCTCTGCTGAAATACTCATATGATTTGGCATGTTGTTCAAATTTCCCATTACAGCCTTTTATATATTAATGGTAGTTTTCAACAATTCCCTGTCAGAATTCTGGTCGGGTAGCTCAGGTGGTTACAGTTTCTCCCAATATGCCAAGGCTGAGGGTTCGATTCCCTGTCAGATAATTCCAACACCTGAATCATATATAAATAAAAGTCTGCTGATGATTACTTTGTTTCTTGGGAGTGTGTAGCTCTTTTGCCTTTTCATTTATCTAGTAATTTTTAAAAATTTATTATTATTTATTGAGTTTTAGAGGAGGAGCACGACATTGATTTGTTGCTCCACCCACTCATGCATTCATTGGTTGACTTTTTCGTGTGCCCAGACCAGGTATATAACAGTAACCTTGGTGTAGCGGGGCAACACTCCCATCCACTGAACTACCTAGACAGGGCTACATCTTGTCATTTTTGCCAAAAATTGAACATCTTAAAGGTGTGACAGTAGAAACTAGGATTTTATGCCTGGAAATGGGCGCACTTCTGCTAAATCCTTTCTAACTAACTACATCCCAGAATGGAAAAAGAAGTCCCTTTCTTAGGTTGTAAAGGACTGTGTTAATTAGCTGCCTATATTACTAATAAAGTCTTCTCTCATCTTTTTCTATCAAGACATTCAAAAATAAAGGTTTGTATTAAGCAGGAGATAATTAGTCTATTCCTATAAAACAGATCTACCACAACCAAAGCAAACACACAAAATACTCTGGACCTGTGGCAGCATTATTGGGAAGAGGGAAGGTACATAATAAGACTTGGGGTGCTCTGGCCTGACCTGTGGGGGTGCAGTGGATAAAGCATCAATCTGGAATGTTGAGGTTGCTGGTTTGAGACCCTACGCTTGCTCGGTCAAGGCACGTATGAGAAGCAACTACAGTGAGCTGATGCTTCTTGCTCCTCCCCCTTCCTTTCTCTCTCTCTCCTCTCTCTAAAATGAATAAATAAAAATCTTAAAAAGATTTGGGGTTCTCTGAAATATCTGAACTATCTTCTATGTCCTCAATGTGGAAGACTGTGCCAATGGCCTCATTTCCACGCCCCCTGGGTTCATAGCCTCTGCTACGTAACTCTGCGTGCTCTCCTGCACTGGGTGTGCTGTCCTCAATGTGGAAGACTGTGCCAATGGCCTCATTTCCACGCCCCCTGGGTTCATAGCCTCTGCTACGTAACTCTGCGTGCTCTCCTGCACTGGGTGTGCTGCTTGGCTTAAACAACTAGATAGGTTTTCAACTCGTGGCTTCACCCACTGCCATGAGGACATGCCCAAGCTTGTGGACACTCATGGTCCAATGATCCTGGTCATCCCCTCAGTCCAGGCACGCAAGTGATCCCCTCAGACCAGAAGAACTGCCTAGATAGTCCAGACTACATTGTTGACCCACAGATTCATGAGCTAAAGAAATGCTTTTCATTTTAAACCACCAAGCTTTAGGGTGGGAACAGAGGGCTGACATACCCAGGAGGCCTGTAGGCTTTCAGATATCTTGGAAGTGTGGAAAAATGCTCTGCCCCCTCCATTCTGTGCCTCCTAAGGCTCACTTCATGCTGATTCACAAACATGCTAGAAGCCCTGCCCTGTGAATGTTCCACTAGAATAGCCAAACTTGTTTTAAGCAAAGTACAAAAACCAGATTCAGGAGGCTCATATTTTGAATACTAATTTCTAATTCTTCCTCAGGGAGTCTTTGAAAAGCACTTCATGTCTCCATTTTGCTGCTGGAGCCATTGACAGAAAGCCCATTCCTGTTGTCCTTTGATTTAGGGTAGTGGTTTCTAAGAGCCCTGAGCTGGGCTGGCTGTAACACTCTCCGGGAGAAAAATAGTCCCAGACCATCTCGGGAGTTTCATTCAGTCATGCTGGGTGGAGCCCAGAAACCTGAAGGTTACAGCATATTATTAGGTTAAGAATATCAGGCCATCACTGAACTGAATCATTCCCGTTTACTGCTTCCTGAATGCATCTTTTGACAAAATTTTCTTTCATCAGAATATACTTACATATACATTATATATAACAGATGCATTCAAGTGAGATAATAGTTAATATAATCTATAACTTAGATGTCTACCTATTTCCAACACTAATTAAAGGAAGCTAATAATATCTAACACATGTAGTAAGATCATCAAAATGGAAACAGAAAATTTTAGGCGACAGAGGACAACTATATCAAAGCCCAGACTAGGAAACTTACTTTGATGAGTAGCTCTGAGTTTCCCAGCAGCAAAGGCAAAAAGAGAAATAATTCCATAATTCTTACTATTTGAGGAAAGAAAATGTATCCAACTATCAGTCAAGACATTTCTTTCCTAGAGCCAAATTCTAAGAGGAACGTAATTACATAGATTCTATTACACAAGTAATTTTCAACATAATGAAAAATATGCTAATGCGCAGGGAGAGAGAAACTTTTACTGGAGCTACATTGTAAAGAGAACCTAATTATGTAGGTCTAATTGCAAAAGGGACTTTGAATAACAAAAAGTTGTGTAACCGCGGCTGGACAGAAAATAAAGAAAAGACCACTTCTCATTCACCCATTCAAACATCAATCTCTGGAGGCGCTTCTGGGCGAAGGTCCAAGGGCGAGGGTCCCAGGTGATCTAACTTTTCTCGGGGAAAGAGCTTAAGATCTAGAAAACATGATGAAGACTGGGGTTGTGCCTGGATCTGGGTTCCTCCTAGGAGGACATGGACTTCACTGCATCGCTGAGGGGAGGGACACACAGAGAGGGTCACCTGGGGGAGGAGCCAGTTCACACTCACAATCAAGAACTCACACTCTGGGGGCTCCCTCTATTATCAGCCCAGGAGGAGGGGCGCGGGAGGTGGAGAGGGCACTATGAAGACACTAAAAGACTTTCCATTCCAGAGAGGCACTTAGGGTTTCTCGTCCACAGCCAACTCCACAGATACAAACAGTGGGGTGACGGCCCTCGGGCTGCATGACTAAAGGAACACTCTCAAACCAGGGAGGTGAGGCCGTGGCTCTGTCCTGCCCACCCACCGTCCTTCAGCTCCTCCCCTCTGCCACGCTCTGGCCTCTGGAGTGCGGCAAATGCTATCCCTCGCCCCAAACACTCTTACTCGCTGCTCCTTCCATCTGGCTCCTCAACCTTCAGGCCCCATTTAGATGTCACTGACCCTATGAACCCTGGGAGGGCATCCTCCTTTCTCCACAACAGCCCCTGCCACACCGAGGTGAGATTGCTTTTCTGTGTAGTGGTACCCCGAGAGTGGTCACGAAACCCCAGTTCTCTGCCAGATCCTCACTGCTGGCAGGCCCAGGAACAGAACACAAGCTCCAAAGACGAGTACAATGAATGAATACGGCAGCGCTAACCATGTCCACACAGCTGACGCTCACGCAGGCTTACCAGGGGCCAGGCCCCATCCTAAGTGCTCAGGTGTGGGGCTGAGACGTGAACCCTGGCAGTCTGTTCCTGAACCCACACTCTGGACATCTTGTTCTCAACAGTGAACAAATGTGTGCAATGTGAGGCTGCATGCGGCACCTGCCGGTGCCCTGGAGATCGGGCAGGAGGTGACCGTGTGTGCAGAGGACCAAGGGCACAGGGTGTGATCTTGGCGACCGCCCGCACGATCCAGCCCTTCTCAGAAAACCCAGGAGCGGCTGCTGGGAAGGGTCTGTCTATAGCCCTTTCCCAGGACTGTGGCCCCGCCCACGTTCCCCGGCATGTGGGCCGTGTTAGGACAGAATCTATGAGTGTAGCAGAAAGAGACAGAAACAGAACAAGCACCTTGCCACCAGGACCACCACCAGCAACAGGGGAGGCCAGGTGCTCAGATGGGCTGGACCCGAGTGCTGGTCCAACGGGACTTGACCGATGGTGGGGCTTCTGCTCAGATAGGCCAGCTCTCTTTTTCCTCTGGGCAGCGATCTGGGACAGGACACTGTCTACACTGCCACCTGCGGAGAGAGGAACGAGAATGACTGCCCCGGGGCCAGAGGACTGCAGCACAGGTGTGATGGGCTTCCCATGCTGGCTCGGATGAGCCAGCACCACAGTCCCCAGGACCCCTCCCCAGGTGATGCTGGGCCAGCGCTGACCCCGAGAGGACTCTGCCTGAGAACCGAGGGTGGCTGGGCGGCAGCGGCCATCATAGGAGGAAGGCATCCCGGTAAGAGGTGGGGAAAGACGCCGTGCTGGCAAGGTCGGCTTGTCCTCGCTTTGCCCAGCAGCACAGCCCGCTCGGCCGGCCTCCAGCAGGCAGGCGCCTACCCGCCCGCCCGCCCTGAATCCCTGAGTCGGAGAGGTCAGCTTCTCCAATTGAGCCCCGAGTGCCACATTCCCTCTCCCAGCTTCCCCAAATCTACTAGCAACCTTGAGTTATTATGAAAGAAAAAAGAAGAGCTATAGTACCCAGGGCTAGGGAGGGTGCCAGAGGGAGAACACTGATGGCTAACATTTACAGGGCATTTACTAGGTGCCGAGCACTGCGGTCAGCGTTTTATGTGTATGAACACAGCCATTCTGGAAGGCAAAAATGTATCAAAAGCCTTGAAAGTAGGCAAACCCACAGACCCCACCAACCCGGTTCCAGGGAACTTATATTAAGCAAACCACTGACCGAGTACGCAGATATGGAAGTATAAAGGCATAACTTAGTGTGATTATTATCTACAAGAGCAAAAATCTAGAACGGCCTCAGTGTTCAACAGGAGGGAACTGGTTATATAAAAGCTAATGCCCATATGACTGGACTGCTCTCTGGTTGTTAAAAAGATGCCGTAGATACAGGTGTATGGACATAAAAAGGTGTGCAATGTGTGCAAAGAGGGAAAAGGTTGCAGAGCAGTCTATACTCAAGTCAGCCTGCTGGGCTCAGGCCAGGGCTCTGCCTCTTCACAACTGTGTGACCTTGGCTGAGTTATTTAACTTTCCTGAGCCCTGATTCCCTCATCTGTAAAATGCATATACCCTTACAGGTTGTCGAGGGACTGAAGGAGGTTAACCATTTAAAGGGTTTGATACTATGCCTGACACATACTAAGTGCTCTATAAATTGTTCTGCTTTCAGAAATGCAATATGCATAAAAGAACTTTGCAAAGACATATACCAAAGCATTAATGAAGCTCTCTAGTGGATGAGATTACACCTATTATTGTTATCCTTTGGTTCATCTGGTCTTAAATCTTTTCTACAAGACACATGCATTCCTTATGTAATGGCATAAAGCAGGGTGCCCTTCCTGCAAAACCGGCTTTGGTTAATCCTGAATGTCCTGGGAGAGGACAAGAAAGTATGCTGCAAGGCAGAACAACCGTGGGGAACTCCGGCCAGAGTCCTAACTACCACTGACTTGCTGTACGTCCCTGGGTAAATCTCTTGCCCACTCTGAGCTTCAGTTTCCTCATCTGTTCTATGAAAAGGCAAGATGAGAAGCTAAGATTTTACCTTCAAGGATTTTAAACATTCTGAAAACACTATGTATTTCTCCTAATTTCTTGTAAAGTTTTCCAAGAAAATAAAGCATTATAGACTTTATATCTACTGTCTCCACTCCTGACCCCAAGAAAATGCAGAGAAGAAACTCAGAATTGTGAATTCACTAAAAAAAAAAAAAAAAAAATTCCTTGGCCACATCAAGAAGACAAGGTGTGGGCAGCTGATTCTAGGACAGTCTGCAGAGTTAAGCCCAGGGGGAGGTTCACACCCACAGCCCCAAGGGGGGTTCCCACCTCCCCCGGACTGGGCACCAGTCTGAACGGTTATGCAGCCCCCTCCCACATGCCTGCTCACGCCCCCTACCCCACTGGAGCCACCTGAGGAATGAGGCGAGTGGTTGAAGTTTCCAGAATTAGCAGGAGAGGCTGGGCTTCTGGAGAGAGATGGGAATTTCACGGGCCTGACAGGAGTCTGCGGGAACAAGGCAGGTGTTATGGTCAGGGTTTGCTGTTCCCTCCTCTGCACACCCAGAATCATAGCAGCGGGGCCCGGACCGAGGCTGGTCCACCGCAGCTGATGCCTGCATCCGCCCTGCGCATCTCTGCTGACCGGTGCTCAGCCTGCTAGGAGTCCCCTAAGGGATGGGGGTTTACTTCTAGCTGCTGACAACCTGACCACTAGCTCAGGCTGAGCCCCTGTGACATCAATTCCCACTCGCTACTCTGCTTTCAGAATCACTCAACTCCTCCCATATCATGGACCAAATGCAAACCCACCCTTCCCATTCTGAGCATCTCCAGGGACCGGCATTTGGTCTCCCTGGAGAGATTTGATATTACAGTGGCCCAGGGAGGCAGGCAGGCAGCAGCATGCACAGGAGTCAACCCCATTTTACATCAGAGATGGGGGCCCTGAGCTTCTTGATCCCTGAGCGGCAAGTCAGGCCTGAAATCCCTGGTCTGGGTCTGTGCCTTTACTGTATCCATGGTGTAGACCGTCTTCCTATACAGAGACCACCTCCCACCTCAAGTGACAGTACGTTACAGAGACACCAAGAGCCACAAGGACGGAAACCACTGTGGTCCAGGGGACAGAAGAGACACTTCTTCCCAATGCAAGAAAACACCAGCCTCCTAGTGTTTGCTCTTGGTCATGGACCTGAGCAATAATGTAGTGTGGAGCTTGATTAAAAGCCAAGAATCTGATGGTTGCAGGCTTACTCCACCTGGGTGATCTTCACCAAATTACTTCCCCTCTCTGGGTGCCCCAGTCCTCATGCACTAAAGGGAAGACTGAACTAGCTCAGATCTCCAATCTGTGTTCCTTGGAGCTCCTGGGTTCCAGAGAGAGGACAGAGAAGAGGGGGCCCTGCTTCCCTTCCCTTCACTCTGACACCGTATTCCCTGTACATAGTAAGTTCCTTACAGGATTTCATTAGACAAAGGTATCATTGAGTTAAACAAATAAAATAAACAGCTTTAACCTTCTGGACTGGTGGGTCTGAGGACCTTCTGCCTACAACACACCACGGTTCCAGTGAGCAGTGAGCGACGCACCAAAGCGTGCTGGCTAGGCACTTACGGTATCTGTGCTCCCGATTCCCACGGGGTGGCCCCTGCTGGCTCTCTGGGCCCGCACAGTCTTCGTGGGGTCTGCCTTCCCGTTGTGACATGTCCGGGACCGGTCCGAGCTCCACAGCTCAAAGCTGGAAGGGGGTAAGAAAGGGGGGATGACTGCCTTCAGCTTGTCACTCGGGAGTCTGGTGAAGGGGGCTCCATTTCGAAGCTGGAAAAGACAGGCTGTGAGTTAGACAAAGGCCCCGGAGGGCTCCCAGCTCTGAGAGGAAGACTCCAGATTTTTTTCTGCTCCTCAGAGGACGGCACCATCTACCCCTCCACCCCAGCCAGAAACCCACATGGTGTCCTCAGCTCTCCTCCCCGCAACTGAGCAATACCCACGCCTGCTCTGCTCCAGCTCCTGGCTTCTCCTGGATCCATCCTCAGCAGCAAGATTAGAACAGGGGCCGAGGGATGGACGCCGAGGAGAAGTCAGTGATGCTGGACGTGTGTGCTGTGAGGGCCCAGGGAGCTGGAAAAGTCCAGTGATGCTGGGCGTGTGGGCTGTGAGGGGCCCAGGGAGCTGGAAAAGTCCAGTGATGCTGGGCGTGTGTGCTGTGAGGGCTCAGGGAGCTGGAAAAGTCCAGTGATGCTGGGCGTGTGTGCTGTGAGGGGCCCAGGGAGCTGGAAAAGTCCAGTGATGCTGGGCGTGTGTGCTGTGAGGGCCCAGGGAGCTGGAAAAGCACACAGAAGGCCCTCCTGGCTGCTGGCAGAGAGGGCAACTTGGGGGGAGGGCACCTGAGCTGAGCCCACAGGCCAATGCAAGCTGGCCCAGGGAGGACGGGGAAAGGACACTGCAGATGGAGCATCAGGCTGTGGGAGGGCCTGGAGAGAAGCAGGACGCATGTGCAGAACTGCGAGGAGACTGGCGTGCGCACAGCTGGGATCTCAGGAGGAAGGGGCGGGTGGAGGGCACTGGGAGGCACCGGCCTGCTCCCGGGAGCCCAGCAGACACTCCCTCCCCCACCCTACCTCAGCCATCCCACTCTCCAGCCACACCTCCCACTGCTGGCATTTTTAACTGTAACTGAATTCTAAATTTTGAACATGTGATTTGGGGTCAGTATGAAATCCAAACGATGAGGACTGGTGGACTGTCAAAGAAAAGCATTCACACAGTCCACACTAACTTTAATTAAGAAAAGGCAGTGAACTTCGTGCCAGATGGTGCTTTGCAGGGAAGGGCATCCCACAGCTAAACCTGCCTCCGAGCCGGGCATCTCTGCAAGGATGGCTGCAAACGCCCCCTCAGCAGGGCTCCGTGGCCAGCTTCCATCTGCCAAGGGGCAGGCGGGCACACTGCTGCCCTCTACAGGACATGAGGAGGCGGGACAGCAGAGCTCCAAGGCAGAGGGATGGGCATCCTGGGTCCCCACCCTGGCTGCTCTGAGCTTTTCTGAGTCTGTGAACACGTGCTGCCCCCTCTGGACCTCAGCAATGTCATCCAGAAAGTGAGGAATTGTACTGGAAGATGACTAAGGACATGCACAGCTGCAAATGCACTACAGATGGACATTTTCACTCCTTCCGGTGAGTCTAAACTGTTGCACACTTTCTGGAAGACAATGACATTCATACCCTTTGACCCAGGAATTCCATTTGTAGACAGTTACCCTGAGGAGCTAATCAGGCTAGTGGGGGAAACTGAGGCATAAGGATATTCATCAGAGCTGTTAAAACAACAAAAAAACTAGAAACCAGGCCCTGGCCGGTTGGCTTAGTGGTAGAGCGTCGGCCTAGTGTGCAGGAGTCCCGGGTTTGATTCTTGGCCAGGGCACAGGCCAGGGCACACAGGAGAAGCGCCCATCTGCTTCTCCACCCCTCCCCCTCTCCTTCCTCTGTCTCTCTTCCCCTCCCGCAGCCAAGGCTCCACTGGAGCAAAGATGGCCCAGGCGCTGAGGATGGCTCTGTGGCCTCTGCCTCAGGCGCTAAAATGGCTCTGGATGCAACAGAGCGACGCCCCAGAGGGGCAGAGCATCGCCCCCTGGTGGGCATGCCGGGTGGATCCTGGTTGGGCGCATGCGGGAGTCTGTCTGACTGCCTCCCCGTTTCCAACTTCGGAAAAATGAAAAAAAAAAACAAACTAGAAAAACCCCACAGTCCGAAGGTCAGACTCAGGCACATGCCCATGACGGAATGTTGTGTCACACAGACACTAGATGCTATGTAGACAGACAGTGTTCAGTGACATAAAATAGATGGTCATAAAAAACTGTTGATACATCAGACTCAGCACAACCTGGGAAAGTTAACAGTGTGTCCTCTGCACGGTTGTCGCAGAGGTGACATGAGTGAATGTATGGAGATGAGTGAATGTATGGAAAGTGCGGTGAGCAGCGGCGGGTACTGAGTAAGTGCTGTGTTAAGTATCTGCTATCATCATACACATACAGCACTGCATCACATTCACAGAGGCTACAAATGACTGGGAAATGCTCAAACAATATGAACCACAAAATGTCAATCATGATTATACACGTGACCAAGGGAGATTTCATTTTTCTTCTTTATATTTTACTGCCTCTTCCAAAATTCTAGTAACAACCTTTCTGTCATCACATTGAAAGTTATTATTGCTATTTAATATTACCGAATGTCAGGTAGTAGAAGTGCCCACTGTCAGTGTGCAGAGACACCAGTTTACACTTATTGCGTGGTGGGCGGGAGCAGGCAGATCGAGGTCAGAGCCTGTCCCTGCTGGGCAGGTCTGGAGGCAGCTCACGCCCTCTCGGGAAGCGCCTCCAATCCCGTCTCCTCTCCAACAGTGCCCCCTCCTGGCCGGCCTCCGGATCAGGGCCTCAGAGCTATATGGACAAGAGCCCCACTGCAACCAGGAGGCGCTCATTTCAGAGCAGAGGAACAGGAAACCCAGAGAGGCGACGTAACGTGTCCAAGGCCACACAGGAGGTAACAGTTCACTGCGGCCAGGGGCTGTGCTAAGATCTTCTGGTGGATGCTCTCACTTAAAAACCTCAGCCACGAGAGACAGCATCCTTAAGTCAGAGACTGCGAGCCGGCCCCGGCATCCATCTTCTACATCCTCCTTAGCAGACACCCCTGAGACTTAGCTGGGCACACAAGCACCTGGAACAAAAGACCTCACTTTCCAACCTCCTGTGCAGTGTGAGGTGGTCATGTGACTAAATTCTGGCCAATCAGATGTAAACAGAAGTGATGTGTGAGTTTCCAGGAAAATTCCTGAAAGACCCCTGGCATGTACCCATGTCTGCCTCTTCCTTCCTGCCGGCTGGAATAAGATAGTACTGCGCAGAGCTCTGGAAGCCGCCTTGGATTAAGAAGTGACCTTGGTAACAGAAGCCACGCCGAGAAGATCCACAGATAGAAGGAACCTATATCCCACACCGTGGAACAGTGTACCAGTCCTGAACTGCACCTCCTCGAGAGCAATAAGCTGTTATCTTATTTTGACCACTGTTATTTGGAGACTTTCTAGTACTTACAGCTGAACCTAATCCTGAAATATTCCTAGAAGTAGGAATGGAGGCCTCTCTCAGACTGGAAAATCTCCTGGGAGTCCTCTCTGCCCAGCCCTCCATAACCCAATGTCCACTCTGACCCCAGCAGTGTCCTGTCCTCAGGACTGCCCCCGAGAACACGCTCAGGGCTGACATCTGGCCACTAAGCACCAGCACAGCCTTACCCACAGCTTCAGGCTGGCACCTGTCCCGGCTCCTCGGTGCCAGACCTGTACCCATTGTTACACATCCTGAAAGCAAGCCCATCTGTGACCACCACAAAAAACGCCCACATCCCCCTTGTAAATCAATCTCTAATGATTGGTAGAGACCTGAAATGCCTTTAGAAAAGCCCCACACTCACCATGGTTGTCAACAACACATCTTCCTTTTCTCCTCGCGTGCTCCCGGGACCTGAGAGACAAATGGAAGTTTCCTGAAATGACCCCCCACATATCAACGAGTTCGTGGCATGAGGATGAGTGACCACATTGGCCTTCATCCCGGTAAACCAACTCTCCTGGGAGATTAAATATTTAATAATAATTGGTATTCAATATCTGAATAGAAGGAAAGCATTAGAAATGAATCTCAGAGCGTGTTCTCAGCTTTCTCATAAACCACTGCCGTGCTGGGCCAGACGGCGGTGTACCCAACTCAATAGTCCGTCTCAGACAGTGGTGCCACGGGAGCTAGTCTGGGTGGGGGGGTCTGGTTAGAGGGATGTGATCTAACCAAGTTCCCCATCAGGATGAGCGTCTCCTTCAGCACCTAGCAAAGTCGTTCAATCTGTTGAATACCTCCAGTATGGGGGAGCTCACTACCCTTCCTCCTCCCCAGGTAACTGGTTCTATTTCAAAACACTTTCAGTGGCCCTGGCCGGTTGGCTCAGTGGTAGAGCGTCGGCCCGGCGTGCAGAAGTCCCGGGTTCGATTCCCGGCCAGGGCACACAGGAGAAGCGCCCATCTGCTTCTCCACCCCTCCCCCTCTCCTTCCTCTCTGTCTCTCTCTTCCCCTCCCGCAGCGAGGCTCCATTGGAGCAAAGATGGCCCGGGCGCTGGGGATGGCTCCTTGGCCTCTGCCCCAAGCGCTAGAGTGGCTCTGGTCACAACAGAGTGACGCCCCGGAGGGGCAGAGCGTCGCCCCCTGGTGGGCGTGCCGGGTGGATCCCGGTTGGGCGCATGCGGGAGTCTGTCTGACTGTCTCTCCCCGTTTCTAGCTTCAGAAAAATACAAAAAAAAAACAAACAAACCACTTTCAGTGTAGAGATCCATCGCATCAGATAGGTCTCAGGTCCCTCGGCAGGGTGTGTGGGACAGGAACCCAGGACTCTTGCCACTAGCTCCCCACTCAAGCACGTTGGCACATGTGTCCCTGCCTAAGTCTCTTCTTTGCCAGACCAGTCACTCTGCTCCACTGTCCCATTCCAGCATCACCTCACCTTTGACATCAGCCTAGGCGGTAGGACACAGGGCAGAGGATTTGGGTCTGACCATTCTAGAAAATTCTTCCACACCTGAAGCTTCTTCTTACCATTGTCTTTCCCTGTGGGGGCTGCATCAGGGAGCGCGGAGCGGCCCGTCTTGTCCTGGGGTGCCGCCCGCATCGTGGAGTCCAGTGCGGGCTCCGGCTCGTCACAGAAAGGCAGCGGCTGGTTGCTGGAGAGCCCGCGGGGCAGAGTCTGCATCAGTTTGAGCTTCCGAAACCGGTTGGACATTCGGCTCCACCAGGACTGCCAAGGGATTGCAGAGCAGAGGTCAGGAACCCAGAACACCCAGCCCAGGCACAGTGACCGCACTTCACACCTGCTCCCCACCCCCCCAGCCTATAGCAGGACTACCAACTGACCACAGACCGCGTCCTTTCCCAGTAAACCCTGCTTCTCTAAATCCTCCCCGACCCTGACCTCAGGAGCGACTTCCAAGAGGCTGGAGGTGGCAGTGAACCCTCACTGCCATCTAATCAGTCACCTCACTGCACAGACGGAGAACCAGAGGCCCAGACAGGGGTGCTCCTTGCTCAGAGTCTGACGGCGAGTAAAGAACAGAGAGCAGGACACAGAAGCAACACCACGCACCTCAACATCTATCACTGCGTAACCTCTCCCCACCCCCACCATCCCCAATTACAACGGGAGAGGTGTCAGGGTGTCCATACCAAGGCCTGGCCATCTGCTACTGAAGCTGATGCCTCCCCACCTAGAAAGAAGACAGGTGCCACCTCTCAGGGTGTCCTCATAACCCTGTGACAGCTCAGAGGTTAGCGGCACAGCCCAAAGGAAGGCTGTGAGGACTGGACTCGTGGAGACGGCAGTGAGGACAGGGCAAAGAGACCTATGCAAGCAGCACCGTGAGGAAGGATCCACGGCCCTGCGTGAGCCGCCAGCACGAAAGGAATGCTGAGTCTGCGGATCTGAGCAAGTGCTAGAACTTCAGACAGGATGGGGGGAAACAAGTTTGATTGCAAACAAGTAGAGCAGATGGGGAGGATGAGAAATTCAAAGAAAAAGACGAGGCTTGCAGTTAGAAATAAACAACTGGAGCACAGTGTCAGATTCCAGGAAACAGCTGATGGGGCCCGTGGACCACAGTGAGATCCCCAAACGGCGCAGTCAGCAAACGTTCTCCACACTAAACAGAGGCCGCGGGCAGATGGCCTGGGTGGGAGCAGTGTACGCAGTTTGACCAGCTCAGTACTACATCCTGTAGAAATTTCAAAAATTCTCTACACTTATAAATTGAGTTTCCTCATTAAAGTCTGGATTTCTAGTTTCTTCCGGAAAAAAAAGGGGGGGATCTGGCAACGTGGACCCACGTTCTTGCAAAGCAGCCACTGATGCCACTAAGTGGTTAGGATCACCCCAGCCCCCAGCCCCACTGTCATCCCCATCGCACTCTCCACCCCTGCCAGCCCCCCCCCCCCCAGCCTATCCCAGCCTGGGGCTAACAGGAAGTAGCAGGCATTCCCCACCCCACGGACCTGGCTCTCTGAAGCCCTTTAAAACAGGAAGAGGCAAACCTTCAGCCCGCCTTTGTCATCGGGCAGTACCGGGACACTCCAGGGCTGTCGGACCTTCGAGCAGGGCGGGGGTGGCGGGTGGCTGGGCCGGCCTTTGTCTTTATTCACCTGCATGCAGACAGATGCCAGCAGTCGAACAAGTTCCGTGTCTACGGGCACAAAAGGTAGTGTTTTACCTGCAAATAAGTCTGGCGGGCTATGGAGACTGGGCCCATGACAACCCGTCAGCCGCAGAACTCGGCGCCGTAGCTCCAGAGTTTGTGTTATTCCAGGATCGAGGTGCCAAGATGACAAAAAGGCCAGCAGCCCAGAGCCCACTTAACCAGAAAGGAAAAACAGAAGCTCCCTTCCCAGAGGAAGGCGAGGTGTCCTGTGTTTAAAACACAGGCTCTGCAGCCAGATGGCAGAGGTCCAAATCCTGCCTCTGGCCCTCTCTGGCTGTGTAAGCACAGGTAAATTAAGAAACCTCTCTGTGCCTGTGTCAAAGGGGTGACTGCAGTGCTCCCCCACATAAAAAAGTCAGAAGGATTTGAGGAAATTCTTGACATACAATAAGTATATACGCAAGAAATGTTAAGTATTATTAGTTATTATCAACTCAATATTTTCTTTAAAAAATTAACGAACAAGAAGAAACTACTACAAACTACTAATAGTACTTCTCTCGACTGTTTCTTTTTTTCTCTCTCTCCAAGTACTCAATAATAAACATGCGTTTCTTTGAAAATTTCAGGCAAAAACTTCATTTAAAAATCCCACCGCGGAAAAATAAAATTCGCTAGGGAAAGACTGCTTTATCCGGAAAGGGAGGGGGAAGTGGGTGGGAGTGAGAGAGGTGACGTAGAAGCCTGCACCACGCGGCCTCGGGATGCAGAGACTGGTTCCGAGTGACCGGTTCCGGTTCCGGTGAGCGAGATGAGTGGACTTGGGCAGAGGGCCCCGCCTTTCCAGGGGTCACTTCGCCGGTCTCAGTCACTTGCCCTCCACAAGGTGGTGTCCTCCCTCCCACTCCAGGAGGACGAAATGGGACCGAGCACGTGTATGATGCGTGGGGAAGAATGGGGATGGTGGTGGCAGTGCTGGTGATGAGGAAGGATGTTCCGCTTGCCGCCCCTGTAGCCAAGAGCAGCAGCAGGAGCAAGCCCACTTGGGACTGTCCTCTCCCCACGGCCAGCAGCTTGGGGTCTGGCCCAGGACTCAAAGCCTGTGGGTCAGGGGAGCCTCTCTGCCTCCCGCTCTCTGGGCAGAAACTCAGGTGGATTATAAACTGAGACACCCTGCCCTTGGAGCTGGCTAACTGGAAGGCCCAGGTCACAAAGGAAGGCCTGTCACACTTGGGGAGGGGCCACGGGGAACAGCGGTGCCAGCTGTAAACCAGGAAAGGTGGGGCTGGTGAGGGTGACCTCCAGCACAGTGCCCTTGACCAGACAGCCTCCACCTACACAGAGTCACTGAGCAGCCCTTGCTCCGTCCGATTCTGCTTGTCAGAGGGCCTTTCTGCTTCCTCCTGCGTCACTCAGGATTTCTGGCTGCGAGGCACACATACCATTCTAGGACTTGTGTGGACTGCTAAGGTAGACACACCCCTCACTGGCCTTCCCTCCTTGAGACTCTCAGAGGCTGGTGCGGGGAGAGGCCTCAGGGACCAGCTGGTTCCAGCCAGCCCTTGCTGGGAAGGGAGTAACCTGCCTAAAGCCATGTGGTGAGCTCTTGGGGCTTGACAGTGGCTTCCCCCTTGAATGAGCAAGGGCTTAAAACACAGGGGGGTTTTGGCTCCTTTGTTGAAGATGATTTGTCCATATATATGTGGTTTTATTTCTGAGCTCTCAATTCTGCTCCATTGGTCTGAGTGTCTATTTTTCTGCCAATACCATGCTATTTTGATTATCGTGGCTCTATAGTATAATTTGAAGTCAGGTATTGTAATAACTCTGACTTCATTCCTTTTTCTCAGGATTGCTTTGACTATTTGGAGTTTTTTATAGTTCCATACAAACCTGGTGCCTCTTCAATAAATGGTGCTTGGAAAATTGGAAAACCACATGCAAAAAAATGAAACGACTATACTTTGTCCCTCTGCACAAAAATTAATTCAAAATGAATCAAATACCTAAATATAGTAAAAGATTTTAAACAATAAATTACATAGAAGGAAACATAGGTACTAAACTCATGACCTTGGCTGTAGAGAAAAATTTACAAATTTGACCCCAAAGGCAAGGGAAGTGAAGGCAAAAATAAATAAATAGGACTATATCAAACTAAAAAGCTTCTACACAGCAAAAGAAACTGACAACAAAACAAATAGCCAACTAAATGGGAGATGATATTTCAAACAATAGCTTCAATAAGGGGTTAATATCCAAACTATATAAAGAACTCACAAAGCTCAGCAAAAAACAAGCAATCCAATCAAAAACAGACACTTCTTCCAAGAAGAAATACAAATGGCCAACAGATATATGAAAAAATGCTCATCTTCACTAGCTATTCGAGAAATGCTCAAATCACTGGCTACGAGATACCACCTCACACCTGTTAGATTGGCTGTTATCAACAAGACAGGTAATAACAAGTGTTGGAGAGGCTGTGGAGAAAAAGGAACCCTCATTCACTGTTGGTGGGAATGTAAAGTAGTACAACCATTATGGAAGAAAGTATGGTGGTTCCTCAAAAAACTGAAAATAGAACTACCATATGACCCAGCAATCCCTCTACTGGGTATATACCCCCAAAACTCGAAAACATTGGTACATAAAGACACATACACCCCCATGTTCATTGCAGCATTGTTCACAGTGTCCAAGACATGGAAACAACCAAAGTGCTCCTCGATAGAGGATTGGATAAAGAAGGTGTGGGACATACACACTATGGAATACTACTCAGACATAAGAAATTATGACAGTGACATTTACAACAACATGGATGGACCTTGAGAACATTATACTGAGTAAAATAAGTAAATCAGAAAAAGCTAAAAACTGTATGATTTCACACATAGGTGGGATACAAAACTGAGACTCATGGACATAGATAAGAAAGAATGCAGTGGTTACGGGGGGGAAGGTTGGGGGTTTGGAGAGGGAGTAAAGAGGGACAAATATAAGGTGATAGAAAATGATCTGACTTTGGGTGATGGGTATACAACATAATCGACTGTTCAAATAATGTGGAGATGTTCATCTGAAATCTATGTACCCTAGTAGATCAATGTCACCCTGTTAAATTTAATTTTCTAAATTAAAAAAAAAAAAAAACTTCACAGGGGCTTATCTGGACTGCCAGCCGAGAAAGGCGAGGCACGTTTACAGCCCTTCTCCTGAAACAACCCACCAGGATCGCTCAGCAGCATCACCAGGTCAAAGGCCGTGTACCCATTTTTGGCTCGAAGAGTGACATCAGCTCCTTGGTTTAGCAGATATTTGACAATTTCCTTATTCCTGGGGAGGACAGAAAAAGCCAGAGTTAGTCCCACTGAAAACAAATGCATGGCTCTGGCTCCTGAGCAACAACACACGGTCCTCACTACGGCGCCCCGACTTTGACAGATGGGCACGGAGACTGCACGCCGGCCCACGGGCCTCCCTCCCAGCCCCTTGGGCAGGTCAGACACGAACATGATGTAAATCAGAGCCTAAGTGATCCTTCAGTGAACAAAATGACCCGCAGCGGCTCCGCCCCAAAACCACCTGGCCACCGAGAGGACACGTAGGCCCTACTCCCCCCACGGAGACCAGGCCCCTGCGCGGTGGAAGCCTCCCACAGGCCCCCGCGTGTGAGGTGGAAGTCTGAGGCTCAGCAAATAAGACAACACATGGAGGAGATGCAGGGGAATGCTATGATCACCTGAACCAGGGCCAGGAAGGGGCCCCTGGTCTACAATCAGACCACTAGCATCTGCATGACTGTGTGCAGACCCCTGCCTCTGTTAGCTTCCCTTAGGGACAGGCCTCCCGGGGGCGCCACAGGATGGAGGAAAAGAAATTCCAAAGAACGGGTCCATGCTGACACTCATTCATTCAGGTTAGAACCAGGGTCACCATCGGATGTCTCTGAGAAGCCAATGGTGTGAACCACCCACGTCCATTTGCAGTAGGGACAATGTAAGGAGGCCACTCTACATAGATGCGAAAGCCCCAACTGAACCAATCACCCTGCTCAACGGAAATCAACCAACAGAAACTTCTCTTTCTTCATAAAATGTTTCTGCCGCCTGGTTTTTCAGAGCCACTGGTGAAGTTCTGGGACAAAGTCACAGAAAATCTGGACATAGAAGGGCAGGGACACAGGAAAAAGACGAGCCTGCACTTCTTTAGTCTTCTTTGCACACCTCAATGTCTTCACGGCCCTGGGGTTTATCTGTGGGTCTCGGGACCAGGAAGCCTCATCAGGAAGCCTAGCTCAGCCTGAGCACCCTATCGGCCTTGCTGCTGAGGGAGCGGGGCTGGCACCGACCCGTGGTAAGTGGCCTGCATGAGGGCTGTCCAGCCATGCACGCTGTCCTGCTTGTCCACTTCGGCATGCCTCTCCACCAGGAGCTGCACCAGAGGCAGCTGCCCCGTGACGGCTGCCAGCATCAGGGGCGTGGCCCCGTCCCCGTTGACCAGGTTCACGTGGTTGGGGTCTTCGTCAGCAATCTCTTTGACCAGCTGGAAGTTTCCTACAAACAGAAGCAGGGGTCTTAATGATCCACGGGCCTGACACCACAGGCTTATGTATCCAGTGGGTTCATTTAACAAATATTTGCTGAGTCTGCCTCTGCACTGGGTTCCTGGGCGCCACAGGGGCTCCAAAGGTGAGTCGGGAGATAATCCCACTCTCAAATCCCTCGGTCTATGAAAGCCAAAGGCAACACACAAAAGACTCTACTAAATGAGAGAAGTGCCGGTGTTTTAAGAGGACAGAGGAAGGAGAGAGGGAGGGCAAGGCCCATGCAGAAGGAGAATTCATGTCTGGCTAGGGATTAAGGATCAGAGGGAGCTTTCTAAAGATGGGGGTCTGAATCAGAAGAGGAAATTTTAGGCTAAACAGTCCTTCATTATAAAGAGACTGAAGTGGGTGGTGAGCAGCCAGGCGTTTCGGAGGTAGGGAAAAGCCAGGACCTAACCACAGCATGTGTCTGGAGAGGGGAGGAGCCTGGGAGGGCAGGCTGGAATCTGCTCGTAAAGCCCCATAGTAACGACCAGCCTCTGAACCTTCCTGTGTGAAACTGCAGAAGTCGGGGAACAACAAAATGCCTATTTGTTTCTCAAATACTCTGGGTGGCCTTGAAGAGGACTACAAACGTGAGGCTGCGAGAGGTGGCACTGAATATTTAAGTATATAAAGTGCTTACCCATTTTCAACGCATGGAAAATATCAGGTCGCCTTTTCTCCTCATCTAGGTAAACAAAGATTTTGAAAGTTAAGCACCAAAAGGTTTAATATAATGAAAATTCACAAGGGTGTAATGACACAGCCTAGCTTTTAAACTGATGTACTTTTCAAAAGCAATCTAGTCGGAGATCTAAGTAATGGACGAATCGAGCAGCCCTCTGGAAGGGTTATTATCAAAGATTGTCTGAAAATGCTTCAGAGACAGATCTTGAGAGATTGTTCGGCCAAAATGGCATGAATGAGCAGCAGACTATTTCCTGATCCCGCACCCATAAAGTTTTTAGGCATTCCAAATTTTGGGATGGCTGTCTCAGATCTGACAGAAAAACAGAGTCTTGGGAAAAAATCTCAATTCCTATGAAAATTTTAAAAAGAAACAATGATTCTTTTGTCCTAAACCAAAATGGACAACGGTGAGATCATTCCAGAGCAGAGGCCCCGAGACGCTAAGCAGCTAAGCCCAGGGGAAGGTCACGGACATGACCACCAGAAGAGACAATGTTAACTTTTGCTTACTTCCCAAATAAGAGGCAATCTCCATATGATTGTGAAGGTCATCCCTGCCCCCAGACCTGCAGACACAGCCCCCCGCGGGCGACTGTCCGCCTGACGTGTTCATGCTGGTCCCCGAAGCCCGGCTGCTTGGCTGATGCAGGGCCCCTCCCTGATCCCGCTGCCGACCCCCAAAGCTGGGCCTCGCTGTACCCACCCAATGCCAGCCCCTCCCTCATCTGCTTATCTGTCACCTTCCTCTAAGCGTGACTAGTGGGGACCCTGCTCCTGTCAGAGAGCAGACACTGTCATGACCAGTCCCATCGTTGGTGGTAAGAGGCGGGACTTCCTGCTGCCTCTGCCTAGCTTCCGGTATGGAGCAGCTGCAGGAGGAAATCTGCATCTCTGGGCCACATCTCTGGTCCAGATCAGCCCCCAGGGCAGCGGGGAGGAAATGGCAACACCACACAGGGAGAGCTGAGTCTAGAGTCAGAATGCCAGAATAAGTATATGTTTCTAGAGTAATGTCTCTCCTCATTGCTAAAGTGGGGATAACATGTTAATGTGGGGGCTACGTGGTAGTTACAGGGATCAATAAAACAGATGGAAAATGCTTCAAAAATGCTTAGGTCCTATTCAAAGAGTAATTTTTGTCATCTTTACTAGTCACCAGCACCCATTCCAGAAGGGTAACTACTTAAGTCTGGGATTATTAAAGGAAGTACAGACACAGAACCAAGTGTCTGATTCTGTCTATAAAATACTATTATGAAATCAATCCGCATCTTTTTTTATTTTTTTACAGGGACAGAGAGAGTCAGAGAGAGGGATAGATAGGGACAGACAGACAGGAACGGAGAGAGATGAGAAGCATCAATCATTAGTTTTTTGTTGCACATTGTGACACCTTAGTTGTCCATTGATTGCTTTCTCATATGTGTCTTGACCGTGGGCCTTCAGCAGACCAAGTAACCACTCGAGCCAGCGACCTTGAGTCTAAGCTGGTGAGCTTTTTGCTCAAGCCAGATGAGCCTGCGCTCAAGCTGGCGACCTCGGGGTCTTGAACCTGGGTCCTCTGTATCCCAGTCCGACGCTCTATCCACTGCGCCACCACCTGGTCAGGCTGCATCTTAATTTTAATAAATATGTCATGTTCCTTTAAGTGTTTCAGAATATAATTTGCTGTGGGCTGGAGCCCTCTCATGCCAAGACCCTTTGACAGAAAAAAGCATGTCACCTAGGCTTAGTGTGGGTTGCTAAGCAACCATCTGGTACAAATGACCCACTGGCAGTCTAGCCCGACCCCAGGAGGCTGGGGCAGCTGTGCCCCTGATGTCAAGTGACTCTGAGCTGGTCTCTTCCTCGATCTGGGCTCCAGTTTTTGCACTGATATCAGAGCAGTCTGGGGGCCCTTCCCAAGCCCAAGAAGCAACCACAGTGGGGGTGGAGAGGGTGCCACAATGACAGTTCCAACTTTCTGCGTAGCCTGTTACAGCTAATTAGAGGGAGAGACCTAGGTGGAGTGAATTTCCTGGCATCTCACAAAAAAAAGAGGTAGTGGCTTGGCCCTGGCCAGTTGGCTCAGTAGTAGAGTGTCAGCCTGGCGTGCAGGAGTCCCGGGTTCGATTCCCGGCCAGGGCACACAGGAGAAGCACACATCTGCTTCGACACCCCTCCCTCTCTCCTTTCTCTCTGTCTCTCTCTTTCCCTCCCGCAGCCAGGGCTCCACTGGAGCAGAGATGGCCCGGGCGCTGAGGATGGCTCTGTGGCCTCTGCCTCAGGCGCTAGAATGGCTCTGGATGCAACAGAGTGATGCCCCAGAGGGGCAGAGCATCGCCCCCTGGTGGGCATGCCGGGTGGATCCTGGTCGGGTGCATGAGGGAGTCTGTCTGACTGCCTCCCCGTTTCCAGCTTCGGAAAAATGCAAAAAAAAAAAAAAAGAGGTAGTAACTATTATTATTTACTTAATAGCCTGTCATTATTAATAACACAGCTTGGTCCTCGCTGCTGTCCTACCTGAACACTTTCCTGGGAGCCCACATGGCACACTCCCTCAGCTCCTGAGAGGCAGCTTAGATCTGACCTCTTCAAGGAAGCTGCTTGACCTCCAGCCTGCCTCAGCCCCTCTGCCACTCCAAACCCTCCACGCAGCCCCCCAGGGCACTTCCCACCTACTGTGCTAAGTAACTCATTTTATTTAAGAGTCTATTTCCTGTTTACTGCCAAGGTTCTCCAGGGCAGGGGCTGGATCGGATTTGCTCACTGACATATCCCTCGCACTGAGGGCAGTGCACGAGGCGTTGCAGGCACTCGATCCACATCTGTGGAATAACTAAATGAACGAATGGTCAATAAAGACCTCTTCTTATAATAGCTTCCATTTACTGAGTGCTAGCTATGTGCCAGACGCCGGATACACATTATACTGGCACAATCTTACTATTGCTCACCGGACCTTACAAGGTTAAGTGCATTTATTATGACTGTTTTGTGAAAGAGGACCCTGAAGTCTTGATGGGACAATAAACACACCCAAGGCCACCCAGCCACAAGGTGAAGAACGAGTCTCAAACCCAGGTCTGCTCGACGGGGAAGTCTGTCCGCATAGCCATGACCCATTCGTGTCAAACAGAAGAGTAAAAGTAGCCCTGGCCGGTTGGCTCAGCGGTGGAGCGTCGGCCTAGCGTGCGGAGGACCCGGGTTCGATTCCCGGCCAGGGCACATAGGAGAGGCGCCCATCTGCTTCTCCACCCCTCCGCCGCACTTTCCTCTCTATCTCTCTCTTCCCCTCCCGCAGCTAAGGCTCCATTGGAGCAAAGATGGCCCGGGCGCTGGGGATGGCTCTGTGGCCTCTGCCTCAGGCGCTAGAGTGGCTCTGGTCGCAACATGGCGACGCCCAGGATGGGCAGAGCATCGCCCCCTGGTGGGCAGAGCGTCGCCCCATGGTGGGCGTGCCGGGTGGATCCCAGTTGGGCGCATTCGGGAGTCTGTCTGACTGTCTCTCCCTGTTTCCAGCTTCAGAAAAATGAAAAAAAAAAAAAAAAAAAAAAAAGAAGAGTAACAGTAACAGGGATAAGGGCAGCGGCCAAAACCGCTCAAGAACTCCCTCTGGGCCAGGTGACCTCACCTCATCCTCACAGCAGTCCTGTGAAGCAGTTTCTTGTTCCTCATTTACGGACAACAAAACAGAAGCTTGGTGAATTCAGGCAACCTGTCCAAGATCCCTTGGCTGGCCTTTCCTTCAGATTTTCACCTTCAGTCCTAGAGCTTACACACACAGACCATCATTACAGCCTGGGCTGCCTGTCACCGGAATCAGACCCACCACAGAAAAGAGGGTCCTGAGGCTGCGTGTGACATTGCATCTTATGGTCCTACTGCACATAACGAACTAGAAGTTTTGAAATGCAATGTGCTTTGTGGCAGATTTGCTAGGGATGGCTCAAACAGCCCTATAAATGCCAGAAAGGTGGCAAAAAAAAAAAAAAGATAGAAACAGGACACATTCCTGGGTGTTGAAAAACCTCAAAAGTGGGCTGAATTTTATGTGAATTAGTCTTTGGGGATTGATTACAGATGAGGCCAAACACACTGTTCTAGAGCAGGATTGACAAACTATAGTCCATGGGCCAAATCTGACCTGCTGCCTGTCCTTGTAATTACCGTTTCATTGGAGCATAGCCACACCCACCCTTACATATCACTACGGCTGCTTCCATGCTAGCAGAATTGAGTGGTTACAACAGAGACCATTTGGCCCACAAGGTCTAAAATGTTTATTATCTGGTCCTTTAGAGAAAATGTTTGCTGGTCCTGTTTTAAAGGACCCCAGAACCACCTACAGCAGTCACCTAGTTGCTATGTAGATTTTGGGCTCTTCCCAGCGGTAACAAATCTCTCTCTCTCGGTGATGGGCCAGGAATGGTGCATGTAACAGGCACTCCCAACTGAATTTTACACACAGTACATCTAAACCCCACTGCTCTGCAGGCTGGACTCTGATTTCTGCATTCCCTTTGGTTAGGCAATCCTTGGCTTGCGCCATTTAAACACAATTCGGGGTCCTCTGTGAAGCCGTGGTAGGGGGTAGGGGTGAGGAGAAGCAGTCTGACCTGTCTTGGGCCTGACGGTGGTCAGCGGGTCCAGGAAATCTGCAAGGTCCCTGTGCTTGCGGTCAAGGGCGACCTCGAAAGCAGTCTTCTCCAGCACGCTGAGGTGGTCAGGGTTGGCCCCTTTCTCCATCAGCTGCTGGGCCACGCCAAGCCTTCCGATGAGCGCTGCCAGCATCAGCGGACTCCAGCCCACAGTCTGGGCCGCGTGGTTGGGGTCTGCACCCCACTCCAGCAGCAGACGCACCATGGCCTCGTGCCCGTGCTGGACGGCAGCCATCAGGGCCGTGACGTCCAGCAGCTCATCCGTGCTGTCCCCTGACCCCGGCTGCTCGCCTGGGGGGTTATGATGGTCCACGAAGGCGCCAGCCTCCAGGAGCAGTTTCACCACACCCAGGTGGCCCCCCCGAGAGGCCACCGTGAGCACGCTGGCCCCCAGCCGGTTCTGGGCATTGACATCAGCCCCGTGGTCCAAAAGGAGGTGTGCCACGCTCACGTGCCCAGATCTGCCAGGAAGAAGGAGGAGAGATGACACTAAGCATGGAGCACTGTAAAGAAACACCTCCTTAGTGCTCATCTGTCACTCAGTCATCAGAGCTGCTCATAATAAAAGGCCTTCTCCTGCCAGGCGCTTCCGGTGCTGCCCCCGTATCTGCAACACCACGAAGGCGAGCAAGGGCCCTGCCGAGTGTCAGTCCGGCTCTGCCGCCCACCAGCCGCATGACCTGGAGAAAGAACTCTAACTTCTCCGTGCCTTCATGTCCTCATCTGTGAAAAGGGATGCAACTGTACCGAATTCAAAGGGGTGTTGAGGATTGAGTGAATATACCTAAATATATACTAAATTTGTAATTATTAAAGCACCTAGAACAGGGCTTGGCCAAAGGAAGCACCACAGAAATGTTACCTATTATCACTGGCAGCATCTCACATTAGGCAACATGCCACGGTCACCCAGCTGGTAAGGAGCGACGTCAGGGTCCGAACCCAGGCCTGTCTGAATCCTGGGCCCTCCGTCTTTCCCCTACACCACGCTGCCTCCCACATCTTGGAAAGGTCATTTTATTCTGTTTTGCAGGCTGGTAATGTCTCCCTGCCTATGTTGATCTCCTCATGGGCAGGGCCCACATCTGACTCATATCTACCCTTTTCCTCCCCAAATGAACACACAGAGAGAAGGTCCTTCTAGACCAGAGGCACTGGACCCCATGCCAAGAGGTGTGGCAAGGTTCTTGGTCAGCACAAACAGGCTCCAACGTCTCTCCAGAGGCCTGCTGCCACCTGCTGGTAGGAATGTCCACTGCCAGAGGATGTGATTTGGGCCTTGGGCCAGGGCCAGACCCACCGTGGTGAAGCTGGAGCTGAGGCCCTGCTGGGATACTGGAGAGAAGGAACAAGCACCCACCAACTCTCTAGCACCAGGAAGAGGAAAATAGATGCCTCTTTCTAGCAAAATCTCTTCCTTCTTTTGCCGCCAGAGGGCAGAAAAGTCTGTTTTACAGAGATTGTGCTGGGCACATTGTTTCTGGGCTCAGAGCCGTGTGTGTGTCAGAGCTGGGAGAAGCCGGGACTAACAGGGAGAGAATGACAGAGGGAGAGAATGACAGAAAGAGAGGGGCCGGCTTTGCCATACAGCCGTGATGTCTAGGCAACGTCTGTATCCGCAAGACAGCTCTCCGAATCTCTTCTTGAGCACTCTTCCTTCTGGAAGCAGTTTGGTAGCTCAACTAAACCCAGGGCCTCCCTCCTCCCTGTAGAGTCAGAGCCAAGGCTGAACTCTGCTTTGAACTTGCAAATACCTCCTGGGACGTGAACCTTAACAGCACCAGGCCACCTCAGCCTACAGAGCACTGCCCAGGGGACAGCTTGGCGAACTGGCTCCTCCAGCTACCGGGGGACTGGGCCTGGCCACCTTTTCTCCCAGCGCAGAGAGAGGGCAAGTCAGGCAGGAATAAACTCAAAGGCAGAAAGCTGCGATCCCAACCTTTCTCCCTGCTTCCAGTGTTCTTCCTTCCTGTCCATCCTCCATGATACACCCAAAGCCTAAAATATCCCCAAGTCCTAAATCTGATAGCCGCCTCCCACTGCCCAAAGGCCAGCCGACTTTGTCAACCTCATCTCGGCCCAACTCCCACAGGGTACCCTCTGGCCGTGCCCATCTGTATTCTAGGCTCTCCAAAGACAGGCCTGGGTGGCTGACTCAGGGGAACTCAGTCAGTTTTGTCAAATAAATGAGCGAATGACCGAATGATTGGCATAACCACATAGAGGACGGGCCAGAGACAGGCAAGGGAAATAACTAAAGAACTGGTATATCCTCCATTGGAGTAGAGAGTTTAAAAGATTACACTGTTTAGTTATCAAGAATGAGATAAAAGTTCATATAATTCCTAACAGCAGATTACAAGGTACTGTCACATTTTCTAACTCATTTGATCTTTATAAACCCTGAGATAAACTGCCCATTTCCCAGATGAGGAAATCAAGATTAGAATAGAAAGCAATAATCCATAAATTTAAAAGTGATACAGTCAAAACTTGACCTTAGACCTTAAAATTGCGAAACTTGCTCTTCTGGTATAATAAATTATCACAGAGGAAGAAGAAGGCTGAATTTCAGCAGCAATGCTGACATTTGGAATGCTTTCTGAACTCATAGTGTAGCCCAAGAGGTCATTAGGCTGAGAATATAAAAGTATTCAACAAAGGCTGAGATAATTTTGTGGATGCTAAATTTCTAATAGGCAATTACCGAAGATAGGGAAGCTGGGGCTTTCTCAACAGCTGCTACAATTACCAATTAATTTCTGCAATTAACACCTGTGTTTAAAGACCTGGCACATGCTCCCACTGCTTAAAGCACTGGGTGGAGAGTCCAGCTCTGCCACACTGGCAGGAGAAATATGAAGGGCAGGAAAAGGAGAGGGAAGAGGCCAACCTGCCCCTTTAGCACCAGGCAAATTTGGTGAGTAGCTTCCTGTGGCCAACAGCAAGAAAACAATCAGGTATAGGATTCATGGCTGAGAGTGAAGGCTACAGCACTTGCCTGGGTATGATCAGACTCTGCCACTTACTAGCTGTGTTGTCTTGGGCAAGTTACTCAACTTCTATGAGCCTCAACTCCTCATGTGTAAACTGGGGATGATGACAGCATCTGTCTGGTTCCTGCAGTTTTGTGTGGATTGAATGAATTAATTCAATTCATTTAAAGCACGTAGCACAGTTCTCGACAAAATGTAAGTGCTTAATAAAAGTTATTCTAAGAATAGGAAGAAAAAAACATGAATGTCACCATTTATTTTAATGTTTATTTTATTGATTTTAGAGAAGGGAAGGGAAAGAGACAGGAACATCTGTTCCTATATGTGCTCTGATCAGGGATCGGACCGGTAGCCTCCGCACTTTGGGATGATGCTCTAACCAACCGAGCTATCCAGTCAGGTCTGAATGGCACTGTTTCTGATATCAAAGCATCCCTGAGAGACCAAACCGCAGTCCAAGCACAGCGCCTCTGATTGCCTGGCCTGATCCAGTGATGAGCTTTGGAACATAAAGAGTGAGGACGATAAACAGATTCTCTCTTCCACCGGAAGTGGTGGCTGCGGGGAACACTGTCTCAAGGCTCTCCGAGATGTATCTAGATTCAGGGAGGAAGACCACAGACCGGAACATGCTGGTATACAGCTATGTATTTGCCCATCCTGATCTGAGGGACAGGGAGACCATATATCCTTCAGAAGGTCTCCCATATTCATTGTGTCCGTAAAGTCATGGTGCACTTTTGACCAGTCACAGGAAAGCAACAAAAGACGATAGAAATGTGAAATCTGCACCAAATAAAAGGAAAACCCTCCCAGTTTCTGTAGGATGATGTGGCAGCATGTGCACATGCGCAGATGATGACGTAACACCGTGTATACAGTAGAGCAGCCCACGGCCATGCCAGTCGGGATGTGGACAGTACAGAGGAAAGTTCAGTGTGTTCTGTGGCTCGCTAAATTCGAATCCGTGACCAAAGTGCAACGTGAATATCGGCGCGTTTATAATGAAGAGCCACCACATAGGAATAACATTACTCGGTGGGATAAGCAGTTGAAGGAAACCGGCAGTTTGGTGGAGAAACCCCGTGGTAGGCCATCAGTCAGTGACGAGTCTATAGAGCAGGGGTCCCCAAACTTTTTACACAGAGGGCCAGTTCACTGTCCCTCAGACTGTTGGAAGGCCGGACTATAAAAAAAAACAATGAACAAATCCCTATGCACACTGCATATAACTTAAAGTAAAAAAACAAAACGGGAACAAATACAATATTTAAAATAAAGAACAAGTAAATTTAAATCAATAGACTGACCAGTATTTCAATGGGAACTATGCCCCTCTCACTGACCACCAATGAAAGAGGTGCCCCTTCTGGAAGTACGGCGGGGGCCAGATAAATGGCCTCAGGGGGCCATATGCGGCCCGCGGGCCATAGTTTGGGGACCCCTGCTATACAGGCTATACGGCAGGGGTCCCCAAACTTTTTACACACGGGGCCAGTTCACTGTCCCTCAGACCGTTGGAGGGCCGGACTATAAAAAAAAAACTATGAACAAATCCCTATGCACACTGCACATATCTTATTTTAAAGTAAAAAAACAAAACGGGAACAAATACAATATTTAAAATAGAGAACAAGTAAATTTAAATCAACAAACTGACCAGTATTTCAATGGGAACTATGCTCCTCTCACTGACCACCAATGAAAGAGGTGCCCCTTCTGGAAGTACGGCGGGGGCCGGATAAATGGCCTCAGGGGGCCGCACGTGGCCCACGGGCCGTAGTTTGGGGACCCCTGCTATACGGGATAGCTACCTAAAGAGCCCTAAAAAATCTGTGCGTGAGCCCACATTGAACTGCACTGACTAGGTATGAAACTGGGAGAGTTTTCCTTTTATTTGGTGCAGATTTCACATTTCTATCGTCTTTTGTTGCTTTCCTGTGACCGGTCAAAAGTGCACCATGACTTTACAGACACACTGTATTATTCCTCAATGTACGGAGTAGGCAGCAGAAAGCGAGAGCACAACTCAACCTAGACAGAGGTGATACCTGAGTACAGGTCAGTATTGTCAACTGAGGAGCAACACATTTTAAAGAACCCAGCCCTGTCTAGGTCAAGCCAAACCCTTTCGTAGGATTGTCATATTTTACCATATTCTAATAGGTGTAAATAAGAGAGTATGTCACAGCTATCACTCTCAAAGCAGCACCAGTTAGATAAAATGAAGGAATAAAGAAGAATGTAATTAATCCAGAGCCTTTTGATTTGCAATTGATAAAATCAGGACACTTGGACCGCAAATTCCAGCAAACAGTGCCACACTGTAAAGAAGAAGAAAAGTTCTCTAAAAATGGTAAATTGTTAATTAACAAAGTTTAGGTTAATTCGGCTGAGTCTCCTGCTTTACCAAGATTAACAGAAATTAATTAGATGAAATAAGCCAGATGACTCTGACCATCGTGCAGAACTTGGTTAATAGCAAAAACTGGCGATCAGAGGCCTCTGAGACACCCTGCAGCACACCAGGGGCTGCGGTCACAAACCTCTCTCAGCAAGGTATCCAGGGGCTCACTAAGGGCCCCCTCTGTGCTGGGCGGGAGTTCTGAGATGAGGCATACATCAGTGGATCCCAAACCTACCGTGTGACAGAATCCCTGGGGAACCACTTCTCACACAGAGTCTTCTGAATCACAATCCCCAGAAAGGGAACTCAGGAATCTGACTTGGAAAAGCATCCCAGTGATTCTAGTGTGTGGCAAGTTTGGGTACCACTGGGGAAGGGGACCAACTATAACATGGGATGGTGAGTACCAACGTAGGGCCCAGTGCTGACAGACCAGATAATGGGGGAAACCATGGCAGGCTTCCCAGTGAAAGCTAAGCAGGGAGGAAGAGGGGGGCATCTCAGAGGTCGGAAGGGGCTTCCTGTATGCGGTTATGGTAAGGGCTCTGTAGTCAGATTTCCTAAATCTGCTGACTAGTTATATGTTCATGAGCAAATTTTATAATCTCAGATTCTCATCTGTCAAGTGGAGATAATATTCTTGGCACATAGTAAATGCTTGATAAATGTTAACAACACCCCCCCAAACACACACACAGACAAGAAATCATCTTGGTCTGTATCTTGGTCTGTGCTTAGGTTTAGTTTAGGAAGTTTAGTTCCGGTCCTAAACCAAGCTTAGTTCAGGAAGCCACGGGAAAAGCAGAAGAGAGAATTTGGGAAGGGGTCTAAAGGGGAGGGTGTCAAATGCCATGCGGAGGTCTCACATGAGGGGAACAAGCACAGGAGAGGCACAACATAACCATTTCAGAAAGATCTGGAAGCTCTAGGATGGCTTAGAGAGGGCACACCTGGAGGGAGAGCAGCGGAAGACCACTACAAAGGTGTGGCCTGGACTAAGGCAGAGGGGAAGGAGAGCGGGTACGGCAGAGACAGATAAGCAGACATGGCCACAGCACAGACAGGTACCAGGGCCCACGATATACCTGGTGCTCTAAAGCCTGGAAGAGTGGATGGCCCTAAGAGAGACAGGGAACCCAGAAGAAAGGTGGATAGTCCCAAAGGCTTTATGGTCACCCCAGACGGCTCTGGGTAAGAGATTAGGTGTCTTAAGATAAAGGGTTCCAACACACAGGTACGAGCATAAAACACTACACTGTCCATGCAGACAGGCATGCATTCCCTAACTGGGATGTGTCTCCAAAGTGTGATTATAGAGTCACTGAAATGCCCAAGGGCTGGGGAATGGGTAAACAAAGCACAGGACTGTCCCACAGATGGAATATCACACTGCAGGTTGAAAACGATGTATTTGAAAATAATGCAGAATAAAAATTTTCCAGCAATACAAATTAATTATAACTGGATAACACTTGGATAAGAACTCAAGAGAAAAAATATATCATCACCATTATTACTAAGAACAATGTGTTTTCAATGCCTTTTAGAAAGACAAATGGCTCATGCATATGGAACGATGCCTTACTTTACTCATAATTTAACAAATGTAAACAAACCACAGTAACACTGAGATAAGATGTTTCATCCATCAGACAGAAAAATCCAAAAGTTTGCTAACATACAGTTGGCTGCAGAAAAACAAGTGCTCACACTGCTGCCGGGAAGGTAAACTGGTGCAACTGCTGAGGCCGCCAGAATAGGCTTCCAAAGACGCTCACAGCCTAAGCCTCAGAACCTGTGTTAGGTTTCACGGCAAAAGGGAAATTAAGGTAACAGGAAGATTTATTCATCACTGAGGCTGCAAATCAGCTCATCTTCAGATGGGGGAGTATCTGCGATTACCTAGCTGGGACCAGTGGAATCACAAGGATTCTTTAAATGTGGAAGAGGGGTGGCAAACGAGTCAGTCAGATGTGAGGACAGAGGACAGAAACTGCTGACTTTGTGGAAACTTGTTACAGCAGCCACAGGAAACTAATACACCTGTAGGGGAAGCAATCTGGCAATATCCACCAAAATTACCAAGGACCTGCACTCCCTCCTCGGGGAATTTCTGCCAGAAACTGAGGGGTGGGTGGCACCTAAGTCGATAGCGGACAAGGGTAAGAGACTATATACCAGAGTTTCTTTACATCAGTTTCAAGTCCTGTTCATCCTGCTTTCCTGAGTACATCTCAAACTCATCGCTCTGCTCCCCCACTGCTGTCTCTGCTTGGTCCAAGCCACCATCATCTCCTTAGCCACTGCAACACCCTTCCAACCAGCCTTTCTGATTCCAGCCCACCCTTCCAATCGGTCCTCACACTGCTGTGTAAGTGATTTGCCAAAACAATCTGATTCTGTCACTCACTCCCAGTACTCCCCAATGCACTGAGGATAGCTAACCTTTCTCAGCCCTGCCACTTGGCATCCATTTTGGTCTCTCCAGGGAGAGCTCAACTCTTATTACTCTTAGCCCCCTCCCAGCCATATCTTTCTAACACTCCTACCAACGCTCCACCTTCACTTATACTTCCAGACCTTTGCATGAGTCTCCGATCACCCATTTCCCACCTCCCACTTCTGTCGTGGTTAATTCTTAGCATCCTCGGGTCTCCATTTGAATATATACATCCTTGTCTGGCCTACCCAATGGCACATGAGCTGCTCCCAGTGGGGACTTTACCTGGGTAGCCGCAGCATCCCCATCACCAAGCTAGAGTCGGCAGGGAGGTTCTTAAAACCCTTCTTGCCAGAAGGAATGAATGAACACCTCTCAGATTGAGTCTGTAGGATTCCACTTGCAGTGTCCAGACTCTGTTTTGAAAGGCCAACGTTTCTAAGACTCTGATTTTATGTAATTAAAAAGCGCTTCCACTTCTTGTCGCATCTCAAAGCTGCTCAAAGTTTACCATTCCAACTCTCTCGAACGAGTCCTTGACTCTTTACCTCCCGTGGCGTCCGCGGGGATCCTCGGGAAGGTCTGGCCGCCCGACAAGGGGGGACGGCTGGACCCCACCCCCGGCGCCCCGGCCCCTCACCTGGCCGCCTGCATGAGCGCGCTCCAGCCGTAGTGGTTGCGGCTGTTGACCGAGGCGCCGCGGCGCAGCAGGAAGCGCACTAGCGGCTCGTGGCCCCCGGCCGCGGCGAACTGCAGCGCCGTATTGCCAGCCTCGTCCGAGCAGTCCACGGGCACCGGCGCTCCGGCCACTGCCGCCGCCCCGGGCCCGGCCGCCTCGGCCCCCGCCGGCTCCGCGCCTGCCTCGGGCTCTGCGCCGCGTTCCGCGGGTTCCGCCGCCCCCGGCTCCAGCAGCCGCCGCGCCGTCTCCGTGTCGCCTTGGTCACAGGCGCGCAATAGCAGCTGGAAGGCTGGGGGCAGCCCGCCTTCGCCCATCGCGGCCCGCGGCCCGCGCCCGTCTGCCCCGCCGGCCGCGCCGGCTCCGCCCCCGGATACCGCGCGCTGGCGCCCCCTTCCGCCCGCCTGCGCGCCTACTGTGTGCCGGGCGCGCGCGGGGGCGAGGGCGAGTCTCCATGTCCGCGGCCGGCCGGCGGACCGCGGGTTCCGGGAAGCTCCGGGCGGCGACGGCGGCCCTGGCTCTCCGGTGCCCCTGTGCCTTCTCCGCGCCGCTCGCGGCCCTCCCCGCGGCTCCGGGGACTTCCTGCCCGGCGCGGAGGTCGCGGCGGCTGCCTCGCCTTCCTGACCCTGCGAGCGCCCGCCCGCTGGCCCGGGTCTGAGTCCACTACCGCGTCGGTCGGGCGGAGGCGCTGCCTAGAGTTGTTGACTGAATTAGAGAACGGATGGGTCCTCCCTCTCCACAGAAAATCCTGCAGGGTCCTTAGTGCCAGTCCTTAGCGGGGCCGGGCCGTTAGGGCGACATGTGCCTCCTGTCCCTTTCTCTTTAGTGGTTCTAGAATCAGCAACCATCGGGGACATTTTACCCCAGACCTACTGAACTAAAAACTGTGTGTGGAGCCCACCCCACCAGTGTTTTATCGAGCCCTTGAGGTGATTCTGATGCACGCTAAAATTTAAGATCCTCTCTCGTCGGAGAACTGTGACTAGAACCCGGGTCTTCTGACACCAAGTCAAGTTCTCCTTTTATTCTCAACCCAATACCTACTACGTACAAGGGAGATACTGTTCTAGGTACTGGAAAAGCTGAAGAGAACAAAATTAACTCCCTGCCTTCCCGGGCCTGAGGATGGAAAGAGAGGCTATAAATAAGGAACAGGTATGAGTGAAGACTGCTATTCAAACAACAAATAGAACATACACCCAAGTCAAAAGGACAGAGGATGGGATGTGCGTTTATAATAGGGTGAGTAGAGAAGGTGTCACTGAGCCTGTGATATTTGCACAGAGATCTGAAGGAACTGAGAACTCGAGCCATGTTGACATTTGGGGAGAGTGCAATCCAGGCAGAGGGAGAGAGAAAGATTCTAATAAGAGCAGACCTGCCTGCAAATTGCTGATGCCATCTGTTCGTGGTGATAACGTTAATATTCTGATAGGGGGTAAGTGGTTTGCATAGATTGTGAGCTGTGTCCCCAAAGCCTAGCAAAAAGCCAGGCATACAGTAGGTGCTCAGTACATGACTGTTAAATGACTGAGTCTCATATGTGTAGAGTTATAATACAGAACAAAATTTGATGAGGGTGTGAAGAAGGAATAAGAATTATGGCGTTAGCAGATCAAAGAAGATGGTAATGCCCTTAGGCTCTGGGCCCCTAGGGCTGGAAGAAAAGGTCTAGGCAAAGCATAAAGACAAGGAAAAGTCTCAAAAGTACACAGGACTCATGCTGCAAAACATGTCAGTGTCAGGATAAAGAGCAGATTTATTCCGTATGTAATGGGGAGCCTTGGAAAGTGTGTGAGCGGGTGAGTTACAAGGATAGAGCAAATCAGGCCCTGAGTCCAAGGAGATACACTGTCGCTCATTTCCAGATTTGGATCCATTCACCATAATAAAGGCAAGGAAGATTTCCCTTTGAAGGTCTAATAAAGACTTTTGTTTCCATGAAAATCATAAGCAATTGCATCCTTGTCTTATTCTATTTATTCACTGTCTTTTCTTATATTTTTGCTAATTAGTTGTCCCATTATAAAAGTCATGTATGTGGTAAAAAAATTTTTAGCCAGTACAAAGGGCATAAAACAAAAACAAAAGCCCCTTTTCCTCCTCTCCCATCCTCTCAGTTCTACTCTGCATAAGTAGCCCAATATTTACATTTAATTTATCTTTCCAAAAATGCACACATTCATGTAGGCATTAATCAAGCTTCCTGATTGCAAGTAGCAGAAATTAACCCTCTGAAGAGTTTAAGCAGAAAGGGGATTTTAAAATTTTTTATTATTGAATTTATTAGGGTAACATTGGTTAATAAGATTACACAGGTTTCAGGTACACAGTTCTACAATGCAACATCTATATATTGCACTGAAAAGGGGATTTAATATAAGGTTTCTTTGTACCTCACAGATCCCATGAGTGCCAGAGAACCAGTCTCAGAGGTTTTGCAACCAGAAATAATGTCCCAAATCATGCCACAGCTGTAACCTATACTAGGATGGCATCTGCACAGGCGCTTCTTTTTTTTTTTTGGTCTCACCAGCTTTAGAGTCAGACCTGAGATCAAAGTGTCTGATGTCTTGGGTCATATGTTTTTCCTGGCAGAAAAGGAGGCTGGGAAAGTGTGTGCCATTTTCAGCATCTGTAGGGGGAGGTAGGCTCCAGTATAATTGCCCCAGAAGGTAGGAGACTCTCCAGTATGGGACAGGGGTTCAGATGCTGAGCAGTCAAAAAGAATAACAAATGTCCACTACAAACACCCCTTCTAGAGCGGACATCTGTTGCTTATACCTGCCTTGCCTCTCTTTGTCCCCTCTTTTTTGGGGGAGCTTCCGTCCACACTCTCAGTCCATGTGGTTCAGTGGTTAGCATATGTCCAAGCCCATGCTGATTGCTTCAGCCCAGGATTTTTTGTTAAAGCAACTGGATATGAGGCCCTCTCTGCTGAGGTTGTCTGCTGTCAGGATGTCAGAATGTTGGGAGGTTGTAAGCCAAGCTCGTGCTCGCTCTGCCACCACTTGAAGACAGCCTGCCCTAGAGTGAGGCCACCACACGATAAACCAGAGAGGCAAGATAAGAAGAGATGACGAAGTCAGAAATTCCACCTCCCCTCTTTTTTTTTTTTTTTGGTAGCTTTGTTTTGAGCAGGGTCATCATCAGTCACTTGCAACCCAAGCCTTAACAAATGTATATTTTACTTTTTATTACTATTGATTTTAGAGAGAGAAGAGCAGAGAGGGAGAAAGAAACATGGACTTGTTGCTCCACCCACCTATGCACTCACTGGTTAATTCTTGCATGTGCCTGACCAGGATCTAACCAGCATCCCTAGCACCTAGGGACAATATTCCAACCAACAGACCCACCTGGCCAGGTATATTTTACTCTTTAACTGAATGTGTTCATACTATGCATGCTGTCCTGAATCTTAGGGGTATTTTGTTTTTGTCTTCGTTTAACAAATAGTTTGAGCATCTTTCCATGTAGGTAAATATAGATCTACAACATCATTTTTAATGGTTGCATATAACACCATTAAGCAAATGTACCATATTTTAATTATTTTTAATGATGCACAATTAGCTTGTTTCCAGTTTTTGCTATTATATATATAAAAATAATAAATCAATGCAGATATATATAATCCTGCATTGAACAATGCTTGTAGCAGTTAAGGTCCCAGCAGGAGACAGATGGCACACTTGGCTGAGGAAATGAGGAACATTTACTGAAGGACTAATTCCAGAAGTGTGGGCCAGGTTTACTAAGAGCCAGAGGGTTGGTTCGGTACTACAAGGCTAGCAACAGTAGGGAGATATTGCCACCCCAGGCCAAAAGGGGAAAGGGAGAGAGCAGTTACTGGAATTCTGCAAGAGAGAAAACTGGAGAGATCTATCTGATAGGAGCCATGGCTTTTGGTAGAGGGCCACAGCCAGCCCACAGCAGCCCAGTAGGGAGTGATCCCCAGAGGAATAAAAACCTCTGACTTCACCCTTCTCCTAGCCCATGCTCTTCTTTACCCAAACCCAACTTTTAACCAGAAGTTCAAAGCCTGCTGACAGAGTCCTCACAGTGGGCCTCCCAGGGTTCAGAGCAGGGAGGAGCCTGACCTGTGATGGTGCAGTGGATAAAGCGTCGACCTGGAAATGCTGAGGTCGCCGGTTCAAAACCCTGGGCTTGCCTGGTCAAGGCACATATGGGAGCTGATGCTTCCAGCTCTTCTCTCTCCTCTCTCTCTCTCTCTCTCTCTCTCTCTCTCTCCCTCTCCTCTCTAAAATGAATAAATTAAAAAAAAAAAAAAAAGAAATGCAGAGCAGGGAGGAGAGAGACTTCGTAGGGAAATATAGATTCCAGCATTTCCTGTTCAAAGTGGGGTTCTTAGACCAGCTGCATTGGTACCACCTCGGAGTTTCTTAGAACATTACATCTTGGGTCTACTCCAGACCTACTGAACCAGAATCCGCATTTCAACCCAATCCCCAGGTGATTCACGTTCATGTAGTTTCTGAAGCACAAATGCAGCAAAAATTTTCTACATAAATTATTTATGAACTATCTTCCAGTATTTTTTTAAACTTAAGTGAGAGGCAGGGAGGCAGACAGACAGACTCGTATATGCCCCAACCAGGATCCACCTGACAAATCCCCTACCTAGTGATGTTCTGCCCATCTGGGGTCACTGCTCCATTGCTCGGCAATCAAGCTATTTTAGTGCCTGAGGCAAGGCCATGGAGCCATCTGCAGCACCTGGGGCCAGCTTGCTTGACCCATTAGAGCCCTGGCTGCTGGAGGTGGGGAGAGAGAAAGAGAAGGAAAGAAAGAAAGAAAGAAAGAAAGAAAGAAAGAAAGAAAAAGGAGAGGGGTGGAGAAGCAGATGGTCACTTCTTCTGTGTGCCCTGACCGGGAATCAAACCTAGGACTTCCACATGCCAGGCCAATGCTCTACTGCTGAGCCAACTGTCCAGGGCCTATCTTCCAGTATTTGTTTTTCATTGATTCCTATGTTGGTTTGGGTCCTCTGAGAAATGCCAAGATGACATTTTTTTCTGGGAGAAATGGTTGAGTAGGGTAAAAGGGGAAGGAGGAGGAAAAGAGATGGAGAGCCTTCAGGACATGATGCAGGTCTGACAACCGGGAAAGGAAAGTTGTAAGGGAGGAGGCTTGGGTAGGAAGAGTTTTAGACTGTCATGCAGTTCCGCTGTGCAGCCATGTTGGTGGGGTGACACCGAGAGAAGGTGGACTGCTAATGCATACTGCCTCAGACAGAAATGGTGGGTTCTGGTATCCCCACCATGCTCAGTCACTGACCAGGAGAAACCAGGGGAAGTAGAGGCTCAGCAAGAATTCCAGAGGGGATCTGAAGGCAGAGTCACTGGAGGCGCTCAGTCAACTGTGCTCCCCAGCAGGTACTCTTGAAGGGCGATCTAAGCCGTGCGTCTCCATTGCCAGCACAGTCCCCATTCAACCAACGTTCATTGAGTGTCTTCTTTATGCTAGGCATTATGTATGTTGGATGATAGGGTCACAGCCCTTGGCTCCTAGGGATCACACATGGTTGCAGAACAGGGTGATCTGTGCACTTTCGTTGTCAATTCAAAGGAAGATACCACAGTTTGGTGGGCTATTGCTGATGGCTTCATGGGAGAACTTGGCCACGCTTTGGGCCCAAAGATTGAGTGGAGTCCAGATAGTTGTAGAAAAGGAGAGGAAACAGACTGGAAAGAGAGAACTGGCAGATAGAGATACTAGAGACTGGTACAGTGCATTAGAAAGAAGGTAAGGAGGGTTTGCTAGGAGTAATCTTTTATTTACTTTTAAATGTCTAACTTCTTTCCTAATAATATAATAGTGTTTTGTATAAAGAACTCCAGTATTGCCTGACCTGTGGTGGCGTAGTGGATAAAGCGTTGACCTGGAACTCTGAGGTTACCAGTTCGAAACCCTGGGCTTGCCTGGTCAAGGCACATACAGGAGTTGATGCTTCCTGCTCTCCCCCTGCTCTCTCTTTCTCTCACCAATAAAAATGAATATATAAAATTTAAAAAAATAAAAAGAAATAAAAAAGAACTCCAGTATTGTGAAAATACAGAATATCAACTCCTTAAGATTAATGTCTTTGGGTGTTTATGACCATATCCCTAGAATCTAACATACTCCCTGACAAGTGGTAAGTGACCAATAAATATTGGTTGAAAAAAATGAATAAATTGAATGAAAATGAAAGGGTCACTGAATCTCACTTTTCAGAGGTAAGTATAATACAGTTAATGATTTGGTGAATATTCCTATAGTTTTTTCTTGTGTGTATGTTAACATATTTCACCAAAATAGGATCATATCATCCATACAACTCCTCACCTTGCTTTTCTTAACACTGCATCTCAAGCAGATTTGTATGTTAAACTCCTACAATTACTGTAATTCTTGTTAAATAACACTGTGGTGTATTAGTGTATGGATGTGCAATACTTTATTTTATATTCTGTTAATAGACAATTGGGTTGCTTCCAACTTTTTGCTTTTCAAAACAATACTGCAGTAAGTTTCCTGTATAATCATCTCATGAACACTTGTGAACCTTTTTCTGTTGGATAAATTCCTAGCTGTGGGATTACAGGATCAAAAGGATATGAATATTAATATTTCTAATAAATGTTGCCTAATTGCTTTCCAAAAGGTTATACCAGTTTGCATTCCTACCAACAGTGTACAAGAAAGAGGCTGTTTATTCACATCTTTGCCAACACTGGAATTAATGACCTTTTTAATCTTTGTCAATCTGATAGGTAAAACAATATTTTGGAGTAAGTATAATTTGCATGCATTTTAAATAGAGATTTTTATTATCTCTTTTTTTGGGGGGGACTGTCTATTCAAATCCTCTGGCCATTTTTATTTCTGTTTGTTCTTTGTATTTCCCTGTTAATTCACATACTGGTAAATGTCATCTGCAATGTCTCTCTCTCTGATTTCTCTTGTCTTTTGAATTTATATTATTTTGGGCCTTAGAAAATTAAAAAAAAAAATTTTAATTTATAAATTTAGTAGTCAAACTTATATATCTTTTCCATAATGGTCATTAGGTTTTTTCATCTAGTGCTTTCATCATTGGATTTTTATTTTATTTTTTGTATTTTTCTGAAGTTGGAAACTGGGAGGCAGACAGACTCCCGCATGCGCCCGACCGGGATCCACCAGGGGGCGATGCTCTGCCCATCGTTACTCTGTTGCAACCAGAGCCATTCTAGCGCCTGCGGCAGAGGCCATAGAGCCATCCTCAGCACCCGGGCCATCTTTGCTCCAATGGAGCCTTGGCTGCAAGAGGGGAAGAGAGAGACAGAGAGGAAGGAGAGGGGGAGGGGTGGAGAAGCAGATGGGCGCTTCTCCTGTGTGCCCTGGCCGGGAACCGAACCCGGGACTCCTGCATGCCAGCCCGATGCTCTACCACTGAGCCAACCGGCCAGGCCATCATTGGATTTTTGACATTTGGAATTTATTTTGTGAGAGGTTGGGATTTAACTTTATTTTTTCCAAATGGTTATCAGGTTGCCCCAATCACATTTTCCCCATTCATGTTTGAAATACAGCATCTACCATTTATCATCTTAACCTCTAAAAGGAATGTAATGGTGCCAATGAAGGGAGCTAATACAACAAATTATAAGTGTTTTCTAGAGAAATCTATTTGTTCATCAAGCTGCTGATGAAATCAGATGAGATCATGTGGTCAAAGAACAAATAAGCCACCCCACCAAACTAATAACAAACTCAAAGGAGGGACAAGGTATGCAATTTGGGGAAAGGTATGAAAAGAATTTAAGTTCCAGCTAGCTTTGTCCTCTATGGATGACAGCTGGCATCATTAACATTTGTATAGTGCGCAACATGGGCAGGAACCACTCTTAGTGTTCTACCTCTATTAATAAGTTGTTTATGTCTAATTGCTCACAGGTGGTACCAATGCTGCTTGGTCCAAGATCCACACTTCGAGCAGCAAGGTGTTGGACATCTTCCATTTGCCCTTCCAGAAACTCTTTCCACCTCGCTTAATGCCCAAGGAAGCTGTCAGTCTGGACAACATCACTTAAACCTCCCAAAAACCCCTGCTTGAGAGGTACTATTATTGTCACCACCATTTTAAAGATGAGCAAATTGAGTTGAGAGAGGTTAAGTAACTTTCCTAAGACCACACAGCAATCAGTGATGGGACTGGGCTTTGAGCTCAGGCAAGTGGGTTCTAAGGCTGTGCTCTCACCCCCTAAGCTAAGCTGTCTTTTGGTGTCACAGCAGCCTGTTAGAGACTTGTGTGGTGAGGCATCCTGAACCACACGTCAGGAGACCTGGACTCAAATCCTTGCTCTGCCCCTTGCATGTTGAGTGACCTTGGGTAAGTCACTTCACTCTCGAGGAGCCAGTTTTCTTACCTGTTTACCTTGCAAGGTTGCTATGAGGATGAAATAAAATGGTATGTGAAAAAGTCTAGCAGTTTATGCCACATACAGGTACTCAAAAAACTGACAACATTTATCCATTACCTGGGACTTGAATTTAGGTCTTATAAAGCCTAATGCCATCACTCTTTTCTCTGCAACTAAGCCTCTATCAGGAAGTATTCCAGTTTGGTAAGCTGATCTAAGACACTATGAGTTGTAATCTTTGTCTGTTTTCTAATCTGACCACAGATCTTAAATGTATTGGGTGTCTGGACAGAGGCCAAAACGCACGGCTCCAGGTCTTTCCTATCATTCCTGCTGTCTGGCACCAATTAGCGGACTGTGTTTTATGGGCGGAGTCATCTCTTACCCGTCTGGTAGCAGGTTGTCTTACGTGGAAGCTGCTTTGCATGGTTCACCCCAAACCATATCTCCCTCTGAGAGCCTGGGGGAGATGCTCACGGGAGGCTCCTTTCCTCCAGGGGGCTCAGTAACCAGAGGCTGTGAGTTCACGAGCATGGCAGGTTAGATCCTGACTCTACCTGAGCCACTGACTTGTGTGAGACCCTCTGCCTGCTCTGGGACTCAGGCTCCCCATCTGTACAATGAGAGAATCAGACCGAATTTGTGCTTCTTAACGTTTTTTGGCTCTGGTCCCCTTGAGATTAGAGAATATTTGACAAAAAGCATTAAAACACACATACAGAACTTATATACTCTATCCTACAGGAGATATAAAAACATCTCCCCCCACCCCCACCCTGCACTGGGCACCAGCAGAGGAAGTTCCAGATTAACCTCCTAAACTATGATTGCAAATCTCTGATACCACTGTAATTTTCAGGTATCTGTGTAAACATTACTTCCCCAGAGAAGCCTTCGTATACCCCTAACTAGACCAAGTTCTATTATAATAAGCACTTTTAGCACCTTGTAATTCTTCAAAACACCACAACTCTAGTAAGTTATCTTTTTAACGTCCGCCTATTTCATTATACTCTAGGCACCATGATGTCAAAAATACCTGTCTTGTGACAAAGAGTCTCCCCTTGACCAACCTCTAGCCAGTCTCCTCTGAGTGTATTCAACTAGGCCTCAACCTTGGCCTATAAAAACTATAGACTCTTGCCCTGGCCGGTTGGCTCAGCGGTAGAGCGTCGGCCTAGTGTGCGGAGGACCCGGGTTTGATTCCTGGCCAGGGCACATAGGAGAAGCGCCCATTTGCTTCTCCACCCCTCCGCCGCACCTTCCTCTCTGTCTCTCTCTTCCCCTCCTGCAGCCAAGGCTCCATTGGAGCAAAGATGCCCCGGGCGCTGGGGATGGCTCTGTGGCCTCTGCCTCAAGGCGCTAGAGTGGCTCTGGTCGCAACATGGCAACGCCCAGGATGGGCAGAGCATCGCCCCCTGGTGGGCAGAGTGTCGCCCCATGGTGGGTGTGCCGGGTGGATCCCGGTTGGGCGCATGCGGGAGTCTGTCTGACTGTCTCTCCCTGTTTCCAGCTTCAGAAAAATGCAAAAGAAAATGCAAAAACAAAAAACAAAAAAAACTATAGACTCTCAACCCAAATGATTTTATCCACCCATCTCCTCTCACATGAAAAGACTTAAACAAACACTAACATAGTTTTTAGAAGCTCAAGGTTGCATCTCTAGGATAACTTAGCTCCCCTTAAGTGCCTGCCTGTAAAAAACAGAAGCTACCCAAAGAATTCACAGTTCTAACACCTGACCATAGGCCCCTCACCATTCTAATAGTGTTCGCTAAGAAGGATTTACAGCCTGACCTGGAGTGGCGCAGTTGATCTGGAGTGCTGAGGTTGCTGGTTCGAAACTTCAGGCTTGCCCATTCAAGGTACATACTTGAGAAGCAACTGCTGCGAGTTGACACTTTGTGCTCCGCCCCCACCCCTTTTTCTCTCTCTCTCTCAACCTCTCTCTCTCTCTCTTTCTAAAATCATGAAATAAAATCTTAAAGAAAAGAAAAATATAAAGGGTTTATAATTGTGAATCGTTTCTCTGCCCTTTGAGATGTATATGTTTTTCCTACAACTCAAGACCTGAGACCCAGTCCCTTAAAATACAATCATCAGGAAGCAAAGGGACTCTGTCACCCAGTCTCTGTGGGAGGGTAGAAGCCTAACTTTGATTATTGCCGGCTAACAGACAGCTGGCCTAATCAGTGTTTACACTGTCAGACCCTTCATAATTTTTCACTTCCCAGTGTAAAGCACCCAGTCACATTTCTGCAAATCAAAGTTGAAATCAGTTCATGCTAAACCTTCTTTCCTATTGCAATCGTATATTCCTGATTAAAAGCTATCCTTGCCATTTTAGTGTCCAAGTTTATCTTTGACACTTGTCATCATCTCTAGCATGGGGTCTGGTGTGTCCTAGATGCTCAATAAATATTTCCCGTTGAAATATGTTGATTGGGATGATCCATTTGTTTCAGTTATCAATTGCTGTGTAACAAACTATCCCAAAGCTTCATGGTTTAAAACAACAACCATCTGATTATGTTCATGGATTCTGGGTGTCAAGAATTTGATAATGGCATCCTCTCTTCTCTGTCCTATGATATCTGGACCATCTCTGAGATGGCTTGATGGCTGGGGTGACTCAAATGGCTAGGGAGGAGCCACTTCCAAGATGGCTTCTTCACTAACCTATCTGTTGCTGGAACTGGCTAGGCTGGCTGAAGCTCGGGCTCAGCTGGCACTCTTAACTGGGTGTCTACCTATGGCCTTTCCAGCATCATGGTACCAGGATAGTTGGACACTTCCCTGGAAGCTCAAGGCTCCAAGAACAGTGACCCCTGAACAAGGCAGAATCTTCATGGCCTTTTATGTCTAGCCTGGGAAATCACAGAGCTTCACATCTACCACGTGCTATTGGTTGAAGCACTTATAAATCTGCTTTGATTCAAAGGGAGGGAGTATCAAAGAATTTGCAGCCTTGTTTTCAAACTATCACACTATTTGAGCCAGATTTGGGAAGAATTCTCTTGTAATTAATCCATTGGATCAGTGAGGATTAAATTTTGGCAGCATAGGATAGAAAACACACAGAAACAGTGGCTTAAATGAGATAGAAGTTTATCTCTCTGTCACATAAAGACTGGAAGGAGGCCGTCAGGACTGCTTCAGTGTCCACGATGTTAGGGAGCTGGCTCCTTCTGCCACGTTGTTTCACTATTCTCGGTGCATGACTTTTACCTCATGACCCACGGTGCTTGCTTGAACTCCAGTCTTCATATCCAAATCCAGCCAGCAGAAAAAAGGAAGGGTAAGAAAGTTTCTTTTAAGGACATTACTCAGAAGCCCCATCTGATACCACCAGTGATAGCCAATTGGCAGCATGCTTAGTCACATGGCCATCACCGTCTAGCTGCCGGGGATGCTGGAAAAATCTAGTCTTTATTTTGGAAAAGCATGGGCCCAGAGAAACAAAAAAGTGAAATAAACAAGTGGAAAAAAAAATCGAGGGTTCTACCGGTTATAGATAAGAAGAGGCGAGTGGGTACTGGTAGACATCCAGCAATTTCTGCCCTACCTTTTCATTCCATTCTATATCCTGTTCTGTCACTGACCAGCTGTGGGCTTGGACAACATAGTTCCTTTGTTATTACCAGTTCTCCTGGTAATTAGGGAGGAGGCTGATGCAGTCAATAAAGAAGTTCAAAGTATTAAGCAGATAAACGTGGCAATGCTCTGGTTTCAGGGAGAACTGGAGCCCCACTCAGGAAGCCTCCTTTTTACTTTCCTGGGTGGTCCCCTGGGTGTTCCCCTGGAGTTTCTGGGAGCAGACTTGGAAAACTCACAGATAAGATTGTCACTGAGGCCCTTGGATCTAGGAGAGCTGAAGAATTCATGTCTGTTACACTTTGGGAGTAACCTCTGCCCTTCACCAGGTTGTGCCTTCCGTTAGATGCCTCCCCACTGAATTCAAGGAGATGCTTATAAAAGTGAGTGTGAGACACAAAGCTTGTCAATAATTGAGCATTCACTGTGTGTCTGACACTGTACCAAGCTCTGAGAACATAAAGTGACCACTGTTCATACTCCTAAGTCCCTTACATTTTTTTTTTGTTGGTTTTTTGTTATAAGGCCAGGGTTGATTTCAACACAATCCAATAAACCAAATGCTGTAACAAAGTATGATGTATGGACCGAATTGTGTCCTTCCAGAAGGTATGTTGAAATCCTAATCCTTGATACCCATAAGTATGACCTTATTTGGAAATAGACTCTTTACAGATATAACCAAGTTAAGATAAGGTCATTAGAGCAAGCCAAAATCCAATAGGACTGTTTTCCTTGGGAGAGTGGTAAAAGGGGCAGAGAGAGAGACACACACCAGAAGAAGGTTCTATGACAGTGGAAGCAGAGATTGGAGTGAGGCATCTATAAGCCAAGGATGCTAAGGATCACCAGGAGCCTCAGAAACAGAAAGGTATGGAACAGATTCTCCCCTGGAGCCTTCTTAAAAAACATGATCTTACTGACAGGACTGATCAGTTTTGGACTTCTAGTCTTCAGAACTGTGAAGGAATAAATATATATTTTTAAAGATTTTATTTATTGATTTTACAGAAAGAGAAGGGTGTGAGCAAGAAGTACCAACTCATAGTTGCTTCACTTTAGTTGTTCATTATTGCTTGTCATATGTGCCTTGACCCAAAAAGCCCAGGGTTTTGAACTGGCGACCTGAGCATTCTAGGTTGAGGTTTTATCCACTGTGCCACCACCGGTCAGGCAAAGAATAAATTTCTGTTGTTTTTCAGCCACCCAGTGTGTGGTGATTTGTTATGACAGACCTGGTAGAGATGGCCAGTTTGATGTGTCAATTTGCTAGGCTTTAATGCCCAGTTATTCAGTCAAGCACTAATCTAGATGTTGCTGTAAAGGTATTTTGTGGATATGATGAATGTTTACAACCAGTAGTTTTAAGTAGAGGTGGCCTTATTTAATCAGTCAAACGGCCTTACGAGCAGAACTGAAGTTATCCTAGAAAATAAGGAATTCTGCCTCTGAACCATGACTTCAGCTTGTGCCAGAGAGTTTCAACCTGCCCTTTTTCTTTTTTTTTTTTTTTACAGAGACAGAGAGAGGGACAGATAGGGACATACAGACAGGAATGGAGAGAGATGAGAAGCATCAATCATCAGTTTTTCATTGCGACACCTTAGTTGTTCATTGATTGCTTTCTCATATGTGCCTTGACTGTGGGCCTTCAGCAGACCGAGTAACCCCTTGCTTGAGCCAGCGACCTTGGGTTCAAGCTGGTGAGCTTTGCTCAAACCAGATGAGCCCGCACTCAAGCTGGTGACCTCGGGGTCCGAACCTGGGTTTTCCGCATCCCAGTCCGACGCTCCATCCACTGCTTCATCGCCTGGTCAGGCTCAACCTGCCCTTCTTGATGGCAACCAGATTTCTTCTTAATGGCCTTACAGATTTTGGATTTGTTTAACCAGCCTCCACAACAGCATAAGCCAATTCTTTGCAATAAATAAATCTCCTAATATGTCTCCTGCTGGTTCTATTTCTCCAGTGGAACCCTGACTAATACACAAAAGAATGATGCAACTTTGAAATACATTTTCCTAAAATGCTGTGGGGTTGTTGAAGGGTTTACAGTGGAGGTGGCTTTTGGCAGGGTCTTGAAGGCTGGGTAGGGGTTTGCCAGGTAGGGAAGGGCATTTCAAGCAAAGGGAACAGCATTGTCAAGACCAGGAGTGGTGAGCCCTGCCCCCACCTCCCTCAGGGTTGGAGATAGGCTTTGCAATATTTGGAGTCACATTTTGAGGTCCTCTCCTGTCAAGTTGAGGTCTTCAGGATTTGTCCGGGAGGGCAGGGGTTCTCCTTTTTAAAAATTCTTCTTCATTCTATCTTTTTTTTTTTTTTTTCTGTATTTTTCTGAAGCTGGAAACGGGGAGAGACAGTCAGACAGACTCCTGCATGCGCCCGACCGGGATCCACCCGGCACGCCCACCAGGGGGCGACGCTCTGCCCACCAGGGGGCGATGCTCTGCCCCTCCAGGGCGTTGCTCTGTTGCGACCAGAGCCACTCTAGCGCCTGGGGCAGAGGCCAAGGAGCCATCCCCATCGCCGGGGCCATCTTTGCTCCAATGGAGCCTCGGCCGCGGGAGAGGAAGAGAGAGACAGAGAGGAAGGAGAGGGGGAGGGGTGGAGAAGCAGATGGGCGCTTCTCCTGTGTGCCCTGGCCGGGAATCGAACCCGGGACTTCTGCACGCCAGGCCGATGCTCTACCACTGAGCAAGCCGGCCAGGGCCCCATTCTATCTTTTTATTTGTTTTTTTTTTTTATGTTTTTATTTTCTTTTTAATTGAAGCAACTTTCATAAGTTATGTTCACGGGTCTTAAAGAAGAACTTGATGGATTTTTTACATATGTATGTATCCATGTGATCCCCATCAAAATCAAGATATATAGTCAGGGCTGGGATTAGGATGAGAGAGGTGAGTGAGGTGAGCTGTGTAAGCACAGCGTCAGATTCTGCCTTAAAATGTTGATATTTTGTTCATTGTGGATTTTTGAATTCATTTTGATTTTGAAAAATATTACTTATTTTGATAACTGAGTTTTTTTTGCCAACTCTTAAATTTTGCACCTCAGAGAGATCTTCATGTCTCATTCTAGTCTTGACCAGTGAAATATTTCCAGCTGCCCAGTGGCTCCCTCATTCCCTCAATGCCCCTAAAGGAAACCTGGAGCCAAAGCCCCGGGTATTTAACATGAAGAATAGCCTGGAGTGTATGCAATCATATATTATGGGTGTGTATGTGTGTGTTTTTCTTAGGGGATGATAGTTCATTGCTTTCATCTGCTTCTTGGAAGCATCTGTAAAGTGAAGGTAAGAAACGAAAATATCCACTAGTAGGGAACCAGGAGAGGGTGTGTCTTTCGAGGGATCTGAACTGTATGTCTTGGGGAGGGGGGGGTCTGCAGAGCTCAGTGAACAGCCTGGTCAATTAGCCTCACTATGCCTCAGTCTTCTCAATTGTAATATGGAGTTTACATTCCTAGTACCCTTCTTACTAGACTGTGAAAGGGTCCGGTCTGATGAGATGATGGCAGTAAAATTCTTAGCACTCTGTAGCCAACATTTACTGAGCGTTTAAGATGTGCCAGGCGCTGAGCTAAAGGTTTTATGCTGTTACCTTTTAAATAATGCACATAGCACAGCTAGGTGCAAGTCTCAGCAAGCCCACGTGGGAACCGGGTAAAGAGTAGCAAACTTGCTCAGCGTGGGGAACGCCCCCCAGCAGGCCCGCAGGCCGGCAGGCGGGCTGGGAGGGAAGGGGGCGGGGCGCAGGTGGGGCGGGCCGGGGGCGGGGCGGCGTGGCGCTGCGGTTCCGGGATCCGAGTCGCCTGCTTCGCCGCCGCCTCCCCGGCGCGCTGAGCGCTGGCAGCTGCTGGTGGGCGCATGTGGGGACGCGCGGCGTGGAGGCGCTGCCCACGGGGGCTGCGGCGCGGTCGGGAGGCACTGCTGGTACTGCTGGCGGTGTTGGCGTTGGTCGGGTTGGGCACGGTGCTGCGGGCGTACCGCGGGGCCAGGGCGGTGGAGCCGGGACCCCCGCGCACCCCGCGCTCCGGCCGGCGCGACCCGGTCCTGCCGCGGCCACCGGTGCCGGAGAACGCTCTGGGCGCGCACGGCGAGGCGGTACGGCTGCAGCTGGGGGGCGAGGAGCTGCGGCTGCAAGAGGAGAGCGTGCGGCTGCATCAGATCAACACCTACCTTAGCGACCGCATCTCGCTGCACCGCCGCCTGCCGGAGCGCTGGAACCCGCTGTGAGTCCGCAGGTGGCGGGAGGAACCCTGCCCGCAGAGTCCCGGGGCCGCCGTTTCTGCCTCTGGGAAGTGGCGGGCTGGCACCTGGAGATCGCGCGTCTTGCTGAGTCTTTCTCGGGAATTGGCAGTGCAAGGGTTTGTGTGGGGGAGGGGCGCGAGAAAGTTTTTAAAAATGAAAATAGGAAAATGTTAGAAATTAAGGAATCTTTCTAGGTAGTCTCTTGGCCCTTCCCCCCTTGAGAAGTTTTGTCATTCGGTCCATTAAAGTGGGGGTCGGGGCTAAGCAGACAGGTTTAAAATGAGACCCCTTTGGGTGCCCTTCCTGGGTCCGAAGACCCTCAGTCCCGTTCTGCCAGAATCGTCCTGCCTTGACGAAGCCAAGGACCCATGGGGTTGTCGGGATCCATTCACTTATGTGTGTGCTCCTGGGCCCATGAATGAACTGGAGGGGTGTGCACCGTGGGCAGGGGAGGTGAAAGGTGGCTGGAAAGCCACGTCAGAGGCAGCAAGCCACCTTCTCTCTCACCTGAGCTTTAGGAGGAGGAAGGCAGGAAGGACTGGCTGGAGGGAAGGGTTCCTTATGGCTGTTGTCTAATAGACTTTTGTGAGTGGTGCAGGCCTAGAGCCAGTGTGGTCAAAGGCCTAATTCCCATGGGAGCTGTTGGTTGGGCACAGTGCGCCCACTACCCAGGTTTCCAAAAGGAAACAAGCTGGTGGGAGGAGGCCTTCCCTCCCCTTTCTTCGGTTAGTGGAAATCCTCCAGGTTCTTGCTTGAGCACCTCCTTAAAGACTTTGAAGAACAGAGGCCTGGCTCCCTGGGAGGATCTGTTGTAGTTGGGCAGCCTGCTGTGTGTGCCAGGCCCCTGCCACACCTCCCTGAATCTTGTCTTTCCTAATTTGCAGGAGTGGAAATAGACTCAGAGAGGACAGGTGACAGCTAGAAATTAGTGAAACTTGGGGGGACTTGTACCCTCTTAAGTTCCCATGACACCATACTGATTTCAGGATTTAAGGAACCTGCTCTGTGGATCCTTGTCCGGAGAGAGCATGAATTTGTGCATGAGGTGACCCTACCTCTGCAAAGTTTGGATGGACTTGCGCCTCCTCTTGTTTTTCGGGATCTGCTCATCTCTAGCCTTAGCTTTTGCCCAAGGCATTTTCACTGTTAATCTTTTTGAGAAGTTTGTTTGTCAGGGTTGGTAGCAGTTCCCCCCACTTTAGCCGAATGGCTGAATGCATGTTGATCTTGAAAATCCAGGGGTGCTGAGTGAAGGTCTAGGGCAGTGGTTCTCAAACTCCTTGAAGTCGGGGCGCATTTAAAATCCTACAAATAACTGTAGGCGCACTATATACAAATTTCTGAGAAATGTTATAAGTAAGTAAATCAAATATTAAAGAAAAAAAATAAAGTCCAACCGTGCTTTTATGGTAATTAAATGAAATAAATCTGGCAAAATTAAGTTTATTCTGTCATTAAAAAATATTTTTATGTTACATTTTTTGAGTTATGCTTTTTAGAATTAGTAAAAAAGAGGGGTTAAAAAATAAAAAAAAATGACAAAAAAGTTATCTTTTTATATATAATATATAGATACATTCTTAGTAAGATTTAGTAAATTCGGCAGGTCCTGGTGTGAATGTGTTAAGTTTTTTCATTCTTATGTTTATGTGAAACATGAGCCTGATGTGTCCTAGTGATTTCTTCAATGTTTGAGTATATATTTGAAAGACAAACTCTCATTTTTTCGTTAATACATTGAAGAATTCCTCTCCTTTTACTCTTAATTGTGTTGAGTGCAGAAAAACTCCACCATACATATCATCTTAACTTTACACCAAACAAAGGATAGAAGAAACTTGCCTCCAGTCTTTCCAGGGAACATGGAGGTAATGTAAACAATCCAGCACCACAGCTTAACAGCCTTTTGCAACCTAATCAGGCAAGTATGGTGGGGGGTTGGGCAGACTGTCAGCTTACAGACAATTCCCCACACCTCTGTCCCCCAAAAATCTAAACTCCAAAAACCCTGTTGGTTTTTTGGTCCCGAACAGGCACATATTTCTCTGGAATACCAGAGGGCACAGCTGGAAATCTTCTAGGGCGCACCAGTGCACCCTGGCGCATACTTTGAGAACCACTGGCCTAGGGGAAGCTTTCAAGTCAGACCCAGGTTTCAAACCCAGCCCATGTGAGATAAAATTCTGGCTCTTTTGCTCTTCAGCTATGTGACCTTAAGTAAGCTATCTGGCCTCTCTGAGCCTGTTTCCCTATCTGCAAAATAGGAATGAGTAGAAATAACATAACCTAGGAATTAATGAAGCACTGAACACCTGGAGACACACTGTGTACTCAATTCTTATTAATTTTTCTTCTCTTCCTTGTAGTTAACAATATACCCAGGAGGTCACTTTTAAGAGGCTTTAAGGGATTGACTGTAAAGTTTTTCTTTTCTGGGTTCCAACTTCCTTTATTGTCTCAAGTTGTGAAATTGCTTTGAAACACTGTGGATGACCTATGGGGCTTATGATATCCGGTCTCCATGGTGACACAGCTGCCCTGTGTCCTATCAGGATTTGCTTTTACATCCTGCTGTGGCATTGACCCTGGGTAGTTAATCCAAACCCAGCGTGATAAGGAGTATGAATGCCTCCTGCCTTTAATTCTTGCAGCAAGGCCTGTTGGGTTATTCTTGCCTAGCTGGAGAGAAAGGTAAGCTTATCTGTGTTGGGCACAGCCCGGCCAGGGCTTGAGGCATGACTTCGGTTGGTCAGTAATATCTGCGCCTTTCATGGAGACTTGCTTTTATAGTTCATACAGGAGTGCGGATCTAATCAGGCTCTTGAGATTTAGTCTGAGGAATGGCAGATTGTGAGTTCACAGCTGGGATGGGAGGAGTGGTCCCTTGGCAATCTAATTAATAAGCGGAGGAATGGTTAAGATCTTTGAATGTCACAGGAAGGAAGGCCCTGTCACAGGAGGGAAGGTCCAATCTCAACTATAAGGAAAAGCCAAGGTAACACGCAGGTCTGGGCAGAGCGGATCTTTTATTCCCCTTCCTTATGGGATGGAGATAGTTATTTACCTATTTTAATTATAAAAACAATACATGTTCACTCTAGAAAGTTTAGCATATACAAAGAAGCAAAAAACAAACAAATAAAAATCACCCATAACTCCTACTACCCCAGGGAAAACCACCGTGAAAGTTTTGCTGTGTATCCTTCTATTTTTTTCCAGGTATAGAAATAGTTTTGAAAAATACACATATGGGTATGTAAGTGAGAACATATTCACATATGAGTATGTAATAGGCCCACACATATGTTTAAACAAAGACTTTACACTACAGCAGGTCCTTGAATAGCATCCTTTCATTCAAGTGTTGTTTTATTATAGTATTGATGAGATACCATAGAACTCAACTTTTGGCCTGACTGGTCATGGCACAGTGGATAGAGCATTGACCTGATACGTTGAGGTCAAAACCCTAAGGTCACTGGCTTGAGAATGGGCTCACTATCTTGAGCGTGGGTTCACCAGCTTGAGCACAGGGTCACTGGCCTGAGCCCAAAGGTTGCTGGCTTGAGCAAGGGGTCACTGGCTCAGCCTGAGCATCCTAGTCAAGGCATGTATGAGAAGCAATCAATGAATGACTAAAGTGCCATAACTATGAGTTGTTTCTCATCTCTCTTTCTTCCTGTATATTTCGCTCTCAAAAAAACAAAACAAACTCAACTTCTGCTATATCAATTAACCTATGGTGAAATTGTTTTCATTAGATGTCATTTCATTTAAAGTCAAAGAACCTATAGACATTAAGTGAGGACTTACTGTATGGTAGGTAAACATGTTACCATAGGCAGGGAGTTGGGAACTCCCAAGGGATTATTTGTCTTGGCCAGGGGTCCCCAAACTACGGCCCACGGGCTGCATGCGGCCCCCTGAGGCCATTTATCCTGCCCCCATGCACTTCAGGAAGGGGCACCTCTTTCATTGGTGGTCAGTGAGAGGAGCACTGTATGTGGCAGTGCCACAAAGCGCGGCATAGCTCACGTACAGTACTACTTACCGTGACGCGGGAAGCACACGTCACGGCTCCGGAAGCGCATCATGTCACTTGTTACTGCTAGCAGTGACAAATATGGAACCGGACATTGACCATCTCATTAGCCAAAAGCAGGCCCATAGTTCCCATTGAAATACTGGTCAGTTTGTTGATTTAAATTTACTTGTTCTTTATTTTAAATATTGTATTTGTTCCCGTTTTGTTTTTTTACTTTAAGATATGTGCAGCGTGCATAGGGATTTGTTCATAGTTTTTTTATAGTCCGGCCCTCCAACGGTCTGAGGGACAGTGAACTGGCCCCCTGTGTAAAAAGTTTGGGGACCTCTGGTCTTGGCTCTTCCTTGCATCTGCGAGCATTGGTACCATGTCTGTTCTCTTGGATAGAGCCAGACTGATAGAGAAAGTCAGGAGTGTTGGTTCTAACTCCCTAAGACTTGGTGTAGGCCCCGGCCCTTCTGAGTCTAATACTTTACATGTCAATGAATTAGAACCCAGCTATGTATCTGTTATAGCAGTGAATCGAGGAGGAGGAAGGAGAGGATGACAAGGAACCCTTGCATGGTATGTAGTAAGTATGGGGTTTGCAAAACTATTGAACGAATGCCTTCTCATTTGAGCCTAGCAAGGCAAGGGAACTTTCACTCAGAGATGGCAGCAGGCCTAAGGGGGGAGCCAGATAGCTAGGTTTGTGGCCTTTAGAGAGACTTTTTGCAACATAATTAAATGTCAAAATAACCTGGAGATGTTTTCTCTGAACATATGTACCCTGATTTATTAATGTCACCCCATTAAAATTAATAATGAAAAAATAAAGAAAAATAAATAAATAAAAATTGCAAAAAAAAAAAATATTGATGCTAGAGACCTTCCCAGAACAATTAAATAGAATTACTGTGAGTAGAGCCTAGGCTAAGGCTGATGTCATCAACGGTGGAGAGCTACTGGCTGAGAGCCTGGAGATTTCTCACGGAGAAGATTAAGGATGGTTGCTTTTGAGGGTGTGGGAGAATAGCAGAATCAGACAAAGTGGGGATTGAAAACAGGCCAAGTGCAGTTGAAACTAGTGATGATATTACAGTCAGTTGTAAGGCATGTCACGAGTAAGTGGTTGCTAACAATTTTGTACTGCCAATATTTGCAAAAAACTTTTAGTTTTCATAGAGCAGAGAAGCCTTGAGGCAATTACTAGAATGTCTTTTTTATTTGCATTCTGGCATATTTAGCAGGAGAGAAAGGTGGAGTGACAGTGCATTTCCATGGGCACATGGATGAGGATGCCATACCTGTGAGCAGTGGCCCGTCTCTGCCATGGCAGAGGAATTGTGAACCACTGGTTAGAAAAGTGTGTAAATAATACACAGGTATTAGCATTTCTTAAATGATTGCTCTGGTTTTAGCCATATTGATGTTATAATTGCCGATGTATCTAAGTTCAGGGACCAGGACTTGGGTGCTGGGATGACGGTCTCAAAATAGCTCTGAATAGGTAATTTAGCGGAAGTATTTGTGTCTTTTGAGGGTCGGCAGGAGGAAGTTGGTTAGAATTTCTTTTTGCAGAGAGGTAGCCTGCTTTTCTGTTCTAATAGCAACATTATCTTTGGAAAAACATCACAAATGGTATGGAGATTAATGTTTCTTTTGCTTCTGCAACAACACTATAAGGTGTAAGATATTTTAAATTCTTATTAGACTCAGCTCCTGGCCCTCAGAGAGGCACCCTTTCTTTGAAACAGTTCTGTAAGTTTAGAACAGGGGTCGGGAAACTTTTTGGCTGAGAGAGCCATGAACGCCACATATTTTAAAATGTAATTCCGTGAGAGCCATACAACGACCCGTGTACGTTATGCATTATCCAATAAAAATTTGGTGTTGTTCCAGAGGATAGCTGTGATTGGCTCCAGCCACCCGCAACCATGAACATGAGCGGTAGGAAATGAATGGATTGTAATACATGAGAATGTTTTATATTTTTAACGTTATTATTTTTTTTTATTAAAGATTTGTCTACGAGCCAGATGCAGCCATCAAAAGAGCCACACCTGGCTCACGAGCCATAGGTTCCCAACCCCTAGTTTAGAACATGGTTAATTGTGTTAGTTTTTTCATGTTACCTTTTCTCTCTCACGCTGTGTCCTCATGGTTTAGGTGCGTCATGTTGTTGGAGTTTGTGTTACTTTTTAAAAATCCAGACGGACAGTCTTTGACTTTAGATAGTTATGGTCATTTTTATTTATTTTGCTTATTGATACTTTTTTTTTAATTCAGTAAGAGGAAGGAAGGCAGAGAGACAGATCCCCACATGCACTCCCACCCAGATCCACCCGGCAAGCCCACTAGGGGTGATGCTCTGCCCATTTGGAGCATTGCTCCATTGGTCAGCAACCAAACTCTTTTTAGCTCCTGAGGTGCAGGCCATGGAGCCATCCTCAGCGCCCAGGGCCAATTCACTCCAACTGAGCCATGGCTGCAGGAGGGGAAGAGAGAGAGAGAAAGAGAAGCGAGAGGAGGATTGGTGGAGAAGCTAACGGGTGCTTCTCCTGTGTCCCCTGACTGGGAATTGAATCTGGAACTTCCACAAGCTGGGCTGATGCTCTACCACGAGCCAACCAGCCAGGGCTGCTTACTGATACTACTATGGTTTAATTATGACATCTCATTTTATGCTTTCTCTGTGTTATGCCTTTTCTCTGGTAGTCAGAATTCTTTTGGTTGAAAGTGACTAAAATCCCAGTGGAAACTGACTTCCATATAAAAGAAAATATGTTGACTTCTAGTGCAGAAAAGCCTGGGATGAGAACTGAGTTAGGGCCCTGGATTCAGGGATTTAACTGTTAGCATCAGGAAAATGTTGACTGGTCAAGCCATGGGCATTTGACCTTCCCAGAGGGCTGTGTGTATGTAAATATACGTGCGTGTGTGCATACACGTGTGTGTATTTTTACGGGTATGTATGTTTGTGTGTATAGACCACATAGCCTGAGAGTCCAGGAGGCATGGTTTCTGAAAGAGAAATCGCAGTGCAGTAAGGGGAAGACAAGAGAAGGGAATTTGGGCAGATAAAGCTCATCATTGGGTATTATGACCTCCCTGGCCTGAATACAAAGAAAAAAGATTAGGAGGCATTTACTGCACCCATTTCATTCATATCCATGCACTACATAGACATATACTGTGCTGGTGGAGATTAGAGTAGTCCTCACCCAATAGGGTATTATGAAGATTAAATGGAATAATGCATGTAACATGCTTAGCTCACTGCCTATCATATAGTAAGCACCCAGTAAATATTACTGTTATTACCAAATACCAGTACAAGGCATGCTGACTATTCAGAGAAAAACACAATTCAGTCCCTAACCTCACAAAGCACATGGATTACAGTACACCAGAGAATTAAGGAAAGCATGACTTACTATGATTTAGCAGTGACTTTGGCTCTGAGCTTCCTTTTGTCCCCGAGGCAGAAGTGGAACCCTGACTGATACACAGCTGTCCTCATCTAATAGAAGGATGCACAGCTTTTTATCAGTTGGGAGAAGGGGACAGTATTTTTCATGAAAACATTCCAGAAGAGTACATTGAACAGTCATGAAGGAGGAAGCCTGTAAGGGATGTTTGAAAGAAAGAAGGAGAAGCTACCAGACCAAGAAAAAAAAAAAGGAGAGGCCAGAACACTATTTTTTTAAGAGAGAAATAGAGAGAAGGACAGACAGGAACAGGCAAGAAGGGAGAGAGATTAGAACAGAAAGATCAATTCTTTGTTGTGGCACTTTAGTTGTCACTGATTGCTTTCTAATATGTGCCTTGACCGGAGGGCTACAGTCAAGCCAGGGACCTTGGACTCAAGCCAGTGACCTTGGACTCAAGCCAGTGACCTTTGGGCTCAAGCCAGTGACCATGGGATCATGTCTATGATCCCCTGCTCAAGCCAGCGACCCTGAGCTCAAGCTAGTTAGTCTGTGCTCACGCTCAAGCCGGTGACATTGGGGTTTCAAACCTGGGTCCTCAGCATCCCGGGCCAACGCTCTATCTATTGAGCCACCACCTGGTCAGGCTAGAATATTAAATTATTGTTCAATGAGGGCATTTGCTGTGGGGAGCTAGAGAAATATGATCTAGCTTTTAAAAAATAATATTTCTTTGTGATTATAAAAATTATGCATATTCATTGTAGAATTATTTTATTATTTTTTTGTAGAACAATTTTAGAATGCAGAAAAATACAAAGAATTAAATAAGAACCAGCAATACTCCACTGTTAACATTTTGGCATGTTTCTTTCTATTGTTTATTGTTTATTTGTGAGTGTGTGCACACATACATTGTTGTGCAGAGAGCTGGCATCATGCTGTATAAATTTGTACCCTGCTTTTTTGATTTCACGTTATAATGTGGTCATTGTCTTCTATTGTTAAATACCTTCCTAAAAATGTGGTTTGGGATGGCCGTGGAGCGTTTCTTCATGCAGACATGCTGTACTTTATTTAAGTATTTTTTGTTGGACATTGAAATAACGTCCCAAAGAAAATAATATACCATACTCCTCCTTCAGGGTATCTCTGATTATTGCCTATGTGAGAAATTCTTATAATTATTAATATGAGATCAAAGAGAAGAGGAACGTTTTATGTGTTGCCAAACTGGTACCCAACCTTCTTGTGATTTTAAGGGGACACTAATAGAGAACCGACCTAGGCATTTGAGGAAAGTGGTGTTGGCCTTGAGCTCTGGGGTGCCACAGACCAGTGGAAACACAAACAAAAGCACTGAGGAAGATATGGTCAAGCAGAGCTTTTCCTGCCTTCATACTTACTATCATGAGAAGGAAATTTTAACCCAAAACAGGAGGGATGTGATTTCACACTAGAGGACAGTTCTTTAATAAATTGAATAAACTTTACTTTTTAAAACCTCACTTCATCATTCTTATTTCCACTTATCTCTGTTTGGATGTTTACCTTTTTCCTTTTTTTTTTTTTTTTTTGTATTTTTCCGAACCTGGAAATGTGGAGGCAGTCAGACAGACTCCCTCATGCGCCCGACCGGGATCCACCCGGCATGCCCACCAGGGGACGATGCTCTGCCCATCTTGGGGCGGCGCTCTGCCACAATCAGAGCCATTCTAGTGCCTGAGGCAGAGGCCACAGAGCCATCCTCAGCGCCCGGGCAAACTTTGCTCCAGTGGAGCCTTGGCTGCGGGAGGGGAAGAGAGAGACAGAGAGGAAGGAGAGGGGGAGGGGTGGAGAAGCAGATGGGTGCTTCTCCTGTGTGCCCTGGCTGGGAATCGAACCTGGGACTCCTGCACGCCAGGCCGATGCTCTACCACTGAGCCAACCAGCCAGGGCCCTTTTTTCCTTTTAAAGATAAGAAAACTTGATTTTTAGGTTTCACAAAAAGGCACTTTTTCCATGTAGTATAAGCAATTCTTTATGATGCCTTCTAGTGGGCTGCAATAGTTTTTCTCTGCACCCTCTTTAGAACTTATGGGTTTATTAAATCTAGATCTACTTATTTTTATGTATTTCCCATTTGCTATAAAATGTATTTGGAGGAGGACAGCTGTTTGGTGGAGGTTGAGGAGAGTGAGATAGGAGAGGGCCTTAGTCACACCCACTAAGATTGAGGCACAGTTTCCTAGGTCGGGTTCGGCTTGATGTACGTATGCTTTGCAGCATTACACATCTTTTTCTTTTTGAATTAAACTTTTAATTTTGAAAAATTGAAAGCTAGAGAATTTGCAAGAAAGCACAACAAACTCATATATATCCTTCACCTAGATTCACTCAATACATACTTTGCCCCATTTACTTAATTTTTCTCTTTCTGTGTGTATATTATAATATGATACGCTTTTGAGAATAAGTTACAGAGATAATAATCTTTTGTTGTTACTTCAGGGTGTATTTTCTAAGAACAAGGACACTTTCTCCTGATACCATAATGTAGGTATCAAATTCAGGAAATGCATAGAATATTGAATTTTCCCAACTGTCCCAACTTTTTTTCTTCCTGATCTGGTATGAGAATCAAGTGTTACATTTACTTGTGTCTTTTTAGTCTGAAACGGTTCGTTGGCCTTTCATTGTCTCTTGGGACATTGACATTTTTTAAGAGTGCAGGCTTGTTGCTTTAGAAAACATCTCTCAGGGCAGGCCGGTCTGAGTTTCCTTGTGTTTCATTTCAGCATGTGTATTACCACAAAACTTAAGGACAAAGCAAGAATAAGTATTTTTATTTCCCATCATTTCTGTGGATCGGGAATTCTGGTATGGCTTAGCTCAGGGGTCTCAAACTTGCGGCCCGCGGGCCGCATGCGGCCCGCCGAACAATTTTGTGCGGCCCGCAGACTAATCCACGAAGTTCAAGAAAAGTGTTGCGTAACAGTTGCCTTTTGTAGACCTAGTGCGGCCCGCCGAACGGCTGTGATCTTGCTCTGCGGCCCACATGCTGAGTTGAGTTTGAGATCCCTGGCTTAGCTGGTGGTTCAGGCTTGAAGGTCTAATGGAATTCCAGTCAAAATGTCACCTGGGGCCTCCATCGTCCAGGGCTTCCCTGGGGCTGGAGGATCTGCTTTCAGGAGGGCCATCCCATGCTGGGAAGTCTGTAGTGCCCGGAGGTGGGAGGCCTCGGGCCCTCGCCCCATAGACCTCTCCATAGGCTTGAATATCCTCACTGCACAGCGACCAGCTTTCCTCAGAACAGATGGTCCGTAGAAGGGGCCAATAAGGAAACTTCAGTGTCTCATGACCTGGTCTTGGAAGTCATATATCGTCACTTCTGCATTTTGTTCTTGTGTAGTGGTTTTAAAATATATTCATGAGGGCCTGAGCAGGCGGTGGCACAGTGGATAGAGTGTCAGACTGGGACGCGGAGGACCCAGGTTCGAGACCCCGAGGTCGCCAGCTTGAGCGCGGGCTCATCTGGTTTGAGCAAAGCTCACCAGCTTGGACCCAAGGTCGCTGGCTTGAGCAAGGGATTACTCAGTCTGCTGAAGGCCCACGGTCAAGGCACATATTAGAAAGCTATCAATGAACAATTAAGGTGTCGCAATGAAAAACTGATGATTGATGCTTCTCGTCTCTCTCCATTCCTGCCTGTCTGTCCCTATCCATCCCTCTCTCTGACTCTCTCTCTGTCCCTGTAAAAAAAAAAAAAGAAATATATATATATATATAAATTCACAAGGTTTTTGATATCCTTCCCTTCAAAAGATAGAGCCTAATTGTCCTCTCCTTGCATATGGGCCAGGTGCCCCTCGGTGGAGCACAGCTTCTAGTTCCAGAAGCTAAGTTACTGCTTCTGAAATTAGAAGCCCATGGTGTCCAAGGACTGAGTCCCTCTGGGTAGGCCTGGTTGGGGATGCCTTGTGGCCACAGGACCCCAGAGCTGTCCTGCTTCCAGCCTCAGCTGACTTTTCCTCAAGTGCCCGTAAGGTGAGGCTCCAGATGGAGGGAGTATGAAAATGTAAAGGTGGCTAAGAGGAGCCAGCTCCTACCCAAGACTCTCGGGCAAGGCTGTTCACGTGCAGAAGCCGCCCTGGGACAGCTGAGCCTGGGCTGCTGCAGAAGCTGTCTTGGAACTTACGAAGAGGGACCTGGAGCTCCTTGGAAGACCCTGAGAGCGAGGAGAGGAGAAATTGCCCACGTAGGGTATGAGGGAGCTCTAGGTGGGGAGATGTGATTGTCGGATCTTTATTTAGGTTCCAGTGGCCCACCTGAGCCTCCTGGGGGGTAGAAGTAGCAAAATGACACCACCTGTGGCAAGATCCCCGACACAAGATCTCAGCCAAGTACACACTCACAGACACCCTTTGAACTATCCAAGTTCCTCCACCTCTCTCAGCCTTGTCTTTAAAATGGGGACAATAGATACCAGCATAGGAAATGGTTGTGAGAGTAAGTAAAGTACTACATTTCATTGATTCCAAAGCAAAGCACTTCTTTTTTTTAATTTAGACACTTCTGATATTAGGATGTGTATTAAAATCATTGTAACCTACAGTGATTTGTCTGTCTTAGTGGTTCATTAAATAGTAAGTAGTATGTCGTCTAATCATTGGTGTCTTAACTTTGATGAACAATTGTGTACCAGAGATATGATAGCACTAAGGAGTTACTAATTTTTAAGATGTTACAATGATACTGTACTTATTATTTAAAAAAGAATCCTTATCTCTTAGAGATATATATTGCAGTATTTATGGACATTATGATATGCTGAATATTGTTTTAAAATAATCTGGGAGCAGTGGGTGAAGGCATAGATGGATCAGGACTGACCAGGTCAGGTGAAAGGTACACAGGAGTTTCTCACAGTATTCTCTCTACTTTTGTATGTTGGAAATTTTTTTTAATAAGTTAAAAGAAAAGAAGACACAAAGAAATAAGTTGTGTCCACAGAGGGCTCTTCCTCGACTTTTTATTCATTATTCAGGCCTCATCCTAAGTCTCTTCCTCTTAGAGGCCCTCCTTGATTTCCTGTTCTGTGGTTGCTCCTCTCCTCCCTCCCTACTCCCCTCTGTAGTTGCTGTTTACCTCCCCCCTTCTTTTGTTCCTAGTATGATCACTTTCTGAAATTATTGATGAGTTTGCTTACTTGATTATTGTCCACCTGAGTGTAAGCTTTGTGGAATGAGGGGTTTGGCCTATCTGGCACATAGTAGGCCATCAGGAAATATTTGATGACTGACTGATAAAGGGCCATGGGTACAGTGCCTAGCGTGGGGCAGATGGTCAGCAGATGTTGGTTTCTCTGCTCGTCCTGCTTGGTTCTGTCTCTTTGCTCTGCACTCAGCTTGTTTGTAAGGTCTTCCCTTTCTGCCTGAGGCCTGGCTGGTCTTCCGCATTTATCCCCTTCTAGAATTTCCAGCCCAGTAGCTAGTCCAACATTCAAACCTTAATCCTCCTGGTGTCCCTCTTGCATTTCTGTCCTTCCCCTAGCTTGCTGTCAACCATGCCCTGCTGATGATTTTCAGGCACTGCCCTGTCCCTGTGATGACACTGGGAGTTTGTCATTGATCACTGTGAGAATTTTGTGTCAACCAGGACCATCCCTGTAAAATAAGGGCAAATCCTACTACACAAAGAGGGAGCTCATTGGTTCCTATTACTGCCAGTCAAGGCCCACCCCCAGAGGGAGTGGGCTCAGCCCCGCCACCACCATAAGGCTGCCATAGAATGGAGCAGGGCCGGTGTGTGTACTGAGGGGTAGTCACTGTCCTCCACTGAGCCCTTCCTGGAGCACTGATACCCTAGCCCTGGTTCTAGCTTACACGTTCAGCGCACCACCTCTGGGGTGAAGTGTCGGGAAGATGCTGAGAGAAAGTAGAGAGAGGCTCAAGTGGGGCTCGAGTCACCAGAGCGCTGTGAGTGACATGCTGAAACGGAGATGCAGGTGTGGGCGGAGTTCTGGAGGGGAGTGTGGGAGGGGCCACTGCCCAGGTCTGACCTCAGAACCAATAGGGTTCAGGTGTTCTTGCAAGAGGACAGAGTTTGCCAAATAGAAAAGTGAGGGAAGGGCATTCCAGGCGGAGGGCAGAGTCTGAGCGAAGCCTGGCAGTGGGCTTGGAAAGGGGTGGACAGATGGGAGAGCTGTTAGGCAAGAAGTGACGGTCTCCCTCATAATTCTGCTTAATTTGTATGTTGTTCAAATCTGAAAATTGCTTTAAGGCTTAAAACCGGTATCCTACAGTTCAGCCTTGTTGGGTGTCATTTTAGAACCTTTCGTAGACTGTGCTGGGGCTCCTAGTGGAACATGGGGAGCTCTGGAAGATCCCAGAAGGTTGTTTCCCATTCCCCACGGGGAGGTCTCGGGATTGTGACCTATGTCCCCTTCATTGCCCATTCCTAGCACCAGCCTGGGCCAGGTACATGCACAGTTAACAGTAGGTTCTCGATTCCTGAAGTTGTGTTGTGTTTGCAGGTGCAAAGAAAAGAGATATGATTATGATCATTTGCCCACGACATCTGTTGTCATAGCATTTTATAATGAAGCCTGGTCAACTCTCCTTCGGACAGTTTACAGCGTCCTCGAGACGTCCCCAGACATCCTGCTAGAAGAAGTTATCCTTGTAGATGACTACAGTGACAGAGGTAAGCCCCTGTGAGCTCTGGGGTGGCCTGGCTCTCCGTGGCAGGGCCCGGGAGGTGAGTGTGAGATGGGACGTGTGGGATAAGCTTGGTAAGGACAGGCCTCCTGCTTCCTCCTGTGTCTGGCTTCTGCCCTCAGGGAGCTCGGAGCCAGGCGGAGGGACGCAGAGGTAGTGGCAGAGGGCTGTACCACATGGTGCTACGGGAAACAGAGGAGAGGGACTCGCTCTTCCTGGGTGTTCGGGGTGGTTGACCTTAGTCCTGAAGGTTGAATAGTTTGTGGGCAGCAAAGGAGGAGGGAGGGCGTTTTAAGTGGAAGGCGCAGGTGTGGAAAGGCTTGGAGGTGCAGCACTGCAGGGATTGTGTAGGATCTGCCAGTAGTTTAGGAAGGATGGAGGGCCAGCTGCTTAGGGGATTAGCAGGGAGAGGACAGGTAGGAGAGGTGAAGAAGGGTGCAGGTGTTAGACCTGAGGCCAAGGAGCTGGGACCTTGTTTTAAGGGCAGAGGGAGTCAAGGGCAGGGTTTTAAGCAGGACAGCTGTTTGGGTGGATCCCTCTGGGCTGGAGTGTGGAGAATGCTGTACAGAGGGGCTTGGTGGGAAGGCCAGGGAATGTAGGGTGGCCCAGGTGAGAGGCGGAGGCTTGGAGTCGGGTGGTAACGGAGGAAAGGGGGTGGGTGGGACAAAGGGTATTTGAGAAGTGGCACCCACAGGGCTGGAGACTGGCTGATGCACGGAGGACCTGTGGGCTTCTGGCATGGGCCCCCAGGTGAATGGCGGTGCCAGCTCAGAGCTGGACAAGCCACCCAGGACAGGAGGAACAGTTCTGGGAGGGCAAAGGGGATATTTGGTTTTGGATGTGTTGAGTATGAGATGAGATCAAAGGGGCCAGTTCAGACAAAAGAACTGAAGCCAGGGAGAGGTATTCCCCTGAGAGGGTGGTCAGCATCTCTGCAGCCCTGACCAGTGACCTAGGATCAGCGGTTCACATGCAGTCCAGGGCTGGCCCTCTGTTGCTCAGTGAACCATTTTGGAGTTCCTTCCGTGTGGTGGGCATAGGCACTAGGGATTCCGTGGGAGCAAGACAATCCCTGCTCACTGTTTTCTCAGCCTGTTTCTCACTTGTGAATGGGTTTATTCACACCTGTCTCAGAGTTGTGGTGAAGGATAAATGCGATCATGTGTACATATACACGCATAGGACAGAACCTCAGGTAGCCGCAGCGCCTGGTAGGCACTCACCCCATTTCCTTCTGTCCGTTCTTCCCAGGGTTTGTTTTCCGTCTGTCTGTGTGGACATTGGTTCTGGGTCAGACCACATGGACTTGATCCAGCTCCAAGACTTCACCGCTATCCAGCCTTGAGCAAGGAGCTTAACCAGTTTCAACCTCAGCTTCAGGCCCTTTTATAACCTCTTACTGTAATACAATTAATTAACATAAATAAAATGAAATAATAACAGTTCAGACGCTGTAAGGTCATTGTGAGGACTAAATGAGATAAAGCAAGGTCAGTGCCTGGCGTCTTGTTAGCAGTTGTGAAATGGTAACTTCTGTTTTTATGAAATATTAAACTATAAAGTGCTGAAAATATTTCAGAAATGACTTCTTCAAAAGCAAATATCAGATTTAAAATTTTATCTTTAGGGCACTAAGTAGGATTTATGGGATTCTGTGACTGCCAGGAACGTGGTATGAGCCCCTTCCAGCACAGCTCAGGTCCCTGGCAGACCTGCTGTGGGGCTGCGGCTTCCCCTCCCCGTCGTGGTAACCTGTACAGCAGGTGAGCTGCCCCCTCAGCCTGTAGCGGAGCTGGGCGGGCTGCCTGCCTCCTCCCGCCCTTCTGCTCTCAGTCTGAGCGCCCAGTAGGGGTGTGAGCCCCTGGAGAGTGTGGGAAGACAGTGCAGGCAGACGGAAGATCAGTGCTGACCAACTCCATGGAGTGCAGGGAAGCCGCAGGTGCTCCTCTGTGGGCGTTCACTGGGCACCGCAGCAAGTGACCTTTGCGTGGGAAGTCATCTGTCTCACTCCTGCCACCAGCATATTTGCAGTTAGTTATATTTATGGTTGAAAAAAGCCAACTGATGAATGTTTTCTTTTCTTTTTTTTTTTTTTTTTGAGTGCCAAGAATATTTAAGGAAGCATTTTTACAAACTAAGAAACAACCTGGAGCATTTTATAAACTTTCCCCTTCTCCTGCTCCGCATCCCAGTCCAACGCCCTATCCACTGCGCCACCCCGGTCAGGCTCGCCTTCTCCTGATTGCTGAAGACTTTGAGGCAAAGCCCAGTTGATACGGGGAGACCCTTTCCTGTTTATTTTTCCTAAGGGGTGCCCGCCAGCCTCCACCTGACCCAGGGAGGTGTGTGAATGGGGCCTCCAGCCCTGGAACCTGGTGGAGTCAGCAGTCTTGGGGCCAGCCCTGGCTGTGGGCTGTCCTTTCAACCTCTAAGGACTCATTTCCTCTTCTGCCAAATAGGATGTTCTCCTGGCAAGTTTTGGATTTGTTTAACAAGGATGAGAAGGGGCAGGAGAAAGCACTGGGAGGCAGTATTAAGCCTGTGAACTCAAGGAGGCAGAGGCCTGGATTTAAAACATGGGTTGTCAGCTTCACTTGCTCTATGACCTTGACTTTGACAAGTTAGCCTCCCTGGCCTTAGTATTTTCATCTGTAGAATAGGGTAGTACTTTGTCGGATTGTTGCAAGAATCACGTGAATTACATATAAACCACTTAGATGGCAATGAGCAGGGTAAGCCCTCTCAGGGTCGCTGCCGTTACTAAATACTACTCTTACTGTGTCAGCTGAAATGTGCTGCCAAGGAAATTGGCATTCATATAACTATAATGACATAATATAATAAAGTGTACATTAAAATAACTATAATAATATAGCTATAACATACAATTCATGTTAACATAATTCCATATAAATTAAAATTTTAGCATATTGCATAATTAACACAAATAACAAATTTTTATTAACAGTTTTTCAGAAAAAAATTGAGGTTGGGTGCTTCTTACACTTTTTTTTTAAAATTTTTAAATGTTTACAAGTCGAGCCATAATGTATTTTGGGGTGTGACAGCTATTTGAGATATGTTCACGTGCCGTATCGCCCATTTCCGGTTCACGTACCGGCACTTGCTGCTTCTGGAACTCCACCCCCGCCGCCCAAGTCTCCGGAGTGCTTCCGACCGCGGTTCTGGGTGAGGTGAGCACGTCCCAGGCGGCCAAGCAAAGGAGGCTCGTGTCTGTCTAGTCTTCTTTCTGGGTCAGGGAGGCCCTGGAAGGACCTGGCTTAGGGTATGCGGTGGTGACCCTCGCTGTCCGGCTTGCCTCCCCAGAGCACCTGAAGGAACGCCTGGCCACCGAGCTGGCGGGGCTGCCCAAGGTGCGCCTGATCCGCGCCAACAAGAGGGAGGGCCTGGTGCGAGCCCGGTTGCTGGGCGCTTCCGCGGCGAAGGGCCAAGTGCTGACCTTCCTGGACTGCCACTGTGAGTGCCACGAGGGGTGGCTGGAGCCACTGCTGCACAGGTGCGTGCGCCGTCCACGTGGGGAGGGTCCCGAAACTCCTTAGAAGCAAAAACAGCCTGATCATCGCCCTGTGAGACGCCACGGGGCGCCTGGGTTCAGAGGCTCCTTGGGCAGGTCCTTTGTCACTGGGCGTGTTAACAGTCTCTACCTCGTCGGGCTTTGGAGACCGTTAATTGAGTTAATACATGGACAATTCTTAAAACATACCAGCATGTTGGAGGCCCGATGTCAGTGTGTGCTTTTATTACTACTTATTATGCACGTTTTTTTGTAAGAAGCTTAAGAATATAAAACGACATTTCTAGAGAATATACATTTTGGTGTATTTCCTTCAAGCAGGGCTAACTTATCTATTAACACCCAGTGCCTGCAATGCCTGGAGCCCATGAAACTTTAACAGACCTGCAAACATATTTTTATGTTAATTCCTTTTTAAAATCAGAAGGAAAAAATGAATATCATAATAATGACTGTAGGACAATGAATCTAGTCTAGATTATGTTTGTCTTTATACCAATATAGTTGTAATTTATAGTTTTTAGCATTTTTATTTTTTAATCGAGTCATACAAAGTTACAAAAACGGTCTCCAAGGCCAGTTTTCCTGCTATCTTGAAGCACCTCTTATGCTAATCCTCTCAACCTGCCCCTTCCCCAGAACCACCGTTACTGGGCCCTGACTCTTGTTCTCTTCCCTCTCTCCCCAGTCTCCTGATTCTGCATCATAGCAGTCAGGAGCTGGGCTGGCAAATCCAGGTTTGGGGGTGGTCTCTGTTTGGTCCCCTGTGTGGAGCAGTCACAGGCTGGAGGACCAAGTTCTCTGCAGTTGTCAAAATGCTTTCCTGCGCTCCAGCACTTTGGTTGCCAGGGTCTGTTTGGAAAAGCTGCGGCCCACTTGTTTCCCTTCCTGGGTAAGACCAAGCTGTCCCCTGCTCTGCTATTTTCTGATGTCCTAGGTTCTTGTCCCCTGTGGGTGCCATGCTGCCTCCTTCTCTTCCTCAGCTCTGATGAGCTCACCAGCAGCAGGGACCCAGGGTGGCTTAGGCCGTGATGGAGGCTGAGGTTATTTTGACAGCTGAGTGTCCCTCTGGCATCTGGGCCAGTGGGTTCACCCTTCACCCCTCCCCCACACTGAGCATTCAGGTGGCCACCTCTAGGCCTGTCTGAAGTCAGCTGATGTGCTAATGACACCTAAAATTTCACTCCAGCCCACCCTTTGGAGAGAGCGAGGCAACCTTCCCCATAAGTAAGTCCCTGCTCCATACCTATAGACGAAAGGATTCCCTACCCTGGTTGCCCATTAAAAATATGTGGGGAGCTTTTTCTTTTTTTACTTTTCTTTTTTTATTGATTTTAATTTATTGTGTTTATATAGATCCTAGTGTTGCCCTGAATGCATCCCCCCTCCCCTGTATTCCCCTCATCATCTCCCTTGCCCCCTTGTGGGGATCTTTTTGAACATACCAACCCCTGGGCCCATGGCAGACCATTGGGACATGAATCTCTGGTTGTGGTGCCCAGGCTTCTAGATGTCTCAAAAGCTCCGCATGGATTCAGGTCCGTGCCAGAGTTCAGACACTCTGGACTCCATTGCTCAGGTGGTCCCAACCAGGAACAGTGACCCCTTCCTTCCAGGGCCTTTTGGAAATACATGCTCTGGGTCATCATGTCAGCCGGGCAATGCTCCTGGCATTTTGTGAGCCAGGGACAAGGGATGCCAAACACCCTGCAGTCCGCATCCTGTACAGCAGAGAATGGGTCTGCCCCCCATGCCAGTCGCACCTCCAGGGGGCGCGCTGCACTCAGCCTGCGCCTTCTGTAACCGTAACCGTAACCGTAACCGTAACCGTGACTCAGAGTCCTGTCCTCCAGTGCCGGCTCCCCAGCTTCCCCTTTCCCGTAAAATGAGGCTGTCCCTGGTTCTCAGCAGCTTGGTTGCACGTCACAATTCTTGGGGTCTTTGCTAGGGGCCATGCAGCGTCTTTGAACCCCAGCAGGTCTGTCGTTTTCCCTCTCACTCCTAATAACACCTTCAGTTTATTTAAAGAATTGGGCACTGGCTGAGACTCCCTCTGCAACTTCCTGAATTCAGTGAACTCGCAGGTTTGATTCTCTGTCTCACAGAATCTACACTGAACAGTGCGGTTCCCCCTAAAATTATAATTCTTTCCTCGGTGTCAGATTCAGAATGCCCCCTCTAACTTCCTGGTGTTACTCTAAACATGCTTAGGGCTCAAGTTTGGCTGATCTCTGTTTCCTTACACCATCGTTTTGCGTGACTCTTAGGAGTTTTAGGTGCCAACTTCCAGATAAAAGCCCCAAAATGTAACCCAGGAAAATCTAGTGTTCACACGTAGTCCAGTCTCAGTTCATCTTCCCTGGTGTGCTGTCAAATGCAAAAACAAAACAAAAAGAAATCCCAGCCTGGAAGCCTGCCGAAGGCGGGCGGGCTGGTAATACAGATTGTGGACAGGCTAGCTATAAAGCCTGCAGCAGCAAGTCACAGCGTTTCCCACGAGGTGTAGTATTTCACAATAATAAAAACTAAAGGAAAAAAACAGCAACAGTTCCAGCTTCTCTGCCAGCCAGTCATTTTGCAGACGTTCCCAGGGAGCCCTCATGTTAACCCCGTGAGTATGTACAGGGCGGGGCAGAGGGAGGCTTACAGTTGTGGGCACATGGGACAGTTTATTCTTGTATTATTAATTAATTACTGTATTATTTGCCATATGAACAACTGTACACTTACTTTTGCCCCACCCTGTTCCAGTGTTACCCAGGAGGCAATAGGCCCTGAGAGGCTCAGTGACTCAGCTAATGTCACACAGGGAATAAGGGGGCGTGATTAGAATTTATAGTCTGACTCCAAAGCTGACCCTTTGGTCTGGGGGTATCTCTGCACAAGGAGATAAGTATCTATTTCTTGACTTCGTTTTTTCACTCTGTTTCAAAATTATTTTATTTCTTCATTGTGATTAAATTAAGGAACCTTTTGCAGTCTTGAGATACTAAAAATCTGCTTCTGTTTTAAAAGTTACCTTTGATTTTTAACATGTCTTATAGAATCAGAATATTAAAGCGTGGGACTTTTCATAGGAAGGTCAGAGTCCTTGCTTTCCTTCAAGAGTCCCCTAAGGTGGCCACCTGCCTGACATGGCCGAGGACAGCTGGTAAAAGCAAAGCAGGTCTTTCCCACACAGCTGTTCCTCCTTCCTAGCGAATGGTGGGGAGAGTTCATTCCCAAATTTTGTAATGGTCTTCCTGCACCCGTCCGCATGGAGTCGGGGCGTCTTGGGTGTTCGCAGGATCCACGAAGAGGAGTCGGCAGTGGTGTGCCCCGTGATTGATGTGATCGACTGGAACACCTTTGAGTACCTGGGGAACTCCGGGGAACCCCAGATCGGTGGATTCGACTGGAGGCTGGTGTTCACGTGGCACACGGTTCCCGAGAGGGAGAGGATGCGGATGCGGTCCCCCATCGATGTCATCAGGTCAGGGAGTCAACTTCTCTGAGCAGGCCTCATTGCATCTGGCTAACATGTCAGTGAAGGCCCTTGGGAGGGATAGGTAACTGTTGGGCCTCCCACCTTGCTTTAGAACATTTGTTTATTAAAAAATTTCAGCCCTGGCCAGTTGGATAGATCATTGGCTGGCATGCGGACATCCCAGGTTCGATCCCTGGTCAGGGCACACAGGAGAAGTGACCATCTGCATCTCTCCCTCTCCCTCTCCCTCTCCCACTCCCTCTCCCTCTCCCCTTTCTCTTTCTCTTCTCTTCCCTCAGCCAGTTACTCTATCGGTTCAAGCGTTGGCCCCAGGCACTGAGGATAGCTCCTTTGATTCGGTTGGCCTAGAGTTTAGTTTGGAAGGCAAGGATAGTCAATACTTTGTCAAGGCCCAGACGTGCTGCTGGAGGATCTAGAAAGTTTAAACTCGGGTTCGTGGTATTATCATATATATTTCCCCATTTCAGAATTTATTCTTTCCGTCTGCTTGTCTGTGGTGTATTGACCTTTCTGCTGTGGCAAGATGGAAGCCTCGGGCCATTTCTGAAGCCAGTGCTGGCTCCTGGGGGAACCTGTTAGGGAGAAAAAGGGCCAGCCAAGGAAGCAGGCCAGAGCTGGGGTCTGGATCCTGGAGGGGAGACCACTCAGGCTGGAGGGGAGCAGGCCCCCAGGGAGCTTTGAGATGCCCATTGCCTATTATGATCTACTCACCGGCCTCTTGAGGCCTCTGTGAGTGCCTGCACCATGACTGGGTGGGTGACCAAGGTGCCACAGCCTGGCACCTGCCTGCCATTCTCTGGGGGAACATGATCTTATCTCCTGGTCTCTCCTGGTGTTGTAAAGTAGCATTCTGCGGGTTCACATAGAGACACCAAGGCAGGATACAGAAGAATTTTTTTATTTTTTTTTATTTTTCTGAAGCTGGAAACGGGAGAGACAGTCAAACAGACTCCCGCATGCGCCCGACCGGGATCCACCTGGCACGCCCACCAGGGGCGACGCTCTGCCCACCAGGGGGCGATGCTCTTCCCCTCCGGGGCGTCGCTCTGCCGTGACCAGAGCCACTCTAGCGCCTGGGGCAGAGGCCAAGGAGCCATCCCCAGCGCCCGGGCCATCTTTGCTCCAATGGAGCCTTGGCTGCGGGAGGGGAAGAGAGAGACAGAGAGGAAGGGGGGAGTGGAGAAGCAAATGGGCGCTTCTCCTATGTGCCCTGGCCGGGAATCGAACCCGGGTCCCCCGCACGCCAGGCCGACGCTCTACCGCTGAGCCAACCGGCCAGGGCCCAGAAGAATTTTTAAGAGGAGATTTATTGATTAAACCGCTGCATATGACTAACACAGGGTATAACTAACCCAAATCGTGCAGTCTCGAATATAACTCTGAGGCTGGTTATATACCCTTGACCACATACAGGTTGGGGGAAAAGGAGGGGGAGCATGACACAATCATTAACAAGCTTATAACATTTGTCTAGAGCAGGGGTCCCCAAACTTTTTACACAAGGGGCCAGTTCACTGTCCCTCAGACCGTTGGAGGGCCGGACTATAAAAAAAACAACTATGAACAAATCCCTATGCACACTGCACATATCTTATTTTAAAGTAAAAAAACAAAACGGGAACAAATACAATATTTAAAATAAAGAACAAGTAAATTTAAATCAACCAACTGACCAGTATTTCAATGGGAACTATGCTCCTCTCACTGACCACCAATGAAAGAGGTGCCCCTTCCGGAAGTGTAGTGGGGGCCGGATAAATGGCCTCAGAGGGCCGCATGGGGACCCCTGGTCTAGAGGATCTATAAAAAACATTAAAACTTTCAAGATAACATGATAGTGATGTCACTCTACATATCAAAGACATTCACAAATCTTTTAGTGTCTATCTCCCCTCCCTTTGTCTAGAGGTATATGTTACTCTCAGGACTCCAGGAAGGGAGGAAGAGTTAAAATCAGTGTAGGGTGGTATATAAATATTGTCTCTTATTTGAAGGGAAAGGAAGTTCTTCAGATAACCTTTATTCTATAGTTAAACTAAATGACCCAGTTGTCCTTGCAAGCCAGAAAGCTTCTGCATTCTTCTCCCTCCATTCTCCAAAGAAGGGATGGGGCAAGAAGCCTGACTCTTCCTCCTAAAACATTAATTTTTGCAATTCGTTGGTACCTTACCACACTGGTTGTCTATGCTAACAGTGCAGGATTTCTTTCAACCTTAGGCCTTTGCTCCTGCTGGGTTCTTGGAGAACCATTATGTTTCTGTTCTTGGCTGACTTCTCTTTGTTCTACAGATCCTGTCTCTTCCAGGAAACAGAGCTCCCTGCCCCCGCATCGCCTTATGTCCTTTTTTGTGTTCACACAGGTTTGGGGTGACCTTAGGTAACACATTGACCATACACAGAGTTCTGTACTTGCCTGTAAAGATATCTGGGCCCCAGGGCAAGGGCTGTGGGGTACGCCTGTGTTCCTAGGCCTAGCTTAGTGCTGGGCAGAGCATGAGCTCAGGGTACTCTTTAGAGATGGATGATTGGATTAGAGGACTTGCCGTGGGAACAGAGTTCAGCTAACTGATGGTTTCCTGCTGCTTGCATGGCAATACTGATCTCCTGTACTCCTAGGTCTCCAACAATGGCTGGTGGGCTGTTTGCAGTGAGTAAGAAATATTTTGAATATCTGGGGTCTTATGATACAGGAATGGAAGTATGGGGCGGAGAAAACCTCGAATTCTCCTTTAGGGTAAGTATTCCAGTTTTCTCTTTGGACTCATTCTTAACCTGTTTTCTCCTTCTCTCTCTCTCTCTCTTTTGGAGTACTGGGATTTTTTATGAGAGCCTGGTAGACTTTTCCTCCATATTGGCAATTTATCTAGCAACCCTGAAAGTTGATAATGGCATGTGCATCCTATAAACATTTATCATACACAGAGTTTATCAAACACATATACTTGCCTTCTTGTCTGAACTTTGGAAAATATCTACTTTTAAAATAGATAGATCTGGGGCAGGAAAGGGCCTTGCGAGTTGCCTAGTTCTTTTCTCTCCCTGCCGCAGGGAGGGGCTGAGGCCCCGCGAGAAGGGACGTGCCGGAGGAGTGGCAGAGACTAGGCTAACACTCAGGTCCCTGCCTCCTGATCCCATCTTTTGGAGACTTGATTTCCTTAACTATTTATGAAATGGCCTCTTTAGTTAGCACCGTGACTTTCAAACTGTGACACATATAGAGTTGTTGGGGAAACCTGTTAAAAGGCAGGTTTACAGGCAGTCTCCAGAAAGTCAGAGTCGATGGATTTTCGGTAGGGAGCGGGCATCTGCCTTGTACACTAAGCCCACCAACCTATCCTGCTGAGCGTGACTCATGGATGGTCCCCCCGTGAGAAACCCCGAGCATTTCAGTGGGTTTCCCCGTTAACTGCACCTTGCATTTTAAATATCAAAAGCTTATATTCGTGTTCATGCTTTTCAATAGAAAACTAAAAATTTTTAATAATAGCTTATATGGTTTCTTGCTTTAAAAGAGTCATTTAATAAAGAAGAATTTGTCCCTCCACCAAAGAGTCACACCCCCACCCTAAGTGCCAGATGCTGTCCTTGACCATACCTCCTGCGGACAGTGGATGGAGTGTCCATGGCCACCCACCCCAGCATGAAATGGCCCGGATGACTTAGCCCGTTGAGTTTGAGAGTGTGCTTTTAACAATCTTTCTGCCTTTTCCTTAGGTGTCAGGCTGCTCTGCCTGCCTCTAGAAGCTCTTCCTTTCCCCTTCCCAACCTCTCCTCTTACTCGCTGCTTTCCTTTCTTCTGTGGCTAGGAGATCAGGTAATCAGCCTGGATTTTTCCTAATCAGTAGATGGGTTCCCAGCGAGGTCAGCTCTGAGTGCTGTCATGAGTCAAGTGCATGAGCTTTCGTGCATGGACTTGGGACTCGGTTCCAGGGCTCGTTTGTCGTTGGGGCTGCTTTCTTGCTCTGACTGCAGTCTGTGTTCTGAGTGTGCCGGGGAAGTGGCCTCCTGCCCTGTGGAGGGTGAGGGCTTGGCAGGCAGTGTTCGCCATGACGTTTATGCCCAGCCTCCTGGCTGCAGCACTGTCAGTCAGCACCTTGTTCCCTGCTCGCTTACCTGGCCCTCCTCTGCTCTGTGTGCAGATCTGGCAGTGCGGTGGGACCCTGGAGACCCACCCGTGTTCTCACGTCGGCCACGTCTTCCCCAAGCAAGCTCCTTACTCCCGCAAAAAGGCTCTGGCCAACAGCGTCCGTGCGGCTGAAGTGTGGATGGATGAGTTTAAGGAGCTCTACTACCATCGCAATCCCCATGCCCGCTTGGTGAGTTTCTGGCCCACCTGCACTCCGTCCGGCCTCGTCTGAGCACAAGCAGCTGGTTCTGGCCTCTGTGCCTTAGGAGACCTGGTTTCAGAAATAGAAGAATAAATTGGGTTCTTGTGATACGGTATGGGAAAATGGTATTCCTTCACTTATCATTTACAGTTGCCTCCCCTTATTTGCAGTAGTTACAGTCTGTGTCTAGTCACCGCAGACACTGAATTGGGGAATACCGAAGCATCGTCCTTAGGGGAAGCGCTGGTTAGGGCTCCTGCAGGGCTCTAGCGGGTTGACATTTTTGTGACCCAATGAACACATGACCTTGTTTTTTGTTTCTGTGACTTAATATATATTGTTGGTTCAGCACCTGGGACTCCCCGCCCACCGCACTGTCACTCATGCCTCAGAGAAGCTTATCGAACACACACAGTTTCTCTGCCAGGAGATGAACCCTAGAGGGCTCTTCACTATGCTTGGGGGCCCTTTCAAACAGTGACCTCCCCAACACAAAGCGCAGCAATCTGGAAAATGTGGCACTAGGCGGCCCACAGAGAGGACACTCGTTTGCTGGGTAAGAGCTGAAGCAGGACCTCGGCGGAGAAGGTGCACCTTGGGCGACTCAGACTTCTTGCCGCCCTGCTCTGTCCTCCAGTGATGGAACGTGTGAGAACGTCACAGATGTTGATTTTAGGGTTACAAACCAATTTTAACACGTAGGTCCACTGCCCGTGCACAGACCAGCTCTGCACACCCCCAGGACAGGGGCCCACTGACCCTGCATCCCCATAACTAAGAGCGCCGCTTGGAAGGACAAGGAGGTCTGTTCCAAGGCCTCTTTCCCGCCCTGGATGAAAATCTCTTCTGACCCCTTACTACAGCCCTCAGGCTAGCTCTGACATTTCCATCTTACAGGTGAGGAAACTGAGACTCAGAGAGGGGGTGAGTAAAGGGACTTGCCCAGGTCCCGTGGCTGACTCGGGCAGAGCTGTGCCTGGGCCATGTACACTGCAGGGGACCTCTCTGTGCTCTGCAGGGCCCCGTGGACCCTCCCCTTGACCTCCTTCTTGGCCTCTCTCAACCTCTGGGCTGCATTGCTTCCTCTGTCTCGCCCAGGACTGCAGGGCAGAAACATCTGCTCTCCCCTGTCACCCAGTCTGGGACCCCAGGTCCCGCTTCCTGGGAATTCCCAAGAGTAGTATGTTAGAGGGGCGCTGTGTCCACCTTCTGTCTGAATGGCCAGTGGCCTTGAAATGGGCATTTTGTTGAAGATGGGAGTACAGTGACTCTCATCAAGAAATGAACTTCCGGAAAATAGGCAGAAATCTCAAGTTCTGTTCAAATGTTTTTACTTATCATTACCATTTTGTTAAATATTTAACTTCTCAAATTTTAAGATTTTTTTTTTTTTTTTTTTTTTTACAGGGACAGAGAGAGAGAGTCAAAGAGAGGGAGAGCTAGGGACAGACAGACAGGAATGGAGAGAGATGAGAAGCATCAATCATCAGTTTTTCGTGGCGACACCTTAGTTGTTCATTGATTGCTTTCTCATATGTGCCTTGACCGTGGGCCTTCAGCAGACCGAGTAACCCCTTGCTCGAGCCAGCAACCTTGGGTCCAAGCTGCTGAGCTTTCTGCTTAAGCCAGATGAGCACGCGCTCAAGCTGGCGACATCAGGGTCTCGAACCTGGGTCCTTCCGCATCCCAGTCGGACGCTCTATCCACCTCGCCATGGCCTGATCAGGCAACTTCTCAAATTTTAATAGTTTAACATCACAGTGCAGGGACAGTGATATGTCTGCAATCAGCACTGCTTTTGTGGCTGCGCAGTGCATTGGTGACACTGCGTAGATGCCAGCTTTAATTATTGAAAGTTCTTAATCATTGGTTTCGTCCAGAACACAAAACTCCCACTAGTATTTATTATTGCAGCATTTTGCTCTTACCATCGTAAGTATATATCTAGACTCCAGGACACTGAGCATGTAATGTTTTCATTCACGATTATATCTAGAATACTTAGCTGTGTTTAAAAGGGAGTATCAGATAGCAGTAACAGATCAGAATGGCATTGTATATGCGTGCTGCTGGCAGTTTCCTGGTCTGTGATCACGTGTTATCTGTAATGTACGGGTCCAGGGATCCAGCGCAACCTCGGGTTTGGCTCCCTCATTCCATCAGCAGGTGCTTTGTGTCCTTCCCCGTAGCGAGAGCACCTGGGAGTGGGACTGTGTGGCAGTCTCTCCGGCTAGAGCGCTGCCGCTCTGTCTGAGGCTGTTTCTGTGCTCTGTGTCCTGCACAGGGCCCGGCACACATGAGGTGCTCAGTAAAAACTTACTGAACAAGTGAGCAACAGTGGAGAGAGGGGCTCTGGTATCAAGACCCCATTAGGGGGCTGATTGTTTTGTTGTTATCTCAGGAGCCCTTTGGGGATGTGACAGAGAGGAAGCAGCTCCGTGCCAAACTTCAATGTAAGGACTTCAAGTGGTTCTTGGAGAACGTGTATCCGGAAATGCACGTGCCTGAAGACAGGCCTGGCTTCTTTGGGATGGTGAGTGAGGCGGGCCTGTGGAGAGCAGGAGTTCCTGGCCCCCAGGTCTGATCAACGAACCCTGGGCAAGAAAGGCCCCTTTTGGGGGACCACAGGCCTCCTCGATTCCAAACTCCGCTCCCTTTTCTTTTCTTTTTTTTTGTTTTGTATTTTTCTGAAGTTGGAAATGGAGAGGCAGTCAGACAGACTCCCGCATGCGCCCGACCAGGATCCACCCGGCACGCCCACCAGCAGGCGATGCTCTGCCCATCTGGGGCGTCGCTCTGTTGCATCCAGAGCCATTTTAGCACCTGAGGCAGAGGCCACAGTGCCATCCTCAGTACCTGGGCAAACTTTGCTCCAATGGAGCCTTGGCTGCGGGAGGGGAAGAGAGAGACAGAGAGGAAGGAGAGGGGGAGGGGTAGAGAAGCAGATGGGCGCTTCTCCTGTGTGCCCTGGTCGGAAATCGAACCCAGGACTCCTGCACGCCAGGCCGACGCTCTACCACTGAGCAAACCGGCCAGGGCCTCCACTCCCTTTTCATCCATTGTTATTCCTTCTCCCTATGAGTGTCTGGGGCTCAGATCTAGATGTCAGCCCTGAGAGCCATCTCAAAATGGGCGAGTATAAACCACCCATTTTATAGATGAGGAAACTGAGGCTCACTCGGTGTTAGGATTCCTGTCTATGGTAGAGAATGGGAGAACACTTTTAGAACTAGAAATGTAAGGAGCTCTTACCAATGAGTCCAGTTCTTGAGACAGGCACTTCTCTCCCTCAGAGCCGTGGGTGGAATCTGTTGTGTAGTAAACTGGACCAATGCCACCTCTTATGTTTTGTTTAGCTCCAGAACAAAGGACTAAAAGGTTATTGCTTTGACTATAACCCTCCCAATGAACACGAGCTCACGGGACACCAGGTCCTGCTGTATGGCTGTCACGGGATGGGTCAGAACCAGGTACGTGCTCTTCTCTGTGGTTGACAGCCTCAGGCGGGGCGGGGCGGGGCGGATTGTGAGGCTCTATTTTCCCGGGGGGGTTATTGTTGTGGGCCTCCAAAGAGGCAAATGAGGCGAAATCTGTGTGTTTATTAAAAATTAAATGTTTGCTATCTTTTTCATTATAAAAGTAACATACTGTATGATCATTATGGAACATTTTGGAAATTTAAAAAGTAGAAGTGAATAGTGAATGACAGGACCCAGAGCAGCCACCACTGTAATTAAGACATTTATTTTTCATCTATTTTTTTTCATGTATGACCTTTGGATATATGTTTTAGTTTGTTTTCATATGTCTCTGTGTTTTCCATCCCATATTTCCATTTACTTCATCATACTTGTGTTATTAGACATCCTTGGAGAGTATCATTCCTAATGGCCTCTAGATATACCGTTGTGTGGGTATGTGACTGTTTAGTAACTGATTCCCTGCCTCCCTGTTTTTACGACTATAAATAACCCTGCCACTAACATCTTTGGTCAGGAAAAAAAAAAAAAAAGGAAGGAAAAAAACCCCAAACAGATCTGCATTTCAATGACTTTGTTAGAATGAGATCTTAAATGGAGTTACAGGTTTTGAGGCAGAGTGCCACACTACAGAGCAGTGTTTGGGGCAGTGACCGCAGCTGGAGGGAACTGCGTGGATCTGTCTGAGTGCTGTCCGTGGATCTGTCTGAGTGCTGTCCGTGGATCTGTCTGAGTGCTGTCCTTCAGGTTGGGCAGGGGAGCAAATCCCAGGGGGTCTGAGGACCAGAACAGGACCCCAGCCCAGGAAAGCAGACGGACCCACCACGGTGGGGCCAGTGGACGAGGCCAGAGAGGAGCGAAGCTGGTTCTGGACCTTCAAAGCCTCACTGGCCTCAGAGGTGTCAGACACTAGAGACGGAGGGATGGGGACTCAAGTTTTCTTCCAATCTGGAGTTCCTGCAGTTCCATTTGAATATTAAGCCCCCGTATGGTCAACAGTAGCCTTTCATAATTCAGACCCCTACAATCTGAAGTTGTTCAGGTTTTCCGACACTCTTTAGAACAGCGCTCCTCAAAGGTGGTTCCCGATGGGTACCAGCAGTGTCACCATCACCAGATACTAGGAATGCACATTCTCAGACCATGCTGTCCCTCTAGAGCCCCAGTCTCTTGTTTTAACCAGCTGTCTGGGAGCTTCCTTTGAGGGGCACTGCTGCACGTGCCGTAGGAGCAGCCACCTGTGCCAGAATCTCCTGGGAGGGAGGGTGTGGCTGTCTTGTTAGAAAATGTAAAAATGCAGATTCCTAGGCCCCGTCACAGACTGAAGGCATCCTCCCTCTGTCCCTGGGGTGGGGCCAGAGTCAGTATTTTTTGCAGGCCCATTAGAGGAGGAAAACCATTGCTCTGGAAGAACCCAGCCCTCCCATCAGTAGTCACGTTGTTGGCTTGTGCACAGACTTGACCGTTTCTGAGGCACGATTGCACTCATTGTATACCCGGGGGAGGACGGGAACGGGCTGCAGAAAAGGAGAAAAAAGAGCTGGTCAAGGCCGCAGAGCCCCCAAGAGCTGGCCCTGGGACTGGCCCATTTTCTTTCCTACTGTTTCGTGCCAGCACGGGGTGGAGTTAGGCACAGTGGTGTGAGGAGTCCAGGCACCAGCACAGCCCTTACTATCTCGCAAGCAAGGCAGATGTGAGAAAGGACCACTTCATTCACTCTTGCTAAGCACCACACCCAGGTGCTTAGAGTGCTGGTGGCGGGGGGGGGGGGGGGCACGCAGGAGGCTGACGCTTCAGACAGTCTAGTCAGGTGTCAGCGGGTGAGGGGGCAGAGGAGAGGGAGGGGCTCCTGGCTCCTACGCGCTCCTCACCCCCAGTTCTCATCCAGACCTCCTCCTCTTTCCACCGTGGAGGGTAACTGACGTCGGCTCCTCCGTTTTTAGTTTTTCGAGTACACGTCCCAGAATGAAATTCGCTATAACACCCACCAGCCAGAGGCCTGCGTAGCCGTGGAGGCAGGAACAGATATTCTCGTCATGCATCTCTGCGAGGAAAGGGCCCCGGAGAACCAGAAGTTCGTCCTGCAGGAGGTGAGCGCGCTGTCTCCTTGTTTCCTCGCTGCCGTCTGTCTGTCTGTCCATCTGTTCGTGGGCTGCAGAGGGGAGTGTGGAGGTCAAGTTTGCTCTCTGGCGAGTTTCAAGGATGCTGCCGTGTGTCGCAGGTGGGGGACGTCACAGTGACCCTGAGCCCATGGCCGCACTGTGGGAGCCCCAGTGTCCAGTGTCGGCCGTGCTGTCCTTCTCCTTTCACTCTTGGCTCCTCTCAGTCTCGCCATCCACCCTCCACCTTGCTCTGCGGTGAGCTGAAACGGGAAGAGGACCCGCCACAGACACAGGAGAAGGAGGTGGGGTTCAACCAAGTGGAACAAATCACTAAAAGGCGAGGACGGAGCGTTAGGTCCAGGTGTGAGTCACTCCCTTCGCTGAGCCTCTTTCCCTGCTCTAAAACGGGGGCAGTCACAGCAGCCGCGTCGTATCCCTCGTGAGGACCAGACGGATGGCCAGGAGTATTCTCGGGAAACTGGGAAGCTCTAGCGGGATCAGTTGATACTTGCAGGGCAATAGCCCGAAAAGATCTCTCTGAGGGAGCCGGCTCTCCGTCGAATAGTGGTTGGGTTGCAACCGGCTGTTATTTCAGGCACAGAGGGCACTGGCTCCACCATCTTTGCAGTAAGCTCATGATGTGACTCAGAAATAAGTCATATTTTTGGACTCACGAGAAAGCATGAGGGAATTAAACCAAAGGAAATAATTTAAAAGAAAAAATGAGTTCTCTTTTATCTCCCTGGGAAGCTGTCACTCCCAGCCTGGCCTCAGGGACGAAAAGATTTATCTAGACTGCTTATAAAATAGGTGAATTCCAAGTGTAATTAGAAGTTGGAGTACGTTTTTCTGTAGAGAATGTTATGATTAGCAATGTAATCTGCAGGCTCCTTGGAAAAACCAGGCACCATAGTGCTATCTATGTGATACAAAAAATGAGGAAAATTATTTCTGCGAACCCCAAAAGTCTGTGACCCTCTGAAATGCCCTCTACCTTCTCTTTCTTTCAACTGGGAGCCATTGTAAGTCCTTGAAGAGTAGCCTCCAGGTAAAGGCTATAAAAGTGGTTTGAAATGTCATTAGTATTTTATCTTAAATTTCAGTGACCCTTTAAGGAAAAGGAAGTGTCTTCAGAAAGGTGGGAGGAAGGATGCTTTATTTAATTACAGGCATTATCTCAGCAATATTACAGGTTCTGTTCCAGACCGCTGCCATAAAGCAAGTATTGCAATAAAGAGAGTCACATTAACATTTTGGTTTCCCAGTGCTTATGAAAGTTATGTTTACACTGTAAAGTATTAAGTGTGCAATAGCATTATGTCTAAAAAACAATGTACATACCGTAATTAAAAAACACTTCATTGCTAAAAGATGCTAACTATCATCAGAGTCTTCAGCGAGTCGTAACATTTCGGCTGGTGGGGAGGGTCTTACCTTTAACCCTTTGAGCAGTACGAACGTTCATGTACCTCCTCGTGCCTCCTGACCATCCAGAGTACGATCGTAACAAATATTTTTATATTTGATAAGGCAACATTAAAAAAAGGCAACTGTGTGTTCTTCTTGTTTCCATAAATTGGTTATCAAACAAACATGATTTTAAGTTAATAAAACTATAACTGAAACTAATTTCATTTTTTGAGAAAAAACTCACTACTCAAAGGGTTAATGTTGTGAACAAGGCGTCCTCTGCGAAGGGCAACAAGTGAAGCAGGGTAAAACGAGGCAGCCCGCGCTCGCTTTCCCATTGTGCAGTTTTTGAGCGCTTTTAAGGGTTTTCACGGTTCATATTTTTGAGATTCTTTTCCATCTAACTTTATTTCGGGAACAGGTATGTCACTGTTCTGTCCATCTGTCACTAGGCCATGATTAAGTTCCTTGGGGGCATATAGCTTACAACAGGGGCGGAGAAGGGGACCCGGGACTAGGGGAGAGGTTTGTTGAGTTCACTCAGCAACAGTTTGGAAAAAGAAGAGAAGGGGGAGGCATTAAAGAGGATCACTGTCTTTAGAAGTTTGGGAATTGGCACCGTCTATAGAACCCACTTCCTCTCTGGTGACTCCCCCCCCCCCCCCCCCAGGCTGGCCCGGAGCTGAGCTGGGACTAACGCCAGGTTTCCTGACTCTCCACTTAAATCCACAAGAGCGAGCTCTCCGGGGATGGAATTAGTTGACCTAAGTGGAAGAGATTCATAAAGAGTCTTTGGTCCTGATTTCCCTGAAGGAAAAGAAAAGCTGTAAGGATGAGACATAGGGCCTGATGGATCCCCAGAGCAGCCAGAAGGTGGCACCATTGGCCACCATTGGTCATGACAGTGAAATCCAGGACCCTGTGAACTGCGCCTGTGACAGGCTAGCGTGACACATGTCTTGTACCTGCCTGGCCCTCTCGATGCACAGACAGTCCTGCGTTGCCATTGCACATGACTCAATAAGTATATATACTTACTGATGACTCAATAAGTATATATTTCTGAAATGCTGAAGCACTAAAGAATACATTTTAAGGAAAAAGATACTTTCTGAGGAATTGCTTCTCGTTCTTTTGAACATCGAGTGTCTATTATCTTTTGTAGGATGGCTCTTTATTTCACATACAATCCAAGAAATGTGTTCAGGCTGAGAGGAAGGCGATCAGCAACGGTTTCAGCTTCCTCCCACTCCTGCGAGACTGCACCAGCTCGGAACGTCAGAAATGGTTCTTTAAAGAACGCATGTCATAACGTGTCACTGTGCCACGGAGACCAGCATAGGAGAGTGGGAGGACCTGGACTTAGCCCCACAGAGACTTAGCTAAGTACAGTGACAGACCCACTGAAAACTTGGCTGCTCTATTTTTATAAGGAAATCACTGTGCAATTTGGGAAAGCACGTGGTAAGAATGTGAATAAGCTTTGTACTGATTTTTAAAACTTTAAAATTGTTCCTAAATACCCTATTTTCAAAGGGTAATCATAAAATGTTAACTTTTGGTAGCCAGAGAATTAAAAACCTTTTAAATATTTTTCTATCAAAATGTGTGTTTTACTGTTGTGCCTTTTTATTTCCCCTAGCAGAAAAGTTAATGTTTTATTTTTGGATTTGTAAGGATTTCCAGGTATGAAGATGTTTGCACATGTTGACATTAGACTCATGTACTGTACTTTGAATAAACTGATAATACTTCAAATGTTGGTTTAGATTTTTCTCACTGTGGACAGATGGACAGTGGGAACATTTGTATTGATTCCTTCATGTCACTGAGATAACCTAGATTTATTTAATAAAGAATGCTATTTGATTACGTGTTGCTGCCATAGTCAAACCTCTAGTTAAGATTTATGTTAGCCAAAGAAGACTAACCAAAGGTGGAATTTCAAAAGAACAACTTGATATCCTGGGCTAATATAAACTATAAACTTGCCCGACACAGGGTAGTCTTCCACAGTGCCTAGCTGTTGGGTGGCTGGCTACTTTTAGTAATTACTAGTGGGACTTTAAAACATTTTTATATCATTTAATGTTTTTATCACACATTAGTGTTTGGGAGAAATTTAATGTTCTATATGAAATCAGCTTTCAAGTTGGTTCATTAATAATATTTGGTCACTTAAATCATTTTGTGCTGCAGCAGTCGCTGTGAACGTTTCTCAGTCATTCTGCTCTGTGGAAGACCCCAGGCCCCCTTCTGGGGCCTGGTCAATGTGATGAAGTCAGTGTGAATGGCTTTGAAAAAAATGGACGAGAGCATTGCAGATCTTTATTTTTACAACCAATCAGATGTGAGAGATGAAGAAAGTTTCACCTTGTGTCTTAGGCTCACGGGCTCTGTTTTATATGCATCTCCCTCTCTGAGGATTCCAGTCTCACGGGTACCCAGAAACAACTTTAGTTGACCTGGTTTGGGTCAATCTGATGTATTTTAAGCACTTTGAACTTGAGTTTCTTATCTGTAAAGTGGCAGTAATGAAACCAAGCTCATCGGGTAGGTGTTAGGATTAAATCACATAGAGCAGGTGATAGCTTAGCTTAGTCCCTGGCATACAGTAGGGGTTCATTCATTTCTGTTTTCATAAATGCACTTAATAAAATACAAAACAGATTTCAAAACTAAATACTAAATAACTTAGTTATTTTGTCTTTACAGGATTAACTAGCTTCTGAGAAGGCAGGGACACGGTATGAGCCCCTTCCAGCACAGCTCAGGTCCCTGGCAGACCTGCTGTGGGGCCGCAGCTTCCCCTTCCCGTCGTGGTAACCTGTACAGCAGGTGAGCTGCCCCCTCAGCCTGTGACGGAGCTGAGAGAGCTGCCTGCCTCCTCCCGCCCTTCTGCTGTCAGTCTGAGCGCCCAGTAGGGGTGTGAGCCCCTGGAGGGCGTGGGAAGACAGTGCAGGCAGACGGAAGATCAGTGCTGACCAACTCCATGGAGTGCAGGGAAGCCGCAGGTGCTCCTCTGTGGGCGTTCACTGGGCACCGCAGCAAGTGACCTTTGCGTGGGAAGTCATCATTCTCACTCCTGCCACCAGCATATTCGCAGTAAATTTTAGGGTGGAAAAAAACAATAAAAATAAATATTTGGGGGGGTATCAAGGGAAATGTTTTCAAAGACTGGGAGGCAATTTACAATACTTAGAGGAGACTTTCCCTTCACTGGTGGGGGAGGAGTCTGAGCCTGGCAGGTCCCCACCTGCCCCGCTGGACGGTATGAATTGTCCTCCAGTTCCAGTCATCAGTGTGACTGTTACCATAATAACAATGTAGACAACGCAGGCACATTTGAAACTCGGGTTCAGGATGCCCATCCCTGTCATCAGATGCCTACTGACCATGTGAGAAGCTTCCTTTATGAAAACTTGTGTAAAGCTCCTTACATGTCAGTGGGAAGAATTTGCTTTATTAATACGGCTCAATTTTGGATTTCTTTATGGGTTGAGTATGTGTTAAAATTTAAATTTCCTGCATTCACCTGTTCACCTGCATTCAAGCTTCCTTTTCCCCCCTGTTAAAACAGTGCTCTCCACAGTTTAATGTGTCTGGAATCACCTGGCATCTTGTTAAAAGGCAGATTCAGGTCCAGTAGGTCTGGGGTGGAGCCTGAGATTCTGCATTGCTCACAAGCTCCAGGAGGATACCATTGCTGCTGGTCTGTGGACCATATTTTGAGTAGCAAGATATTTGAGGGAGAGAAGAAAGCTCCTGGCTGGCTATTGGCTGTGTCTTACTCTCACACACACACCAGATGGTGTCGTCCCCTCAGGAAACATGACAATGCTATCCTTGAGGCCAAGTCTTATTATTGGTCTAAAGATTCTCTAAATCTTAGGTCCACAGGATGTGGACCTGGAAGTCCCCCAGAAATCATCCTGTGCCCAGGGTAGCTGATGGGGTCACTGAGGCCAGCGAAGGAGGGGGTTTTACCAGAAACCCCAAAGCAAATTAGGTGTATATTCTTTGACAATACCTATCATTCCACTTAGGGAATCAGTGGTCTGAATTTGGCCTGAGTATATTTTTTTTCTTGAAAATGTTAAAATTGGTACTCATTAAAAACTGTATCTTCAAAAATGGACTTGTTAACATGAAATTATAAAATACAATTAGCTACCATCTGAATAAAAAGATCTAAAGACTGAGTATGTCACATGGCTTGTTGTATCCTAGCCACAATGTTTACTCAACAAGTAGGGTTAGAAACACCGGCCTCTTATGGTCTCCTAATGTTTGTGAAACTTAATGCACTCCACACCAAACTTCTCACACTTACAGCTCGAGAGCTTTGTTTTCAAGGGTGTCGCTCGATCCTGTCAGGACAACTGGGTGAGGATGGCTGGGGCTTGTTTCAGCTGCTGATAATCATTATCCTGCTCGTTCCATGAGTTGGCACTGCTCTAAGCACTTTGTATAAATCAGCTAATTTAGTTCTCAGAACCAGTAATTTAATTCTCCAAGGTGCAGACACAAGCCCAGAGAGGGTCGGGACACAGGGCTCATCAGTGACAGTGCTGGGGTTTGCATCCAGGTAGTCCTACTCCAGAGCTCACTGGTGAACGGCCCTGTCCTCAAGCCTCCCGGAAGGGAGGGGAGGAGACGGCCCAAGTCACACAACTCATACAGCCTGGCGCCGGCCCCTTCCCTCACTCTCAGTCCAGTTACACCACGCTGCCAGCTACGGCATGGGAACTGAGTCTGTCCCTTTTGGAATTCACAGGAGGTCCCAGCCAATTCACATCTCTGGGCGAGCACATTTCTTTCAAAAGTGTCAAGTTCAGGAGCAATACAGGGACCCCCCCCCCCGGGGGGGGGAGTTACCACCTGCTCCTTTTTTTTTTTTTTTTTTTTGTATTTTTCCGAAGCTGTAAACGGGGAGAGACAGTCAGACAGACTCCCGCATGCGCCCGACCGGGATCCACCCGGCACGCCCACCAGGGGGCGACGCTCTGCCCACCAGGGGGCGATGCTCTGCCCCTCCGGGGCATCGCTCCCTCGCGACCAGAGCCACTCTAGCGCCTGGGGCAGAGGCCAAGGAGCCATCCCCAGCGCCCAGACCATCTTTGCTCCAATGGAGCCTCTCTGCGGGAGGGGAAGAGAGAGACAGAGAGGAAGGAGAGGGGGAGGGGTGGAGAAGCAGATGGGTGCCTCTCCTGTGTGCCCTGGCCGGAAATCGAACCCGGGACTTCCACACGCCAGACCGACGCTCTACCACTGAGCCAACCGACCAGGGCCCCCACCTGCTCCTTTAGGTGTTGTCCAGGTACAATTCCATGTTGCCCATGCCCGCACTCTGCCCTTTTTCTCTTTCCAGTGGGGAAGGAGGGCAAAGGCAAGATTTGGAGGGTGTTTCTTCAGTTTCCCTTTCGAGATTCTTGCTGCAAAGCCAGGAGGCTTCCTCACCGTGGCCAGATGACCGCAGTTGCTCCCTCCAGCACTCACCCATCTTCGGGGTGCTTCAACTCCTTGGGGCTGAGTGCTGTCCCATCTGCCGTGTCATGATTCCTCTGTAAATCATCTCGAACCTTCTTTACAAGGCAAGGGTCAGTGGAACTGACTGCTCATCAGAATGTTAGTTATTACTAGTTATTTCAGCATCCTAAAAAGAAATTGCCAGACGGGTGTGTCTATGGGGCAGCTCCAGTTATTAACTCAAGAGTGATTGCAAAGCACCACTGGATTCTAATTGCCAACTGTTATAAAGGGAAGCAAATTACTGGGTTATAGAATGTTAAGGGACTTTAGAAGTCATGTATTCAACTCCTTCCTCATGCAGGAGTTCCTCCTCGTCCCCAACACGTGGTCAGCTGCCTCTGGCTTGTCCACTCACTGCCGGTGGGGGCTGCTCCTCCCTTTCCAGGCCACCCGGTCCTGTCCTGCTCTTGGATGGCTTTGTGCGAAGCCCAACTCTGTCTACCTGGAGCTGCCCTCATTGCTCTGGAGCCCCCGCGGAGGCCACCCAGCACGTTTGTTCCCTCTGCCCCTTAGAGTCATCAAGGGAGGTTCAGCATGAGTCCTCTCTGCTCCAGGCTAGCTAGCCTGGGTTCTTCAAACCAGCCTTCTGGGATGTGGCTTTCACTGGAGTTCTGGGAAGAAGTGTGAGATAGATGTTTGCGTTAAATCTGTTGTATTTAAACCAAAGGTGGAGACTCTATTCTCCATCCCTACGGAGAGTCTAGGCTAGCTCAGGTTACCCCAGATGCTCTGAGAACAAGCAGTAAAATGACAGTAGGCTGTGGAGTGGGGACAGACTGTGCGTGTGTGTGTGTGTGCGTGCGTGTGCGTGCATGTGTGTGTGTGTGTGTGTGAGAGAGAGAGAGTGACAGCAAGGGGGTGTAAGAGAACCTTCATTTTCCGTAATGGGAAGTCAATAATGGTCTAAAACTGGAAAATCATGAGGAAGCAAGGCTAATGTTAGAAATACAGAGGCAAGTATTGGAAGAACTATCTGGAAATGTTGAGAGTCGAAGCCTCGTGGGAGCCAGATCTGAGTGAGGGTGGGGAGGGGTGGGGAGGATTGGTCAGGGAACTATTAGTTTTATTATAAACCTTGAGTATTATTAGACTTTTTGAGCTAAGTTCATGTAGTTAAGCTAAGTACATTTGGTAAAAATTATTTTTGAAAGTTCTCCTAAATGGAGTCTGAGTCCAAACTTTTGTTAGTAGGGAAATAATTAGAGACCTAGGTTTGGCTTTATTTGTCAGGATAGATTTAAAAGAGGTTGGGATGTGTTGAAAGGAAGCCCTAGATATAAATTCCCTTTGTTCACTTGCTGGCTGTGTGACTTTGGACAAGTTACTTAAACCCTCGGGGCCACAGTTCCTTTTCTGTAAAGTAAAGGTCATGCTAGTACCTAACTCTAAGGGAGTGGTGGGGATTTAATGAGATGAGGTGGGCAAAGCTGGGAACAGAGCACTCAGCCAGAATCGGTACTCAGGGACCGTTTACTGACCGAAGAGTCTGGGCTGCTCCATCCCAGAGATATCCTGGGGACCAGAAGAGCTGTCAGAAGCAACAGGGTTATGTCTTGGATTCTGTGCTGTTCGCTGCCTGGGGCAGAACAAGAGAACAAAGGAAGTTCTGGAAGGTTCCCCAGTTCTTCTCCCTCTGCAGGAAAGTTAACTTGTCAACTGTTTTCTCAGAATTAATTCATCCCTGGGAAAACTTTGAACCCAAGAGCTGCAAGTAGTTTTGAGGGTCATTTCAGTCCAGTCTTTTCTCGGTAGACTGGGGGGAAGGGGGCCCCCAGGCCCGTTCGTCCTCTGTGCCCACAGGTAGGTTACATGCGTGTGAGCCTCGGCCAGCCTGCGGAACCCTGGCGGCCACAGGATCCGAGGCCTCGGGGAGTTTGTCCTGAGGTGGACTGGGCTCGGCTCACTTCTTTTGGAACCAGACGCTGAAGGGAAATAAAACTGCCTTTTCTCTGTAAGATTCTGGACAATTCTGGGAACTTGTCTGCAGAACAAATTGATTTATGGGGACCCAGCTGTGTGAAACAGGGATTAGAGAAGATACACTCCAGATGTGGCTTCATTTAAAGGCAGGGGTAGAACAATGGGGTTGAAAGGCTTCTGAGGTTCATTGGACCATGGAGACTTTGAGAAAGTATGGCCAGGGGCCGGTGGCTTCCAGCTGCTGATTCTGAACTGGACGACAGCTGAGCACTAACTCATTCTGCCCAACCTCTTGAAACTACAGAAGGTGATCCTGAGGCTCAGAGAGGGAAGGGGCCCAGCCAGCATCACACAGCAAAGGGAGAAAAGGCTGGGACCAGAACCCATAACTGCTGCTGCCAGTTCCAGTGGCTGACCCATCACCCGGCTTGGCCACTCCCCCTGCCTTTTAGAATCCAACTCAAGGCTGTTTTCTTAATTAAAGTTGAGGGAAGGCCTAACTGATGGTGAGTTGCCCAGAGCGGGAGACCTAATGCTAGGCTGAGAAACTCCCTCCCCATCTCACGTGCTGGTGAGACCCTTGGCAACATATTTACCGGAGCAGTTGGTCCATGCACTGTCAGAACCAGACTTGGGGTGCTTGGTCAGGTGCTTTCTCTGTCCTCTGAGGGTGAGGGCAGGGCTGGCCCAGGAGAGAGTAGGGGTCGCTCCTTAGCTGCGTCACCTTGTTGGGGATGGATTCTAGCTTGTAGAGTTTGAAAACAAGATTCATATTTGGTAGGTCTCCCATTCCTCCTACAGCTGGCCTGACACACCTTTTTGTTCTCTTTAACACTTTATTTTCCAGGTTGTTCAAACTAGATGCTTACCTGAAATTTTTAGAAATTATACAAGAATATAAAGAAATCGCTTACGTTCTCATTACCCAAAGATAGCAACATCTGGACCTTTGAACAACCTGGGTTTGAACTCAGCAAGTCCACTTTTAGTGTGGATTTCCTTTTTTTTTTTTTCCCAGTAAATACATGTATTTTTTTTCTTCCTTATGATTTTTTAAAAGATTTTGGTTATTGATTTGACAAGGGTAGGAGGAGAGTGAGAAGTATCAACTCATAGTTGATTCTCTTTAGTTGTTTATTGTTTGCTTGTTGCATGTGCCTTGACTGGGCAAGCCCAGGGTTTTGAACCGGCGACCTCAGCATTCCAGGTCGACGCTCTATCCACTGTGCCACTACAGGCCAGGCTGATTTTCTTAATAACATTTTTTTTCCCTCTAGCTTATTTTATTGTAAGAATACAGTATATAACACATAACATGCAAAATATGTGTCAATGGACTGTTACTGGTAAGGCTTCTGGTCGACAGTAGGCTATTGGTAGGGAAGTTTGGAGAGTCAAAAGATAAACACAGATTTTGAACTATGCGGCATTGGGGGTGGCACCTCTAACCCAGTGGATTTTTCAAGGGTCAATTGTATATCTGTCTAATTTTTTTAATCCTTTTATTTGGCTGGAATTGGCTCAATATTGGGAACATGTTTCTGTCCTTTGCCCGTAGCAGTGTTCAAATGCATGAAGACAAGAGGCATTCCAGATTTTTCCAATTCTGGGAGGACACCTCAACCCCATTCTAAGTGCCAGGGTTTAAACAACAATTATGATCATTGTCGTTTAATAAGAGTGCACCACTAATATGGCACTGAACCAACAGGTTTTCATACATTACCTTGTTTCATCTTCATGAGAACATTATGAAAGAGGTATTTTCTAGCTCTAGGGGAAGAAACTGAGGCTCAGTGAAAATGGGTCCCATTTGAGCTCATGGGAACCGAGTTCAATGAGATTATCACCTTTAATCTGGCCTCTATATCTTTATTAATGCAGCCAAAGGGCAAAGAAGCTTTCCTGACTGGCTCACTAGCACTGCCTCTTGAATGCCATACCTGTAAAGCATGACTACATTGTGTTAAACAACCCCTCTCCTTCACTCTGGCCCCAAAGGTCTTTCCCCCTTATGTCAATCTCTCTGAGGTAAGATGACTCATGTAGAATTCCTAGCAACAGTATACCAAAAACCCTTCCTAGCACAGCTCCTGGCACATAGTAGTCAGTCCCCGGTTGCTATTATTATATAAAGTGGGTGACACTGTTTGTTTGGTTCCCTGGGTTTCCCTCTCTTCCTCACAGAACACAGCCAGACAATGTGCTAAAAGTAGCATGGTGCTAAGGAGGGGCCCATCCATTGTGGTTGCTCTCTGAGGTGGCTTCCAGAAACATCTTTCCTCCCCAGAAAACAAGAAACCAAGAAGATGCTACCTTGAATTTGGGTTCCTCTGTCCCATGCCTGGCCCTGCCCTTCCCTGGGTTCTCATCACCCACCCCCCCACCCTTTGCTAGTGTGGCAGGTCTGTCTGTGTTTGGTGAGAAGACCACTCCTCACACCGCCCCCCCCACCACCCTCCCAAACCGTGACATCACAGCTGGCCTTCTTGCTGCCTCGGCTGCTGGTCCCTCCACCACGATGCTCAGAAGAGACACTCCTTAAAGCGGGTGGAGCTGTCAAAATGGATTTTAAAATATGGGTTGTATTTTATTTTAATTTTTGGTTGTTTTCTAAATTTGGTCACAATTGCGTCTTCTTGTTCTAAAACGAGAGAAAGGAAGCAGCTGCCCTCCGGGAGGGTCCAGAGAGAAGGGACGGGAGCCCTCGGCTTCTCTGCCGATTGTTCTGCTTCCTTCCTGAGGGCTGGGCAGCAGCCCGGCGGGCGTGGAAGGGGACAGGCACGGACCTGGAGGAGCCCGTGAGACCTCCCTGACCTGGGAGCTTCGGGAAGGGCCTACTGTCACCATGTCACCAGCCCATCACAATTCACCGAGGCTACCATTCCCCTACATGTGCCAGAAACACAGGCACTCCCCACCCCAGCGAGTGGAAACTGTTTACACCCCGACAATGGTGACCCAAGGTGGGCACAGGGAGGGGGAGGAGCCTGGAGAAGAGGCTGCTCTCGTTTTCATCATAGAGAAGGGACATTGGCGCCATCTGGTAAGGCCGAGCAGGCCGTGGCTAGGTAGGAGGAAGGCGGTGCAAGGGGAGGGCAGCGTGGCCAGGGATGGTGGCAGTGGTGTTATTCAAGTGTGGGAAGGGAGACTGGGCAGGGGAGGCCAGGTCCTCGCTGGGTCCACGTCCTGGGGAGGCTGGGTGTCATGCTGAGGAGCTCCGACTTCAACCCAGAGGCGAGGCGGAGAGATGGTCTCTGCGGAGAGATGGTCTCTGCGGAGAGATGGTCTCTGCGGTCAGGACAGGACTGCCGCTGGCCCAGGAGTGGTTTAGCTATGTGAACCATTGCAGCATCCTTCCTCGAGCGTCCCTCCCCTGCGAGAGAGCTGCAGAGGCCTGGGATTCTATCACACTGTGTGGCTTGGCTTCTGTCCCTAATCCTGCCAGGGTCAAGGACCTCTTGTTCGCAAAATCCCTTGAAAAGTTTTCTTCCTCATGTTTCTGTAGCGCACCACTGCCTTTGGCCTCGTCTACCCTGTCTCCTGTTGGCACTCTCTCCTCTGTGGCTTCAGTCACCACATTTCTTCGTTCCCCATTCACCCCAGACTCTTCTCAGCCATTTCTGTGGGTTTCCTCTCCCACATTCTTGAGCCACATTCCCTGAGATCATGTGGGGTCCTCTTGTGGCCTCTCACGTTCTCCCTAGCGATCTCAAACACAGGCGTGGCTTCGATGCCAGTGGTTATCTGTGTCTATCAGTGATGAACCGTATTCAGTTTACAAGCGTCAGAAACCTGAAAAGCAGTGGCTTAATGAACTTCGAGGCTTTATTTTTCTGGCATAACGAGACATCTAGGGTAAGGCATTTCAGGGCTGATGTAGTGGCTTCACAGTGCTATTAGGGATGGAGGCTCATTCTGTCTTTTCATCCAGCCATACTTAGCAGGTTCCTGTCACTCTGTTTGATCAGATAGATGGCTGCACCGGCTCCAAGCACTGAGTCTGTCTCATTTAAGGAGGACAAGGAAGAGGGTAAAGGGCAAAGACCTTTCCCGTCTCTGCATCAGTCAGTTATTGCCACAGTAATCCTCAGTAACGATCACCCCAAAACTCAGCATAACCAGCCAGTTCGGACCAGGCTCAGCTGGGAAGCACTCCAGGCCTGGATCAGCTGTCTTGGCTCTAGGTCAGCTCCAAGCGTACCAGTTCTGGGACAAGGCTGAGCAAGCAACCAGGGTGGGCTTTCTAACAGCAAGTCGTCAGGGCAAGAAGCAAGCCAAACCACAAGCAAATTTAAGATCTCTGCTTTTTCCTTTCATTACCTCTGCGTGTAAGTCACATAGCTAAGCCCATCAGTGGGTAAGTACTCACACTGTAGGAGAAGAGGAGAATGCATACTCATTGTGTAATAATCCACATAAAATAATCTCTCTGTCCAGTCCTGTGTTAGGTCATCCTTTAGCTGAGAAGGTGGCTAAGAAGTGAGCCCCGTCGGGTAGCTCAGTTGGTTAGAATGTCACCTGGATATGTCACATATTATAGTCAACCAGGGAATGCATAGATAGGTGGGACAACAAATCGATGTTTCTCTTATCTCCCTTCCTCTCTCTCTCTCTCAAATCAATAAACTATTTTATTTTTTTTAAAAAAAGGAGGCTGAGAAGTGTATTTTTTCTAGTTGGAATATTGCCATCCTAGACAGACTCAGGTTTTTATTTTTTTTATTTATTTTTTATTTTTTATTTTTCTGAAGTTGGAAATGGGGAGGCAGTCAGACAGACTCCCGCATGTGCCCCACCGGGATCCACCCGGCACGCCCACCAGGGGGCGATGCTCTGCCCATCTGAGGTATCACTCTGTTGCAACCAGAGCCATTCTAGTGCCTGAGGCGGAGGCCATGGAGCCATCCTCAGCGCCTGGGCCAACTTTGCTCCAATGGAGCCTCGGCTGCGGGAGGGGAAGAGAGAGACAGAGAGGAAGGAGAGGGGGAGGGGTGGAGAAGCAGATGGGTGCCTCTCCTGTGTGCCCTGGCCGGGAATCGAACCTGGGACTCCTGCACGCCAGGCTGACGCTCTACCACTGAGCAAACCAGCCAGGGCCTCAGGTTTTGATAGTAAGAAAGGAGAGGAGAATCAAGGAGGCACACTCTGGCAGGGCTTTTTCCAACAGTCATGACCCAGGAGCCACCAGGTAATAAACAGTGAAGTTAGAGACCACGCTGGTTTGCAGGGACACCAAAGACATTATCTTTGTGAAGCCACCAGGACAGAGACAGGCTATGCCAGAAGATTCGGTGACCACCTAATCCCTTCTCCCACTGAAGTGTTTCAGAACTTTCCTCCTAGTGCTGTCATTGGTTTCACTACGTGATGGTACAGAGAGAACATTACCAGAAGGGTTGGGAGGACTCACTGATATTGTCCCCACTTGCTGTTGCTTGTCCTTTATCTCCTAGTGAGACATTGGCTTGTATGATTCCCAGCACATGCCTGTCAGCCCTGCAGGGCCTGGTTCAGCATGTGGCCTGGCACCAAGGCCTGGCAAGGATCTATCTAGCTCCTTTGATAGTGACTCAGATCACTATCAAATATATTCAGGTCCCACTATCAACTAATGAAGAGGAAGGTGCAAAATAATCTAAGACAAGCAGTGAGAGAGAGAGAGGTAAGGTGGAGGGAGGCTGAGGCAGCTCGCTGCCTAATCCTGAAGAGCACAGGCAGGACGAGGCTTTCACCAGACCAGACTCGCTGTTCCTGAAGAGAGTCTGCAATGGCTCCCAGAGCCCATGGAATTCTTAGGCCTCGCTCTCCTTTCCTACCCATTGGCAGCTCGCTGATCTCTCTACAGCGTGGGGCTTTTCCTAGCCTGCAGCCTGCTGAACAACTCCCTCTGGATGTCCCACTGGCCCTGCAAACAACACATTCTAATTGGGACTGTAAACGCTGAGGACTAAGAAGGGTTCCTGGTGGTTAACTGAGCTAAAAAAAAAAAAAAAAAAAAAAAAAAAAAAAAGGCAGGGCCTAGCATCCATTTCTGTACATGGGTCTCTCACACAAGTTGTACTTCATAGAGAAACCTTTATGCTAATCTGCCTGCCTGCACTGTGTTTTGCCTTCTGAGCCAGGCCTTGTAACAGAGTTCTTGGAATCCTATTTCAATCAATAATATTGAGGCTTTCCCCATCCAGTTGGATCTCTGCAGCTTTAACCAACCAGAGCAGATCTATTCTGACCAATCAGAAACCAGGGGTGGGGTCTTCTGTCTATATAAGCCAGCTCCCCTCTGACTCAGGTAGTGTACTTTCCACCAAAGACTGAGGATCGCGTTTCCCCTGTGCTGACTCTGGTCTTGACACATCTTTCCACAAGATGACTGCCAGCATCATGGCCACAAGATGGCTGCCAGTACCCTCTGAGCTACATCCTTCTAGATTTAAATTCAATAGAAACAAACAAGAGCTTGTGTCCTAGCATTTCCCATAGGAGTTCTGAGATTCTAATTGTACCAGCCTAGGTACATGCTCACCCATGAACCAATCACTACAGTCGTGCTAACTGACCCATGAACTTTGGTGGAGCTGTGTAAACGAACCACCGAGACTGGAGCTGAAGCACTAGTGTTTTCACAGGTATGCCCTATTATGGTGAAGCTGTTGGCACTAAATAAAGTTTCCTTCTTCACTGCACCCAAAATTGGGGGTTCCAGTTGGTGTTGAATTGGCAACAATGACTATCAGTTGACAGGGCTCATTGTCATTTTTCCCCCTTAACCTGCCGTTCTTCTTCCCATACTGTCCACAAAGGTGGAAAGATGTGGTTTGTCTCCCTGGTTTCTATTTCCCTTTACTCTGCCAAGAGCCCCAGCGTTTCTTCAGGAACCACCCCCTTTCCTTTTTAGTCTCTGTGGTTCGTTTACACAGCTCCACCAAAGTTCATGGGTCAGTTAGCACGACTGTAGTGATTGGTTCATGGGTGAGCATGTACCTAGGCTGGTACAATTAGAATCTCAGAACTCCTATGGAAATGCTAGGACACAAGCTCTTGTTTGTTTCTATTGAATTTAAATCTGGAAGGATGTAGCTCAGAGGGTACTGGCAGCCATCTTGTGGAAAGATGTGTCAAGACCAGAGTCAGCACAGAGTACCTGAGCCAAGAGATGGAGAGAAAATATACTAATGATGTGGTTTGAACCTCTGGATCCATGTGTGCCTGAAGTGGGTGCGATTTACCTTCGTCTTGTTCAGTCAGATGAACTAGTATGCTTCTCTTTTTCTTTTTTTTTTATTTTTTAATTTTTTAATTTTTTTAAATTTTTTTATTTTTTGCATTTTTCTGAAGCTGGAAACAGGGAGAGACAGTCAGACAGACTCCCGCATGCGCCCGACTGGGATCCACCCGGCACGCCCACCATGGGGCGACGCTCTGCCCACCAGGGGGCGATGCTCTGCCCATCCTGGGCGTCGCCATGTTGCGACCAGAGCCACTCTAGTGCCTGAGGCAGAGGCCACAGAGCCATCCCCAGCGCCCGGGCCATCTTTTGCTCCAATGGAGCCTTGGCTGCGGGAGGGGAAGAGAGAGACAGAGAGGAAAGCGAGGCGGAGGGGTGGAGAAGCAAATGGGCGCTTCTCCTGTGTGCCCTGGCCGGGAATCGAACCCGGGTCCTCCGCACGCTAGGCCAACGCTCTACCGCTGAACCACCCAGCCAGGGCTTCTTTTTCTTTTTTTTAAGAGGTTAGTCTGACTAGGTTTTCAGCCAGTTGTGACCAGGTGTTCTGCTACACATAGCCCACTGAATGGCTGCACTATTTATTCAGCCAATAAAGCCAGAAACATGGAGCTTGCCTGTAGATCCCCACATCCAAGGAGTATTGAGAAGCTCTCAATCCTGGCCCGCCTCTTTAGCCAGTTCCCTCCCTGCCGTCCCCATTGCTGTTGCCTCAGTCCCAGCCCATGTCCTCTCTTTCCTGAGCTGTGGAATAACCGATGAAGTGGCCTCCAGTTCAGACTTACTGTCTCGATTTCTCCTTCTCCCGACTTGGCAGTGTGGTCTCTGTACAAGTGGATCTGACCAGGGCACAGTGTTCTTGCTCTGCAAGCTCTGTTGGTTCATGTAAAGAATAACCTGGCTCTACCTGCTCTCTGTGGCCCAGGCAGAGTGGGTGTCAGGGTGGCAGAGCTTTCTTTACGGGCTCTTTCTCCCTTCTTGGTGCTGTCCACACCCCTGCTCCATCAGCTGAGCATGGTACAGAACTGCCCAAATGGGCTGAGCCCATCTGAACCAGAGGACCACGCAGTTCTCGAAAAGGAGCCAGGAGGTCAAGCCTCCCTTAACCAGCATTGCAAACCGGAGACCCTGGGTGGAAGGAGCCTGCCAAGCCCCCTCCCCCTCCCCTCCCTTGGCCCCCCACTGCCTGGCTCTAGCGTCAAGCCTCCCTTAACTAGCATTGCAAACCGGAGACCCTGGGTGGACGGAGCCTGCCAGGCCCCCTCCTCCTCCCTTCCCTTGGCCCCCCACTGCCTGGCTCTAGCGTGAAGCCTCCCTTAACCAGCATTGCAAACCGGAGACCCTGGGTGGAAGGAGCCTGCCAGGCCCCCTCCTCCTCCCCTCCCTTGGCCCCCCACTGCCTGGCTCTAGCTTGATCTCCAGAGTCAGCCAAGCTCGGAAGGTCAGTCAGGTAATGGAATATGATAGAAGGGGGACCGGGCAGGGCTCGGGAGGCTAGAGATTTAGATTGACTTGAGCTTTCCACCTGCTGAGGGACCATCTCTGAATTGGTCAGACTGCCTTCAGGGGCGTTTAACCTGTTCACTAGCCCCACACCTAGATGGGCCCACATTCGGTTTAATGTTCTACTGCTGTCTTAAAATTCTTAATACACTTTGAACAAGGGGCCTTATGTTTTTATTTGGCACGGAGCACCCCAAATCATGTGGCACAGGGGTCTCCAAACTTTTTACACAGGGGGCCAGTTCACTGTCCCTCAGACCATTGGAGGGCTGCCAAATACAGTGGTCCTCTCACTGACCACCAATGAAAGAGGTGCCCCTTCCAGAAGTGCAGTGGGGACTGGATAAATGGCCTCAGGGGGCCGCGGCCCGCGGGCCGTAGTTTGGGGACGCCTGATGTGGCATGTCTTGTTCTCATTCTTCCCACTTGTGTAAGAAGGTGCTAGACTAAAGGACCAGAGAAGCTCAAAGGTCCCTTCCAACGATGGCAGAAGCATGTGGTCCTCTGGAAGGGCAGTTCTGGGACCTGCACGTGGTTATGTCCCCTCAGAAGGTCACCTACAAGCTGCCAGATGTTGCTATCACCTCATCTCCACCTCGAGCCAAAGCAGCTCCTGTCCTCTAAGGTAGGAAAGGAGCTAGACCTGTGACCTGTGCTTAGGACTTAGGGGACAGACTTTGCCTCTTCACTCACCCGTTCATCCCCTTCATACTCAAAGAGCGGGCCCTGGACTGGCGGACTGGGCATCGCCTGGGAGCTCGTTCGACATGCAGGCTCTCAGGCCCCACTCCATACCTACTGAACCATGTGTGTTTTACCGAACTCTCTGGGTGATTCTCAGGTAAATGAAAGCCTAAGCCGCTCTGCTGAAAGCACAGGAAGGCTCCCCAGGTCGTCCCCTGGGCCTCAGGCCTGGCACAGAGCAGCAAAGAGGTGTAGACAAAGGCACAAGCTGGAGAAGTCAGGGTGTGTTTGTTGGCTCCGACTGCCCTACAAAGTACCACAGACATTTTTTCCCTCACAATTCTGGAGGCTGTAAGTCTGAGGTCACGATGTTGGCAGGGTTGGTCTGTTCTGAGGCTTCTGTCCTTGGCTTTTATTTTTTATTTATTTATTTTTAATTTTTCCAAAGTTGGAAACAGGGAGGCAGTCAGACTGACTCCCGCATGCGCCCGACTGGAATCCACCCGGCATGCCCACCAGGGGGCGATGCTCTGCCCATCTGGGGTGTCGCTCTGTTGCAACCAGAGCCATTCTAGCACCTGAGGCAGAGGCCACAAAGCCATCCTCAGCACCCGGGCCAACTTTGCTCCAATGGAGCCTTGGCTGCGGGAGGGGAAGAGAGAAAGACAGAGAGGAAGGAGAGGGGAAGGGGTGGAGAAGCAGATGGGCACTTCTCCTGTGTGCCCTGGCTGGGAATCAAACCGGGGACTCCTGCACACCAGGCCGACGCTCTACCACTGAGCCAACCACCCAGGGCCTGTCCTTGGCTTTTAGATGGCTGTCTTCTGTCTCTGTGTTCATGTGGTCTTCCCTCTCTGCTCCATATCTTCATACAAGGACACCAGTTGTTGGATTAGGACCCACCCCGATGAACTCACTTAACCATAATTATCTCCTAAACAGCTATCTCCAAATAGTGACATTCTGAAATACTAGGATAACCTTGGGGGGGGGGGCAGCTGAGCTATAACACAGGGTGTGCACAGGAAGGACCGGGCGCATGAACCGTCAGGCACCTACTCTGCGCTAGGCTGGGGCTCTACATGCTTTTTCTCATTGAACTCCCCAAACTGCCCTAAGAGGTACAGGTGAGTCATGCACACTGCCGAGCTTCTGCGTGTCAACATGAGGCCGGGCATGGTCACCAGCACCCCTCTGAGTCCCCACAAGTGCTCTCGTCCTCACACTCACAGAGTGGAAACCATAAAAACCTAGGCCCAGAGAGGAGAGGGGACATACTTAAGGTCACTTGGGGCATTGGTGCCAGAGGTAGGATTAGGTCTCCATCTTTGTCCCTCCCTTTCCCAGCCCTGGATGGCTCCCTGGGGACAGCCACTTTACAAGTCACTTGACACTGATATCATATGAAGGTGAGGGTCTCCTATTGTGGAAGACAAAAAACAGTAGTAAGAAACATAAAAGAAATCTTCCAGCTGGTGGGGTGTCTCCAAGAAAGGCTGGCAACCACCCCAGGCACTGGCTGTGGAGTGTGACAAATGGAGGGTCCCTGGACTCTGTGCCGTCGGAGCGCTGAGACACGCCAGCCTCCGGGAGAGGGGGGTCTGCTCCTACCTCAGCAAGTGGGAGGTCTGCGTAGTGGGATTTCATGGCGCACACTGGGCGGTGTGGGGGAGCTGTCACAGTGCCCTCTCTAGTCCCAGACAGCCCTCGCTTCCTTCCATCACTCCTTCATGTGGTCCTCGCCGAAACAGAGGTGGGAAGGTGAGGAATTGTGTCTCCAGACCTGCCTTTCTCCCTGCGGTGCAGCTGCAGTTCTTTTCTCACAGGACAGGGTGTCTAGAAGTTTCCCAGCCCACCCCGGCCTCAGATACCCTTTTGTTTCTGAGTTTCTCAGTGTTCCCACGATGGCCGGCCCCCAGAACACGGCATTCCAGGAGCAGGCTGGCCAGCCCCGGGTAAGCTGACCACTCACCATTTGTCCTGGACGCTAGCCTCGATGAGTGTAGCTTTGGGGACAGATATCTAACACAGCAGATACACGGAGCTAGGGCTCCACTCAGACCCCATTTCTTCTCTCTCTCTATAAATAGTTGCCCGGTCAGCTTCCTTTTCCTCTCGTAATTGGGAGGTTTTGAGCTGAAAGCTCCCGTTAGACCATATATTCAGGTGTCTGTCCCATTCCCTCACTGCCCGAAGCACCCTCACCCAAAGATATCTCCACTCCTGAGCGCAATGAAAATACTAGAGCTCTGAAATACGTAAAAACAAGCAAACAAACAAACAAACGCCTCTGTTAGTTATTATTCTGGAAAGGTTTTCTGGTTGTTTCCAAAATCCATTTGTCCCCTTTTACATAGAAACAGAACTTTCACCTCAGCATGTGTGTGCTCAGTAGAAGACATAATACCCGACCCACCTCACACCAGGTGTGGCCCTGGCAGGTGAGGGGGACGACACACTCAAAGTCCAGTCAAGCCTTTCCAGCGAGGTGTGTGCAGGGGGCCTCCAAGTCCATGTAACAAGATCACTGTTTATAGGTGTTCACAGAGTGATGGGCGAAGTCAGAAGAACAGCCGCCACTTTGGCTTTGGAAGACAGGAAGGAGGGAGTCAAAGGTTAATTCCTTGAGTTGGTCTGTGAGAGTTGAGTCGAGTTTCTCCAGAGTGAAATGGTAAGGAAGGGTTCTGAAGCAGAGGGAACAGACTGCGCAAAAGTTCGCAAGCGTGCAGAGGCACGAGGTGCAGGGAACCCCAGGCTCACTGCTGTGCGGGCGGGGGCCGTGGGTGGGGGTGGGGGATGGAAGACAGGGCTGCTCAAGGACTTGCTTTGCTGCCCAGTGACCTCCCAGAGGTTCACGTCCCTCTGACGCACCCTGAGCAGTGAAGAAACAACCGCTTTGCAAACAAATACCTCATGTACTTATTTCCTCCACTTTCCTCACATATCTCATCTCCTCCCTTGAATGAGATGCCTCCTGGTTTCACTTAATTTCCACTGGAAACTGGGAAGAGCGACATCTGTCTAAATAACCCCTAACTCGCTCCAGATTTCCAAGGTCAGAATGTAGACGTCGGGAGGAGACAAGGTCTCTGCGGGGTCCGAGGTGACAGCCCCAGATGTGGCGGACTGTCTTGGAGCCCCCTGTGGCAGCCTGCCCCGGGGCCAGTTCCCTGAACAGTACAGATGTTCCGCAAGAATTCTCTGGGAGAAGAAGCAGTGGCTGACGCGGCCCCTGGAGAGGGGAGCACAGGACTTGCTCCCACGGGCTCCTGCCCAGCGCGGGTTCCTGAGTTTAATGTTCCTGGGACAGGGGCCGCCGGCAAATGCTCCAGCTCCCACACCAGCGGGTCCTCACACGGCCTTGGCTGCTCCCAGGCACAGGGACATTGTTTGGTTCACAGCACTCTGGTCACATTTATTTATTTATTTATTTATTTATTTATTTATTTATTTATTTATTTTTTGTATTTTTCTGAAGCTGGAAACGGGGAGAGACACTCAGACAGACTCCCGCATGCGCCCGACCGGGATCCACCCGGCACGCCCACCAGGGGTGATGCTCTGCCCACCAGGGGCGACTCTCTGCCCACCAGGGGGCGATGCTCTGCCGCGACCAGAGCCACTCTAGCGCCTGGGGCAGAGGCCAAGGAGCCATCCTCAGCGCCTGGGCCATCTTTGCTCCAATGGAGCCTTGGCTGCGGGAGGGGAAGAGAGAGACAGAGAGGAAGGAGGGGGGTGGTGGAGAAGCAAATGGGCGCTTCTCCTATGTGCCCTGGCCGGGAACCGAACCCGGGTCCCCCGCATGCCAGGCCGACGCTCTACCGCTGAGCCAACCGGCCAGGGCCTGGTCACATTTATTTAGGGGACACTTTCTCTTCTGCTACCCCACAAGAAGGCAGCTTGGTACAGGGGAGGGAGCAGGGATGGGCCTCTAGGGTTGGGGTTGCAGCCCTTGGGAAAAATGGGGGTGGCCCTAGTGGCATCCACGGGCCATGCGTGGACTTTGGAGACAGGCAGATGAGGTCTGAGTCCTACCTGTGCCTTTTGCTGGTCACATGGTCTGGCCTGGAGGCCCCTTACCTCACAGCCTCAGTTTCCTCATCTATGACCGAGGAAGAAGGTCCAGGTCACCTCTGAAGGCCCTGTGGGCTTCATGACGACAGGGAGTGTCTGCCCACCTTCGACGGGGAAGCTGAGGGAAAGGGGTTCGTTCTTTGCTCTGTGACAAAGTATCCTGGCTATCAAAAACAAGCAGGGTCAGCACAAAAGACTGACCTTCATGAGTACCCTTCTCTCCCACCCTCCCCCAAGTTTCCATAGAGCAACAAGAATATTTTTGCTAAAGAATTGAATGACTCCTTGAGGTATTCTCTGGGGCCTGTAGGATCCAGTCCCTCCTGATACCCTCTTTTCCAATTGCTCTGCCCTCTCGCTTATTCTGGCCCCTCTAGGACCTTTAATGGAACAGCTATGGCCTCCTTTGGACCTGGCCTCTAGTGGGGCCAGGGGCGGCTGGAGGAAGGAGTAGGGTTCAGTTCCTTCAGAGTCTCCATCTGCTTTCCCAAAGCCACTCTAAAACTTCGATCTAGGTAAAAACAGGGTGCCGTTGGTTCCTGACAATGCTAAGGTCTGTGAGTCTCCCTTTAAAGATGTTGCTCCCCGCTCAGTCTCCATGGGGGCATTTCCTGGGCCTGGAGGACTCCGGCCCTCTTCACTCACTTTCGCTTGCCCTTCCCCATCTTTCAGATTTGGCATGGACATCAGTCTCCTCAAGTGGCATTTGCTGACACCCTGTGGGTCCCCTTGTTTGTATCTCTCACCTGGTACTTTTCGTTAGAGAACTCATCACATGTGTAATTGTAAATGCATTTTGTATGGTCCTGTTTAATGCTTGACTCTTCTACCAATTATAAATGCTGGGAGGGCAGGGGTCATGCTGTGTTCCCATTGCCTGGTAAATAGTTGGCTCTTAACAAATAATTAATGAATAACTGAATGAAGGAATCACCCAGAGAATCTAGAATTTGGTGGTAAAATAATGGCAAAGGGAAGGCAAATCACTGCAAATCCTGATGTGGTACTGACGGCATTGAGGCCCAAGGTTTTGGCACCAATGTTGTAGGTACAAATCCTAGCATTGACACTCAGGACTCTGGGAAGACAATGTCATTTCCCTCTCACCCCTAGGGAGAAAAGTGTCCAAAGAAAGAGGACAGTCACCTATGTTGAAATGTCCCTGAGAGGCGAAGGGAGGAAGCAAAAGGCCGAGCTGTTTCTGTTGAATTGTTCATGGGAAATTATGGTGCCTTTGACCAAGAAGAGTTCCAAAGGACTGAGGAGTCAGAAACTAGGTTGCCGGGGAGTTTGCAGGAGTTGGGGAAGTGGAGACTGTGAGTACTATTGACTATTTTAAGACACCAGCACAGGAAACATAGAAGAGATGACATTAACTACTTCTTACCGCACGGATCACATCAAAATTAATTTGGAAAAGTTTCTGAATAATAAAAATGATTAATCTATTGGATGGGTAGAAAAATAAGATGTCTCGATTTCCTGTCTTACTTCTCACAGAAAAGTAGGATGTCAGAGCTGAAGGGCTTTCAAAGGTCATAGGTTCCAATGCAGCTCTGTCATTTGGTAGATGAGGTGCCAGAGGCCCAGAGAGGGGCAGGGACTTGCTCAAGGTCACACAGCAGATGAAGGGCAGAGCCTGGTTTTGAAGCCAAGTCTCTGTATGCCCAGCCTGGGGTTCTTTTCCATGTCTTTTTTTTCCTCTGTCTTTTCCAAATAGTCTTTATTAGCTCCAGGAAATGGGGAGGATAGTTATTTTTAGTTTATTCAAAGTGAGTAAAATGGGTAATGTTTTTTCCCCCCATATATCAGATCCAACGTATTTCTTATGTAAGAGCTAAATGGGATGAGAAATAACTCTACAATGAGAACAAAGATTCCTTTGAATATTAAGAGCTCCAGAGTGAACCCCAAATGAGCCCAAGTGACAAGGGCCAGCTTTCCTTGCCCAGCTGACTAGAGAAGGCTGAGCTGGGTGTGTGTGTGTGTGTGTGTGTGTGTGTGTGTGTGTGTGTGTGTTAGCAGGCGCTCGGCAGGTTGATTCCTTGAGCTTGAGGACAAGCATCACAAACTTCAATACTTTTTTCTTCTTCTTCTTTTAAAAATATTTATTTATTTATTTTTGTGATTGAGATAGAAAGAGAGACAGAGAGACGAACAGACAGGAAGGGAGAGAGATGAGAAGCATCAATTCTTTGTTGCAGCTCCTTAGTTGTTCATTGATTGCTTTCTCATATTTGCTTTGACCAGGGGGCTACAGCAGAGTAAGTGACCCCTTGCTCAAGCCAGTGACCTTGGATCTCAAGTCAGCAACCTTGGGCTTCAAGCCTGTGAGTTTTGAGCTCAAGCCAGTGACCCTTGGGCTCAAGCCAGTGACCTCACACTCAAGCTAGTGAGCCCACACTCAAACCGGATGAACCCACGCTCAAGCCGGATGAGCCCGTGCTCAAGCCGGCGACCTCGAGGTTTGGAACCTGGGTCCTCCGCGTCTTATTCCAACTCTCTATCCACTGCACCACTGCCTATTCAGGCAAATAAAACCATTTTATTTTTAGAACAGTTTTAGATTCACAGGAGCATTGAGGGGAGGGTTGGAGCTCCCCCATATACTTCATGCTCCTGTGCGTGCAGTCTTTCTGACTGTCCTGCACCAGAGTGGTGTATTTGTCACAGCTGATAAACCCAACAGACACATTTTCACCAAAGTCAATGGTTTACAGAGGTGTTATAGAATTTATAGGTTTTGACAAATTTACATTGGTGTGACCCTGAACTTCCTCAATATCTTATTATTATTGTGAAATAAACATAAAATTTACCATTTTAACCATTTTTGTGTACATTCATGTTGTTGTGCAAACATCACCACCATCCCTCTCCATATCTTTTCTCATCTTGAAGAATAGAAAATCTGTCCGCATTCAACACTAACTCTCCATCCTCGCCACCCCTAGCCCTGGCCACCACCATTCCTCCTTCTGTCTCTCTGAATCATATACAGTCTCTGTCTTCTTGTGGTGGGCTTATTTCACCCTCAAAACCTCTTTAATGTGCTCCCTATCCCCCAATTCTTCCCTTAAGAATCCCTGCCTTTGGTAAAGGGTTTGATTGTTTACTGAGGAGTTTCAAACACTCCTGGGAAGAAAATTCTTAAGGCTTTATGGGCACTTTCTCTTTAATACCAACCACTGGGTGATTTCTTGAGATCAGGTTTTGATACGGGAGGCAGTGACCCTGGTTGAAGAGAGGGAGAAACATTAAAGACAGAGAAAAAAATATTTTCTGCCTGAAAAAAAAAATTTTGTTGGGATGATTACAAGTGAATTTGTGTAATTAGTTTTATAACATAGCCAGGTCTTAAATTTATGCGTCTGGGTCTGTTGACCTCATGTCTTGTCCGACTTGACTCATTAGGGGAATTATAGCTGAGATGACCTCTAATGACTGCCAGTAATAATCATAATAATATTCTTGTGTTTGTGTTAAGTTCTACAGTTTTGGACATATTTTAATTTCTATTTTACTTGATCAAAATGGCAACAATGTGAGGTAGTTAAAAAATAGGACTTGTCTCCAATTTTCAAGTGAGAAAACGGAGGCTCAGTTAAGTAAAGGGATTTGCTCAAGGTTCTAGAATCACTTGTTAGAGCTGGATCTAGAACCCAAGTCTCTAGTCCTGGGCTCTTCCCATGACTCCACATTTATTAACTTAAAATACCTAACGGTAACATTTATTTGTGAATGCACAGTCTTCTCTCCTTGATTGCCCCACCCCCTACTTGATGCCAGACCCAATCTTTCTCCAAAAATGATTTGTCACCACCCAGATGCTCAAATTAGAAACCCAGGAATCAATCGTCCTTGCCATTTCCCTCTCTCTTGTTCCATATCCAGTCTTCAATCAAGTCCTGAGCATGTCTTCAGTCCACCCACTTCTCTGCTGTTCTGGACCGCTGTAGTCCAAGCCTCTGCCCGTCACCTGGAGCTGACCCTTCATATTCTTACGCTGTCTTTTCTGTTTCTCTGTGATTTTTTGGGAAATGTGGATCTGAACAAACTTAATCAAGCTTCTACAGTACAGGATATCTCAGAGCCTTTGGCGTGTTAGTCATGGTCACGGTGACTCCTCATGGTGGGGGATTGCATACTTCGCATGCCCTAAACTCACTCAATCATTCCTCGACCACTGCAGTCCGTCTCTGCTCTCTCCTCGTGCCCAGTCTCCACACTGAAGCCAAACTGACCTCTGCTGACTGCCAGGCTGACAGTGTTGCCTTCGCCACACCCCTTCTGCCACACTGCCTTCCAGGTTCTTGGACACACTGTTGGTGCCCGCCTGGCTCCCCTTCACCCGGCTTCTGCTCCCATTTCCAGCTGCAGCAACACTGACCGTTGATGCTCATGGCTGCTTCTTTTGGTGGAGCCACCTACCAAGGAGGCTACATTCCCCAGCCTCCAGAACATCTCATAACCAATGATGACTTGGTGGGTGGTTTACAAAAGGCTGCGTACTCTCGCCTCAAAGTGAGAAGATCCGCTGCTTGGTTTCTGCTTCTGAGCCAGCGATGGAGCAGGACTGAGCTGGCCTTTACAGGGGAGGGAATTCAGGACAGGGCCTTCCCCTCCTGTCTGCTTCCCCCACTCGCTGTAGGCTTTTCCTGAGGGGCATTCCCTGGGCACTTCCCCGTGTCAGCCTCTGCTCCTCAGAGCTCTCCCTAAACGAGGGGTCCCTAAACTTACACAGGGGGGCAGTTCACTGTCCCTCAGACCATTGGAGGGCCGGACTATAAAAAAAAACTATGAACAAATTCCTATGCACACTGCACATATCTTATTTTAAAGTAAAAAAGAAAATGGGAATACAATATTTAAAATAAAGAACAAGTAAATTTAAATCAACAAACTGACCAGTATTTCAATGGGAACTATGCTCCTCTCACTGACCACCACTGAAAGAGGTGCCCCTTCTGGAAGTGTGGCGGGGGCCGGATAAATGGCCTCAGGGGGCCGCATGTGGCCCTTGGGCCATAGTTTGGGGACCCCTGCCCTAGACATTTGCCATGCCCTCTGCCACCAGAGGGATTTCTGCACACTATTCTTCACTTCTTTGCCTTACTCTCTCATAAAGCAGGCCTGTTTCCCCTTGGGACTTCCTGTTCCATGAGGGACCATGTTGGTTTCTGTCCACTGCTCCATCCCCCCGGGCCTGGTATGGTCTCTAAATTTGTCAAATAAAAAGTTAAAAAACACCATACATATCTGTGGGTCAAATAAGTTTGCATATATGATGTACTGTATATGTTTGCTCGCTTATAGTTTGCATTGGGTGTGGGGGACACAGGTTGTAAGCAGGCAGGATCATTATAGCCTAAGGCTTAGTTTTAAGACTAAGCCTTTCCTGCCCTTTTAATACTAAGATCTTTTCAAAACTAAGCTTTTCCCCACACCCTTGACTGTTGCATGATGTGGGGTGGTGCAGCCTCAGATAAGTGACTTTGTATCAGAGACTTCCTTATTTGGTATATTGGCTAAAAAGTTTGAATTTCTACACTATAAAATGAAGCAGACCAGGGTTCTCTCTCTCTCTCTCTCTCTCTCTCTCTTTCTCTCTTTCTCGGTTCCTGAAATTAGCATTGCATAAGAGAAGCAGCCAAGATGGTGGAGTGCTGAAGGACAAGCCAGTTTGTGCAGAGTTTATGCAGAGAGAACGAGATGGGGAACAGAGGTGAATAAGGCTGGTGAAGTAAAAACCTTTGATTCTAGGAAACTCGGATGAGTCAGTGGCTTTGGAAGCCCTGAATGGAAAGGGAAGTGTTTTCCTACTGTGTGTATTTCTTGCCTGCCTGATGTGAGCTAGAATTGAAGCTAATGGTCCACCAGTTCTTGGCTCCATTGTTCATTACTGTCTGTCTGAATCAAATACAAACCTGCATGGGCCAGGTGGCTGTGATGGTGGCCGTGGCTAATGGTCCTACAATATCCAAAATGCCAATGAAATTTGTAAAATATGGCAGGCTGCAAGTTACTGTGTAGAATATAATCAAAGCTTTTCCTAGCAAGAAGAGACAAATATCTTAATACAAAAAAGAACACAAGCAGACAATTCACACATGTAAGTAGAGACAATTACTACATTTATGGGAACCTATGTTAATAAAAAAACTAGCAAGTTAAAACAATAGTTGAAAGAACATTTTTTTGACTTTTGGGTTACCCGAGGTTTATTCTTAAAAGATTACCACACGGGTAAGGGGATGAGGAGTCAGGCTTGTAGGAAGACCAGCTGGTGCTCCCAGGGCACAAAGTCTGTCTCTTTTTTTTTTTTTTGTATTTTTCTGAAGCTGGAAACGGGGAGAGACAGTCAGATAGATTCCCGCATGCGCCCGACTGGGATCCACCCAGCACGCCCACCAGGGGCAACGCTCCGCCCACCAGGGGGCGATGCTCTGCCCCTCCGGGGTGTCGCTCTGCTGCGACCAGAGCCACTCTAGCGCCTGGGGCAGAGGCCAAGGAGCCATCCCCAGCGCCTGGGCCATCTTTGCTCCAATGGAGCCTTGGCTGCGGGAGGGGAAGAGAGAGACAGAGAGGAAGGAGGGGGGGTAGAGAAGCAAATGGGCACTTCTCCTATGTGCCCTGGCCGGGAATCGAACCCGGGTCCCCCGCACGCCAGGCTGACGCTCTACCGCTGAGCCAATCGGCCAGGGCCCAAAGTCTGTCTCTTAAGCACCGTGATATCTCTGGTGCCCGGAACCACCCCTGGCATTTGGGCATCCAATGAATATTTATTGAATAAATAATGGCAATTTGGCAATATCTATCAACAAACTTATGTTTTTCACACCCTTTGGTTTAATAATTCTACTTCCTAAAGAAACCCATAGAGAGAAGGGCAAAGATATTTTTACAAGGACATTTCACACATTCATTTATAAAATCAGAAGACTGGAAATAACCTGAGTGTCCACAGTCTGGTGACCAGCTAATTGAATTATGGCACAGCCACACTGAGCAATCTAATGTAAGTGACAAAAATGACAAGTTTGACGACTATTGAGTAGACCGGATTAGGCTACTGGTAAATGTTAAATGAAAGAATATAAGATTATATATACACCATGATCTCAATTTTTGTTAAAAACAAACAAACAAACAAACCCAAAACTTGTTAATGGGATATTGCAGTGATTTTTATTTGTTTATCTGTTTTTGTTCCAAAATTTCAACAATGGATATGTATTACTTTTATACTCAGGAAAAAAAAAAGCTTTGAAAAAGAAAGCATGGTTAATAACAAAATTGAGGGAAGCCTGGAAAAGTAAGAATAATTTGTCATAGTATTTTCCCATTTATACTCTTAACAGATCATGTAATAGTGGAGTAAGGAACCCAGCCCTGTGATTGAATTGGCCTGTTTTTGTTTAGACAACAATGAGAAGTAAATTTCGTGCCGCTGGAGACACTTCGCGTTGTTTTCGTGTTGTTAGCGTATATTTTTCCATGACCTGACGTGTCTTAAAATAGTGGCTCCACTTAGAAAAAAAGTTCACAACTCCTTTGACTGGAACTGATTTCTCCTGTGGCTCCTGCGGTCTGTAAAAGTCATCAGGATGCGACGTGGCATTGAACTTTATTCTTCGCCTTGCCCAGAGAATTTCCCTATGGTTGTCTCAAGGTTTCCAAGAGGAAGGTAACCAAATGACCTAGCACAATTGCCTGCATTCTTGGCTCTGGCCTTATCTTTATTAGGAGGAAGTGGATGGTGAGTTGTCCCAAATTTAGACAGTAGAAAAGATCCAGATGTTTAAGACTATCACACAGAAAACGCCTTAACCAATCAGGGCTTTTGCCCACTCACCACTTCTCGTATATTTGGTTGTACCTACTTTGACACAGAGCAAAGAAATTTTAGGTTTTATTTTCCTCTTCCCAGGAGAGCAGAACTGGTTTCTAAGTCCATGCAAAGCTCATTTTCCTGCAAAGTTATTGAAAAATCCCAGGGCATATTTATTGGCTTATGTTAAACTTTCCATTGTCTCCAAGATGGAGTCCAGGATCCCAAGCTGGTAGTCAAACTTCTGCCTGCTTGTTTCCTCTCCCACTATTCAGCTCCTCTGTGGTGAGAGAATAAATAGCATTTCTGAGAGCAAACTCTGACCCAGCCCTGAGGAGACAGAAAGCAGTCACACAGGATACATATGGCTGGGATCTGGGATGGAAGACCAGTCAGGGTCTTACTAGCTGAGTAGTGACCTTGGACAAGTTATTTTATCCCTCTGTGCCCTAATCATTTCCTCTGTGACTGGAAATAATAAAAATATCAACTCCATAGGGTTTACATGAGCTTTACATTATTGATGTGTATGAAGCGCTCAGTACAATGCCTACTGTATTATTAGTGCCTAACACACATGAACTCTTCTTTCCACTTATTCATTTACTTGGAAAAATTTTGCAGAGTTCTGATTAGGTTCTGGGTACTGCGCCAGGTGCTGAAAATTTAGAAGGGGGTAATGCAGAGTTGTGGCTTGACCCCAAGAAACCCGTAATTCAGTGATGGAGACTCATTGGGAGCAGGCCAGCAGAGCACACCGCTCCAGACATCACGTTCCAGAAACCCTGGTCTCCTCCCCTTTCCCCGACACACCATGTTCCTTCATGCTTTGTGCCTTTGCTCTCTTATTCCTTATGTCAAAAAGCCTTCCATCCTCTTCTGCCACTTGAAAACTTTCTCTATACAGCTTATATGCCACCATTGCGAAGGCTTCCTGACCTCCAAACCAGAATCTTGACCTTGCCTGTGTATCCAAGGTGCTCTGTACAAACTCTGACTCTTACCTTCCCCTTCCACCAGGACTGGTTGTACTGGAAGATTTCCCAATAGACTGGGAGCTTCATGAACTTGGGTTTATACTTGACCTGTGTTCATGTCCCAGTGTCTGCCACAGGGCCAGGAACATTGTAGATGCTTAGAAAGTCTTCAATGGTTGAATAAATACATAAATGAAAGGGTATCTGATATTATAATCAAAACTGCTGCATTTACAGGAGAAATGAGGAAGGAAGATGCTCCCTTTGTGCTATATACAATATCTTATGAGACAATAAATTAGCTTTTCAGATACTTGAGTCCTTCTTATTAATTCCACTGCAGCTATGAGCAAGGCTAAGTTTATATAGTTTTAGGAAAGTTGGAGAAGGTGCTTGTTCCCAACAGGGTCTGCCCGAGGGGTCTGTCCTGAGCATGGCTTTCAAATTTCTAACATTTAAGAGCCTTGACATGATGCTGGTCTTGTGCCATTCCATTTGCTTTTCACTGTGTGGGAGACTGTTGACTCAGAAGTGGAGTTACTGGTCCAATATTGCAACAGAAATAATTGGAGATACAGCACATGTGCTTTGGGGCCTGGGACACAGAACTTTAATTCTATTTCCTCACTTATTTGTTGGGTGATGTAGAGATGGCTCCTTCCCCTCTCTGAACCCCATCCATGAAATAATGTTGGTAGGAGGTGGGAGTGAGGGTAGTTAGACTGATTCAACTCCAAAGTTCCCTCCAGTTCTGGTAAGTCATGTCTGTAAGTTACATGGTATCAGATTGACAAAAGGCCCACTGACACGGAGTCGCTGGAAAGGGATATCAGTGGAGTTCTGGGAAGGATCCCAGTCCTCGTGAATTCAAGGCCTTGGTTTAGGAACCAAAAATTCAGAAATGCTCTGAAACCACAAAGGCCAAATCCACCCACTAGAGGCTCAGCACATTTACTTAAATTTGTAAACTAAAAGCAGACGTTTTCTTGAGTTGTTTGGAGGATTCATGGCAAGATCTAACCTGGCAGTGGGTGTATGGGTGCCTCATCCAAACTTCTGGGGCCTGCATGGTAAAGCGAGGAGACGTGTCCTTGGCCAGCCCACCCTGGCAATCAGGATCGAACTGTCCCTTGAGAAAGTCTTCCCCAGGCTCCATGCCATAATGATAAACTTAGGGAGTTCTTTTAGCTCACTACATTGTCGTGACAACAACATGGTCAATTGAGAACTGTACCCATTCTTTTCTTTCTTTTCTTTTCTTTTTTTTTTTTTTTTTTTTTTTTTGTATTTATCCGAAGTGAGAAGCAGTGGGAGGCAGGCAGACGGACTCCCACATATGCCCGACTGGGATCTACCTGGCATGCCAACCAGGGGGCGATGTTTGGCCCCTCTGGGGCGTTGTTCTACTGCAATCGGAGCCATTCTAGCACCTAAGCTGGAGGCCATGGAGCCATCCTCAGTGCCTGAGCCAACTTTGCTCCAGTGGAGCCTTGGCTGTGGGAGGGGAAGAGAGAGACAGAGAGGAAGGAGAGGGGGAAAGGTGGAGAAGCAGATGGGTGCTTCTCCTGTGTGCCCTGACCAGGAATCAAACCTGAGACTTCCACATGCCAGGCCAATGCTCTACCACTGAGCCAACCGGCCAGAGCCTGTACCCATTCTTGGTAGTGAATTTCAACATATACTTTTAAAATGAAAATTGAGATATGTCAAATACTGTAAAATTTGCCTTCTTAAGGTGTACAGTTCAATAGGTTTTAATATATTAAAATTATACAACCATCCCCACTGTCTAATTCCAAAAACATTTTTGTCACCCCCAAACGAAACCTCATGTACATGAGCAGCTAGTACCCATTCTTTTCTCCCTCCAGTCCCCACCAGCCACTGATTTGTCTCTTTGGATTTGCTTATCCCATTTACTGTGGGCTTTCCACAATCAAGAATTCATAGGCATGTGGCCTATCAGCCCTGACTTATTTTATTTATTTTATTAATTAATATTTTGAGGTCCATCCATGTTGACCATATGCTTTCTGAACAATTAAAAATTATCTATTTGTATCACTCTCAGCTAGCATGCAGACAAAGCTATAGTATGAATTTGGTGTGATCTACCAAACCCTGTTGGTAGACCTGGTGAAAGACTGGATTAGTCTAATTAGCTCTGTTCCAGATACTCTTCACTTCATATTCCAGTTCAACTTTGGCCTTTAATAGCACTACACAGACCTTTAAAGTTGATTGATGTTTTCATAATTTGCTCCATCATCAAGATTTAAAAGTCTTTCCCAACCCAAGGTTATTTAAATACACACGCAGATTTTCTTGTCATATTTTCATGATTCCATCTTTATATTTATAGCTTTAATTCATCTGGAATTTGTGAATGGTGTGAGGTAGGCATCTAATTTTATTTTTTTCCATGTGGATAGCAAGTTATTCCACCATATACCCTTTTCTCATTCATTTAGAAACAATGGCATTAGAATTTACAGTTTTTATACATGGGTGGGACTATAATTTGTCTTTCTTTAGCTGCTAACATACTGTTAAATTTCTTGCCCCTTTCATGATACAATTTAATATTTGTTAAGATAAGTGTATACTATCACTCATTTTTTAAATGCCCTAGTTGCTATCATATGTTTATTTTTCTAGTTTAGCTGTATTTGTAAAGGTGATACTATCATTTTATGTAATATGTATTGCTGAATTATTTAAAAATTTAAATTCTGCCTTAGAGAACAATCAAAGCAAGTAGCTGCATGACATATTATAGATAACTTTAATGGAATGTATGTGGGTTGAACATAGATGGGAAGGGGTGGAAGAACCAAGGAAACACTAAATATTCCTGAGGTCTGAGACACCAAATATATGTGACAGGGATAGCAGAGCAGCAGCATGAGCCACCTCTGTGCTGCCTGAGCAGAGAACCAGAAAGGCCTGGGTCTCTGGAGTCCTGGAAGTGTTGCTATGCCACCCTGGTTAGCTCCCTCTAACTTAGGGGAGAGTGGATGACACTTATATTTCGTTTAAGCCATGACTGCATGAAACTGAGCATAACCCTCATTAATATCACCCTTAATTTCATTTTTCTATTTAGTTGTTGGGATTAGGATTTGTGAAACAGTGTTAGCAATACTGATGAGACTGAATGTCCTTCTGGTTACTAATGGGAATGGGAATGGCTCTAGTATTCCCTTATTAAGCATCCTACTGGATTTCATTTTACATGAGTATACCTGTCCCTTGCAGAAAATAGTCTTCTTTCTCTTGATGGGGATGTTGATGATGACAGTGATGATGATGATGGAGGCCCTGGCAGATTGGCTTATTGGCCAGGCATGTGGATGTCCCAAGTTCGATTCCTGGTCAGGGCACACAGGAGAAGCGACCATCTGCTTCTCCTCCCCTCCCCTGCCTTTTCTCTCTCTCTTTCTCTCTCTCCCTTTCTCCCCCACAGCCATAGCTTGATTGGTTTGAGTGGATTGGCCCTGGATGCTGAGAATGGCTCCATGGAGCCTCTGCCTCGGGAGCTGAAAATAGCTCAGCTGCCAGCATGGCCCCAGATGGGCAGAGCATCAGCCTCAGATGAGGGTGCTGGGTGGATCCTGGCTGGGCACATGCAGGAGTCTGTCTCTCTATCTTCCTTCCTCTCACTTGGATGATGACAGAATGTTGAATTTTCTCAAAGTATATTTGTCATCTATCTAAACTATGTGGTATTTCTACTTTGCTGTACTAATAAGATAAATTAGACTCATAAGTCTTTCTAAAATTGAAAGACATGTGCAACCTCATTGTTTTCTCATCTCCTCTGTTCTCTTACAATATATGATGTTCCATTACAGCTCTGGACGAACTCTTTTTTGCACCATTTCTCTTTTGAGTTCTGAGAGAATTGCTCACGTCTCCTCACTCCTCGATGGGGTCCAGTGATCAGCATTATCAGCATCACCTGAGAGTTTGTTAGAAATGCAAGTTCCTGGGCCTCATCCCAGACTTACTGAATTAGAATCTGCATTTTAACAAGATTCTCAATGATTTCTGTGTGCACGTTAAAATGTGAGAAGAGCTATAAAATTCTGGCCAAGGAGACAACCCTTTCCAAGTTTCTGGTGGCAGCGTAGTCTTCCTCCATTATCACAGCAGTTTGATTATTTCAGTGGAAATTTGGAAGGAGAAGCAGTTCAATGCAGGGCTTTGGGTCACCCTCTGGGACCAGTACCCACAGGCTCTTTGTGCCAGGATAGGGCGAAGGGCAGTCAGCTACTGTTGTAATGACATGAAATGAAAACAGGAGCCCAAATGTCATCAACATCACCACCAGGCAGCACAGACCAACAAGAAAGAGTCCTTCTGTTGCATTCAGTGTGTATCCCCCAGAGGGCTTTGCCCACACAAGTTTATAAATGCCCACTGGGAGCCACAGGAAAGCCTCCTGTCCCGAACTAATAGAAAGGGACTCCGGCAGACTGTTTTGGTGTCAGGCATGCATTTATTCCCCTCTTTCCTTGGTAAGCAGAAGAAACAAACTTCTGAAGTCACAGAGGAAAAAGATGTCCTTCAGGTCCCATCATTGTTCCTGGGAGTTGCCTTGGAGGAGGGGGCTGTTCGCAGATCTAAATGTTATGAGTATTAGCATGTAGAAAGATAAGTTCTTTTGAGGAAAAGAAATCAATTAAATAATACCCTTTTTTTTTATCAGTCATGGCAGGATTGGCAGGAAAAATCTTGGGGGAAGGCACAAAAAGCTATTGAAGCTGCTATTAACAAGAACAAAAATCTTTAGGACAAATTGGCTCATTCTTTCTTGCTACCAACCCCTTTATTCCCTGGAGATTGTTGAAACAATACTAGCGCATAACTCTTATTGTGGAATCGACAAACATCCTATCTTTCTTAATGGTTTTATGAAGTGTTGTCTCAACAGGAAATTCTGGTCATTGTTACACATTCTTCTTGTTTATTATTAGTAATAATAACCCGTTGCATCACAGTTGGTGCTCTAAACCTTACAAGGCTTTTTCACACAAAGTAGGTCATTTGGTCTTTCCTGAGAATCCCATGAGGCAGCAGGGTGAGCAGGCATTCATATGCTCTTTTCATAGACGGGGGACTGAGGAAATAACGGGTTTTCTCAAGGGCACAATGTGCAGCAAATAAATGGAAGCCTCAGACTCACGTTTCCGAGCTGCTGGGGAGACAGATTTCTAAAACACAAGTGGCTGAGTGTCTTTGATCCTTAACCTTCTCACTCCACTGAGTGATCTGGCCTTTCTGCAATGCTGTGCATATGCGAGACAATGAGAATGATCCAGGTCCACATGGAACAATCAATCCCTCTCCACAGTTTTATGCTGTAATGCAAGGTGTAATCTTAGTGAGGTTACACTCAGGTGAGATTCGCATAGTCAGATGTCTCTGGTTCCCTGTACGCTGTACAGACTTTCCTCACCATAATGATAGACCTTTGTTAAACTTCTGCTAAGGATCCACTCTAGCCTGAAATAAGGTGAGATTCACTAAAAATCAGTGGGAACTATTTATAAGTTATTTTTATTTCCTAAATTTGATTTATCTTACCTGATGGGGAGGGTGAAGGCATTTCATTTCCACTGTTCTATAAACCATGCTTCCCTTCCTTGTCTTTCTACGCAGAACTTCTCAACTTTCCCCTAGTGTTCTACTTGTTCTCCCTTTCATATTTTTTTTTGCTGAGAATACCCTTCCCTCCTTCACTGCCCCAACTTCTTCACCCTTCTTATCTGTATGGCACCCAACTCAAAAGCTATTCCTTTGTGAGCCAAAGTTAAAAACAATTGTGCTTCTTAACAGCACTTTGAATGTATCTTTCTTCCTTACCATGGACCTATCATAGTCTGAAATGTTTTTCATTTAGCTCCATATTTACTGTGATTTTAGCTAGATCGGGAGCTACTTTGGGGTGGAAATAACATCTTGTTCTTCTTTATATCCTTTGGGCTTAACCTGGCAACTGACAAGAATTCACCAAGAGCTGATCTAATTTCCTCCATCTAATGGCTTTAGTGCATCAAGACTTTCTTTCTTTTCTTTTTTTTTTTTCTTAATCAGATATCACTTTAGTTTCTGCAATTTAGATGTTAGGAAAATCTTAAAGGGGACTATTCAAACAGCAAAAGTGAACTGTCATAGATGATCATTTTAAAGGGCTTAACTTGTATTCTATTCTTTCATGTCTCCTAGGTTAGAGCCATTTTAAAGCAGAGTTCCTTTATCAACATCCTCCATGACTTTGTCCAGGACAAGTCCATCGTGTGGGGTTTGGCATTTTCTTTGGTACCAGGGATTTTTTACCCCAGCTCCTTCACAATTAGGGAATGATGCTCAATAGTTCGCAACCATGGCTGTACCTAGAATCACTTAAGGAGTTTTTAAAATATTGATGCAAAATTTTCAGGGAGTCTCCTTAAGTATTTTTGCTGAGTAGTAAGCTGTACATACAGAAGGAGAATCTGAGAGACCCGGCAGGAAACAGCTACTGGAGGGCTATGAGCTCAACATGGATTTCAAGGAAGAGATGGACATAATGAATGAACAGACTAAGGAATAGGAACCGAGAAGTGGAAACAACAAAAAAGAACTAGAAATTCTAAAATAAAAAAATATAATGTCTGAAAAATTTTAAATTAACTAGAGTAGGCCCTGCAGAAGGAAGAAAGAGAAATACAAAAGGCAAATCAATATGTGAGCACATTGAAAGACTTTTTCTCAGTGCTGAAGCCAGATGATTGAAATCATCATCAACAGTCATAGTAGGGTTAATAATATGTACCCTTGATATAATGTGAAGAGAATAACACTTTACCTCTGTGATCTTCCATCCCCGAATCCTTAACTTCAGTCTAATCTTAAGAAAAGCACTAGAAAAATTCCAACTGATAACATCTTAAAAAATGATTAATGCTCTTAAAAACTGTCAAGGTCATCAAAAACTAAGAAACTGTCATAGCCAAGAGGAGGCTTACAAAGCATAATGACAAGATGTATTATTTGTACTGTTCATGGAATTCTGGAACAGAATAAGGACATTAAAAACCACAGTATGGGTATTTGTCTAGTGATAGGATCCTTCATCATTTCTGTTTGTCAAGTAGGTGCTTCTCGGACTTTAATGTGTAGATCCTGGAAGCTGAATGCATGGATTTGATGTAAGTACATGTTTGATGGCAGGTCCCCTTGGGGATAGCTATTTGGCAAGCACCAAGGTGCCAAAAAGAAGCAGTTAGGAGGCCCTGGCCGGTTGTCTCAGTGGTAGAGCGTCAGCCTGGCGTGCAGGAGTCCCGGGTTCGATTCTCAGCCAGGGCACACAGGAGAAGCGCCCATCTGCTTCTCCACCCCTCGCCCTGTCCCTCCTCTCTGTCTCTCTCTTCCCCTCCCGCAGCCAAGGCTCCATTGGAGCAAAGTTGGCCCGGGTGCTGGGGATGGCTCTGTGGCCTCTGCCTCAGGCCCTAGAGCAGCTCTGGTCGCAACAGAGCGTCGCCCCGGATGGGCAGAGCATAGCACCCTGGTGGGCATGCCGGGTGGATCCTGGTCGGGCACATGCGAGAGTCTGTCTGACTGCCTCCCCGTTTCTGGCTTCGAAAAATACAAAGAAAAAAGAAGCAGTTAGGAGAAGCAGGATAGAGCCCCTGAAAAGCCCCATGAGCTTCTCCTTTCTGCCTCTTCTGAGAATGGCCTTGCTTATCCAAGGAGGAGATTATGATGGTGGGAGAAGAAAATTGGAAGAGGACCGGTGAAGATATTGTTATGAGGAAGGGAGAATTTTTATTCCATACACAAGTCGGGAAAATTGCTTATCCGTCTTCAGTCAGCTGATATCACACAGACAACGAGGGCCCACTGGACACTGCGAGCTGGCCTGGTCTCCTCATGAGTTTGTCCTCTTGGTGACCTGGGGGGCACGTTGTGAGAAGAGAAGGAGTGGGACCCAGGCATGTGCTGAGCACATGTCATGCTCTCAGCTTGAGCTCTGCCGCTTCCTCCCACTTCTAGGTTAACACTAACTACACAGTTTCCTTGTTAGCAATTTTCCTCCTTTGAAGCTGACAGGCAACCCATTAACATTTCTAGGGCAAAAAAAAGCTTTTCTTAAAACTTTATCCAACATTAATAAAACTGTATAATAAAAACTGGAATGATAAATCCTAACAGTTATCCCATGGATGCTCTTTCTAAAATATTTATTTCGGAACACATGGCCAAGGTTCCTGAGAGGTCGCATTAATAACTGGAACTCTGGCTAACAATTTCATCTAGGGCACATTAACAAATAAAAGCTTAAACTTAGACACTCCCAGTTGAAAGGAATTTTGCAGCTCATCTAGTTCAACCCCCACACACAGTGTCTGCATATCTACTGAATGGTACCCAGTCTCTGCTTGAACACCTCCCCAAACCAGGAGCCTTGTGAGGCAACCCAGCACATCCATGAGCAGTTCCAACAGAAAGACTCTCCTGGTATGAAGCCACACCTGCTTCTCTGTAACTCTTACCCACAGAAAACTTCAGATCCCTTTCCTTACTTGTTGCCCACAAGCCTTTTCTGCCACAAGTTAGACATCTGTAATTGCTTAAAACACGCCTCTGATGATTTGGCTTTGTCTGCACTCCCAGCGTGCTTTCTCTTTCCTTCAGAGTGCTGGTCCATTTCCATTCCAATCCAACACAATCCTTGAGCACCTTCTCAGTGCTAGGCACTAGGCTAAGTGCTGTGGAGAAGGCAGGAGCTAGTCAGCCTTGACCTTGTAAGAGGAAGAAGGCTTTTCCTCAAAGGTCCTACAAGGCAGGCTGCCATACAGGGCAGAAGAGAGGGACAGTGTCCTATTCCTGATAAGGACACCTCCAACATCCCAGACTCCTATCTTGCATTGTAGCACATTGTCTAAAATATATGCGGTGCAAGTTCAGGGTATGGTTAGAATAGGTTGTTTATCGAATGTTTGATGAATATGTGGCAATTGACTATATCTCTTGCCATGTGTGTCCCAGATTCCTGGGAGTCACAGTCTGATTGGCCCTGCTTGGGTCAGAGGTGCACCAGGCTCTATCAACTGTCTGCAGAAGGGACTGGGTCAGCTGTTGTTAAAAGCCAGGTTTTCTGAGCTGGGAACAAAGAAAGTTCTATGAAACACAAATTGGTTGACAACAAAATAATAGGCATCGTAAGAGTATGTAATGGATACAATCTCCCTAGTATATAATATCTACTGGAATATCTAAGCAATATATAACATCCATAAGATGAAAAATGGGTGTTCTCTTGATTTTATAGGTAGGGAAACAGATTCAGCGGGTGAAGTGACTTTCCCAAAGGTACTACTTGCTCACAGCAAAGTTATGGTTTGAACTCAGGGCTGTCACATTGCCTCTCTGCGTGTCCTCAATAGTTCTTTCTGGAAGTTATTTAGTCATCCACTTATCTATTTATTTATTTATTCACTCAACTAGAATTTCTCCTGTACCAACCACGGGTCTGGAATTATGTGAGACATGAGGCTACAGCAATTGCCACAGAGACATGCCTGGAGGAACACCCGCCAAGAGCCTGAGAAAGGATTCCTGCCCTGCATGAACATATGGTTTCACTGAAGAGATGAGACATACAGACACCACAAATTCAGGCATTGTTGCATGAAACGACTCCAGGGGTGACCAATATTGCAAGGGCTACAGAAAGGGAGAGAAGAAGGATCTCAGAGGACTGGAGTAGTTGGAGAAGCCTCCTTGGACGTAGAACTTTGATTAGGGAACCTGAGAAGGAAGGAAGAGAAGGAAGATATCGTAACAGGCAGAGACTTGTGTTGATTCTACTCCCTGAGTATCATTCATTTACATCCACTCTACTAGGCCCTTCCCTGGCCCAGGGTGTACCACCCCTCACCAGGACACAGCCTAAGCCTCCCCAGCAAATCTGTCCCCTCCTTGTCTTGTTCTCCACTAATCTGTTTTAAATTTAATTGCAAAATACTTCAAACACATCAAGGAGTATAGCAAATAATGCAAGAGCCACCAAGATACCCCAAAATTTTGATTCAATAGATATTAACATATCACCATATTTGCTTCAGTTCTCTCTGTCTTTTACAGACATATAATTGTAGCTAAATCCTTACCCTATCCCTTAACCCTTCCTCCACAGAGTTAACATTATCTTAAAGTTGATGTGATTTACTCTGGTGTGTTTTTCTACCTTTTCTACTGATAATCGACAGTCCTTATGGTATTTTAGTTATTACGCATATACGTAAGATTCATATCCTTTTGCAAGTTGTCCCTCCCTCCACTGCTCTTTATTTTTCATATTTATCCTTGATACATGGAGATATAGTTCATTCATTTAACCATTATGTACCATTCTATTGTATAAGTGAATTGAAGTTAACAGAGCTGTGGTCTTACAAATTCCTGGTTAGGTTGTTCCTACTTTTTCACAATGACAAATGGTATTGTGAGGAGTATCCTTCTACATCAGGGGTCCCCAAACTACGGCCCGTGGGCCACATGCGGCCCCCTGAGGCCATTTATCCGGCCCCTGCCGCACTTCTGGGAGAGGCACCTCTTTCATTGGTGGTCAGTGAGAGGAGCATAGTTCCCATTGAAATACTGGTCAGTTTGTTGATTTAAATTTACTTGTTCTTTATTTTAAATATTGTATTTGTTCCTGTTTTGTTTTTTTTTACTTTAAAATAAGATCTGTGCAGTGTGCGTAGGAATTTGTTCATAGTTTTTTTTATAGTCTGGCCCTCCAATGGTCTGAGGGACAGTGAACTGGCCCCCTGTGTAAAAAGTTTGGGGACCCCTGTTCTACATGTATCTTTGGGTATAAACCAAGAAATGGAGTTGCTGGGTCAAGAATACACAAGTTGAAGGTCTTCAACTTTTCCAGACATTGCCAAGTGGTTCTTTAAAAAGGTGGGGCCAGGTTCTATGTGCACTTCCCAGCGTGTGAGCATGGGGGTTTCAGTCGCTCCACATCCTCACGGACTCTTGGTATTGCCCTATGTGCACTTCCCAGCGTATGTGAGCATGGGGGTTTCAGTCGCTCCACATCCTCACAGACTCTTGGTATTGCCCTATGTGCACTTCCCAGCGTGTGTGAGCGTGGGGGTTTCAGTCGCTCCACCTCCTCACGGACTCTTGGTATTGCCCTATGTGCACTTCCCAGCGTGTGAGCATGGGGGTTTCAGTCGCTCCACCTCCTCACGGACTCTTGGTATTGCCCTATGTGCACTTCCCAGCGTACGTGAGCATGGGGGTTTCAGTCGCTCCACATCCTCACAGACTCTTGGTATTGCCCTATGTGCACTTCCCAGCGTGTGAGCATGGGGGTTTCAGGCGCTCCACATCCTCACAGACTCTTGGTATTGCCAATTAAAAAAAAATCTAGATTTCCCTCTTCTCACGACAGACAGATAGAACTTTCTAAAATGTTCTTTCCCTGCTTACAACCCCTCCACTGGGCTTCTGCGGCTCTGCGTGTAACACCCAGAGTTCTGTCTGGCCCACCCGCTCTGCATGAACCCATCCATGGCCACCTCTCAAAACTCGCCTCTCTGTTCTCTCCTACTTCAACACGCGAGTGTGCACACACAAACGTATACAAGCATGCATGCACACATGCGCAGGCGCGAGCACACGCTATGGCCCACCCAAACCAAACCATGTTCGCGTCCCCTAACTTGCCTGCCCTCTCTTGTCTGGGCCTTGATGCAAGCTTTTCCCTCTCGGTTTGCTGTCCCCTCCCCTGGGAAGACTTGGTAGGCACCGGAGCCTGAGTTAGATGCCCTTCCTCCCTGTGCCCCAGCACCCTTGACTTCTGGCATCACAGTTGTCAGGACACTGTTCTTTAATTGACTCCCTGAGTATCGTCTCCCTGCTCCACTGAACTGCGGACTGCTTGAGAGCAGGGCCCGGGTGGAGCTTCTCACGGGACCCTGAGAATGAATTTGTTAAATAATCCAGAGACAGGAGACAGAGCTGGATGGAGCAAAGGTAACAAGCTGGGGAGCAGCTGGGAACCAGACTGGAGAGAAAGTGCTGTTCTTCACCTTCAGAACCCCGATTTCCAGGTGAGGAAGGTGAGGCGCAGCCAGGTGGCGGGCCCTGTACGGAGTCAGGCATTTGGTGAGTGACAGAGCCGGCTCTGACTCCCAGCCTCCCGACTCCATGTCCGTGCTCTCTCTGCGCCACTTCAGCTGCAGTTGATGGGAGGGAGAGATGAGCTGCCTGCTGGGGAGAGGGAGGCCTTGGGATCTAGGACGCAGGTGGAGAGCTTGGCCCAGCAGACATGACCCTGGATCCCTGAGCTGGTGAGGAAGGAAGAACGTTCTGCCAAGTTTCTAGAACAGACACTTGTTCTGGCTGCCCTAGGAGACTTGGGTGGGCCAGCCCTTCTCTGGGGAGGAGCAGACTTGTGGAAAGTAACTCAGCATTTCCCTCGGCACCCAGCCCACCCGAGTGGCCTCTTCCTGCTGCATCAGGAAGACAATTTCTCCAGGTTCCCACTCTGGTAGGAGGGAGATGAGAGCCCAGGACAGCTGGGAAGGAATAAGGGCCTAATGCAAACAGGTGGAGCTGTCCCAGGGACTGGCAGGCTAGTGGGGAGTATACAGGTCAGGCTCAGGGCTCCGGGTTATCGGGTGTCCAGAGAAGCTTTACTGTGGACCGGCTCGCGTGTGCCAGGGCATGGGGACATCGGTAAAACAAGGACAATAATACTTACACCTCATGCGATTTTGGTGAGGATTAAGTAGGATGAAAGACATAAAAGTGCTTCGGATAATAAAGCTTAGCATATGATATCACTCAGTCAAAAGCAGTTATTACTTCCTTAGAGAAATGTTGGGAAGAGTGAACAGGATAATATGGTGGATAGACCCTGTGAAACTCTGTCAGTGTTGGTGCACAGTCATTTTTGATAGGATCTCAATAAATGGATGAATCTAGTGGACAGAGAGGAGGGTGAGTGACCCGTCACCTTCTTCCATTCCTTGAGTTTCTTCATCCTTGACATCCTCATCAGAGACTACATGGGTCAGTTCTGGAAAGGTGCTTAGAGATGGCACAATCCAATCTTTCTGCTTCACTCAAGGGGAAACTGAGGCCTACGGGGGGAAGTGACTTGTCCAGGACTGCACACAAGGCATCATCAGGGGTGAACTTCCCCGCACGGATCCAATGCTCCTCCCTCTGACCCCGTGGTTCGGCCCAAGCTCAGGACGTGGTTCTCCCAGTGGGTCAGTGGCAGGACGTGGTTCTCCCAGTGGGTCGGTGGCTGGCTTTCCTTCTCACAGTTGCCCATGTCCATGCCCAAAGTCCGCAGGGCTCCCACCAGCTCTGAGAGCTCCCTGCCCCGGCCTCTGAGAGCTCCTTGCCCTGCCTTGAGAGCTTCTCTCTTCCTGTTTTCCCATAGGCAGTTGAAAAAGTCATTAAAAGTCCCTCTCAGCCCTGGTTTCCCTTCCAGAGCTTTCCTTCCCTGGGCCTCTCTCAGAGAGGTCAGGAGCAGGTCGGCAGCGTCCCATACCCAGCCCAGTTTTCACCAAGGTTTCCCCAGCGTTGGGCAAGTGGGAGCATTTCTTTCCCCCTCAAACAAGCTCCCTTCTTCCAACCTCCCTCCTTTTTTTAAACTGACACCCCCAACAACACACTCCTTGCCATTGAACTCACCCATCGGGGTCACCCAGAAAATGATTCCAAGGGACCGTGGGCATGTGTCCTTGTTGCACAGGTGGGATTTCTCTACTGAAAACCAGTTGCAGGAGAAGTCAGATATGAAACGCCAGGCTTGGTAACAGCTCATTTGTAAGACACATGTTGGCCAACAAACCCAGGATTTATAGTCATGCAAAAAGGGGGAAGATGAACACTTAGGTTGTTTTTCCTCAGAGTTACCCTAATATCTTGGGAAGCTGTTGGGTCAGCCCATCCTGCTGCCATGAGAAACTCTCACGTGGGCAGAAGGATTCCCCATTCACGAAGCAGGTTTACGCTTGGTATTTCGATCAAAGCCGTGCAGCTGCCCTGTGAGGTGCTGGGAGGAATTCTCTTCTTTTCTGATGAGGAAACTGAAGCTCAGAGAAGTCCAAGTTTCTTCCAAAGATCGGGAGAGGTCAGGTTTCAGCCCAGGATTTCTGACTCTGTGTCCAGGGGTCCCTCCCTAACCAGTCTACTGAAGGAAAGCCAGAGTGTTTAGTGTGGGACAAAATTCTGCCCTGAATTTTTAGTTCAGAGGTAAAGACTAAATGAATTGGAGGGACAAATTATGGTAAAGAAAAGGTGACTGTCCCACTCTGGTCTCCTCCTGCTTTCCCTTTAAACTCCAGCTTGGACCATGCTTTCTCCCCACAGCCGTCCTGCATCCCCCCACCCTGGGACGGAGTAGCTCTGTCCCCGGGACGACCGTTCCATGCTCTGAGTGTCTCTGGGGCACTTCTAACACTATACTCATCTGTCCATTCAGAAAACTCTTTGTCCTGTGTTCAGTGGGTTCCTCAAAGACGGGGACCCTCAACCCAGCAATGAGATAACAGCTGCAGGCAAGCCGGGATGGTCCAGTTCGGCCATATGAAACGCCAGGATGAAACGCCAGGCTTGGTAACAGCTCATTTGTAAGACACATGTTGGCCAACAAACCCAGGATTTATAGTCATGCAAAAAGGGGGAAGATGAACACTTAGGTTGTTTTTTCTCAGAGCTACCCTAATATCTTGGGGAGCTGTTGGGTCAGCCCATCCTGCTGCCATGAGAAACTCTCACGTGGGAGAAGGATTCCCCATTCACGAAGCAGGTTTCTTTCTGGAAGCAGAAAGCCAGGCAAGACATTTTAAGAATCCCCACTTCCCTTACTTCCAAAAGGCAAAAGTGAAAAGTTTGGAGAAGTTAAAATACAAAGTATGAAAAGTGATATTCAGTTTGGAAATTGCTGTCTCCCAGATTCTCAGCTCAGGGGGTGCTGACTTTCGCAGGGAGCTTCATGTGATGCCTACAGTAGGAAGACTGTCTCCTTCCTCATACTGCCAAGGGTCCCACCTGGGGCTGGGCTCAAACCAGCAGCATCTGGAGGTTGGGGGAGGGGCCTGCAACAGCTGGACCAGTGGCCAGAAGCAGAGGAGTGGGCACTATGGGAGGATCTCGGGCAGTGGGGAGCTTTTGAGGAAGTTTGGGAGCCACAGGCTTAAGGTTGGGGTCAGGATTCAAGTCTTTGGGGTTGGGGTGTAGGGAGGGAGTGACGTCATCTGGGGTAGTGGGCTGCAAGGCTAGACTGGTACCAGGGAGGAGTCAAAGCCCTTCCCTGCAGGTCCAGCTGCCAGGCCCAGGCCTCTGGCCACCCTCAGGGGAGGAGGCCACAGGGATCTGGGGCCGCCTCAGCTATGGGGAGAAGGGAAGGGCTGGAAGCAGAAAGCCAGGCAAGACATTTTAAGAATCCCCACTTCCCTTACTTCCAAAAGGCAAAAGTGAAAAGTTTGGAGAAGTTAAAATACAAAGTATGAAAAGTGATATTCAGTTTGGAAATTGCTGTCTCCCAGATTCTCAGCTCAGGGGGTGCTGACTTTCGCAGGGAGCTTCATGTGATGCCTACAGTAGGAAGACTGTCTCCTTCCTCATGCAGAGCAACTTCCACCCCAGCTCCTACCAGCTGCCCTGGTCCATCACGCTGACCCCAAGGACGGGCTGACGTCCAGAAGGCGTACTGAGCAACGAAGCTCACATCTTACCAAACCATCAGGATTTGACTTTCTAGGTAAAAAGTTATCAGTTGTGGCCACCGCAATTACTTTGTAGACACAGGCCATTCTTGTTGCCTCTGGAAGGAAAGCCCCCCATCCTTGCATCCTGTCCCTCCAGAGTGAGGACAGCAGCCCTCCTAACATAGCCTCGGAGCCGGGGAAGCTGAAAGGCCAGTACATCACTTACTTGAAGAGATAGGAGGAAACTGATATAACATTTATTGAGAACCTGCTGCTACATACAAACATGGTCGTAGGCCTTTCACATATATTATTAAATGCCTATCCACTTGCACACCACTGCCTGGGGAATGGTTTTACTATCCCTGGTCATCAGAGGAAGAAACAGAGGCTCAGTTGCCACACAGCAAGAATAAGTTTGTATCTGAACCCCCAACTCGGGCCTCTTCAAGATCTTCGTATCTTCGGCACAGTGGGGATTCCCAGGAAAGGTTGGCACTGCCTTTTCCCAGCTGGGATGACAACACCAAAGGCCACTGGAGCTGGTCTGGCCGTCAGGGGCTCCCTGCTCTCCCAAATGCCCCAGGCTCTCTGGTTGAGGTCAGCTGACACGTTTGGCCGGCTGGCCCAGGCGTTGAGTGCTGAAGTCCCCTGTCCTGGCCCTGGGGCCGCAGGTTGATAAGGTAAGCTAGTCGCTGCTGGTTCCCTGCGCGGGGAGCTGTGACCCCAGCGGAGAGGACGTGCTGGCTGCACAGGTTTGCGGCTAAGGGGGCCAGCGCAGTTGCTTGTAGGGAATTGATGAAAATAATCAGCTGCAAACTGCTAAAAAACAAACAGACCATGGCCCAGAGGTCTGAATAACAGCCCCCTCAGCCAGATGGCCGCAGGAGCCTTGCCAGGGAGAAAACATGATCTCCCGCCCTGAATTTCCTCTTTGTTCTGGACCCTGCACTCTCTGGATGTCATCGGTCCCTCCACCCCTCTTGTGCGCCAGCCCCTCCCTTCAGGGAGCTTAAGGCAGCTTTCCCCAGATTAGAATTTGGGGACAGGGAATCTAGGCAAAGAAACAACTTTCTTGTCCCAGCATGAGTCACCACAGGCTGAGGGAAGTACACAGCTGTCCACATCTGGCTCTGGAATGCTGCTTCCTCCTTGGAGGACACTCCTGAGAAGCCTGGGACCCTTGTGGGTGCAGAGCAGGAAGTCATAAGCAGGGCCGCCCAGTGTGGAGCAGGCCCTCTGGACACCTGGGTCCTCGCCAACAGACTTTCGTGTCCCAGCTATTGGGAAACTGAACGCTGGATTGTCGTCACCTTAAATTGTGACCATGCCTGGAGCAAATGGTGGCCAGTGTGTCCTGCCAGCCTCAGTCTCCTTATGGCTCCAAGAAGAGTTAAGAGCAAGGCCAACATGGGTTTGAATCCTTGCTTGTACTGTGTGACTTTAGACAACTTATTTGACCTCTCTGAGCCTCAGTTTCTACTTCACTGAGTATTAGTGAAACCAATAAATTGTATTTCCGATGCATGTAGCATGGTGTCTGGCACACAGCAGGCATTCCGTAAACACTGCTTTCCTCCCTCCCAGACCTCTGCTCCAGAGCCTTTTGGTACTAATTTCTTCCGTTATCCACTCTTAAATGCTTTTACTGATTCATGACTCAATATTTCATTCCTAACTCAGGGCAAAGCTTCCAGTTTTCCCTGAATGAATTCCCATCCCCCCCTCATCATTATGCTAGCTACTCTATCTGCTAGTTTGTACTTTGACTTGCTAACCTACTACAAATTCTGTTTGGAGAAAGAAACTAGGCAGCATATAATTGCTGTGAAGTTACATCAGGCTCATTTTACTTAGCAGCATACTTAGAACTTCCCTCCCCCTATAAGGTGTAATGCCACTTAAAAAAGTCTTCATAACAACAAACAAGTCTATTAGTATATATCAGACTGTAAAGAAGACTAGTCAGAATAAGCTGAGTGTTGCCGCAGCGACACACAACTCCCAAATATTAATGACTTAAAACAGGTAAGGCTAATTTCTCACTCATGCTACACATTCCTTGCATGTTCGCGGGTCTCTGCTCTTCATTGGCCTCTCTTAGGCACTCAGGGTTCACCATCTGGAATGTTGCTGGTCACAGCAGCAGGGAAGAAGATGAAGAAATGCTTCTTCCAGGTAGTAACACACATCGCTTCACATTTCATTGGCTATGGTAAGCCATATGGCTCCCCAACCTCGTGGAAAGCAGGGACATCCAATCCTATTGTGTTGGAAGGTGGAAAATAATCAGAAACATTAATGGAGAACTAATGTCAAACACACAAAAGCTCAATATCTTTTTTAAATAGAGAAACCCTGGAATCCTTCACCCCCCACCCCCACTCACTGCCACCCCCACTCACCGCTCGGGATTTGCTAGTCATTTCAAAAGCAGATGATGTCCAGACATTTGCATAGAGAAGTTCCTTTTGTCCCTATTTTCTATTTCAGTGGTCCTTAATTTCTGGTTTGCATAAGAATTATTATTTGACATTGCACAATCCTTAAGGGTTTCAAAATTTTTTGAACACATGTCATTTTCCCTGTGTGTGCTGAATAGAGAACCCAAGCATTATAAGATATGATTCTACAGTGCTTAATTGATACGAATGTCTGATTTTATTCTTTTTTCTTTTTTTTTTATTTAGAAAAATTAAATTTAACAGGGTGACATTGATCAGCAAGAGTATGTAGATTTCAGGTAAACATCTCCACATCATTTGAGCAGTTGATTATGTTGTATACCCATAACCCAAAGTCAAATAATTTTCCATCACCTTATATTTGTCCCTCTTCACACCCTCCCCCAACCCCCTCTGCCTCTCCCACATTTCCCTCCCCCCGGTAACCACTGCACTCTTATCTATGTTCATGATTCTCAGTTTTAGATCCCACCTATGTGTGAAATCATTCAATTTTTTAGCTTTTTCTGATTTACTTATTTCACTCAGTATAATATTCTCAAGGTCCATCCATGTTGTTGTAAATTTATGTCATCATTTCTTATGGCTCAGTAGTATTCCATTGTATATATGTCCCACACCTTCTTTATCCAATCCTCTATCGAGGGGCACTTTGGTTGTTTCCATATCTTGGCCACTGTGAACAATACTGTGATGAATATGGGGCTGCATGTTTCTTTATGTACCAATGTTTTCAAGTTTTGGGGGTATATACCTAGTAGAGAGATTGCTGGGTCATATGGTAGTTCTATTCTTAGTTTTTTGAGGAACCACCATACTTTCTTCTATAATGGTTGTACTAATTTACATTCCCACCAACAGTGAATGAGGGTTCCTTTTTCCCCACAGCCTCTTCAACACTTGTTATTACCTGTCTTGTGATATAGCCAATCTAACAGATGTGAGGTGGTATCTCATTGTAGTTTTGATTTGCATTTCTCGAATAGCTAGTGAAGATGAGCATCTTTTCATATATCTGTTGGCCATTTGTATTTCTTCTTGGGAGAAGTATCTGTTCATGTCCTCTCACCATTTTTTAATTGGATTGCTTACTTGTTTGATGCTGAGCTTTTGTGAGTTCTTTATATATTTTGGATATTAACCCCTTATCAGAGCTCTTGTTTGAAAATAGCATCTCCCATTCAGTTGATTGCTTGTTTTATCAGTTTCTTTTGCTGTGCAGAAGCTTTTTAGTTTGATATAGTCCCATTCATTTATTTTTGCCTTCACTTCCCTTGCCTTTGGTGTCAAATTCATAAATTTTTCTCTACAGCTAAGGTCCATGAGTTTAGTACCTATGTTTTCTTCTATGTAATTTATTGTTTCAGATCTTATATTTAGGTCTTTGCTCCATCTTGAATTAATTTTTGTGCATGGGGACAAACTGTAGTCAAGTTTCATTCTTTTGTATGTGGCTTTCCAACTTTCCCAACACCATTTATTGAAGAGGCTTTCTTTTATCCATTGTGTGTTTTTGGCTCCTTTGTCAAAGATTATTTGCCCATTTATATGTGGTTTTATTTCTGGGCTCTCAATTCTCTTCCATTGGTCTGTGTGGCTGTTTTTCTACCAATACCACACTGGGTTGTTTTTTTTTTAATTCAGTGAGAGGAGGGGAGGCAGAGACAGACTCCTGCATGTGCCCCAGCCAGGATTCACCCGCAAGCCCACTAGGGGGCAATGCTCTACCCATCTGGAGCATTACTCCATTGCTCAGCAATCGAGCTCTTCCTAGTGCCTGAGGCAGAGGCCATGGAACCATCCTCAGCACCCTGGGCCAACTTGCTCCAATCAAGCTATGGCTGCAGGAGGAGGAGGAGGAGGAGGAGGAGAGAGAAAGAGAGAGAGAGAGAGAGAGAGAGAAGCGAGAGGGGGAGGGGTGGAGAAGCAGATGGGCACTTCCCCTGTGTGCCCTAACTTGGAATTGAACCTGGGACATCCACATGCCAGGCAGATGCTCTATCACTGAGCCAACTGGCCAGGACCAGCATGCTGTTTTGATTATTGTGGCTCTGTAGTAATGACTTTGTTATTTTTAAAGCCATTTTACTGAGATATGATTGACAAAAAGCTGTCTATATTTAATGTACACAATTTGATGTGTTTGGAGGTAAATATATATTATGGAATTTTCACTAATCTGTGCCATAAATGTATTCACCACTTCTAAAAGTTTCCTCCCACCCTCTTTACCTGCTTGAATTTAATAGTTTCAATATTTTATCACTTTCTTTCCTCAGCTTCACTTACAACATGTGGGGCCATTCAATCCCTAAATCTGATTGCAATTAATATTTGATTTTATGTATATACTTGACAGTAAAGATGTATAACTAACTTTAATCCCAAATTTCAAATGTCTTCTATATACATTCTGTCCTTTAGTAATTTTAACCATAACCATAACGATCTAGTTTATTGATGGAATATTTCCATTGTACTAAAGGGCTAATGAAAACTCAGAGAGGCTATGTGACTTGTCCAAGGACACACAGTTCAGATGTGTTGAAATCAGGTATTTGAACCTTATTCTGTCTGGCTTCAGATCTGTGACTTTCTCATTATCCCAGGCCACCATCCGACCTGGACAAGGGGATCCTGTTTAGAAGGGGTGTTTAGAGGCACTGAACTTTGTTCTGGAAATCTGTAGGAGGGAAGGAGAAGCCTAGGTCCCACAGACCCCTTTCCCCACTGTCATCCCTACCTCTCAGGGCACTGTGCTCAGTGAAAGCCTGGCTCCCGTAGGGATTACTCTGAGCACACAACATCCCAGAAACGTCCAGGAATTCCTGTCGATTAGACGTTTGTTCTCGGAATAAACATTTCCCTGAAAAGCTCTCTATAGCTGGGCAGTGTTATGGCCCTGCCATGGTTCATTCTCAGGTGACGAGATGCCCATTAGTCTTCGAGTCATGACAGTGTGAAGTGTACATTCACACATGAATTAAACTGTAAGTGTGTAATATGTGTAAGTATGTAAGCTGTGTTCTGTGTGGGGTCAGTGTTTGTGCAAGCCTGTCTTATTTTGTAGAGTCACCAGACAAAATATGGGACGTTCAGTTAAATTTGAACTTCAAGTGAACAAATTATTTTTTAGTGTAAGTGTGCCTTACATTTTCATTTCTAAATACGGCAACTACATCTACATGCAAGTATGTAAATATAAATGGGCTTGCTTGTTTATGTCTCAGGGAGCACCTGCATGCGTGTGTGTCTGTGGGTGTCTCTGCATGTGTGTGGGGTCTGTGTGCATGTGTGTCCTGGCTGATAAGGACTCAGCAGGTGGTTAGGAACAAATGCCTCCACCCCCACAGCTCACCTCCTGCCGGGCCAACCCTGTAGGGGGAAGACAGGTCAGCATGGGCCTTGAACGCCAGGCCAGGCACATAGGCTTTGCCATGAGGGCAGTAAGGAGCCCTGGAAAGCTCTATGTTGAAGAGGGAGCAGGTTTAGATGTGTGCTAGAAATGTCCCTCTGGCTGTTGCAGAGAGAACTGGAGAGGGCCCACAGGAGGGAGGCTCAGGAAGCTGATGGTTACCTCGATGAGAGAGGATGAGGACTTGGGCTCAGACCTTCGCAGTGGAGATGGCGGGAAAGCGGCAAATTGTAGGACGTGTTCAATGTTCCTGTGGGGGTGTGGGAAGGAGGAGTTGGAGGTGATGCTCAGGTTTCTAGCGCAGGCACCTGATGGACTGTAAGCTTATAAAGATGTGTCTTGCTCCCTTCCTCATCCTCAATGTCAGGCACAGTGCCAGGCATGCAGGAGATGCTCTGTGGGTGTTTTGGCATGAATACATGCATGCATGGAGGAAGAGAGAAATGAGAAATACAGGAGAAGGAGAAGGAGGAAGAGGAAGAAGGGGAGGAAGGAGAGGTCTGGGGAAGAAGCTGACCTCAGGTATTTGGGGAGACCTTGAGCGTAGAGTGGCAGCAGGACTTCCCAGGGAGGTGTCTAGCAGGCAGTTGGCCATCTGGCCGGCTCAGAAGAGAGGTCCAGGCTGGAGAGACAAATTTAGGGGGTTGAGTGGGTAGGAGAGGTATGAGAGCTGGGGTGAGATCGCACAGGATGCAGTGAGGACTGAGAGGGCAGGGCAGAGGAAGGAAGCTCTGGGGCAGCGGCGGGTAAGGAGCTGGAAGGAGGCGTGTGAGGCCGTCAGTGGTTTCCTCTCACAGGCTCTGGGGTGTAAGTGAGATACCCACAGGCCTGGGAGCTCCAAGAGGGCTAGGCAAGGGGTGATATGCAGAACATTCACAGGCACTGGCCAGTCAGACCAGGCTCAGCTGTGATGGGTGCCAGGTGTGGGCTCCCAACTGTGCTAGACTCACTCCTGAGTAGCTGGGTAATAGAGAAATGTGTGTGTGTGTGTGGGGGGGGAGTAGAATGGGAGGGGGGCCGGGACAGCTGGGGCAGGGAGGGGGCACTCTGGGGCCCAGGGCAGCTGCTCTGTACCAGCTAGAAAGGAAGTATGTAAACATTTTAACAAGTGAGACAGTTATAGAGGGCCAATCTTGCTGCATGTCATCACTGGGGACTGACAGTATCTACATATGTCATTCCTGGTTATGGGCTCATGTTAGAATAGCGCCCAACAGTGAATAAGTTTGCATCAAGTCTTAGCACATTACCTGGTATATAATAGGCACTCAATAAATGCGTTTTAAAATTTTTTCTGAGAAAAAAGATGCCTGCCTCCATAGATCCAAGGGATTTCCTTTCCTGAGCAATTTTTCTATTTTAAGGAAACACATTTCCTTTCACTTAGGAAGACTTGTCTTTTCTGCCATTAAATTCCAGGGAATTTCAAAGGCACTGGGCCTGTAAGCTCGCTTGTGGCTCACCGGACAGTCGGAGCCCAAGTGAACAATGGCCTGGCCTCCGGGGACAGCTCCAGGCAGGGTCACCCCTCTCGTAGCCTCCCCTTCCTTCCGACATAGCCTTGTCATCTGTCAGGAACCAGGGTCTTCTCCCTGGCCTGGCACACAGTCCGTGCTAGGTAAGAGTTTGCTGCGATTATTTTTGTTATTACTGTCCCCGGGCCCAGCGTTTCCTTAAATTGAATTGTTTCTGTGATTATAAAATTTAGTTTATTTTATCCAAACCTCACACTAATACCTCAATAATGGCTTTGGCTCCCCAAAGCAAGGTTGTCTTGCAAAGACCAATTCCAACACAAACCCTTTCTGGCAATTTTCAACCACTCACCCCGCATAGAGAGGTAGGCTTCCTTCAAGGGCTCACTGAGTTTAGATAAATATTTGGCTTTGTGGATGTACAAACAGTTGTAAAACGTACCTTTTTCTAGGTGTAGGTTCTCAAAAAAAAGTTTTCAGAATTCAATGCATATGCACTCCATCATTGACTTGTCCACCTGGAAGTTCCCATTAGAATGTCAATGGGGACAGGGCTCTTGTAAACCCAGGGGTAGACCGTGCCTGCCACCCTGTAGGTGCTCAGCGCATATCTGTTGAATGAATGAGCGCCTGCTCTGTGCTGGGATGGCTGGCATTGGGAGGAAGAACAGGACACCATCCCTGCTGTCTAAGAGTTTGTGGTTCGGTGGAAGAACTCCCTACTCCCTCAACATCTACCTGAAATTCAAAACAGATTAGCATAGTTGCCCATGAGATACGCAAACACCTTGCAGGGGTCATGGGAGCCTGGCAGCAGGAGTGACAGCTGTCGGGAATACCAGAGAAAGTGTCCTAGAAGAGGTGGCATTTAAGCTGGGTTTGACTTCAGCATGAGGAGTTGGCAGAAGGGAAACAGAACGAGCCCAGATCCAGAGCTGGACATCTTGGTTTAGTGAAGGAAGTTCCAGAAGGCCACCTGGGTTGTGGAATCTAAGCTCCAGGAGGGCAGGGGTTGGGTCTGTCTTGTCTGTCATTATGTGACACAGACTCTGGCCAAGAGCAGGCTCTCAATAAATTGTTGTTTAAGAGAATGAATAAATGACATGGACGTGGACAGAAAAATTGGGACCTGGAAATCTTTCTGGAGGTTTGTCTAGTTGCTGCAATGGGTTTCATTGTCCCATCGTCTCCTTTCATCCTAGAACTCCGACAACTCTGTAGCACCCCACCAAAGGATTGTGTAGTTTTGGCTGGGGTGCCCTCCAGGATGGGGTGATCACTCCCTCCATGCAGCTGGTCCCTCCTTTGATAGTTCCGAGTTTCAGAATGGGCGTCCTTACATTGACAACACAGAAGCAGAGGGGAGACCGGGAAAGAGCTTGGCTCCTGGGCTGCTACTGTCTAGCGTAGTCCTTGGGCAAGGCTGGTGCAGCCAGTGGTGACAGGTGTGAGCTCGGTGTGTGACAGACTGAAGCTACGTAACATCTCTGTGCCTTAATTTCCTTAACTGTAAAATGTGGATAGTCCTAATACTACCTGCCTCACAGGATTTTTGTGCGCATTAAATTAATAATGTATGCAAAGTTATTGGTACCTTCTTGGCAAACTAATAAGTGCTCAGTAAAAGTTAGCTATGGGCCCTGGCTGGTTGGCTCAGCGGTAGAGCGTTGGCCTGGCATGCGGGGGACCCGGGTTCGATTCCCGGCCAGGGCACACAGGAGAAGCGCCCATTTGCTTCTCCACCTCCCCCTCCTTCCTCTCTGTCTCTCTCTTCCCCTCCCGCAGCCAAGGCTCCATTGGAGCAAAGATGGCCCGGGCGCTGGGGATGGCTCCTTGGCCTCTGCCCCAGGCGCTAGAGTGGCTCTGGTCGCGGCAGAGCGACGCCCCGGAGGGGCAGAGCATCATCCCCTGGTGGGCAGAGCATCGCCCCTGGTGGGCGTGCCGGGTGGATCCCGGTCGGGCGCATGCGGGAGTCTGTCTGACTGTCTCTCCCTGTTTCCAGCTTCAGAAAAATACAAAAAAAAAAAAAGTTAGCTATGATTTGTAGTGTTATCACCCTCTCCCTGGCTCTGGGTTTCTGTCTCTGCATAATGGAAACAAGTGTAAGAACTGCTTTGGCTGTCTCCGCGGGTTGGTGCGAGGACCGGAGAGAGGAGGGATATGAAGGCATCCACAGAGGGGAGGGTGGTGGGCATTCTCATCAGCTGACACTCACCCCAGGAGACGTCACCAGCATGGCTGCACCCCACATCACACCCAGCCGCCACCAGCCTCTGAGTTCTCTCTCTACCTCAGGCGGCTGCATTTCCTCTCCTTGCCATCCTGTACCTTGACCTCTAAGATATAAATTTAGAACAGGCCTGCCCGGAGAGGAAGGGGGAAATGAAGGAAAGGAAACAGGCAAAGTTCTCTCTCTAAGCAGGTCCTTGGGGGACTCAAGTCTCAGGCTCTCTTACCACCAGCCTTTGAAATAACCACTTCCTTCTCTCCTAGCCTTTCAGATCAGAGCAGTGGGAGGGAGCGTGAAGGCTCAGTCCTGGGACGAGCCAAAGAGGAGTCTGGAAACCTTCCTCTAATGCATGACCCTTCTTCAGGGGCCCTGGCCCCGGGAGACAGGGCTCTGGGCTGTGGCCTTCCTCCTGGGGTCTGCCTTGGACTCACTGCTGGCCCAGCTGCCACTGACCACATGGATTTCTGTTAAAAAGTCTGGCTGACCTTCTGCGTAGCTGAGGTGTTGTCAGAGCTAGAAGAAGCTTTATGACTGCCTCAGCCAGTAGTTCCCGGGTTGGGGGCCCTGGGTGCTGGGGGTCCTCGGACTAGTTCCAGTTCTCCCACAAGCTTCAAAGATATAGCACCCAACCCCACAGAGAGAGCTCACGGGCTCCTCGCAGTGGCAGGTGTCTCTGCTTTTCCTTGCAAGCTGCTCAGGGTGGGCCCTCTGTACCCTGAGGCTGCGGAGACAATGACCAGGGTTCCCACTGAGCTTACCTTCCGTGAGGACCTTTACACACATCATCTCACTCATCTTTGACCCGGGAAGGTGAGCTCATTTATGACCCCTACATTGCAGATGAAGAAATCAAGGGTCAAAGGAATTAAGTAAGTTGCTAGAGGCCACGCAGCCAACCAGGATTCCCATCCGGGAGTCTGGTTCCCCAGCTCCGACCCTCAACCACTGGAAATAGCCTCCTGGAAGCTCAGGCATCTGCCTTTGAAAACTACAAAAGGGCAAATACATTCGCCCTTGCTCAAGGAAGGGTCTTGGCAGGGAAAATTTCCGGATGCAAGGACTAGCTGTAGGAGTCATGATGAAAGGTGGTGGAACAGTTGGGGACCAGCCACTTCGTGTCGTTGAACTAAGGTCCGAAGAGGTAAAGGTCTGGCCCAGGGTCATCTTGTGAACTGGTAACTGGAATGATAACTCGTTTCACTTCAGGCAGACTCCCTGGGCCTGACTCCAGGTGCCTTTGACTGGCCAGGAAGCAGGTTTTTTGGAGCTGATGGCTCACACCTGTGATGGCCTATGCCTGTGGCTCCGTCTGGTGGGATCTCTGAGCTTCCCTTGTCCTGACAGGCCGCTCCCCGACTGGGGTCAGACCACACATCCTGACTAATTCTCCGCCAGACCCCACCTACCTCCTACCAGCTGCACAGCACGCTGGCCTTGCCAGACCACAGGGCTGCGCAGCGCTGGCGGGAGGGGGGAGGGAGGGGGCTGCCGCATCTGTCTCTGGCAAATTCTTCCTTTGCTCTCTCTCTCTCACTTCGAACTCCATACTGTGTGTGAACTTGACAATTTTTAAAGTGCTTCCATATCTACTATTTCATTTCAGACCCTAGGCTGTTCTGGGAACTGGAGAGGGTGGGACTAATACTCCATTCTCCGGAAAAGGTAAAGGAAGTTTCCAGGGGTAAGGTGTCTTGTTCAAGGTCATGTGCTCAGCTTAGCGATGTTAGGGACACAAGTTGGAGCTGAGTCAGCCTGTTCCACCTCACCAAACGGCCTCTCTCCCCTTTCAGAAATGAGGACTCTCAGCAAACAGCGATGAGTAAGGTGCTGAGCAGGGTCCTGCAAAGAACCTTATATGTAACCAACAGCATCGTCATTAACCCTACAGTCCGGCAGTGACCTATGGATATCTGAACCAAAACAGTTAAACCTGTGTCAGCTAAGATGGCAGGCCCACACATTGAGAACTCATGATGTGACGGATAGACACAATATTCAAGTCAGAAGTGATTTATAACTTTCTCACTGTGACCCCTGAGGGACAGGTCACCATCTGGGCCTCCGTTTCTATACGTGGGCAATGGAAAGATGCTACTACCTACCTTGCTACTTCTAAAAAGGAGTAGAGCCATCACAGACAAAGTTCTTTGAGAAATTTTAAGACATGTTCTACAACTAGTATACACTACAGTGAATTGTCATACACAAGGAAGGCAAGGTGAATCCACACTTACAAACTAATGATTATTAAGTGCTTCCTAAGTAATTTATGTAGATTGTTCCACTAATTTGAATAAAAGTCTTTAGGAGGCTGATACCATTATCATCTCTATCGCATAGACTGAGACCCAGAGATTTTAAGTAACAGGTAGTAGAATACTCTGGTTTCTCTTCAGATCACATAAATCTTTCGCCTTTTAAGTAACAGGTAGCAAATGGCAGAAGCAGGATATGAAATCTTGGTCATTTAGCACCAGCGGGTGAGGGTTTACAGTTCCCAATGCATCAGAATCACCAGAACGGCTGGATAAAATACAAATCACTGGGCTGCACCCCAGAGCTGCTGATTCAGTAGGTGTGGAGTGATTTTGATTTCTAACAAGTTCTCAAGATGCTTCTGCTGCTGCTGGACGGGGGACCACACTGCAAAAGCTGCGCTACACGGAACTTTCCCAGGACCGCCCGCCCTGCTGATGGCCGCATCCAGGACATCTGAAGCCGATTTGCACAGATTGGCTGGACATCTGTGTGCACGAGACACTTGATTTATATCACAGAGACATGTGTTAACCTAATGGAAAAAGTGGATGGGGATGCTCAGGAGGCCCTTACTCCTTCAGAAACTCAGTGAGAAAAACTGCTTGATGACCCTGCAGGTGTCCAAATCCTTGTAGTTATGGCTACTCAGGCCTGACCTCCGAGCTGGCCAGGGGAGGGGACGGCACAGAGAACAGATTCCAAAGCTGCCTCACTGGCTCCTGTCAATTTTCCCCTTCAAGCTGCTCACACTTGTGAAGTTCATGGATAGATAGTCTGTGAATGGACAGATAAGGCACAGCCTGTGAAATGAGAAAGCACAGACCAAGATTTAAATTTGATTAAATGTAATTAAATTTATGTTTTTGAGGAGAAAAAAAGAAAATGACTTCTAGAAGAATAGAAGTGTTTCAGAAAACAGTGGTCAAGCCAAAAGCAGTGGTCACAGACAGAACAGAGTGAAAAATCAAGGATGTATGAATATTCAATTGTTCCAGAATTCTAGTTATTGAAAAAACTATGCTTTCTCCACTAAACTACCTTTAGATCTTTGTCAAAAATCAGTTGTACAAACCTAGAATCTCCAAAACAATCTTGAAAAAGGAGAATAAAATTTGAGGACTCACACATCATGGTTTTGAAATTCACTGTGAATTTATAGCAATCAAGGCTGGGGCATGCAGAAGCGCCCCTCTGCTTCTCCACCCCTCCCTCTCTCATTTCTCTCTCTTCTCCTCTCCTTCTGCAGCCAAGGCTCAATTAAAGGGAGGCCCCGGGTGCTGAGGATGGTTCCATGGCCTCTGCCTCAGGTGCTAAAAAGAGCTTGTTTGCTGAACAATGAAGCAGCGCCCCAGATGGGCAAAGCATCACCCATAGTGGCCTTATCAGGAGGATCCTGGTCGGGGCACATGTGGGAGTCTGTCTCTGTCTCCTATCCTCTCACTGAATAAAAATAAGTAAATAAAGAGAATAAACTTGGTCAGAGCAAAAATGAACAAAAAGAAAGGAGTGTGTGGTGCTGGCGTAAAGAGACACATACCTGCAGTGGGACAGACTCTGAGAGCCCAGAGAGCAACCCCATAGTTATGATCCATCGATTTCCTCAGTGGTGCCAAGGCCACTCAATGGAGGAAAAAACAAGGTCTTCCACAAATGGAGCTGGACAATTGAATATCCACATGCAAAAGAATGAAGTCGGGGCCCTGGCTGGGTAGCTCGGTTGGTTAGAGTGTGGCCCGACATGCTGAGGTTGTGAGTTCAATCCCTAATCAGGGCACACTCAAGATCAACCAAAGATGGCATGACTGAGTGGAACAGCAAATTGATGTTTCTCTCACTCTGTCTCTGTTTCTTTCCCTCATCTTTTGCTAAAAAAAATCAATTAAAAGAGAATAAGTCGGACTCCTGCCTCACACCACACACCAAAACTAACTCAAAATTGAAATCAAAGACCCAAGTACAAGAACTAAAACTATATAACTCTGAGAAGAAAACATAGGGCTAAGTGTTTGTGACCTGGGATTAGGTAATGGGCTACCTCTCCATTTATTTTCGTCTTGTTTAATTTCTCAAAGCAATGTTTTATGGTTCTCAGTTCAGGTCTTTCACATCTTTTGCCATATTTATACCGAAGCATTTCATATTGTTTATGTTACTGTAAATGGCATTGTTTTTTAGTTTCAATTTCTAAGTTCTGCTGTTATTGTATAGAAATAAAATAGATTTTTGTGTATTGGTTTGGTGTCCTGCAGCCTTGCTAAACTCACTTACTAGTTCTGGGAGCTTTGCTTGCTGCAGACTCCAATGGTTTTCACCAGTGAAAATCATCTCTTCTGACTATAAAGTCAGTTTTACTTCTTCTTTCCAATCTGGATGACTTGTATTCCTTTTTTTTTTTTTTTTCCTTAATGAACTAACTAGAACCTCTGGTACAACACAGAGTAGCAGTGCAAGTGGACGTGCTTACCTGTTCCCGCTCCTCGGGACGAGGAGCCCATCTCTTATTATTAGTAAGATGTTAGCGGTGGGTGTTGTGGCTGCCCTCTGACAGGTAGAGGATGCCTCTTGTCCCTTTCTATTTTTGGTTTTCTGAGGCTTTTAATCAGAGACAGTTATTGGATTTTGTCAAATGCTTTCTCAGTATCTTCTGATACAGAAACTACAGCGATCATGGAGGGAAGAGCCCAAACTCATGGATAGCTTCTGCCTCATCTCAGAAAAAAGGCGAAGGGGAAGAAAGAGCTCTGTCTGGTAAGGGCGCCTGTCCTGGGGGGCTGGGCTTGCCCTGCCTCTGCTCTGTGCCCCGCTCCTTGTCTGGCATTCTCAAACCTCAGATCCTGGCCCATGGACTCTAAAGCCAGTGCTCTTTCCTCTACACCAAACTGTCTAAAGACCTTGACTCTGGGACGCCGCCTGGACAGGGCCCCAAAGAGGGGTGAAACCTCAGGTTCCTCAATAATCTAAAATGGTAGCAGCCATTTACGGAACACGTTTGGAACATCAAGAACGAGGGCCAGGACTAGCGTGAGGTGAGTGAACCGTCTGTGGACGGAGAATGTAAAGAGGTACCTGCAGGACTGTAGGCCCCTCACTTGCCTTAACATCAGCCAGGCCCTGCAGAGAACAGTGCTAGACACTCCCTTAATCCTCCAGCAGCCCTAGCGTGGTAGGTGCTATTATCATTTATTTATTTATTCAGTGAGAGGATGGGAGGCAGAGACAGACTCCCATATGCGCCCCAACCAGGATCCACCAAACAAGCCTACTCGGGGGCTATGCTCTGCCCATCTGAGGCATTGCTCTGTTGCTTAGCAACTGACCTCTTCTTAGCACCTGAGGCAGAGGCCATGGAGCCATCCTCAGCGCCTGGGGCTAACTCGCTCCAATTGAGCCATGGCTGCAGGAGGGGAAGAGAGAGAGAGAAGCGAGAGGGGGAGGGGTGGAGAAGCAGATAGGCACTTCTCCTGTCTGCCCTGACCGGGAGTCAAACCCGGGACATCCACATGCTGGGCTGACACTCTACCAGTGAGCCAACATGCCAGGGCCATCATTCTTATTTTAAAGATGAGGAAACAAAGGATCAGAGAGATGAAGTGATTTCCCCAAGTAACAAGTGGCTGAGCTGGCATTTGAAACAAAGTATGTTTGTGTTTGGCCTGTGCTCTTAATCAATGGTTCTCAACAGTAGTGGATCAGAATCTTCTGGAAGGTTGGTCAAAACACTAATGGCCGGGCCCCACCCCAGAATTTCTAGGTCTGCTGTGTGGGCAGAAGAATTTGCATTTCTAACACCTTCCCAGGTGATGCTGACACTGCTTGTCCGCCCATACTTTGAGAACCACTGCTCTGTGTCACGCTTCCTCCTCTGTAACCCTTGCCATCACATCAGAGGCACGGAGAGTCCAAGAGTAAAAGAGACACGTCTGGGGAAACACTGCCAGATCCCTCTGGCTTGTGGAAGGGGAAAAAAGCATCAATTTCCCAAGACTGGACCAAGAGTTTCCATGCGATCCCTGCATGTGCTGGAGCCCTAATGCCACTCCACAATGCCTCATGCAGAATCAGTGGGCAGTTATGAGTCAAATTGGAGGATGAACTGACTAGTCGTGATGGGACCTCTGTGGGGATTTACTCATCCGAAAAGAATTCCTGACATTTATTCTGAAAGGCGTCTTTCTACAGACCCTCAATCCTCGTAGTACAAAATGACATTTTTTTCCTAAATATATTTCAATATATTTAAAATGTTTTCTAATTTATTCTTAGACATTTATATCCGAGGGACACGGTACATCAAATTTCACAAGGCTTTGCACAAAGGCCATCGCCAAGTAACAGGAGGGAAAGACACCCAACACAGAGCTATTCACCATGTTAGAAAGAAAAAGCCAACTTAAATTAGGCTTGGCAATTTCTCCAAGCTCTAAACATGTGACAACATTCCACAGTTGACTCTAGTGTCTGAGGAGTTCAATTTTTTTTTAATCTCCCAAATCATTGGGCACAACCCCCCAACTCCCACCCCCCGATCCAGCTGCACTTGGCAGAGGCTCAAGTGCAATAAGGAAAGAGCTGATTTTACTTGATCTTTATCGGGAGTATCGCAAGCCCCATGGGAAGAATTTTCAGCCCTCACTGCATGTTGGAGTTACTTGGAAGCTTCTAAAAATCCCTTTGCCCCTGACCACACCCTAGACTGAACACATCAGTCTCTTGGGCTGGGACCCAGTGGCAATCAGCACTGAGAAGGCCCTGCTTCAGAGAGAGAGAGAGAGAGAGTTCTGGGTGAATCTCCACTGCCTCCCCCTAACAACCTCCTCTCCAAATAATGATGCTTCTGAATCCAAAATACCTCCTTAGGAGTGAGACCCTTGCTTGGAATACAGAAACAGCTGCTGCTGAAGTTCTCCTTGGAGGGGGGCTGAATGGAAGAGACGCCTACTTGTTGAAGGTCTTTCCAATGCCAGCCTAGATCCATCCGCTTATAACCCTATGTAACAGGTGTTACTGTCTTCACTTTGTAGAGGCCACACTGCCAGTCACAGGGGTGAAGTGACTTGCCCAAGGACACCCAGCTGCCAGGTGGCATAGCTGGAATTTAAAGCCAAGCTTGTCCCTCCTTCACAGGAGTCAGGAGCCCCGAGTCCCGGTTACAGCCACCGCTCGCTCCCCCCAGTCTTGGGAGCTCCTCTTCTCAACGCAGCTCATTCCTCTTCCGGGCACTCAGGAGTCCTTTTCCAGCGCCTTCATCCCAGAGAACTGGGAACACAGCAGGTCAGTCCCCTAGAGGCCCAGTCCCCCCTCTGTACCTTACGGTGGTCCTTGAAGTTGCCTCCTCTCTGTCCCTCCCACCGGGGCCCTTGTGCCTGACCTTGTAAATAGTTCACAACCTACTGCAGTTCCGAGGCCCCTCGCCTCTTATCCCTGCTCTCCAGGACTTGCTGTTGGGTGCTGGATGACAAGGGCCCTGCTGGGCTCCTCCCCAGGACTCTAGCTTCAGACATCTCCTCCTTTTCTCTGCCTTGACCAGTGACCAACCCTTCAGTCAACAATAGCCAAGGTCACTGTGTGTCTACTCCCAGACTAGAACAGGCCGGGAGCTTGTGCATTAGCACCACTCCAAACTTATCTACAGCTCCGAGCAGCCCTTCTACCCACAACAGGTGTCAAACAGCTTCCTGGTGCTTCTCAGTGGAACCTCACACACGGTGGAAGCTAAGATCTGTACCTGGGTTAATGTCTGCGAGGGCACGGGGCTCGAAGCAGCCCATCTGGGACCAGGGTCCTGTCTGTAAGATCCTGCTGAGGTCTCTAAGATCCCCACTACTCACCCGCTTCAGGCCTTCCTTGTCCCCACGTTCCTCCTCGCACCCTTTCTACACCACCATCAGATTCATGGCTCCAAGGCAGCCTGGCTTGTCCCTTCATTACCCAGCCTTTAAAAGACATTGAAATAAACACCTCTTTATTATGGAAACTTTAAAGAATACAGAAGAGGCCCTGGCCTGTTGGCTCAGTGGTAGAGTGTTGGCCCAGCATGTGGACTTCCTGTGTTCGATTCCTGGTCAGGGCACACAGGAGAAGCAACCATCTGCTTCTCCACCCCGCTCCCTCTCCCTTTTCTTGCCTATCTCTCTCTTCTCCTCCCACAGCCATGGCTCAGTTGGAGCAAGTTGGCCCCGAGTGCTGAAGATGGCTCCATGGCCTCACTTCAGGTGCTAAAATAACTCGGTTGCCAAACAATGGAGTAGCAACCCCAGATGAGTAGAGCATCGCCCCATAGGGGTCTTACTAGGTGGATCCTGGTCAGGGCACACATGAGAGTCTGTCTCTCTGCCTCCCCACTTCTCACTTAAAGAAAAGAAAAAGAAGATACAGAAGAGAACAGTATAATACTAGAATCCCCAAACACCACCCAACTTTACCTACCAACTCCTGATTTCATTTCATCTTTACCACTTCCATGCTTCCCACCCTTCTAGATTTTTTTGAAGCAAATTCCAGACACCATGTCATTTAATCTGTAAACAATTCTATATTTATCTCTAAAAGATAAGGACTTAAAAAGTAACCACAATCCATTATCACCTTCAACAAGAAAAACAATCATTTCTTAATATAAACTAAAGTCCAGAATTCAAGTTTTTCTAATGTCTCTTGAATGTTGTCATTGCAATTCATTTATTTGGATTAGGGTAGAAGTAATGCCCATACATTCCAATTGGCTTGCAAGTCTATTAAATCTCTTTCAACTTTCAGATTCCCCTTCCTCTTGTCCCCCCCCCCCCCCTTATAGTTTACTTGTTGAAGAAAACCAGTTATTTATAGAGTTAGTGTTTCACAGTCTGGACCTGGCTGTTTGTATCCCCTGAGGTGTTGTTTAACATGTTTCTCTCTTCCTCCGTATTTTAAAGAAAAAAAAATCTAAAAGGTAAAATAATGATCTAATGTCATTACCATAATAAAACTGTTTTTTATTTTTTTAAACAAAACCCTTTTATTTAGGTTGAAATAAACCATACAAAATTTATTTTCTTCACCAAAATTAACAGCGATATTTTCTGTATTATTCCTAGATAAACCACAAGACACATTTTTTTTGTATGTTTTCCCGGTTTTGTTTATAAATCAAGATGAGTTAGTAGATACAGCCATGGAAAAAGACAGGTTAAAGCAGACAGATCACTTGTCAGTATCCATGGCCTCTGATCCTGTCTTGACCAGAAGCAGAAGTATTCCACATACACCTGCTAAAAAGCTTATGGAGATGTAGGCTCAACAAAAGAATGCAAATAGCAACAACCCGATGTGGAACAACAATGGCAGGTCCCTCCATTCAGTCTGTAACTGTAACTTGTTCCTTTAAGGGCATTAAGTAAGGATAAAATCTAAACTGAAATCCTTGCTTGGCAGGTTCACGTGTCTCTTTCACTGTCCGGTAATTCCCGTAACTGTCCATGACAGATTTTTCACAGTGGACTTAAAACTCTTGCTCTTCAAAGATTAGTCATGAGCCTCATTGTAACATTTTACAATGCATTCCTTCCTCCTGCACTTCCTCACAATTTATTTCTTCGGAGAGCTGATAACTCAATACTTAACAACTGGATCTGCAGTGATAATAAATGTTACGTCTAAAATGACTTAACTAAAACAATTCCAAAGCGTCATCAGCAGAGATCACACAGAAATGCGACATGGCACTTTCGGTGCTGTCCTCCAAAAGGACAGTTAGTTCTCCAGAGTAGGAGAGTCCTAGCAGGGGACATCAAAACTGATTTTCAATGGCCAGTGTGCTCAATGGGAGGCCTATAGGTCAGTGGTCAAGTGGCCTACATATATATATGTTACAGCTTTTTTAGAAGATGTTTTCAAATTTCTCACAATTTTTTTTTTTTCAAATATCAAATCAAATACAAGAGAAAGCTTATTTTAGAAGTCTTTCGGGTATTTTCAATGGTTTCTGAATTACCTGTAGGAAGCTCTGACTTAGTTGTATAGAGTTTGAAATATATGTCCACCATTAAATCCAAATCATGTGTTTTTTTTTGTTTGTTTGATTTTGTATTTTTCTGAAGCTGGAAACCGGGAGAGACAGTCAGACAGACTCCCGCATGCGCCCGACCGGGATCCGCCCGGCACGCCCACCAGGGACGACGCTCTGCCCACCAGGGGGCAATGCTCTGTCCCTCCGGGGCGTCGCTCTGCTGCGACCAGAGCCACTCTAGCACCTGGGGCAGAGGCCAAGGAGCCATCCCCAGCGCCCGGGCCATCTTTGCTCCAATGGAGCTTTGGCTGCGGGAGGGGAAGAGAGAGACAGAGAGGAAGGGGGGGGGGGTGGAGAAGCAAATGGGCGCTTCTCCTATGTGCCCTGGCCGGGAATCAAACCCAGGTCCCCCGCACGCCAGGCCGACGCTCTACCGCTGAGCCAACCGGCCAGGGCCCAAATCATGTTTTTAATATCAAAATTTGTGTCAAGCACTGCTAAGTTACTTGACCTTTGCTCTGTCAGCACGATCCTCAGGTAGGCTTTGGGTCATTTTTGCTCATATTCACAGTGCTCATTCTCAGGCGTCATCACAGGAAGAATACATAGGATCTTCAGCAATGCATAAACATTAGGAAAAAACTTGATATCTGTCAGGTGGAGGGCTTCGTAAAGGGTGGGGGGAAGCTCTATAGCTTCCCCTCTGTGGTTCCACTTGGCTCTCCAACCATGCAGCTCAGCTGAGAGGGTGTCAGGATCCGGTAGGTCACTTCTGTACCTGTCAGCATGGTGCTCCTCTGATGTATTGAATCTTAGCTGTCCCATGACAGGGGCACCAGAGACAAGCATTTAAGAGCTTTGAGGTGCTGTTCTGAGAATGTATCTGTGAATCCTGAACAATGTGCTCCACTGTTGGAACACTGGAGCTTCTATATAATGAGATCCCAGGCGCCCTTGCTGAGCCCTGAGAAATTTCCCAGGGAGCTTCATCTGAATAGCAAATTTGGTTGCCAAGTTGGTGGCTCCCTCAAATCAAAATCCATGACAAACTTCAATATTTTCCATTATTTCATGTTGGTCAAATAAGTTTTTAAATATGATATATGTTTGCTCTCTTATAGTTTGCATTGGGTGTGGGGGACAGGCTATAAGCAGGCAGGGTCGTTATTGCCTAAGGCTTAGTTTTAAGACTAAGCTTTTCCCCACACCCTTGACTATTGCATGATGTGGGGTGGTGCACTCTCATGAGGAATCCCATTATGCCTCAGATAAGTGACTTTGTAGCAGAGACTTCCTTGTTTGTATATTGGATTAAAGGTTTTGATTTCTACACTATAAAGGGGGGCAGACCAGGACCTTGCGCTCACGGTTCCTGAGATTAGCATTAGAGAGGAGAGCAGAGAAAGGCCATGTGGAGGAGGCCAGGAGAAGCAGCAAAGATGGTAGAGTGCTGAAGGAGAAGCCAGTTTGTGCAGAGAGAAGGAGATGGGAAACAGAGGTGAATAAGGCTAGTGAGCTAGAAACCTTTGATTTTAGGAAACTCGAATCAGTAAGTCAGTAGCTTTGTGAGCACTGAATGAGTGGGTTTTGGAGCCCAGTGTGTGTTTTTACTTGCCCGCCGGGTGCATGCTAGGATTAAAAGTAATGGCCCATCAGTTCTTGGCTCTGTTGTTTCATTACTTTCTGTCTGAATCAAATGCGAACCTGCATGGGCCAGGCGGCTGTGATGGTGGCCGTGGCTACTGGCTTTACATTTCATATGGTGAAGGCAGCACTGCAGTCAAGCTACTGGCTGCAAAAAAGTCATCAGAAGTGTGCCCCTGGAGGGGTTCCCCAAAGGCTCTTGTAAAAGATAGAACATTTTTTAAAATGACAGTGGTTAACAATGAAATCAAAATCTGTTACTGCTCTACAGAGTACATCTGCTTGGCCAGCAATATAGTCATTCCACCTCATTTTGTGTCACTATTTATACCTCTAAACAGAAAACAAGAGCTTATAGAAAGTCGCTAAAATTTCACCAGCCTGCTTGCTCACTGAGGACGGCAAATTTCCTCTAGTTCGTCACCCCTTTCTTCATCGTTCTGAAAGAGGACAGAAATCACACTGTCAAGCTCTAAAAGCAGTTGTGGTGATCGATAGGAAGAACCAATTTCCTCAATTGTTCCTAATGCAACAGACACTGCCACAACACACAATGCTTTTGCCAACCTCATATTTAAGGCACAAGAAGAGCAGAGTGTGTAAACAGCCTGGGGATATTTCTCTCAAAGTCTAGAAGCAACAACTTTCACTTTGGAAGAAAAACCACTAGACACAATGTGAGCCTGGCCAAAGCAATACTCCATGTTTAATCCCCACTTCTCAGTTATTGTGGTGTGATACTCCATAGCTAAAATTTCAACATCAGCTTCGAGAGGCAAGAAGCCCACAGACTCCTCTCTCGTGTTATGAGCTTCTCCAACAAACCTCACCCACACGGGCAGGTGCTCTTCCCCGGCTCTGCCCACTAGGTTGTCAGGGATAATGGGAAAGAAGTGAGAGTCTCTCACTTCCCTGCAGGTTTCTTCCCGAATGCGGCTCTCCCAGATCCCTAACATCTGTTTCTGTTGTGTTTTTGAACAAAAGAATGTTTTGACAGTTGTCTCAAAGCACCTTCTCGGAACCTCTTCACCAGAAGTTATCTGGGACTCCAGCAGCGCTTAAAAGTTATCAGGAGTAGAGACCTTCTGGGATTTCATCAGCTTCATGTCCATCCAGAAGTTTATTTTATTTTCCCATAAGAATCAAAATTTCAAATAAGGATTTTAAGTATTCTTTGTTTTCCTTCTCTTCAAGGGGTAGAAGTAAAATGTCTCCATTCCGTTCCTTACCCCTTTCTTCTGCACTGCGGTTCTAAGCATTGCTGTTGTTGATTTCTGTATGTTTATATTCCTGTTCAGAAATTTCGTCAGTTTTCTTCTGTTTTGGTGTCCTGATTTCCTCTTCACTCAATTTGTTCATTCATTTCTAGTGCCTATTACATGGCTTGTTCCACTGCCTGGTAAGATCAAATATTGTTAGTACTGCATTATCTTGAAGGGCTGTCCTATATGGACTTGCCCAATGACTTCACAAGCATCTGCTTTGATCAATTATGAGAAATAAACTAACTCAATCATTCTTTAGTTTTCTGATGCATCTGCAAAATGTATAGTTCTACATATAGATCGTAGAAATCTCCAAGTGATTGGCGTATCGATAATGTTAATTTGGATGACCGGGTGTTTCATCTTCTATGTTTGCTTTGCTCTCCTATACTTTTCCACCTCCTTCTGGCATCTGGCTGGATCCTGTGGGAAACTGAAGAAACTCCCTTCTGTGTTAAGTTGGGGGTTGGGCAGAATTCTGCATCCTCATCTACCTGTCTGGGATGGGAGGGGAGCCAGGCCTGCAGGCCGGATTGGCAGGGATGGTGCATCTGCAGGAGGGGAAGGCTGTATATTCATTCTTGTTTGTTCTCTTCTTTTTTTTTTTTTTTTTTTTTTTGGTATTTTTCTGAAGCTGGAAATGGGGAGGCAGTCAGACTCCTGCATGTGCCCGACGAGGATCCACTCGGCATGCCCACCAGGGGGCGATGCTCTGCCCACCAGGGGGCGATGCTCTGCCCCTCCGGGGCATCGTTCTGTCGCAACCAGAGCCACTCTAGCGCCTGGGGCAGAGGCCAAGGAGCCATCCCCAGCGCCCGAGCCATCTTTGCTCCAATGGAGCCTCGGCTGCGGGAGGGGAAGAGAGAGACAGAGAGGAAGGAGAAGGGGAAGGGTGGAGAAGCAGATGGGCGCCTCTCCTGTGTGCCCTGGCCGGGAATCGAACCCGGAACTTCCGCACGCCAGGCCGATGCTCTACCACTGAGCCAACCGGCCAGGGCCGTTTGTTCTCTTCTGATTCTTGTTTATATGCGCTTAACCTTTTGTATTTTTTAACACCACTTGGTAAATATTTTCCATGTTTTTATGTAAAACTTCCATTTGAAAACTTTTGTAATTAATTCTTAACAGCTACTTACTGCTCCAGGGTGATAGTATACCTTAACCATTCTCTTATTGTTGAACGTTTGGGTTTTGTCTATTTTTGTTGCTCTGATAAAGAACAGTACATCTTTCCTGTCTCTGGTGTAATTATTTCTTTAGGATAGATAGACACCTAGGAATGAGATGGGGGGGGGGGGGCAAATTGGATGATTTTATGTATTCTGTACATATTGACAAGGTGACGTCCTCAAGGCGTCTTTCCAGTTTATACCATCACCAGCAATGCATGTATGAACTCTGTGCCTTTATCTGCACCACTTCCTCCCAGAAGTGTTCTTCCTGATTTAATGTATGTAAAATAACGCATGGTAGACCAGAGATGACCACAAATTCTTTCTTGTCCCTCCCAGTGGGAGGTGGAGTCTAATTCCTGGTCCTTGAAACTGAGCTGGCTTTAGTGATTGTTTGACCAACAGTATGTGGCAGAAGTGATGTTGTGGAACTCCTGAGCTCCCCCACGAGAAGCCTTACAGCTTTAGTCTGGGTCTCTTTGAAGGCTTGCTCTGGTGAAGGCCAGCTTCCACATAGAAACGCCAGCAGTGCCTAGGGACTGCCATGCTGGAGAGGCCAGGTGGATAAGCTGTGGTCCAGCCAAGCCCAGCCTGCTAGCCTCCCCAGGCACTGGGCACATGAAGGAACCCTTGGATCCTCTAGACTCTTTTTCCAGCTAAGTACCAGTTGCCCTCAGATGCCACAAAGAGCCAATGCATTTCCCAGCTGAGCCCTGCCTAAATTCCTGACCCATAAAATCTCAAAATACAATAAAATGGTTCTTGTTTTGAGATGCTAAGTTTTAGGATAGCTTGTTACACAACAACAGATTACTGGAACAGGGACTTTTATTATTTCCCCTTTTAAAAAAATTGTTGTAAGAACAATTTGTTCCTTTGATTTACATTTTCAGTTTGTATTTTCCCAGGCATTTGGATTTGGGTTTGTGATTTTTCTTCACCTTTGTAAATTGGACTTGTTTTGTCCTGGGGTAGAACGTTGACTCCAGATTCTCATTTACATAGTGTGTCTGGGACCCTGTACATCCAACTCCCTACCCACGTCACTGGGACCTGTGCACCTGCCAAGAAGATATCTACTTGAATGACCTTGAGGTTCCTTCCAATTTTTCCATACTTCTAAGTGTCCTGCATGGTGTGTGCATGGTGGAGGGAGAAAACGAGGTTTGTTTTCTAAATCCAACACCCACCCATATCAACTGGTCCTGGCTCACTGAGGGCTACTGGTGACATAAAAAATGTAGAGAGACAGTAGGCATCACTTCATTGCTCCTCGATGAAAAGCCCCTGACGGATGGATTCATAGCACCCTGAAAACACAGAAATATGAGCATCGTTAAACACGGAATGGTTTCTGCTTAGTAAGATAATTTGTTTTTTCTGTGTGTGTGTGTGCCTGGAACAAAACTATACTTTATTTTTTAAATTGAATTTGTTGGGGTGACATTGATTAATAAAATTATATAGGTTTCAGGGGTACAATTCTATAGTGTCATCTTTATATGGTATTGTGTCTTCACCACCTCAGGCTAAGTTTCCTCTGTCACTGTTTATCTCCCCTTTACCCTCACGTGCCTCCCTCCACCCCCCTATTCCTCTGCTAGTCACAATACTGTTGTCTGTCTAGGAGGTTTTATGTTTGTTTGTTTTTGCTTAATCCCTTCACTTTTATCACCCAGCCCCCTATCTCCTCCCCTCTGACCGCTGTCAGTCTGTTCTCTTTATCTATGGGTCACTTTCTATTCTCTTTGTTAGTTTATTTTGTTCCTTAGATTCCACGTGTAAGTGAAAGCATATGATATTTGTCTTTCTCTGACTGGCTTATTTCACTTAGCAAAAAACTCTATGCTGTCCCAAAAGGTAAGATTCCTTTCTTTTTACAGCCAAATAGTATTCCATTGTGTAAATGTGCTACTGCTTTATAATCCATTCATCTACTGATGGACACTTTGGGCTGCTTCCAAATCTTGACTATTGTAAATAATGATGCAATGAACATAGGAATGCATATAGTCTTTCAAATTAGTGTTTTGAGTTTCTTTGTATATATTCCCAGAAGTGGAATTGCTGGGTCATAAGAAAGTTCCATTTTTAATTGTTTGAGGAAAATCCATACTGCATTTCACAGTGGCTGCACCAGTCTGCATTCCCACCAACAGTGCACAAGGGTTTCCTTTTCTCCACATCCTTGTCAATACTTGATGTTTATTGATTTATTGATGATAGCCATTCTGACAGGTGTGAGGTGATATCTCATTGTGGTTTTTATTTGTATTCTTCTGATGATTAGTGATATTGAGCATCTTTTTATATGTCTATTGGCCATTTGTATGTCTTTTTGGAGAAGTGTCTCTTCAGGTCTTTTGCCAATTTTTTAATTGGATTGTTTGGGTTTTTTGGTGTTAAGTTTTAGAAGTTCTTTATAAAAGTTGGATATTAACTCCCTATTAGATGTATCATTAGCGAATATGGTTTTACATTCAGGGGGCTATCTTTTTCACTTTGATGATCGTTTCTTTTGCTGTGCAAAATCTCCTTAGTTTTATGTTGTCAAATTGTTTCTTTCTTTTTGTTTTCCTTGCTGGAGAAGATACATATATTAGAAAAAATATTGCTTTGAGAAATGTTAGAGATTTTACTGCTTATGTTTTCTTCTAAGATTTCTATGGTTTTGAGTCTAACATTTAAGTCTTTAATCCATTGTTCTTGGACAGGAAGAATGAACATCATTACAATGCCCATATACTTGAAGCAATCTATAGATTCAAGGCAATTCCTATCAAGATACTAATGATATATTTCTCAAAACTAGAACAAATATTTTGAGTGTATTTTGTGTATGGTATAAGAAGATGACCTTCTGGTAGTTTGCTTTTTTTTGAACCTATCTGTCCAATTTTCCCAACACCACTTATTGAATAGACTTTCTTTACCCAATTATATGTTCTTGCTCCCTTTGTCAAATATTAACTGGCCAAAATAGCACAGGTTCAGTTTTGGGCTCCCTATTCTTTTCCATTGATCTATATGCCTGCTTTTTATGCCAGTATCATGCTGTTTTGTTTTTTTAATATGACCTTGTGGTATAGTTTGATATCAAGTAGCATGATTCCTCCAACTTAGTTCTTTTCTCAAGATTGCTGTGGCTATTCAGGGTCTTTTGTGGCTCTATATAAATTTTAGAATATTTGTTCTATTTCTGTAAAATACACTATTGGCATCTTGATAGGAATTGCACTGAATCTATAGTTTGCTTTGGGTAGTATGGCATTTTTTTTTTTTTTTTTTTTGCATTTTTCTGAAGCTGGAAACATGGAGAGACAGTCAGACAGACTCCCGCATGCGCCCGACCGGGATCCACCCGGCACGCCCACTATGAGGCGAGGCTCTGCCCACCAGGGGGCGATGCTCTGCCCATCCTGGGCGTCGCCATGTTGTGACCAGAGCCACTCTAGCGCCTGGGGCAGAGGCCAAGGAGCCATCCCCAGCGCCCAGGCCATCTTTGCTCCAATGGAGCCTTGGCTGCGGGAGGGGAAGAGAGAGACAGAGAGGAAGGCGCGGCGGAGGGGTGGAGAAGCAAATGGGCGCTTCTCCTATGTGCCCTGGCCAGGAATCGAACCCGGGTCCTCTGCACGCTAGGCCGGTAGTATGGCATTTTAATAATATTAATTATTCCTATCCATGAGCACGGTATATGTTTCCACTTATTTGTATCTCTTTCAATTACTTTCTTTAGGGCAGGGTTCGGGAACCTTTTTGGCTGAGAGAGCCATGAACGCCACATATATATATATATTTTTTTGTATTTTTTTCTGAAGCTAGAAACGGGGAGAGACAGTCAGACAGACTCCCGCATGTGCCCGACCGGGATCCACCCGGCACACCCACCAGGGGGCGACGCTCTGCCCCTCCGGGGCATCGCTCTGTTGCGACCAGAGCCACTCTAGCGCCTGGGGCAGAGGCCAAGGAGCCATCCCCAGTGCCCGGGCCATCTTTGCTCCAATGGAGCCTCAGCTGCGGGAGGGGAAGAGAGAGACAGAAAGGAAAGAGAGGGGGAGGGGTGGAGAAGCAGATGGGCGCTTCTCCTGTGTGCACTGGCCAGGAATCGAACCCGGGACCTCTGCACGTCAGGCCGACGCTCTACCACTGAGCCAACTGGCCAGGGCCAACATATTTTAAAATGTAATTACGTGAGAGCCATACAATGACCCGTGTACGTTATGCATTATCCGACGAAAATTTGGTGTCCCAGAGGACAGCTGTGATTGGCTCCAGCCACCCGCAGCCATGAACATGAGCGATAGGAAAGGAATGGATTGTAATACATAAGAATGTTTTATATTTTTAACGTTATTGTTTTTTTTATTAAAGATTTGTCTGTGAGCCAGATGCAGCCATCAAAAGAGCCACATCTGGCTCGCGAGCCATAGGTTCCCAACCCCTGCTTTAGGGTCTTATAATTTTTCCAAGTATAAGTCTTTTATATCCTTGATTAAATTCATTCCTAAGTATTTTATTTTTGATACAATTGTAAATGGGATTATTTTTTATTTCCCTTTCTGCTAGTTCATTATTGGTGTATAGAAATGCAACTTATTTCTGGATATTTATTTTGTATCCAGCTACTTTACTAAATTCACCTATCAGTTGTAGTAGTTTTGGTGGGGTCTTTAGGGTTCTCTATATACAGTATCATGTCATCTACAAATAATAACTGTTTTACTTTTTTCTTTCCAATTTGGATGACTTTTATTTCCTCTTCATATCTGACTTATGTGACTATGGCTTCCAGTATTATGTTAATTAAGAGTGGTGAAAGCAGATATCCATGTCTTTTTCCAGAGCTTAGGGAAATCCTTTTAGTTTTTTTCCATTCAGTATGATACTGGCTTTGGGTTTATCATATATGGTCTTTATTATGTTGAAGTATATTCCCTGTATTCCCACTTTGCTAAGAGTTTTTTTAATCATAAATGGGTGCTGGATTTTATCAAATGCTTTTTCTGCATATATTGATATGATAATGTAATTTTAATCCTTCATTTTGTTTATGTGGTGTATCACATTTACTGATTTGCTGATATTGTACCAAACTTACAGCCCAGGAATAAAATTCCACTTGATCATGGTGTATGATCTCTGGTTTGCCAATATTTTGTTGAGGATTTTAGAATCTATCTTTATCAGGAATATGGGCCTATAATTTTATTTCTTTGTAGTGTTTTTATATGGTTTTAGAATTAAGATAGTGATGGCCTCATAAAATGAGCTTGGGAGTCTTCACTCCTCTTGAATTTTTTAGATAGTTTGAGAAGAATAGGGATTAGTTATTTTTTGGTAAAATTTTTCTCTGAAGCTATCCAGTGCAGGTCTTTTGTTTGCTGGGAGATTTTTAAATTTTTATTACTGCTTCAATTTCATTAGTTGTAATTGGTGTATTCAGATTCTCTGATTATTCCTGATTCAGTTTTGGAAGATTGTATGTTTCTACAAGTTTATCCATTTACCCAGGTTGTCCAATTTGTTGGCATGTAGTTGTTCATAGTATTTTCTTTTCTTTTTTTTTTTTTGTATTTTTCTGAAGTTGAAAACGGGGAGGCAGTCAGACAGACTCCCACATGCACCCAACTGGGATCCATCAGGCATGCCCACCAGGGGGCAATGCTTTGCCCATCTGGGGCGTCGCTCTGTTGCAACCAGAGCCATTCTAGCGCCTGAGGCAGAGGCCACAGAGCCATCCTCAGCGCCCGGGCCAACTTTGCTCCAATGGAGCCTTGGCTGTGGGAGGGGAAGAGAGAGACAGAGAGGAAGGAGAGGGGAGGGGTAAAGAAGCAGATGGGCGCTTCTCCTGTGTGCCTTGGCTGGGAATCAAACCTGGGACTCCTGCACGCCAGGCTGATGCTCTACCACTGAGCCAACTGGCCAGGGCCTGTTCATAGTATTTTCTTACAATCCTTTGTATATCTGTGGTGTTAGTTGTTACATCTCCTCTTTCATTTCTGATTTTCTTTTTAATTTGGGTCCTCTCTCTTTTTTTCTTTTTACTTTCTTTCTTTCTTTTTTTTTTTTTTTTTTTTTTGGTATTTTTCCAAAGTTTGAAGTGGGAGGGGCAGTCAGACAGACTCCCACATGCACCTGACTGGGATCTACCCGGCATGCCCATTTGGGGGCAATGCTCTGCCCATCTGGGGTGTTGTTCCGTTGTGGCCGGAGCCATTATAGTGCCTGAGGTGGAGCCTCAGTGCTTGGGCCAACTTTACTTCAATGGAGCATTGGCTGCAGGAGGGGAAGAGAGAGATAGAGAGAAAGGAGAGGGGGAAGGGTAGAGAAGCAAATGGGTGCTTCTCCTGTGTGCTCTGGCTGGGAATCAAAGCCGAGACTTCCACACACTGGGCCAATGCTCTACCGCTGAGCCAACCAGCCAGGGCCTCCTGTTTTTCTTTATGAGTGTTGTTACACATTTGTTAATCTTGCTTATCTTTTCAAAGAACCAGCTCTGGGTTTCACTAATCTTTTGTAGTTGTTTTCTTTTTTTTTTTTAGTCTCTATAGCATTTATTTCTGCTCGGATCTTTACTATTTCCTTCCATTTACTTACTCTGAGCTTTGTTTGTTGTTTCTATTCTAGTTATTTTAGGTGTAGGGTTAGATTGTGTATTTGAGATTTTTCTTATCTCTTGAGGTAGGCCTGTAGTGCTATAAACATCCTTCTCAGGACTGCTTTCACTGTATCCCATAGATTTTGGGTGGTTTTGTTCCCATTTTTATTTGTCTCAAGGTACATTTGATTTCTTGTTATTGATGTTATTGTTAACCCATTCATTGTTTAATAACATGTAATTTATTCTCCATGCATTTGAATGTTTTTCCAGTATTTTTCTTGTGATTGATTTCTAGTTTCATACTATTGTGATCAGAGGTGCTTGATATGATTTCAATCTTATTGAATTTATTAAAACGTACTTTGTGTGCTAATATCTGGTCTGTCTTTGAGAATGTTCCATGTGCACTTGAGAAAAATATATATTCTACTGCTTTGCAATGAAATGTTCTATAAATATCAATTAAATCCATCCCATTTAGTGTGTCATTTAAGGTCACCTTTGTCTTGTTCATTTTTTGTCTGGAAGATCTATCCATTGTTGCCAGTGGAGTGTTAAAATTCCCTACTATGATTGTGTTACTGTTGATCTCTTCTTTAATGTCCACCAAGATTTTCTCTATATATTTAAGTGCTTCTATGTTAGGTGCATATATATTTACAAAGGTTATATCTTCTTATTGGACCAATCCTTTTAGAATTATATAGTGACCTTCTTTGTCTCTTGCTATGGCCTTTGTTTTGAAATCTATTTTGTCTGATATAACTATTGCTACCCAAGCTTCTTTCAGTTTCCATTTGCATAGAATATTTTTTCCTTTCCTTCACTTTCAATCTGTATGTATCTTTTGTTCTGAGGTAGGTCTCTTGTAGACTGCATGTATATGGATCTTGTTTTCTTATCCATTTAGTTACCCTATATTTATTGATTGGAATATTTATTTATTTATTTATTTATTTTTTAAATTTTATTTATTCATTTTTTAGAGAGGAGAGGGAGAGACAGAGAGAGAGAGAAGGGGGGAGGAGCTGGAAGCATCAACTCCCATATGTGCCTTGACCAGGCAAGCCCAGGGTTTCGAACCGGCGACCTCAGCATTTCCAGGTCGACGCTTTATCCACTGCGCCACCACAGGTAAGGCCTGATTGGAATATTTAATCTCTTTACGTTTAAGGTTATTATTGATAGGTACTTATTTATTGCCATTTTATTTTTTACACTTATGTTTCTCTCCGTGTGTGTGTGTGTGTGTGTGTGTGTGTGTGTGTGTGTGTGTGTGTGTATACATATATATTTGTTTTTCTTCTTAAAGGAGGCTCTTTAACATTTCTTGAAATACTGGTTTGGTGGTAATAAACTCCTTTGCCTTTCTTTTTCTTTATTTTTTCATTTGGGAAGCTCTTTATTTTGCTTTCAATTTTAAATGATAACTTTGATAGAACAATCTTGCTTGTAGATCCTAGCTCAATATCACTTTGAATATTTCATGCCAATCACTCTTGCCTGATGTCTTTCTGTTGGGAAATGAAATGAAAGCCTTATGGGATCTTTTTTGTAGGTAACTGTCACTCTCTTATTTTTAAGATTCTCTCTTTGTCTTCAACTTTTGCCATTTAATTATAATGTGTTTTGGCGTGGGCCTCTTTGGGTTCATCTTGATTGGGACTCTCTGTACTTGCTGAACTTGTGTGACTTTTTCCTTCACTAGGTAAGGAAGTTTTTTGTGATTCTTTCTTTCTTTCTTTTTTCTTTCTTTTTTTCTTTCTTTCTGTCTCTCTCTCTCTCCCTCTTCCTCTCTCTCTCTCTCTTTCTCTCTCTCTCTCTTTCTTTCTGAGAGGAGAGGAAACGTAGACAGACTCCCACATGCACCCAACCCAAACCCAGTAGGGGGCAAAGCTCTGCCCATCTGGGGCTAATGCTCTGTTGTAACCAGAGCCATTTTTTTAGCACCTTAGGTGTAGGCCAAGGAGCCCTTAGCACCAGGAACCAACTTGCTCTAATCGAGCCTTGGCTGCAGGAGGGGAGAGAGAAAGAGAGAAAAAGGGAGAGAGAGAGAGAATATAGAGGAGGGGTGGAGAAGCAGATGGTCACTTCTCCTGTGTGCCCTGACCAGGAATTGAACCCAGGACATCCAAACATTGGGCTGACGCTCTACCACTGAACCAACCAACCAAGGCCTCAGTGATTATTTCTTGTCTACTCTCTTCTCCTTCTGGTACTCCTAGATGCAGTATTATTATGTTACATTTGGTGTTGTTACAGAGGTCCCCTAAACTTTCCTAATTTAAAAAAATATATATTTGTTCTTTCTGCTGCTTTGCTTGGGTGATTATTGTTATTTTGTCATCTAAATCACTATTTGAAGATGAGGGAGAAGGGAATGGTGTGGGCTCTCTCCCAGGAGAGAGAGCGCATCCTGGGACCTTGGCTTTGAGGGTTTTTAAAGCCTGGGAGCTGCAGCATTATTTACAATAGCCAAGATTTGGAAGCAGCCCAGTTGCTCATCAATGAATGAGTGGATAAAAAAGCTGTAGGACATTTACACAATGGAATTCTACTCGGCCATAAAAAAGAAGGAAATTTTACTTTTGTGACAGCATCAATGGACCTGAAAAGCATGATGCTAAGTGAAATAAACCACTCAGAGAAAGACAAGTACCATATGATTGCACTCACATGTGGAATCTAATGAACAAAATAAACTAATAGGCAAAATATAGACAGACTCATAGAGAACAAGCAAGCTGACAGCTGTGGGGCGGCTGGTGGCTGGGTGAGGGGGAGGAGGGATTGAGAAAAAAGGACAAAAAATGGAAAAAACGCATGGACATGGACAACTGTGTGGGATTATAGGGGGGTGATTGTAGAGGAGGGTATAGAGGTGATAAATGGTGATGGACGGAGACTTGACTTGGTGGTGAACACACAATACAGTGTACAGAAGAAGTGTTGTAGAGTTGTGTACATGAAACCTATATAATTTTGTTAACCAGTGCCACCTCAATAAATTCAATTTTTAAAAATGGCTAATAGTTTAAGGGCAGTCTTAGGATAGGACCTCAAATAGAATATTCATCAGCTTGTCCAGGTGCCCTTTCGGGGTCAAGGTCTCCGCTGATTGGTTAGCACCAGGGCAGGGGGTCCTTAGTCATTGCAGCAGGTCCTGGCCTCACCTAGTTTCGCTGCTTTTCTGGGCCTGGAGGAGAAATCCAACTGAGGCCCAGTTGTTATCTCTAGGAGGAAAGGTCAGGGGTCTAAACTGCATGATCATCAATATGTCAGGGGAGGAAGGTCCACCCTGCGGGTCAGGTCTGGGCCAGTTTTGCCCATTGATAGGCACCTGGGGCTTCCTGCCCAGGTGACCTTCTGTATCTGGCTGTAAATTGCTCGGTCATCTGTTCAGCTCTCTGTCTCAGTTTCCTCATTCCACTTGCCAAGGAATTTTCCTAGCTTCTTACTATTGTGCCTCGTAGGCATCTTGGAATATGAGATTGAACTTTTCTAAGTAGAGAAATAGGCCCTGGCCAGTTAGCTCAGAGGGTTAGAGCATTGTCCCAATACACCAAGGTTGCAGGCTTGATTCCTCATCAGGGCACACACAAGAAACAACCAATAATGCATAAATAAGTAGAACAATAAATAGATGTGTTTCTCTCTCTCTCTCTTTCCCTTCCTCTCTCTCTCAAATAAATTAAAAAATTTTTTTTCCATTGATTTGAGAGAGAGGGAGAGAGAGAGAGAGAGAGAGAGAGAAAGGAAAGAGGGGAGGGGAGAGAGAGAGAGAGAGAGAGAAGCATCAACTCAACTCATTGTTCCACTTAGTTGTTCCATTTAGTTGTGCACTCATTGGTTGCTTCTCTTATGTGCCCTGACCGGGGATCAAACCTGTGACCTTGGTGCACTGGGACGACACTCTATCCACTATGCCACCTGGCCAGGGCCTAACATAAATTTTTTTTTTAAAAAAGTAGCAATATAATAATATTAGAGAAATTTGAAAACAAGGTTAAAATCCATAAGCCTACCACTTTGACAATATGACAACTGTATTTTTATGTTCCTTCCCTGTTTTTACAAATAATGTATGCACAAATATTTTTCCAGACCTTTCTCACCCAAGACTTTATCAAAAGTATTTTCTGTGCTCCTTCATAAACTTCATACCCACCAATTTTAATGATTATAGAACATTTCTTCGAGGTTTATACCATAATTTATCTTACCATCCTCCCTCCCCTTTTTGAATATTTGGGCTGCATCCAGCTTTTCACTGAGCAGCTCTTTGATGACTATTTTCTGCATATGGCTTTTTCCATATTTCAGGGTATTTTCTTAGGCTCACTTCCCAGAAGGGGATTATTGAGTCAAAGTGTATGAACATATTTATGGCCTCAAAGTATCTTTTGAAGAAGGTAGGTGTTCTATTTCATGACGTTCACAAACATAAAAGAGGAAATTTGGCTTCACAAAAATCCCTTGTAACACATGTATGTAATGATTGGGGCAAAGGGCCGTCCTGATAATTTTCGGAGTCACTAAAGCTTGATTTTTTGAATTAAAAAAAAGTTGCTTTTTATTTTATTGTGATGAGAGTCTTTTCTGGGATGATTCACACTTCTGAACTTCTCTAAAGAGACTCAGAGAAGCTGGTCTTGGTGACTCATGTTATCAGTACAGTCACCAGCCATTTCCTTGGGCTTAATACCCTAAGAGTCTCTCTTAGGAATTTCTGGTGTGGAGAGGATTCTTGCTCCTTCACAGAACAGCCACAGGCTAGGACCTCTTAGGAGGTCTACCCCCTCCCCCGCTAAAGTTTCATGGCCTGCAGCTCTGCATGGAGTGGCTGGCCACTCTTAGAATGCTATTCCTTCTCAGACTTGGTCTTATCTGCTGAAGACACCAATGCCAGCTCTGATCATTTTTTTTTATTCACAGACCACAGGCAACTGTTGGAATAGGGGGTTTGAAGGGCTGACCCCAACCGAACCGCAAGGCACCCACGTCAACAATCGTCCCTTTTGGCAAATATTACTTGTGAATCACAGATGTTGAGGTGGTGAAAAGGCTTGTTTGGATTTCCTTGGGTGCACCTTAAACTTACACCTCCCACCCAAGCCCCATAATGCTCCCGTGACTTCTCATGTGAAGGTAAAAACTCTCATTTTTTCATTTCAGATATCACCCGGATGGCAAGGTAGGTGACGAAGGTCTGAACGCTGCCTGGGTGCCTCACTGAGGTGGTGGCCCGAAGAGGATGTGAGTGGAACGTGACTGAGAGACCAGAAGACCTGAGCGCAAGTTCCAGCTCTGCCCTTCATTCACCTACTGCCCTTGAGAAAGCCAGCTGCTTAACCCCTCGGCATCTCAGCTTTCTCATCTCTGAAATGGGGGTAACAAGACATGCCCTGACCCCTCTAGGATCACTGTGATGACCACATGAGATAAACGGTGAGGAAATCCTAAAGGCTCTTACACATGTGGACTGTCACAATCTTGCTTAGATCAGATGAACACAGACCTGCTCAGGCCAGTGCAAGCCAATGATTTATTTTGTCAGCTTCTTGGTGGGGAAACATGGGAAATCTCATGGGCCATTGAGAATGGAAGCCCTGGCAGAGCTGGAGTGTTCGAGGGGCGGCCGTATCCTTGGTGGCACCAAGGTCCAGCACGGGGAGTGCATGGTGCTTTGCTCAAGGGCTCTGCCTGTGAGAACAGAGTCATGAAACACAGGAAGCAGGGAGGACGTAGAGCCAGATAGGTAGGCACTGTCCTCGGAGAGGCAGGGGGAGGGTCACATTTTCTGAAAGTGGTGTCTTTTCAACCTTTTAAAATAATATGTTGATATGGTGTTTGTTAAGAGTCTGGTAAAAATATTAGAGGAAGAAGGGATCAGATTATTCAGTTTTGTGGCTGACTTGAGTGGTCCGGAGGTGGTGGAAGGGAGGCTGTTGTCTCACCAACCAGTGTCACAGATCCCAGCCTTCAAGCCTGGCCGTGCCCCTGGCCTCCTGGGTGTCATCTATTCTTGTGCTTCTGCCACATTAGAACCTGGCTTGCTTGTACACGGCAGCAAGGAAGTCTATATCGGTTTGTAAGCTGCTCATCAGACGTAGATGCCAGGCTGTTTCAGAGAAAGTGAGAAATACTTGCTTAAGGCCTTTTGACTTAATTCAAGGTTTTCTGCCCACCCTCATCCCACTCCCACTGTGGCTACTTCCATTGTCCCCCGCAATGCAAAAGCCTTTAAACGGGTCACATCCCTCCATTCCCACTGTGGGGAAATGCAAAGCACACGACCAGCCTGCCTCAAAGCGCAAACTACAGGCCCCAGCAGCGGAAAATTGTTCGTCTCTCTTTGGGCATCTGGCTTGGAGAGACAGCAAGACTAGTTTAGCTCATCAGTAGTCCCTGGAGCTTTCACTTTATTATTTTTTTATTTTTTGTGGCAGAGACAGAGAGAGTCAGAGAGAGGGACAGATAGGGACAGACAGACAGGAAGGGAGAGAGATGAGAAACATCAATTCTTCATTGCGGCTCCTTAGTTGTTCATTGATTGCTTTCTCATATGTACCTTAACAGCAGGCCTTCAGCAGACCGAGTGACCCCTTGCTTGAGCCAGTGACCTTGGGTTCAAGCTGGTGAGCTTTGCTCAAACCGGATGAGCCCGCGCTCAAGCTGGCGGGCACCTCGCGTCTCGAACTTGGGTCCTCCGCATCCCAGTCCGATGCTCTATCCACTGCGCCACCTCCTGGTCAGGCTCTGGGGCTTTCACTTTAGCCCTGAGGTTTTTATAAGTCAAGTAGTGTGGATGAGAGCAGACTAATGATTCTTACAGTGAGATTCACTCTATATTTCCACCCACTGGTGCTGATTAAGAGATTTGAAATGATCACACCCTAACATAGGTTATGGCCCACTTGTAGGTCATGAAATCTATTTAATAGGTTTTGATAAGCCTGTCTTAAAAACAAAACAAAACAACCCAATGGAGCAAAACAGAATAGAGTAGAAAATACCTGAGTTCACTGCACATAAAAAGGCTGAATATTGAACCAGTAGAACGGAGGAAAGGGGAAGCTGCGACCTGTTGCCGATCCCAGCTCACGCCTGCTGCTCCGCAGTCAAGACCAGCAGAGCCAGGGCAGGAGGCAGTGTGGCTCATACCAGCGAGAGAGGGGGGCTGTGTGTTTTATAAGCCGTACCACTGGCCACTCTCGGAAGCAAGGTGTGGCCCTGCCATGTGGCCACATCAGTCGTAAATCTCCTATCACTTAGGACAGATTTCTGGTCCTTTCCTCTCTGGCTTGTCTCCAGGACATGTTTATCAACTCTCATCTTCCTTTGAGACAAAGTAGCAGTTAACTTTAGTGCTTCCATATTTGCCACACCCTTCTTTATAGTGGGGAAGCGACAGCCATTAGTGGTGTATTGAAAGGGGTTGAGGAAGAAGGAAAAGTAGGCGGCTCACGGTGTGGGGTTTGCCCGCATTCACTCCGATAAGCCTCCTTCTCTAGCCAAATAGAACCCAGTGGGTCACCTGGTTATCTTATTTCTTTAAATCTGTTTGCCAAGGACTGATTATACTGGGCTTGAGTCAGGTACAAGGTGCCTGGGCTGCTTTCTTTCGAAAATCTTGAATCCTAAAGGCCTTAACTCAATAGAACACATGATCTCTTGCTCTTTCAAGGGTGTGGTGAATGGGAAAACCCATCCCTGAGAGGTCTTGGCAGTCTGACTGAGCTAGAAACTGCAAATGCATCAGTGTGAGGGTTTATATCCAAACAGGGAAGTATCCTAATGCAAAAGTGCTGAGCTAGAGTTTAGGAGCCAGGTGCCATGAAAAATATAGGTGGGGAACGTTAAGCCAATGGCAGGAAACTTCCCTGTGCGTAAGATGGACCAAGGGAGTTTCTTAAAATTCCAATTCCCAAGTTCTACCTGCAGGCGTTAGGATTTTGTTGGTGTTGGGTAGAGACTAGGACTCTGCGCTTTTAACTCTTGCCCCACAACATAGTTCTGATGCATGTGGGCCACAGGTTAAAAGACCCAGATTTCTGAACCGTGGCTCACTAATGCTGATTGGCAGAGTGACACTCCACTCCTAGGGCAGTGCTTAGCAAAGCATGCAGAGGCTTTGGGACATAGCGTAAAAATAGAATGCTTGCCTCCTATTGTCTTTCTGATTTTCAATGGTCTTGATTCAGGATGTACAGGGAAACCGGGCAGGAGTCCAGAGTAAAGCAGAGAAGAGAGCACTGGACAGTCGTGAGGGCATTTGGCTAACCGTGGCTCTGGAGAGGCCCCTGGACAGTCGTGAGGGCACTTGGCTAACTATGGCTCTGGAGAGGCCCCTGGACAGTCGTGAGGGCACTTGGCTAACCGTGGCTCTGGAGAGGCCCCTGGACAGTCGTGAGGGCACTTGGCTAACCGTGGCTCTGGAAAGGCCCCTGGACAGTCGTGAGGGCATTAGGCTAACCGTGGCTCTGGAGAGACCCCTTCCTCTCTCTGGGCATGAGTGGAGCCTGGCTTGAAGATCTCTGAACACTCTTCTTGATCCAATATTTCAGAACTATAAATCTGGGGCTTTTATTTATATTGGACAAAAACACTAAATAATAAATTACAAACATGCTTAGTGAGCTATGTGCCTGAGTCCTTTTACTTGATGCATTTAACAACTCTATATTATAACTATTTTTCAATTCATGACACCTGAGGTACAGGAAGGTTAAGTAATTTTCCTAAAGTCGCACAGCCAGTAAAGGACAATCCATGGATTTAAACTAATAGGTCTGATTTGGGATGCTCTATACTGCTCATATGTCAGACAGTGGATAAAATCCTCTCTGACCCTTGGAAATGACCTCTGCCTCCCCCCCCCCCCAATTCTGTGAAGTTTGGAAGCCCAAAGTCATCTTCAGTATCTGAGTAAATTCTGAGAAAGCAAATGTGCTTACACTTACCTCTGCTGCTGTGCTGCTGTTTGTACTAAGTTCTGTCTATAATTCCTACAGCATCCCATGTGGGCAGTCTTTGAGCTGTTCTGTTGACCAAGATACAGATTTCATCTCTCAGTGATACCCGCAGAGCCCCATGTTCACAAAGCATGTGTGTGTTTGGGAAACTTGGTTGAAGGCTTCTGTTGTTACTGCGGTTGCTGGGGAAAGGGGGTTTGTGGAGCGATTTCCATTGCTGGAATACAAACTGCTCCAAACTGGACACCCACATTAAAAATGTTCACCGGATGTTTAATCAGTCAGAGCTTCTGGCCTCTATCTTGACAGTGCCTATAAGCTCTTCAATCTTCTTCTCCTGGGTTTTCAGAAAGTAGAGCTTGAGGCAAAGAATTCTTTGTTGTTGTTGTTTTTAAAAGGGATACAATCCTAGGAATGGGAGAGGGGCACTGAGGCAGGCAAGGAAGGAGGAAAAGCAAATGGGTCCCAAACGCAAATAATTTCTCATTCTTGTGGGATTTTCTTTTAAGAGGCCGTTCTTCTGAGTGGTTCGCCTGGGAGAGGAAGAGAGAAATGTCCCTTCACTGGTTTCTATCTCTCATTGCTCAAAAACTCGCCACATATTATTTTCTTTGTATTTCCAAAGATCCTTGTCCATGGCTCAGGCATCTATGTATATCTCTGTAACTAGGACCGCGTCTCCCACCTTCAAAGTGGTTGGCCAAGTGTACCGCTCATAGTTCTGCCCACTGGAAGGATTCGCTTTACGGCTATCTTTTAAGGCCATCCCTGAAATGGCTGCACTACAATGACAGCCCGTTCTCAGCTACACCAACATATCACGCTGATTGATCTGTGAAGCAGCCAAGTTCTCCTTCTCTGTTTATTGATTGTAAGAAACCACCTACGAAGCCAGAAGTGGGAGTTGAAAAAGCGATGTGGGTACAAAGTGGTAGGTGACATGAAGTCTGGGCTGCCTGCTCACATAATGTGTCTTCTGGATGTGTTTAGGCCTTTTCTCAAATATATAATTGGGATAGATATATTTAGCTTCTGGCAGGACCCTTATGTTAGCTACTTGACTTGTGGAGTCTGGTAGAAAGGTCAAGTGGAAGTCCTTGAAACTACCTCCATTTCTCCATCTCCAAATAAATAAAGAGCACCACCACCTCCCAGGAAGTACTACAGAGATTAGAGCCTCTGTTAAGACTTAAATGGTACAGGGGTCATGAGTCCTGTTATATTTCCACTAATTCACCTGCATGAACCTTGCAAAAGCCACATTGATGGTGGTGAATAATAGGGGGTTGCCATAAACTTGCCCTGACAGTAGCCTCAGAGCAGCTGCCGTGCCACATGTGGTATCTTTCCTGGCATATATCAGCACAACCTGTGGCACACGGGATGCAATGGGATCTGGCAAATGTAGTCGCAATCCCCATCAGTGGGGAAAATTAAAAGCAACCTGCTTGCTAATGGCAAGGAGAGTAGAATTTATATTTATTTTTTTTTGCCTCAAGGCTCTGTTAACCCTCCTAGTCCATAGGGACCTTGTCATCTTGGCATGCCGCAGATCACAATGCTGGTCCCTGATATTGGTAACGTCATGCTCATTGGACCGGTGAGATAACAACCACCTGGATACCCTGTAAAGATACATGAGTGTGAGAACACGAGAGACAAACCACTTGTCTTATTCTAAAGGTTGCCGATGAAAAAACACCAGATGTTAGACCGGCAGAGTCAGACCGGACCTTGGTTTGGCAATCTTGGTACTTGAGTTCTGGCTAAGAAAGAATTCACGGCCAAGACTCAAACGTTAAGAGAAGGTTTATTTGGAAAGTCGCAGAGGTAGAAGCGAGCCGTAGAAGAAATGGTCTTAGAAAACAAGTTACGTAGGAAGGGCCCTTGGAACTGGGGAGAGAGAGAGAGAGGAGGAAACGCACCTGGGGGAGGGGAGGGGAAAGGCACTGGTGTGCTAGACTCTAGCAGCTAGAGAGAGCCTTCGGGCCCTTGGAACTGGGGAGAGAGAGAGAGAGGAGGAAACGCACCTGGGGGAGGAGAGGGGAAAGGCACTGGTGTGCTAGACTCTAGCAGCTAGAGAGAGCCTTCGGGCCCTTGGAACTGGGGAGAGAGAGAGAGAGGAGGAAACGCACCTGGGGGAGGAGAGGGGAAAGGCACTGGTGTGCTAGACTCTAGCAGCTAGAGAGAGCCTTCGGGCCCTTGGAACTGGGGAGAGAGAGAGAGAGGAGGAAACGCACCTGGGGGAGGAGAGGGGAAAGGCACTGGTGTGCTAGACTCTAGCAGCTAGAGAGAGCCTTCCTGAAGGCTTTACCTGCTCTCCAGAGTGGGGTTTCAGAGGAGGTCCCAGGAGAGGGTCTCGCTGAAATATTCTTCCGTGTTCCAGGTGTGTCCCCTCAGGACCATGGTTCCCACCGACTGCTCGGCACTGGGGGAGGGGGGAGTCCCCACATTTGGCCCTCATTCCAGACATGGCATCACTCCATCCGGTTTTGATGCTTTTCTGGGCCTGGAGCTGAAACACAGCTAAGGCTTAGATAATATCCCTCGGGGTCGATGCTTAAGGGAGTAGTCATGCAGGGGGCCTGCACAGGGGTCATATGCGCCCCTCTTTGTCCCTTTTTCCTCCTCCAAGGAGGTCTACTGCGTGACTAACAACATGCAGGGGAGGAAAGGTCAGGGGAGGGTCTGGGTTGAATGACCGGCAACATGAAAGGTCAGGAGAGGGTCCCAACCACACGACCAGCAATAAGCTAGGGGAGGAGAGAGTGCCCTGGAAGGAGGTCCTTGTTTTCCCAGTTTTGCTCATTGCCAGGCACCCGGGGCTTTCCGCCCTGGTGACCTTCCGTGCCTGGCCTGTTGTCCTTCCTCTGCTCGTGTCTGTCTAACTGCCTACCACATAGGTGCTCAGGCAGCAGACTTAGGTGTCCCTGTGGTATTAGGGAGTGCAGGCTTAGGGAGAAGTGAAGAAAAGGGAAAGTGAGTCAGGGAAGGGGAAAGAAGAGCCCATAAGTGGCATTATGTCATTGATTACTCTGACTTGTGAGACAATATTGTGGACCAAAAAGGAGCCACATACTAAACCTGACAAGCTCAGGAGAGGCTTGCACGGCAGTCCTTACAGACTCAGAGACCAAAAGTAACCACATAGGATGGTCTGAACACAAAAATCCCAACTAAACGTGGGTCATGGCAGGCCTATAACTTCTGAACAAAGGTCAATCTTTACTTCAAGTGAACCTGTCTATTGTCTTTTTTTAATCTAAGGTGACATACCGTTACAATGTCAGAGTAATCCCCTTTTCCAGACCCCTCAGAGCAGACCCACTACGTCAGAGCGAGGGACCACGGCACCCCCCATTGTCGCCTCTTCCCTACACACCATCTCCGCGTGCTGTTCAAGTTCATTATTTACTACCTGACAGCCACCAATGTAAAAGGAGTATGTGTCTCTCAATTACACTTCTATCCAATCTCAGAGATTTCCTCACCTTGCTTTTTCCTACGCCCTTAACTTTTACCGCCAATGGATTTTATGTAACCCTCCTTGTGTCTCCTCCTTTAATTCCAATGTTTAAAATAAGCTGCAAAGTTTCCATTCTCCAGAGCATTTTCTCAATCCGTTGAGATTTTTGCTTCCCAGCAATTGTCAGTTCGGCTCAACTAAACTCATAGAAATTCTCTGCAGGTTTGGACATTTCTTCCAACAACAATCTTCTGAAATGCCTTGTACATGCCTTTCTCGGGACGGTGCATCTAGGGGAAGTAGAAAGAAAAATGTCCTTGTAGGCTCTCGTTGGCTAAACATTTGCTTCTCAAGATTCTTTCCACTGCATCTTCCGGCTGCTCACACTGAGTGGATGCGCGGGGTGTCAGCATCAATGTGGGGGTCCCGGGGCAGGAAGCAAGAGGGCTCCGTGTGGGCACCAAGCAAAGGGCTGCAAGGGGCACAGGGGACTGTGGGTGCCTAAGAGTTCCCACCAATTGGGAAAGGGAGCCAATGTTTTCCCCACCAGCTCCTGTCCACCCTTGGTTGGGAGCTGCTGGGGTCAGTGTTAACTCCCCAGCACAGGTCTGCTGTGCTGTGGGCAGAAATGCTCCAGCAGCCGGAGAAATGGGTTGGGTAACAGGACACGGGGCTGGCAGTCAGAAGATCATGCCTACACTGCACGTCAGTGGTGAAGGAAGTGGTTATAGGGGCGGGCCCTGACGGTGGCACCTAAGAGTGTCTGCCACACCCTCCTTCCTTTCTTCCTTGTCCTCTTTCCTCTAGGACTGTCAGGTTTTCAAATTCATCTTTCTCTCTTAGTGGAACAAACCAGCTCTTCTCAGCCTGGTTCCCTCTTTGCGTATCCCAACACATCCATGCACACATCAGATCAAGACGGTCCTTCCTGGAAGGCAGGCGTGGGTTTAAATTGTCCTTGTTTTCTCTTGATTACCCAAAAGGCAGCCTCTTCTCTGGTTATTTCAGGAAGTTCTTTTCTAGTTAGGTAGTTAAGTATTCTCCTTTTTCTGTTCTTGGAATCAGATAGAGATTCAAGCTTCAGTGCCTCCTGGAAAACTTCTCACCACATAGTCGAAAGTGGAGGTATGCGACCGACATGCCAAAGAGACAGGTTCAGAAAGATACACGCTATGTACCTGGTGACCTCCTCCCCAACCAAAATTTGGAATGCTCCTCGCTGACTCTGTGCCCCTCCCAGCGGCTTGAGACAGTCTGGAGAATGCTTATGGAGACTGAGTTTTCTGGGCCACTGGATGGATTATAGGAAAATCTAACAGCCCATTAATTTAGCTAAATCCTGGGAGAGGACAGAAGATCCCCACGTCTCCACACATCCCACTCTCTCACAAACTGTACTGAAGCCACGGTAAACAATTTAGACCAGTTTGGGAATGACATGAAGCTTCCTCTTGGCTATTTCTACAGCTTCATATTGAATGGAAGGAAATCACTTAAACCCTCAAAACACAGTCTGGCTGGAGGAAAAATGCCTGGTTTGGCATTTTGCCCCCATCCCTCCCACACCTGCACTGGGACAATATGGAGCCCTCCAGCTTACAGGCGGACATCCTCCCTGTCCTCCATCAGTCTGAGGTCCCAGTTGCCACTTCCAAGCCCATCTCCAAAACAAGAGCCCTACTGCCTGTGAACATGGTGAAGTAGGTACAAAATTAACAACATTAATGTGCATCTATTTCCAGTCATTCGTAGGGGAGAAATGTGCTTTGGAGACTTTTGTCTTTAGATTTTGGTGACTTGGATATTATCAGATACTTAGAGAGAATCAACAAAATATGAAATGTCCATTCAGGATCTCCCTGCAAGAATAGTAAAGGAACCTGCTGCTTTATGCATATGGGTCTTGGACTGATGAACTAGACCACAGTTAAGCCCACCAATCACAATGAAGCTATGTCTTCATCCGTCAGGTAACTGAGGGGAACCAGGTTTGACTCAAAATGACATCTTAGTTTCATTTTTTTTAAAAGTAGATATACTTTATTAGTATATTAGATATGTAGAAATATGTCCTTCCACTCTTCCTTGAAACATGGCTCTCTTATCTATCTATCTATCTATCTATCTATCTATCTATCTATCTATCTATTTTTTACCTATTTATAACAGAGACATGAACACTTTTCTCTTTTTTATAAGAAATGGCAGAATTATGTGTGATGATAAACGGCAAATGATTCTTCGCCTTGCTGTGGAGGAACACTAAGGAATGGTGGGGACAACGGCGAATTGGACACCACTGCCTTAACTGAAGGCAGGAGCCCCTTTCCATTGCCAATCAATTGTCACAGGAAACACAGGTCCTGTGTTGCCAGTTGTTCCAGTTTTAAATTTTTTAAAAGCCAGAAATCTGGATTTTGACATAAAATCACCTTATTATTAAGTATATTGCGAACTAATTCAGGGTGGAGCTTGTCACCAGGCAAGCCAAACAAAAGTTATCTGTAGGCCAGAGTGAACCCATGGCCTCCAGTTCACAGTCTCCGGTTTTAACTGCCAAACACAATTGTAGAACTATTGTATACATGGTTGATGTGGATCTTCCTAAACAATTTACAGTAGAAATATGGTTCTAAGGAAATCAGTTATATTCCCAGTTGATAGGGTACTTTATAAACAACAAGCAAATATAGAACTAAGAAGGTAAATTCCCTACAATTAGTAATTCATAATCAATTAAGGTACGCCCGGCACAGAATGACTGCAGATGGGGAAGAATTCACATCCACAGAGAGTATGAGCAGTTTAACAAACACACCTGACGTGGACAATTTTGTTAAGAATGTCTTTTGCCTGTGAGTAAGCTCACATGAGGCCATCCTCACACTAGGGCTGCTTTGGCTGCTGGCACCTCAACCCCTTGAGGGCTGGGACAGGGGTCTTGCCTCTCCTTGCCAGTCATGACCCCTGCCAGAATATCACCACCACCAATAACAGAAGCGAACATCCACTGAGCAGTGACTTGCACCAGCCACTCTGATAAATGCTGTATATTTCAGTAACACCTTGCATCCTCCCAACAACCAGGGAACCATTGTCATCTACATTTTACAGATATCCCCACATTGTACATAGCTCATAAGTAACAGAGCCAGGATTCACTAAGGCAGTGTGAGCCCACGCTCATATAATTCCTACCTTTTCTACCACCTCTTGTTTAAGGGTCTGTCTCTGCAATGACAAGAAATTCACCACCTTGCGGATCTTCTGACTCTATATGAACTCTGCAACATCTGAAGACCTTGCCTAATTCCCTCCTTCTCTTATGTGTGTTTCATTCCTCGGCTCTGGGGCTTGTCAATTTGTCACTCACTGGGTAAGGGACTTCCTAAATTGCATGTTCTCTCTGGGTCCATTTTTTCACCAATAAAATGGGAACAGAAGGGAGATGGCTAGGTTGAGTTCCTCTGGGCTTTGTCCAGAGTAAATGTTGTGGGACTCCAAAATGCTCAGGGAACACCAGTGATTCCACATGGCCTTCACTGCCACATGCACACTCATCAAGCAGCCTGCCTTTTGAGGTCTCAGCACTTTAGCACCACCCTCCCCATGGGTCTCCTCTCTGGCCCACGGAGTTCTTAACCACTTACTACTTGGGTGTGTGTTCCTTTAAGTATTGCTTTCCCCATTCCCTCTTTGCCCCCACCCCCAAACTCTCAGCAGACCCCAGAACCTGGGTTAACTTCACTTCCATCTCGAAGCTTCTCCTGCCTTCTCCAGGCCACACTGATTTCTTCCTTTTCCGAAGACTGCGTGCATTATTCCCAGACCCGACCCCTCACATCGGCACAGCACTTTACAGGGACAGAGCATTGCGGTGTACAAGTTATTTCACAGAGACTCACAACCACTGGCTGCATCAGGATCATCACATCCATTGTGTAGACAAAGAAAAGACCAGGCAAAGGCAGGACTTGCTCAACTTCACTCTATAGCCAGGGCCAGAACTGGACTGGAATCCAGACTCCTGACCCTAAGGCCAGAAACCTTTCCAGTCTTCGCTGCTGTTTCATGCCTGAGTGTCCTGTGTCTCTAGTGCAATTTTGTTCTGTGGGTAGTGAGTGGGTCTCATCCTTTTGTTCACGGACAGGTGGTATGACTGAGTGGCAGAGAGCATGGGTGTTGACACCTGCCGTGCACTCGCCTAAGCACATTTGAACCCTCAGCTTCCTCGTCTGTGAAATGAGGATCATTACAGTGCCACCTTTCCAGGGCTGTTGTGGGGATGAAATGAGATTGCACAGGCAAAGCATCTAGCACAGGGCCTGGGGCATAATCAGCACTCAATAAATACCCTCTCCGTGCCCATCCCATCTCCTCTTCGGGGCTGGTTCAAATTACCTTTCACGTGGCACATGGTGACTCGCCCTCCAGGAACTGACCACAGAGCCACAGCCCACCGTGGCTGCTTGGTACATTCAGGAGAAAGGCTCCTGAGGTTTACCTGACTTCAGAACTGTTCAGATCTCTGCCAATGTCTGATTCCTGTGATGCCTCCTCTTGCTCAGAGATCTTGTACTACTGTGCCTAGTGGGAATCATCATAATAAAAAGACATCATCTGAGGGTTTCAGCAGTGCCAGGCCTTGTGCTAAGCTTTGTAGAAGTGGGAGAGTCTGCTCTGTGCCCTCCGTCTCCGCCACACACCATGGATGGCTTTGGGAGGCTGAGTGGCTCATTTCTCCAACATCTCATCCCAGAGCCTGGAGTGACGTCTTACCTAAGACTGTATCCCTTTGTTCATCCAATCTATTGGCACCTCCTACTACCAAGGACTGCTAGGTAGAAAACAAATATAGACACTTGGCCTGCCGTGAGGTTACACTTGGGGGTGGGGGTACAGGCAAACTATAGAGAGGAAGACCCTGTAATATTAGACACACTATCAATTTTTATCAGGATTAGCTTTAATGCATTTAGTTATATGTATAATTTATACCGTCCAAACTGGATGACTCTCGGGGCATTGAAGTAGATTCCTGGGTCTTGCAGGCAGTGCAGGGTGGGGCACAGCAGCCACGAGCTCTGTCCAGCTGTGTGATCTTGGGACATTGGCGCCACCTCTCTGAGCATGTTTCCTCGGCCAAAATCACAGTGATTCCAGCCGCCCTGGGCCGTTGAAAGGATTCCATTGACCCGTGAGTGGGGAGTGCTCCGTCCGAGGGGCAGCCTGAACAGGGACAGACGTGAGGGCGGGAGAGAGCCACGTCCGCTTTCCTAGACGAGCGCGGACTCGAGGCTTTTCTCGAAGGTTACATAATGCTTCTCGGGGTGGGATTGGCGACCCGGTAGAGAGAGTCAGTAGAGGGGGAAAGGGGCGTGGGGAAACCCCAGGGTGGGAGTGCGCCAACGCTGCCCGAGGTGGGGCGCGGCGGAGTCGGGTTTCAGAGAGCGGGTGACTCAGGGCGCGGGCCGGAGCTGGAGTCTGCCCGCCGTGGCCGCTGCCCAGCGCCGCCTTTGTTCCCTGCAGGAAGGGTGAGCGGCGGCCGGCGCGCAGCGCTCCTTCGCCTCCGCGGAGCTCGGCGGCTCAGCGCCTTCGGGGCACGGCACACCCGGGAGATGGCGCCAAGGTAGGACTCGTGTCCCCGCGCCCCGGCCCTCTCGTCCCTCCCCGGCGCCTCACCTTCTCTTACTCGGCCACTTCTTGCAGGAGGAACGAGCAGTGTTGGTGCCTGCTGTGGCTTCTTTGGGTCTCTGCGCTTCTTTCTGCTGTCACCCGGACTCGCGCCGCGACAGGTAATCAGCCCGGCTTGAGGTTGGCAGAGGCTGCCTCCGCGCCTTGGGAAGTTGGTTTTGGCGGCGGGAGCGGCTGCGGTGCGGGCTTCATTCCTGGACATAAAAGGGAGTCCTTGCCTCTCCGTGCGCACTGGCGGTCCTGTCGCGGCTTCCCGGGGCAGTGCAGGGAGTTCCAGGGGATGAATGGGAGTCCTGGGTAGCCGGGGCGGGTGAAGCGTTATCTGGGCACCCGAGATGTCTAAGCTAGGCGCGGCCCCTCCAATCTTGGACAGAGAGGGACTTTGGAAGCACGCTACAGCACCAGAGGCTGCGCGGGGACAGTTAGCTGCCGCTCACCCAGCGCCCGCGCCCAGGTCGCGCGTGCTGCCCAGCTCATTGTAAGGGCAGGTCTAGTGCCCTCCCCGGACACAGGTGCGGAAGCATGACCGCCAGCAGAGACTCCTGGCACTTTTACCTCGAAAGAAATAACGGGACTGAATTGCTCTTATGTCTAATTTAGCGCTGAGTTACCTGGGGGAAGTCACATTCCTGGGGCAGCGGCACCAGGAGGCACGGGAAGAGCTGTGGGCTGGGAGCCAGGGCATCTAGTTCCTTCCGTTCCCCGAGGCTCGCTTTCCCCACCAGGACCCAGAGGCTCTTAGTGGGGTCTTAGAGAAAATAGATCTCAGTTGTGTGGGCTTGAATTGTGCATAGGCCAGTTGACCTTGGGCAATGAATTTCACCTCCCTGGGCCTCGGTTTCCTCATTCGAAAAAGGGAAATAATTAAACTGCCTTCCCTCCTAAGGATGCTATGAAGAGAGATATTAGAAATAACATGCTTTCCACATGCTGGCACATATTAGGCAGAAAACAAGTGATAGAAATTATGGCTTGATTCTTGCCTTAGCCATGTGAGAAAGCAATGCAGGCATTTTTACAGAAGAGGACACTGGGAAAGAGAGGTTTAGGGAGTGCCCTGTCCAAAGACAGTAGTACCTAAGCCCAAAGCTGCAGGCTCCAGTCTTTCCTTGCTCAGCCCTTTCTCCATGCAGTTTTGTGGGGAAATGATTCTCTCCAAATAGTCCCTGACTCCTTTTGGATTTAGGAGATTGGTATACAGCCTCATTAGAGGTGTGAAGAAAGGGAAGGACAACTTCTGTGTCGTCGTCGTCCATCCGTCCCCCCCCCCCCTCCCCCCCCCCCCCCCCCCCCCCCCCCCCCCCCCGTGAAGGAAAACTGGGATTGAGTGGCTGGCCTTGGTTAACTCTTTGTGTGCCACAGGAAGCCTGGGACAGCCCAGGCCATTGTCTCTTTGGGAGCCAGACCCAAAGGCGATGACAGCTTTTCCTGCCAGAGCATCCAGCTTGGCATTTCTTGCAGATCAAAGGGCAGCTGGAGCACAGTTTTGGCTTCTCAGCACCAGGGCCCATGTTGGAACATTGCAATTTTGCATGTGATAGGTTTCTGCCAACTCAGCAGTGGAGAGCAGCTTCAGGTTCTGTGGCCTTTGGTGAATTTTGTTGCTACCCTCACCCCCAAAAGGAAGAAAGTTCTTGGGAGAGACACTTTGGTGTTTCTTTTCTCCTCCTGCGCTTGTAGGCTGGTCCTTCGATGTCAGGTCAGGGCTGTGGTTTCTAACCCAAAGGAAGTCGTGTTCCCGTGCATAATGTAAAAAGGGGAGTGCCAGAAACCTTTCAGGAGCTGAAATGAGCCCGGGAGGGCCATTTGCAACTGATGGGCAGAGGCGAATTTAATGGGGGGGGGGCGGGCACACCGGGCATGTGCCTTGGGCCCCAACTTCTGAAGGGCCCCGCAAAACCCCAACTTTACACTTTTTTCTAATGACACCAATAATATATTTTATTTATTTAAAAATATGGTTAACATGTATTTTTATTTTCCCTGTCTCTTTTTTTTTAAGGGGCCCAATATTTTCTTCTGCACCTGGGGCCTCAACTGACTTTAAACCGCCTCTACTGATGGGTATTCAGTGTCCTTTCGGGGCTCTGAAGAGAATCTTCCTAGACACATGACATATCCTCTTGCAAACCAAATTTTGCGTGCATTTTAATTAGGCTAACATTTATAAACCGCTTCATATGTTCAGGCAGAGGTGTGAACACATTCATATTTCATTCATCCGACCTTCACAATTACTCCAAGAGGTGGTTGTCCCACCTATTATTTTCTCCGTCCTTCAGATGAGCAAAATGAATTCCAAATACCCAAGACTTCTCAGCCTCTTAGGGTTTCCTAGCCCACCTTGTTTAAAGAGACCCTTCGTAATGGGATTCTTGCCCCTAAAATTGTTCCTTGTGTCCCAATGGGGTCATGGCTGAGTAGTCAAGTTAGTGTCATTGGAATACCCACTGTTTTAGAAGATGAGGTTGTTGGGGGGACAGGAACAGTGGGTCACAAGTGATTTGTTTGATTGTGAATGATAATACCCACTCAGAAATATACACACAAAAAGTACAGTCCAATGATTTTTCACACCACAAACATCCATGTAACCCGGGTCAAGAAACAGCATAGCCCCCAGAAGCCCCTTTGTGCCCTTGGTCTGTGTTATTTCCTCCTTCCCCTCAAGGCAACCATCACCTTGACTTTCATAGTGATCACTTCCTTATTTTTTAAAAATAACTTTAGTACCTAAGCATGTATCCCCAAATTCTTAAAATACCGTTTTAGTTGATTTTGAACTTTATAGATGTAGGATGTCTCCTTTGGTGTCTGGCTTTTTTTCACTGCATGTTAAGTTTTTGAGATTCATTTTTCTGTTGCATGTACTATAGTTAATCCATCTTTACTGCTGTATAATATTCCATGGTATTAACATCATGCACATTATTTATCCATTTTTCTCTAGCAATACTTTTGGGGGGGTTAATATAGTAGTGTGTTTGTGAACATTCTTGTATACGTTTCTCAATGCAGAATAGCACAGTTCTGTTGACTCCATGTCTGAGAGTGGAATGCTGGGTAAAAGGGGATGCAGATCCTTCAGCCAAACAGACAATGAACAAACAGACAGCATGTCTTTCACTACAGTTGTTCAGAGGTACACAGCCACCAACCTGGTGTAAGAGCCCCCATTTTTTAGCATCCTCACCAGCACTCGGTCCTGTCAGAGTTTAACTTCAGCCTTTCTAATGGGTGCCTATTAGAATCTTATTATAGTCTTAACTTATATTTTGCTGATTATTAAGTTGATTACCTTTTGATATGATTTTTGGACATTTGGGTATCCTGATTTACTGGTTTTTTGAGGTAAGAGTCACATAACAGACAACCAGCCACCTATATGTGTACAATTCAGTGGCATTTAGTACATTTAAAATGTCCTGAAACTGTTGCTTTTATCTACTTCTAAAACGTTTCATCACTCTAACAGAAAACCTTGGCCTTGGTCAGGTGCTCAGTGGATAAAGTGTCCACCTGGCACACCAGAGGTTGTGTGTTCAGTTCCTGGTCAGGGCATATATGAGAAGCAATCAATGAGTGCACAACTAAATGGAACAACTAGGTGAAACAATGAATTGACGCCTCTCTCTCTTTTCCTTCCCTCCCCCCCCCCCCCCGCCACCACCAAATCAATGGAAAAACTAAAAACAAAAAACAAACAAAAAGAAAACCTTAATTCCATTAAGCAGTCATGCCCCATTCCTTCCATTTGCACCTCACCAACCTCTGGCAACCACTAAACTGCTTTTTGTTTCTATGGGTTTGCCTATTCTGGACTTTTCACATACGCGCAACTATATAATACATGACCTTTTGTGTCTGGCTTCTTCTGCTTAGCATACTGTTTTTGAGGGTCAACATGTTGTAGCATGCGTTAGTGCTTCATTCTTTTTTATGGTTGAATAATGGAGGTTCTGCTGTATGGGTATACTGCAGTTGTTTTGTTCATTCTTCCACTTGTGGGGACATTTGAGTTGTTTTCACCTTTTGGCTATTATGAATAGTGTTATTATGAATATCTGTATGCAAGGATTTGAGTACTTGTTTTCAATTATTTTGTATATATAGCTAGAAGCGGAATTGCTGGATCATAAAGTAATTCCTTCAGTTTTTGAAGAACTCCCAAACTATTTTCCACAGTGGCTGCACCATTCTACAGTCTCACCTGGAGTGTACAAGGTTTCTGATTTTTCCATATTCTTGCCAACACTTATAATTTTCCATATTTTAAATTTCAGCTATCTTAGTGGCATCTAAGCCATCATCTGATTTAGAATTGCATTTCCCTCATGACTAATGGCATTGAGCATCATTTCATGTGCTTGTTGGCCAGTTGTAGGTTGTATTTGGGGGAACTCTGACAACTCATTAGAGCAGGTCCATGTATCCCCTCTAGTCATCTCGCTCGTGCTCACTGGCAGTCTTAGGTGCTTTCCTGAGTGAGAAAGAAGAATCACACCTGGGGTTTCGCATCACTGGCCCTCTGCCTTGCCTATGCCCTGGACTGTGATGAGCTGCTGTTCTTCACACACCACTAGAAGTTCTGATGGATATAAATGATCGTAGTGTTTTGATTACTGGCTGACTGTATTGGTTTTGTCTGGAGTTAGGGCTGCCTGTGCACAGGCGTTAGGTCCCATGGTGTGTTTTACGGGAGAGTGAAGGCTGAAATCCCTGGCACACTAGATGTGGGATTTTGCAGTCTCCTTGACTTTGCACAGGTGTGAACAGATCTCTGTCACATTTCCTTTCGCTTTAAGGGCTAATCCTACCCACCAGCTTAAATGTCACCTCTGCCAAGGAGCCTTCCCTGGTTCTCTTCAGCAGAGCTTGCTCATCACTGAAGTCCTACAGCCTTTCATCTCTCTCTCCAGGCCCCAGCCTGTGTGTCCCTCTGCCACTGTCCCCCCTCTGTACTGTCAACACGCTTACTCATCTCTACTTCCCATGGGAGTGCCTTGAGGGTGTGGGGCATGCCTCATTTGTCCAGAGTTGGTCACTTGGACTCTGACCATTTTGTTAGTATGATAAACCACAGAGCTGGGAACATCTTCAGACAAATGGCCTTTGTTTTCTTTTTTGGGTTATTTCCTTTGACTTGTTTCTCCCAAACAGACATGCCCATCACAGAACTAGTTAGATAGTTTTTATGTATTTCAATGGGTTTCTCTTAGAAACACATTGGATCATGCCACTCCCTAGTTTAATTGCTCTCGCTGGGTTCTCACTGTTCCTAGAATGGAGACATGCTCCCTACCCCAGCAGACCCTTTGTGGTCTGGCCTCTGCTTGCATCCTGGTCTCCACTCACACGGAGCCCCTCCTTACTTGGGCTCACAGGAAACCACTGGTAGATTTCTGAGTGAGGTATGTGATGTCTCACCTCTGTGTCTGTGTCTTTGCACAGACTGATCCTGTTTTGAGAATACCTTTCCCCTTGTCCACCTGGCAAACCCTATTCATCCTTTAAGGTTCACTTCTAGGAAGCCCTCTTGCTCTGCTAGGCATGTTGAGCCTCTCTTCTGTGCTAACACTGTCACAGGGCTTTTCAGATTAGACCGTGACCTTTGATTACTTGTCTGTCTTTCCTACTATGTGAGAAGTTCTGTGAGGCAGGGACTGGACCTTGTCTAATTCTGAATCTCAGGACCTAGCACAGGGCCTGCCACAGAGTGGGTGCCCAGCAAAATCAGTGAATCAAAGAAGGAATGAATGGGTAGGTCTAGCCTGTGGCCTAGAGGGAGTGTGCCAGTTTACCACATCCTCCAGGGTGTGTAAGTCATCCCAGTTCTCCCTCAGCTCTGCCAGCTGGGGGTGACCAGGACTGAGTAATCAGGGTGCACTATTGAGCTCTTAGTTTTTCTTTCCTTTCATTACCTTCCTAATTAGTTAGGCTGGAGTTTACGCTGTTGTTACTTTCCTCTTTATCTTTTTTGCACTCCATCTAATTGTATAAACAAATTTTCTAGCTTACCTTAGCCACTTACCTTATTTCTGATAGCCTCTGTTTTGTCAAAAATTGTATATTTATATTTTCCCTGCTGGTAAAATAGATGAGCTTATTGTCCCATTTTCTTTTAATGTCTACAGCTTGATCCATTTAAAATGGATCATAGATTAGTGTGTAATTTGAAGTTATTTCTTTTCTGAAGTGGTACACTGGATTCTCCAAAATACTAATTAAAATGTGAGCTGTTTCTCCATCATTTTGTTGCTTCTGGTTATCATCCAATTTTACTTTATTTTATTATATTTTTTTGTGACAGAGAGAGACAGAGAGAGGGACAGATAGGGACAGACAGATAGGAAGGGAGAGAGATAAGAAGCATCAATTTTTCATTGCAGCTCCTTAGTTGTTCATTGATTCCTTTCTCATAAGTGCCTTGACCGAGGGGCTAGAGCAGAGCAAGTAACTCTTTGTTCAAGCCAGCGACCTTGGGCTCAAGCCAGCAACTATGGGATCATGTCTATCCCTGGTTGGCATACTGCGGCTTGCGAGCCACATGCGGCTCTTTGGCCTCTTGAGTGTGGCTCTTCCACAAAATACCATGTGCAGGTGCTACCTTGATAAGGAATGTACCTACTTATATAGTTTTAGTTTAAAAAATTTGGCTACCAAAAGAAATTTCAATCGTTGTACTATTGATATTTGGCTCTGTTGACTAATGAGTTTGCCGGCCACTGATGTCTCTGATCCCACACTCAAACCAGTGACCCCATGCTCAAGCTGGTGAGTCTGTGCTCAAGCCTGATGCACCTGCCCTCAAGCCGGTGACCTCAGGGTTTTGAACTTAGGTTCATGTCCCAGTCTGAGGCTCTATCCACTGCGCCACTGCCTGGTCAGAGCAAATTATTTATTTTATTTATTTATTTATTTGGTATTTTTCTGAAGTGAGAAGCAAGGAGACAGAGACAGACTCCCACATGCACCCAACCAGGATCCATCCAGCAAGCCCATTAGGTTCAATGCTCTGCCCATCTGGGGTATTGCTCCATTGCAACCGGAGCCATTCTAGACCTGAGGCAGAGACCATGGAGCCGTCCTCAGTGCCCGGGCCAACTTTGCTCCAATGGAGCCTCAGCTACAGGAAGGGAAGAGAGAGTAGAGAGAAAGAATGGGGGAAGGGTGGAGAAGCAGATAGGTGCTTCTCCTGTGTGCCCTGGCTGGGAATCGAACCTAGGACTTCCACCCACCAAGCTGCCAATGCTCTACCGCTGAGCCAACTGGCCAGGGTCAATTTTTTTATTTTTAATGATAGAATTTTTTTTTGGAATCTCTTTACTACTGGTCACTTTTTATACATATGTGTTTTTGTTTTTAATGCACATGGTCTTGATAATTGTTGCTTTGTAATATGTTTTAAAATCTGATAAGGGAACTCACCCATATCCCCTTCATAAAGCCATAAATTCTTTAGTACAGATTGACTTATCAGAACAGCTCCTCGTGATATTCTTGGACACTGGGAGTGTCGTAGTGGTAGTGGGCTATATGAAGATGAGGGTTATAAAAAGGTAGGCACTCTTACAATAAGACTCAACTGAAGACAGGGTGCAGTAAAGAGAACAAGTGAGCAACTAAGGCTTCAAAGTCAGAGCAGAGCAATGGGAGGAGCCAAGTTTGCTGACTGATCACCTCTCTGCTCCAACCTGAAAGAGAAAAAGTATAGAGTTAGGACAAGAACCCAGGAGAAAGAAGGTCCAGACCTCTTCCTGGACAAGATCTAATGAGGGAGACATGAGACTTAGGTCACCTAGTGAGTGCAACCCAACCCTTAACACCAATAGGACTCAACTCAATTCAACTTAACACAACCCAACTCAATTAATCCAATCCAGATTATTTTAAACTTGTTGCATACCGTGGGTGACTTAAAGGACTGGACAGGGCAGAAAACTGTTCTGAGGGTTCCGGTGTCTCCCTCGAGTGACCAGGCCCCTGACCTGAGTACTAGGGGAGTCTCTTCCTGGGTTCAAGGGGCTTGGCTAGAGTATGGTTTGCAGGAAATATCCCTGTCTTAGGTCTCCAAAAGTTACTCATCCCTTCACTGAGAGACTCAAATAGGAGCCAGCTTAAAGTTCCTTCCCCACCAGACGTCTTATACAACTAGCTTCCTCCGAGAGTGCACATCTGTTGAAATCTTCAAAATTGTCTGGCAAATGTGTTTTGCCTACTATTATAGGTTTTTGTCCTCCTACATTTCCTGGCTGCCTACACTCTCTGAGACCCCCTGGGTGGGTGGTGGGGTGGCTTAAGAGCTGCATTGGACCCAGTGCCCACCCTGGAGGGACTTACCGCCGGCAGTGCGGCAGCTGGCTCGAGTGCTCAGGAGCTTCCCCTGAGTGTCCCAGTGTGGGTGCAGGTACCCCGAGTGTCCCAGTGCGGGTACAGGCAAGCCTCTGCGCCACCACAGTAGAGGCGTCCGTTTCCACTGGAAGACGGGGCAGCGGTGAGAGGTAAGCAAGCTTTGAAAGAGATTTATTTTGTAACAATATTTAAAATTTTTGGTAATAATAATCATTGTAAAAAACTTAGGGGGAAAACAGAGTTTATAAAGATCATATATTACCTCATGCCTCAGAGTTAAAACCCTGCTAACATTTGGTGGGCTATCATTCAAGTTTCTTTTCCATACCTAAATATATGTGTATATTATATATAAATATGAATAGATTGTTCGTACACTGCATTTTGTTGCTTGGTTTTTTTCTTCCCCTTTAACAACTATTCAGGCACTTCCCCTGGAACATTAAATATTCTTCCCTAACATCCTTTGTAATCAAAATAGTATTTCATTATGTGGCTGTCCCGTAATTAGACTAGTCCCCTTTCAGGGCTTCAGGCTGTTTCCTGTTGTAGACTATTAGGAAAGCACTATGGTCTTGTTCTTATAGCTCTGTGTTTGACCATTTCTGTGATTTTTTCCTAGTCTGAATTCTTACAAAGTGTTGGGTATAGTGACTGTGCATGTTTAAGGCTTCTGTTGCATTCTCTGGAAAGGCAATAGTGATGTACACTCCCCACAGCAGCCGTGAGGGGGACAGTGTCAACCTTACTGCTCCAAATTGTCCTTAGTTGAGTAGAGTGGGGGGCTTCCTCCTGGTGATGGGATTCAGCCGGTTCACGTCGTTTCGGCAGAACTGATACCTAACTTTTTGTTGAGTTCAGTGAACTGGTTGTTAAAATGGCACTTGTAATCAGGGTTCTCTCTAAGGTGGGAGCCTGGGCAGCCGCCAGCGTAGAAATCACAAATTTACATTCCTTACTCTTTTTTAACGTTCATCTGCTCAGCAGCGTATTCTAAGCATCTGTAGTAATGTTCATTCCGTCCATAGGTGAAAAAAATTGCAAGTGAGGATGGCAATCAAGAAGCAATATTTATCTTAAATAACAGTTTGATTGTTTTTTGTCAGATATTATTTAATATTTTTATTAATATTTTAAAACTCATAACATAATCTAGTTTTGTGTACCTTTTTTATTGTTCTTATTTAAGTATTAAATGCATGAAATAATAAACTACCTTTCGGTATATCATTTTTTTAATACTTAAAATGGTCATTAGGTTTGAGAATCGGTTGTTAAATTATTTGAATCCTACCACCGCTTCTTTCCTTCCTTCCTTCCTTCCTTCCTTCCTTCCTTCCTTCCTTCCTTCCTTCCTTCCTTCCTTCCTTCCTTCCCTCCTCTTTCCTTTCTTCCTTCTCTTCTCCCCTCCCCCCAATTTATTAATCTATTTTGCCTGTGCCTTGTGGTAAGGGCTGTAAGAGAAGAAGGTTTTTCAGGAAATTAGAATGCCAGAACTCAGGTCACAAAGACCTTGGCAGTTCTCAATCCTGACTGCACCTTCAAATCACCTTGGGGATTCAAAAGGAACCTGAGGCCCAGTTCTCTCCCACTTCCTCCTTCCATCCCCCCCCCCCCACTTCCTTAATCCAGCTGGAGAGGCGATGGCTATTAAAGCTCCTGGTGTGCTTCTCAAGGTGCTGCTAGGGTTGAGAGCAACAAACAAGGCCAATAGCTCCCTTCCAAAGGTAGCAATTCTGAGTCCCAAAGAGAAAAATCTCTTTTCATGGTTGCAACACAGGTGAGTGGCAGAGCTGGCACTGGACCCCAGAGGGAACTTCAGGGGGTATAGCTCATGCACACGAGTTCTGGGATCCCAGGACTCCTGGGTTCAAATCTCAGCTCTGCTACTTCCCATTGAGTAACCTGGGCCAGTTACCTCTCTTTTTCTTACGTTTCTTATCTATAATGGGACAATAATTCTTCCTGTGAGGAGTAATGGGATGAGCATCAGGCCTGTAGGGGTGACTAGTTCTGTACCTCCTTCCTTCCTTGCTTCCCCATCACAGTGGGTTCCTCGAGGGCAGGAACCCTATTTTATTTATCCATGCTTCCTCAACATCTGAAATGGCATTAAATGGGCACAATGGGCATTTGAATACGTTAATGAATGAATCATTCAAGGCCTGCAACTGTAGAGATCTTAGTGAAAACCCAGCATTATAAACCCTTGACCACAGCAAAAAGTCTGTGTGTACCACCAGCCCTGCTGGAAGACCACCCACAGCCATCCACTGCAATGAGTGATGGAGAGGTCAGAGAAGGGCTGATAGCCGGAACTGCATATAACATACACTTTGGGGATAGAATACATGTCGTTAAAGAAAAAGGAAGGTGTTGCTTTTCTGGTGTTGGAGAATCAGAACCATTCTAGAACCCGTAGAACAGAGGTGTGGAAAGTTCAAAAACTGATGACAAACTGAACTGAAATTTATGCAGTTTCAACAATGTCACACACAGAACTCCATCTGAAGTCGGATCAGCCATCTGCTTCTCCCCTTCCAGCTACAAAATCTTAGTGGCAATGAGCTCTGTCTTTATTTTCAGCACACAGGTCTGTCTCCTGGCCTCCATTCTTACCCCCCTATATCCCGTCTCCCACAGTGCAGCCACAGGCATCTGAAAGCTTCTTGCTACTCAGATGGGGTCCACCGACCAGCAGCCTCAGCACCGCCTGGGAACTTAGAGATGCAGATTCTCCAGTCTCACCCATAGACCCAATAAATTAGGGTCTGCATTTTAACAAGATCCCTGGTGATTCATGTGCACATTCAAGTTTGAGCAGCCCAGTAAAACCAACTCTGATGATGTCACCCCTTCTCAGAACTCTTTATCACCGTCCCATGCTTCCCACCTGTAGTAAACAGAGTAGTGGACCTCCAAAGGTATCTAGATCTTAACCTCCAGGGCCTGTGATTATGCTAGGTTACATAGCAAAAGGGAATTAGGGTTGCAGATGGAATTACTACTGCTAATCAGCTCCATTTAGAAGAGGGTGAGGATCCCAGATTCTCCAGGTAGGCTCAGTATAATCAAAAGAGTCTTTAAAAGTGGAAGAGGGAGACAGAAGAGGAAGTTGGGTGTTGCAACATGAAAAGGACTCGGGCAGCGTTTTTTGCTGGTATTGAAGATGGAGGAAGGGTCATAAGCCAAGGAATGTGGGTGGTCTCTAGAAGCTGGAAGAAGCAAGAAAATGGATTTTCCTTTAGAGCTTCCAGAAAGGAGCACAGTAAGAGCTGTGTTGGGCTTCTAACCTGCAGAACTAAAAGGTAATAAATTTGTGTTGATGGAAGTCACTAAATTTGTGGCCATTTGTTATAGCAGTTATTTAAAAAAAAATGATTATAACACTCCTTAGCATGATGTTTGAGACCCTCTGAAAACCACCACTGTGCTGTTTTGGCCTCATCTCCCAGAATATCTCTCCTGACAGCTTGATCTCAAACCACACAGCTTCCAGAGTGGCTGGAAGGTGGGGAAGGCCGCCCCAGGGGTCTAGAATGGGGTTACTTTTCCACGTATCCCCAGCACCTTGTCTTGTGTCTGGCCCCGGCCAGGTACTCAAGCGATGCTTGTTGCACAGCTAAGCCGGCGGAGGCGCAGCTTTGATGGTCCGCCGTTCTTCCTTTGTCTTGGGAAAATCTTCGTCTCTCTTTGGGCCTCATTTTCCCCCATCTGGGAAACAGGTTGGACCTGGTAAACTTTAAAAGCATTGTCAGCATGAACATTCTAGGGCACCTGAGTTCAATTTGGCCAAAAACCTGCTGTGGCGTTTGGGAAAAGTGATTCAATTCAACAATGCTCAGCCCTGTTCAGGTCCTTCATGGGCTTTCCGTTCCACGAGTCAGTTGTGTCCTACAACCTGTGTATTTGGTACAACACAGAGACCACAGACGTTCTCTTCCTCTGTCTAGTTAAAATGCCAAATTGCTCATTCTCCCACAGGAAGAAAAAGAAGGGGGAAAAACTCATTTCTCCCTGCAGAGTTTTTCCATGTGACACACTTTCTAATTTTACTTCAGGCTTAACTGTCTAGAGTAGACGGCCCCATTTCAGGGTCTACCTCCTCCCCTTGTAGAACACGAGCTTCCAGTTTAAGAAATAGAACGGTTTTGTTTGTTTAGTACTTGAAAATGTGGGCTGATAATCAAATTGCAGCTGTTGTCTTTATTTTCTCTGCTGGGGGCGGGGAGTTCTCTCACATGCACAGCACGAACCTAGGCTCCAATGCCACAGAGAGGGTTGCTTGGTTCTGGGCTCGCCTGGGAGCTTGACCAAGTCACTTCCACTCTTGGACTCAGATATTTAATCTGCAGAGAAAGGAAATGCTAGCTCACTATGGAGACTGTGGCTGGACCGGGCAAAGTGGTGGGTGGACCCCATTTCTAAGTGTCTATAATTCTATTTGAGACGTCATTGGAATTGTATGCACCCAAGTTTATACCTGCCATCGGCTCTTGTAATCTATGCACTGCTGCTTTACCACACAGAGTGGCTGAGACATGTTTTGCACCTGGAAAGAGTACTGCAACTTTGTTCCAAAGAAAGAGATGCTGCCCGGGCTGTGTCTACGGCATCCAGTCTGTCCCCTCCATCCCTTTGCCGCACCAGTGTCATGCTCACTAGTGGACTGTCCTTTGCCAATAGGACTACCCTCTCTCCGTCTGCAGCACATCTTCTCACTGCTGAGTACTCGTTAAAACACAGGTCCCATCATGCCATGTCCCCTTTAAAAGAAATCCTATGATTTCTATTACAGCGCAATAAATTCCACCCTCTCTGGGCTGGAGCTCCAGGCCTCCTCCCCTCACGTGGCTCCCGTGCTCTGGCTTTACCCACGCTGATTCCTTGCTGGTCTCTGAATGTAATGAGTATGTTCCCTTCTCCCAGCCTTTGCTAGTGCCGTCCCACAGTCTGGAAGACCCTCCCTGCTCTCTTTTAGCCTCTTTCGCCTTTTCTCCTTTAGAGACTTGCTGCTTAGAGTGTGGTCCCTGTGCCTGCAGCATCAGCATCGCCTAGGAGCTTGTTAGAAAAGCAGAGTCGACCTGTGGTGGCGCAGTGGGATAAAGCATCGACCTGGAAGTGCTGAGGTCGCCAGTTCAAAACCCTGGGCTTGCCTGGTCAAGGCACATATGGGAGTTGATGCTTCCAGCTCCTCCCCCCCTTCTCTCTCTCTGTCTCTCCCTCTCCTCTCTAAAATGAATAAAAAAAAAAAAAAAAGAAAGAAAAGAAAAGAAAAGCAGAGTCCCAGAGCTGCTGCATCAGAACTTGCACGTCACCCAGGTCCCCAGTGTGCGTGCAGGCCTTTGAGGCGTGGTGGTGAGGTGCTGGGGCTTTGGGTCAGACAAAGCTGGTTCTGTTCTAGGCTTTGCACCTATTAGCTGGTAACCTTGCACGATTTACTAATGCTCTTCTAGCCTCAGTTTTCTCATCTGCAGAGTAGAGATAATAGTACCTGTTTCAGAGTTCTTGTAATGAGTACATGAAATCATGTCTCCAAAGGTCTTAGCACAGTGCCTGGCAGACGGTGAACCCTCAATAAAGGGTAATGGCCACAGTAACAAGGTTCAACCTCAGTCCTAACGGACGTGGTCCCTAAGCCCTCCCATGGCCTCTCTCAGCATTGCTTATGCCTGGTTCATTCCATCCAGGGTCAGAATTCATTTACAAGTCCATCCTCCCCAGCACAGGGAGGGCGGCATGATGCCATTCATTTTTTTTTTTTTTTTTTGTATTTTTCTGAAGCTGGAAACGGGGAGGCAAGTCAGACAGACTCCCACATGCACCTGGCCGGGATCCACCTGGCACGCCCACCAGGGGGCAATGCTCTGCCCATCCGGGGCGTTGCTCTGTTGCAGAGGCCATTCTAGCACCAGAGGCAGAGGCCACAGAGCCATCCTCAGCGCCGGGGCCAACTTTGCTCCAATGGAGCCCTGGCTGCAGGATGGGAAGAGAGAGACAGAGAGGAAGGAGAGGGGGAGGGGTGGAGAAGCAGATGGGCGCTTCTCCTGTGTGCCCTGGCCGGGAATCGAACCCAGGACTCCTGCATGCCAGGTCGACGCTCTACCACTGAGCCAACCGGCCAGGGCGCCATTCATTTTTGAAGTTTAGAATCCTAGACCTTCCAGCAGTGACCTGCTACAGACCTGCTTCATCAGAATCTGCACCATGCCCAGAGCCCCGGAGCTGTGTGTCCACGTGGAAGTGGGAGATGTGGGCCCTTGTGGCAGGTGGCTACGTGTGGGGGCAGTAGGGTCAGACGGAGCTGGAGAGAGATGAGCAGGCATCATCTCATGTGGGAAAAGTGAACGACAGTTAAGCAGGGACTTTGCAAGTATGGTGGGTAGGACGAGATTCACCCCAAAATTTCTGGCTCGAAAGCATGGCCACCCTGCCTGTCATAGCCTGGTGGGTTTTTCATGTGTCCATTTGTTCATTCACTTTCACTTAAATATATATTTAATCCCTACTCTGTACAAGGCCGTGTGGTATGTGCTGGGCATGGTTCCCACCCTCATGGAGCTTACACTCTAATGGGAGACAAAGACACTAAGCAAAGGATTGTACAAAAACTTTAAATATTTATAAATGGTAAAAGGCATTATGAGAAGTACAGGGAGCCAAGAAAGCACATACCTGGCCACTCACATCTTCCCTGGAGTGTCAGAAAGTCTCCCCAGGGAGTGACATTTAAGATGGAAGGTGAATAGATTTAGCTAGGAAAGAGGGTGGGGCTGATGGGTTGGGAGAGGAGTAGAATGTTCCAGATAGAAGGAGCAGAGTGAGAGGATGGAAGAAACAGCCTGTGTGTGGCCTGAGCACAGCGAGGGACGGGCACCTGGGGAGGGGTCTCCGCGGTGGAGGTGGACCTTTGTTCGGTAGCCGCCTTCCCGAGCCAGGCCCTGGGTAAGCATCTTGGCTTCCGCGGCCCCTTGGGCCCAGCGCCATGCTCATAGCTCAGGTTCACCAGCGGATGGCCCCTGGGTCCTGCCTCCTGCCCTGTTCCTGCCTCTACTTATCCACCAGTAAATTGCTTTAGGGTGAGGCACAGGGTCTCTAGCTTTATGTTGCTCAGCGAAGTGTATTTAAGAGATTTGCAGCAAAAATGTTAGGGAAGCAGCACTGGAATGAGAGCCCTGAGCCAACACGGAGTCTCTGGTCCTACCTTGACCACCCAGAGCCACCCAGGCCATCACAGCTGTCTGGCTGAGAGTGACAGTCACATGAGGAAAGAATTCTAAGAACTGCCCTCTGCAGTTAGATTCCAGTTAGCCTTGGCTTTTTGATAAGCTTCTTCGTGTCAATGCAGCGAGGAGGTTGGACCAGCTCGAAGGCTTGTCCAGATCTGATGTTAGTTCTTCAGATGGTTGTCTCTGTGGATCGCCGTACTCCAGGGAGCATGTGTCTCCATAAACACAATGCGAAATGTTCTCACCTAGAACAGAAACAAGGTCTTGGTGAAGGAGAAGGGGGAAAACTCAGGTGGGAAGGTTTTAGATGCCTTTACATTGGGGAACAGTTCCTCAGAAATGGCGGGGTACAGGCAGTGCAGCCTCCTCTGTATGCAATGTGACATGCAAAGCCACTTTTTTTATTTCCCGTGTCCATTTCACTCAGTGGTTGGTAACTGGGGGTGGGGGCATGGGGAGTCTACTAACCGTAGACTGTTTAAACAGAATAACTTAAAAACATTTTTATAACAAAAGCAGGCAGCACACATATATTATAGAGTGAAGTGCACAACGTACGTGCTTTTAAAGATAAAGCAGGAAGCTTTAATTACATTTCCAAGCTCTGGGGGGCTCTCTGGCTAGACTCTGGCCCTCAAGTGTAGGACCCTCTCTCTCCGATAGTAGGTGCTTTAACGGAGACGATGTGACATACATGTTCGAGTTCCCCAGCTTGAAGGAGAGACTTAAAGTGATAAGTGCCAGAACCCATTCTTGTATAAGCATTTTCTCTGTCTACAAATACCTAGTGCACCTGTGTGTCAAAGGGGCTCTTAATGTTTTTGTCGCCATTGGCAAGATGGAGATTGCTCTCTAAAGCTCTTGTACTAGAACTGTCTACTTCATCTGTCACTGTTGGGTCCCCAGCACCTAGCACAGTGCCTCTCATATACAGCAAGTGCTCAATAATGCTAATTGAGTGAATAGATGTGTGTCTGCTCAGGACTATAAAAAGCTTTTCTCTCTCAGCCTGCATTTACTTTTTCAAGAATAAGTGTGGTCCTGGCTGGTGGCTCAGTGGATAGAGTATTGGCCTAGTGTATGGACATCCCAAGTTCAATTCCTGGTCAGGACACAGGGGAGAGGCAACCATCTGATTCTCTTCCCCTCCCTTTCCTGTTTCTTTCCCTTTTATCCTCCTGTGGCCAGTGGCTCGATTGGTTTGAGTGTGGCCCTGGTCCTGATGATAGCTCCATTGGAGCACATCAGCCTTAGGCACTAAAACTAGCTTAGTACTTGAGCATTGACCCCAGATGGGGTTGCTTGGTAGATCCTAGTCAGGGCCTGCCTCACTATCTCCCCTCCTTTCACCTAAGGGAAAAAGAAAGAACAGACTAAGTGTGTGGAGCTGTGTTAGCATGGGAGGTTGGGTGGAATGTGAAAAATGCTGCTCATGCATATGCATGTGGGAGACTGGCTGGTCTCACTCAAGTTCAAGGTTTCTCAGATTTGCCCTTTGGAGGCAGCCTCCTACCCAATGTGGTCTGTGCTGCATAGTGGCTCCTTGTAGGAGAAAGTACAGTTTACCATTCATGTACCTTGGATAGCTGGGACTCCTAGGGCTCCCTTGTAACAAGTCCCCAAATCTCCCAAACACCTCACTTTCAACAAAATCCACTGGGAACCATGAGGACCTAGAAATTGTTGGATTTTCAGGGTCATTTATTTTAGCTCTCCTAAATTGCGGATGGAAAGATGGAAAGATGGAGGCGCAGAGAGAACAGGGACATGATGAGAGTCACACAGCTAAACTGTAGAAGAACTGGGTCTGGAACTGGGTCTTTTGATGTCCAGGTGGGTAGCATCACCCCACCCTGAAGTTCCCAAGCGCTGTGTGACCACAGATGTGTGGCCCATCTCCTTCATCCTCCAGGATGTGGGAGGAAAGACAGGGGAAGGAATTCAGCTGTGCTGAGGTTATCTGATGTGTGTGTGTTTAGAGCTGAGCTTTGGAAACAGCAGATGGACTTCAAATTCCGATTCTTCCACTAACTTGGCTTTGTGACTTGGGAAAATTGCCCCAAACGAGAAATTTGCCTTCCTCACTTGGATGGGGTAGTAGAATTCCTATCTCCTGGGCCATATGAGGTGTTCAGCAGGTAGTGCTGGAGGAGTGCTCAGCAGAGCAGAGACAGGAGGCATCCAGGGGCTGAGAGCTCCGTGTAGACCAGGGACCCATCCTGCAGTACAGCAGCGTCACTGGCCTCATGCCCAGAGGTTCGGATTGGGCCGGGAGCGAGGCATCAGTGTTCTAAAACCCCCAGGTGATTCTGCAGCCAGCCAGAAATGAGCTCAATATTGGGTCATACATGCCATGAGGGCAGGTGACACATCTGTTCTGCCCTTCAGTGAATCTCCAATCACCAAGAGCCAGGCACACGGTGATTGGTGCTTGATAATGTTTGCGAATGAATTATGAAGGAATAAACAAGATGTGCTCAGCACTGGGCATTACCCTGCAGCGCCACCCTGAGAGCTGGGTCTTGTTATCTCTGTGTCCAGATGAGGAAACTAAGGCTCAGAAAAGTTCAAGTATTAGCCCAAGGTCACCGGCTAATAAGTGGTGGAGCAAGGACTTGCATGCAGGTCTCTCTGACACCGAAGCCCACACCCTCCCCCACACCTGCTGGGCAAGGCTCGTCCTCCTTGGGTCCCCCCAGAGTCAGCTTCAGGTCTCTAGTTAGGGGCGTCTCCTGGGCACGCATTCTGGAAGGTCCGACCCCCCCTGCACGACTCTGTAAGAGCACAGCAAACATTTGGAGACCGTCAAGTACTTTCATCTAGATTAAACAAGAGTTCGCCTGTTTCAAAATATGACTTCAGGGTCACCATCTGCTCTGGCTGTTCCTTAAACTCAAATCCCATTTTGGAGCCAAACGGGGCTCCAACATCCTGCAGAGAGCAGGTCTTTGCACAACTGAGTAGGAAAATCGGTAGAAAGAAGCAGTGTGTTTGGTAACAGCTGTAGGACAAAGTTTTTCTGCCATCTGTTCTCCCTGCTCAACAGCATCCAAGTCATTACACAGGGTGGGGCAAAGTAGGTTTACAGTTGTTTGTACAGAAAATAATGCTGTAATTAATAAATAATAATAATACAAGAATGAACTCTGAGTGTTTCGTGGACTCACAGATGTAAACCTACTTTTGTCTCACCCTGTATGTGTGGACCAAGACCCCCCATTACAGACCCCAAAGCACTCATTCCCCTGTTGGGCACTGGCTGTGTACCAAGCACTGTCCCATGCCTCAACTTCTGTAGGGTGATGGGTGAGACTGGTTGGATAGTAGATAGTTATTGGAACATGACAATGTAGGTACTTGAGTAAGTCACGTTATCATACCGGGCCTCGGTTTTCTCATTCTGGGGACATTGGACTGGGTGCTTTCTTAAGGTCCTTCTAGCTCTGAAGGTCACCTTAACTCTCCAGGCCTCCATTAGCCTTGGTCAGTGTAGTCAAGATTTCACAGTGCCTGCTGAAGCCATGAGCTCATCCTGCCCCTGGGCTGCTTCTCTGCCCTGACTGAAGTCACAGGAGCTCATCTGTTGGGACGCCCTGGGCTGTTCCCAGGGCGGCTTGATTCTGCCCAGGGGATAACATGCCAAGTGCTGAGAGGCTGCAGAAAAGTCTGTCTCCTGCTGCTGCCAAACTGCCGCCTTTGCTCCACATTCCACACTGCCCAGTCCCACCCTCTCCTTGGCAAGGGGAAGGCAGGGGGCCCGACTGCCCGGGCAGCAGCTCGAGACGAAGTGGTGACACCTCCTAAAATGGGCAAGGCAGCCTTCCTCAAAACCTGCCGGGGAGCCCCGTGGCCTGTTGGATAAATTTTAGTCTCCTTGACTTGACATTCAAGGCTCTCTGCCATCTGACTCCAGTCTCCTACGTGAAAAAGTGATTAGGAGTCACTTTTTTTAAGAAAGAGCTGGGAAGGACCTCAGATGACCTGCAAGTGAATCCCAACCACCTCAGTTACCGGCTGTGTGGCCTCGACCTCCTTCTGCATCAGTCTGCTCATTTGCAAAATGGGAGAGCGATAGTCCCCTCTCCCTTATCACGTTGTCTTGAGATTAAGTGAGCTAATGCCTGTTGGTTTATCACTTCTAAATCTGTGTTTCTCTAGATTCATGCCTCTTTCTGCTCTAATTCTGGAGGTCATCTAAGGGTCCCATAGCTCGATCCCCCAGAACCACTCATCGACCCCTAGTTTTCCTACCTCCCCTCCTCCGACCCTGTGGGTTGGCCGTGCTCTGCCTGCTGTCATGATCAGCTGTGCAAAGCCTTCCTGGCCCATCCTCAGTGCCCCGTCCTTCAGTTCAGGCCACCTGGAGCAGGGCTGTATGTGCTGGTGTTCTGTCATGATCAGCTGTACAAAGCCTTCCCGGCCCATCCTCAGTGCCCGTCCCTCAGTTCAGGCCACCTGGAGCAGGGCTGTATGTGCTGGTGCTCCGTCGTGTTCAGCTGTGCAAAGCCTTCCCGGCCCATCCTCAGTGCCCCGTCCTTCAGTTCAGGCCACCAGGAGCAGGGCTGTATGTGCTGGTGCTCTGTCATGATCAGCTGTGCAAAGCCTTCCCGGCCCATCCTCAGTGCCCGTCCTTCAGTTCAGGCCACCTGGAGCAGGGCTGTATGTGCTGGTGCTCTGTCATGATCAGCTGTGCAAAGCCTTCCTGGCCCATCCTCAGTGCCCCGTCCTTCAGTTCAGGCCACCTGGAGCAGGGCTGTATGTGCTGGTGCTCTGTCATGATCAGCTGTGCAAAGCCTTCCCGGCCCATCCTCAGTGCCCGTCCTTCAGTTCAGGCCACCTGGAGCAGGGCTGTATGTGCTGGTGCTCTGTCATGATCAGCTGTACAAAGCCTTCCCGGCTCATCCTCAGTGCCCCGTCCTTCAGTTCAGGCCACCTGGAGCAGGGCTGTATGTGCTGGTGTTCTGTCATGTTCAGCTGTGCAAAGCCTTCCCGGCCCATCCTCAGTGCCCGTCCTTCAGTTCAGGCCACCTGGAGCAGGGCTGTATGTGCTGGTGCTCTGTCATGATCAGCTGTGCAAAGCCTTCCCGGCCCATCCTCAGTGCCCGTCCTTCAGTTCAGGCCACCAGGAGCAGGGCTGTATGTGCTGGTGCTCTGTCATGATCAGCTGTGCAAAGCCTTCCCGGCCCATCCTCACTGCCCCGTCCTTCAGTTCAGGCCACCTGGAGCAGGGCTGTATGTGCTGGTGTCCTGTCCCATCTACTAGGCTGAGAGTGACTCAGGGACCAAGCCTGAGTCCTCTTGATCTCCCTGAGTCCAGCCCATGGCCAACTCCAGACAAGGTTGGCCACTGGACGCTGGTTGTGGGGGAGGCCAGACCCCTCGCTGGGAGCAGGAGAGAGCGAAGGACAGAAAGGTCCTTTCTTCAGGGACTCTCTCTCCCCTTGTGGCTGCATGCTCTCGGGCTGGGATAATGTAAATTATGAGTGAATTGAGGCATGTGGTTAGCAACTCTTTAAGAGACTTTATTGACCATGTGGTTGTCAACCATGCCAAAGAATTCAAGAAACACCCAATGACATGCCTCCCTTAAGAGACTTAAAAATTGCCAGAATGACTCTTCCAAGCTCCTTCTACCTTGATGGCCCTCCCACCCCATGGGGCTAGGGGTGAGGATGGGGGTGGGGGGTGCATCAGGAGCAGGATTCTTGTTGTTCTGTTCCCGGAAGCTCGAGGACTGCCCTGTCCCATCCCATCCCATCTTTTTTTTTTTTTTTGCATTTTTCTGAAGCTGGAAACAGGGAGAGACAGTCAGACAGACTCCCGCATGCCCTCGACCGGGATCCACCCGGCACACCCACCATGGGGTGACGCTCTGCCCACCAGGGGGCGATGCTCTGCCCATCCTGGGTGTCGCCATGTTGAGACCAGAGCCACTCTAGCGCCTGAGGCAGAGGCCACAGAGCCATCCCCAGTGTCCGGGTCATCCTTGCTCCATTGGAGCCTTGGCTGCGGGAGGGGAAGAGAGAGACAGAGAGGAAGGTGCGGCGGAGGGGTGGAGAAGCAAATGGGCGCTTCTCCTGTGTGCCCTGGCCGGGAATCCAACCCGCGTCCTCCGCATGCTAGGCTGACGCTCTACCGCTGAGCCAACCGGCCAGGGCTCCATCCCATCTTGCACAGTGGCCCCAGCTCAACTCTAACGCCCGGAGAGGCTGTGAGCAGCCTCCCTGAGGCCTCCAGCCAAACCTCAAGAACCCTAACAGTATATAATGGAGAAGGGGAAGCATATGCTGTTAACATTCCCCACCCAGATCCTTGTTTCCGGGAGGGGGCAGGTGGAGGCAGCTGGAATTTAGTCTGAAGTCTAAGAGGCCAGTGTGCTTACGAGCAGCACTGCTAACTTAGTCAGTGGGTGAGAGCCATAGGCAGGCGTTTTGCAGAAGTCTGGTCATTCAAAACCCTCCTGCTTAAGGGTCAGCCAAGAGGATGGAGGAAGATCTCAGCCTCAGAAAAGTTAGCATCAAGCCTCTGTGGGGTTATGAATACAGGTTGCCCCTGCTATCTGAAAGTGTCATTCCCATGAAACGTTTTATAAACCAAAATAGCGCAAAGCAATGACCTCAGGACACGTCTTGCGAACGGATGCAAGGAATAAATCAAGATAATACGAAGATGCTCACAGACACAGTTCAAAGCCACGCAGGCTTGCTGCTGAGATGTTGCCTGGGGAAGGAGCATAGCTACCCAGGAAGGAGCTTGCTGGGGCCATTCTTGCTTGGGTGCACACTGCTTCTTGAGTGGCTCATGGCAAAATAATGCTGGATGCTATTTTTGCTTTTTTCCCCCTTTTTTTTTCATGAAAACAAAATCCTCTTTGGATTTCTTTCAAAGAGGTCTTTGATAACAGCGAAGTGCCATAAAGCAAAGTTTTGAAAAGCAGGAATACCTGTAGTACACCATACCTTCACTGTGGGGATCAGATGAGCGTGAGGCTATTACATGCACACTGAGCTAAATGGTGCTGGTGGGTTTATTATGACAATACCGGGCATCCATCAGAATTCTTTGTGATTGATGATGATAAATACTGTATACTAAGACAAGCAGACAGTCACTTGTTCAGAATCCATTAGACTCATTCATTCATTCACATGTACATTATTCATTCATTATTCATTCATCCATCAATGCTCACTTCAGGCAAGGTCCTGTGCTAAATAGGAGGGGAACAGAAGTTGGAGATACAGAGATGAAACAGAAGATAATGCATCATCACAGGGTGGCGGGAGACACAGCAAGTAAATGGGTAACAGCAGACTAGGGAGGAAGTTGAACTTCCTGGGAAACTCAGCCAAGAGTGTTCTTGGCAAGATGGTGACTTATTTGTAGGCATCTAGAAGGAGTCACCTGAGGCCCAGCTTCCCAGTGTGGCTGGAGTGGCCTTCCCTGAATATCTTCAGGCTCCCTAAGCCCAGTGCAGGGCAGGGGAGCTGAGGAGACAAGGGAAGTCACTGTCACCGCCCTCGGGAAGGCGTAGGATCCTCCTGGTTAGAACAGCATTTTCCCTGGAGACCAACTCCCTGGAGACCACAAACTTCCTCCAGCTTCAGAACCCTCGCCTTAGTGCCCAGACCATGGGCTGGAGCTTCAAGCCTCTGCATCCTCCAGCCCGGGACTCCGTGGCTACCTCACCCCAGGCCCTAAGGACTTCTTTCTGTCAGTCAGTGGGATCAACTAACTAAGGATTTAGCCTCGCATCAGCTTGGCTGGGTTGTCATTCATTTGCTGTGCTCTGATCAGGAGGAAGCCTCATCTTGGCTGGGGCCCTGCCTTGGTCTGTCCCTTGGAGGAGGCATCTGGAATCCTGCCCAGTCCTGCGCCTGGGTCTTGGCCCTGCTCCTCTCTGCCTGTTCAAGTCTCCTGTTCCGTAAGTCCCAGAACTGGCCTCCCCATTCCAGGCTTAGGCTACTACCTTACTTACCCTCAGCAGCACAGCATAGACCAGTGGGTCTCAAATTTGACTATGTATCATCACCCGGAGGGCTGGTTAAAGCACAGGGTGCTGGGCCTCACAGCAGTTTCGCATTCAGTAGGCCTGCAGTAGAGCCTGTGAATTTGTAGCTCTGATACCTCCCCAGGTGATGCTGATGCTGCTGGCTCAGGTATCGACTTTGAGAACCACGAGTGTCCTGATTAAGCAGATGAGCCCTATGGAGCTTGAACCCAGGCTGTCCGGGTCCAAATCTTGTCTCCGACACTTACCAGCTATGTAACCTAATCTTTCCGCAGCTTAATCTCCTCATCTATAAACTGGAAATAATAGCACCTTCCTCACTGAGTTATTGTGAGTATTAAATGGCCCATGCTAGGTCATACTTGGCAAACAGCAACCATTCAGTGAATGCATTAGATTATTGGCTGCTATCACAAATTACCTTAAACCAGTGGCTTCAAACAATAGAAATTTATTCTTGTAAAGTCCCAGAGGCTGGAGAGGGGTGGGGATCCTTCTTTGTCTCTTCCAGATCCTGGGGGCTGTCAGCATTCTTTGACTAGTGGCTGCATCACTCCAGTCTCTGTCACAATGTGTGTGTTTATTATAAGGATACTTGTCATTAGATTACCCACCTGGATAATCCAGGATGATCTCTTTACCTCAAGATCCTTAATTTAGTCATATCTGCAAAAGACTCTTCCAAATAAGGTCACCTTAGCAGGTTCTAAGAATTACGACATGGCCATATTTTTTGGAAGGCCGTCATTCAACCCATGATAGTCATCATGGGCCATTGTTACAATTGTTTAGTTGTTTCTTCCAGCGGCTGTGGTTAGGCTTGACTCTAGCTTCGTGCTCTGAGTTGGGGGATGGAGAGGGGACAAACCAATTGCCAGGTTTCAACTCCCCCGGCTTGGCCCCATTTTACTATAGCCAATCCCAGGCTGAGGCAGGAAATTCTGCTTATGAAGTTATGTTGGCCATATTATTGTCATTTCAGTCTTTTCAAATTTCACTAATCTGAGAAAAACAGTTCTCTCTGCCCCCAGACACCTGTATGGAGCCCTCTGTCCATGTTGTTCTTTACCCGGAGCTGGCTATCCTGGCAGAGCATTTTCACATTAAGAACCACATTTGACCTTCACAGACAGAGAGAGTAGATTGCCTAAAACTACCGTTCATGGCAATTACAGATAATAGTTCAAGGGAGAGTCAAGAAGGCTTATGCTATGGGTAATAATCACAATAACCACAATCACCATGCTTTATTTATTAAAGGGATGCTTCGGCTAGGCCCTCAGTATTGTACGTCTGCTCTCTCAGCTCATTTTCAAAACTCTCTCCTGAAGTAGGTGGCATTATTTCTATGTTAACAGATGTAGAAACGGAGGCTCAGAGGGGTGAAGTGTCTTGTCCAAAGTTGCACAGCTTTTAAATGCTGAGCTGGGATTTGAAACCAGAGCTGGCCGAGACTTTCTCCCCAGCACTCTGCTGCTTGGAGATCCTTTTCCCAGCCCTGAAAATGAGCCCAGGTCCACCAAAATGAGAGCAGTGGCTGGCTGGTGGCCAGCACGACCAGGGCCTCCAGCCCTTCCCAGTCTGCTTGGAAGATGAAGGTCAAGAAAGACTGTCTCTTACTGGCAGGAGCTATTATTATCATTCACTCATACATTCACAAAACTAACATTCATTGGGCACCTACCTGTGCCAGGCTCGGTGCCAAGCACCAGGTAACACCGGTATGGGCCAGCTGTTCATATTTATTGATCAGCCATCTCTAGCATTGCTTCCAAGAAAATGAGTTAATTAGATTCAACACTTTGTGAAGACATGACCCAAATTTGATATTCTGAGGTTTTACTGACAAGAGGAAAATAGAGAAAATGCACCCACATCACAGAGACTGAAACCCTGAGTGTAGGAAGTACAGTCAAAGCTCTCCAGACCATTACAGAGGTATCTGGAGGAGAAGGAGTGGGCTGCAGACTCTCGGTGGGTCCCCAGACCATTACAGAGGTATCTGGAGGAGAAGGAGTGGGCTGCAGACTCTCGGTGGGTCCCTAGGCAAATATCTCCCCTATGATGGTCCAAGTTCAACATCAGTTATGTGGAAGGGCTTCAATGGGCACGCTGTTGCTGGTCGGTCTGTTTTCAGCTGCAGGTTTGTTCTGCATGTGAGGCTCTAGTTGGAGCCCAGTATATTCAACAAGTGGAGTCTGAGTTGCTTTGGTGTGAGTATGTGTATGAGGATCGGTAAGAGTGTGTGAACAGGCCTGACCGGGCGGTGGCGCAGTAGATAGAGCGTCGGACTGGGATGCAGAGAACCAGGTTCGAGACCCCGAGGTCGCCAGCTTGAGTGCAGGCTCATCTGGTGTGAGCTAAGCTCACCAGCTTGGACCCAAGGTCGCTGGCTCGAGCAAGGGGTTACCTGGTCTGCTGAAGGCCCACGGTCAAGGCACATATGAGAAAGCAATCAATGAACAACTAAGGTGTCGCAACGAAAAACTGATGATTGATGCTTCTCATCTCTCTCCATTCCTGTCTTCCTGTCCCTATCTATCCCTCTCTCTGACCCTCTCTCTGTCTCTGTAAAAAAAAAAAAAAAAAAAAAAAAAAAAAGGTGTGAATGAGTGAACACATGAGAAAGTACCTGTGAATGAATGTGTATGTGTGTGAGTAGGTTTGAGTGTGATGGTGTCAGTGTGCATGAGGGTGAGATGAGTGTGGGGAAGGTATGTGTTTCTCTGTGTATATGTGTCCATGTGTGGGCATGACTGTGTGTATCAGTGTGTGTGTGAGTATTTTTGTGCTGTGAATAGGCGAAAGCATTGTATGAGCATGTTTTTTACAAGTGTGAATCTGTGCATGTGAGTGTATGTATGTGTGTTAAGGGACCAAGGGGCAGGCCTTCACCTAAGCCTCCCCTCCTCTCCTTGGTGGCCCCTCTCGGCCCCCCTCCCTGGCCCTGGGGAATGCACTTGGAAACCCGCTGGCCCATCTGTCCATACTGACCCCGCCTGCCCTGCCAGCTGTCGGTTCCCTGTCCCTTCCAGGCCGAGCCTGGCAGTTTGGGAGAGCCACAGGTGGTCAGGTGCCCTTTCCAGCAGGTCACCCATGTTTCTGTCTGGTGCCCTTCATGTGCCCTGCCAGGCGCTTCTCCTCCAGGGCTGTTTTCTCTGCATTTTCCTCGGTGAGCCCTGGCCCAATTCCCCAGAGCTGCCTGCCGGAATGATGACTCATTCCAGCTGATGTCATCCCCAGGATTCAAGGCCTTCGCCACACTCAAAGAGTCTTTGTTCCCCAGATGGAAAAGGAAGGTCCATAAACTGAGAGCAGTTGACTCCAAAACTCTTTCCAGATGCCCACGGCTGCTCACACCCGCCTACACCTGCCGGCTTTAACCATGCTACGTGGGGCACATGGTCCCCAAGCTGTTTCCATACCTGGGTCCCTGGAACAGAGGTTTGGGCATGGGACAAAGGAGGGGTCTGAAGGCCTTCACTGAAGCAAGACAACAAGACCCACCCCATGCTTCCTGAGGCTTGTATGATGTGCACTGGAGCCAATTTCTGCCTAGCCGAGGGTTCTAGTGTATGTGCTTGTGTGTAGGGGGTGGTGGTGGGCAGACCTGGGTCTTAGAATGAGGGAATCATGTCACACTCTTTCCAGGCTGAACTCCTTAGTTCCCTGGATGCTGGGACTCCTTATCCAATGATATTATCAGTTCTTTAAAGGCTAAGCATTGGAGGATAGCTGTGAAGGGAACTGTCAAGAGTGTGGCCAGGCCAGGCTCAGTGTCGGCCCTGGCCCAGTTAGCTAGGACTCACACTGGGTCCTGAGTGCTTACGATGTGCAGGGCCCTGTGCTAGGCACAGCCTTCACCGCGTTGTCCATTCTCACAATGATGCTGTGAGCCCTCCGCGCAGGTCAATCTACAGCTCTGAAGTGAAGTGACTTGCCGAAGGTCACACAGCAGTTAGTGGCAGACCCAGGACTCAAACTCAGGTCTGTCTGTCACCAAAGCCCAAGGGTTACCTCTTACCTGTGGCTGCGAACTGGGAAAGGGCATCATACTCACCCAAACCAGGCCCTGGAAGGCCCTGAGACCGTAGGGCCAGGCGGGAGGGCCAGACTGCTGTCTTTCTAAAAGCTACTCGGGGAACTCCACTGTGTGGCCAGGGCTAGAATGTTCGCACCGTGCTATACCACCTATTCAAATTTGAATCCTGACTCTAATCGCTTATTAGCCTTATGGCCTAACTTCTCTAAGCCTCAATTTTCTAATCTGTAAAATGGGGATTATAAATTATCTACCCCGTAGAGAATTCTAGTAAAGATGAAATGACTGGCAGAAAGCTCTCTGAACAGTGCTTGTCATGCAGCAAGCCCAGAGTAAATCTTAGCTGCTGATGTTTTGTTTCTTGTCATTCATTCATAGGTCATCCTTGGCTGGGGACTGAGAGATGAGTCTGTAAGGTCTATGCCCAGGAGCCTATATCTGGTCATATCAGAGAAGGAAGGGAACTACCCAGCAGAATAAAGTGACATGAGGGTGTTTGGATGGAGGGATGGGCAGTGACTGTGGGGACCAAGAGGTGTGCAAACTCTTCCCTCCCAGGCCACGAGGGAAGCCTGAAAGGCAGTGGGTTGTAATGGGCAGAGCCCAGCATCAGGTCTTCAGTGCTGGCTCCTACCCTGGGTCCTGGAGTCGGTTACTTCCCCTCTCTGGGGCTTGATTCTCTCTTCTGTGAAATGATAGAATGCTTCCTGCCTTGCCTTCCTCCTGGAGGAGGGAACAGGTGAAGGGATGCTTTGGAAACCAGAGAGGGTCCTGGGTGGGTGCTTCCTGCTGGGGCTGTCTGCTCCTTCCAGCTGCTGAGTGGGGCAGCCAGCTGCAGGGCCCACACCTTGCCAGTCTCTGCCCACCTCCGGCTCTCTTCAAAACCATCCTTTTTTCTCAGTTTAGGCCAGAGGCTCAGAAAGTGAGAGAGAGAGAGAGAGAGAGAGAGAGAGAGAGAGAGGGAGAGGGAGAGAGGGAGGGGAGTGCACACAGTAAGTTCATTGAGCAGGAAAATTCCTATGCTATATATGAAAACCGGAAAAGGGAAGGAGGCGGTCTAAGTTTACATGTAGAAAAATGCTCTTCTGTAGTTCAGAAAAATGAGGGCTTTCATTGTTGGCAAGCCCAGGTCTCCCTTCTAAGTTGATCCAGGATTTTTTCCCTGGCAGAAAAACAGTTCTTTTTCTAAGAAATGCATTGGTGGTGGGTTTTTCTAAGAACCTCCTGCAGCTCTACTGGGTGCAGACGATCCCATGCAGCACGTATTCTGTTGTGTTCACTTTCCTTGGGGAGGGAGACAGGTAGAGCCTGGAGCCTTTGGGGACTCCAGCCTGGGTGTGGTGACGTTTCCTCCTGGGCAGAGCTGTGACATTTTCCTGGGCGCATCACTCTCCGCTTCTGGTCGGGCCGCCTTGTCCAAAGATGAGTGGGAAACCTTGGGCTTGTCCTGATCCCTGTTGGAGTAATTTCTTCCAGGCTTGCAGGCTGTAGGCTGAAGGAACCACAGCTGAGGGTGGTTAGAGAAGTTGGAAAACAAACGGGAGATGAGGAAGGTGCAAAATTGGAGACTCACAGAACCGGCAAGGTGCCTTTGGAGACCCTCTAGACTCACATTTCACAGATGAGGAGCCTGCGTGCGGCTCAGAGAAGAGAGGGACTACTCACCATCAGACACTCAGCTGGTGGCAGAGAGTGCCCCAGGCTGGTCCTTTCCACCGCTCAGTGCGATATCTGAGAGACCGTTAGGCGGAAGTCGAGGCTGACTTGTGTGTGTCCCAGAGGGCAGAGCTGGGCCCAGCCAGGAAGGTGGGAGCTACAGGGAGATCTGCTGAGCTCACCAGGAGGAAGAGCTCAGAAGACTTAGCACTGTGCCGCGGTGGTCAGGGTCGCTGTGGCGGGAGTGAGCTCCCCCGCAGTGGAGATGTACCAGCATAAACCAGGTGGCCTTTCAGCGGGTGTGCAGCAGAGGACTCTCCTCTCCAGACAGTGAGCTGCTCTTGGTGCACAGAGTCTGGGGCTTGCTGAGCTCCCTCTTCCTGCCACTCCAGGGACATGAGAGAGAGGGAAGACACAGGCCCGGAGATCTGGTTTTGGTACACCCAGAGTCCCAGAGGCCATCTCCCTGAAAGGGGGATCCAAACGGAAGGGAGAAGATGCAAGAATGTCCCTCTCCCAGGCAAGACAGCCTGCGAAGGAGCAAGGAGAAGGGACACATGGGCCCTCTGAAGCTCCCAGCTCCTACTGCAGGCAGTGAACGAGGTGGTGGGGGCCTCGTCTTTCCCCAGCGGCTGAGTGCAGGGAAGTCCTGGCCAGAGCGCCCGGCTGGGGTTCCCAGGGAAGTCAGCCCAACTTGACCCGATACCTTGGCCTGTTGGCTCCAGTGCTGGGCCGTAGCAACATGGGGTCCTCTGGGCCTCCTGATCCTGCCCCCATTAGGAGTACACCAGCCAGCTTGAAGCAGGCAGTGTCCCCGTTAAAGCTGACTGAAGTGCTCTGTGGGTCTTCACAGCCACAGGTGGGAATGGGAAGTGTGGGAGGAGCACCTTTGTTTTCACAGGCATCTAGTGTAGGGAAAGGACAGAGGATGGGAGGCAGGCATCTGGGTTCTAGGATTCGAGTCCTGGCGTGGCCACAGCTCATCACTGCGTGCCCTCAGACCTGCCCTCCTGCCTCCCTTCAGACCTCTGACTCTGATTCTGTTGTGGGGATCCCCGTCTCCTAGTTTCCCCAGGCGCAGGTAGTGTCCCTCGAAGCTGCAGGCAGAGGAGTCCTCCTTGTTTTGTGGAGGCGCAGTTCTCTGTATGGACGCCAGGGGCCGCTGCCGCGCACGATCCCGGTTTCACTGCTGGCCTTAAATGTTAACAAGCGCGAGTACTGGGCTTGGGTCCCAGATGTCATCTGTGAGATGAAGCTTTACAAAGCCAGATTACAGTTCCTTAGGAGACAAGGCTCCAAGGTGCAGGCTAGCCCCTGGTACTCCTCAGGACCCCACAGAGGGAAGGGCTGAACCAGCCCATTTCACAGAAGACGAAACTGAGGCCCAACCAGGGAGGAGAGGCACCAGATGTTCTGGAGTCCATAGCTGAGAGGAGAAAAAGAAGGAGGTGTTTCAAGCAGTTATTCACCTCCTCTGGGCAGGGTCGCTGTCATCCATGGCAAAGGAAAACCTGAACCCTGCCCTGTTTGTTTCTTTATTGCTATAATTCTGTCCTAGTTTCCATAGAAACTGGCTTTGGACCCCTTGGGAGGAAAGTCGCACCCTGCTCAGATTTTCCCCTTCCCAGTCCATCTCTAAGCAGCCTGATTCCTTTCCCTGTGCCCTTGGGAGGGGCCGCCCCAGGGATGTGCTCTGGAGCCCAAATCAAAGGCTGAAGGGAACGAAGCCCAGTGGCAGCTGTCTGTCCCCTCTCCTCGGGCCACGTTCCTGAGCGCCTGCTCTGTGCCAAGCGCTGATGGGGTTACGCCTGTGGCTCTGGGTGTAGGGCAGGGTGGGGTCTTGGGGTATATCTGAGCCACCTTGGAAAGGTTCCTCTGTGAGAAGATGGGGAAGGCTGTCATTAATGGAAGGAACAGCATTTGCATAGAGACAGGGAAGGGGGAGGATGAAGAGATGCAGCAGAGGTTGTCTTGAGTGGCATTTCGGTTTCATCCTGCAGGTACTAGGGAGCCACCGAGGGTTTGGAACTTGTGAGTAGCATGAACAGGTGACTGCTGACTGAGACACCTGGATCATGCGCATCCTCTGAATCTGCGTCTTAGGTTCGGCGCCACATCCTAGCACCACACAAGGCACGATGTGGGGCCTTACAAGTGTTTTCAAGTTCGTGAACTGAAAGAGTATGTTGCAGAACCCTTATTGTAAATAAGGTTACCTCTGTGCCTTAATGAAATGAGAGATGGAGAGAGAGGTCAGATTTAGCCCCGGGAGGTGTTTGGAAGGCAGTGAAGAGACACAGACTAAGGCAGAGCGGATACGGCTCCGAGAGTCTATCTTGTCTGACTCCCTGATACACAGGTGGGGAAACTGAGGCCAGGGAGGGGGAGTAGTTTGCCCACAAGCACTACGTGGTAGAGTCAATGGCAGAGCTGGGACTCCACTCAAGAGCCCTGCCTCTCCATGGCTGTGTGCGTCCTCTGGGGCCTCTTGGCCTGGGCACCCAGCACCGTGGAGATGGCAGGTGATGGATCTCCAGGCTGTGAGGTCCTTGCTGGATGTGTGACCTCGAGCCTGACCTCACTAACCTTTACCAGAGCCTCCGTCTCTGTGCCTGGCACTTCCTGTGTGCTACGCATTTCAGGAATATTATTTTACTCAAGTTACACTATGTCCTATGAGATAGGTACTGTTTATCAGGGGAGAAGTGTGGTGCCCTCCCATGAAGGGCCCTGAGGCGCCTGAGGCCAGAGTTCTGTGATCAGCTCCTCATCAGCACGCCCCCTCCAGTCTGCCCCTCCAGGATGATAGGATATCTTCCCACCAGCTGCTCTCTCCACCCCCTCCCCTTCCCACCCAGCACAGAGCCATTCCAGGACAAGCCCACGGACCAAATTGCTTTGGCTCCCTGTCTTCTCTCCCCTCCTCTTCCTGGTGGCTCTCTGAGCAATTGGCCATCCTGCCAGAGGCCGAGGGGACACGAGCCAGCAGGCCCAGGTGCAGCCCTGAGCACGGGTCACTCCAGGTCAGGGGCTGCTCCCCGCCACACTGCACCATGCCGGGAGACAATGTGCGTGGAGGGAGGTGGGGCTGCTGAAAGCAGGGCTGGGCTAACTTGGGCTTCCTCTAGACTGGCTTGGCTCCGTCTGTGGCTGACCCAGTGGAAACAAGACTTTGCAACTGGTGCCTGCATACTTGTCCTCTCTTGCATGTCTGAGGCCCGGGCGGCAGGGGTGTGGGAAGAGGCACCAGCTCCAGAGGCCTGTGATTCCAAGTCACCCCAAGGCAGAATCACCCCTCCCCTCTGTCCGTCTTTGCTAAGAGGCTCCACCTGCTCCTTCCTGGCAGCGTCTCCTGGTGACGGAACTCTTTTCCTGACCATCCATCTCCCGTCTATAAAACAAGGAGGTTGGAGAGATTTGTGATTTTTTTTTTTTTTTTTTTAAGGCAGAATCTGTCATCTGGGACTAAGAATTTCCAGAATTGCCACGTGGAAACCTGGGCTAACTACTTAAGCAGGCATCTGGGTGGGAACGATTCAGCCCTTTTCCCAGATCCTCCGAGTCCCCGCCCGTCCCTGGAGCCCCCTGGACACCACTTGAAAACAAATCGCTGGGCGGGAGGCTCTGGCCTGCTGACTCCCTGTGCAATCCCGTTCCCCAAAGCCGGAGCGCCCCCTGAGAAGGAGCTCCCTTCCTGCTCTCCGTGGGATGGAGGGAGAGGAGCTGCCAGGAAAACTGGTCCCTGGGTCAAAGGAAGAAGAAAGCAGGGCTGTCAGCAGGGTGCTCACAGTTTTGTTTTGTTTTTATCTTTAAACTGTGGAGAGGAGAAAAGAAATCTCAGTGGGGTGTTTGCTTTATTTCTGTTTCTTCTCACTCCCCCTCCTCCCCACGCAAAGAGGGGCTACAGCTGAGTGAGGGGAGAGGGGAAGAAAAGGTTTGTAACGTCTACAGGGGAGGGAAGGAGTGAATGTCTTTACAAATATGTCAGCATCTGCACTGCCCACAGAACTTAGGGGATATCTCCAAATAAATATGAAGCTATACAATATCCCCTGAGTTTTGTGAGCAGTGTATTTTCCACACCGTATACATGGTGTAAAAGTCAGAAAGTAGGAACGAGTGTCCAGTGATACTCTGATCAGGCACCCGGCCCTGGAGACCTCCTCTGCTCCCAGTTTCTCTTTTCTCCTTCCAGAGATATTTTGACCTCTATTTTAATTATATTGTATGTATTTCTGTATTTAATATGTATTAATGTATGTCTTTCCAAACGATAATTATTTTATTCTGTACTTTTTTTTTTGTCATTTGTTTTACCTAGTAAATCTTGTGGATAACTTAATAACTAAGGAATCACACCTTTTTAAAGGCTGTATTGTATTTCACTGTACAGATGAATCAAAAACATTTTATTTAACCGTTCCCAAAGATGGACATTTCGATACATCTTAAACCTGCTGCAATGAACAGTCTTGAGCTTGCTTTACAGTTCACCTGTGTTAACTTTAACTGTTAAAACAATTCAGAGAGGTGTAATTAGTGGATCAAAGAATGCGTGTGCACTTGTAATTTGGATAAATATTGACAAAGTGCTTCCCACAGATGTTACAGCAATTTCACTCCCCGCCCCCAGCATGGCATGAGAAGGCCTGTTTCCTCAAACCCTTGCCAGCACCCTGTGTTATCCAATATTCTGATCTTTACCAAGCTGATAGGGATAATGGTATATCTCCGCAGTCTTAACTTGTATTTCTCTCATTCTGAGTGAGGGTGACTGTCTTTTCCTGTCTTTAAGAGCCACTTTTATTTCTTTTGCAATGTGGAAAGAATTTCTTATTCTTTACCCATTTTTCTCTTGGGTTGTTCTCCTTCTGCTTACTCAAGTGCTGAGTGTGGCTGGGTAACTACTTTGTGGTCTATAATATATGTAGCAAATATTTCTGTCCAGTTTGGGGATTTTATTTTGCTATTTAGAGCTTTTAAAACTTTGATGTAGTTCAATTTAACCAGATTCATCAGTCATTTTATTTATGCCTTCTGGGGCAAAAATAATTTCTGTTTTAATGCATGTTGCAAACTAGAGAGAAAAAGCATTGCATTGAGAATCAGATCTGAGTTCACAGCCAGCAAACCTCTTCCATCTTTTAACTTCACTTGTACCTTCTGTAAAATGAGATGGTTGGACTTCTTTCATTCATTCATCGGCACTGGGCTGGGTGCTGGGAACACAGAGATGAATGGTGTGGTCCTTGTCTTCATGGTCTAATGGCAAGAGAAACATCACCCAAGAGTGAAGTGCAGTGTGCTGGCGCTAAGGCAGAGGACCCAGTGTATGAGGGGACATCTAATACAGCCTCAGGAAGGGGAGGAGGAGAGTGTGAATACAAGAGGTGAAACAAAGGATTTCAAGGGAGGTGAAGCCAGGGCTGAGTCTTGATGAAATATCTGGCAGAATAACTGGCAGTGTGGGGTGGGATAGGATGGGTGACAGTGGGGAAAGCAATCAAGGTAGAGAAGGAAGACCCGCGACAGCATGAGGCACTGGAGGGACTATATTGGAGTGTGTTGGGGAATAGAAAATAAGGAAGAAACATCACTATAGTTGAAAAGCCCCATAGAGCTCTCCCAAATCACACCTCTCTGCCTCTCCTAAATGTTAATGGGAACACACTGTTGGTAGGCATGGAAAATGGCACAGTTTCATCTTAAATGTTCTCACCACAAAAAAAGGAATGATAATTACCTGACATGGCAGAGGTGTTAGCTAAAGCTAAGGTGGAAATCCTATTATAATATATAAATGTATCAAATCAACACATTGCACACCTTAACAATCCACAATGTTACATGCCAATTATGTCTCAATTAAAAAAGGCACAGTTGCTTCAGATAACACTTCAGCAGTATTCAGTGAAGTTGTGGGTGTATATCCCCATATCAGCTAGTAATTCTGATGGAGGAATTACCTGCACAGGTAACCATGAGGAGACATGTATAAGAAAGTCCATCACAGTAGTGTTTGTAAAATATATGATGGAGACCTCACTTTCCATCAACAGAAAGGTGAACCACCCTGGCCAGTTGGCTCAGTGATAGAGCATCAATCCACCATGTGGATGTCCCAGGTTCAATTCTCAGTCAGGGCACACAGGAGAAGCAACCATTTGCTTCTCCACCCCTGCCCTTTCTCTCTCTCTCTCTCTCTCTCTCTCTCTTCTCCTCCTGCAGCCATGGCTCGATTGGTTCAAGCACATTAGCCCTGGGTGCTGAGGATGGTTCCCAGGAGCCATAGTCTCAGGTGCTAAAAATGGCTCAGTTGCAAGCATGGCCCCAGATAGGCAGAGCATCAGCTCCAAATGGGGGTTGCCAGGTGGATCCTGGCATGGGTGCATGCGGGAGTCTATCTCCCCTCCTCTCACTTGGAAAAGAAGAAAGAAAAAAAAAAGAAAGATGAACCAATCCATCTTGGCTTATTTGTACCATAGAGTTCAGTTGTAAGGATATAAGACACAGAGCCACCTGCATCAACAAAGATACATCTCAGAAATGCAGTGTTGACTAGTGAATAAAAGTTCCAGGAGAACACATGCAGCTTGCCAACATTTCTGTGAGGTTCAGACACATGCACAGTGGTCCCACAGTGTGTTAGAGATACATCCTCATGTAGTGAACATATAGAGACACACATGGGCATGTTAAACACCATGTGCCTTGAGTGGCTGTGGGGGGGCGGGTGCAGGGGAAGAGGAGTAGAGCGTCATGAGAGCTTCAGCTGAACTGACATTGTCGTTCAGGTAGAGTTTGTATCAGGTGACCTCTGAGAGTCCTTTCTCGTTTCCAAGCAGAGCGGAATATATGTGTAAAGCATGGCCTCTCTCTCCTTCCCTGCAGAATCGACTTCCCAGGGCCACCTGGACCTCACGGAGCTTATCGGTGTGCCGCTGCCCTCATCCGTGTCCTTTGTCACAGGCTATGGTGGCTTCCCAGCTTACAGCTTCGGGCCGGGTGCTGTCGTGGGCCGCCCGGCCAGGACCCTCATCCCTTCCACCTTCTTTTGGGACTTTGCCATCAGTGTCACCGTGAAGCCCAACAGTGACCGAGGGGGCGTGCTCTTTGCCATCATGGATGCCCACCAGACGGTCATCTTCCTGGGCCTGCGGCTCTCGGGCGTGGAAGATGGCCACCAGAGGGTCATCCTCTACTACACGGAGCCCGGCTCCCACGTGTCCCGTGAGGCTGCTGCCTTCTCCGTGCCCGTGATGACCCACAGGTGGAACCGTTTTGCCGTGATTGTCCAGGGCGAGGAAGTGACCCTCGTGGTGGACTGCGAGGAGCACGGCCATGTCCCCTTTCAGCGGTCCTCCCAGGCCTTGGCTTTCCAGCCCGACACAGGGCTCTTCGTGGGCAATGCAGGAGGCATGAAGCTGGAGAAATTCACTGTGAGTCCAAGCCCTGTGGATGGGGGAGGCCACTGGACACCATGCAACAAACAGGAACCACTATACTTATCATTTTAAACTTCGGTCCTCAGAGAAGCATGCACACATGGTGGGGGCAACGCCAGGCCTGGAACCTGAAACCTAGATTGCAGCTGTGCGTTTTAGTGTCGCTCGGTAGTTTAGACAGTACCCGGGTCCTCTGATCCTCTCTGTGTTTCTTATTTGATGTGAGGAGAAGAAAACCCACGCCACGGGGCTGTCGAGTCCAGCGCAACGGCCTTTGTGAAAGCGCGTGGGTCACCTGCAGGCCGTACAGAGATCAGGGTTGGGGAGATCTTGCCGTGATTTCCGTCTTTGGATGGGGCGGCAGGTGCAGTAATTTCTGCAGACGTGCACTGAACTGGACATCTGAACAAGCGAGTTTTTCCCTCTGCTTTGGGACCATGTGCCCTGGGGGGGGGGGGGAATCAGAAAACTGACTTTACTGTCAGAAAGGGCTTTTAAGAAGACGAAGCCATTCTAAAGAAAACCCCTAGGTTGTTGTGACTATCCGTCTGGTCAGCACCCGTACTGACTTTGGGCTTACTGATACAAGGCGGTACGGGGGGAGGGGGCGAGTTTGGGTTTATTTGTAGTGCGCTGGGAGACTGGGAATTGTAAAGTTAAAATCCAGTTCACAATTTGAAATGCTCAGTCTGGGTAGGTGGTGGAGAATGGTTGTCAGGTGCGGACAGCGGCAGGAAGAGCGGAGGGAAGGAGGGAGGGAGGGAGGGAAGCTGGCCGGCCGACAGCTCTTCCTGGGAAGAGGCCTTCCTGGCTGAGAAGCTTCCAGCTCCGGGGAAGATGTGCCCTGGAGAGGGGAGACGTGCATGTCAGGGCCTGCTTTTGACCCGAGGGGACCTGGGGAGCTGCTGTGGTCGTCTGTGCTTTGAAGACCGTGACCCCCAAGGGGCTCTCCAGCTAGTGGGGCTCAAGTTACACTGGCTCAGCAGAGTGTCCCCTAAGCAGAGAGGGCCAAGGAGTGGCTTGGTTTTTGTGCCCCGGCCAACAGGCAGCACGTTCATGCACCGTCCTGTCCCTGGTTGTTCTCTGTTACGAAAACAATCGTGTTTCCACTGGTGATTGCGCTGTAGGTGTGCGGGCAGCGGCTCCTGACCCCTGTGCTCTTCCCCAGGGCTCCATCCAGCAGCTCACCATCCACTCGGACCCCAGGACTCCGGAGGAGCTGTGCGAAGCCGAAGAGTCCTCGGTGAGCCCCCGTCCCCTCCTGCCACCCGCACCCCTAAGTGGGCCCCGCGGTGTCCACAGCCCATCGGCCAGGGGAGGGCTGGGCGCCCGAGCAGGTCTTCATCTCCAATGTCGTGGAGCCTCTGAAATCTCTCGTCTTGGCAAGTGCTGTCTCAAGTCCTATTTTGGGCTTTATTTTATTATTTTTAAGAGCCCCAGACATCTCTTTGGTGTGTGTGTCGGGGGAGGGGGTTGTGTTTCTTCTATGGTGTTGGGTTTTTCCGCAGCTGTGGCAGTCAGTGGCCTGGTTTCCAGACTTCCTGCTAGGAAAGGGTGTCAGGATTCTAAAATCGAAGCTCAAACTCTAAGACATCCTGGGTGTCAATTTCTATAAAAAATGAACCTAAATTTAGCGTTTATACTTGGCGAATGGATCACTTCTTGAGTTGGAAGTGGGGTGGTAGGCCGGGGGGAAAAAGATGAGTTGTTTTCCCCTTCTTCCCTCTGTTTCTTCCTCCCTCTGTTTCTTCTTCCCTGCCTTCACGATTTACTGAGCACCTGCTGTGTGACAGGCCTGGGGACACACCACAGATAAAGGGATAAACTGGAAACATTCTCCATCCTCAGGCTGCTCTCACTGCACTTACACACCCAGATCCAGTGACTGGTCCGCACACCCAGACTCTCAGGTCGAGTTGGGTCGGGTCAGGGTGAGGCGGGGCTAGAATCAGGCCAGGAGGAGTCAGTGCCTGACCACCTACAAGTCAGTGTTGGTCAGAGGAAGAGGAAAAGGCCTTTGGGGCAGAAGCCCTCGCTTGATGCAGGGAGTCAGAGGCACACATAGTGAGGCCTGGCCCTAGAATGTGTTTCTCTTTGAGTGGTATCAACCCCAAAACAAACCATAATATAATTTCATTCACATAATAAAAACTGCTCTGATGTAGTTGGAAGGCCTTCCGAGGTGGGGTTTGTGTGTAAGAGCGGTTGCACCCTTTGAAGCCACCATCCAGGCCTGGCACTGGTGTGATGCTGAGAGGACAGACACCTCAGGTGTGTCTGTCCCTTCCTCTCTGCACCGCTGTGAATACTGGGAAAGTAGAAGCAACCCTAGAGTCCACGAGGAAGGGATGGTTTGCAAAAGCAGGGCACATGTCCTTTGATTGCCATTCAGTGGCTAACTGTGAAGATTAGGTAGCAGAGGGAAGTCATCCGTACAACGTAACTGTTCCCAACAGTAAAATTCTGGTGACAGTCATGCAAAGATGGCGAGTGCCTTTTGACAGAGATCGAAGGGAACCTGGACAGAATGCAAGTAGCTATGTTAGAGAGACGGTGAACTGATTGTCGTTTTTTCACAATAAAATGTGGAAGGAAACAGAGGAAGAACCAAGCATGTGCACCATTTCCCTCTCCACCCGTCTCCCCCTGACACACACGTTCCTCCACTGGAGGCCGTTGCTCTGACTTCCCCGGTTGGAGACGGCTCCCCCTCCACCTGGCACTCTTTGCCTCACACAGGCGTCAGGAGAGGCCAGCGGGCTGCAGGAGACAGGAGGAGTTGCTGAGATCTTAGAAGCTGACACCTACACTCAAGTCCCGGTGAGTTTGGGGGGGCTCGCCATGCCATCTTGGTCAACTTTTAGGGGACTGAGAGTTACTGGAGAGTGTCCAGAGCCCCGGGTCTAACATCTCTGTTCCCAGATCTGTGACTTTAATCATCAGTTCATCTGACGAGGGCAAGAAATGGTATTTTGCAAAATCCCCAGTGCATGGGGACACCAGTTACCTGAGTGCCACCCTGTGCCCTGGCCAGGAGAAGACTGTCCAGAGGCAAACATTGTGCTCTGTGACCTTGGGTAACTTGTGTAGCCTCTCTGAGCCTTAGCTCCTCCTCTGTAAAACAGTAATCGGAGTCCTATCTCATAGGGCTGTTGAGAGGGTTAGATGAGATGGTGCAGGGGCAGGTCTCAGACCCATGCCTGGCCTGAGGGATGTGGTGCTGAGTGGTGGCTGCTGTAATGTTTGCTTAGGACTCTGGCTATGAGAAAGAAGTCAGGGCCCCCACTCCTGCAAGTTGCCAGGTCCTCCCAGGGGCTCACTTTTGGCCCCATGGGATAGTCAGCCACCCTCCCAGTGGCCCGGGCCTTCTCCCTCCTGGGGATGTATCCTGTGTTCAGACAAGGAGTGATGTTGGTAGCACTGAGTCAGACTGTGGAGACGCCGAAGAGCCCGTATTCATGACAACAGCCAGCAGCGTCTGAGTCACACACACAGAAGCCCCAGCAGTCTCCACAGGTGGCTGGCTCACGCTGTCAAATCATCTCTGTCAGAAGAGCAGAGAGATGGAAATAAGACAGAGGCTATAAATTGTAGACCTCTGGTGACAGAGGTGGGGGTGGGGAAGGACGGGACCATAGTTGGTTAATGCTAGAGGGACTTAATGGTCATCTCTTTCTGTACAAAGGTATATAAAGGGGCCCTTTGTACAGATGAGCAAGCTGAGGCCCAGTGAGAGAAAGAAACTGGCTCTAGGGGACCCGGCAGAGCTGGGCTATGCCAGAGCCCCTGATATCCCCTCCAAGGTTCAGGCCCTGACTCTAAGCTGCTGACCTGGCTGATAATTGCAGAAGTCCATCCCCAGGACTGCAGCCAGTTCTCGGGCAGCGTGGATGGAGGCAGCTAAGGATCCAAACTGGCCGCCTCAGCTGTGACTGCCCTGAGCAGTGGTGCAGTCCTGCTCACCAGCCCTTGGCCACTCTATCAGTGTGTCTAGGGCACAGAGTGGTGGTCACTTGGACTTTTCACCCTGATGCTCCCCCCCCCTCCCCCCCCGCCCAGCGCACCAGTTCACGTCTAGGAGTGAGGCTGACTCAGCAGAGATGCCATTGACCAAGGTGGCCCTGGGAGAGGGACGGGAAGGGACAGTAGGGTTTGAGAGTGTGAGATGATCACAAGGGCGGGCTGGTCAGGGAGGGCTTTCTGATGGAGGGGGCACTGGAGCTGGGCAGCTCTGGACAGAAGTAGAGTAATGGCAGGGGAAGGAAGAGGACTGGATTTCTCGACACCCAGTACGTGGCTGTTCCTTTGTATATAGGCCTTAATTTAATCCTTGCAGCAACCCTGCAAGGCAGGTAGATGCTCAGAAGGACAGGGTGGCTTTGCCAGGGACACCCGGTCGTGGAGTTGGGACCCTAGCCTGGCCTCCTCTCCTGGGCCAGGGCACTGCAGTGCAGGGCAGGAGCGGGTGTGCGTTGCAGCCGGGAATGGGTATGGAGTAAATCCCCGAAGTGTCAGGAGCGGTGAGAAAGGGACCGATGGACTTGGTGGCCTCTGGGACGCCCAGACACTTTCCTTCCTAGATTCCCCAGCCCCGTTCTCCTCGGTGGCTTGAAGAGAATGGGTATAGATCAGGAGTCCTACCAAGTGTGAGTCCAATCCTGCCACTTACTGGCTGTGGACCAGGAGCCAGCAACTTCAGCTCCCGGAGTCTCAGTTTCCTCCTTGGTTAGGAAGGAGCAGGCCACTTCATGGGGTCAGTGAAGGAGTCGGGTGAATTGACCCCCCTGGGAAACTCGTGGGCCGGTCCTGACACATGCAGCTCTCGGTGAACATTTGTCTGTAGTTGTTACTATCGGCCATAGGTTCTTGTGAGGATTAAGGTGATGTGTTAGAGTGCCCGTTTGTCTTGGGACCCGCTCCCCAGGCCAGACCCTCGTGGCTGCCCTCAGTCCTTAGGAGAGCCCCCCTCCCACCTCACCTCTGGGCCTGGTGGTCCTGGAGCTGTGGGCCCCGAGGTTAACATCATCTGGATGGCAGAATCCCTCCGCAAGGTCCCGCAGAGCGCTGCCTCCCTCCAGCCTTCCGTGCAGGGCCACGTTTTCCCAGTGTTTCCGGAGGGTACACGGAGGTGGAGGAGACGTTTTCCCGGTGTTTCCTGGAGGGTACACGGAGGTGGAGGAGACGTTTTCCCGGTGTTTCCCGGAGGGTACACGGAGGTGGAGGAGACGTTTGTTTTCCCGGTGTTTCCCGGAGGGTACACGGAGGTGGAGGGGACGTTCTCCCGGTGTTTCCCGGAGGGTACACGGAGGTGGAGGGGACGTTCTCCCGGGGTTTCCCGGAGGTTACACGGAGGTGGAGGAGACGTTCTCCCGGTGTTTCCCGGAGGGTACACGGAGGTGGAGGGGACGTTCTCCCGGGGTTTCCCGGAGGGTACACGGAGGTGGAGGGAACGTTCTCCCGGTGTTTCCCGGAGGGTACACGGAGGTGGAGGAGATGTTCTCCCGGTGTTTCCCGGAGGGTACACGGAGGTGGAGGGGACGTTCTCCCGGTGTTTCCCGGAGGGTACACGGAGGTGGAGGGGACGTTTTCCCGGTGTTTCCCGGAGGGTACACGGAGGTGGAGGGGACGTTTTCCCGGTGTTTCCCGGAGGGTACACGGAGGTGGAGGGGACGTTCTCCCGGGGTTTCCCGGAGGGTACACGGAGGTGGAGGAGACGGTTTCCCGGTGTTTCCGGAGGGTACACGGAGGTGGAGGGGACGTTTTCCCGGGGTTTCCGGAGGGTACACGGAGGTGGAGGAGACGTTCTCCCGGTGTTTCCCGGAGGGTACACGGAGGTGGAGGGGACGTTTTCCCGGTGTTTCCCGGAGGGTACACGGAGGTGGAGGAGACGTTTGTTTTCCCGGTGTTTCCCGGAGGGTACACGGAGGTGGAGGAGATGTTTTCCCGGTGTTTCCCGGAGGGTACACGGAGGTGGAGGGGACGTTCTCCCGGGGTTTCCCGGAGGGTACACGGAGGTGGAGGGGACGTTCTCCCGGTGTTTCCCGGAGGGTACACGGAGGTGGAGGGGACGTTTTCCCGGTGTTTCCCGGAGGGTACACGGAGGTGGAGGAGACGTTTGTTTTCCCGGTGTTCCCGGAGGGTACACGGAGGTGGAGGGGACGTTTTCCCGGTGTTTCCCGGAGGGTACACGGAGGTGGAGGAGAGTGTTTGGCGGAGGCTGTCGAGCAAGGACGCGGCAGGGCCAGGTCCCCCGGGGTGGAGTGGGGGAACCAGGGCGCCCTCAGTTATGTCACCCCAGAGCTGAGACTTCCCCTTGTACCGTCTCCTGGAGAGGCTCCATGGCTGCCCTCCCCGGCCACCCCTCCGCGTCGGGGGAATTTCCCTCTCACTCTCAGACGTTCCCCTCCCCTCTCCGTCTGGCTTCTCTCTTGGAATGAATGTTACTTCCCTGTCCTCACCCTTTCCAGCTGCCACCCTTCAAGACACAAGTCATGACCAGCAGACTGAGTCATGGGCTGCAAGAGCCAGCCCGTCCTCACCTCCTTCCCCGTTTAGGGTGGGAGTCCCTGCTACCCGACTCTCCCCCTGCCTCGTCAGCTTCTGCTGACCCACCCTCCTATTTCTGGAAAGTGCTATCTTATGCTCCAATACAATTAATATCCCTACAGTTCTCAGCCCTGGCTGTGCATCACAGTTGTGTGTGTTGGGGGGGGGGGGTGGTAATGAGAGGGGGTCTTTAAAAAAAAAAAAGGACCCTGTGTGGGCTGCATAACGGATAATCAGACTCAGTCGGTCTGGATTGAGGTCCAAGAGTGTACTTACTGAAAGCTTTCCAGGTGATTCTGACCCACAGCCAGGATCTCTCTTCCAGCCACACCTAAATTCTCCCAGTTCCCCAAACACACCCCGCACTTTCACCCCTCGTCCATGCCTTCACTGCTGGGTTCTGTTTGCAAAGAGAGCCCTTTCCTGCCCCCCCCCCCTGCCTGGCCCATTCTCGCTTACCCTGGGATCCAGTCCACAGCCTTGCTGGAGGCCATTGCCAACTTCCTTCCCCACACTTGGCTCTCACTTCTGCTATCCCACGTGTCACTTCCAATCACAGTTGTGTCTGGGTCTGGGTCTGGGTCTCCCCATAGTTCAGCTATCTAAGGACAGCCACCCTGTCTTATTTATTCATTTCCATATCCCCAGGGATTAGCCAAGGGCCGGGTACATAGTAGGGCCTCAGGAAATATGTGTTTGCTCATATCACCACACTTTTAATAAAAGCCTTAAGACTCCACATTCCTGTTTTGTCACAGACCATGCTGGTTTTCCATCCACACTAACCCCTAAAAACCAACAGCTGCCTATTGGGGGAAAGACACCTGACCTTGAGCACCTAGTCAGCTCACCAGGCTCATGCTCTGCCCTTGAACCCAGACTTGTGGCTGCCTTGTTGGGAGTTTTCCTCAAGAGGTTTTTGGTCGGCAGACTGGAATCAGTGATTTCCTTTAATAAAGGTTGATAACCTTTGCCACCTTGAATTACGGAGCCCAGTCCACCTCTCCTCACTGTCCTGCGTTTCCTGCACCCTCACCTGCCCTACCTGCCTCGCCTTGAAGCCCAAGTCCCTTTAAAGCCACCAGCAGCCTTGCTCCAGGCTAGAAATGGGACTTCTCGAGACCCTCAGAGAGCCCTAGGGAAGTGGCCGCCTGGCAGGAGCCTGGCAGGAAGTGGAGAGGAACGGCCTGTGACAGGGTCCTAACTCCCCTGCTAGGTCACCACGCAGCTGGGGAGAAATGGGGAAGTCCCAATGGTCTTTGCAGCCTCTCCTGGGGTCATCCCTGCCCGCTGCCCCCACAGTACCACCCTGGTTCCTGCCTCCCTGGGCTCCTTCACTGCAGCCTGCTGGTATCCTAGCCTACCCTCAACTCCCCAAACCCACACTCTCATTGGCACTAGGGTGGACTCCCCAAAGTATACACCTGCCCACTCCACTCCCCCACTTCATACCCCACAGATGCCCCAGATCAAAGGCCAGACTTCTCACTAAAGAAGCAGCCCCCTCCCTCCACCTCCTAGCTCTGCCCCCTCCCCCCCCCTTCCATCCAGGAACCCTTGCCAAACACAGGCGGTCAGATCCTGACAGTGCCCTGTCCTTTTCCACTTCAACACCTCCCTCCATCCTTATTTTCTGAAACTCTGTTCATTCCTCAAGGCCCAACTCCTTGAAGCCTTCCCTCTCCCACCTCCACCCTGAAGATTTTACGAGACAATAAGCTATATCTTTTTTTTTAGTACATATATATGATATTATATTTTCATTATTAAAAAAACTACAACTGCCGATAAACAAAAAGATAAAAATAGTCATCTTTAAAGCCAATACCCAGGAAAATCACTATTGAGCTGTTGTTCTTTCTCAAACTTTATAATTCTAGTGGTGTTAATGACAGCTCCATTGATGGGCTCGTACTAGGGCCCTGTGCTGAGCGTGCCCATGCACCTTGTACCCTGTAAGTAGTTATCAATCGCCCCCTGTCACAGAGGAGGAAGCTGAGGCTCAGGGAGGTTATATGACTTACCCAGCATAACAAAGCTTATGAATGGAGAGCTGAGATCTGACCCAAGACTGATTGTAAGCACTGAACCATTAAATCCTAAATTCTGATAGACCAGAGAGTCAGTGTTCATACACTAGATTCTGCTGTTAAGGAAATAATTTTCTGTTACTAGTCAGGCTAGGTAACTGATGGCTGAAGACACACATTAACCCTGAAATCTTAATGTCTCAGTTGTTTCCCGTTCACATCACAGGTCTGACACTGCTCAGCGGGGCCCTTTCATTCACCCACCAGCCCCCTGAGCTCAGAAAGTGAGGGGACTATTTGAACACTGGCAAGCCCTGGGTCTCAGAAGCTGCTTGCTACCTGAGCCTGGGGCTGAGGATGTTGTCATGACCGTTGCTGCCCCGCCCACCCAAGCCCCACATCCCCAGTCAGGACTTCAGCCTAGCTCTCTGAACTCAGTGTTTCCAATTGCTGGTAATCAAGTTGGCTGAGATATTGACTGGCTCTGGAAAAGCTAACAGAAGCTGAAGTGTCCTACCAAGGAACCCAGACCCGTCTTTTGCTCTCAGAGGCATTAGTGACCAGTGCACATCTGGGATTGGGTTTATACAGTGTTTTCTGAGTGCAGCCTGCATCACTCATTTTTGTGTTCATTTATTCATTCATTCCATTGTCTAACAGATCTCTATGGGAGCACCAACTCCATCCTGGCCTGGAATACAGGCGTGTGGTCTCTGTGCTCAGGGAGCTTCAGCCGAGTTCAGCAGAGTCTCGCTGTAAACTGAACAGAGTTAAATTACCCCTCCACGCACCTCTTTCAGGCCCTGGCAGGTTCAGTGACTGCCCAGGTACACAACACGCAGGTCTAGGCTTTCTTCCGGGTTTATTCAGCACTTGGTGGATATCTATATTATTTTCTCCAGTGACATTCGCAGCCAATTATTTTTTCTGCTTTCCTGCCAAGTAAATCCCTTTGGGTCTCATTTTTTTTCTCCCTTCAGCCTAAAGAAGCGGAAGTTGAACCTATAAACACACCTCCAACTCCATCCCCTCTCTCTGAGGATACGGAACTTTCTGGTGAGCCTGTGCCTGAGGGGAACCCAGAAAACACCAACCTGAGTGCCATCCTGCACGGTAGCCCCGAGCAAGGCAAGTCCTGGGTGTGCCTTCCTGCACGGTGGTGTTTAATTGAGTGATGACTGTGTGTCCAGCCTGGGTGATGTGTGGACTGTAGAGCATCTCATTTAAACGTGGGCATTTGACAAACAGGGTGGGGAAGTCGAGTCACCCAGCAGAGGCTCTGTGGCTTGTAAATGGCAGAGCTGGCTTTTAATCTTAGATAGCTGAACTTTCAGTCCCCAGACCCCACCCCTCCACAGGGACCTGAGGTTTAACAGAAAAGTCTGCAACAATTGTTGCTGCTTATTAAATACCTACTGTGTGCCAAGTGTTTACATACTTTATCGCCAAGCCCAACCACATGTCTCCTCATTGCTATTATTAGGCAGCATTTTACAATTGGAAAAATCAGTGCTTGGAAAGGTAAGTGACATACCCACAGTCACACAGCTAGTGACTCCAGAATCCCCACTCTTCCCAGCCTCAGCCACAGATGCCCCAATTCTCAGAGGCTCAGGCCATCTAAACTCCCGTGTGGCACATGTGGGAAACTAACTGATGACCAGCGAGGTGCAGGCAGGCACCCAGGAGGTCAGTGGCAGGCCCTGGGGGCAGTCTGGCCTCTTGGCTCCCCACCCAGGGCTTTGGTCCCTGCCCAACTATACAGAGGAACATTGGCAAAAACTCAAGCTCTGACATGATCTCCCAGGCAGCAACTTGACACGTGCCCACAGCCTGAGATCGGCCTGCATTTTCTGCCCTTTATCAGAGGGATAGCCTTTTCAGGCTAAAGTTATAGCCAACGCCAGAGCACTGAGATTTAGGTACAAGGTCTAATAATGACCCAGATGCCCACAATAAGGGACTGGTTGAGCAAATTGTATTTTATTCACATGTGGCTCTGACATTGGTGATGACATTGGAGAAGATTTAATGACCCGGGGACAAGCTCATGGTGTGCTCCATGAAAAAAGCACCTTTCAAAACTACATGTGTACTGTGACCCTCATTGTGAATGTGTGTTATTTATACTTAAAGCTAGCCATTAGAACAATGTGTATGGGCATGCATGTGTGTGTGCGCTAATATACAACAAAATGCCTATGAGTAATGCATTCTGGGTAGTAAGATTACGGGTGGCTTTTGTTTTCTTTTTTTTTCTTCTGTAGTTTACATGTCTTTTACAATTTTATGTATCATTGTCCTTTTTACTCCTGCCATCAGTCACTGAATGTTATTTTAATAACTAAACTTAGGAAGTCTGTGGGTGAGAAAAGGTATGCAAAACTGAATAGGGAAAGAAATTGTATGATCATAAAGCCATAACACAGCCAGGGAGCCAGGGTGTTGCTGTGGAAAGACTGTGGGGCTGGAGGCGCAGACAGTTTGGACGGAAGCCCTGCTCAGTCACCTATGTGCTGTTGGGCCAGGAGCAAGTTGGCACACTTTTCCAGGCTTTAGATTCTTTAATTGTCCACTGGGAGTGTTCACAATCCTCTGCGTGGATGCAAGGATGTGGAAGTGGGTTATGAATTGCAATGCTGTTTTCCTGGGAATTGGGACTTCTGAGGATGGGCAAGGAGGGGGCGGACACTGCAGGGTAGGGGGGTCCCTCCTAGACTGAGGGGTGAGTTCAAAGAAGGTGGCAGTCAAATGCTGTCAGGGACCCAGATCCAAGGTCAACTTGCCTGTTCCATGGGATCAGCCAGATTCCTTCTCTGGCAAACAAAAGGTCAAACGAAAACAGCGGAGCAGGCTGAAAGGTTCCCATTCTTCTTCGTGGGTGCAAAGTCCAGATGGTGAGGGAAACGAGGGACAGCCACCTAACAGTTTTATTCAAGTTCCCTGACATCATGTTGTTCCAGGACACATGCTACCCCCACCCCCATCTTCCAAGGGATGGGGACTCAGAGGCCTGGAGTCTGATCAGCTGCTTGCACAGTACCCCCCGGTGGCCGAAGCAGGAATGATGCAAGAGAGTGATGGGATGTGTGTGGGAAGGGTCCCTTGAATAATGCAGCCCCCCCCACCCACCCACATAGTGTTCACACTGGGAGGCAGGCGTGAACACAACATACGTGGAAATGTCTGGGCATGGGGACAGGTCGACCGGCTTCAAAGGCCTCTCCCAAACACTCGCTCTCTGTGGGACCTGCTTCTCCTCTGTGGAACGAGATTAATAAATAGTGAGGTGCTCCTGTGCAGATCAGAGAAGGACACACACTGTGCAGTGATTGTGGGGAGACTGAAAATGTGGGGTTCTATCCTGCTCTGCCCACCAGCTGCGAGGTGATAGGTGGGTCTTGGTGGGTCAGATGGGCTCATGGGGAGATCAAGTGAGGGAAGGCGTGTGACATGCTTCGTTCGGCTGGGGCCTCGTCTGTGACAGACATGTACAGTATTCATGTTAGTATAATTTCCTTTGCTTTAGGACTCCATGTATTGTTGTTTTTTAATTGCAAAAAAAATATGTACTGGTAATAGTTTCATCAATGCAGCGTTGTATGTACCAAAAAAATAGTAGTGTCCTCTCCTATCCTGTGGAGGGACCCAGTATTAAAGCGTTGTGGGTTAGCCATGGATGTGCTGGTTATCTACACATGCACGTATATCCATATCTATCTACAGATTATGTGTTATATAAAACTATGTTAACTACATAATGGTGATAAAACATATATAGTGTTTTCCCCTTTACAAATAAGTATATGGAAATACAGTTATAAATTATAGAATGCTGCCTGACCTGTGGTGGCGCAGTGGGTAAAAGCGTTGACCTGAAACACTGAGGTCGCTGGTTTGAAACCCCAGGCTTCCCTAGTCAAGGCACATATGGGAGTTGATGTTTCCTGCTCCTCTCTCCCTTCTCTATCTGTCCCTGTCTCCTCTCTCTAAAATGAATAAATAAAATTTAAAAAAAAATTATAGAATGCCACACTGAAAATGAACATTGATCAATTGCTAACTCTATGCCAGGTGCTGTCCTTGACGCTTTTCTTGTATTAATTTATTTAATCATTTTGCACATAATCCTCAAAACAACCCTATGAGATAGGAATTATCCCCAATCTACAGATGACACAGGTTAAATGACTTGCCACAAGTCAGTAAGTGCCAAAGTGGGGATGCAGCCGTGCAGCTGGTGACAGAAATTGTGATTGAAATGACATACAATACTGCCTTCAGTTAGCTCAGCCAGCCCCTACTGTGGGCGTCTGGGCTGTTTTTTGACCTTGTACCTAAATCTCAGTGCGCTGGCATTGGCTGTGACTTTGATCTGACATGGTTACCCCTCCGATAAAAGGGCAGAAAATGCAGGCCGATCTCAGGCTTTGGGCACATGTAATACTACCTTGGTGCTTCGTTTTGTTTTTTCCTTAATCTTGTATCCTGGGCATATTTTCAAGTCAGTTGTGAAGCTGTACCTCTAGTTTTTCGAGACTGCGAAGTACAATTATTAATTACAGAATGCCTGCTTCCTTAGGGTCTGGTGAGGTCCTGAATGACACGCTGGAGGGCGTTCATACTGTGGACAGTGCCCCCGTCACAGACACTGGCTCGGGGGATGGGCCTTTTCTTCACGTCACTGAAGAGGTGAGTGCATGGGGAATTTCATTTGATAAGTCAGTGGTCAATTTGTTTGTTTATTTCAGACCTGATGGCAAATTGTATTGGGCACCATAGAGAACCATGAGAGTTTTAGTCGAATGTGGTGGAGAGGAGACTGCCTCCCTACTGGGACGAAGGAGGCAGGAGGGCCAAGGCCCCGGAGGCTCTCCAGGGATGCACCTGGACAGGGGGAGGAGATACAGCTGGTCTCCATACCTGCAGGGGGATGGATGCTAGGTCTTCACCTTGGTACCCGCCTCCCCCCTGCCCAGTTGTGAAGATGCATAGCCTCTGCCACTCTTTGAGCCCCTTCAAGATGGAATCAGATTAACTGCATGTGCGTCCACTCTGTGGTTGGGGAATTGGCTTTTATACCCCGCAAAGCCAATTTTTTAAATGCTGGCCCCAGTTGGGTACTAAAGTTAAAATAAATGTATTTTTCTCACAATGGCCTCTGCTAAAATCCCACAGGGTCAGTTCATTCTTTCCTTCTTCCCACTATTCTGGGATGCAAAGTCAGACATTCTCATACTCTCCCAGTCACTATCTGATAATAGCCTATTTTTACAGGTATTTTCAAAGTCCAGTCCCGCATAATATAAAAAATTCAGTCCCTTTGTCTCCCAAAGTCCAAGGCATCTATATCCAGCTCACCAAAAGGCTCATAGTGAGGAAGAAGGAGGGGGAAAGCTATGGCACACTTAAAATTCTCTCCAAAGAAATCCTTACTCTGCCAAAGGAATTCTTCTCTTTTTCTTGTATAGCCCAGAGACAGGCGATGGGCTAGTGCTTGTGGAACTGATCTTACGTTATTGTCTGTTAGCATGTCCCACACAATAGGCTATAGTCTGGTTTCTTTTCAGATCGCATAAATCTTTCGCCTTTTACAATAGGCTGAGTTCCTTCTTTAAGCGTGTGGAGGGCGCCTGATGACGGTGGAATTACATTAATACGTACTTGTACAATTATTTGGTTAATTATACTTAATTACAGAGCCTTTGGGGACTTAAGCTGAAGTTTCACCAGAAAGAGTCTCATTTTAAAATCTCTCTGGTTTTTTTGGACAATGATTCTGCAAGGACTTAATATGTTACATAAAAGAAGGTTCTGTTGTCTTCATATCTTCCTTATAGGCTCTGAGAAGTCCTACACGAGGAAATCTGTCTAACTTTGACCAGCTTTTAGTACCCAAAAGAGCTTTGTTTTGCAGATCAGAACAAAACAACCCCAAAATTATTAAAAACAAACAAACAAACAAAAACAAACAAAAAAACCACCTTGGGAAACGGAGGTAAAATATACTGTAGTCCATTTGGTGGCACCAGCGGCCAGAGTTGCTCTGTTTCCTAAATCTGCTCTGTGAGCTTCAGAAAAGCCTGTGTAACTCCAAGGAAACGAAGAGACAGAGAAGCAGGTGTCTAGCCTGAGAAGGCTGAGGAGGACGGAGATGCTGCCTGCATGTCTCGAAGTGCTGTCACGGGCAAAGACATCCAACTTGCCCTTATGGCTTCTGGACGGGCAGGTGGGGGAGGTCCCTGGGAGGCACATGCGTCTGGAGAGAAGTGTCAGAGCGGGAGTAGGCTGCTTCAGAAGGCAGTGATCTCCAAGCCCCTGTCGTGAGCAAGCAGGTGGCTGGCGGTCTCTCCTGTCCCTGGAATGCTGTCATCCTAGGACTGTCATGGGCTGGGGTGACACCCAGAGAAGAAAGTGCTTTGAGGGAAAGAAGCTACGGAAGGGCAAGTTGATAGAGGGATGGGGACCGTCTGCCCTCCAGGCACAGGCACGCCAGTCAGGGCCGCGGGCTGGCGACATGTCCCTCGTGGTGCCTTTGTTTCAGGGGCCACATACTAAAGAAGGTTTGGCAGCAACAGCAGTGGCTGGAGGAGCCACGGTGACAGTCAGCACCGCCTGGGAAGCCGAGGTGACCGTCAGCACTGCAGGGGAAGCAGAGGCAGAGGCCGGCAGCATGGCCACCGGGGAGCCCACCCTCGACATGTCTACCCAGGACCCCGGGGAAGAGGTCCGTTCAGTAAGCAGCACGGGGTTCATGCTCCATTTCATCTGCTTCTGGGGGATGGTGGCCATCGTGGGTGGGGGCAGTCATTGGCCTTTCTCATCTGTCTGCAAAATGCAGTTACAGCCCTGGAGGGCCAAGTTCGAGTGGACAGTGATATGGAGGCTGAGCCATCTGTTGAGTCATTCAGCAGAGGTTGATGTGGTGCTGCGCTGAGCTGGGCATCAGGTAAATAGGGTAGACTGCTTCCTGGGGACAGAGGAGATGCACATGGGCCTCTGGCAGCACCAAAAAGGGGGCCAGACCCCAGACTCGTGGGCCCAGGAAGCCCTCCTGGGGAAAGATGCTGCAGGTGAGACCAAGGGGAGGTTTCGAAGTGGCCTAGCCGCTGGGAGTGAGACAGGAGTTCCGGGAGGTGGACCAGCAGGGGCAGAGGCCCGGAGGCATCAACCTGAGCTTGCTGAGACCTAAGGAAGAGCAGTCTGCCGCCTGCGGGGCCCGGAGGGAGCGAGGGCAGGCAGCGGAACGTGGCTGCAGGGCCTCGGAGTCTGAAAAGCCATGAGAAGGAGCCCAGGTGTCCCTCAGAAATGGGGAGTTGCTGAGGGCACTAAAGACGGAAATGATGTGGTCAGAGTGTTTTCGGAAGACCACCGGACCCTGAGTGGAGGAAGGAAGGGGGCAGCAAGCCTGGAGGGGAGGCACGGCTTGGAGGCTGTGTCTGGTTCCGGGGGAGGGTGGTGTTGGCTCCCGCTGGGTTTGGTTAACAATGTCAGATCTTGGTGAGTTGGACCTGTCAGTGACGACTGGTGACCTTGGGGAGGGATGTGAGTGATGGAAGGCAGAGGGCACTGAGCTGGGAGAGAGAGGCGAGTAAGTGGTCAGTGAGGCTGGCTAAGCCCTCCCACTAGAAAGCTGTGCATCCCAGGACCCAGGACCTGGGTCTTGTCCCAGCACTAAGCCTTGGGCACTCAGTGGAAGCTTCACTCTCAGGCGTATGGCAGGTAGATGGCAGGGACTGTGATGAGCACCAGCCCCTGAGGTGGCCAGGGAGGAGCAGGATGAACGCACAGGCACCTCTGTCCAGGGCGCTCACACCTTGGGTGGTGGGTAAGATGAAGGTTTCTGTGTGGGTGCTGCAGTCAGGGCAGTGTGTAAGGTGAGGTCGTGGATGTGCAGATGTGTTGGAGGTGAGGGAGCAGCAGGAGGCGGATGTGGGATGAGGGGGGCTGGCTGGCTGCCCCAGCCCCCAGCCATAGGGCTGTGGATCGCTCACCTGATCCCCCTGATGTCTTCCTATTCAGGGTCCAGATACTGAAGAAGGTTCGGCAACAATAGCAATGGGGGAGGCCGAGATGCCCACCAGCACCGATGGGGAAGCAGAGGCCGAGAACGTGCCCACGGGGGGACCAGCCCTCTTCATGTCCACCCAGGGGTCTGGGGAAGGGGTCACTCTGGTAAGGTGCTGGAAGGTTCAAGTCATGGCTGGGAGCAGACCTTCCCTTCTTAAAGGGCCAGTCTTCATTCTGTTCAGCAAATCCAGAGGAGTCTGAACGAGTTGGGGGCACCTTCTTGACCAGATACTCCCTCCTGAGGGAGCGTGTGGTGAAGCCCGGCAGCCCTTGGGGAGCGAGCTGGGGGTGGGTGAGTCAGGGAGGTGGGGGCGAGTCCCAGGGGCCTCCACCTCCACCAGCAGGGGTCGGGTCAGGGAGGGGAGTGCTGGGCTCTGATTGGAAAAGGTGACGGGGGCTCAGCCATGGCTGTTTCTGGGCAGGGTTACAGGTTGTCACAGGGCAGTGGAGGCTCAGGGTACAGGCCGCCCCCGCGGGTCCACAAGCACAGCCAGGACTTCTCAGCCCTCTCCTTAAGTGTCGTGGGGGCACTGCCCCCAACTCCCGAAGGCAGGACACAGTGTTCCAGGACACTGGCGAGCCTGTCCCTACAATGTCACTATAATGGGTATCCTGTGAATTCTTCAAGCTCCGCAGCTTTAAACCAAGTCTCCTCGTTTCTGCTCCTTCTAAGTTCCAAACTCAAATGAATGGGAACATCATCCCCAGTCCTAATCCAGGATTCTCTTCCCTCTTCTTCCTTCCCCACATCTCATCAACCACCAAGTGTTCTTGATTTCTCTACCTAGACACATGGTGGACCCACCCCCTTCTACCCCTCTCCAGGGCCAGCACCATGCCCTGGGCTGAGCCAGCTCTCCCCAGCCCGGGCAATGGCTGAGACTCATGCCTGGCTGATTCCACCATCTCCCCTGACTCCTCCTGGGGGGCAGCCACCCTGCAGATGCTGCTACCCCACTGGCCTACCAGGTTTCCAGGCTGTGGCCTGGCCAGCGTCCCTGACCAGGCCTTGGGCCCCGCTCTCCTCAGCTTTGGGCCCCTCAGCCTCACTGGTCTTGCAGCTTTTCAGCCTCTTCTTGCCTCAGAATCTTCCCATACCAGCTCCTCCCCTGCTCAGTTCCTCTTACCCGTCGGCGTTCAGCTCTGCACCGCTTGGTCTGGGAGATGCCAGCCCAGACGGTGCAGTCTCCCCCACACACATTCGTGGTCCCTGCACTTCTCCTGAGAAGGTCTTATCACAGCTATCATTCATGGTAAACTTGGTCAATAGTTCATTTCTGGCTCCCTCCCAGACTGTAAGCTCTGTGAGGCAGGGATTATATACATCTTTTCATCAATCTATCTTCACCCCTGCAAATGGCGGGTACTCGAAGCATATTTGCTGAGTGAATGACCCGAGGGAGTTGTCAGGCCGTCAATACCAACAACACTGGCCTTCGAGATCATTCCACACGTTTGCTCCCAGCCTTTCACCTCGGACCTAACGTCAACCCAGTGAAACTTGACAGTGGGGAGGGTATGCCCTCACCAGCTGATGGCTCTCCAGGCCACTGGGCAGTTATATGGGTTATTAATTATTATTAGTGAACCTGAGGGTCACCACCACCTTCTTTTCCTTCTTCTTCTCCTTTCTCTCTCATCCCTCGTCCTTCACTGTCTCATTCTCCCACTTCTTTAAAGGCAAAGCCCTTGTCACAGGGTGAGGAACTAGGGTGAGGAACTAGGCATCAGGTCCCCATTCTGCCAAGTCTTGACTCAGTAGGAACTAGACCTTAACTAGCAGGGCTGTCTGGAAACAGAAAGGCCACCTGCAGACGTGGTGAGTGTCCTGTCCCCTGTGCTGGAGGGGACCCTGGGAGATGGAGAGGACAACCTGAGAGGTCTTAGATGAGCAGGGGCAGGGGCGCTATGGCCATGCCAGCTATCTGGGGCCCCTGGCAGTTTTCTCCTTAAAGTCACACACCCACCATCCAGGGGCATGGACCAAGTGGCATGGCCCCTCACGCCAATTTTGTTCCAGGGTCCAGTCAGTGAAGGAAGTTTGGCAACAGCAGCTGCTGCTGCAGAAATGTCCCTCAGCACTTGTGAAGACGAGGAGGCCAGCGGGGTTCCCACCAGTGACCCTCCTCCTGTCATAGCCACAGCGGTCACTTTTGTAAGTGTCTCCTGGCATTCTCTGTGGCTCCCCAGGGGCCAGCATCCTGAGGCAGGAGCAGAGGCAAATGCACATTCAGCTTGTGAGAGCGCCTGTGTGGGGGGTGGGGACGCACTAACGGCGGGGAGGCAGGATGCTATGGAGGGAGCGGGACAGAGGGGTCAGGGAAGCAGATGTGTGTCCCGACCCTGCTACCTCCTAGCTTTGTCCAGGAAGAACTTTCTCAGAGAGAATGGAAAGTAGGAGGGGGTGGCTGGGAAGGGGGCAGTGAATGCCCCATCACTGGGCACGGGGGCTTAGAGGAGATGGGTATTTGAGAAGGAGATTACGAGTCTGTGTTTCTGTGAATGTGCTGGGGGCAATGACGGTTGTAGGTAAAAATGTGTTGTGAAATTAGGCTATTGCCATAGAAATGCCAGTCACCAAAACTCTCTGGCAGGCAGCAGTGTGCACATGGCGTCGTGGATGAGGTGACGTCATTCCTCATGTTGGCTCTGCTTTCAGGGTCCTGGTGATGAAGACTTAGCAGCAGCCACAGCAGAGGAGCCCCTTGCCACGGCTGATGCAGAGGGGTCGGGCAGCGCGCCCCCCGAGGCGGCTCCACTCCCCATGCCCACGGTGACTCCTGAAGCAACGGTCACTCCGGTCACTCGGGTGAGTGGCGTAGAGACGTGAAGATTTGACTTGGCTGCTCTTTCAGAGCAGAGAAAGAAAGGCTGACATCCTAGGGGGAGCCTGTCCCTGGCTCTCTCAGAGGTGGGTTTTCCTTTTGACTTGCAAACCGCCCACTTTGAGCACTCGAGGGACCTCCGGCCTGGAAACACGGGAGGAAGCTGGAGTTTGTAGAGGAAAAAGCAAGAGGTAAAAATCTAGGGCACCTGGTCACGTGTCCCACGTGGCTCTTAAATTGAAAAAGGAGTTTTCTGACAGGCAGAGCCGACCAAAGATGCAAAGGCCCATCTGAAATGTCCGGAGATTCCCGTCCCGGAGATGGGAAGCCCACAGGACTGGGCAGGGACAATGGAAACATCAGAGGCGTGCAGGGAGGCCGGTTCCCTTCCAACATGCGCTTCTGTGATCCTGGCTTCACCTGTGCAACCTCACGCAAATCCTGTCTTTTCTCCGGGCCTCATTTCCTGTCTGTAAAGGAGGGTGGCTGGGAGGTCAAATCATTATAACAATCATGTTTTATATGTCCCACCTCCTACTGCCATCTTTTTGGAGCAGAGCAGAGAGGTAGGCTGGAGTGTTTTAAAACAAACCCCAGACGTTGTGTCATGCAGCTCAGACGTCCTCTGATGTGTGTCGCTAATAGGTTGACCTGGACCTTATTGTCCCCTTACCCACATGTCGTTGTCCCTCTAACAACATTAACCATGGTTCTTTCCTATTGTCTAATACCGTTGTTTAAAAAGTCTCTTTATCAACGTTTCTTTGGATAATCGAGATCCAAAAAAGGGCTGCACGTTTCATTTGGTTGATGTGTCTCTTCAGTCTCTTTTAATCTCTGGTTGTCTCCCCTCTTCTTATTTTAGCCCTTGATTTGTTGAAGAAACTGGGTCAGTTGTCCTTAGGTCCTTTGTGTTTTCTGCTTTGAGAAGTTGGCACTTGGTGAGGGTGTGGTGAAGCCAGCTATGCTGGTGGGAATGCGGACGGATTTATTACTTCTGGGAAGATTTTTGTCAACACATATTATACTAACAACCATAAAACTGCATACTGTTGACCTAGAAAATTTTGTTCTAAGAACCCATCGTAAAGGATGTCTGATATGTAAAAAAGCTTTGTGTATAAAGATTTTAATCTGTGTGGTCCATTGTAGAAAAAAAAAAAAAGAACATGGTTTAACTAGCCAACAGGCATTAATTGAATTAAAGTATATTTAAATAATGGAACACATGCAGCTTTTAAAATTATGCTTATTTGGAGTATTTAATGATGGAGGAAATACCATACAATGTTAAGAGAAAAAAAGCTGATTATAAACTTGAGCATACTGTGTGGTCTTAACTATTTTAAAATAGCACGCAAAAACTCTGAAAGGAAATACCTACCTCAATGTTAGCAGTTGTCGCCTCAAAGTGGCTGAACTGTGAGGGTTGTTAGGTTCCTAACCCATTTTTGTGTTTCCACCATCCTCTTGGCTTTTACAGAGGGTTTTAAAAGCTCTGAGAAGAGAGGTGTGTGTGTGTGTGGGGGGGGGACTATAAGGCTGAAATAAAAAGGTGAATAGGAGACATGAACACTCAATACTCCATCCTGGCACATTACTTCTGGGGATCGCCCTTGAGAGTCAGGAATGCGTGAAGAATGAAAATGGATGCCCTGATTCCTGAGCAGATGGTTTAAATGTACAATAAGGACAGTCAAGAGAGCATCCACTCTGGAAAGTCTTTAGGATCACTTTAAATCTCAGAGTCACCCAAGGCAGTGGGCGAGAGGGCATCCAAGCCTTGCTGGACATCATAACTGTGATAAATGTCATCTCTCTCTCTTAGTTTGCTCAGGAATAAAATGGGCATCATACTACTTAAGTCTTAGGTTACAGTGAGGATTAAATGAGTTGGTACATGGAAAACTTTACCTGGCATATAGTACATGCTCAATAAATTAGACTTATTTGCAGATGAGGCTCAGAGACGGTTAAGGGTTTGCTCAAGGTCACATAGCTCCTAGGAGTTGAGTAAGGGTGAGTCTTACTGTCTGAACTTTCTACTTTAGTTTTCTGCAATGTCCATAACCACACATTTCCAGAAGTTGAACAGCAAATCTCACTGTGGTCCCAGTGAGGTCATTCCATGTCTAAAGTCATTTGATAAACAATTATCAATAGCCTATTATCTGCTGGGTGCAGGTGACATAGCAGCAGCTCAGTATTCGATAAACACAAGAAGGGTGTTTAGGGGATTTTCTTTTGTTCTTTGGTGGAATTGATGGCATCCCACAAGTGTGCACTGAGTGCGTTGTCAGCGTCCGATCTTGTGCTGAACACTGGGCATCTAGGGGTGTCTCAGAATTGGGCTGAACACTGGGCATCTAGGGGTGTCTCAGAATTGGGCTGACCCTGGAAGAGTCCTAGTCTAGAGTGGCTGATGGGCCACACACACCTGGGCTTCAAGTCAGGTGGTCCTGACACCAAGTGAAGACCTCAACAAAGGCCAATGGGAACACAGAAGAACGAGAGATAAATTCTGTCTGAAAATGGGGTGGGGGAGGGCTTCATGGAAGAGGTGACCATGGAACTGTGCTTTGAAGGATGGGTAGAGATTTGAGAAGCGGAAAGGAGGCTGAGGAGACGTGAAAGCATGCCGTATGTTTGAAGGCCAGCTGCATGTGGCTGCAGAGCTGGGAGGTGGTGAGGGAGGAGGGGAGAGTGGGAGAAAGGGCCGGAACAGAAGGTGGGAGCAGAAGTTAATAAGTCCATGGAATTTGGGGAAACTTTTGGTGACATGGCTGTCCTTGGGGAGTGGCAGTTGACATCAACTGTAAGACTTTCTTTTCTCTGCAGGTGGGAGCGGAGGCTGAGGGCTCTGGCCTGGGCTGGGGCTCCGACATCGGCTCCGGCTCTGGCTCTAGCTCTGGCGACCTGGGGCACAGTGAAGAGCTGCTAAGAGTAAGTGAGAAGGGCGCCGTGGCCTGGATCTGGATGGCCGTCACAATGATCGGGAGGGAGGGATGCACAGGGCGGACACCCCAGGAAACCAGATTGGCCACAGTCAGTAACTGTCAAGGCTGACAGTGGGCTCCTGGGAGTTCGTTATATTTTCCCCCCTTTGTATATCGTTGTAGATATTTTTTTCCACATCCGTCAGCTTTGTTTTGTTTACAGTGAGTGTGAGCCTGAGTTTTTACTCAGGAGCTCCACTGCGCCACCTGCTTGTTTTTCCTGGCAGGCTTGCCCAGCAGGTGTGTCCCTGACCTTCACCTCTACAAAGTGGGTCGCCCCACCCCGACCCTCACCCATTGCAGAGGCCTCCTGGCCTTTCTCTAGGTAGCATTTCATACTTTGACTTCCAGACTCTTCTTGAAATCTTCCCTACCCTGAAGAGACCCCTTCCCAACTTTCCCACACCATTTCTCCCTCTGGTGTTTCTCGCTTCCCGGGCCTTCTGCCCGAGACTGGGCCCACACTGGGCTGTCTCTAGGTGCTCCCCGGGAACACCTCCCTTCTCCAGCCCCAGCGGGCACCACTGTCCCCGGCCCCCAACCTCACGGCCATCTCTCCCTCTGAGCCCCTGTGCTGAATCCCACATGGATGGCTCCACTCAACTGCCCCTCTGCGCAACCTTCATGACAGGGTGGGAAGGCTTTTAAGATTTACTTTGTGGGTCTTCCAGACTGATGGGATTGGCCAACCAACACAGAGGGTAAAGAGATTAGCATATTGCAGGAAGGTTTTTAACAAGAGTTAACATAACAGGCAGTTTTTGATTGACTCCTCAATTAATTGAAAAACTAAATTAACCAGCACACCTCTGAGAATTCCAATGAGTTGGGTTTTTGGGGTTTTTTTTTGTATTTTTCTGAAGTTGGAAATGGGGAGGCAGTCAGACAGACTCCCGCATGCGCCCAACCAGGATCCACCCGGCATGCCCACCAGGGGGCGATGCTCTGCCCATCTGGGGCGTTGCTCTGTTGCAACCAGGGCCATTCTAGCATCTGAGGCAGAGGCCATGGAGCCATCCTCAGCGTCCGGGCCAACTTTGATCCAATGGAGCCTTGGCTGCGGGAAGGGAAGAGAGAGACAGAGAGGAAGGAGAGGGGGAGGGGTGTGGGAGCAGATGGGTGCTTCTCCTGTGTGCCCTGGCTGGGAATCGAAGCTGGGACTCCTACATGCCAGGCCGACACTCTACCACTGAGCCAACCGGCTAGGGCCTGAGTTGGGTTTTTATTGTATACATACACCTAAGGAGAAAACATGATCTATTGGGCTCAGAAAGACCTCGATTCAAATCCCAGATCTACTAACGACATGTGTGTATGATCCCTTCAGCAAGTCGTATCATCACACTGAGCCTCAGTTTCCCTTTCTGCTAAGTGGGAACACCAGTCTCTATTTGTAGGGTTGTTGTAAGCAATGGAAAAAATGGATAGAACATATATGCCCGGTATATATTTATCCCCCATTGTTTCTTAACAGACTATCTATTTTTAGGGTCCCCCGGGCCCCCCAGGCCTCCCTGGCTTACCTGGGACCCCAGGAAAGCCAGGAACTGATGTTTTCATGGGACAGCCTGGGTCTCCCGGAAAGAATGGAGTGGCCGGTGAACCCGGGCCCCAGGTGAGCCCCTGAAGTTGTCTGTCCTCTCTGTGGCCACAGGTCTTCCTGAGCTGGGGCGGGGTGTGCTGATCACAGGCCCTACTGTCTACGCTTACAGCCCCGAGGGAGCAGCTAGCTAATGTTTGTAAACAAAAATCCTCAGCCAAGTCATTGCTAAGACTCATAAGAAGCAGCAGCCAAGAAAAACCTCTTCCTACACATTGTTTTGCTGCTTTATCTTAGTCAGTACTGGAAATGCAGACTCACGTGGAATCTTGGAATCATAGGACGTCAGTGCCAGGCCTGGGGTGGGAGTCCCTCAGAGGCCATCTTGTCCAACCCTGCCCCTGACTCCCCCACAGAAGAGAAACCTTGACCTCGCCCACAGGGCTCTGCCTCTGCTGGCCCAGGACGGACGCTCTGCTATGGACCTGGTACGAGGCTCTGGACTCACCAGCCTCACCTGCTCGGTCCTCCCAGCCTTGACTGGCCTCCTTTTGCAGGAAAAGTTGGTGTTTAATTCTTATCAAGGGTGTGGTGGGCTGATTGTCACTGTTGCTCCCCAGGGCCCCGAGGGACAGCCTGGGCCTGATGGAGCCTCTGGCCTTCCCGGGATGAAAGGAGAGAAGGTAAGAGGAAGGTGGGAGAGTTCCAACATGTGAGCCTCCAGGCCCACACTGCCCCGCTCTGCCCTCTCAGTCTGACCTTGCCTCTTCTATGAGTGACCTTCTCTACGCACCTCCTGGTCCTCCCGGCTGATGTCTCCATCTGGGGCTCTTTATGCCAAACCTGAACTCAGCATCTTCCCTGCCCACTCCTGTGTGTCCCCAGCTTCAGTGAATAGCGCTGCCATCTACCCCGTCCACCTGGGCTCGGAGGGAGCCTGCTCTAACTCCTCCTTCCTCCCCCTCTCCTGCCGTGATCTGTGAGTTACCAAGACTGGCCAATCTGACATCCGCATTTCTTTCTCACTTCTCTGTCCGCCCTGGTCTGACAGTCATCTCCTTACCCACACTGTGGCATCGGGCTCCTCACTGGTGCCCCACGTTCTCACCCGCAATCCAGCCTCCACCCACCTGCCCAGGCCACTTCCTACAGCAGGTTCTCATCAGTCACTGTCCTCTCCGAGGAGACAATATCAGTGTGTCCCTGCTGCCTCCATGACAGAACCCTAACTATGTGCAGACCCTCAAGGCCCTTCCGCACCTGCCTTCCTAGCTCCCACTCCCACAGAGACCTCGCGTGGCCCACCGGCCCTTCTGGAACGCTCTGGGCAGGCTCTTCCTCCACAGCCTCCTGGCCTCTGCACACGGTTGTCACCGTCTCAGATTTCCTCCCCTCTTCCTATTCTCCAAGGCCCTATTCAGCCATGTCCTCTGGGAAGGTCTCCCAGATTCCTTCTCAGCAGAAAGCACCCCTCCTTCCTCCACTTCCCATTAGCACAGTATTTATTCCACTGGGACCCCGCTTAGCCAGTGATGCCAAAGCTGTAAGCTCACCTGTCTGCTCCCGCCCCCACCTTGACAAACAGAGCACCAGTGTTGTCTGTGACTCCTTACAGCCTAGCGCAGGCCTCTGTCGGCCTGTGATGAATGAATGCAGCTTCTTTCAGGCGCCGGTCTAATCTTCCATTCCCAGAGTCTTGCATGGCTCCACTCTCTTCATTCTCTGTAAACCTGTTTTGTCTCCTGTTTGTAAACCCTCCTACCTCTCACCCCCCCCCCCCAGTGGCACTGTGGGGGGGGGGGGCGGGTTTCCTGCCCCTCCAGGGTTCCCAGCCTGAGTGATGAGGTAAGCCACATCCTGAAAAGGAAGACAGTAAAGATAAGGTCAGCCTCCTCGGGAACCAGTCTTGAGTTTCACTGGGGTTGGAAGAGGGTAGGTCTCTCCCGCTGGGGTGGGGAGCACGGACTTCTGTATACCCTACCTGGATGAAGTGGTGGGAAATTCCTAGTTACCATGTCCCCACTGAACTGAATTTCCGTTTCTGTCAGCTTTCAAGTGTGTTTATTTTGAATGAAACAGTAACTGGAATTTCACAGAATGCTCATTTCTCAGAAAAAAGAAGAAACAGTTGTCAAGCTTTTATAGAACTCATTTTACATGTAGCAAGTATTTCATAAGAAATTTAATTTTGCAGGAAGCATCACAGACCTATACTCATCTCCCCTGTTCCTACCAGCTTCCCCCCACCTGCCCCCACACACTTGTCTGGTACTTAAAAATACCCACGCCCATATCTGCACACAAATGCCCGCGCAGGCGCCCACTGCAGCTGTTTAGAGGCGCGGGCGTGCGCGGAGCAGCAGGCTTGCCTGAAATAATTGTTGAAGGCAAATCACATCTTTCCCCCCTGAAGTTTGTGGTGAGTCCTAATTTGTCACACTATGTATGTATAGGATGCTTTCTGGGGGAGGAAAAGCAGAAGGAAACTCTAGAAGGACTTGTGCAAATCTGCATCTGGAGAGCTGGCTCAAGGGGCACCTTGCACATGACATTTACCTAAAAAATAAACAAAACAAAACAAAAACCCAAAGGTAAACCAAGGAGCATGGTCAGGATACGAAATAATAAAATTGTGCTAAAGAAAATGAACAGTCTTAGGGATACAGCACAAGATCCAATGACACCTTTGACCCTTGACTCCCCTCCACAGTATCCGTCCCTCAGCTCGCATGCTTCCAGGGACGAGGGACTCATTTCCTGTCCAGACAGCACCTTCTCTGGACCTCTGTTCTCACTTGCAGGGCATATAGTCTGGTATAGGCAGTTGTCTGAAGTGGGTTTTTCTCCCAAAGAATAAGGTCTAGTTTATTGAGCTGGAAGAAAATATTGTTATATATAATTAATTATTCTTTTCAAATGTGGGGTTGTCGCCAAAATGTGGATGGTCATTAAGAGTTTATCAGATAGATAATTCTACGTTGAGTTCCATGATAGGAGTATTCCTCAATTTATTTTCCCTAAATTATGATGAGCAACTAATTTGGTGATCTCCAGCCCATGAAGGAATGGGTGAAGAATAGCCGGCTTTCTCAGCTACAGAATGCTCCTAGAAAGAAGGCTGAAGGCCTTGCTGGGGGTGGACCTCTGGAAAGTTCCTTTCTGCTTTTTTGCACTGCAGATTCTGCCATCCGGGTCTTCGGCATAGACCCAGGATTAACAGTGTCATTCTTTTCCTCCTTTCATAATCTGATTCATTTATTGTCTTCTTCAGTCTCAAAAGGTACTAGGGCATTCTGGTAGAAAAGAATTGGCGCTTGGAAATTTTCTTCAGTGCCCAGAATCGCTGAGGAACGTTAAGCTCCTAGTTACTGGCTTTGAGTAATCTCACTGAGCTGCTGAAATGTCATTGTTTGCATTGTAAAGCCAGCTTCAGTCTTTTCCATGATATGTAAGAGAAATGCAAATAAATCATTACCATTTCTTTTCCAAGTAATCCCAACTTGGCTTTGAGCCGCTCTCCAAATCTTGTGCAATAGGGAGCAGAGCCCTGTTTCCAAACCTGAGTAGGGAGCTGCTCTGAACTAGGGCCCAGTCTTGGGGTTAGAACTTGTAACAATTTATATCAGTTAAACACTCCACTATTGGCCCAAATTCTCATTCTGTATCCTACTTCATTACCAGATAGGTTTGATACAAAATCCGGATTCTATAGGCTTCCATAAAACTAAACTACAGTCACTTATAATTGTAAAATATTGAAGTTGTGGCCGAACAAAGACCCTTAGTGAAACCAACAGACAGTTAAGTTGTGTTGTCTCAGAAACCACAACAGGAAAAAAAAAATCCATGTATTTATTAGTTTTTCTTTTATGTTTTGTATGATGAAGTCTAATAATGTCCTTAGCAAATCCAGTTGCCGCCATGAGCTGAAATTTCTAATGAATTCTAGACCGTGATTTTGCAATATGCGGCACTCCTTCCCGTGTCTGGTTCTTTCACAATGTGTCTGTTGTATAACTGATCCCACCATCCTTCCTCATCACAACTAAACTTGCAGGTGCGCTGGTTGGAATTCCAAGATAGTGCGTAGCCTCGCTGCACAATTCTGTCACTAAGGAATGAAGTACAGCTCTACCATCACCCTATGAGGGGGGTGGGGTCTTTGCTGACCCTTTTAATCTGGGCTCCCACTTTTCACTCTATCTGTTCATGTAAATTCCAATAAAAAGAGCCCTTCCCTCCATCCCCAAGCAGATCTGCTCAAATTCCAAAATAGTGGCCACCAAATCTGTGAGCCAGTAGAATGGGCCCGAATATGGTCTCTTCACACATGGGATCTCTGTAACCTAATTCTTTTGCCAGTTCTCTCTTCAGATGTGTCTCAGCTGTTATTCAGCCCTCCTGTTGAGTTCTTTCTTCCAACAATTATATGTGTTTTTATTTCTAAGATCTCTACTTGATGGTTTTCCACAACCACTGTTCTTACTTCATAATAATTGGCCCTTGTTTCATGACTGTGATACTTACCCTCCCTGTTGTCCCTGAGAATATATATTGTGCATACCAAGTACTGATTGGATTGTGTTCATAACTGTCTGCTCAAGCATACATGCCGTTGTTGCTGTTGTTGCCTGTCTTTCACAGTGTTGCCTTCCTGCGAATGTGTGATGTTTCTTGCTTGTGTGTTTGCTTTCAAAACTGGAGTCCCCCTTTGGTCTGTTTTCTGTGTGTGTTTTTACAGATTGTTGGGGAGTTGGGCCGTAGCTACTTCTGGGACACCCAGATTTCAGAAAAGGGATGGGAGGAGTAGGGTGGCCATCAGGCAGGCACTTTAACAGCTGATCTTATGAGTTTGGGGTACCCTTAGACCTCCCAGGGTTCTCTATCCCCTGGGACTCTGTCCTATCCTTTTGCTCCAGGAAGTAACTCTTATTGTTCTTGTACGAGCCATGGAGTGGGATGTGAGCAGAGATAAGGAGGGCTCCATGGCTGTGGCCCACTCCCCAATTTCAGCCTGTCTCCCCGCCAGCCACAGCCTCCCCCTGGCTACTACCACCACTTTGCCGGTGCTTTTCTCCCCTGGTTTCCTTCCCTGACTAAAGCCTCTGGCTTCAGCTTCCCAGCTGTTTTCCCTCAGGTGGTCTTCATTGTTTCAGGTTCAATGTGACTCTTCTGGAACTATCAACTCTGTCATTTCTATGGAGAGGGAATCTAGCCCAGGAAAATGGTGCTGGGGAGAAGGGCACAGACTCAGATGGCAGGGACAGAAGTCAGGTGTCAGGGCCATCTGTGTGGCCCTGCAATGGCTGGCTCCTTCTCTTGAGGCTGATATTGAGGTTTCCTCAGTGATTGTCCAGCCAGGAGCCCCAGTCACAGTCCCCTGAGGTAGGACAGTGTCTCCTGTGGCTGACTCTTCCCGACCACCAGCCCTTCTTGGTACTCCCCTCTGCCCAGAGCTCATATCTGACTCCTTTCTGTGGAATCCACACCAAACCACCCCCGGAAACCTGTCCTGTGCCCCCTGGGAGGTGGACGTGCAGCCTACTTTAATGGAGCCCCTCAAGCCCCATTCTGCAGCTACTCGGAAGAGCCAGTCATTATTCTATATGTCTTCAAAGTCTGGTGAATACATATCAAGTTCCTGAAGCCCCTTCCTTTGGCTTCGAATACAGGAAGTGCCCCTCTCCTTCCATCATGGGAGGGGTGGGGAAAGGGGCTGCCCAGTAAGTATGCTGACAACTCTCCAAGGGAATTCTTCCTCTACCGCCTTTCCGTGCTTAATCTTCAACGTATCCTTTTCACTCTCGAGGTAGGCGATGAGCTAATACTTGAAAAATGGGTTTCACAAGCTTTCCGCGTGACTTGCCCACCAAACTGACATCTCTTGTAATGCACTCAGCTTTGAGACATCAGCCAAAACCCAGACAGGAAGAGTCCCATTTAAATATTCTGTTACTTAAGAGGCCATGGTTCCACGTTTTCTTCTGAACATACCTAATGAGATCTATATTAACTGGTCCTTTTTCATTTGTTTTTCAGGGAGCAAGAGGGCCTAATGGTTCAGTTGGTGAAAAGGTAAAAAGCAAAAGAAAAGCTTTTTCCTCCTTCCTCTCCTTTCCGCAGTTTTACTGTATTTGGACTATTGGGTGGGGGCATTGACCGTATCAGTGTGTAGAGCAGAGAGAAACACACCTCAGAGGAGCAGCTCAGGGAAGGCAGGAGCAGCTGGAGAGGGAGCGGAGAGAGTAACCTGCGATGTTTTCTCCTTCCTCACCCCTCCAACACATGGTCAAATGAGTGTCTTGGCCTATCGGGTGCAATGTCAGTTAGCCGGACAGCTGTTTCTGTACCATTAAGAAAAACCTATGGGCGTATTCATCAATCTAATTAAGCTCAAAGAATGATTTTTCTGACTCAGGGCGTGCGTTGTTCTTTCTGTGAGTGAACCCATGGCTGGGTAGTCAGCCTCTCCTCTTCTCTACAGGGTGACCCTGGAAACAGAGGCTTACCAGGACCCCCAGGAAAAAATGGACAAGTTGGCACTCCTGGGATCATGGGACCCCCAGGGCCTCCTGGACCCCCAGGCCCCCCAGGCCCTGGATGTGCAATGGGACTTGAATTTGAGGTACTTTTGCCCTTTCTGTGGTTGAAGAGCAATGTGCCCCAAGGATCACTAGGAAGACCAGTAACCGGAGTGCCAGTCTGAGGGCAGGGGCTGTGCTGATTCCCACCGAGCTCAGCTCCCCAGCCCCACCTGGAGCAGGAAGATATTCAGGACTCTGGAATTCTCATTCTTTTTCCTTCCCTAGGATACTGAAGGCTCTGGAAGCACTCGACTACTGCACGAACCCACAAACTCTGGGCCAGGGGCTTCCGGTGTAGGTTGACTTTTGAAACCTTCATTTTGAGGGGTTGTCCCGCTGTCACGCTGGGGCTGTCCCGCTGTCACGCTGTCCTGCTGTCACGCTGCAGGGGGGAGACTGTGCAGGGCCACCTGCCTCTGCTGCTCTCAGCAGTTCACCCTCTCTGTGCCTCCAGCTCCCCTGTGCACTGGGGGGCGAGTTGCCCTGGCCAGAGTGTTTGTTTGAGGAGCAGGACAGGAGTTGCACAAAGCATCCTGTGGGAAGCTTGCAGATCATCCTTCTCTCTCTCTGCCAGCTGGCATCCCTGCTTCATTGCCTCCTTCTTGCTGCCTCATTCACTACTCACACTTGGACGCATTTCAGAGCCCCTGCTCCTGACAGGTGCCCCACCCCACTGCCTCTAGCCCCTGGGAGGTCCGAGGTGTGTTGTGCATCTTCTGCTACAACACTTGCTGTTAAGAGGACCAACCCTTGGGACCTCATTATCGTTTTCACGTGGGACCCAGAGCTGAGCACTCAGTTCAGGGAGCCTGTCCTTGCAGAGGGCAGAGCACAACCCTCTCCGTGACTGAATAGGAAAACTTCTCCACCCCCCACATGCAGAGATTTGGGGTCAAGAGGACACTCACCCAGTACTGGGAGAGGACCTTCAGCCCCCTCGCTGTCTGTGGGGTATTCCTTTTGACTCTGAGAGGGGACAAAACCCATGTGGGAGTGTATGGAGAGATGGCAAAGTCCAAGGGTGGATAGAGAGGGAGCAAAGTGAATAGAAAGACACCGAAGAGACTTGTTTCTCTGTTTTGGCAGGGTCCCAAAGGAGAAAAAGGAGACCCGGGACTCAAGGTGAGGTCACAGATCTGAGCTGGGGTGTGAGGACTGTCCGGCGCAGTTCCGGGAGCGTTATCCGTGTACAACGAGTTGTTTCTCTGCTCTCACTGTTGTATCCAGGGCGACAGAGGGATGGATGGAGCCAGCACTGTGGGACCCCCTGGGCCCACCGGGCCGCCAGGCCGCATTGAGATCTTGTCTAGTGTGAGTATCATCCAGGTCAGAACGTGGCTATTTATTTTCTGCCTTTGCTAAAGGGGAGAGAAGATTGTCCACAACTTCAGGGCCGTCAGGGCTGCTTGTTATGCAGGGGCACACAGCTGGCCTCTGGCCTCGGAGTTTCCACCTGCCAGCACGACCCACCTGTGTGTTTTCACCCTGGCGCCACTATTCTCTCATACGGTGCTTCCAGAATACGCCCTGCAGGTTGGCGGCCCTTGCAGTCCCGAGAAGGGCTGTAACAGAGAAGCAAAGGAACATAAATGGGGACACAAGGGAGGAAAGATGGTTTCGGATATGATAACTCAAAGAAGACTTTCTAGAGGAATTGTCTTTGAGCAGGGATTTGAAAGCTAAGAATGATCTCACCACGTAAGCACGGGGGGTGGGACACCCAGAGTTCAGGTGGTGGGGGCTCTCTGAGGCCAAACACGGACTAGAAGAACGTGGTGTGTCCAAGGCATGGGGAGCCAGCGGGCGCGGGAGCGAGCAGAGAGTGATGGGAGTTTGTCGGGAAGACTGGGATGTGGGCTGGGACCAGATCATGGTCCACTTAATATTAGGACATTTCTGAAAAACTGTGGCCCTTCTGAGAGAAATGATGTTGTATGGTAGATGACAGAAAGTTAAAACATCCTAAATAATTAGAAATAAGATGACTAGAGTAAAATAATATTATATATGTATATGATTAAAAATATGAAGTGCAGGTAAGGGTGTGATGAAACAGATCATCTCACATGCTTTGGTGGGAATGTAAATTGTATGACCCCTTTTAGACAGCTCTTTGGCAATCCATTAAAACTAAAAATGTCTCTACCCCCAAATTCCACGTGGGAAGATTTCTATGCTATAGGATTGAGTGGAAAAAAAACAAAACTGGGTGAAGAATAATACATACAGCTTGATGTCATTTATTTAAAATAACTACATGGAAATACAGCATAGGGAAGGCAGTCAATAGCATTGTAATAACTATGTCTGGTGTCGGATACTAGACTTATTGGAGTGATTACTTTGTAAGGTATGTAAATGTCTAATCACTATTTGTAGACCTGAAACTAACATAATATTGTATGCCAACTGTAATTGAAAGATTAAAAATTAAAAATAAAATAACTACATGGACATATACATGCTGCCCCCCCCACACACACACACACCAACATTATAAGCTTTCTGTGGAGACATATATAACTGATTGACAGAGGAAAGTGATAAGGCAGCTCCAAGCTGTTTTGTAAGCAGTGGGAGGGATGACTGTGCTGGCAGTGGGCTTAAGTGTTATTAGTCTGCCGGGTTCTGCCATGCTGGCTGACTTTAATTAAAGCCTTAGTGCCGGGAACGTGGTGGAACATGACCCTCTGTCTCGTTATCGGATTCTTCTCTTTTTAGTCTTTGATGAACATCACCCATGGACTCATGAACCTCTCGGACATTCCTGAGCTCATCGGGCCTCCGGTGTGTATCCACAGCTGCCCCAGAATGGGGTTCCTATCCAGGTGCCCCTTGTTAAAATTAGGTCGGGTTGGTTTGCAATCCTTTTAGCTGCTGGAGCACAGGGCTAGACTATATCAAAGTAGAGTGGAAAGAGAATTTTGCATTTCTGAGAAGGTGCTATCACATTAATTGGATCACGCAGGGAATTTTTTTTTCCAATGCAGTGGATGCTTCCAGTCCCATGGATCAGAAATGTGTGCATTGGTCACCAGAGAATCCTAAGTATTAAACCGATTGACGTCAGTGCCGTGCTTTTGTTTATGTGATCTCAGTTCACAGAACGGTGAGAGCCTAGAGAGACCTATCCTTGTGCTAACGGGCACGCTGGCACATGACTTGCTTCGGTCTTTCTAGCCCCAATTTAGACATCAGAAGCACACACACAAAGAAGTGACATTATTTCTGTAAGTTCACAGTGTCGATTCATGGCCCAATAGGACTTCAGAGGGAGGAAGCTTCCTCCCGCAGACCGTGCAGTAAATCCCATTGCATCTTCCAGCATCTGCTCGTGCCAGTGGTAGAGAGAGGGAGGAGCTCTAGCCATAGCCGCCTTGGGTGGGGTCCAGCCCTATCCCTGCTCCACACCACTCTGCGCCTCCGAGCCTCCGATAACACCTCACCAGTTTGAGGGGCAGCTTCTAAGAGCTTGTGGATGTGAAACTGCTTTGCAAACTGTGGCACTCTGTGTAAACTGTGCAATCCAGATGTCTGCTGAGGCCACTCACTCCTGTAGTCCCCGGTAAGGTTGGCCTGAACCCCCACCATTCAGTGCCCTGCTCAGAGCTTTGCAAATATCTGGGAGGTTCTCCTAGACCCGGTTTCTTCTGCTGAGTGACCTCCATTGGCACATAATTGCACTGTCTCTTCTGTCATATCCAGTGGGGTCCCATTCCTTGATATCTATTAAAATCATCCAAAATACCCCAATAAGCAATCCCTAAAGCTAACCATCTAACAAGCAAGTTGGTTGACAGAGGGTCTTGGTTTTCCCCCAAACTCTCAGAGGTTTAGGGTGTTAGTGGGTTGATATTAAAGCAAAACACAGCCTAAAATTGAAGATTTGGAACTCTGTGAGTTCCTGGCCCCTGTCTGCCTGCACTGCCGTGCCCCCACCCCGAGAGCCCCCTTCCTCCCCACCCCCTGCCTCGTCAGCAAATCCAGGCCCTCAAGGGGCCCCTTCACCTGTAGTGGGGATCAGGATTTTCCTACTCAGAGGCTGTCCCTCCCTGGAGGACGGAGGTCCTAGCCAGCGCCCTCATGCTTTTCCACCTTGCTATACAGTCTGTTAGTCTGTTGATGTTGCCATGTGGCTGTGTGTGTGTGTGTGTGTGTGTTCTGCCAAACTCATGTGCCTTTAATAGGTATGTGGATATCTGAGCTGGCAGGAAGAAGAGTCCTGTCCCCACATGGAGTAAACCACAAACTCTCTGTTGTCCCAGGTCCTTTAAAATTCTCACTCCAACCTGAGGAAAACACCTGAGTCTCACCCACATGCCCCCACTTCTACCCTCACACACCCCAGAACACACTTTGGCCTCATTCCTCATAGTTTAGGAACCTGTTTTCTACAAACATTTGTTGAAGTCAAGCTGTGCGTCCATCGCCCCAGACGGTTCAGACACTGCGTGATTTCACAGAGGAGGCGGCTGCCGCGTGCGTGCAGGCAGTTCTGGCTCTTGCTGGCGTGCAGGCTCTGGCGCCTGTGCGCAGTCTCTGGCTCTGCCACCGACCAGCTGTGTGACTCTGCACGGTTTTGTCCTCTCCTGGGCCTCAGCATTCCCTTCTCAAAATGGATCGTGAGCCCCGCTGTGTGGAAACATGCTTCAGCCTTCGGCAGGTGCCAGGAAGGGTGACCCCTGAGGTGCAGCGCGCCTGCTGGCTCAGGAAATGCCGCTCCTAAACCACCTGCTTTGTCTTTGTTGTGTCACAGGGCCCGGACGGCATGCCTGGGCTGCCAGGGTTTCCCGTAAGTACCATAGTAGCCACCTTTCCTCTGTGCTCCATGGCTGTGCTCATTCTGTTCCTTCCTCCTGGAACACTGTTCTCCATCTGCCTGACCAAGCTCTAGCACCATCTTCATGTAACCTTTCCTCGTTGCCCCCCACATGGAGTGACTCTTCCCCACAGAGCTGGAGTGTTCAGTCCCACAGGGCTTTATTTTCACCTCTGCTGTGCTCCCTTTCTGCCTTAAGTAACAGTTATTTATGTCCTTGTCTTTTTTCCTCAAATGTACTGTGACCAACTTGTGAAAAGTTGGATCTTACTCATCTCTCTACCCCAGGGCCAGCCAGTGGTTGGCTACCAATAACTGGGAGTGGATAAATCAAGCATGTCAAGTTGATATAGTAGATAAAGTTCCTATAGAGAGAGGATGGTGGCAATGGAGGTTGGGGAAGCAGAAGCACCAACTAGACTTCCAATAAATTAATAGACTGTGTGCCCACCCTGGGGCTTCCACTGTGGCAGGTAAAAGTGCATTTTCACGTAGAAAGGGCTCTAATGGGTATCTCGCCTTTAACCCAGAAGACAAGACAAGGACTTGCGAAACACCAAATAGCGATAGTGTTGAAATGCCTTTTAGGGCAGATATCTGGCTATGTGAGTCATTGTCACAGTAACTGTCTGCTGGAGTTGAGAAAAGGTCGCCTTGGACTGGTTGTGAAGAATTTGGCTCTGCAGAAGGGTGGACAGGCATTTTTGCAGGAAGAACGGCATGAAGAGAAGTGCAGAGGCAGCAGAGAGTACAGAGAGGATAAGGGAAAGCTCCCTTCTTGTGGGTAGTAGGGAACAAAAGATGAGACGCTGAAACTGGCTGGGCTGGGTTTGGGGATCAAGCCAAGGATATCTAGATACCGTCCCACAGATAGTGAGGAGCAGAGCAGGGGTGGGAATGGAAGGTGAGTGGTGGCAGAAGGCCAGCTACAGGATGGCCTGGAGGACCCATGGGGAGACAAAGGCAGCAGGACCAGGCTGTTTCCATAGTGCCCATTGGAGGAAACCAGAGCGCAAAGAGACATGGGGCCTCCAGACCTCCTAATGCTCAGCGCTCTCTTCTTTCCACCAGACCACAATTTCTAGGCCACTTAAAATCAGGAAAATATCAATATTATGACCACTTGTGTCTTTCACCTACCAGGATAATGGCACTCTCTATTCTACTTTTTGAGAAAGTACTTTCGTTTGGATAAAGCACTTCAGTCTTAGCAAACACCAAAATACCCCCCCCCCATGATTCCTTCTAGGGCCCCAGAGGACCAAAAGGTGACACAGGCGTGCCTGGATTTCCAGGACTAAAAGGAGAACAGGTAAGAGGGGACCAGATAGCTGTAAGGGGTCAGGCTCCAGAATTTACTAAATGTTTCAAATTGGCTGAAAGTAGCTATTCACTATCTTTTTAATTTAAGATATAATTCGTAGACCACAAAATCCATCCCTTTAAATTATAGAACTCATTGGTTTTTTTAGTATCTTCACAAGGTTGTACAACCATCACCACCACCTAATTCCAGAACGTTTTTATTTTGCCCCAAAGAAACTGCCTATCTATTAGCAGTCACTCTGCATTTGTTAACTTTCACCATCTCAAGGTTCCTAGGGTGAAGGTGGGTTGTGGGTGGGGAAACTGGTTTCCATCATAGTTTGGGAAAAGGACTCAAGCAACACTCCCTTGACTGCTGTTTCCCCCGCGCTGTGCTTCGGCTAACGGCCTGCTGGGCGCCCCCGTGATAGCGTGTGTTCCTAAGGGCAGACCTCAGCCAGCCCAGTTTCTGTAGCTCCAGTCCTTAGCATAGTAAACAAACGGCACTCAGAAGACTTGTTGGATCAAAGAATGGCAGTCTTGGTCCAGAATCTTGGAAATAAATATTTGGTATGCAGAGCATGTCCTGGGAACTTGCAGAGCACTGAACTGACCTTTGTACCCTGCACATGTGCCTCTTGGGATTAACTTCCCACTTGGTGTTTATCGGTAAGGAGAAGTGACATCCATGACCAGATTGCAGAGATGCTGGAGTGGATGCATTTATTCATCCACCCATTTATGGACTCATCCATCTTACATCCATCCCCCACGTGCACCAGCCAGATTCCTGTGCTCAGCACTAAGGATACAGTCATAGGATAGAGGAATGGACTGCAAAGGGCCAACAGAAAGTGTGGTTCCTGCTGTGATGGAAGTCTGTGCAAAGCCAGTGGGAGCCACCCTGAGCCTGCCTTGGGGAGTCAAGGGGGGGGGTGTATCAAAGATGAAGGAATGTTAGCGGGTATTAGGCTTTTCTCTTTCTTCCCTCCCCCCACCATTCCACACTAGCCTCAAGGAGGAGGCTCCGGTGTCTGTTGGACCACAGTTCCCAGCGGCGGAGGGTTTGGTGTGCAGGGAAAAGGGACCAAAGGTTAACACCACATGGCATGAGTCTTGGGGTATTTTGGCTTTCAGGGGCCTGTGGGGATGGGATGGGTCCAGGGCAGCTCTGGTTTAGGAGGGTCCTGGTCAAGCAAGAGTGGCTCTTGTATCAAACACTGTTTCTACATGATGAGGGCAGATGGATTTGAGGGACCCTCGTGCCATCCCCTCCCCCTGTCCCCTCCACCTTGAGAACTGGGTTGGTCACCCAGGCAGTTCTGCTCCAGACCTAACAGAAAACTCGCTTTCTCCTGCTCTGCCTCTAATGCTTTTGTACCTGCTCCTTCTTGCTGCTGGCGTGCTCAGGACTGCCTTTCCTCACCAGCGGAGTGGTAAGATCCTAATCTCAGGTCTGGGCTTAGTGGGGTGGAGAGGAGAAGCTGCTCTGCTTGCTTTGTCTGCTTCCGGCCCCACTGAAGGGAGACTTGAACAGGGTCCAGCCCAGCTCCCCAAGGGCCAGTATGGAAGTCTGGGGCCAAAGCTTCAGAGTGATATAGGACATTCCTCTATGTGGCCTTTTCTCAGGGCACTTACCTTCTTGGAAGCCTTCTGGTTTAGTAGATGGCTCTCCTGCAGACAGGATCCTGTGTTTCTGTTCTGTCATCTCCCCTGGTCCCCATGTCCCCTGGTCCCCAACAACTGAGAAACTTTGCCTGCTCAAGTGTGCACAGGAGGCTGGAGTTTGGAGGCCAAGTTCCTTGTAGAGACACAGAACCCTCTGTTGAGAGAAGCTTCTAAGTGTTTATACCTTCATCTCTTTCCCAATTTCAGGTGTTTTAACAAGAAGAAAGATTCTTGGGGGGAACAGATCTTGAGTCAAGTTGTTAGGAAAGCAAGTCACCAAATATATTAGGAGCCAGAGGTTCCCGGAGGGGTGCTGTGCAGCAAGAGGTGGCAGGGACCTCGTTGGGCTGGTTCCTGCAGAGTGAGGATGTCAAATTGTCTCCAGTGGGAACCCTGGAGGGGCTGACAGGACCCCAGCCTGTGCCGGTGCGTGGAGGCAACAGCACAGAGAACGTCCAGTCCCTTAGGAGGCTATGGCAGTACTTCAGTCATGGTCATGTCTGAGCCAAGCAGTGGGGTCTGAGGTGTGGGCTGAAGGCAACAGAAATCATGGCGGTGGGACTGAGAGGTCTTGGGGAGCCTCTGGCTAAGGTGGCGAGGAGGAGCCCAACTTCACTGAAAGGTTCTCTGAATTGCAGGGTGAGAAGGGAGAGCCGGGCGCCATCCTGACGGGGGACGTTCCTCTGGAAAGGCTGAGGGGGGAGAAGGTAATTATGTCACCAGACCCCGAAGGCACCCATCCTCTTCGGTATCCCGTCTCTCTTTCTGCTACAAACCGTGTTCCCCTGAGTGATGAGTTCGTGTCTCCGTTTTTTAGGGTGAACCTGGAATGCATGGAGCCCCGGGGCCGATGGTAAGCCGGAGTGTTTGTCACCTGGGTCTGGACTGGGGTTGGAGCACTTCGCCTGCTTCAGTTCAGTTACACTGAGTTGTCCCACTTGTGGAGATTAAAAAAAAGGATGTGGCAAAATGTGTGTCAGGGTAGGCTAATTGGAATTAAATAAAAATCTCAGTGGCTTAACACAATAGGAACTGGTTGTTCCTAGTTGGATGTGTCTCCTCCAGGGATCCAGCCTGTGACTCTACCATCTTATGAATTCAGGGTCACGCTGGCATCTTCCAGCCAGTAGGCCAAGGTTGAAGGGGGACAAGAGATCATGGAAAACAATGAACATCACTTCTGGTACATTCTGCTGTCCAGAACTCAGAGGCCTGGGTGGGCAGAGCCTCAGAAACGTGGTTTAGCTGTGTGTCCAGGAAGGAGGGGAGAACTGGATGGCAGTGAACACTCATGGTTGTATCCCAGGTCTCGCCAGCTAAAGACTGCCACTGGCCAGGGAACCCCAGAAAGTCACTTCGGGCTTTGTGGTTTCTGGACGTGGATCTGCTGCTCACTTGCTGTGAGGTCTTGAGCTAATCCTCCTCTCTCTGGGCTTCTGTGTCCTACCTGGAAAAGAGGGTATTGAGTTAGCACTAGACTAGCCTTACTTCTTCAGGAACCTATAACCCTTCGAGGCTGCCAAACAGTTTTAAAGCTACCAGGTCTCCTCAGGATGAACCCTAAGCTTTCCTGTCATGTGTTTCTCCTCCCAAAACAAAGAAAACTGAGGTGGAGAACATCCACTATGCGTCAGACACTGTATTGATACTTCACACAGCTCATTCATTTTATCCTCACCACCCTCACAGGTGAATCTCCGAACACCCATTTTACAGACCAAGAAACCAAGGTCAAAGAGGCTAAGTGACTTGCCCACTGTCACACAGCTTGTCAGTGACGCCATGGGGATTTGAACCCAGTCAGTCAGAGTCTGTGTCCAGATGTTTCCCGCCATACCCCATACCTCCAGCAAGCACCTCCATTCTTCTGAAACATTGTAGGCTGGAGAACTGCACACAGTTTGTTTGGCTGAAGCTGGATTGCAGGCCTGGGGAGAAAGGACCTCACATTTCTCCAACAGACACATGTCCCTGATGAATGGCCCGTAACATCCCAAGTGCATTCCTTCGCAAGACCTTCTGAAGCCATTGGTCCCTTAAGTCAGGCAGAATGGCTGCCCTGGAGAGGGATAGCTGAGGGCTAAGGCAGGTTGGAGGAGTCTTGTGTTACTGGTTAAACACTTACTGTAACTAATATTCAGTTCCGTGGGAAACACCAGTAGTTAACCATGTTGGCCACAGTCGGCTGTCAGTGGCCATGGAGGTTGTCCCCACCACAGTGCCGCTGTACACAGCTTACCAAGCACTGACAGCAAGTGAGCACCTTCTTCTAATTGGCATGAAGGTGCCTGTGGGCCAGCTCTGGCCCTTATGACTAGTGCAGCTCATAATTCCCTTACAAACTCACTACAGCCCTGCTACTTATGGCTCTGGATCCGTATCCACTGGGAACTGATTAGAAATGCAGAGCTTAAGACCCCACCCCAGACTTGCCGGATCTGCATTTTGACAAGATCCCAGGTGACACCAGTGCACAGTGATGTTTGAGAAGCTCTGCACTAGAACATACCACCTAGTAGCCTGTGTCCTGTTCATTCTCTGTCCTTGCTTTTCTTTCCTTAAGAATAATATGAGCTGAGTACTTGACACCCAGTGCCTATTTCAACTCAGTCTTTAATTGCCATTTTCAGGGACATGACTATCTATGTTAATAGCAGCAGGAAGAAGGGACCCAGGTTTAAGCCTCTCATTCCCGTGTGAAACAGGGCAGATGGCTATAGGAATGGGAAAGTATGGCCTGGAGGTAGACCTTGTTCTGGGAAGAGGTAATGTATTTCATGCATCTGGGATGCCAGAAGGCATGAGGATTCCTGCAGGAGGTTAGAACAGGGCAGTGGCTCCGAAAGTATTTGGACATTGAAAGCCAGCCCTGGAATGAACAGGGTCCAGAGGTCAGGGACTCATCTGGAGAACTGGGGTGCCAGGCCAAGACTCTGGTCCTTAAGCACAGGTAGGAACAAAGCAGAAACCAGGTGTTGGAGCAGGTTATCAGGACGGCTGGCACAAGGGGCAAGGCAGGGTTGCATTATTCCAATGGGGGATATGGAAAGCCGTGGGACATAAGACGTAGTGCAGAGGTCCACGTTCTAAGCTGGCCAGCTTCTGGCTCCCTGGGTTCCGTCATTAGCCTGACTGCCGGAGAGGGTTGGGCGCAGAGTCTGGGATGGGGTAGAGCTTACAGGAGCGTGTGGGGTGGTGAGGGGCTGAGCAAGGGTTCCAGCCGAGCACAGAGGCCGGGAGACAAGGAGGTGGGCAGGTGGATACTTCGTGCTTGCTGCTTACCCTCCTTCCTCCTGTCAGGTGTTCATTGTCACCCCTGCCACAATCCCCCATCTCCCTGACCGTTGAATTTCTGTTCTTTTCTGACCTGGTTGATATTTGTTTTGCTTCTAGGGGCCCAAAGGACCTCCAGGACACAAAGGAGAATTTGGCTTCCCCGGACGACCTGTAGGTGTTGGTGTTCCCAGACGGGATGTGAGAGAGGACACATGGGTCAGGCTGGCCAGTGGAGTGGGTTTACTAAGGCGTCTTCTGTGGCTTTCAGGGTCGTCCAGGACTGAATGGCCTCAAGGGCACCAAAGGAGATCGAGGGGTCATGATGCCGGTGAGCTCCACAACCCCTGCCCCAGCCCCACCCCAGCCTGGGGCCGGAGCCCCAAGGCCAGTGTCCAGGGGAGGGGGAGAGAGTACCGGCTCCAGTGAGCGAGACTTGTGGGCAGAAGGCTTTTCTTCTCCCTCCGCTGCCACTTCCAGATGTCCTCCAGCTCACTCTCAGGAGCTTCCTGCCACCAAAAGCCCCCTAGTGGAAGGGAGCATAAACTTCCTCTCCCACACTCCGGAGGGAAGGCAGGAGACCACCCTGTGCGCATACTCAGGAAATCTGGTTCCAGATCCCAGGTCGTCTGACTAGGGTGATACCGCGTCTTCCTCCACTACCCAATTCCTGGGACTTCACACACCACCAGGGGCTCAGTAAATGCTTATGAGTGAATAGCAAAGCTAGAGTACCTACTTAGGGAGCTTCGCAGGATGGCAGACACGGGGGGGGGGGGGGGTGTTGGGGGTCAGCAGGATCCAAGGTCTAGAATAAGGAAGCCAGTGTTTATTGAGCACCTACTGTGTGCCAGACACAGACGCAATACAAAGTGCATTTAAGGATAGTGTCTCGGTCTTGCTATAACTCTCCTGAGAGACACTTGGAGGGGTCCTTGTTTTACACCCGAGGAAACTGGGGGTTATAGAAGTTAAACGATTCACTGAAGGTCACCAAGCTAAGATGCAAATGCAGGTCTAAACCCAATGCTGCTTCTGTTTGCACCACACTGTCTCTGCTTTCTCTGTCCAGAAATCCCAAAAAGCCCTTTCCCTGAAGCATTGGGGAAAGGCTGCTCATTGGGGAAAGAAACTCAAGCCTGCTGGAGCTGCTAGGCACAGCAGACACTAATGCCTTCACTTAGGGTGATCGGTGCAGCTTCGGAGTGGGCTAGACTCCTCGTGCCTGCGGTCTGAGCTTCTCCCCTCCTGTTGCAACATCCTGCTGGGGATCCAGGCTTAGAGGAGCAAACGTAGATGGTATTAGGCCACGCTGACCTGGCTTTGAAAATGACTCAGCTTCCTAGCAAGAGTTTTATATTTGTTTTTGCTTTTATCAGGCACTCTCTGAGGCACCATATTTTGTGTGAAGGACCTTCTCCCACCCCACCTCACTTGCTGCTCCATACTAGGGATAGAGAGGTGGTAGACTCAGTGTTGGCCGAGCACTGCTCTTGGAGTCAGAATCTGGGTTTCAATCCCAGTTCTGCCATAAGTTGCTGTGTGGCCTTGAGCAGGTCACTTCCCCTCTCTGGGCCTCACTATCTCCATCTGTAAACCACAGATGATACTGGGTGCTCTGCTATCTTCCCCATGAGTTGTTGCAAAGGTCCAATAAGGTCACGTATGTAGGCATGCTCTGTTGAAAGGACTGGCTTTCCCATGGGAGAAATTAGTTAGCATTAGGGGACTCTCCTTTCCTTCTGGTGTCCCCAAAACCTGGGGAAAGTATCCCGCAGCTGCCTCTGCACTCACAGTCACCTGAGCTCAAGAACGGCCTTTCTTTTCTCCCCTCAGGGCCCACCTGGCTTACCTGGTCCTCCAGGGCCCCCTGGACCACCCGGGGCTGTGGTTAACATCAAAGGAGTAAGTGGAGGGACAGTGGGGGGAGAGACCTTTGTGGGGGAGTGGGCCCCATCTGACCTGAGCCCCAGTCAGGTGTCTTGATGGCCTCACTTCTCTGTTCTCACTCCCCACAGACTGTCTTCCCCATCCCAGCCCGGCCACACTGCAAAATGCCAGTAAGTAGCATCCAGCCACTGCTGTGAGGAGCTTTGGCCCAGAAAGCAACTCAGAGAAGACGATCAGTCTTTGTCTTCAGCTCTTTCTATCCATCGGCGTCCTTTTTGATGTCATATATCACTTACATATAGACCCTTAAATGACTAGAAGCTTCTAGAAAACAGACTGCAGTAACAAAACATGCTGGATCATCTAAGGGTGCATAGGCTGACAGTGTTTCTTGTCACGCAGTCACAAAGCCGTGTCTTTTGTTATCGTGACCACATTAGGTTCATGCTTGGCACCGTATAACAAGGGAAAATAGACACCTTAAAAATATAGATGAGAAAAAAAAAATAAGCAATTCCAATCAGTGCTCTCTGGGAACTTCGGGCTCAGATCTCTAAACGACTACGTGCTGTGCTGTCCCCATTGTCACGTCACTGCACAGCACACGACCAGAGAGCAGGGTTCTCTTTCCTCCTTACAGTGAGGAGGCAAACTGTGGCTCAGACAAGCTCACTGATTTGTCCAGGTCACTGGAGCAACAGAGCTGGGCTACTACTTAGGTTCCCCTGACTGCCAGGCAGCAGGTACAGGCACTGGAAGCCTGAGGGGTCAGACTTGTGACTGCTCACCATGCTAGTCAGTGGCACTGTCCCTGAGTCCTCACCAGCATTAGGAGAATCCTGTTTCTGTGGGAAAAGCCCGGAAGGCTGGGCCTTCCCCTGTGCGTGAGCATCAGTCACAGGACTGGGCATAATCATTCTCTTGATCATTCAACAGATAACTCCCTGAGTACTTACCCAATGCTGAGTATTCCACTAGGCCCTGGGGACACAAGGGTGAACTAGACAGAGGTGGCCTCTGTTCTCAGGAGCTTGCAAATGACAGTTTAGAAACATTCTCTAAAAATGATAAATTATTAAACATTTTTAAAAGATTCCTTAAAGTGGGTTCATAACTGATGGCTGTTGGGGGCGGTGAGGAGGCTTGGGTCAGAGGCTCTGAGTGATACAGTCTGGCTGTGCTTGCCTAGACACCTCACATCTAAACTTTGTGGCACCCAAGTCTGCAGCACAGGACCTGGGAATGCTGGCCCGGAAGTCAGAGGACAGGACCCACCTGTATAAGGTGACCAAGAGGCCTGCTGGCTCCCAGATCTATATCAGCAACAGCAACCCAGGGCATCCTTACACCGTCCTGAGGGGAAACATAAAATGTCAGGGCTGGAGGGACTCTGCAGAGTGAGGGCTGCATCTCACCTCCCGTCCTACAGAAGGGGTGACTGACTGCAGCCCAGAGAGGCAAAGGCCCCCTCCAGGTCCCGCCACGAGTCAGCGCCCAAAGGGCCTCCTGGATAATACAGTTTCAGGCTTCTAAGGGACAGCATTTGACAACTTGAGTCTACAATTACCATGGCCTGGATTAGGACCCTTTGCAGTAACCCTGGCCTTCGGGGGCCATGAGGTTACTTAAAAGAAGCCAAAGATGAGATTAGAGCATTTTTGCTGAGTTTTTTATTTCATGATGCTGGATACCATGGGTGCAGAGCCATCGACATTTCTTGACCAGTTCTCAAAGTGGACACTTGGAAAAAAAAATACTTCCTTTCCCATTCAGTGTTTTGCAAGCCCCTTTGAATTTCAGTGCCTTTCCAAACATCACGATTTACAGCGCATGCCTGGAGTGGGGGAACTTTATCAGGAAAGCTGCAAGGTATCAGCTTGGCGCTTTGCCTTCATCCTTAACCTAGAAATGTTTTGCCTGGAAGATTCCCGTTCCCTCCCTCATCTCCTCTGGTGACCTCTGAGCAGCTTGTGACCCTCCACCCAAAGCGCAGGGGAATCCTGGCGCCAGAGGGATCATTCTCTTTCCACTTATCAACTGGGGAAAAAGTGAAGGTAGACTGAAAAATATGGCTGCTGGTGGCTCTGTTTTACTAAGTAAAGAAATACAAGAATCTGGGAAGGAATATTATGTAGAACAGCTTGGACTCCAGACCCCTGGCACTTAATGTGGAGTCCAGAATAGCCCTCCCAATCTAATGATAACCACCCTCCCTTGCTAATTACCACTGCCATCAGTTTCTCTTCATTATGGTCATCCCTGGCCATACCCAGTAGCGAAACTAATGACAGCCCAGCTTCACAGCTGGATACATCACTTGCCCTAATGCTTGACCTCTCATATGAATCAATTCTAACTGATAAGAAAGGAGCCCAGAAATACTCATGGTTGGCTGAACCAACATTTATTGCCTTAAGCTTTGGGCTTCCCCTTTGCAGAGTTGTTTGGCCAGGAGGTCTGAGTTAGTCCATCCCAGACCAGCTTTCTGATAAGCACCCCCAGATGAAGGTGTGCCATTCCTGTGCTGGGGAGCTCAGGGATTTTGAGGACCCCCCAGAGACAAAGGAAAGCCTGACTCCATGACCTCCAGGACAGGGGACAGTGGCTACCCGTGCACCCAAACACCAGGAAGGGGTTTACAGTGTATAACCTTGCCTTTCTGTGTCTCCAGGTTGGTACCGCGCATCCTGGGAATTCAGAACTCATCACCTTTCACGGTACACGCTCCCTTCTTCACATTGTTTCCCTGGGATATTTCCAGACCCTCCTGTCTCTGCTGGGGAGGTTTCTACTTACCAATGGCATAGACTAGGTCAGGCATGGCCAACAGCTTTTGCCCCCGGGGCCAGATTAGAAAGAAAACTTTTTTCACTGGCCGAACAAAATATTAAAATGAAAAAATGTTAAATACAAAAACAATTCATTTAAGTAAACAAAATTTTATTATGTAATTTGTTTATGAATAAATGTGAGTGAAAATATATATATAATATTATTTTAATCAAAATATATTTTAATAAAAAATATAATTACATACCATATAAATATCTAAACTGTATCACAATCAATCGAAACAATATTTAATTAATAGAATGAGCTTGAAGGGGTTATATCGCAAATAAAACAATTATTTTGTTTTACAAACAGACTGGGCATGTTTTCAGTTATCAGCTGCAGCTATTGTCTATGCTACAATGCCACTTGATTCAGCACATTTGGCAAACTCCGCCTAGAAGAATGTGGGTTTCACATCACCGCTAAACGTCAAACAGTTCATATTGAGTACAGACAAGTACAAAAGTTGTAAATCTTTATAATGGAATTTTTTTAAAAAGTAAAGAAGTATTGCGAATCCATTTGACCAATTATTGGAAGTTAACCCTAGATTAGTCACAGATGGAATTCTTTTCCACGTGTCACTATCTTCTTAAATATCTCGATTTCCAATAGTCAAAGATGCTTCCGCTTCTAGTAGCTGAGATTTTAAAGTAGCGGAGAATATTAAAAATTTAATCACGGGCCGCATAAACTCATTATGCCAGCCGGATCCGGCCTGCGGGCCGTATGTTGGCCGTGCCTGGACTAGGTGGTCAGGAAGACCCGCTGCACGTGTTAGGAGGTGGGCTCACAGCCGAGCACAGGCTACGGGACTGGGCACTTCTGTTTGCTTTTGTCACCCATCTGTCTATTCTACACATCTTGGCTGAGCTTCCTACTTGGCAAGAAGCACTCCATTTGTGTATTTGTTAGTTTGTTCGTAAAGCAACCACTGACTGATACCTTCTCCTTGCTTAGTGCTGTCCCCTGTGAATTCTCTACGGTTCCTGCCACCCAGGCACTTAGGCTCTGTTAAGTGAAAGTATTTTAAAAACCACTGTAATGCAATATACCAAGAGCTAGTGCAGGGCACAGCCAGGGCTGCTCAGAAGGGCTTTGCTGCAGAGCATGCTCGGACCAGCAGTGTCTTCATCTCCAGGAAGCTTGTTAGACTTGCAGAAGCCTCTGCAGGCCTGACCGCAGACCTGCTGAGTCCGAAGCTGCATTCTGGCAAGCTCCCTGCTGCGGTGCATGCACACAGAGTGTGAGGAGCCCTGGCTCTGAGCATTTGATTGGTAAATGTCAGCAAGTTTGAGTTCTGTAGGAGCTTACCTTCCACACCTCAGAGTGGGGGAAGGGCCAGGAAATTGAGCATGCAGGCGGGCGCTCACTCTGGTCCTCTGTCCTCACGCATCCTCTGTCCCTCTTCTGATTGAGAAGTCTGGCCTGACCTGTGGTGAAGCAGTGGGTAAAAGCATCGACCTGGAAACGCTGGGGTCGCCAGTTCGAAACCCCAGGCTTGCCTGGTCAAGGCACATATGGGAGTTGATGCTTCCTGCTCCTCCCTCTGTTCTTTCTATCTCTTTCTTCTCTCTGTATCTCCTCTCTCTAAAAAAAAAAAATGAATAAATAAAAATGTAAAAAAAAAAAAAAGAGAAGTCTGCACACTTGCAGTTTAAACAGGTGAAGGCCTTTTTTTTTTTTCTTTCCAATACCGCCTTCTGGCTGGGCTCTGTCACCCTGGCTGGCCAGGTGGTAGTTTCCCTGATGATATCTGGCCCCATGGGTTTTCTGTCACTGTGGTTACAAAGTTCAGGCTATTTTCAGACTCCATGCTCAGATCCAGTTCAAGGCTTTCCCCTCCTCCTGCTCCAGGTGGGCGTTGGGAAGGAGGGGCCGGCATGGATTTGCTCTCTCAGATGCCCAGTGGTGTCCCTTCCTGACGGGGTTCCTCTGGGAGGGGGGGGGAGCACCTTTCTGGATACTGGCCCTGGTGCCCCAGGTATCCTCCTGCTTGCTTCTGTTCCTGCTCCTTCAGAGGACCAGCCATGTGGGTGGTGGTCTCACTGACCCCGTCTCTGGGCTGCACCACGGTCTCCCTGTGGGTGGTGGTCTCACTGACCCGTCTCTGGGCTGCACCATGGTCTCCCTGTGGGCGGTGGTCTCACTGACCCGTCTCTGGGCTGCACCATGGTCTCCCTGTGGGTGGTGGTCTCACTGACCCGTCTCTGGGCTGCACCATGGTCTCCCTGTGGGTGGCGGAGGTCTCAAGAGCCCCGCCCTCCAGATCCTGGCTTCCGCCGCTCTCCCAGGTCAGTGGGGCCTAGCCAGGTGTGACCGCATCTCCCACTGACCCCAGCTGGCAGTGCCATGCCTCTGGTACATTCCTCCCCCCACACTGGGAAGACTGAGCCCCAACTTCATCTACACTCTGTGCCCCTGTCTCTAGCTCAAAAGCATTGGTCAGTTGATCTCTCTTGCCTCCAGGAATTCAAAGATCTAGTGACCATGACCCATCAAGATGGGGGAAAGGATCGATTCTCCTAATGACTGAACTTCCAGAAAGAGTTCATGCCTCTCTCCATTATAAAGAGTAGGGGGAGGGGATGCCTGTGATACCAGTTCTGCAGAGGGGGCTTCTCACAAGCCCTGTGGGAGAGTGGGCTGTCGCACAGTTGGAATTCTTCCAACTTTGTCAGTAGACTACTTAGCACCCTTCGTTGTCCTTTGCGACACTCCTGAGATCCCGCCTCCCCCTGCACCGCCATGCTGCCCAGTCAGAGAGGAGAGGAGAGGAGACTGCGAGCCTGGCTTGGTGTGGAGCCTCAGACATGTGTGTGAGGCCATGGGAAAGTTCACTGTAGCTTCTGCTGGCTCCCATGATGCACTGCTGGTATCTTTATGATAGCACTTATTCCATCCTCCCTCCCATTACCCTTCACGGGGTCTGTCTCCCCAGCAAGACTGAGCCTCTCAAGGTCAGGAATATGTCTGCTGCATCGACCTCTGTCTTACCCATCAGTTGGCAAAGGACTTGACGCTCTCATTAGGCCTTTGTTTGTTGAGTGGACCTTGCTAAAAGGGCTAAGTTTGAAAAAACTTGTCTCAAAAACATTTTATATAAGGCGAAGGTGGTTCTCTACTTTTTTTTTTCCTTTAATGTATGTGTATTTTGTGACAGGTGTTAAAGGAGAAAAAGGATCCTGGGGTCTTCCAGGCTCAAAAGGAGAAAAGGGCGACCAGGGGCTCCAGGGACCACCAGGTATTTCACCCCTTGGGCTAGCTCTGGCCTTTGGTTTTTGTCCCTGAAAAATCCAACTGAGTCAGAGAGTAAGACCAATCACACAGCCACCCTGACCACCAGCTCCACAGAGTTCTAGAGAGACCTAGGCATGGGTGACGTATGTCCAAGATGGAGCACATGTCCAAGAGAGACCAGAAGTTCTCACTATTCATGCTTCATATGCAAAATGAGGCCTAAAGCGGGTCCGGGACGTGCCCAGGGTCCCACAGCGTTTGGGATGGGGGTCCAGACCAGGACAGGTTTCTGCCTCCAGCCCCTGCGCCCACTCTGTTAGTTTACCCAATATGGACTCGCTTCCATTAGGAAATAGTTAACGATTGCCAACTTGGAGACTTTGATTTTTAAATTTCTGAGACTATGATTTCGAATTTTACGAAGTGTTTCTTTTCCAGGCCCTCCAGTGGACCCCGCTTACCTGAGACATTTTCTGAGCAGCATTCAGGTAAGTATTTCTCTTCTAAATTTGGGATTGTGTTGCCAAGTCCTTGGGCTTATGTCAGAGGCTGGTTTATCCTACTCTTACTAAATGTCCTTTGAACGTCCTCTGCTTCCAGGAGGAGAAGGGAAAAGGGGGCTCAAAGGAGAAAAGACAGGCTCTGTTGGTGACTTCTCTGTGTCAGGGCCTCCAGTCCATGCCTGGCTGTGAGAGGTGATTCCTCAACATCACCTTCCTTGTTGAGTGAGGCCCCTGCATGTGACTAGGCAGTTGGAGAGTCAAGGGTCCGCCATAGCACCACAGGCAGAAGCAGGACTGGCATGTCAGCCTCTTGTTGACTGATGAGGACCTTGGCTGAGGCCCATGGAGAAAAGGGAGCTAGCCACAGCCATATGCATTCATGTCACTTCCAAGTCACTATCTGTGGTGCCTGATTTATGTTAATGGTAGAAAAATCGTTAAACATGAAGAGATATTAATAACGAACACATGAGATAATGGAGGCAGAATGGTAGGTGAGGGAGATATTTTCAGAGGGGCTATTTGATTCTTTGGATATCTCATCAAAGAGGGAGCTGTTAGATAAGTGTGGTCTTTTTAGGCCGACAAGTTTTTCCAGGCCACATAAGAGGAAATTGAGTTATGCCTCTAATAAGATTATGACAAGATCATTGACCCTCAGGGACCATAAGCAGGCTCTGGTCCCAAAGTGCACCATGGGGGTAAAGCCAATAAAGTCAGGGGAGTGGGTTCCACTTCTAGATCAGCTGCTAATTTGCTTTGAGTCCTTGGTAAGTCCTGTCCTCAGTCTAGGTTTTGGTTTCTTATCTGTGAACTGGAAAGACTGGACCAGATGATCTCTAGGGGCTCTTCTGAGTTTGGGGCTCTCTGGGCTTCTCTCGAGTGTCATTCATCGTGATAACTGGGCTGCTGCTTGTTAGGTCATACACCACCCGAGCTGTGCCCAAGATCGAAGATAAAGATGACAAAGCTGGTATTGATTGACTTCTTACAAATGTCCTCATAAAAAGACGAGACAGATGTCCAGTGATTAATGGTGCTTTCTCATTTCTGTCCCTGTGCCCTTGCCTTGACAGGTCCAGGAAGGGGAGCCTGTCAGTGGGCTCCAGGGACCCCCAGGTGTTCCTGGCCTGCCTGGGCCACCTGGCTTTGGAAGACCTGGTTCTCCTGGGCCACCAGGACCCCCAGGGCCACCAGGACCTCCAGCTATCTTAGGAGCAGGTTAGTGCTGTGAATGGTGTCCTCAGTTATGCTGCTGTTGTGGTCAGGGTTACCACATCGGGTGGCATGTCAATGACATGCTTGCTTATTTGCTTGCCTTTTTCTACCTCTTTCTTTTCTTTTTTTTTTTTTATTTGTCAAATTGAGATAAGTCACATGCTGTAAAATTCACCCACTTAAAGTGTCCAATTCAGTGGTGCAGCCATAACCACTGCAGTTCTAGAGCACTTCCATCACCTCAACAATTGAACCCTGTACCAATCAGCAGACACTCACTTTTCCTCCTCCCCTCAGACCCTGGCAACCAATACTCTACTCTCTGTATCTACAGACTTGCCTGCTCTGGACATACATATCAGTAGAACTGCATTTTGTAGCCTTTTGTGTTTGGCTTCTTTCCCTTAGCACCGTGTTTTCAAGGGTCATCACGTGGTAGTGTGTATCCGAACTTCATTCCGATTTATGGCTGCTTAATGTTCCATTGTAACCTTCTGTTTATCTGTTCATCAGCTGGTGGACATTTGAGTTGCTTCTACTCTTTGGCTGTTATGAATAATGCTGTGAACAGAAACAAGTTTCTGTGTGGCATGTGTTTTCAGTTCTGTGTATTTACCTAGGAGTGGGATTGCTGGCTCACACATGCTTAACTCTTTGAGGAAACTTATCAGACTGTTTTTGCAAAGTGGCTGCAACATTTAACACACCCATCAGCAGTGTATAAAAGTTTCAGTTTCTCCTCATCTTCATCAATATTTGTTATTACTATATCTTCTTTTTCTTTTAGCCATCCCAGTGTGTGTGAAGTGTGAAGTGGTAGCTCATTGTGGTTTTGATTTGCATTTCCCTAAAAACCAATGCTGTTGAGTATCTTTTTCATGTGTGGGTGGAAACTTCTTGACAGCTTTGCCTATGCCTGGCCTTAAGGAACTTGAGGACAAGCACTGGTTCTAACTCTCTATGTAAAAATTCTTTCATCTGTTGGTACCTCCTTCCTCAAATGAAAAGTGAATGAAACAGAAGAAAATCTCCATTTACCAAGTGCCAGGCACTCTGTTAGTCACTCTGTTACATTAGTCTATTCAAATCTCACAAAGCCCTTCAAGGAAACTATCAGCATCCCCGTTTTACAGACGAGGACAGTGAGATCCAGAGACATTTAGAAACCTTTCCAAGGTCACACAGCTAATAACTGGCACCAACAGGTTTAGGACCCAGATCAGTGTAGCTCTGAAGCCTGTGTTCTTCCCACTCTGCCCACGGTAGGAAATAATACTAGCAGCGATAATAGCATGGCTGCATCTTTGTTGGTTGTTTGGGTTGACGTGAGCCAGGCGTGGAAACACACTTGGGGAGATACCTGCAATGTCTGGGACACTGGGGAGAACTTTCCACGGGAGGTGACTTTGGAGCTGGGGCTTTGGCTTCGTCTTGGATCTTTTGGCTGCAAGTGACAGAAATTTAACTCAAACTAGATCAAGCAAAAGGGAAATGTAGTGGATACAAGGGAAGGGGTGACCAGTCCATGTGCGACAGGGGCAGACATGTAGCAGGAGCTCAGGCACAGCCAGAACCGGGGATGTAACCCCTGTGAGGGTTCTTGGCCACCTGTTATCTCAGCGACTCTGTGTGCTAGCTTCATGTTTCTTCACCACAGACCACATCCTCTGCATGGTGGGAAGTAAGGGTACTGACAACTTACAGCTTCTATCATCAGCAAGAATTCTGGGCCTTCCTTCTCAGTTTTAGTGGTAAAAGTCCTGGGATGGGGCAATTCCTGGGAAAGGACTTTGATTGGCCTGACTTGGGCCAGTTGTCCAACCTTGGACCAGTTCCCTGTGGCCAGAAGGTAGGGTCGTATGAGAATATGGCAGCTCCTTCTGGAACCAAATGGTTGTAGTGATAAAGGGGAAGATCCCAAGAGATACGGACCCTACAAAGAAAGAAGGTGCTGGATGGATAGGTGCCCACTCAACCTGGAGGGGCGATCAGGAATTACCGCAGGTGGGGGGACTCCACAGGGCAAGCACAGGACGCAGAGAATCTGTTGTCCGCAGTAGCCCTGCACTAGGGGTCCCCAGGACTCCCTGCTCAGTAGAACAACGACTGCCCCTCACCTACTGTACGGCAACTCCGAGTTTACGACACACTCTCGTATTCATTATCCCACTTCATCTTCATAGCAGCCTTGGGCGGGAGATGGAATACATACTGCTATACAACTCATTTCATGTATGAAGAGACTGAAGCTCTGAGAGGTTGAGACTTGCTCAGGGTCACAGATACGAGTAAGGGACATGGCTGGGCTCCAAATCCGAGCCCTCTGCCCCTCTCCCCATGGGACATTCACCACCTGTGTGTGGATTGTCAGGTCCTATGTGGGGACAGCACACTTATTTGCAATAACCTGAAAAACCTGATACAGCAATTTTACTGGGACTTGTGAAAAACATCCTTAACACTGCAAGAGCCTTGCAGATGGGGGGCGGGGGTGGGGAGGATAGAGGATTATTAGGTAGAAGGACAGGAAAAGAATAGCTGTAATAATACTTCTTTATGCTCTCCTAAAGTCAGGGCCTTTTGTTGGGGAACTATAAACTCCTTGAGAATTCAGGGGTGATGTGCCTCTAGGAACTGTCCTACCACTAACATATAAAATTGTGTGCGTGCAAGTGCATTTTTCTAGGAAAGAGAGCAATAGCCTTTATCTGATTATTAAGGGCCCTGTGACTCTTCAACAGCTAAGAATCTCTGGCTACATGCCATACAATTTGCAGAGCACATTCCTAGTTTATATTGCTCTCCTGTTCTCATCACAGCCCTGTGCAGAAGAAATGCCTGTTTACATTTCGCAGATGAGGAAACCAGGATTCAGAGAGCTTGCTGTTTCCCCAGGAGCACACAGCAGAGAACTGAGACCCTGGGGACTGAGGCCCTGCCTCCTGCCCTGAGACCAGGGCTCCGGCCACCTCACTGCCTTGCCCTCCACCTGCAGCTGGGCGCCGTCACCTCCTCTTTCTGAGTCTGTTTTCTCTGTTCAGTAGTTACTTGCTTGTCTCCTGGGTGAAGTAAGTTATAGGAGTCAGGACATTTTTGGATGTGAGTGACAGAAAACTCAACTCGAACAAGCAGCAGCAACAAAGGGAATATATTCACTTATAAAACTGAAAAGTCCTGGGCGGGGCTTCATCCAGTGCTACGATCAAGAAGCCCAGCTCTTCTGCAAACCAGTCCACGTGTCTGAGTCCTGTGCTGGGTCCGGAGTGCCCAAGGTTCAGAGCGCACTGCGAGTGGGGTAGCACGTGCTCCCTTAGGTGGCCATGTAACACCTGAGGCATTTTTCAGAGAGTGCGACTTTTCCTAACGTTGTTTTTCTGCTTCGTCTTAGCTGTGGCCCTGCCAGGCCCGCCAGGCCCTCCAGGACAGCCAGGACTCCCTGCATCCAGAAACCTGGTCAGTATAGTAACCAGTGTGTATTTTTTCTGTGCTTTCCACGGGTTTAGTCAGCACTGCAGCTGCAGTGTCGCGGGCTGGGACACCTTTATGTGGGAATCAGGCCTCCATGGCAATAGCATTGGTGCAACCCCACAAACAGGATATTTATATCTCTTCGGATGGCTTGTTAAGTAAAAAGACACAGACTACAAAATCATTTATGATTTAAGTTGTACCTTTGTAATCCTTAATTCACTAAACTGTAACTAGAACCAATGGTATTATATCAAAAAAACATAAACACTGGGCCTGGTTGGGTAGCTTAGTTGTTTAGAACACTGTCCCAACATGTCAAGGTTGTGGGTTCAATCCTTAGTTAGGGTGCATGCAAGAATCAACCAGTGGCCTAACCAGGTGGTGGTGCAGTGGATAGAGCATCAAACTGGGATGCTGAGGACCCAGATTCAAAACCCTGAGTTCACTGTCTTGAGCGCGGGCTCATCTGGCTTGACTGCTGGCTCACCAGCTTGAGTGCAGGGTTGCCAGCTTGAGTGTGGGATCATAAGCATGAGCGCATGGTTGCTGGCTTGAGCCCAAAGGTCACTGACTTGAAGCCCAAGGTTGCTGGCTTGAAGCCCAAGATCACTGGCTTGAGCCCAAGGTTGCTGGCTTGAGCAAGGAGTCACTGACTCTGCTGTGGCCCCTCGGTCAAGGCACATATGAGAAAACAATCAATGAACAACCAAGGTGCTGCAATGAAGAATTGATGCTTTTCATCTCTCTTCCTTCCTGTCTGTCTGTTCCTATCTGACTCTGTCTCTGTCAAAAAACAAACAAACAAAACAATCAATCAATGAATGCATGAATGAATGAAACAACAAACTGATCTCTCTCTTTCTCTCTCTCAAATCAATAATAATACTAATAATAATAATAGGCACTAGAGTGTAAGCAATAATCACAACAGGCCCTGTGCTGGTAATTCTGCCTCCTCTGTTCTTCCCAAGGATGTCTCCCATACACTCAGTCCCTGCAGGTCACTGGGGCAGGCTAGAGCACCCAGAGGTTATTATGATGCATCAGCAGAGGGACAAATGCCTCACAAGGATGTCAGGCATCCTAAGAATGCTCTATGATCTTTGTGGGCTTTTAGTTGGGCAGTTGGGCTGCCAAATGAAAGAACAGTCCAGCAGATGATGGAGTGTTAATATTTCGTGCCTTTGGGGGATTTCTAAGCCATTTTGAGACACACAGTCATTATCTTCAAGGCTAGGTGAAAATTAATTTTTTATAATCCTTCTCAGTTAAAATGAAAAATGAAAGCTCTCTTGGCTGATATTTCTTGGAGACTTGGTGCTTGTTGAGAGATTTTTTTTTTTTTACAGCTTTTATGTCTGCTCCTGGATATGCCAAGATGTCCATCTAATCTTTGGCAGCTTTTTTAGACAGAAATGACAGACCCTCATTTTCTGTCGCGTATTTAATATTGTAACTACCCGATGAGGCAAAAATGATTCGAGACCTAAGTCACATTGTTCACTTGCTTCATTTCTTATTCTAAATGAAAACAAGTTTGAAATTCTTAGAGGAGCAGCCTGAGATAACACACTGAACAACGTCAAAGCCCCTGCGTAGCTCACAGAAATGCAAGCGGCGAAACTTGCCAATCGTTTTGCTAATACCAGCACCCAACAAAGACAACTCTATCTGCAGTTTTTAAATGTCTTTATGCTCACAAAATATTATCTTCTTGTTTTAACACAGCTATTATAATTTAGTATTGTGTTCCAAAATAATTCATGTTTTTGTTTTTGTTTTATCAAAAAAGATTGTCCTGACCCTAGTCAGGTAGCTCAGTTGGTTTAGGGCATTATTCAATATGCCAAGGTTGCAGGTTCAATCCCCAGTCAGGGTACATGTAAGAATCAACCAACGAATGCATGAATAAGTGGAACAACAAATTGATCTCTCTCCTTTCTTTCTCTCTAAAATCAATACTACTACTACTAATAATAATAATAATTAAAGATTGTTTTTGATAACAAAAGATTGTCCTAATGAAGTGATATATCACTATATGGCACAGTAAGCCTTTTCATTGACTATGAGGGGGATGGTATTGAATTTGACAAATAGTCCAGTTTTTCAGGTGTGCCCCCAGTTCTCATGGTAACTGCAGTGTTTGGAATTTTAAATTACCCGACAGGTCACAGCCTTTAGCAACATGGATGACATGCTGCAGAAAGCACATTTGGTGATTGAAGGGACGTTCATCTACCTGAGGGACAGCACTGAGTTTTTCATTCGTGTGAGAGATGGTTGGAAAAAATTACAGGTAATTCTTAAACATTCTTTAACAAACTGCCTCCAGACACCCTTGAGAAATAATAATCTACTCCTGCCAATGCTATCTTCTGTTTTGAAAAGAGGCGAACAGTTTCTAGTTGTTTCATTTTCAATGCACGGTGTTTTTTTCTTAAAGCTGGGAGAACTGATTCCCATTCCTGCCGACAGTCCTCCACCTCCTGCGCTTTCCAGCAACGTGAGTGGTTTTCCTGCCTTGCATCGCGCTCCTCCCTTCCTCAGCACTGACTGAGTCCCCCTTGGCGCCCAGCATCGAGCTCTCCAAACTCTGCAGAGCCGGCTCTGCATGGTTCAGTATCTGGTGGAAGCCCAGCAGTGACCAGACAGAAGGTCCTCACTACAGAATGGAGAGAAAACTGTACCCCGAGGCTGGAGAGCTGTTCCTAAGTCGTAGCTGAATCCTCTTGGACAAGGAGCTTGCCCTCTGTTGGCCTCAGTTTATTCGTCTGTGTTATCATGGTTGGCATAAGCAATCTAAAAGAACCCTTTAATATTTGGCACTCATTGGCAACTTACACTGTCTGTTTCTTAAGCCTATAGCAACACGTTGAGCAGGTACTATCACCCTCATTTTGCAGATGAGAAAACAGGCTCTGAAGGGTGACGCCCCATTAAGTGAATGAGTCGACTATAAAACCTGGGTCTTCTGCTTCCCTGCTTTGATGTTATTTCTAAAAGATTTGAGAATATTCCCTGTTTCTGAGGATTGTTTTTTTATTCACGCATGTTACTTTTCCCAGTGAAGAGTGGCCCAAAAGACCATAACAAACTATTTAAAGTATCTTCTCAAGAAACATTGCACTTGCACCTAAATGTACTCTGAAGAGCAGATTGAATGAAATGAAATATTCAGACCTGTTTGTTTTCCTTTTTTACACAATAGCCACATCCACTTCAGCCTCCAGTGATGTCTGTTTCAAGTGCCAATTATGAGAGACCTGCAGTAAGTACAAGTCCTACACTTACCTGCAAATGCTGGGTGTGTATCTACTATGTGCCAGGTCCCATACTGGGCACAAGGGCCTACCCTCAAGATGTATGTAGACTAGAAAGAGAGGCCGACAAAAAATAGGAAATTACAATGCAGGGTGGTAAGTCTTTTGGGTGAGGCAAACACGGGAGGCTGGGAGTGCAAGGTCAAAGTCTGTCTTCTTTAGGGGAGGTGGCCTCTAAACTAAGACCTTAAAAGGCAGTTGAGAGCAGGAGAGAGCCAGGTGGAAGCAAGAGGGGGGAATTCCAGGCACAGGGTGTGTGGAACAGAGGGAGGCAAGGGGGAGTGCTGTACATTTCTGTATTGTGAGTATTTCCATCTGGCTAAAGGAGTAACGTTCAAGGCAGAAGGGAGATGTTCAGTCTGCAAAGAGTATGGACTAGTCATCAAGGGCCTGTAAGCCATACTCAGGACTTCAGCTTTCTCCAGTGGGCAGTGAGGAGCAATGAAGGACCTTAAGCAAGAAAAGGGCATTATTATAAGATAGGCATTTCAGAAATTACCTTGAATACAGTATACAAATGGATTGGAGGAGACAGGACCAGTAGATGGCAAAAGACCAGTTAGGCAACTACTGTACATTCTAGACTATGAACACAGCAGTGAACGTGTGGAAAGAGGGCAGACTGGAGGAGATTAAGGAAACCTGAGGGACAGCTCTGGCTATTGACTGGATGTGGAGAGATGTAGATGAGGGAGCTCAAGAATGATGTCCAGGTTTCTTCTTGAGTAACTGAGTGATGGTAGTTTCCTTTCCAGAGTCATTTGCAGGAAGTACAACTCTTGTCCCTGCTATTAGTCTGCTCCACTATTTCTACAGACCACCTGTGCTAAGGTCTTTCTTCCTGCCTCCCCTCCGCTCCCACCCCTAATGCACAGACATGGGTTATATCTACAAAGCTTACACACAACTTTGGGTTGCCATGGCACTGATCTTGGCCCAACTCAATCTGATCTTACAGCTGCAGAGCCCAGTACTACTTGGCTCAATTCAGAGTCTTGAATGAGATAGTCTCTATGGGTCATCTTGGGTCAATAACCCACTCCCAGACAAATCAAAAGCAGCCAAGATTGCATAGCCTAAGACCACTCTTTTTTTTTTTTTTTTTTTTGTATTTTTCTGAAGCTGGAAACGGGGAGGCAGTCAGACAGACTCCCACATGCACCTGACCGGGATCCACCCGGCATGCCCACCAGGGGGCGATGCTCTGCCCATCTGGGGTGTTGCTCTGTTGCAACCAGAGCCACTCTAGCGCCTGAGGCAGAGGCTATAGAGCCATCCTCAGCGCCCGGGCCAACTTTGCACCAATGGAGCCTTGGCTGCGGGAGGGGAAGAGAGAGACAGAGAGGAAGGAGAGGGGGAGGGGTGGAGAAGCAGATGAGCACTTCTTCTGTGTGCCCTGGCTGGGAATCGAACCCAGGACTCCCGCACGCCAGGCCAACACTCTATCACTGAGCCAACTGGCCAGGGCACTAAGACCACTCTTTTTAACAAGTGTTGTGGGGGCACTGTAGCAAAGAACAAGGCATGGCTTGGCAGACACCAGAGGAACATGTCCTATAGTGCTGTCATTAACCACACAGGAGCTGATGTGGGGCTAGTGAGTCTGAGGCACCTGTGGGATATCTGAGTGGGGACTTCCAGGAGAGAATAGGATATGAGAATCTGAAACCCCACAGTGGGTCTGTTCTGGAGATATAGGCTTAGAGTCTTCAGCCTAACCATGGCAATGATGGTGGGTGATAGGATTCCCTAAAAAGAATCTCTAGAGTGAGAAGGGATTGGACCAGGAGGAGCCCCACCACCATAAAAGGGAGCTGATGAAGAAATATGACAAGGAGAAGGAAACCGGGATGCGATAACCAGAGAGGAAGAAAGAATGCCAAACAAGGTAGACGCCAACAGTGTTACATTGCTGCCATGAGGTTCACTGAAAGAACTAAAAGGTGCCCTTCAAATTTAGATACCAGAAAAAAACGTTTTCTGGTTTGCTGAGGAGTAAGTGGGAGGTGAAATGAGGAAAGAGAGAAGCAAGTATATGTAGCCCTTAAAAAGGGTTAGCTGTGAAGGAGAGAAGTTAGCTAAAGGAATTTTAAAATAATATTTTATAAATTCTAAAGTAATTTACTGTATTAAGTTGAGACAATCAATACAAAGACTGAAGAAGAAAACAGTAAATCACCTATAACTTTACCAAAACTACAACCATCCACAAAGTCACCATTTTAACATTCTGATTATTGTAACATTCTTGTGCTCATTACAAAAAACGTTCTAGCAATTAGAGAAATACAAACATGAGTGCACAAAAGACCCAGATCCCACCATTTAGAAACAGCCATCATCCCAGACATTTGTCTGCCTAGTTCCTTAACTGAGAGGTGGAAGTGGGTGGCATTAGAGGCATGGCAGGGAAGCCCTGAACCACTGCACCATTCCTAAGTGTCCCCAGCAGCAGGGAAGCCCAATGCCATCCAGGCTTCTTGGGGCTGCCCTTTGGTGCAGGCACTCGAAGGACACTGGTTGGAGGGTGATGAGATCAGAGGGCCTCTTCCCTTGGGTTCCACAGTCTGCAGATACATGAGAGGGAGGACGACAAGGGTAGGGGCAGTATAACCAGGTAGCAAGGGCATCGGAGGACCAGGGCTTATATGTGGGGCTGGAAGCCTGGTGGCCTAGAAGTAGTCATGGTAAGCCAGCATCATGCCGAGGCTCCTCCCCATCCTAAAGGCTGGGGATGCAGGAGCATAAAGTGCTGCTACCTGGAGCATGCATGGAAAACCTCATTTCTGGCCCTGGCTGGTTGGCTCAGCGGTAGAGCGTTGGCTTGGCATGCGGGGGACCCCGGTTCGATTCCCGGCCAGGGCACATAGGAGAAGCGCCCATTTGCTTCTCCACCCCCCCCTTTCCTCTCTGTCTCTCTCTTCCCCTCCCGCAGCCAAGGCTCCATTGGAGCAAAGATGGCCCGGGCACTGGGGATGGCTCCTTGGCCTCTGCCCCAGGCGCTAGAGTGGCTCTGGTTGCAACAAAGCGATGCCCCCGAGGGGCAGAGCATCGCCCCCTGGTGGGCAGAGCATCGCCCCTGGTGGGTGTGCCGGGTGGATCCCTGTCGGGCGCATGCGGGAGTCTGTCTGACTGTCTCTCCCCGTTTCCAGCTTCACAAAAGAGAAAAAAAAAAAAAAAAAAAAGAAAAAAAAAAGAAAACCTCATTTCAGTGGGGGTGGGGGTAGACTTCTACTTAGCATGGTGATATAGGCAAAACCAGGGAGAGAGAAAATAAAAATAGAAGTTGGGGAAGTAGCTGGCTTGGAGTCCGTCCTTTCCGAAATGAGGAAGGAAAGTGGTGTTGAAATGGAAGGAAATGTGCAAAGAAGTGCAAGGTGCATGAGGCAGTCTGGACACTAGCTCAGGGCTGTGTGGGCCACTGGCCGCACACTGGCTAAGCAGAAGAATGCCAACATGGCGACACTTGGGACTGGGGACATTTGGACCTGAGAGGCAAAGCAGAAATAGGGCCTGACTGCATGAGGCTCATTTCATGTCCTTTGGTTTAAGATCTTTCAAGGTGTTTTTCTTTTCTGGAGATTTGGGCCCGGCTTCTGCACCAGCCCTCCCAGCCCTATGCTGATGATGTAAAAGTTGTTTCTAAGATGTAGGAGGGAGATGATGACTCTTGGATTGTGGGTGTATTGCAGAGGGTACAGCAGCCAAGGCTGGGAGAGAAGGTTGGGTTTGGGGAGCAAAAGTATGGGAGAAAACAGACCATAGAATGGCTTTTATTTTGGCTGCTGACCACAGTGGCAGAGATGTGAGGCTAGAATTACTGTATGACCCCATGTTTCCAAAAGGATATGTCCCAGCAGTCTTAGTAATAACTGTCACGACCTTCTCCTTTCAATGCCTCTTCTCTCCGGCCCCTTGGGGACAGCCCCAGGCCTACTCGAGAGGTGGAAGAAAGGGCAGGAGGCAGATAGGTTGGTGTAGTTCTGGGATCCAGGACCACAGCTGGCTTAAAAGCCTCCTGGAAACTGAACTAGACCCAAGAGTCTCCACCAAGTGGTAGGCAGGGCGGATTCAGATCTCTGAAGTGCTTTATCCTGTATCCTTTTTCTCACATATGGGAGAACTTCCCACCGTGTCGAGCTGTTCAGAGAGCTGACACCGGCTGCTTTGGGAGACCTGAGCTCTTCTTCACTGCAGACGGCAAGCTGAGACTGAAATTCCACTGGCAGATAGAGATCGAATAAGAAGACACCCTCGGGTGTGCCTTCCATTCTGAGATGTCGGGGATCTTGTTCGGAATAGGAGATGGTTATGAGACTCGGGGTTTGCCTTTAACTCTTTAACTGCACTGTCTTCTCTCGTGTTTTTCAGCTGCACCTGGTTGCTCTGAACATGCCATTCTCTGGGGACATTCGAGCTGATTTTCAGTGCTTCCAGCAAGCCAGGGCTGCGGGGCTGTTGTCCACGTACCGAGCATTCCTGTCCTCCCATTTGCAAGATCTTTCCACGGTTGTGAGGAAAGCAGAGAGATACAGCCTTCCAATAGTGAACCTCAAGGTAAAAATAAATATGGTCCCATGGCCTCCTGGGTGCACTATTCTCCACAGGTATTGGAGGCAATGGCCACTCTCTGACTTCATCAGAAGTGTGCTGGCTCAAGGCCAAGCCTGCTCCTGATTGTCTGTGTGACTTCGGGTGGTCGTTCTCCCTCTTGGGAACTCGGTTTTCTAATTTGTACGGTAGTCCTTCCTGCTCATGTGACTCATGGAGCAGACAGGAGGAAGGAATGATAACCTCTTCCATTTACATAGCTTTTTTTGAATGTTTCCAAAGTACTTTACATTCATTATCTTAATAGATACTTCCAAGAAAAATGGGAGTTATTCTTTTGTCAGATGAGGAAACCAAGGCTCAGAAGGAGAAAGAAGTTTGCTCAGAGTCACTACAATCTAGTGTTAGTTTCCTTGATCCCCACATCTGGGGCTCTTGGTTCCACCTCAGGAGACCGTCTGTAGGGCATCAGCTAAGTGGCACCAGAAAACAGCTGGTAAGCACCGGCCCCAGAGCGGAACGCTTTGTCCTGCACCCTGCTTTGGTGTCCTTGGCACATCTAAGCTGCCAAAGCCTGAAAGATATTTCTCTGCCCTCACGGGGGGCAAGGCAGGACCTCATAGGACCCCTCAATGGTATAATTATACCAGGGAGGTAGCCAACACCTTTAAAGCTACAGAGGGACACTGCTGTCCCTGCTCACACACATCCTGGGTCCTGGCCTCCCACCAGATCTCAAAGGCCCTTTGAGACCCTCGGGTTTGTGGGACCCCAGTACTCCAGTTTGGAACCTTGAGGCTGGCGTGTTCCCTCCTGACCCTACACCCAGCACTTTGCATCTCTGCCCAAGGTTTTTCCTACTACATTCAGCCATTCAGATTATCTGTATGATTGGAATACAAATAATGAAGGAAACGGGGCTCCTTCAGAAAAAATTTCTCTTCATATCACCCATAATGTGGAGTGGCACAAGTTTAAGGCTCAATGTATACATATAAAAATTTTCAAACAACAATAATAAAAATGAAGACCTGAAACACTTTCATGGGAATGAGACTGTGTATACATGTCATAAAAAAAATGGCCTCAAGAAATAAGACAGTAAAACCGAAAGGGTTCAAGAGTGGATTATAAAGTCAAACCACAAACATTTCCTGAGTTCCCACTCTGTCCAGACTCTATGATTGGGGTTGGTGGCTTCGGTGTGAGGTGACATCTGGCCTTAAAGAATGAGTAAATAGCCAGTCCATTTGCAGGCTGAGGGTACAATGATTCTCATGTGGCATTTTTTTTTTTTTTTTTTTTTTTTTTTGTCTCCATAGGGCCAAGTCCTTTTCAATAATTGGGACTCAATTTTTTCTGGCCATGGAGGTCAGTTCAGTACACATGTTCCAATATACTCCTTTGATGGCCGAGACGTGATGACAGATCCTTCTTGGTAAGTAGGGGTGGAATCCTCAAAGTATATGGTATGATGGACAGTTTTAGGAGACATTCTAATCATGGCACGCTTTTGTCTGCTGCCCCTCTGGGTAGTTGCCAGCGTAAAGCCTCAGAGAGGCAGCTGAGGGCATGGAGAGAGCCTTGGTTTGGGACCAGGAGACCTGGGTCCAGGACCTTAATATGGGACCTTCAACAAGGCACTTCTGCTCTCTGAGCCTCAGCTGTCTCACTTGTCAAATGGGCAAGGTAATATCTATCCCACGGAATCATTGTGAAAATAAGGTGATAAGCGTGAGAACATCTAGAATGCAGTAGGCACTTAATAAGTGGTAAGAATGTTACTCTTGGTGACCCTTTAACCCTGTACTGTGAGCTGCTCTCCAGTCCTTGGAAAACTGTGTATGCTATTAAGAACAGAACAACTCAGCAAACCTTTTCTCAGCAAATACTGTATGCCATGCCTGATGCTGGGCCTGGAAGGCACAGTAATAAACCTATGCAGCCCCTACCCTGAAGGGGCTCACAGCCCACAGGCGAAGACGGACACAGACCAGCTGTGAGTCTAGACCAGTGGTAGTCAACCTGGTCCCTACCGCCCACTTGTGGGAGTTCCAGCTTTCATGGTGGGCGGTAGTGGAGCAACCAAAGTATAAATAAAAAGATAGATTTAACTATAGTAAGTTGTTTTATAAAGATTTATTCTGCCAAACTTAGCGAAAATCCTACATAAAGTATTTGGTAAGTAATTATTATTATATGCTTTAACTTGCTGTAACTCTGCTTTATCAATTTTATAAAGTAAAGTTACTTCCCTACTTTATAAATCACCATTATTGTGGAATTGGTGGGCAGTTAGAAAATTTTACTACTAACAGAGATACAAAAGAGGGCGGTAGGTATAAAAAGGTTGACTAGCCCTGGTCTAGACAGAACTTTGTCATCGGAAAATAGAGAAGCAGATAAGATGATAGGAGCACAGAAAAAATATTGCCATTACTTGGGGGTGAGAATCAGGAAGGCTTCCTGTAAGTGGAAGCATTTAATGGACTTGGAGAGATGAGAAAGAATCACTGGTGTGAAAATGAAAGAGGCTGCTCTGGACCGAGGGAACTGAAGAACAAAGGTTCACGGGGCACCGAGTATGATCTGAGAACAAGTGTGAGCTGGACGTGGTTGGAGCGTAGAGTGCTCAGCTAACTGGGAGAGCACTGAGGGCGGAGAGACAATGTGGGGTCACACCATGGAGGGTTCAGGGATTAGACATGATTCATTAGCCTCATGCCAATTTGTTCACTGAGATATGCCACGAAGAAAAAAAACTAACACGACAAAATCACTTTTCAGGCCCCAGAAGGTCGTCTGGCACGGCTCCAGCACCCACGGAGTGCGTGTTGTGGATAAGTACTGTGAAGCATGGCGCACCACCGACATGGCCGTCACAGGACTGGCCTCCCCACTGAGCACCGGGAAGATTCTGGACCAGAAAGCGTATAGCTGCGCTAGTAGGCTAATTGTTCTCTGTATCGAAAACAGTTTCATGACAGACGCTAGGAAGTAATGACCTTCCCATGATCCTTGAGAGTTTCCCAGTCTTTCTTATGTGAAGAGTTGACACTGAAATCTAAAATGTTTGAATGTTGTAAATATTAGTGTTTTTTTTTATCACACATTCATCACAACAGCAACCAAAGAAAACATACCTCAATACACCCAAAACTGAAGACATCGAGGACTCAGATAAAAAAACCAACATCTGATCCATCTATTGGTGCTAGATTCTGCAGGAAACCCCAGGCAGTGTGAACACATCCCAACATGGTTAAGGGCAAGTTGAAAACAAAGGCCTTGGCATTCTGCCGACTGCATCCTTCAGAAAGTCATTTCCTCCTTTTAACCATTGTTGTTGAGTGTAAGATGTCCTTCGTGTTTTCTTACAAAGTCAGTGTTTAGAAACGTTACCCTTTGTTTAAGTTATGTGCAGACCAAATGCTATATTCTTTAATATACATTCATCATTTGCAACTGCTGTTCGCACAGCGATATGGAACTGCTCAAACGATCTTATTTGTAGTTTCTGATACTATCAGACTTTAATGTTTCTTTTCCCCTAAAATATTGTCATCATGCTTAAGGAGTTTTATATTTTTGCTACAATCATCTTCTGGTATGGCATCTGTTTATATCACTCTGACTTGCTGGAAAAGTTTAAACTTCATGTTATCTGAAACTAGAAAAGAAATAACACATAATTACGACCTTTGCCTTGGTGGCCCTGCCCCCCACCCCCACCCATTTGGCAACTTTTGAGTTATAACTGCGATTGAACAAACAGGTTCATGAGGATGGATTTCCCGAGATACCTATATCTTCATGCTGTATACTTTGATTGTTTTCCATGTAAGTGACATAAAAATATCTTTTCCAGGCACTTTCTCTTATTTGACTTTTTTCCCTCGTGTTCCTTTATTCTGCACTACTGATATGGAAGTGGCCTTGGGGTGAGTTTACAGACCTTGTCACTGGCACTTGTGTAGTCCTTGGGAGATGATCAGAAAACAGGAAGATTTTCCCATCATGCTCATCTGCTCCTGCTTGCTCTCTCCCACTTGGTGGAGGCAGAAGGACCCCAGCACGGGAAACAGGATGAACTGTGACTGTTTCAACATGACATGACTTTAGACAAGCCTGCATTTTTTCTCTCAAGAAAGTTGGGATAAAATAAGCACATTAGTTCCTAGTTATTATGTATCAGACTTATTATAAACCCCATTTACGTTTCCTCATCAAGATATAGGTATTTCTATCTCTACTTTAGAAACAAACAAAAAATTTTGAGGGTCAGAAAGTCATTTGGTCCAAGTCACACAGCTGGTGAGTAATGCGGTTGGTTTTAGACTCGGGGCCTGTCTCATTGTAATGCCTGGGAGCTTCTCAAGGAACCACTGCTTATCCCCTTCCTCCTGCCCTGAGTCCGTGACTCCCTGCCTCTCAGCTGGACCCTGCAGGAGAAACAGGATCACCAGGCAAAAGGCATGCCGGGATATTTCCTCCCATTCAGCTGGGCTGGTTCAGACACTCGGCACAGTGAATCCAGATGAGTAGTCCTTGAGGTAGGAAGGAAATTGACCCTCCCCCCCCCAAAAAAAAAGAAATCCAGAACCTCCACTTACAGACTTCCTAATTGGAAGAGTGATGAGACTCTCTAACGAGTCATGGAGTGAAGGCAGTGATAGGTTGGAAAGCCCCAGAGGTGGACTGTTGAGGACCAGGGAGTGACTGAGAGGTTGGGGGGCAGGGGTGTCTGGCACGGACAGAAACTGTGGAGGGAGAGGGTATGAGGCTCCTGAGGCCATGAAGTGAAGATGCCACCCATTTTCATCAGAACCGGCCATGGCCCTGGGTTCTAGAGGGGCAGGGTGCGTGGGGGTTCTGGAAGAACCAAAAGGAGGAGAGACCCCTTTCGCTCACCCCGGGAAGTGGTGTTGAGGTTCATGTCCTGACTTCTCAGTCCTCTTCATGCCCCAGAGGAGGGTATAAGCAACTGGCCCTCCCAGAAGAGACCCTGAATCAAGCCCAGCCCCATTCAGACTCAGAATGACAGTTAGAACCTGGGCCTGGCTTCAAGACCCTTCACTGAGCATCTGCTTTCCTGTCGTCAAGATACAGAGGACCCTCCGCCAAGCTGTTCATGCCACGCCCATCTTGGCGGAGCCTTAGCCACTCTGGGTGTCGACAGCCTGGCTCTCTTGCTAATAACTCTGCAGACTCTGCTTCATCTGTGGCATCACCCCTTCCCCTGAACGTGCTGACCGTTGGTCACGCTTCCTGCTCTGAACACCTGGTGCATTTAACACCTGGATCTTGTCACACAGCTGAAACACAATGGCTGAGAGGTCTCTAAGCCCTCACTCTACTCCTGAATGGACCTCAAGGCTGGTGCTCTCAGACCTAATAAGGGAGAGAAGATATGCCACAAGGAGTCCGTCCCACAGTGTGAGGGGGTCCTTGCAGAGTCCACACTGTAGATGCCCGAGGCCTAAAGACGGAAGTATCCAAGGCCTGTCCAGATGCAGAACCAGAGAGACAGAAGCGCTGTCCCGTCTCAACCTGTATCAGGGCCAGACTGCATGGGGAGGCAAAGTATGAAAGGCACAAAGGAGCAAAGGGACTGAGGAGCTATGGGGGGCGGGGGACAGAGCACAATGGCGGAGGTCCAAGGGAATCCTCTCCGCCAACCTGGATGAGGCTGTGTGGTGGTGCCTAAAGAACAATGGCAAGAGCCACCCTCAGAGTGCTTGCATCCTCTGGGCTTTATTAAGGCTTGCAACTATGTTGCTTGAACCTGTAAGGAATGCAAGGAGGAGACAGTGTGAAATTCAGGCAACTGTCAGCAATCCAATGCAGCTGCAGATTAGTCAACAAGGGAGACACAAGTCAAATCCATAAGCAAAAAAAAAAAAAAAAAAAAAAGAGGAAAAAAAAGGAGGAGGAGGAGGAGGAAGAGGAAAAGGAGAAGAAGAAGAAGAAGAAATATGTTGGCTCATGAAACCATGTAGAAGGACAGAGGACACAAGAGACTTAAGCGACATTGTCAAGTTGCATTCTGTGTGTGTGTGTGTGTGTGTGTGCGCGCGCGCGCACGTGTGCACATCTCTATGTCTTGCTTCTGCTTTTCTCTGTATATGGCTTCCTTCCCCTAAATGAGGACAAGATTCTTTCATGTGGCAGGAGCTTTTCACAGACACTTCCCGGCTTACATCACTCCACCACCCCAGAGAGACCCCACAAAGGAAAGAGAAAGACTTCCTCTCCCTTCTGGGATTATGTTTATTATAGGAAAAACTCTGGTCTCATGTGTCTTGTGTGCCCACGGTAGTGACTGGCAGCCCCTCCCAAGATAAGTTGTGCAGAAGGAATAATTCCTCCATCCAAAATATGAGAAGGTTTGCAATGACCAGAAAATGGGGGCTGAGGAAGTTAAGAAGACCAAAAAAAGAACAAAGGAAAGGAAAGAATCCCAGCACAAGAGCAGCAGGAAAGGGCTGGGCTGGGGGGATGACACACAGAAGTGAGAGCACACTGGCCTTGAATCCTAGGGGAAAGTCCTTTGGACTTTATCCTGCAACTGGTGTGGCACATGGGAAGAATTTCAAAGGTGTTACTGGACAGGGAACGGGCCCGGAGCAGGTCTGCCTTGGGCTGGCCTGTAGTGTGTGGGTTTGTGACTGCATACAAGGAAGATTTCAAAACGCGAATCCAGGTGATTTCGAGAATACGTTTATTAAAAGTGAGGACAGTGAGACAAGGAAAGGCTTGCGGCAGAGGAAGCAACAGGAGGGAGCTTGGGCAGGGCTGCCCGGGCTCTCTAGAAGTCTGTGGGACAGAAATGAGCCAAGGGGGGCCTCCTCTTAGCTCACTGAAAGAGGGTCAGAGAAAAGGGGGCTTTGGGAACAGGTTCAGGGGGTGAGCCCAGGACATGCTGCTGCTGCCCATTGCTCCCCTGGTGGCAAGTCTCGTGGGGGTCTTTTAGAGTCCAGGAGATGCATGCTGTAGGGGAAGAAGAGGGGAAAGAGAAAGGCACTAGCAGGCTCTGGGAGAAAGAGCATACGGGGTCCTTCATAAGGGTTTTAAAGGCTGGGAGTTTAGAGGAGGTTTTAGGGAAGGATCTCAAAAGAATATTCATCAGCTTGTCCAGGTGCCCTTTCAGGGTCAAGGTCTTGTTGATTGGTTAGCACCAGGGCATGGGGTCCTTAGTCATTGCAGCAGGTCCTGGCCTCACCTGGTTTTGCTGCTTTTCTGGGCCTGGAGGTGAAATCCAACTGAGGCCCAGTTGTTATCTCTAGGAGGAAAGGTCGGGGGTCTAAACTGCATGCCCACAGATATGAAAGGTTGGGGAGTCTAAACCGCATGGCCGTGGATATGCCAGGGGTTTAAAGGCCACCCTGGGGGCGAGGTCTGGCTCCAGTTTTGCCTGTTGCTAGGCACCTGGGGCTTTCCACCTTGGTGACCTTCTGTGTCTAGCTGTAAATTGCTCAGCCAGTTTGTTCAGCTTTCTGTCTCAGTTTCCCCATTTCATTCGCCAAGGACTTTTCCTAGCTTCTTCCTATCTTGATTCAATGGGATCAGATTGCTTGTGACTCGCACAAGCGTGCCAGCAGGGACTGGAAGTAAAGATTCACCACTGTGCGGGGAGGCGCCTGGTGATTTATGCAATTGCTGACAGCAGTCTACAGAGCTATCAATCCTTTTCAGTATAAACTTTCATGTTTATAAATATCAACAAATATTGGATTTGCCAAATCTCCTCAGTCATCTGAGGAGATGAGGCAGTCTCTAAAAGGGAACCAGCAGATCAATCAGAGCAAAGGGTTTTTATTAAAAAGAATTATTACAGAAGATAGGAGCTAACTTCGTAAAAATTCAAATTTGTATTTTGGTGAAATGTCAGAGGGTAAAAGAAGCATGAAATGGAATAGTAGGAAAACAAGAAATGGTTCTTGAAAATAAAATGCGTGATTGTATGCACCTCACAATAAAACAGAACTGCAGAGTACATACTACTGAAACTGATTTAGCGATGGCAATTAATATGATCCTCTCAGGACACAGACAAAAAGATTCATGAGATTTAAAAAAGAGAGAGGGGATGATAGATATAATGTCCCTATATTTATGTAACAGGAATCATAAAATAAGGGAAAAAAAATGAAAAGAAGTAAACAATCAATTAACAAAACAATGAAAGAACATGTCCTGATCTGAAACAGTATCATCTGTGGATTGATGTAAACAATCAATTAACAAAACAATGAAAGAACATGTCCTGATCTGAAACAGTATCATCTGTGGATTGATGTGGCTCACTGAGTCCTAAGCAGAATTGTAAAAAAAAAAAAATCTACCCAGAAATGTATCCGGAAATTTCTGCATTTCAAAGGATAATGTAAGAATTTTAGAAACTTTTTTTTTAACAGAGGCGACTCAGACTGGTTTTGGAGTTCTCATTTGCAATATTAAAAATTAAAAGCTAATGTTAATAATCCTGTGAATGAAGAATTATGATCTTAAAATTTTGCAGCCAGCCAAACTGAGAACAAAAGAGAGATGCTTTCAGAAATGTCAAGACTTGAAATTATAGCATCAGGTACCCTTTCTGAAAAAAAAAAAAAAACTTTGTGGAATAATTCTAACCAAATGAAAATGAACAGAGAATTAAGATCTCACAGAATAAGGGCATTGTAATATACTAGAAATCTCATGAGAAATAAAGTCTAGGTGATTTATAGTTATGTCTAATCAATGCTTCCTAATGTGTAATACATGTACCACATATGGATTGAGGTGATATTCCTTCTAATAGTTATCTACTTATCTTCTTGTGTGTTAGAAATATATAGGTATAGGTAACATCAAATGCATAACTTCACATTTATTTTTATTCAATCAAAAGCTAAAGCAAGTATTTAACTTTTAAAAAGTGCATTGGTTTAAAGAAGAATATTAGATAACTAATGGTACAAATGGCATGTGGTTAAGAGAGTAGGAAAAGGAATGAGTTTTGGGAAATGCTTGACTAAATAATTGAGGCCCTGGCCAGTTTGCTCACTGGATTGAGCATCAGCCTAGTGTGCAGACGTCCCAGATTCGATCCCCAGTCAAGGCACACATGAGAGGTACCATCTGCTTCTCTTCTCCTTCTTCTGCCCTTCTCTTCCTCTTCCCCTCTCGCAGCCAGTGGCTTGGTTGGTTTGAGCTTCGTCCCTAGGTGCTGAGGATAGCTCTGTTGTCCAACCTCAGGTGCTGAGGATAGCTCTGTTGTCCAACCTCAGGTGCTGAGGATAGCTCAGTTGGATTGAGCATCGGCCCCAGACAGAGGTTGCCAGGTAGATCCCTGTTGGGGCTTATGCGATACTCCGTCTCTCTATCTCCCCTCCTCTCACTTAAAATAATAATAATAATTTTGGATAATGTGGTGGTAAAATATGTTCTAGACTTTACCAATTTGTTATGCTAAAATAGATTCATGGTTGTTGTTTTTTTTAACTTAAATTATAAACCTGATCTCCTAGACGTGAAATAAGCACAAAGTTCAGTCCTTTGCTTCCTTGAATATTCTTCAAAAATTCTACATTCGCATGTCCCAGGGTTGCTTACATTTTCCCAGAAATCAGATTCTACTTATTTAACTCACATATGATAAAAATGCACTTACCTCCCGTAAAGCCAGTAGCCTTGGCCACCATCACAGCCGCCTGGCCCATGCAGGTTCGAATTTGATTTGGACAGATGGAAATGAAACAGCAGAGCCAAGAACTGGTGGGCCATTAGCTTTAATCCTAGCTTGCACCCGGTGGGCAAGAAATGCACACAGTGAGATTAAAAATTAATTCTACTACCAGGGCTCCCAAAGCCACTGACTTATCCGAGTTTCCTAGAATCAAAGGTGTCTACCTCACCAGCCTTATTCACCTCTGTTCCCCATCTCCTTCTCTCTGCACAAACTCTGCACAAACTGGCTTCTCCTTCAGCACTCTGCCATCATGGATGCTTCTCCTCTCCTCCACGTGGCCTTTCTCTGCTCTCCTCCAGCATGGACTCCTCTGCCCCATTTTATTGTGTAGGAATCAAAACCTTTAATCCAATATATAAACAAGGAAGTCTCTGCTACAAAGTCACTTATCTGAGGCATAATGGGATTCCTCATGAGAGTGTGAGAGTGCACCACCCCACATCATGCAATCAGTCAAGGGTGTGGGGAAAAGCTTAGTCTTAAAACTAAGCCTTAGGCAATAACGACCCTGCCTGCTTACAGCCTGTCCCCCACACCCAATGCAAACTATAAGCGAGCAAACATATATATCATATTTACAAACTTATTTGACCAACACCCCCTTCTTAAGATTTGACAATCAAAGGACATCCAGCTGCTGGGTCTGTGGATGGTGTACATCAGGGGTCTCAAACTCAACTCAGCATGTGGGCCACAGAGCAAGATCATAGCCGTTCGGCGGGCCGCACTAGGTCTACAAAAGGCAACTGTTACGCAACACTTTCTTACTGCAGTTGAAAACAAAAAAAAATCAGTACAACAAGCACAATCGTACATGCAGTTTACTCAGTGTCACAAAACGACCAGAAACTGTAGTTCGCATCACAACTGCTGTTAACTAAGCTAATATCTAGCTAGGATGCTAGAGAAATGAAAAATACAAGTAGGCCCCTAGGCTTACTTAATTTTATCCAAAATATTTTGAACTTCGTGGATTAGTCTGAGGGCCGCACAAAATTGTTCGGCGGGCCTCGAGTTTGAGACCCCTGGTGTACATGCTATTCCCCAAGGTCCTGATGCTGGTCAGTCAGTAATTAACTATTTATTGAGCATGTAGGGGTTCCAAAAAGACAGAGCAAATGCCTTCAAGGATCTTATATTCTAGTGGAAGAGGAGAAAGGGGAGATAGATAATAAAAATGCAAACAAATAAACAGATAAGATGAATTTGAGTATTGAAAATTGCTAAAAGAAGACATCAATAAGATAAGGGGTTTGATTGGGAGAGGGAGATGCCAAGATACCTTCTGAAGAAATGGCATTTTGGTTAAAATGTTTGAAACTATTGTAGTGAGATTTCTTGACTAATATAAAATAAATTACTATAATATAAATATTAATATGATATAAATATTGAACAATTTGATTCCCTATAAATGCTACCCCTGACTCTGCTGTATTTATAGCGTAGTCTCTTAGATCGTAGACCCTTATAAATCCTGTGGGGAAGTATATTAGTTAAGGTGCTTGCACAAGACAAAAAGTACATTAAGTATTTCAAACAGAGGGAATTGGATGCAGACTATTAGTTATACAAGTGATGGGGAAGCTGAGAAACTAAATAGGGCACAGTAAGACCTCCCAGATATCAAAAGAGAAGCAAATGGATAAAGCGTCGGCCCAGCCTGTGGAAGTCCCGGGTTCAATTCCCAGCCAAGACACACAGGAGAAGCGCCCATCTGCCTCTCCATCCCTTTCTCTCTCTCTTTCCCCTCCCCCCTCTCCTGCAGCCATGGCTCCAGTGGTTCAAGGAAGTTGGGCCCAGGTGCTGAGGATGGCTCCATGGCCTCCCTTCAGATGCTAAAAGAACTTGGTTGCTGAATAATGGAGCAGTGGCCCCAGATGGGCAGAGCATTGCCTGGTAGGAGCCAGGTAGATCCTGGCCAGGGAGCATGCGGGAGTCTGTCTCTCTGCCTCCTCACCTCTACTTAATAAAAAATAATAATAATAATAATAATAATAATAATAATAATAAAGAGGAGCAAATGAAAGAGGATGTGTTGCCAGAGCCCAGGGACTAGGATAAAACAGCAAAAATTAAACTGTGTTGGACCTGAAGTCACAAGGGAGGCAGAAGCCACAGCCAGAGCTGCACTGGAGACAGAGAGGATGGAAGAAAAGTGCCTTGATTTATTTATTCCTCCTGCTTCCCAATCCCTCGCCCACTGAAGGCAGCTCTGCCTGCAGGGATCAGGTCCTCACCCACAGTATGTGACAGGACAGGGCAAGCCTGAGAAAGGTACTAAGGGCAAAGAGGCCCAGGACAGACACCAGAGGAGTCCATGACTTCCTGGTTAGTTTTAGCCGTGGGTCTCAAACCCGTTTAAACTTCTTCTCCCTGTCCCCTGCCCTCACACAGACCATTCTTGAGCTGGGATCCTGACCTCTGAAAAGCAGATGGGAAGAAGTGTGATCAGTTTCCGAGGTACCCACCCCCTCTCCTTCCTTCTTCAAGGCCCAGCTCACCTGGTATTTCGGGGGTGGGCAGAAGGAGACGAAACAGGACAGCCATTTTCTATACTCACCTGGCCACCGCTGTCATCCTTACCGGGTTGGCTGTTACTACCTCTCTGGCCAGCAGTGGCCACTGATACCCTCTCTGTGGCAGGCATTTAAATGCTGGTGAGTCATCTGGAGGGCCAGTGGGGCCCCAGCCCGACTGCTTTCCATAATACCCACTTAGCCTAACTAAAACCTTCCACTCTTGCCAAGGCAACAGGGGGAATTTACGTAGCTCTCCATTCTGCCCCTGTTCCCGCCGTGCAGCCAGGTCCCTCTGCCTTACTCAGGTCCGAGGGCAGGTTAAAAAGTCATATCCAACTTGGGACAGAATGCCAATTTCCCCTTCCCTCAGGGACCCCCTCTATGTCTCACTCTTTGGAGCCTCCCCAATATTTGACTTCAGGGGAGGCTCTTACCACAGACACTGCACTCCCCACAGGCAAATGATTCCAACTCCCTCTTCCTCTTTTTCCTAGTCATTTCATTGAAAATTGGGAAGGAGGGGTAGGGGATGCTGGTAGGGACATTTTGACACTTTTTAGTAAGCCTCAGAGGAGGACTCTGGAGCCATGGTGGACAACTCTCTCAAGAAGGTGGCATGCTTATGCCTCCTTGTCTTCACCTCTAAGCTTGAGCTGGAAATCTCAGATGACAGGGAGGGTCCCATTGAACAGCCTGTTAACCTGTGAACAACAAAAATCAGGCAGGCTTGCAAAGGTCTGGGGGAAGAGTGTTCCAAGCAGAAGGAACAGCCAATGGAAAGGCCTCAGGAGGCAAAGTTGCTGGATGTGTCTGAGTGGCAGAAAGGAGCTGGAGCCAGAGGAGATGAGGGGAAGAGAGCAAAACCAGAGCTGCACAGCACAGGTCTTGTGGCCGAGGCAAGGGGTTTGAATTTCACATCTGGTGGCTCTGAGAAGCTACTGGCAGATTTTAAGCAGGAGAGGACCATGAACTATTTTTGGTTTTGTTTTGTTTTTGAGGCAGCAAATTATATAATTGGATGTATCATTATGACATTTTTCCCTGCCAGAAAACAGAAAGCCAGTGTTAACTCTTTATATACACAAAGAGAGCCTCCTGCTGCTGGTTTTCCTTTTATTGTTGAGATGGATACAACTACAGTAGCTAGGTTTCTGTTTTCATAGAATCTGTCAGGTTAAGAAGCATATGAACTGGCTATTGTTTTTGGAAAGAACCCTGGGACTTCTGCATGCTGAATGGACTGTGGGGCAACGCAGAGGGGGAGGCTAATGGACCAGCAAAGGAAGTATTGCAGCGACTTCACTGAGAAAGGCTGGTGTCCCGGGCTGTTGCTGAGGCAGAAGACATGGGGAGAAGTGGGCCGATTTGGGGTGAATCGAGGACCCAGTTGTGAGAGATTGATTCCTGGGATTCGGGGCTGCTTGGATGGAGGTTTTATTCCCTGGCATAGGAATGACTTCACAAGTCATAATTCACTTTTGATCGTTTGTTTTCTTCATTATTGTATCCTCAGAGTCTAAAAGAGTATCTACCACTTTGTAGGTGCTCAATAAACATGTGGTGAATAATTGAAAAAGCAATAGTTTGATCGGGTTATAGGTGAGATGCCTATTGAACATCCTCATGCTCTGGTCATGTATAACTGGATGGAGATAGTAAACTCACTTCTCTGGCAAAGGAGCAAATTCCTTCATCCTCCTAGCAGCCCTACCGCTGGGGCACTTGGGAGCATTCCACTGAAGAGCGGCAAGCTTGATCCCATAGTGGGAGGATTTCTGCTTTTCACCACAGACCTAGAGAAGGAACCATTTTCTGGGGACTGAGTTGGAGCTGGCTTGAAGCTCTGAGTGATAGGGAAGGTCCACGCCGGCCCCGGGCTGTGTGCCAGTTAGTGTTGCTGCAAGATGAGATGCTCCCTCTTTACTCCAGCTGCCCCAGGGTATCCCCCTTCACAACCACAGAATTCTGCTTTTGCAACTCTTTAAGGAAAAAGATCATCAAACTCTCCGCACCCTTGGAATCTTGCTGCAAGCAGAGGGAGCCTCCTTTTACTGCCCGCTGCTCCCTTCGGCTTTCAAACAGGCCAGCTTCTATGGAAGCATCCTTTCTGGTAGCACATAACCAAACAGTTCAAACATCCTGATATCTTCTGACCTAGACCTCTTGTAGTAGCTGGCAAAGATTTGCCTGGAATGCCAGCTCTCCCAAGAGAGAGGAGTCCTCATGGCTCCCCTACCACTTGGCCATAGCCATTCCACATTTCCCGGTCCATTACCTTCTTACTTACAAGCACTCGTTTGCAGGCACCAACTTCTGTTTTACGCAGGCTTCTTTAGTTGTAGGACAGAAATCCAAGTAAAATTCGCTTAATTTTAAGAGGCATGTCATTAGCTCTTGTGAAAAGGGCGTGCCTGACAGTAGGATCATTGTGTCCAGATAAACAAATAGTTGTGTCAGCTCTCTCCCACTTACTCTGACCCTTTTCCTCCTTTTCACCATCTTGACTTTTCTCGGTGCTCTGGCCTCGTTTTCTCCTAGTGGGAATGGTTTTGCCCTGGCAAGGACAGGCCACAGGAGGCAGAGCCACCAGAAGCTCCTGTCTTATATTATTTAGCCTGCTATACCGAAATGAGAAGGCTTCTCTCTCCTCCCCTGGCTTTACTGGATTTAAGTCTCAGCTGACCAGCCCTGCTTTTATCAGTTTCCTCATTCAGTCTCTGAGGCTGGGGGATGGGGTTCATTGATTGGTCAGACCTAAGTCCAGCATCACCTCTGTGGCCAGGGGTCAGGAATCTGTGTTTGGCAGCCCCACAGGAATCTACCTCCCCCCCCCCCCCCAGAAGGGGAGGAGCAGATCTCTAAAGGAAGAAGTTAAGGAAGGGGCTGCCCTAGGTAAGGAAGGAGGAAGGAGGAGCTAGATAGGCAAGTAAAACAGATTGCTTTTTACGAGAAGTCAGATTTAATGCCAGGAACCGAGGATGGGGTGTGGATTCAAGGGGCTGGTTTTGTTTTCTCTTCTAACTTAAACAAGAAATGAACTTTGTGGGCAGGAATTGTAACGGGGAAGTGAGCACACCGTCTTCCTCTGTGGAGAAATGTACTAACAGGGAAGTGTGAGCGTAGGCATGACCTTCACCACTGGCATGCAGGGGGCTCGTGAAGAAGGAAACCCTTTCAGGTGATGACTCAGTGCGGAGAGAGCACCCCGCCTTCTCAGCTCTGCTCTGTCCAAATTCTCCAAAGCCAAATAAATAGGAAGTGTGGCAGACTGGATTCTTTTTGCAGTACACTTGGGTTTGTTTTCATGGGCATGAGTCCACTGGAAAGCAATTATTTTCTCTTGCCTCTTTGCTGCATCAGAGAAATGGAGCCATTTAAAAAAGCATTCAAAAAAACAATTTTGTAGCTTACAACATGGAGTCATGAAGTGACTGCCAAGTTGGCTGTGCGGTTAAGTCACAACTGGTTCTTTTCCAGTAGAAAAATTGTACATATTTAAGGTGTACAACGTGTTTTGATGTACATAGTGAAATGATGATGGCAGTCAAGCTAATTAACATCATCTGTCTATATAGTTGCCATTTGTGTGTGTGTTGTGTTTGTGTGTGTGTGTAAGCACCTGAGATCTATTCTTTTAACAAATTTCCAGTACCCGATATTTCCAGTATACAGTATTATTCACTATAACCATTATGTTGTACATTAGATCTCTAGAACTTATTCATGCCACATAACTGTGCCTTCATACCCTTGACAAACATCTCCCCATTTCCACCACTTTCCTGCACTGGTAACCATCATTCTAGTCTATGACTTCTATGAATTCAACTTCTTTAGATTCTGAATATGAATGAAATCACACAGTATTTTTTTCTATGTTTGACTTTTTCCACTTAGCATGATGTTTTTCAAGTTCATCCATATTGTTGCAGATGGCAGGATTGCCTTCTTTTAAAAAGCTGAATAATATCCTATTGTGTAATTGTAATTTCTTTATCCATTCATCCGTCAACAGACACTTCAGTTGTTTCCCTGTCTTGGCTATTGTGAATAATGCTGCAATGGACATGGGAGTGCAGCTCTCTCTTGAAGGTACTGATTTTATTTATTTGGGATATAGACCCAGAAGAGGGATTTCTAGATCATATGGTAGTTTTGTTTTTGATTTTTAAGGAAACTCCATACCATTTTCCATATTGACTGTACCAGTTTACATTCCTATTGACAGTGTAAAAGGGTTCTCTTTCCTTTACATCCTCTCCCATGCTAGTTATCTTTTGTCTTTTTTTAGACTAGCCATTCTAGTATATATAAGGTGATATCTCATTGTGGTTGTTTTTTGTTGTTGTTGTTTTTTGTTTTTTGTATTTTTCTGAAGTTGGAAACGGGGAGGCAGTCAGACAGACTCTCCCATGTGCCCGACTGGGATCCACCCAGCATGCCCACCAGGGGGCAATGCTTTGCCCATCTGGGGCATTGCTCTGTTGCAACCAGAGCCATTTTAGCACTTGAGGCAGAGGCCATGGAGCCATCCCCAGCGCCTGGGCCAATTTTGCCCCAATGGAGCCTTGGCTGCAGGAGGGGAAGAGAGAGACAGAGAGGAAGAAGAGGGGGTGGAGAGGAGAAGCAGATGGGCGCTTCTCCTGTGTGCCCTGGTCGGGAATCGAACCCGGGACTCCTGCACACCAGGCTGACGCTCTACCACTGAGCCAGCCGGCCAGGGTCTCATTGTGGTTTTAATTTGCATTTCCCTGATGATTAGATGTACCTGTTGGCCATTTGTATGTCTTTTTTGGAGAAATAGCTATTCAGGTCCTTTGCCTATTTTTAAATTTGAGGTTTTTGAGTTTTTTTGTTTTTGCTATTGAGTTGTTTGAGTTCCTTATATATTGTGGATATTGACCCTTTATCAGATATGTGGTTTGCAAATATTTTCTGCTATTCTTTAGGTTGCCTTTTTGTTTTGTTGATTGTTTTCTATGCTGTGCAGATGTTTTTTGTTTGATGTTTTTCCACTTGTTTATATTTGCTTTTGTTGCCTGGTTTCCTATCCAAAAAAAAATCATTGCCAAGACCAATGTGTTAAAACTTGTTCTGATCACATAGTTTATATTAAAATGTTAGCATGCCAGAATCCAAAGGGAGCATAGAGATCACAGCCAACGCTCTCACATTACAGAGAAGAAAATCAAGGCCCAGAGAGAAGAAGGGGGTGATTCAGAGGACCCAATGTCCTTGCAAGTAGTTGATGTGAAATTCAACCTGATGCTGCAAGTGAAATTGCTAAATGAATTCGATTCTTCCATGCCAAAAATATCTCTGCAAATATGTGACTTTGTCCTCTTTTAAACACAGGACATTTGAATTCAGCCATTAAGGACGTGATCTCACTTCCTAATGGCTGTCTCTGAATTTCTGAAGCCTGAAGGTTGTCTTCCTAAATCAACTGCTTGACTGTGTTTTTGTCATCTCTGGTACCTCTGGGTGTCCCCCACTGGACAGTTAGGCTGTGCTGCTGACCTGTTCCTCACTTTCGTGGCGAGACTGTGTGTCTCAATTGTTCCTTCAGATACACCTGCCTCTGTGCCCTGCCACCTGATCAGTGGTTTCCTTGCCCTTTGGCTCCTACTCAGGTTAGGCCACCTGGCTGGAGATGGGATGGAGGGAGGAGGCTGTCTGTTTGCTGGGTTCCTTACCTGTAAAACCTCCAAGGTCTAGCTGTATCTCTCCGTGGAAAAGCTCAGCTCTGGTCCATCGACTCCCTTCACAGAACTCTGTCTCCAGGCACCAGTAGCTCCTCCTCCCTGTAGTTCAGGCCTGGGCTGGGAAGCCTTCTAAGGTTCTGCCTTCTCTCTTGTGACTTCTCTATACCCTGCAACCCTTGAAAAAGAATTCTTTTATTTTTTTTATTTTTTATTTTTATTTTTTGTATTTTTCTGAAGCTGGAAACGGGGAGAGTCAGTCAGACAGACTCCCACATGCGCCCGACCGGGATCTATTCGGCACGCCCACCAGGGGCGACGCTCTGCCCACCAGGGGGCGATGCTCTGCCCCTCCGGGGCGTCGCTCTGCTGCGACCAGAGCCACTCTAGCGCCTGGGGCAGAGGCCAAGGAGCCATCCCCAGCGCCCGGGCCATCTTTGCTCCAATGGAGCCTTGGCTGCGGGAGGGGAAGAGAGAGACAGAGAGGAAGGAGAGGGTAGGGGTGGAGAAGCAGATGGGTGCTTCTCCTGTGTGCCCTGGCCGGGAATCGAACCCGGGTCCCCCGCACGCCAGGCCAACGCTCTACCACTGAGCCAACCGGCCAGGGCCGAAAAAGAATTCTTTTATTAAAGGCTCCTCGAATTACCCCATTTTGTGTTCAGCTGGGACTCTGATTGATGAACTGCTTGGCTCTTACCTGTCTCAATCTCCCCTTGTCTCAGGGACATATTCTATCCCAAGAGAGACAGTGTTTAGAGCCTAAATTCAGGAGTCATATGTGCAGGGTCCTTGAACCTGGACTCCTAAGCCTTAATAGTGAATTTGCACCTTATTCCTGAGAATAAGTCTCCAAGATCTTAAGGTGGAACTTGTCACATGGGGATGGCCAAGAGCCAGAAATGGGGACCTTGAGCAAGGAGCCTGCAGAGCGGGGCTGGCTCTCTGGGCTGGAGTCAGGTGTCTCACAGGGTACGGTAATCCTGAAGGAGAGCCTACGCTGGCAGCATCAGAAGCCAGAGTGTTCCTGTGCTTTCTTAAGCTGATGAGAGCTGGGGGAAGGGATTTGTGTCCACTTAGGCCAGAACACTGGGGAGGAGCGGCCCCTGCCCAGGCTCAGTGTGACAGTGGCGTGGAAATCTGCTAACTGGACTGCAAGAGCCCCTAGGAAAGGTGAAGAGTGTTCCTCTCCGCTCAGCACTAACGACACCTTCCCCCAATAGACTCTTAGTCCAAAGTCCTTGTGCCTCCCCCTCCCCCATCGCATCTAGCCATCCCACGGATCTCTGAATCTTCGAGTCCCTGTTCTGACAATCACAAGCCGCTTCTCAGTAGTAGCCAGTGTTGTCTTTATTTCCATCCTTCATTGTGCTAGACGCAAAATATGTTAGACTGAGAATAATTTGCAATCACTTACAACCTGCTTCTTTCAGACTGTCACTTGAGCACAACACTGTGTGGGATAGCAGTTTCACAGAAGAAATAGTCAGTTGCAAAGATAACCCAAAGTGATAATATCATCTCACATTTTTTACAGTGTTTTACAGTTTGTCAGACATTTAGTCATGCATTTCATATCAATTGATTCTCACAATAAACCAATGATATAGGGGTGTGTGTATCTATCTATATATCTATCATCTAAAATGTATCTGAAGAGCCTCAGGCTTCAAGAAATAATTTGACTTACCCAAGGTCATATAACAAGCAAATAAATTGTTTCTTTTATATTTCTTATGATCTCATTGTTCAGTGTATTAGTTGTAATTATGTCTGTCTTCCACTTCAGTCTGTGAGCTCATTAAGCATGGAGTCCATGGTTTGTTTGTTTTTTAATTAATTTTTAGATAGAGGGAGGAAGGAAGGGAAAGAGTGAGAGAGAAACGTAGATTTGTTGTTCCATTTATTTATGCATTCATTGGTTGATTCTTGTATGTAGATTGAACTCACAGCCTTGGCATGTCAGGACAATGCTCTAAGCAACTGAGCCACAGGGTCAGGGCCTATATTTTTGTCATACATACCAATAGACATGTATATATGTGTGCATATACTGCATCTTTAATGTATAATGAATAATAAGACATTAAACTTGGGAAACAAAATGTTCCCATAACTATATCTCTTCCCTGCCTCTTTCTTTCTCTCCATCTCCTAACCACTACTCTGAATTTCATCTTTATCATATGAATGTGTCCTTAAAAATATATTATTTATGTGTATATGTCATGTAACATTATATAAATGGGCACATGGCCTATTCATCCTCATGCCTCCCACATACACATACGCTATCCTGCACATAGTAGGTGCTTGGGCTAGCCTGGCCATAGTATGACCAAAGAGCATCTGTCTGCTCACTGTGATTGGCAAGGGTTGAAAAAGTCTGGTGAGAGGCTGCATTTGGGTTCTGGGTAGCAAAGATTACAGAACAATACATCTCAAAACATCCAGCTGTGTCACATGTCCATACTGACAGTCCAGGGGAGTCCTTGGTAGCCACACATCTGATCTGTTCAGGGCACAAGTCCTGGTGGGCTGCCTTATCTTTGAAGCTGAAGTTCCACATTGGAGCTCAAAAGTCTCTTCTCTCACGGCCTTCCTTCTAAGTCACAGGTGGCAAGAACCACTGTTGTATGCTTAATGACCCCTTACCCTCCCTTAACCCAATTCCACTTCCTTCTATACTTCCCTCTTAAATTTCTGAAGAATTTATGACACTTTTTTTTTTTTTTTGTATTTTTCTGAAGCTGGAAACAGGGAGGCAGTCAGACAGACTCCCGCATGCGCCCGACCAGGATCCACCTGGCACGCCCACCAGGGGGTGATGCTCTGCCCATCTGGGGCGTTGCTCTGTTGAGACCAGAGCCATTCTAGCGCCTCAGGCAGAGGCCATGGAGCCATCCCCAGCGCCTGGGCCATCTTTTGCTCCAGTGAAGCCTCGGCTGCGGGAGGGGAAGAGAGAGACAGAGAGGAAGGAGAGGGGGAGGGGTGGAGAAGCAGATGGGCGCCTCTCCTGTGTGCCCTGGCCGGGAATCAAACCCGGGACTTCCGCACGCCGGGCCGACGCTCTACCACTGAGCCAACAGGCCAGGGCCTGTGACACCTTTTAACAACTATTTAAATAATGCAAGCAGCGCCTGACCAGGCGGTGGCACAGTGGATAGAGCATCGGACTGGGATGTGGAAGGACCCAGGTTCGAGACCCCAATGTTGCCAGCTTGAGCATGGGCTCATCTGGTTTGAGCAAAACTCACCAGCTTGGACCCAAGGTCGCTGACCTGAGCAAGGGGTTACTCAGTTTGCTGTAGCCCCATGGTCAAGGCACATATGAGAAAGCATCAATGAACAACTAAGGTGTCACAACAAAAAACTAATGATTAATGCTTCTCACCTCTCTTTGTTCCTATCTGTCTGTCCCTATCTATCCCTCTCTCTGACTCTCTCTGTCTCTGTAAAAAAATTAATAAAAATAATTTTAAAAATAAAAAAAATAATACAAGCAGCTTATGCAAGCCTTATAAATGGTATTTTTTCAAACTGTGGGCCATGACCCATTAGTGAGTTGTGAAGTCTTTCCAGTAGGTTCAGACCTGGATTTTTAAATATTAAATAAAATTAGGTATTATCTGGTCAGGAAGCCAAGATTACAGAATATCAGAGTTTGTTCCCAGTAGCAGGGAGTAAATATTATTTTGTTAAAGTTTTGTTCCAGCTGTGTGTGTGTGTATGTGTATGTGTGTGTTCTGGGTCACAATATAAAATCCATTTCCTACTACGGATCATGCTCCAAAAATGTTTGCAAGCCACTTCTGAAGAAACACTTTGCAGGGGACATTGGTTGCTTACTCACTAACCATCTATTCTCTCTGTTCCCTTGTGGAATAGTCTCATGGTTTGGCTGGGCTCTAGGAGTGTCAGTGACTGACTTGACCAATTATTGTAATTCCAACTCAGTTGACACTATGACTGGTTCAGAAATGGGTAGTAATCCTAGGCCTAGGCCAACCAGGACATGTCAGGGGAGCATGACCCAATTAATCCAGGAATCTGTCTCTTAGAAAATTTAACCAAGTCCTTTAATGGGTCTGCAGACCTTCCACACGAATGCTCTGGAGAGCCCCATGCTGGTGTGAAACACAAAAAGACTTTCACTGTCCACCCCACCCCCACCCCAGACGAGAAGAACTTGCTGGGGAAAGGGAGGGAAAGACCAAAAACACAAACAAATAAGACACAGGGTAATTTCCAAGTTACATCATCAATAACCTACTTGTAAATGTCATGGTTATGCCGCCCTAAAGAGAGCTTTGTAGGTGACCACAGGTCCCTCTCAGGCTTGAGGTTCCCCGGGGAGCAGTTTACATGTTGGAAGGCCCAGGCACTTAAGAGGCTGCATTCCTGGGGAAACAGGGGTTTGGGAGTCATTCGCATGTCCATGCAGGGGAAGCCCGGGGAGCCCTTCAGGTTGTCCTAGAAGAAGTGTGAATTGAGTCCAAGTGAGTAGATCTGGGAGAGACCCCAGGGGCAATAATGCTTGGGGATGGACAGAGGAAGGAGCTGGAAGGGGGAAGCCCACCACCACCTCACTTGTTCTGTTGCACGGTGGGGACACAAACAGGAGCAGTTGGCTCGCCTGTCCTCTCCGGCACCCTGCCCAGACCTGGTCCGCATTCTCCCACCGTTCTCCCAGGGCTCAGGGGTAGAGATCTGGGTAGTGGGAGGAGTGGGGCCAAGGCTAGCTGGGTGTATGTGAGAACAGACAGAGGACCCCTCGGGGGGATGGAAGAGGAGGGGGTGGTGCAGCCTCATCTGGAGAGATTTGAAAGTCACCCTGTGGCACTATTACATTTTTCCTTTCCAATAAAAACTTTTAAGATTTTTCTTGTGTGTGTTTTGGGGGGAAGTCAGACCATTGTTTGTTTTGATGAAATGTTATAATGAGGGTGCTTAGGAGATGGTCCAGCTCTATTGGGGTTACAATATGATGAGAAGTAATTTATTGTATGCAGTCATCCTCCTCACTAAACTGTGAGCTCTTGGAACAAAAAAGCTGAGCTGAGAGGTAATGGCTGACCCATGTGTGAAGAGGAAAGGAGAACAGTTGTGTGGACAGAGCTCATAGGGTAGGCTTGGCCCTTCAGGGGCACCGAATCTTCCCCACTCAACCCTGCCTGCCCTTGAGGGCATGGGCAGGGAAAGCAGTGTGTCCAGGGGACCTCCCTGCACACTGGCTTTTCACTGGAATCAGGAGGAAGAAACCCACCCGGGAAATAACCTGGAGTCATGCACAAATGGAACTCTCCAATAGCGTGTGGAGCAGAATCTTCCAGAAGCTGAGACACACAGGTTCTTACAAGTTTGGTGGACTTTCCACATCTTCTTTAATTTTCCTTAGCTTCACAGTTAGATTCCTCTGGAAAGTACCTAATTGTCTCAACTATTTTAGTGAAAATGAAAAAGGAGTTTGGGTTACATTCTGGGGCCTGAGGAAGTCTAAAGTGGTCCTCGGGGGGGGGGGGGCGGGGATATGACTCTGGGGGCATGTCCGTCCCTTTCTGAGCAGCACTCTTCCAGTGCTCAGGCTCTCTAAAATCTCTCCTAACATGTCCTGGCTTTTGCGTTTGATTTACATGAGCTGCTTCCTAGAACTTGACTCCTGCAGCTCCTTGCCTCATCAGCTCAGCTCAGCTCAGCAAACAGAACCATGAAAGCACCAGGGTTCTTCAAGAAACGGCCCTGCTTTCCCTTTTTCTCAGAACTCCAAAGACGGCCGGGCTCTGGGTCTCTCTGCTCTTTCCTGGAATCACCATGTGGCCCCGTTCAGATGAGTTCATGAGTGGGAAACTGCACACACTTGCCCTGGTATGACTAGTTTCCATACCTCCCCCCCCGCCCCCGCCCATCCCCAGCCTTGCAAGTTTAGTCCAGCTGTCTGTTGCTGCTGACTGGGGGTGTAGGGAGCCTTGACCTTCTTGGTGGTCCAAGTTCAAGGTGCATGTGGAAAGGTCAGAAACACAGGGAATGGGGAAGGCCTTGATGCCAGCTTAAGGATGGTGGTTTTTTGAATTGAAGTCCTGAGATTTAGGATGCTGAGTGGCTGAAGACTAGAGGTTCATTGGTAGGAGGAGGGTGGTAATCCTTCCCCTTGGGAGCACTCACTCTTCCTCTGGGGGATGAAGGTAGAGGCCTGTAGTCAACAGCCATTGGTCTTTGTCTAGTAATAGCAACCTGGTGATTGTTCCTCTGGGAGATGACTCTTCCTCAACCACTGGTACCATATGAGTCTGATGTGTTGCCAAACACCATGCCCTATCCAGCCTGACCGGAACCACAGGAGACCACAGGTGACCAAGGATTAGCTGGTCACAGTGCTCCAGGACCCTGGCTTCAGCAAGTGATAAGAAGGCAGTAATTTATGCACATAAGATGGTATTGCACCCCACACCCCAGTGCTGAAAATTGGGGGGCCCAAGTACAGTTTTGTTGTTATCACAATGATTGAGGAACACTTCAGGCATTTAATGTCCAGGGATCTCAAACCTCAGCAGTGCCCTGGACAACAAATGCCCCATAACATAGAATTGTCCCACTCAAAAAAGGTCAGTAGTGGCCCTGGCAGGTTGGCTCAGTGGTAGAGCGTCGGCCTGGTGTGCAGGAGTCCCAGGTTCGATTCCCGGCCAGGGCACACAGGAGAAGCACCCATTTGCTTCTCCACCCTTCCCCCTCTCCTTCCTCTCTGTCTCTCTCTTCCCCTCCTGCAGCCAAGGCTCCACTGGAGCAAAGTTGGCCCGGGTGCTGAGGATGGCTCTGTGGCCTCTGCCTCAGGCACTAGAATGGCTCTGGTTGCAACAGAGCAACGCCCCAGATTGGCAGAGCATCGCCCCCTGGTGGGTGTGCCAGGTGGATCCCAGTCAGGCACATGCGGGAGTCTGTCTGACTGCCTCCCCATTTCCAACTTCAGAAAAATACAAAAACAAAAACAAACAAACAAACAAACAAACAAACAAACAAAAAGGTCAGTAGCTTCTCTGTAAAGAAACCCTGACCCAAAGAATGAGTACCTGACCCCAGCTGGCTCAATCAGAGTCTATCCCTAGGATTTTATTTTTTATTTTATTTATTCATTTTTGAGAGGTGAAAGGGAGAAGGAAAGAGAGAATAGAGAGACAGAGAAGGAGGAAGGAGCAGGAAGCATCAACTCCCATATGCCTTAACCAAGCAAGCCCAGGGTTTCAAACCGGCGACCTCAGTGTTCCAGGTTGATGCTTTATCCACTGCGCCACCACAGGTCAGGACATTCCCTAGGGTTTTGTGTAAGAGTGCCTGGCAGGAGAAGGTCTTAGCTGTCCGCTCTATCCTCTAATATGCGCAGGAAGATGTCTGGAGGAGAGAACAGGACTACCAGAGAAAAGCTGAGCTGGAGAGAGAGACGTAAGAGAGCTAAGACATCATCTTCCCTGTCCTTTTCTGCTCTTTTGATTTAGGTTCCTTTCTCTTGTAACCCGGAGAATTCAGACCACTGTGAGTCTTCAAGAGGCAGTGTTCCTCTTCCCTGGCCACTGACATAGCGGGTCAGATTTTAGAAAGCAGCTTTAACTCTCTTTCTGTTCTTCCCAAATATCTCTCCATATTTTCTACAAGTAAGGAAACAGGTCCCAAAAAGGGCCACAGAGCAACTTAGTGACAGAAACCAGACTAGAAGTCAGGTCTCCCGCCTTGGAGCTCAGAATGAACAGCCTACTCTCATCTAATCAGATCAAATGTAAGTTCTTGTCTTTGGGATGGGGGTGCAATTATGTCCTAAATATGAGATTAGGTGCTCAGGGGAATACTGAGACACACAAAGGGGAGGTTCAGGTCCTCTGGGAATTTTCAAGCTGGTTTGGGCCATCTTGGCTTTTCCTGGGTCAGCTTAAAAAGTGGGACATTCAGATGGAACCGGGGGCATGGGCACCCAAGCGAAAGGGCCGAGACTGTCAAGCCTGCTAAAGCTCAGCCTTCTTCTTTCTAATTTTTCCAATTTAGGCAATATAATGGCTCTCTGGGATCTCCCGTTTCCCCCTCAAAAGACCATCAGGAAACAGTAAGCATCTGTCTTTGACCCAGAGAATTGTTAGAGGCTCCTTGCAGCCAAGGCATTATAATTAGATGAAGATGGGCTCCTTTGCCCTTGCCCTGTAAGAAGGATTTATGCAAGGCTGCTGCTTGCCTGACTTAGGTGGGCAGAGGTTGCGGGGTGGGGTGGGGATTGGGATCCTGGTTCTTTAAGTTCTGTCCTTGATCCTCTGGAACGCCCACTACTCACCCTGCCCCCACCCCTTCCCACTCTCCCCCTCCACACCCGCTACATAGACAAACTGAAAAGTCACTGTCAGGTGTTTTTTTCCCCTGCAGTAGAATTCAGTCTCCATTGCTACAGGTATCAAAGGGAATTCAAACAAAAGCTATTGGCCATACAGCGCAAAAGCAATTCAGCTGCCTGTGTTATCTCAACTTCTCCAACTGGGAGAATATGTTCACAGGCTGTCTCTCTTTCCCCCTCCTTCAAGCTGATTTTTCCAAATGCTTGGGTCACTTTAGGAAATTTTTAAGTGTTTTTGAATATGTTATTTTGTTTTGTTTGCACTTGAACTTCTGTGAGGTATGCCCAGCTTTACACATGCTCGGGACACAGGACTTATCCTCTCCTGTTTCTCCTTTGGAGGATTTTTTCCAGGTTTCTTAATTTATGATCAATTTTGTAAATGTCCCCCAGGGATACTGGAAAGCTGTCGGTGCATGTGAACCTGTGTGTGTGCGCAGGCTTAATCTCGGTGGTTATCCTCGCTTGTTTTTTGACTGCTGGATCTGCCAAATAGAGGTGCATGGGGCTCTCCCCAGTACTGCCACTGTGTTTTGTTTGAATGATCTCATCAAATGTGGACGCTGTTGTTTTGGATGTATAGTTCTAAATGTGCATGTGAATCTGTGTGTGTGCGTATGCATGTGTGTTTGTCAGATTAAACTGGTGTGGGTCTCCTACAAAGAGACCACACGGGCATGTGTTTCATGTCTTCTGGCTTTTGTTTTCCATTGTACTTTTTCAGAATATGTGATTAAAGGGAAATTTGAGCCAAGGAGAAAGGGTAGTAGCAGCCTATTGAAAACCATCAATTTGTCTTGACCACAGGGAATCTTCTTGGCTGACCAGGGGGAGAGCTAGGCTTCCCCTGAGACAATGCAACTGGAGAGGGCGGACCAACAGGAGAAAGGGTATAGGACTATAGTGAGACAATGGGACTAGTCAGGCGCAACTGATGCAAGAGTGACAGATGACACACAGGCAGTCCGCTCCAGGGATGCCAACACAAGGAACAAGATGTTTAGGCAGACAGAGAACAGCAAAGGGTGCTTCAAAAGCAGAGATACCACCTTAGAGGGTGGTCTGCACAGAGCAAACACTCATCCACTGGGCTTAGTGTGGGCCAAAGATTCTGGTCGTGCAAGGGGGCATGATAGCTAATCCCGAAAACGGGTGTAGGTAACCTCTCAAAATGGTTCGCTACTCACTTGACCCAGAAAACCCCACAAAATCATGCAAATCAAGAGGCTCAAATCTTCGAGTTCACTTTAAGAACACGCGTGAAACTGCCCAGGCCATCAAGGGTATGTATATTTGAAAAGCCACCAAGTACCTGAAGGATGTCGCTTTACAGAAGCAATGTGTGTGTCATTCCGTCGTTACAATGGTGGGGTGGGTAGGTGTGCCCAGGCCAAACAGTGGGGCTGGACACAGGGTCGCTGGCCCAAAAAGAGTGCTGAATTTTTGCTCCACATGCTTAAAGATGCAGAGAGTAATGCTGAACTTAAGGGGTTAGACGTAGATTCTCTGGTCATTGAGCACATCCAGGTGAACAAGGCTCCCAGGATGCGAAGGAGAACTTACAGAGCTCATGGGCGGCTCAACCCTTCCACGAGCTCTCCCGGCCGCATTGAGATGATCCTTGCTGAAAAGGAGCAGATTGTTCCTAAACCAGAAGAGGAAGCTGCACAGAAGAAAAAGATAACCCAGAAGAAACTGAAGAAACAAAAACTTATGGCCCGGGAGTAAATTCTACATAAATAGTAATAAAACTAAAAGCCAAGGATAACTTGCAGTGTGGCCCAGATGGGATAAGTTTGCGGGTTCTATCCATGTAACTAGGTGAACCAAACGATTCAGTGTGTGTCTCTCTCCCTTCCTCTAGCTAAAAAAAACAATTAAAAAAAAAGTAAAACAGAAAAAAAAGGGGGGGGGGGATGATAAAAAGGAGGCAGGGCCAGGTGGAGGAATCGTGGACAATGCAGGAGACAAGTGCCGCAGCCTAGACGTAGGAACACAGCAGAACCCTAGCATAGCTGTCAGCCTACTGGAGGGTGGCTGCCAGAGAGCAAGGCTGGGGGATAGGTTAAGGTCAGCTGTCTGAGGGCAGGGCTAGTACAAACAGAGCCACAGCCTGTCGCTGTGGGGCTACTTCTCAGGAGTCAGAGAGAACGTGGCTCAGCCTGCTAGCCTTCAGCCCAGACTGATAGGCCCAAGATGTGGCCATTACTTTGTAGTTCTATGATGATGTGGGGAGGGTGTTGGAGGCCACCGGAAGTGTCTCTGGGGAAACAGGGAAAGCAGTGGGGAGAACGTATTGCACCCCTGTCTGTCTTTGCGATTAAGCTGTCAAAATTAAGCAGAGATTACCTCTAGGATTAAATACACACACATACGCTCACACTCACAAGTTTTCCAGTATCCATGGGACATTTATAAATTGAATCAAAAGCTGGTAAATACATAAAGTCTCCAAAGCCGAGAAAGTATTTATCCACAGTGTATTTAAAATCAGACATTTGTAACAAAAGTCTAAGAGAAAACAGAAACAATACAAAACACAAAACAAAACATTTTCTTAAAGCGACTCAAGCATTTGGGGAAACCAGCTTGACAGAGGCAAGTGTGGACAGAGAGCCTGTGAGCATGTTTTTAATGTTTGGAAAGCAGCAGAGACAATGCCAGAAGCTGAATTTCTCTCTTACTGTATTGGCAACATAGCTTTCCTTTGAATTCCCACTGAAGCCTGTAACAGTTACAATAGCAGTCTGCTCTAACAGAAAAATTGATAGTGATTTTTAAGATGTCTGTGAACGGAGGAGGTTAGGTCATAGGAGTTTCATTCCTTGATAATTGGTAGATTAATCCTCCCACGGGGGGGGGGGGGGGGCGACTAAACTAACAATGCTAGGGAAATGTATCTTCCTAAATGTGTTTAAAAGTTGGCAAGAAAGGAAGAGATTCTCAGGTCAAAATATTAAGTGAAAGAAGAAATTCAGCAGGGAGACTGGAGCACCACAGCTGGTTGTGGCCCTGGGGACATTGATTGAACCAGGTGAATTTGAGCTTTTGTTGTCTGGCCTCACACAGTACAGGGAGTCACAAAGTACAAAGATCAGGGGCCATGCAAGGCCGCTGGACACCTCCTCCCATAAAGATGACATTCCACTGGTCTATACTCTCAAGTGATAGGGTGGACTGGAAGCAATTACCATATTTCCCCATGTATAAGACACACCTTAATTTGGGGGCCCAAAATTTGGGGATAAAAATGTATTACATAAAGTTATTGAACTCAAGTTTTATCCATCATAAAATTTATACAACTCCTCATCACTGTCAAAACTCCCATCCATTAGCTTGTCCTCCTCTGTGTCTGATGACAAATCACTGTCTTCAACAATGAGCGCAAAAGCAAGCACAAAAAAGCAGGAAATGCAAGGAAAAAATCTACAACCACTGTATAAAACTCACCTAGTTTTTAGACCCCCCCCCAATTTTTTTTTAAAGTGCATCTTATACATGGGTAAATATGGTTCTAACCCCTCACCCACCAGAGGATTGTGAGAACATAGGTGCTGGGTCAAAAAAGTAAAACAGCATCATCTGTGAGAATCTGAAACCACAAGCTATCCTCATGTAGTTTGAAGCCCAAATTCATGTTACTTGTGTGTTCTAAATAACAAACAAATCAAAAACAAACAAATAAGAAAACCTCAAGCCAAGGGTAATCTGAGATGGGTAGTGGTACAGGTTACAAGAATTAGTACAAATCCTTGATAGAGAACCCTACCTTTATCTCAGACCTTAAAGAACTTCCAAAAATAAAATCTCAAGGAAAATATACAGCTTTCAATAAGAAGTAATTATATTTACACAGAGACATTATCAATGAGAAACAACAGGCAGCAAAAATAGACCCACAGGAATTCAAATGCTGGAATTTTTATGTACAAACATGACTATGAAATGACTGACTGCTGCTATGTTTTTTTAAAAAGGACCAATTAAAATGCAGAAGTTGAAAACAAGGAACTATAAAGGAAGACTAAGCAAAACTGGGAAAGATCCAACACTAGGAAATGAAAATTAGAAATGAATTTCATTTACAATAACATAAAATTTTACCTATAAATAAATGAACAAATGTTATGAAAGACATCTACCAGTAAAAACTACAAAGCATTGTTGAGAGAAATTAAAGACCTGAATAGATAGAGAAATATACCATGTCCATTGATCAGCATAATAAATATTTCAAAGTTTTCAATTTTCCCCAAATTCTTAAATATATATTGACAAGCTATCAGTAAAATTTACTGGGAACTATAAAGGTCTTAGAATAGGCAGAACATTACTGAAGAAGGAGAACAAAGTTAGGGGGCTTACTCTACCTGATTTTAAGACTTACCATAAAGTATAGTAATCAGGACAGTGATATTGGCATTAAGAAAGACAAATAAACCAATGTAAAGAAAAAGAGAGTCCAGAAAGAAACCCACCAATCATTTCTGACAAAGGTACCAATGTATATAGTTTAATAGAGAAAGAAAAGTTTTTTCAACAAATCATGCTAGCTCAACTGAATGTCAGTATGGAAAAAACTGAACCTTGGTTCGTATCTCACATCTTACACAAAAGTTAATTCAAGATGGCTTTAAGACTTAAATGTAAAAGATAAAAATATAGAGCAGCTAGAAGACCATGTAGGAGAAAATCTTTGTATTTCTGGACAGAACACACACAAAGAACTATGAAATGAAAAAATAAAACTGTTGCTCTTTGTAAATAATGTAATAATATAACAGAACAAAAATATTTATCATACACACATCTGCAAAGGACTCATATCCGGATTATATAGATAACCCCTATAAATCATCAATTAAAGACGAGAGCAAAAGATTTGGATGGACATTCACAAAAGATGATATGCAAATGAAGAACAATGCTCAATAGTTTTTCTGAGTTGAGATGGTAGAGATCTGTGCTCAGGGAGCCTGTGGCTGCTAGAATTTGCAAGGCAGAGTTCTGGAGAGGAAAGAGTTATGCAGAGTTTTAGAAATCTGCACTGGAGTCCCTTTGAGTCTTTGGCTGCCTACTAATCTATGCATGGATACTAATCTTGCCATAGGCCAGCAAGAACAACATTAGAGGAAAGAAAAATTACTGAGAAGTTATAAAATAGACAATTTTCAGAGTTCAGACTAGGTTAGGAATCACTTGAGTTTTCTCAAGCCAGAGTAGAGAGACCTTGTTGAATATATAGAGCATTTAACAAAGATATCAGAAACAACAGACTTTATAAGTAAGGCAAAATTAGTCCTAGAATAATGGCTACTTTGAATTTGTCCTAAAGGATTTTAAAAATAAGCCTCAAACGGATTCAACTAATTTGAAATACCTAACTCATTTCCAGAAAAAGTTCACTAATCTTTATAGGAATACAAAAAAAATCAAGCATTCCACACCCTAAAATTTACAACATCTGGCATTCAATAAAAAACCACTAGGTAGCCCTGGCTGGATGGCTTGGTTGGTTGGAGCGTTGAGCTGAGATGTGGAGATTGCTTGTTTGATCCCTAGTCAGGGCACATATAGAGGAACAGGTGTTCCTGTCTTTTTCCTGCTCTCTCCCTCCCTCTCTCTAAAATCAATAAAATAAATATTTTTTAAAAATCACTAGGCAGCTTGATCAGTGGTGGTGCAGTGGATAGATATCTATCTGGGGCACTGAGGTCCCAGGTTCAAACCCCAAGGTTGCTGGCTTGAGTGTGGGTTCGCCAGCTTGAGTGTGGGGTCACTGGCTTAAGCATGGGATCATTGACAGGATCCTATGGTCACTGGCTTGAAGCCTAAGGTAGCTGGCTTAAGCAAGGGGCCATGGCTCAGCTGGAGCCCCTGCCCTCCATCAAGGCATGTATGAGAAGCAATCAATAAACAATTAAAGTGCCATAACTGCGAGTTGATGCTTCTTACTTCTCTCCTTTCCCTTCTCTCTCTGTCTCTCTCTCTGTCTCTCTCTCTCTCTCTCTCTCTCTCTCTCTCTCTCTCTCTCTCTCACACACACACACACACACACACACACACACACACACACACACACACAAAATCAGGGCATAAGAAGTAGCAAGAAAATGAAAGCCTGAAATATCAGTGAACAGAAGCAGACCCAGAAATCACAAAGATGATGAAACAGCTATTATCAATATAAATATGCTTCAGGTGCTTAGGGATGTAAAGAAAAATGTGGACCTAATGAGAGGAGAGCTAGAAAAAATTTTAAAAGAACAAATTAAACTTCTAGAGATGAAAAATTTAATAAATAAAAACAGCCATATATGGAGCAATGGGTAGTTTCACTTATTGATAGTGGGAATACAAAATAATATAGCCACTTTTGGAGGATAGCTTGGTAGTTTTCTCACAAAACTAAACACACTCTTATCAAATGATCCAGCAATTGTGCTCCTTGCTATTTACCCAAATGTGTTGAAAACTTATGTCCATACAAAATCTGCACATGAATGTTTTTTTTTTTTTTTTTTAAATTTTTTTTTTGTATTTTTCTGAAGCTGGAAACGGGGAGGGACAGTCAGACAGACTCCCGCATGCGCCCGACCGGGATTTACTTGGCACGCCCACCAGGGGCGATGCTCTGCCCAGAGCCACTCTAGCACCTGGGGCAGAGGCCAAGGAGCCATCCCCAGCGCCCGGGCCATCCCTGCTCCAATGGAGCCTCGGCTGCAGGAGGGGAAGAGAGAGACAGAGAGGAAGGAGGGGGTCGGGGGTGGAGAAGCAAATGGGCGCTTCTCCTATGTGCCCTGGCCGGGAATCGAACCCAGGTCCCCCGCACGCCAGGCCGACGCTCTACCACTGAGCCAACTGGCCAGGGCCCACATGAATGTTTATAGCAGTATTATCCATAATGAAAACTTGAAAGCAACAAGATGTCCTATAGTAAGTGAATGGATAAATAAACTGTAGTAAATCTTTACAATGGAATTCTATTTAGTACTAAAAAGAAATGAGCCATCAAGCCATGAAAAGACATCGAGGAAACTTAAATGCGTATACTAAGTGAAAGAAGCCAATATATAACTTAGAAAGTTATATATTGATTCTCACTATGTAACATTCTGGGAAAGGCAAAACTATGGAGACAGTAGAAACATCAATGGTTTCCAAGGGTTAGGGGAGGGAGAGATGAGATGAGTAGGCTGAGCACAAAGGATTTTTAGGGCAGTAAAACTACTCTGCACAATACTATAGCAGTAGATAAATGTCATTATACACTTGTCCAAACCCATAGAATGTACAACACCAAGGGTGAATCTAATGTAAACTAGGAACTTCGGGTGATAATGAAGTGTCAAGATAGGTTCATCAGTTGTAACAAATATACTACTCTGGTCCGGGATATTGATGCGGGGGGGGGGGGGGGAAGGCGGCGGGAGCTTGCATGAATGGGGGAAGGGGCTATATAGGAACTCTGTAATTTTACTGTGAACCTAAAAAATAGATATTTTTATTTATTATTTATTGTTTTAACTTATTTATATTTTTATTTCTAAAAAATAAAGTCTACTTTAAAAAAAAACACAGAAAAAAAGAATACCTACAGAGGAGAAATAGATTAATATCTGATTTCACATTAACAACAATGGAAGCCAGAGACAGTGAAATGACATCTTCAGTATTTGAGAGAAAAACAATTATCAACACAGAATTCTATAGCCAGTGAAAACACTGTCCAAGGACTAAACGTAAAAACCAAGATCCGTTTGCCACTAGTTGACTCTCACTAAAGAGAATTCAAAAGGGTATATACTTCAGGCAGAATGAAAGTGATTTGAAAAAGAAAATCTAGAGGTAAAAAAAATAAAAAAATAGAAAGAAAAAGATCAGAAAAAGTGGTAAATATTGTGTGCAAAATTGACCACACTTACTAACTCTCTTGGTCTCCATGCCCTTTCGCAATGTGATTCTGTCAAGGGATGGAAGTCTATTTCCCCACTCCTTGAATTTGGCCTTGACCCAGTTCATACTCAAACCAATGGGATGTGTCAGACATGGTGCTGTGCCAGTTTACAGTTGTAAACTTCCATTCATTGTCTTGAACCCCCAAACTATCATGTTAACAAGCCCAAAGTAGCCTGCTGGAGGAAGAAAAACCACAGAGAGGAACTGCTTTGGACCATTATAGATCTGTTCAGCTCCCAGATGACCTGTCACCTGACTGCAGACTCATATATGAGATCAGCTTAAACTGCCCTAGACCAGAGAAACTTCCCAGCCCTCCCATGGTCTCATGAGAAACAATACATGGTTACTATTCTAAGCCACTACATTTTGAGGTGATTTGTCATTCAATTAGGAACACCAAGAGTTAGCAATAAGTAATAATGATAAAAATCAATAGTATATTGAGTTAAAAAATAAAGTTGAAATAAAATATACAACAATAGTATATGACTAGAATTTAAGTGTCTAAATTTGAAAAAAAAAACCAAAAAACCACGAACCCAACATTTCTTTTTCTCATATAGTGAGATCTCCAAGGGTAAGCATTTTAGAGCTGGTGCAGTTAGTTGCTCAAGGAGTTTATCAAGGCGCTGACTCTCTTCATTTTTCTCCCTAGTGTTTCTAGTTATGGCCATCGTCATCCTTAAGTTCACAGGATAGCTGCTGCATCTCCAAGCATTGCGATTGTGTGCCAGGCAGAAAGAAGATGAGAAGGTGCTGAGTCTATCTCTTCTTTATGGGGAAAACAGTATCTCTCCTGTAAGTTCTACCTGGTAGATATCTACTTATACTTCACTAACCAGAACTCTGTCACATAGCCACATCTATCTAGGTGCCTGGAGCTGGGGAAATTGAGATTTTTTTTTTTAAGCTGGGTAACCTGCTTTCCCAAAGGAAATGAAAATTCTGTTATAAAGTGAAGGTAGAAGTGGATATAGGTTAAGTAAGCAACTAGCAGTCAGTCTCTGCCCTCTATATGGAAGAAAAGGTCTTACTTAAGGGAATAATACAAAAGGAAAAGGAAATCAAGTATTCAGTATAAAGACTGAGAAGTAGTATTGTGCAGAGAGCAAGCGTGAGAGCCTCCTAGTCCTGGCTTTGCAGCTGATGAGCTGGAGACTGGTTCTCCATTTTTCCCCCTTTAAATCAAGACTTGGAGTAAACAGCTGTAAGCCTTTTAGAGAGCCTGTAATGACTGCGAAGGGAACTAATATTTATGATAGATTCTTCATGAGTAATAGTTCATTTAGTTCTTACAACAAATATATGAGTCATTATCCCACTTTACACCAGGGGATGTGAAATTTCAGAAAGATCAAGTAATGTGCACAGATTCCAGATCTAGGAAATGGCAGAATTCCAACTGGGGTCTGCAGGCCTTCAAAGCCTGAAGCTTCTTTCATTGCCCACCCTTTCTCAAAACGTGAAACAAGCGTGTGCATTTTTATTTATGAATTTTAAGGTCACACTTGCTAAACTCCTTTTTTTTTTTTTTAGGTGAGAGAAGGGCAGTTAGAGAGACAGACTCCTGCATGCGTCTGGACCAGGATCCACCCAGCAACCCCATCTGGGGCCCATGCTTGGTACCGAGCTATTTTTAGTACCTGATGCTAATGCACTACGGCCAACCAAGCTATCCTCAGTGCCTCCTTAGTGCCAGGACTGGAGGTTCAATTGAGCCACTGGCTGCAGGAGGGGAAGAGGGAGAGAAGGAGAGAGGGAAAGGTAGTAGTCTGTAGTCACTTCTCCTGTGTGCCCTGACCAGGAATTGAACCAGGACATCCATACACCAGGCTGATGCTCTATCCTCTGAGCCACCGGCCAGGGCTAAACTGTGCCTTTCAAAGTGTGGCCTGGTGACACCTGCAGCAGAATCACCTGGGTTATTTATTATAAATTCAGACTCCTGGGCCTGCTTTAGATGTACCGAGGCAGACTCTCTAGGGCTGACACCCAGAAATCTGCATTTTTAAAAGCTCCCCAGGTAATTTGAAGACAGCTTAAATTTAGAGAACCACAATTTTAAACATTTATTCTTCCATTTGAATGTCATTTATTTATAGATCTGTGGCTTATGGAATTTCCCCCTAATGTTAGGAAAATAAAATAGAGAAACAGTTTCTTTTTCCTGTTCCTCAGTTTCCTAATGAATACACTCAAGTCCATGGAAAATGTTAAGGAACTGGCAGTGTGTCATGGAAGGTAGCCTAACACTGATTAATTGAGGCTCTTGTAAAGCAAAGGCCCAGATTACCAGGAGCATGAATGCTGATTAGAATCCTGTAGAGCTGGAAGGGGATGAACAAAGGAAATGACATTAACTAAATATCTGCTATGTTCCAGAGACCAATTATGTCACTTATGTGGCCCAAGACATGTGATTCAATCCCTTTTATTTATAAATGGGGTAGGTACTATTATCTTTCCATTTTAGTGATGAGGAACCTAAAGGTGACAGAAAAATAGTCACTTGCCTGAGCTGAATTCATTCATTCATTCATTCATTCATTCAATCAATCAATCAATCAATCAATCAATATCTCTTATGTAAGGTACTGAGAATAGAGCATCAAAAAAGCAGTCTGTAGACCTCAGTGTCACAAGACCCTGACTTACCCACCCAGTCTCCATTGAAGAAACTGGAAATGAGAGAGCAGATTGGGACTGGAGCCTGCCAGAAGCAGTCACCCCAGGCGTGGTCTGCCTGCAGCTGGGAGCAAGAGGAGAGCTTGCTGCTGCGGCCCCAGAGAGCAGGTGGTATTTGGTATTAGCAGCAACCTCTGCATCGCTTGTTAGGCCCTTACCTGTCCAGAGGAGAGGAGCTGGTCAAGGGTCTGGAGGGAGGGCCAAGAAGTAGACCTTGAAAGGGCAGAATCCCCATATTTTATATTCTCTCACTCACCTTGGGTGGTAGATGTTAGTTCCATCTTATATATGAAGAAATAGAGGCTCAGAAAGGTTAACCGACTTGCTCAAGTAAGTATTCTAGCTAGGAAGGGAATAGGGCAGGTCTCAGACCTCAGCTCCAACACCTCCACCCTCTTCTCCCCTCTATGATTCCAGGAGGGGAGTCTTCACAGGGGTTAAAAGTAATTTACAAGCCAATACTAGAAGCTGGTTCTGATTCCTACGACCAAGGTTTATTTCATTCCAGGTTCGAATCACACAGAAAATAAAGTTTTTTCCTTAAAAGGTTCTGTGGAAAAATGTTCTCTGTACTATGTTACAGCCTCCTCGGCTGTTGTTTGTGTCTGAAGAGAGGACTAGTCTGACAGGAAGAATTACAAATCTGGAGCTCATTTTGGCGTCCCAGAGGGAAGGTGGGTGGAGCGTCTCACAGTCTCACAGTAAATTAGAAATTCAGAATGAAAACGTAGCCGAGTTTATTTGGGTTTCTGGTGACACCTCAGAATTATTGTGCAGGCTTGTCAGAAGCAGCTAAACATAATGACTGCTCCCCCTCTGCCCTGCGGGTGCTGTGTGCTAAGAAGGGGAATCTTCCTATTTTCAGCGGGGGGAGGTGGAGACCTTCCCTTTCCCACCTGAATCAGAAAGGGGTGGGAGGGAAGGAGTGTCGTTTGGAGTAGCGTTCTGGGTCTGCTCTGAGTTCCGGAGAGAGGCGGGAGGCTATTCAGGGGTATGCCTGAGCTCAGGATATCTGAGGCCAAGATTTAGCGACTTGCTGGGCCTGGAATTAGGGGGTGGGGGTACCTGGGTTGGGGGTAGACGCTGACAGCGGGAGGAAACAGGAGACGGAGTCGAATATGATGGGCACTGAGGAAGGATCTTGTTGCAAGTTGAAGCGTGGATCTGGGCAGGAAAAGTTGAAGCTTGCCTAATGCTTCGGATCTGGAACGTGTTGGGGATTGGTAGTGTAGGGCTCTGAATGGTGTCGGGGTTATGTGTTGGGGTCAGTACCAAATCTTAGGTAGCTAGGGGAAGCTGCAAGAAAAGGGCGTCCAGTGGCCACAGTCTTTTTCAGAAAGCGACTCACACCCAGACACACCCATCATTCAGCCCTGGCCCTCCGAGACTGTGGGATCTGCAGGGCCCAGGCTAGTTTAGACCCTGCCCCCACTCAGTCTCCAGCGAGAGCGGAGCTGCTCCCGCCGGGGCAGGGGTCTGGCGGCACTGTCCCCGGGGAGTCTGGGGGCGTGGCAAGAGGGCGGGCGCCCACGGCTCCGGATTGGCTGTCCAAGGGACCCTTGGGCGGGGCTCCGGTCTGGGTCCCGCTCAGCGGCTCGCAGACGGCCAGGAGGCGGGGCCGGCGGGAGGCTTGCAGCCAATGGACGCGCAGCCCCCGAGCAGTTACAAAGGGCCGGAGCGAGGCCTCCAAGGCAGCGGGGGAGGTGGGGCGAGGCGAGGCTTGCTAAAGCGAGGCGGCGGCCGGGCCGGGCCGGGCCACAGGCGGTGGCGGCGGGACCATGGAAGCGGCAGCCGCTGCTCCGCGTCCCCGGCTGTTCCTCCTCGTGTTGGCGGCGGCGGCGGCGACGCTGGTCCCGAGGACGACGGGTGAGCAGAGGGGCTGGTGGGCGGCGGCGGGACTGGCTGGAGCTGTGGGGCGCGCGGGCCGGGCCCGGCCGCTGGCTCGCTCCTTCTCTTTCTCAAACATGGCGCGGGGCCGGGGGCGCAGGTGGCGGCTCCCGGGCCGGGGCCGGGCTTTCCTGGCCGGGCCGCCGCCACGCGAGCGGCTGCCGGGGAGGGGAGGTGGGGCGGGGGGGTGTGTCGAGCGCTGGTGGACGTGCCTTGCAGCTGGCGGCCGAGCCCGGTCGCGGCTCCCGGTGGGAGGTGGCGTTGCCGGAGCCGTCCGATGTCGGGGGCTGCCCTCTGGGGAGAGAGTGGGAGCAGGCCGAGGGGTGTGAGGCCGGCCGGGACTGGCCTCCTCCAGAGCGCTGTGTGGCAGTGTCCTGGGCACCCACCCGGAGCGAGTTGGTGCGCGAGGCTCCCGGGCCCCGGGGCGGGATTGGGGTCCGAGTCCGAGGAGGCTTCCCGCGCGGGATGTGAGCTCTGAACTCGGAGCGCGCTGGAGGGGCGACGTGGTTGAGACCCCGGAGTCGGCAGGGCTGACCCCGCCGAGAGGGACTGCTGCTCCAGCCACTGGTAGCTTTGGAAGAGGAGCTGCGAAGCTTTGTGTAAGGAGCCGGAGGCAGGAAGATGAGCGGAGTGTTTCTTTCGTGCGTCTGGGAAGTGTTGAAGTGAATCCAGTAACCAGAATGCTACAGATTGTTTTCGTAGTAGAAACTTGAACTTTTGCTCACTCTGCGGGGTTTGGAATGTTTGACTGGGAACGGCTCTGTGAATTGATCAAACGCTTTTATTTCCTCCAAGGAAAATCGCTTAGTGACGTACCTTTTCTTGAGTGACGGTTAGTTTGAATCAATTGTCTGTGTAAGCTGGTTTTCAAGGGAGAATGTTTGCTCCGTTTTCCAAAATATTAAATCAGGACGGGGTACCAGGTCATCGCCTACGACCGAGGAATGAAAAACTTTGTTAGCATCCAAACTAAAATACTAAAAATTAAACCATAGAGCCTTAGTGTTAGCAACTAAAGTACAGGGAAAGTACATATCTGTTTCCGAGATTGAATACCAGATGTTTTCAAAAACAAAAACTCGGGACAGAGGGTGCCAATTCTTTCTAATGGCTACTGTTTACTCGGAGCTTACTATGATGTAGATGCATGAAAAGGACACCGAACTACAATACATTCTCTGATCCTTATAACAGAATCCTTAGGGCTAGTAGTATTTGACCCACCTTATACAGGAAAAATGGAGGTGTGGAGAGTTGTGTTTTTTTTTTAACATAACTACTAAGAGCTAGAGTTAGGATTTGCACTCACAGTTCAGTGTTTCCAAAGCCTATATACACCAGGGGTCGGGAACCTATGGCTCGCGAGCCAGATGTGGCTCTTTTGATGGCTGCATCTGGCTCGCAGACAAATCTTTAATAAAAAAATAATGACGTTAAAAATATAAAACATTCTCATGTATTACAATCCATTCATTTCCTACTGCTCATGTTCATGGTTGCGGGTGGCTGGAGCCGATCACAGCTGTCCTCCGGGACAACACCAGATTTTTATTGGATAATGCATAAGGTACACGGGTCGTTGGATGGCTCTCACGGAATTACATTTTAAAATATGTAGTGTTCATGGCTCTCTCAGCCAAAAAGGTTCCCGACCCTTGCTATACACCTTAATATATACACCCGTCTGGCATAGCCCATTTGTCTTTTTCAGCCTTCTAATGAACAATTAATTGATCTTTATTATTCACTTTTGCATTTTGCTCTTGCATTTTGAAAATCAGATCAGCTTTCTGACTTCTAGTACATTTTTGGAGTCCCCTCACACTGGGCCTACATTGGAGGAAACAATAAATTTTCAATGTTGGTCTAAGGAGGAGGGCAAGATAAATGTGTGCACAGGTGGGAGAATGAATATAGTCATGCCTTAAGCATAAGTTACATTTCTACACCACTATTAAGTTGAATAACAGTTCGTTATTTCCCACCTAGCCTGGCACACACAGTTTTCATGGATTCAAGTACCAGTGGTGGAGTAATCGATGTGCAGAACATTGCTCAGTCCAGGCTCTGAAGGAGCTTACAGACTACAAAGGCATGCATATGATATAAAGCTGATTCTAATGCTCATATGCTGACATATAGTTCACCTGAACTGGTCTCCCTATCCTTGCTGGTTATGTTGATGTTTCAGTCCATCTTTTCATACATTCTGAAGAAGCTCAATGCTTTTTCTAAGTTTATAGCTTGGCTTCCTTTTTAAGAGCTCGCAGTTCCTTGTTGTCTGGGTATCAGTTTTGCACTTCTCTGCCCAGCTCCTGCTCTCTCTAACACAGATTTCTCTAGGGAAGTTGGTTCCTTGTCTCTAATAGGAATTTTAGTACCACTATGTCCTCATGTCTCATGTGAGAATGCTGTTTGCTTCCTTTCTGCCCTTTCATAACTTTTTCTTTGAAAACTTGCCTAAAATCCAACTCTTCTTTATATTAATACCTCTTGAAAGTCTTTTCCTTTCTGCCTTTTCATAACTTTTTTTCTTTGAAAACCTGCCTAAAATCCAACTCTTCTTTATTTTAACCTCTTGAATGTCTCTTCCTTTCTTTGTATGAATCCATCAGTTTAGGCCTGCTGCATTATCCCTCAAATCGAGCTGCTTTCCAGTGTTTCTCTCTTTTAGGCTTTTCTTTAGGTGACTGCCAAGCTAAATTCCTCAGCCATACCTGCAGAGGTTTTGTAGGATTCTCCATTTATATTCAGCACTTAGAGCAGCACTTAAGGCTTATGATTAGAGCCATCCCTGAGTATCCATCACTTCTCACTATTGCAAACCCTTAATTCCAGCGATTTCTGTTTTCCCACTGACTCCTGACTTTCCTGCCTTTTCACTACATACTTAATTTTACCCTTTTTGGGAGTGTGAGGAGACAAGTTCTCAGTCCTGACTTCTTGTACTTCTTGTACTCTATTCCCCTGAATTGTATAGCACTTCAGTTTTTGTGGCCTAGTTCTGCCATCCTGCACTGTTATTTAACTATACACTTGAACATGTTAACATAGGTACACAGAGGGCCAGGGTCATGCCTTTTTATTTTCTTTATGCTCTCAGAACCTAGCACTGTTTTATATTCTTTTCCTTTTAGATGCATGTTGATTAAGTGAATTCCATTTGATTGAGCATTCATGTAATATACTGTTATGAGTCAGTCTAGTTTATGCAATATTAATTGATAATCTGTATATTCAGAACAAGTCATATGTGAAAGAAGCAGTTGATTACTAGATTTGGGTATTAGTCCCAACTTCACCTCTTGTCATGCAGAAAATAGGAATGTGACCTACTTTTCCTAAATCATAAGATTGTGAAGATCAAATGAGAAAGTTGTGTTGGAGTTTGAGGTTGCTATTTGGTATTGGTAGTAATAGGTAGGAATGATGTTCAGCCAACAATTCCCAATGGCCATGTGTGTTTTTATTGGTCAAACATCCTTTCTGATTGCGTGGTATCATTATGGTGCCAGCTAAATATTTTTAATGTCACCCCCCCTGAAGAGAAGCATCAGTATTCAAAGAGGAAAATGATTAATATAGACTGAAGTGATTTGGGGAGGTTTCCTGGACACTTGAGGACTTAAACTGACTTTAAAGTATGACTAGAATTCAGATGGGCAGAGAGGGCGATTTGATAATGTTAAACTCTCTCTTTGCAAACTGTATCCCCCAACTGTCCCAGGGCCTACTCCAGCCCAGAAACCAAAACTTTGATTGGCTGGAAATTTCCTTATTCTATATTGTGATTTGGATGCATTAAGCACTATTATTATTATTTGCAGTTCTGAAACCTCTATAATATGTGATTAGAAACAAATCAGAAAGCTATTCTAAGTAGAATGAATAAGTAAGAGAGAATAACATTATAGGATACCCATCAGGCCTTAGGCATTCTAATGGTGAAAAATGTAAGTCACTTCAGTTTATAGATGGAAAACATGACAGAGAGAGGTAAGGTAAATATTTCAGGATCAGGCGGAATGGAAAAATAGGAACTTTGATTTTCTGATTTTAAATCTAAGTCCTTTAAGGCACTTTAAAATATCATATGAAGGATTTGGAGTTGGGGAGGAGCAGGGTTAATGGAGTGAAGTTATCTTGAGTTTTAAAGAAGTTCTTTAAACTTTTCTGTAATTGGGAAAAGTGACTTCTGTAGATGGGAGGGAGGGTGAATGATTATAGGTTATAAACACCTTAAGAGAAGGTCGTTATCTTTTACACATTGCTGATAAAAGAACCTGATATAGTACTTATTGGTTGAGAAAAGTAGACTTTATTGTACTTTAGAAGATGGTGCTACAGTACAGTTTTGAGGTTAATTGAAATGGGATGTAATTGAAATGCCTTGCAGTACAGGTTAGGTTTAGATGATCTACTTTGTTATTGAAATTAAATGGGGAACTGACATGATCAAAATAAGAGTAAGACAACTCTTGTTCCTGTGGGGAGGGCCTGTTTTGAAAGGTTCTTCTAGGCCTAGTTGAAACAGTTTCCTGAACTCAACAACATTCTTGAGCCATTATGTTGCATCAGATATGTTCATGTCTAATGAAGTAAGTTTTGAAAATGCCATTGTCCTGTGGATGACCTTTCTGATATGAAAAAGAGCGTGTCTCCAAACCACAGAGCCCCCTGCACATGTTGACAATTTGCTCTTCTTTCTTGGTCGTGGCTTACATAATGCAAGTTCTCAGAACAGATGGACTGTGGTTTGAAATCATGTGATTGGGTCACATCTTTGCTTCCTGCTTCTGGAATTGAGGGCAGATGCTGGCATGTTTCTCAGGGATTTTCATGCTTTGACCCACAGAACTGGCTCAAGAAAACTTTTGGAATCTTCTCAGAATTTATGGTCTATCTTGACCCAGCCTAACTCTAATATTTAGACCCAACTAGTCTCCATAAGCATTAAGATTTGCTGCTGCTCTGAATTAAATCCAGTATGGTTTGGGCCCAGATAATGCAGATAGGTTTCTTTTGGTTACTTCTTTTTGATATGAGCTTAATGACTGATTGATCTGTAGGTTTTTCTCTTAGATAAACACTTTCTCAAACACTAGTGAGTGAAGTCAGTTTGATTGGTTTTATGGGCCTAATTTTGTAGATTAGATCTGACCTATTGTAAAGCTGTTTTCTCATTTTTGCAATCTGAGAGCATTGCACATTATAAAGAATGATTTCCAACTTAAAAAATATATATATGACTTACAGGGTATACCCACAGGTTGCTTTGACATTTCTTGAAAGTTAAGTGGTCCTTGCACCATTTTATTCATCTGAAAAAAATATATTCTACCTGCCTTGTCACATTTATTTCTCATAACCGACCCTGTATGGTATCTATATAATAGTACAAAAGCTTCTTAATTATGTACCAGTTAATTTCCAAAAACTTTTTCAGTTCATTAGTTCCTAGGTCCAGGTGACCAGTACTTAGGAAATAACTACATTTTGATGACATTGATTCTAACCCAGGATTCTTTTCATCTCTCTTACATTATCCAGAGATGCTAAATTGTGTCTTTCATCTTTTAATTATAAATACATTTATAAAAGGAAGACAAAAAAAAAAACTGCTTCAAATCAAACATATCTAGACTAACCACTGAGACTCAGATGGTTGTGCATTACTATTATTTCTATCTACCTGAGTAAGCAGAGTTGACAGATTCTGCTCAGATTGGAACACAGTTTGTATCTGTGAAAGTTTTTAAACAGAAGAGCTTCTGTTTCCATTTTACGGACCAGGAAACTGAGGTCATGGTGTTAGTGAATGGTGGAGCCTGCATTTGAGCATTCCAGAGTGTGCAGTCCTTCCTGTACATCCTGCTGCTTTCATCTACAGTAAATGTTTTATTAATGGCTACTTTTTTGTCAGGAAGATTTTCTTTTTTATCTTTTTAAACCATGAGAATTTGCTTTAGCTTGTCTTAATTACAGTTTGCCTCTTTGCAACTGCAAGTTACTCAGATGCTTGTTGTTTTTATTTGACATTATATTTTTAGGTAATTTGAATCTGGCTGATGAGTCTAATAATAGTTGATCACTCATTATTTGTATTGATTTATATAGATTCATAGCAAACTCCTGGCTTCTCAAATATAAGCGCAGACCTGAAAATCAGGGTCAGGTTTACCCTGACCACCTTTTCTAACATTTTCATTATCTTACTCTGCTTTTTCTTTTTTGTAACATTTACTATCTTCTGAAATTCTATTTACTTACCATATTTACTATTGTTTATTGTCTCCTTCCTACTAAAATATAAGCTTTATGAAAATGAGTGTTTTTGTTTTGCTTTACCAGGGCATCTCAAGTGAATAGAAAGTGCCTGGTACATGATTAGGCACTCAGTAAATGTGAGGTCAGTTGGCAATGGGGGAAGGTCACATGAGGAACCAGGTCCGGGGACATTGGCCGAAACCACCCACACCCATGACCGCAAAAGAAATGGCACAGGAGCATTTTGAAAAATCTGTCAGCCAATGAAATTTTGCCATGTCATATCAACCCGCCACCACCTTACCTACGCTATAAATTATCCTACTCCCACCCCGGGGAGACACTGTGCGACTTCCCTGGCCCCTGTCTTGCAGACCAATGAACCTCTCCCTGGATGCGCTTTAAATAAAGCTTTTGCTTCTCCACACTTGGTGGCTATGTCTCTTTCTTCCTTGGTGGAAAATACCTTACAGTAAATATTTGTTGAATGTCAGTAGCTCTTAGCTGTAAAAAGGGGAGTACAAAAATTAAGAAGGACCCCATGAAATACAAAAAATAGTGACTCCAGGTTTTTTACCCCTGGATAATGCCTTTAAATAATAAGGAATTTGGCAAGAGAAAATTCAAGGGGAAACGAATTCTAGTTTGAGCACGTTGAATTTGAGGTGATAGGATAGCCACGTGGAATTGTTCAGTAGGCAGCAAAGATGAGAAGACTGCAATATGATTGGGAATGGGAGGACCTTAGGCAAAGAAATGGTTATCATCATTCACCTCCTGCCTCATTCCTTTCTTTTGGATTCTGGTGCCCTGCCACCTTAAGTAGAGCAGTATTTATTTATTTGGTTTTTAATTTTATTGATTTTTAGAGAAACAGGAAGTAGGGGGAGGGAGAGAGATCGACCAATTTTCTACTCATTCATGTGTTCATTGGTTGACTCTTTTTTTTTTTTTTTTTTTTTTTTTGTATTTTTCCAAAGCTGGAAACGGGGAGGCAGTCAGACAGACTCCCACATGCGCCCGACCGGGATCCACCCGACATACCCGCCAGGGGGCAATGCTCTGCCCACCTTGGGGCATCGCTCTGCTGCAATCAGAGCCATTCTAGCGCCTGAGGCAGAGGCCACAGAGCCATCCTCAGCGCCCAGGCAAACTTGGCTCCAATGGAGCCTTGGCTGTGGGAGGGGAAGAGAGACAGAGAGGAAGGAGAGGGGGAGGGGTGGAGAAGCAGATGGGCGCTTCTCCTGTGTGCCCTGGCCGGGAATCAAACCTGGGACTCCTGCATGCCAGGCCGACGCTCTATCACTGAGCCAACTGGCCAGGGCTTTCATTGGTTGACTCTTGTATGTGCACTGACCAGGGCTTGAACCCACAACCTTGGTGTAGCCGACAATGCTTTATGCAACAGAGCGCTCTGGCTAGGGCAGTTTTTATTTTGACACCAAACTCCTAGCTTAGGTCTGGAACCTTTTTTGGTTTACTATGATATTCTTCCCTCCTAGATTTCAGGTCCATGCTTTTCCCTGCTGCTGCCTGCCCCCCATGCCCAACACCAAAGAAATATGTAGTCTGAATTGTTTATGATCTCCTGGTTGTACTGAAATTAGCCTTTAGGCTATGCTGCTTTCTCTGTTGATTGACCTTTTGGGAATCTGCCTGCATTTATACCATGGGCTTCAGGACATGGTTGTGATTTCATAGGTCTCACCTTTACTGTCTCCTGGAGTTCTCTGATGGCTATCTTGTTAAATGCTTTTTATGCTATTGCTTTTCTCTGTGGACCAAACACTGGTGCAGTTGTATTTCTAGACTATATTTTTCTCTTTGGATTGGTCTAACTTGTTTTTCTTCCATTTTTGAAGGCATTCAAATCATGTGACTTGATTGCCAGAAATCTAATAGTCTTTATTTACGGGAGTAGGTGTAAGAACCCCCACATATTTATCTGGAATTAGATTCTAATCAGTGTATCTCTCGGGGACTCACTTTTCAGAGGAAGATAACACCTAACTTGAGTGATAGTTGTGAAGGTAGTGTATTGTGGTGTTTATAAAGTACCTGGCACAGGGGTCAGGAACCTATGGCTCGCGAGCCAGATGTGGCTCTTCTGATGGCTGCATCTGGCTCACAGACAAATCTTTAATAAAAAAATAATAACGTTAAAAATATAAGACATTCTCATGTATTACAATCTATTCATTTCCTACCGCTCATGTTCATGGTTGCGGGTGGCTGGAGCCAATCACAGCTGTCCTCCAGGACAACACCAGATTTTTATTGGATAATGCGTAAGGTACACGACTTGTTGTGTGGCTCTCACGGAATTACATTTTAAAATATGTGGTGTTCATGGTTCTCTCAGCCAAAATGTTTCCCAACCCCTGACCTAGCACATAGCCTGATACCAGTAGATAATCAATAAATAGGAATTAGTGTATATTTAATAACTGAAGGGAATGTCTTTTGGGAATGGAGATATATTTGTATGTAATGAAGAACTATGATTAATTGTTAAGACTTAGAGGCAGGTTTCATTCAATTGAGGGAAGGACTTTCTATCAATGGGAACTACTGTCATAAGGTAGAGCATTATAAGGTCCTGTTCCAGTGACTGGAAATGTTCAGGCAGAGGCTAGTTTGCCTTCAGTCTGAAAAGCCATAGAAGGACTTTCTTGTGTTAACCGGAAGGCTGGAATTGATTAACTCCAGATTCTGTTTCTCCTCTAGAATTCTCTACTTTTAGGTGTAATCCAAGCTTCCTTGCTCACTGTTTTTAGCTGGCTATACAGGCTTCAACCTCCCTACCATTTATGGCTTTGAAGTGAGCATTATATGTAACTTTCTTTTTTTTTTTTCTGAAGTTGGAAACAGGGAGGCAGTCAGACAGACTCCCGCATGTGCCCAACCGGGATCCACCCGGCATGCCCAACAGGGGGCAATGCTCCGTCCATCTGGGGCATCGCTCTTTTGCAACCAGAGCCATTCTAGCGCCTGAGGCAGAGGCCACAGAGCCATCCTCAGTGCCCAGGCCAACTTTGCTCCAGTGGAGCCTCAGCTGTGGGAAGGGAAGAGAGAGACAGAGAGGAAGGAGAGGGGGAGGTGTGGAGAAGCAGATGGGTGCTTCTCCTGTGTGCCTTGGCCGGGAATTGAACCCGGGACTCCTGCACGCCAGGCTGATGCTCTACCACTGAGCCAACTGGCCAGGGCTATTGTAACTTTCTTATTGTGTGGGAAGATTTTTTTATTGACTGGCTTGGGTATTCTGGCCATTTTTAAAAACTGGACTTAGAAAGCTTGAAATAAAAACATAAGACCAGCCTGACCAGGCGGTGGCACAGAGGATAGAACTCAGACTGGGACACAGAGGATCCAGATTCGAAACCCCAAGGTCACTGGCTTGAGCACGGGCTCATCTGGCTTGAGTGTGGACATACCAGCTTGAGCACAGGGTCACTGGCTTGAGCCCAAAGGTTGCTGGCTTGATGCCCAAGGTCGCTGGCTTAAGCCCAAGGAGTCTGGCTTGAGCAAGAGGTCATTCACTCTGCTGTAGGCCCCAGTCAAGGCACATATGAGAAAGCAATCAATGAAAAACTAAGGAGCCTCAACAAAGAGCCATAACGAAGAATTGATGCTTCTCATCTCTTCATTCCTGTCTGTCTGTCCTTCTCTGTCTCTATCTCTCTGTCACAAAAAAAACCAAACACACACAAAAAAATAAGACCAAAACTAATGATCAGAAAGATAAGAATGAGTAAGTAAAAGGGGAAAAGAAAGAAAACAGTTATAACTTTTAGCTGAGGAAAGCTTTAGTAGTGGAGCATAACACAGCTCTGAGTTTTCTTGAAGTGATGGTAATAAGGAAACCTGATAATTTTCATAGATCCATTGTCTATTACTGAGAATTCATAAGGAGTTTGCCATCTTTCTCAATAATATAGTCCCAGAGAGGAAGATTGCAATGTGGTAAGGGGTTCCTGGACCTCACAGCCCTGAACCTTGATGTGTCAGGCTTCCTCTTTAACATGTATTGAGGGTTCAGATTGGTACTGCTGCTACCATTTTTCTTCTCCACTCTAAGGCTCTGATCCAAGTATGAATACACTAGTCTTACCCTAATGCCAACGGAACAGCTGATGTAAGGCTGGAGCATTTAAATCAAGCTTTGCTAAAAGCTACAGGATAATGAATAGAGAGCAACATGAAACTGTTCAACCTGGCTTACAAAGACATTTTCTTCATGTCCTTATCTTTTGGGCCGTCTCCATTTGGCAGGCATCATCTGGGTGCTGCAACCAAAGGTGAACAGAGTCAGACATTTACCTTTCAGCAAACAGGTGCAAAACAGCAGGGTCTTTGCTTGGGTTTCCTGTTTGAAGAGCTGCCTTATTTGTGGGTAGTGGATATTGGGAACGATGACTTCCTTTACTCAGAAAGTGTGGCCCCACATATATATAGCTTGCATATGTTATCATGAAGGACATTCTTTGGTTAGAAACAAGCATGATTGCATTGGGAAAATCAGGTTTCTACCAGCTCTTTGTAAGGAGTCTTTGTATGAGGGGCATTGTGAGATAAAGAGAAGAATTCAGGTTTATCACTCTCCATGACTAGTGTGGATTCACTTTCCTTTCTTATTCTGCAGTTACTGAGCTCCTTTAGGCCTGTCCCTATGTTTCCTTGTTCTAACTCAACAGGGCTGAACCGCCTTATTTTTGTTCACTTGCTTCAGGATAGCCATTCCATCTAGATTTTCTAGGTGTGAACCTCACTGATTACATAATAGTGTATATTTATAGTTCTAGGACACCTTGTGCAGGCATCCTGTTACATTTCTACAATATAAGATCTTTAGATATTCATTGAAATGCAAATAACTCCCCATGGAAGAAAGCAAAAACAAATAAATGGCTTTTTCTACTAGAAGTGAAGGCTGATATGCAGTTCAGGAACACTGAACATGGAGGAGATAGTTAAACCTGAAGAGGAAGAATATAGAGATAGAAAAGCAGTAACTGGCTTTTCATCTCTATAAATACATACACACAATGTATGTATGGAGGGTTTTTTTTTCTTGATGTATTCATTTCCAAATTGAACCATAATGTGCTCTAATTGAGTCTCTTTGTTTAGCACATGGCTGTTGATTTGAGTACTTTCTCCATTTGAAAAACTGACATTTTAATTTTGTTATTCATTCTGCATCAGATTTAAATAAAAACACCAAGATTGTGTATTGTAGATTCCCTTCAACAATAATTATATATAATTATTTTACCAAAATAAACAAGTTAAAGCAGTTTTAGCTATTTATCTCATTCCATATTTGGAAAAAATTACAAACCAGGGGCCAGAGTTTGCTCATGTTTCTCAATGAGGAAAGATAATTGTGATTGCTAGTTCCATCTGGTTCCGCCAAAGCAATGTAAACTTGGTGCTAGCACAGAGTCCTGAAAATGTAGAGGAGGTGTACCAGGAGATTGGCTACATGCTACTATAGACAGGTGACAGTTTTCATGAATGTGGTATCTCAGAAATTTTAAGGGACCTGTGAAGATTAAATGAGATTGTAACGTGTGGCATGCTTCTGGCACACAGAACACAAAGTAAGTAATAGTTCTTATGAAGAAAATAGTTTTTTATAGAATCATAGCATTTTTAGACCAGAAGAAAACCATAACTAAGTGGACCATGATTATCATTTCATCTGACTTTATTTTACAGGTGAGGAAGTTGGGGCTCAGAAGTTATGTGGCATTTCAGGATAATTCTTTCAGCTAATGAAGGAACAGGAAGCTGGCTTCCTCCTCACTTTACAACTTCATTTAGCATCCCTTGTCTGACTCATGTCTCTTTTAGGGAGAATGATTTCTTAAAAATTTCCTAAATTTATGGAAGAGTATTGTCAAATTAGACCTTTATCAGATGCATGCATAGATGGGTAAATAATAGTAATGTTAAATTAGCAAAATACATAGTAACAATTATAGAATTTTAGGTGGTATGCATATAGGTGTTCATAGTTCTGTCAGTTTTTCTGGATGTTTGAAATGTTCATAACAAAATGTTGGAGGGAAAAATTGAGAAAAATCTCCTTACTCCAGATGTGTTACTGATTTTAACACAGACAAGCCATCAATACTTGCTGCAGCCAGAGGGAGTAAAACATACCGGGGCCAGAGCCTTCAGAGTGCACATTCTAGGGCCTTTTCCTGACGTTCTCCAGGGATTGAGAACCACAGATCTGCCTTAAGTCTTTTTCGTTTCCTTTTCGTGCTCCATTAAAAAAAATCTGCGTTGCAGATTTGAAATTCCCTACTCCAACATACAAGCCAATTAACACAATTAGCACTGGAGAACACGTTCCTATGAACAAATGTTCTGTTTTTTCTTTCTGTTGTTTTGCTTTCTATTTTCCCATGGTAAATTGTGTTTGTTCTCTTCCTTCTTATCTTTAATGCATTTTTAAGCTTAAATCTCTCTGTTCTCACAGAGTTTTCCTAAATCACAATTGTTTCTTCCACCTAATCTTTTTTCTTTTTAATGGTCATATAAATATTCTTTTAGTTAGGGCCTCTCCACTAGATTTGTCAGATCCAGCCTTCCCTTGCCTTAAGTTGGGAGAAGGGGAAGGAAGAAGCAGTTTTTAATAAACTGGCTTTTAGGAGTCCAGCCAGAACCTTAGGGGATGGTCTTTAAGGACCACCACACTCAGAATTAGCTGTGGATTGCCAGCAGATGGTGTGCCTTAGAGAAGTAGCTGCTCGGAGTGATTGGATGTTTGCTGCTAATTTAGCTTAGAGATCCTGGAACTGGGAAAAATGTCTCATGGAGCAAATGGGTATAATCACTCATGACCCATTCTAAACCATAGCTGGGGCCTAGTAATTATTGACTTGTATGTAGATTTCATAATTCTATGCTGCACATACATGTGCTGCCTAATTCTGTGGTGTATTTTCAATTCTCTGAAGGATCAGCAATTCAAGCCCTGGTAGACCCTTATCTTTTAATTACTCCCCCCGCCCCCATCTCCCATTAAGAGGCCTTCTTCAGTAACCGGAATGCTAGTGGTACAAGCAGTTAGAGAACCTTATTCTTAGTGCTATCTCTGCACATCTAGATTTTGAGGTCTGAAAACTTTATTAGCATGGGTACAGCACATCACAAGCTCCAGTTTAGTCTTGAAGGGTAAATGTTCCTTTGAAATGAGTTCAGACAGCACTAAATGCCTGCATACTTAGGCCCCAAGGGAGGCCGTGGATTCAATGGTTAGAAATTTTGTAAAATATTATATAGTATTTTGGCTCTGTTTTGGCTGGGCTTTAATATCTTTGCTCGGTTTAATTCAGCTATGTTCCTCTAAGTGACTGCGACCAGAACTGAACTGCTTGCTTTGACATTATGTTTGACAAGGAAGATGAACATTTCAGACTAGGGAATGTGAGAAAGTTAAAGCTTGTGTAACTGTGTGTGTGGTTCACCAAGTCTCAGATTTCTGACAATATCTATCATCCTTTTGGGTAAATTCAGTAATTTTTTCTTTGTTCTACAGAGGAGTGGGAGTGACATAAAGCTAAATACCAAGAGACTCAATTAAGAGTAAAAGGTGTGATTCTTCTGGGGAGCAGAAAATGGCAGTGTTGAGTAATGCTTTGAAACTTGCTCTGGGAAGGTCTTACATGTCTTGTTAGCTTTATTCCTAGGTATTTGATTTTTTGATACTTTTGTAAATAACATATTTTTGAATTTTTGTTTCTCTGTTTATTGCTGGTTTAAGAAAAGCTGATGGCTTTTTGCTATAATGACTTTTTTGTTTTATCATGAGCAGGTGATCAGGTTTTTTGTTTTGTTTTGTTTTGCTCCCATCAAGATGATTGCATGATCTATTTGTAGTTTCCTAAACTGCCCAACTCTTATTCCTGAAACTATGTACAATATCTTTGTATAGCATATCCCTGAAATGAATTTATATTCTTCTTTGGCCTTCCTTAAGCCTCAGTTTAGGGTTAATCTTTGAGAGAAGTCTCTCTTTTCTGTATTCTCTCTCCATTTTGTCTGCATTTCCTTTATCAGTGACATGTGTGTTCTCTCCATTACATTATGAACTCCTTCAGAGTAGGAATCTCCTAATCATCTCTGTCCTCCTAAAGGTGTACTCTTTCTTTCTGAACAAGCTACATACCCTGTACTTTTCTGGTAAATGGTGTTCAGGCCTGCTTCTAAAAGTACTAACTGCATAACGCCGCCCACCAATTTCTTCAGCTGTGGCTCCGATACTTCTTTTGCTGTTTGCTGGCCCAGGTGTAACTCTCCTCTTCAAAGGCAGCTGGTGGGTGGTTACTACTTCCTTCTCTTACCACATCTTCTATTTTTTCCCCCTCGTCCTAAAGATCTGCCACTTTGATTTAGGTTCATCAGTAGACTCAGTATCTATGCAACCAAGTCACAGCATCTGTAGTCACTCTTGCTTTCCGAAGGGAAAGGGTTGAGTCCTTTGTCTTGCTTCACTTGGGGGGATAACCAGAGATTAGCTAATAATTCTTTTTTCCTGTGCTTTTAGAATAAATCTAGATTATGTTGATATAACTCTTAGAGCGCTTCTGTTTCCTTGTCTATAAAATGAGTTATGATCAGGTAATTAAATTATTAGGCTCCTTCCATCCAGCATTAATGTTTTATGATTAATGAGTAATGGTTCTTTATTAGTTAGGGGTATTACATATAAATGTACACATTGGTTGTATTCCAATACTTTGTTAATTTGGGCTGGAAGTGAAAATTCTACTTTCCTGTAGCTGCCTATCATGCTGCCGCAGTGAAGTTCTTCTTGGGCTAACCCTATTCAAACAGTCATATTGCCGAAAAACTCTGTATGGGTATCTATGAATGGACAAAGAGAATAGCTACCATGAATGTTCACTGTTTTATGCGCACACTGTTAATGTTATGTTCTATGTTCATGTTGCCTTCTAGAGCTGTATAAAGGTTTACTGTTGATTCTCTGTCTAGCGCTAGAATAGGGACTGGTACATGGTAGGCGGCAAATAAATGCTTGTTGAATGAGTACATAAATGAGTATTTGAGCACTTTATTATGTCTCAAGCACTGTGCTAAGTATCCTTTTTCTTTTTTTAAAGATTTTATTTATTTAAAGAGGAAAGAGATAGAGAAGGGGGGAGGAGCAGGAAGCATCAACTCCCATATGTGCCTTGACCAGGCAAGCCCAGGTTTTGAACTGGTGACCTCAGTGTTCCAGGTTAATGCTTTACCTCCTGCACCACCACAGGTCAGGCTGTATATATTATTTATCTCTTAAAGCTTCTGAGACTGCTGTTATAAATTTAGGAAACAGGCTCAAAAAGTTAAGCAAACTCCTCAGGATTACTTAGAAGACCTAGTGAGAGCCTTTAGAAAGGCAGAGATAGAATTCGAACTTATCTTTTTGTCTGTGAATTCCATGAGATTACTATATTCTTGGAATATATATTAGTCAACATAAAATCTAAAAAGAATCTGTAAAAGTGTGTTTAGATTGGAGGAAAATGAGAAATGTGATTCCTGTTTCGGTGCTTACCATCAGAAATAAAACTTGCTTCATTTATTTTCAGAGGCGAAGGTAAGTCAGAGTACATGCATATGCTCTGTATATTAATATACCCCACTTCCTCAACCTGATAGAGTAGAACAAAAACAGAATCATGTGATAGGTATGGAATTGTAATCACATTATATACAGCCTTCATAATATGACCATTTTCCTGTTCTTAAACAGCCTTTTAAAATATCACTTTCATGGCTATCTAGTATCCCATTTATGATTGTATTATAATTTATTTGGTCATTGCCCAATTGTCATTCATATAGGTTATTCAGCAATAAAATACTGTAATGAATATGTCTGTGCATATATCTTTGATTTCATCTCCTATTGTTTCCTTAAACAAAATTCTAATAAGTTGAATTAATAGATTGAGAGATACAGACTTTCTAAAGGCTCTCACTATCTATATTTTGGCAAATTATTTTCCAAAAAGAACATGAAAGTTTTCAAGTCAGCATGAAGTGGTTGTACTCCATAGGGTAAAAATTCTGAGTTAGAGTTTTAAAGATATATAGGGAAAAGAGATGGAGCATAAAGAGGTATTTAAAGATTTTTTGTAACTTTGAATAGATATAATGTACTTACATATTTCAAAATTCAAAAAGTATAAATGATTGTATAGTGAAAAGTCTCCCACCCCTATCCTCTGGGTACCTAGTCCTTTCCTTGGAAGCCAGTGCTACCTATTTTTGTTATGTCCTTCCAGGAGATATTTTGTAATATGTACAAGCCAATGTGTGTATGCATTTTCCTTTCTTCCCTCTCCCCCCTCCTTCCCTCCCTCAGTTCCTTAGCACAAATGTTACTATATCAAATACACTGTTCTGTACTATGCACTTTGATTTAATACATCTCAGGGGGGTAAGACTACATTAGTACATAGAAAACATCAATTTTTTGGTAGCTGTGTGGTCTTCCATTTTATAGTGGTGCATCATGTTATTTTATCAGTTCTTTTGATAGATGCATAGGAGAGATTAGAAACAATCGAGTAGAAACCATTAGGAAATTAATAACCATGTATGTAAGCCACATTATCCATGTACATCCATAGGCTACATTACTTCTGGGTCAAAGAGTAGGTTCATTTGTAATTTTGAAAGTGTCAGGTTGCCTTCCATTTATATGGAGAGAGTTAAGTTATTTTGGACAATGGCATCTTCTGCATCAGATGGGCTTGAAGGACATATCTAAGTGTGCATTTGGAAAGTTGAAAGGAGAATACTAAGAAGTGGAAAAAAGGACTTTAAAAAATGAAGGTGGCCCTGGCTGGTTGGCTCAGTGGTAGAGCGTCGGCCTGGCGTGCAGAAGTCCCGGGTTCAATTCCCGGCCAGGGCACACAGGAGAAGCGCCCATCTGCTTCTCCACCCCTCCCCCTCTCCTTCCTCTCTGTCTCTCTCTTTCCCTTCCCGCAGCCGAGAGGCTCCATTGGAGCAAAGATGGCCCGGGCGCTGGGGATGGCTCCTTGGCCTCTGCCCCAGGCGTTAGAGTGGCTCTGGTCGCAACAGAGCCATGCCCCGGAGGGGCAGAGCATCGCCCCCTGGTGGGCAGAGCGTCGCCCCCTGGTGGGCGTGCTGGGTGGATCCCGGTTGGGCGCATGCGGGAGTCTGTCTCTCCCCGTTTCTAGCTTCAGAGAAAAAAAAAAATGAAGGTAGTAAAATGTAAAAGAGAAAATGTGCTCACTTGTTCATTTTATTGAGGACCCTGGATAGCAACCATTCACACGCTAAAGAGGTATTTCTTGGGTGTGTATTCAAGAAACACATTCTGGATCTCCTGGTGCCAGGGCCTAGGGATACAGAAATACATAAAGTATAAACCAGTTGCTGACCCAACCTGACGGTCACAGGTTAATGGAGGAAATAGATAAACAACTAGAAAATGAAGTGCTTTGCTATAATTGTTCCACCTTGAAAGGGGTAAGTTGGATTTGCCAAAAAATGAAAATATGGATGGTTTAATATTTGATGTAACTTGTAAAATAAATTCTATAATCCTCCCATTTGAAGGATTGTAGAGTTGTAGACCAACCTTTCACTTAGTGCAAGAGATCCCTACTTCATGAATTCTGACTATTGGTCATTAAGTCTCTGCTTAAATATCTCTAATGACAGAGAAATCATAACCTCTGAGGCAGCCAGTTCCACTGTAGGGAGGAGCTGTAGTTAGGAAATGATTTTTTATGAAACAAAATCTACCACATCCTGATGTCATGATTTGATTTAGTATAGGGTTAAGATAATTGACTTAATTGCAACATCTATAAAATGAGGTGATTGTCTCCATGGCTAAGGGACCTTTCAGATCAATGTTGTTGAACTAATTGTTTGACTCTGTGACTCATGGCAGATTGATATTCAAGTAACACTTACTGATTACTTATCATATTGGACATTTATTTGTGGGATTGCTTGCCTAGTTCTCCCTCTGTCTTACCCATCACCATAGCTACAATTAACAGTAAATGCTGTTGACTTTTTAAAAAATCTGTTGTTAAACAGATTCCCCAAATCTGCTAAGCAAATCTTTATCCTGTACTTGTGTGGTTTTTAAAAAAAAAAAATTAAACCTAACTGAAGCCCTTTGTATTAATTGCCCCTATTAAATCTCATCTTGCCATTTAGGCAGCCTCTTCTTAGTGTGCTTTGCTCTGATAACACATTATATCAGCTAATTCCATGGAGTTTAGGGGACTAGGAAATGGAAGTATTGTGGAAAAACAAGTGATTTAGAATTCAAGAGTGTTCCTCATTCTTCCAAGATGGAGGTGTGAATTGAATTATAAATGATACTTCTTAAGTGTTTTAAATGTAACAGAAGTAAATGAAATTTATCTGGACAAATGTCTGGAAAATCAAAATTTTGTTTGAAGTCCTAAATTTGGGGGTGAAATGTTATCTAGAGTCTATTGGAGAATTTACTTTCACATTGTAAGGTGCGTGATATTTTGACACGCTCCATTTGACATAGCTGCTGCTGGGTAACTTCAAGGGGGTGGAGTTGAGAAGACCACTGAGTCCTTTGAGGAACCACACTCAGGGCAGGAGGTTGGAGGGAGCTGGTAATCAGGGTATTAGCCTTGTTACACAGATAGGCAGCATTTTATTTTTAAAAGAAGAGAATCTATGTGCTATCCTTTCCCCAGAGGGAGAAGGGAAGAGAGGACGGGCCTCCTTGAGATAGGGTATGGGGCTGGGAGTAGAAAGGAGAGGGAAAGGCAGATTACCCCGAATTGGAGTGGAGGAATAGACTAGGTGGTAACAAGAGTTGGCATTAGTACCGGAAAGGATTTGTCATAACTCCTAACTTTTGCCTTCACCTTTGCCAATAGTGTTGTGATCTGCTTTTAACTGTAGCTAAGCAGACTGTAGCTAGGGCATTGTGCATGTTAATGTTAGGTTCTTTACCTGCCTGTTGGTGCATATTTGGAAATGCTCTCACTGTATTGCCAAGTGTAATTGTGTTATAATAGGAAGGGTAAGGGAAAGAAAGGTCATTGCCAGCAAAGTGAGAGGGGTGAAAAATTGGAATTTAGTATCTGATGAGAGAAATCTTCATTTCTTTCTTCCTTTTTAACTGCTGCACTGTCTCAGCAAGAAGAAACCTAGGAGTCCTTTCAGGGGCTCCCCCCGCCCCCGCTTTAAGTTACAGACATCACTATTAAAGGAGCAATGCTGTATTTAATTGTGAAAATGTTGACTTTGTACTAAAAGACAAGCAAGCAGAATGTTTCCTGGAAGGCAGTTAAACTATGAGTTTGGAGTCCAAGTCCAAGTCCAGGAAGTATAGAGATGTAGATCAGAGATGTAGAGAACTGAGTGTGGTGGAAGTAAGCTAGGGAAGGGTAGTTGCCATGTAAACTAATAAGGAAAGCTGTGTCAATATGTCTCATATCCTTAAAAAAAAAAAAAGAAAAGAAGAATGAATTGAACACAGGGCATCACTAGTGACTATCAATGAGATGTTTCATTCAAGATCTAGTAGGGGAGAAGATGGATGATGGAATGATCGAGATGAAATGACAAGGCTGGAAAAGTGTTGAGTTGTATGCATAAAAACAGGAATGAGTTGTATAGACACTGTCACTGTAGGCCTGGGAATACAAGGTTTTTATATTTTTTATTTAAGCAACAAGGCTCATAGAAATGTCTGTTCCCGATACTGTTCACAGGCTGTCACTTCATTTTTCTAGCCAGTTATATGGGCTTGTGAATCAACCCTTGAGAGCCCTGGCATTGGGTAGAAGTAATAGTGTTTTGAAGTGTGACCTATAGACACACTGAAATGAGGTAACAGTGGAAATATTTTTTATAGTTAGTATCAAGAGCCAGAATCTCAACCTGGGGTTTATTACTCTGATACTATAATACAGTGAAGATGATAAACCCAAGGACCGTGTTGTCTCTTTTACTGTTGTCATTTTCTTTGACAGTTGTTTAGTTTCTGATGGTCCTTAACATCACACCAACATCTTCAGACTTTGAAAGTTCTGTGATTTATTTTGAAGTCTTTGGAAATTTCTACTGCTAGTAATTGAGATTGACAGTTCTCTGTAAACAGAGTACAGTACCTTGTGTATATGTGACAGAGACAGAGAGACAAATAGGAACAGACAGACAGGAAGAGAGAGAGATGAGAAACATCAGTTCTTTGCTGAAGCCCCTTAGTTGTTCATTGATTGCTTTCTCATATGTGTCTTGACTGAGGGGCTACAGCAGAGTGAGTGACCCCTTGCTCAAGCCAGTGATGATGGGGTTGTGTCTATGATCCCATGCTCAAGCCAGCTATTCAACGCTCAAGCCAGCTACTCAACGCTCAAGCCAGCGAAGCTGGGGTTTCAAACCTGGGTCCTCTGCATCCCAGTCTGATGCTCTATCCACTGTGCCACTGCCTGGTCAGGCATACAGTAGCTTTTCATTGCAGTGCTGAATTATAATGAAATCTTGTGAAGATATTTTAATAGGGATCAAGCTTAAGTTAAATGTTAATTGCAAGAGAGGTACCAATGCAAATAATTAAAGTGATGATTGAATGAATACTGTATTTCACCATGCATAAGATGCTCCCATGTATAAGACACACCTTAATTTGGGGGTCTGAAAAAAAAAGTATTACATAAAGTTATTAAATTCAAGTTTTATTCATCATAAAATTCATACAACTCCTTATCACTGTCAAAACTCCCATCCATTAGCTTGTCCTCACCTGGGTCTGATGATGAATCACTGTCTTCAACAGTGAGCACAAAAACAAGCGCAAAACAGAGGGATATGCAAGTAAAAAAATACTATAATCACTGTATAAGACGCATCCAGTTTTTTTGGAAAATGTGTGTCTTACACACAGGGTAATACGGTAATACATTTCTTGAATAGCCAGGTTTGCACATACACAGATTGCAACAACTACACCATGTCTTACTTTCTGTCTGGAAGCTGGAGTTTTCTTTTCACCCTGATTGTGAAGTGTATGCAGACTTCAGAAATGCTAGTGTGGGATAATGTGCGTCTTAGAATTGAGGAAGCTGTGGCTACTGGTAGAGATTGTGACACAGAAGCAAAAGGTGACCAGGGTAGGAGAAAGACACTCAACAGGGAATTTGGTCTTTCTTTGCTGTCAAGCAGAAAAGTGAAAGTCTAGGGGTTTAAAAAAAGAAGCTGTACTGTGGAACCACCAGAGACTCTTGAAAGGATTGTGAGACTCTTGAAAGGATTGTGTTAGTTAACATGTGGTTACCAGTACAGAAAAGAGCCACGTATATTTTATTTTTGTTTATGATGACAATATAGTGGAAATTCACTTCCACATGTAACCTAGGTGTTAAATACTATAAATCATTTTGTACTCAAGATTTGGTTTCTTCATTAATAAAATAATAGCACTGGATTAGAACTGGATCGTCAAGGTTTTGTGTGGTTCTGTCAGTGTAGGGTTCTACAGTGGAATTTTAGGTGCTACTTTGGGAAGAGGTGTTTCTTTAGTGGCCTACAGATAAGAATCGTGTTTGTGGCAATGTCATTTATTATATGTGATAATTCTGTATGCTCACTTAATAATTTATGAGTGGTTTCAAAATGTGTTAATGTACAACATCTCATTTGATGATTTCTATGAGATGATCTAGATCAGGAAGGTAGTGTATTTATTTTGCTGATGAAATAAAACCATTGTGGTTATTAGCATCTTAAATAGTTATTTAGCCCTGGCCGGTTGACTCAGTGGTAGAGAGTCGGCCTGGCATGCGGGAGTCCCTGGTTTGATTCCCAGCCAGGGCACACAGGAGAAGCGCCCATCTGCTTCTCCACCCCTCCCGCTCTCCTTCCTCTCTGTCTCTCTCTTCCCCTCCCGCAGCCAAGGCTCCATTGGAGCAAAGTTGTCCCGGGCGCTGAGGATGGCTCTTTGGCCTCTGCCTCAGGCGCTAGAATGGCTCTGATTGCGGCAGAGCGATGCCCCAGATGGGCAGAGCATCGCCCCCTGGTGGGCGTGCCGGGTGGATCCTGGTCAGGTGCATGTGGGAGTCTGTCTGACTGCCTCCCTGTTTCCAACTTCTGGGGAAAAAAAAAAGTTATTTAGATTTGAAGATCTTATTAGCACTTGAGATGCTTGCCACCAAGGATGAAATCCTGCTACTGAGAAAAAAATCCTGTCAGGATAGGTTTCTCCTTTTAATCTCTCTAGCAGATTTACATGTTTTCTGAGTTCTGACTCCCAGATTCTGACCTAAATGTTCTGTAAACTTTTCGGAACACGACTTCTACCTCTGCTGAGTTGAAGCACTTCGATCAGTCTCTGCAGGACTCTCGATCTTAATGGTCTGTTTAGTGCCTTACTCATTCACCTTATAAAGTACTTATGTCCAGATATCACTACTCCCCATCATCCTTATACTTGGCTTTTAGAAATGCTCAATGGGAAATTGCAGAATTAAATGGGAGTCAGATTGATGGACTGGCATTCAAGTACTGTGGAGTAGGTAGTGTTACTTGGGCTCTGTGTCGGAAGAAGAAATCATTTTGTACCTTTTTAGATAGGAATTTTGCCCTGTACATGCATTTAAAGGGAAGGAAAACCTGGGTTAATAAAAGGGAGTTAGGTAGTAGTCAGATATATTCATGGCATAAATAGGAATTTTTTAAAAATGAGAATTAAATTTATTGAGAATTTAAAAATTCCTGTTTCATTTTTTCCCTATACTGTATTTCTATACCGTATACATTTAATAGCAATTTTGTATTCAATCAAGACTCTGATTTAGAGTGGCAATATAGAATTTTTAAATTCCCTCAGGAAATAAACCCTTACCTGGTTAAGCTTTACATTGTGTGGCATTTGTACTGATCTGTTCTATTGAAAGGCACTGGCTTTTCCGAATTTGTCATAATATAATGACCCCTTTGAAAGGAAAAGTACAGAATGTATCATAATGTTATTTAGATTGTATAGACATGAAACTAAATATAAAACCTTTATGTTTTGGCTCATTTACAACCAAAAACCAAACCTACAAATTAAATAGAAAGAAAACTACAACACCAACAGAATTCAAATTAATACAGTTTTTCAGTATTATAGATTATAGGTTTCACAGTAGGGAAAAAAAATAGCCTTAGATCTAATTCCATTTTAAATCTGTTTCTGTATTTTAATTTCACTGATACTAAAAGCTGCAAGTGCCCGCTCTCCTAAGTTATGTTGTGCAAGGTATTTCATTGCCTTCAAGGCTGTTTGTAAGTTTAGGGTAATCAGAGCACATACCCAAGCAGAACACTTACCAACAAGCATTCCTCAAATACCGGTTTTAATGAGCTGTCTGCCATCTTGCGGATGAAGTTAACATTATGACATTACTGAAATCTTTATTAAATGGTTCTCTAAACCAATTAATGCTAAAGTCAGAATGGAAAAATGTCTTTTCATACTTAAAACCACATTTCTGCTCATGAACTTTTACAAATTGTACTGCAATGATAGGACCCATGTAATGCATGTAGCACATGTATGGTATTGGCTGTTAGCTGTTGGCTTTTGACTAGACCATGCCTGTGTTGCCATATGCTCTGATTTTTCAGCCTTTCAGTTACAATTACTAGGAAAGCTTTGCTCGTGCAGTGTGCTATGAGGGTATCTTGCCTGAAGGAAATCGTAGCACACTTGAAGAAGCAGCAGGGAAAGCCTGCTGGTGGTACCTGTTTAGATGGTAGTTATTTATGATCCAGAGTGTTTTTCATTCATTTTAGATTACCTTAAATTAAGTATTTTATAAAAATTGTACACGATTCTTAGACTTTTCTTTGTCTCCTGACATATTTGTGACATCCTGTTTGGGAAGCACTGCTTTGGCAAATATTTTTCTGATCAGTATCTAGGAATCGAGGATTCAAAGGTGATAAAACAAAACAAATTAAAAAATACTTGGCCATTCTTAATGTAATGAGAGACGATTTAACAATAAATTATAAATAGTTTAATTTATTCTATCCTAAGGATATGCTAAGAGGACTATGGGAAACTGTTGAAAGGAGCTGCCTAGTTATTTTAAGGGGAGGGAGGGTTAGAGCACATCATAGAAAAGATCTTGTTTGAATAGTATCTTGAAGGATGAGAGCGTGGATTTAAATTAGATAGCATGTGTAAAGACCAAGGTCATGAAAGACATGATTATCATAATGATTAGACATGTGTAGCCCTAGATAGCATTTGTCCTGTGGTAAGTTGGAACCCAAAAGTAAAAATTTTAATTGTTAGACAAGTGTTTAACTGTTACTTCATATACTCTAGGGAGCTGTGAAGAGCTTAGAACTGGAGAGTGTTCGGGCAGAATTTTTGTACATAGCAATTACCACATTATATTGTAATATTAACCTTCATTAGTCTTTGGAGTTCTTCAAGGGCTGGGACCATGAGTTATTATATTAACCTTGACTGAGGGACTACAGCAGAGCGAGTGACCCCTTGCTCAAGCCAATGACCTTGGGCTTCAAGCCAGTGACCTTTGGGCTCAAGCCAGCGACCATGGGGTCATGTCTATGATCCCGTGCTCAAGCCAGCGACCCTGTGCCCAAGCTGGTGAGCCTGCACTCAAGCCAGATGAGCCTGTACTCAAGCCGGCAACCTCACGGTTTCAAACCTGGGACCTCTGCATTTCAGTCCGACACTCTATCCATTGTGCCACCAGACTTAATGCTAGCTGTGGATTTACAGAAACGATTAATATGAGTTCCTGCTCTCATATGAGCTTAGAGTTTCATAGGGGAGAGAAAACCAAAAGTAGTAATTCTGGTAAGCAGTGTGTGCTTTGGGAGCAGTTAACCATTGGAGAACATGGTGGAAGGGAAGGTGTTGGTGATAATTAGGGGAAGATTCCCCTAAAGAGATCACTTCTTGAGTCAAGCCCTAAAGATCAAATAGATACAAGTAGGAATGGAGCTGGTGTTTCTTCAGTCATTTCTGTGGCCAGGTTGACTGTGCTGTTGGAGCACATATGTACTGTTACTTATACAGTGCCCTTGGCTTACTGCAAAAGTACGCTAATCCTGGCTAGAAGATAAATGTCTTTCTCAGCGTGGCTCAATACAAATCTGTTTCTATTCCTCCATTGCCATAAATTCACCCAGGTGACATTTCCAACTATTAGTAGAAGGTATGGTATTTTCACACATTGCTCCCTAATAGGGGAATATATGAATGCTTAGTTTTGGGCTAATAATAAGAATGAATATAACCAGTAAAAATTTAGAAGTACTTTGTTCCAAATGGGAGGGCAAATGCTTGTCTTAATTGATGAAATTGCTTGTAACAAATTTTCTATACTTGGAAGCAAAAAAGTTTTAGGAAAAAATCTGGGTCCAAATTTCATTATATTTGGCTCCGACATATGTGTTTCTCAACAGGATTTGAAACTTCTAAGAGTAACAAAGAATTTTGTTTTTTGAAAAGCACAGAGAAATTATTTTAATAGGATCAGGAATGTCTTAAAGCGAATATGGGATAATTTCAAAATGTTAACCTTAAGAAATTTTTCTAATAAAATCTCGTTCTGTTTTTCCAGCATTACAGTGTTTCTGTCACCTTTGCACAAAAGACAATTATACTTGTGTCACAGATGGGCTGTGCTTTGTCTCTGTCACAGAGACCACAGACAAAATTATACACAATAGCATGTGTATTGCTGAAATCGACCTAATTCCTCGAGACAGGCCATTTGTGTGTGCACCGTCTTCAAAAACTGGGTCTGTTACTACAACGTACTGCTGTAATCAGGACCACTGCAACAAAATAGAACTCCCAACTGTTGGTAAGTTGTTGTGGAAGATGTTTTTCTCTTGATGCTGCAAGAAAAGCTCTTAGACTCTGACTGTGACTATAGAACTGGAAGGGATCTTAGAAATTGTCCAGCCCAGCTTGTTCAGTTTAGAGGCAAGAAGAAACGTGTTCATAGTTGTAGAGTTATAAGAGCAGCCAAGATCCTGACTCCTGGGCGTGTGCTGTTTGAGAGGTGATTCCATGATAGGCTCTGAGGTCTGTGTGCCTGAAATGGTAGCCTCTTAAAAGCGAATTTTGACAAAGTCCACTGTAGCAGTATGTCTTTCAGAAAGTCATACTTTGTCTTCAGAGTGAATTTCTTCCTTGTTTAATGCTCTAACTTTGTAAAACAGTCAGTAATAGGGAGGAAATAAGAGCAGCACTACAAAGTCCAGATGCCTTCATTTTGTAATTCCACTTTGCCTTATGATCTTTATGTTTAAATTATTACATACAGTATCTAGGGTTTTGGTCCTTCACCATAGTTTACATATTAAAATGTCCTGGCCAAGCCAGGGTTTCAAAAATGAACTGTTAGGATTAGATTAATTTTAAGACTCTGGTTTAAGATGTTAGTCTGAGCACGTTATTTAACTCTTTTGTCACTTTTCTTCAAATACCAAATTTCTCCTGTAATAATCAAAGGAATATGAAGGTGGGAGACCTATATTAATGCTAGCAGAATTAATGAGATAATGCTACCCACATACCTGCACTTGTGAGGAGCTTTACAATTTATTTATAGTGCAGATGACCTCAGACTGGTGAAAAATTAACCATACAAAAAGAAGTGAAAGGCCCTCTTACAGAATCCCACCAATACCATAAGCTGAGGGGCTGGGGTCAGACTTAAGGGGCAAACTCTCCCAGTTCTCCTTTAGGAAGCACTTGGTTCCAGTGCTCATAAGGAGAGTGCTCACTTTCCACTCGGAGTCGGTCCAGGCACCAAACTGATTCAAGCTGGAAGCACTGCTGTGGCTCAGAAGAAAAGGGCCGGTCCTGGCAGTGAGAGAGGGGAACAGTCCTCCCCTGGTGCATGTGGTAACAGCGGAGTACAGCTGAGTGTGCAGCGTGACAGGGAGCTTCCTGTGGCCAGGCTCTGTCGGGCTCTAACTTTTCTGTGTGAGTAGGTGTGTGTGTGTGGGTGTGTATGTGTTTGTAAGCATCTGTAATTCTAATATGACAAAATGGTAATTCCAGAATTTCCCATTTTCATTGTTTGGGCTTGCAATATTTGAATGGAAATTCACAAAACCTTGTGAAAGACTCACTTCATTTCTAATGCTAAAAATATATAAAGTTCTCATTTCCAGGTCCGTGACACTCAAACAACAAAAATATTGCCAAATGAAAAGCTTCAGCGGTTTAAAAGAAGTGAACTGAACTGGATAAATCAGAGTAGCTGTCTCCCTTTGAAATAGACTCACACATGCTAGGGAAGAACTTTCCGAGAGACCAGGGTCTGTTTTCAGTTAACTATAAAATGAGAACATTTCACAGTTAAAGATTGCTTTCAAGATGAAAAGCTCAATTGATGAATTATTTTTTTTAAATGCAATATTGAAAGTGAACAGTAGACTGGATTCTATAATTGCATAGTCAAGTGTGAAATAAGCTTAAGGCAAGGCAATCTTGAGAAATTGTGCTACATTTCAGAGAAAAAGACAGTTGGTGAGCAAATTAAGAGATACAGAGGACAGTTCTAGGCGATCCAATATGCTTAGTATAAAAATTCCAGAAAAATACATAAGAGCAGGCAGAAGAAATAAGAATACTATGCAAAATTAATGAAAAATACTTATCCAAATATAGATAATGAAATATATACTAATTTTAAAATAAAGATAAACTGTATATGCATTTAGTACAACTGAATACTAATTCACTATAAAAGGGAGAAAGGTTCAGATTTTCTGCTATTTTTTTCAACATCAGAAGGTAGAAGAACATCCTATAGTGATCATTACTCAACATTCTTTAGACAAGCCAAGATTTTTCATATATAAAGGCAACAGGCATCTTTAGACAATTAAGTATTCAATGTATATAAGGATACATGTACTCTTCCTGCAAGAAATGGCTGTTAAGAAACCAATCCAAGTAAGGATGTTGAACATGGGGGAGATGTGCTATGAAAGAAATGGTGGCATACAGCAAAGCTCAGGATGAATGCCAAAATCATTATAATTAATGTCAGTATAAAGCAGTGTAAAATAATAATTATAAAGAGATTATAAGAAAATAAATGCTCTTGAATTAAAATCCCAAGTGTTTAAGATAGACTAGAAAGTCTATTATGAAAAACACATGTAAACCCTATTATTAAAAAAAAAAGAATATATTTTCCCTGAACAAAAATCTTTTTTTTCCCTGAAAAAAAAAGAATATATTTTCCCTGAACAAGAATATATTTTCCCTACACACACACACACACACACACACATACATATACTAAAATGTGAATTGTTTTGGGGTGGTGAGGTTGTACATAATTTTTTTCTTTTCTCATCTGTATGTATACATACCCCCATATACATACATACATACATACATACATACATACTGGCCTTGGAATAACAATACAAGCCAAAACTACTTTAAAAAAAAAGGAGACTTAATTAGGAAGGTTGTGATGGTAGTGGTGTCAGATTACTGGTTCTTGTATTAGTGACTTGAGAGGGATAAATAGGGAGGCCCTGAAGTACTGGTGGTGGTAGCTGACCTTGTTATTTATTTTGATGGCGAAAAAATGCAGGAAGAATAAGTAGATGCTGACTGAGTTGGGGATAATAAAAGGAGAGCCAATGAGAGAAGCCTGAACGATTCACATGTTTTGGTTTCCAGCCCTGTGAGCTGCCATATTGAGGCTCTATGACTAATGGCGATAGTGGCCAACGACAGGAAATGTGACGGATTGGGAAATGGTGGATGCTACCAACAGTGTTGTTGTTTTTGTTTATTTCACTTGTCCTTTTTCAGGAAAGCCATCACCTGGCCTTGGTCCCGTGGAGCTGGCAGCTGTCATTGCTGGACCAGTCTGCTTCGTCTGCATCTCACTCATGTTGATGGTCTATATCTGCCATAACCGCACTGTCATTCACCATCGAGTGCCAAATGAAGAGGACCCTTCACTAGATCGCCCTTTTATTTCAGAGGGTACTACGTTAAAAGATTTAATTTATGATATGACAACATCGGGGTCTGGATCAGGTAATGTAATTGTTTTTCCTTTTTCCTAAGAAATCTTTAAAAAATTAACTGTATTATTTAATTAGTTGGCTAAGCCACTTGGCTTAGTTTGTTAAAACTTGGAATAGTGTGAAGGCTATTAAAGGTCTTTTAAGCTTGGTATATATCTGACTGGCTAGTTTAGTGTAGATAGATGAGACTTTTACTGAAATGGGTCAGTATGTCAGCTTCATGTTTGTGTAAATTTCAAAACATTCCCACTGTTATGATTCCATGAGGTAATAAGAATTAGGAGAATTATTCTTATATACATGAGGCTGAAGTTCAAAGATGTTCAAATGATATGCAGCTCCTCATTCTGTTAGGATTGTTTAACAGCTTTATTTTTGTCTTTGATGGCAGGCATGACAGAAAATGTGTTTCAAATTGTGAAGGTTAATTACATTTTTAACATGACATTGGTGTCTTTCACTCAGGTCTGATTTTTTTTATTAAATAATGAATTTTTAGCCCTTTTCTCATTACAGAAAAATGTCTAACCACCTTGTTATTTTAACATAGTTTTAGGGATCCATGGCCCTGTGATGTTTACTTTTCTCAGTTCTGGTTATTATGGGATTAGATAGACTGGCAGATTGCCAGAATTATCCCCTGAAGTGGATTTTGACAGAGCAATGATTTATGTTTAAACAAAAGGGTTTTTTTTTTTTTTTTTTTTAACTTTTTCTTGCTTTGGAAAGATTCTAAGAGAGGAAGACCCCTGTCCCCTCCAGTATTGTAATTTGGCACTCAGGTAGGGATTACGAGATTCCAGTGCAAGTTTTGTTATTGATGGGCTCTGTGGCCTTGGTTAAACCATGTTTCCTGTTTGGGTGTGTTTCCTTATCAGAAATATGGAACAGATACTACTGGTAATGCTATGTATACTTAAAGTGGTTTGTTAGGACTTTTAAATGAGATCTATCTAGCCTTTGAAAAGTATAAACCAGCTTTAGATAAGGGCTACATTTATGGATAAAATAAAGATTTAAAAATATGTACTAAAAATTTCACTGATTTTTAAAATCAAGTGACTAAAGAAACATAAAAGCAGAAATTGTGCCTGGGAGAAGAATACTACTCAAGCACAAAATCACATCTGATAATAAAGTTCATATAATGACAAATGCCTATTTGTTTTAAGGAAATAAATATATGTTGTTGCATAGTAGTTCATTTCTTTAAGTATGAATAAACTCATTTCATGACCTGAACTCTTCTTCTGGAGAATTTGGCCATATATACTGCTCACAAAATTTAGGGGATATTTTGAAATGAATGTGAAGCTATAAAATATCCCCTAATTTTTGTGAGCAGACATTAAGTAAGTTAGTTCTGTCCCTAACTTCTAGGACATATGTAGGCTTGCACTGGAGCCCAGATCTCTTTGGGCAGCCTTTAGGGGTCACTGAGGTCATTGTGAGGGAAGGAGGCAATGAGAGGTTGGACTGAGATGGAACAGCCTTAGTACTGAATAATGAAGATGTGTCATTCTTTGGGCAGGAGTGGTAGAGGAACAGAGATTGTTTAGGGCTTCCCTGATTTCTGTTGATTCTGAGTTAGTCCAAAGAGTTCTCAAAGATGACCTGGCTCGTTCTAGAAATTATTCTGAACCAAAATACTACGATAAGCAAGAACAAAAAGTCACAGGAAATCGGGGTGGCTACAGATCATTTGGAATCAATCCCTTGGACCTGTGTTCTTGTTGCCAAGCTTTACACCCAGGGAAATCAGAGCAGCTCGTGCCACATGGCACAGTGGTGTATTTCAGGCCTCAAGGGGAACAAGCCTGCCCAAAGGATCAAAAGGAATTACTCTCTGAATGGCAGCTGATTTTCCAATAAGAATACATTTATTTACCTTTTAAGATATAGACATGAAGTATAAAATGAAGTTACTATTTTTTCCATTTTATATGTAATTCTAGATCAGGGGTCCCCAAACTTTTTACACAGGGGGCCAGTTCACTGTCCCTCAGACCGTTGGAGGGCTGGACTATAAAAAAAACTATGAACAAATTCCTATGTACACTGCACATATCTTATTTTAAAGTAAAAAAACAAAATGGGAACAAATACAATATTTAAAATAAAAAAACAAGTAAATTTAAATCAATAAACTGACCAGTATTTCAATGGGAACTATGGGCCTGCTTTTGGCTAATGAGATGGTCAATGTGCTCCTTTCATTGACCACCAATGAAAGAGGTGCCCTTCCGGAAGTGCAGCGGGGGCCGGATAAATGACCTCAGAGGGCCGCATGTGGCCCGTGGGCCGTAGTTTGGGGACCCCTGTTCTAGATCCATCAGGGATCATGGCTCTGTTGTCTGAAAGCTTCTCTCTCTCCTTTTATGCCTTACCCTGCAAAAACTTGTCTACATTGTTTGCAAGCTCTGTGGGTTAGGGCAGTTAGCTGATGTTTCATGCCTGAGTCAATTCATCTTTTAAAGGAAAATGATAGGATTGTTGTGAGGTTCAAATGAGACAGAGATGTTTGTGTGAAAGCTCATGGTAAACGGTAGAGGTATGTCCAAATGGCAGGTAATACTCTTATTGAAAAGATAGTTGGAAGAAAAATTTGACATACAGTGTCCATTTGCTGCTTTTACAAAAAAGCTTAGTTTAAGGCCTCCTTTCCCTGGCATAGTTCATTGTGTGCTGAACAGCCTCCAGATTTATCAGACAGAAACAATCATCTTTTGAATGAAGCAGAAAATGCCATCTCTTCCCTTCTATTCATATAAAGCCTTAATGCTACCTTGTGCATTGGACTCATGCTTGTGAGGAAATAAAATGTCTGTACTTAATACTCTCCTTAGTTTTTCACTAGTTGAGAAAAAGTAAAATGAAAACATTTCCTGTTATTTATGTCTGTTACTCAGTACCACGACCAGGAAAGGCCCAAGCTCTATCTCTCAAAGTCTGCTTTTAAACTAGGAACTGCAAGGAAGACAGTGAAGAGCTGGGTTCTGCAGCTCTAATCCTAAAGCAAACCTAATCTCTGTTGCATTAACTTGAATCACAGGTTGTACATATGCCCATATTTAAGCTGTCATTAGATCATAAAGTGTGTTTGAACATGCGCATGTGTGCCAGCTTTTGAAAGAGAATGTCTCATACCAATGTTCCTTATCTCTTGCTCATACTTATGATCTCTTAAAATGTATGCATCCTATTCAGGTCTTATTTCTACTTGCTAATGTAAAGCCTTTTCCTTATTGAAGTTTCTCTCAAGCAGTTCTAAAAGTACAGAAAAGTAAGCAGAAAATAAAGAGGTCTAAATTAGACCTGTTTATTTTTGTCTTTAGAAGAAAATTATTACATTTTTTTAAATACTCAGGTATTTATGTAGCCAAATATGGATAATATGATGATGTGGTTTTTGATTTTAGGTCTGCATCTAGAAACCAGGTGACTTCCCGTTTACCGTTCCCTTTTCTTTATTCCTTGCCTTTCTGACTTCCAGATTAACCTCCTGAAATTGACTCTTACATATACTTAATAAATTTAAATACATACATGGTATGGCCTTGTTCAAAGGCTTGAAGAAAATTTAGTGAATTAGTATCTATTATAAAGCATAATTAGGCATTGATTTTTCATTAAGCGTCTTAATTTAAATAAGGATTTTTCACAGACCTGTTTTTAACTAGCAGTCTCCTTATAAACATAAAAACAATTGTTTATAAATTAGATTGCTGATTACTTTGTAGAAGGGAGAATGGATGGAGCAGGGGTAGGAAAGGACTCATTTGAAAAACTGAAAGATGAAAAAAGAAACTTAAGATAGCTTTAAAGTAGATTTGTTGACATTTGGGTAAGTATTTGACATCAGGGAACCAAAGAGAACAGATTACTTCATTTACTATCAGGTTAATTTGATCTAGAAAGCAATTCTGAATATAGGTTATAACTGACACTGATTTATGTGTAATAGATTATATAAATAAAATACTGGTGTAGAGCATGATATACACTGGGATTATCTACAGTGTCAGTAGAATTTTAGATGACAGTTTCTTAGTCCATGGAGGATATGATTTTTAAGGGAATTGGAATATTCCTAAATATAGTGTTACTTCAATGTTGTAGGTAGTTAGTAAATACTTTTCTATAGATGAAATACATGTGGCAATATTTTAAAATTAGAGTAAGGCAGGTTGTGTGGTTAAAAAAAAATGCCAGTGTCCCATTACTAAAGCAAATTACTAGACACTATTGTTCAAGATACTAGTGTTACCTAGGTAGCCAGTTTCTAGCAAGGCAATTGCCTGTCTTAAAATGGTTTCTGTGACCATTTTGACTGATTTATTAAAACTTAGGCCAGAATTTACATCTGTGTGTTGTATTCACATACTTTTCTCCTCCCACAATTAAAACTGTTAACAGATTCATCTTTCTAAAATCAGATTTTTAAATTATTTCTCCCCATACATGGCCTCTTTTCAGAAACTGTTACTAGTTCTTCTTTTACCAACAGCTCTTGCTGATCACATTAAGCTTGGCATCTAGTACTCGTCACATTCTGGTGGCTGCTCACATTCTCTTCCAGTGCCTTTACTGCATGCATCTCCTTTCTGTTGATCTAAGCCGGCTCCCTAAACATGTGTCATTCATTTCCTTTAATACCTTTGCTTGCGTGTTCCTCCTACCTGAGTACCTTACCTCCTGTTCTCCTTTGGTCCTGTCCCTCTGTAAAGGCCAGTCTAAAGTCCGCTTACTTTACAAAGCCTACCTTGACCCTGTAGGCAGGAGTTGCTGGATTCTTTCATTGTACTTACTATTTGCCTTTTAATCATGAATTGCTGTTTTTGTAAATCTAGTCTTTATCTCATTGAGATGATAAATTCCTTAAAAACAGAGCTTGAAAGAGTGCTGTTGGAAACCCATCCTGTTGATGGTTTGTATTGAGTACTATTTATCTTTTATCTTCAGGTTTACCATTGCTTGTTCAGAGAACAATTGCGAGAACTATTGTGTTACAAGAAAGTATTGGCAAAGGTCGATTTGGAGAAGTTTGGCGAGGAAAGTGGAGAGGAGAAGAAGTTGCTGTGAAAATATTCTCCTCTAGAGAAGAACGTTCATGGTTCCGTGAGGCAGAGATTTATCAGACTGTAATGTTACGTCATGAAAACATCTTGGGATTTATAGCAGCAGACAATAAAGGTCAGTAACATTTCCTTCTTCTTTGAGTGTAACAGAATCTATTTAATTAAGCCTTTTCACAGACATGACTACTAAACATTGTCAAATTTAATGAGAAAAAGAGAATGTGTCATAGATTAGACCCATTAGACCAAATGAAATATATTAGAAGCCTTAGAACCAGGAATTTAAAGATTTTCTTCACTCTTGACAATATACAGTGGTACCTTGCGATACAAGCAGACCAACATATGGATTTTTTAAGATATAAGCTGAGACTCGGTCCGTATTTTTGTTCGAGATCCGAGCGAAATTCCAAGAAAGGAGTCATGATTCGGGAAGCTGCTGCTAGTTGGTGCACGGGTCCAGTATTGGCAGCACACCACCAGCATCTCGTTCTTTCTCACGTGTTACCCACAGAATCAAGTCGAATCTCATGCGCTGTATTCGTTCTTGCATCATTTTTGCATTTTTTACTAACTTTTTTTGTGTGCTATCATGGGGCCGAAGAAAGTGAGTGTAAAAGACAGTGGTAAGAAGAAGAGAATGATGTCGATAGAAGTAAAGCAAGAAATAATAGAAAAACATGAGCGTGGTGTACGAGTGATTGAACTGGCAAGGCTGTACGACTGCAATACATCTACAATTTGTGCCATCCTTAAACAAAAGGATGCCATCAAAAGCGCAAGTTCAGAGGAAGGAACTACAATTCTATTCCAATAAAGAACAAATATCCATGAAGAAATGGAGAAGCTTCTGCTGGTGTGGGTGAAAGAGAAAGAGCTGGCAGGAGATACAGTGACAGAGACTGTAATGTGTGAAAAGGCATGTATTATTTATGGTGACTTAAAGAAGAAAGAACCATCAACCTCAAAAGAGGCAGCAGTATATACGTTTAAGGCAAGTCACGGCTGGTTTGAACATTTCAAGAAGAGATCTGGCATCCACTTGGTGGTGAGGCATAGTGAAGCTGCGAGTGCTGACGTTAAGGCAGCTGAGGAGTACAGCGCACGTTTTGCTGCGCTTATCGCAAAGGAAGGCTACATCCCCCAACAAGTGTTCAACTGTGATGAAACAGGATTGTTTTGGAAAAAAATGCCCTGGAAGACTTTCATTACCACAGAGGAGATGAAGCTGCCAGGCCATAAACCCATGAAGGATTGCCTGACCCTTGCATTGTGTGCAAATGCTAGCGATGACTGTAAAGTAAAGCCACTGCTAGTGTATCATTCTGAAAATCCTTGAGCCTTTAAGACTCACAAAATTCTTAAAGAAAAACTGCAGGTTAAGTGGCTGCCAATGCTAGGGCATGGGTTACGCGGCAGTTTTTTATTGAATGGGTAAATCTCATCTTTGGTCCTTCAGTGAAGAAATATCTTCAAGAAAATAAACTCCCGATAAAAGCATTACTAATGCTCCAGCCCACCCACCTGGTCTTTAAGATGACATTCTCCATGAGTTCAAATTCGTGAAAGTCTTCTACGTCCCACCCAACACGACTTTAATCTTGCAAACTATGGATCAGCAGGTCATTTCCAACTTTAAAAGGCTTTACATGAAGCACTTGTTCCACCGCTGCTTTGAGGTGACTGAGAATACAAATCTAACCCTTCGAGAGTTTTGGAAAGATCACTACAACATCATGATATGCTTACGCATTATTGACTTAGCATGGCAAGAGGTTACAAGAAGAACCTTGAACTCGGTATGGAAAAAGTTATGGCCTGATGTTGTTGCGACAGGGACTTCGAAGGATTCGAACCAGAGACCGAGATCGAGGTAGAAGCGTTAGAGGAGACTGTGTCCCTTGGAAAGTCAATGGGTCTGGAGGTAGATGATGGGTCTGGAGGTGACTTAAACAAGCTCGTCGAGGAACATGAGGAACTCTCAACTGAGGAGTTGAAGGAGCTACAGATGATGCAACATACAGAGCTTCTGCAAGAGATTAGTAGTGAGGAGGAGGTAGAGTCGGAGGAAGTGATTTCTACAAGTGAAATTAAAGACATGCTGGCAATGTGGGAGAAGCTTTCAAGTTTCATTGAAAAGAAACACCCAGAAAAAGTTTCAACTGGTCTTGCTTCAGCACTTTTTTTTTTTTTTTTTTTTTTCATTTTTCTGAAGCTGGAAACAGGGAGAGACAGTCAGACAGACTCCCGCATGCGCCCGACCGGGATCCACCCGGCACGCCCACCATGGGGCGATGCTCTGCCCACCAGGGGGGCGATGCTCTGCCCATCCTGGGCGTCGCCATGTTGCAACCAGAGCCACTCTAGCGCCTGAGGCAGAGGCCACAGAGCCATCCCCAGCGCCCGGGCCATCTTTGCTCCAATGGAGCCTTGGCTGCAGGAGGGGAAGAGAGAGACAGAGAGGAAAGCGCGGCGGAGGGGTGGAGAAGCAAATGGGCGCTTCTCCTATGTGCCCTGGCCGGGAATCGAACCCGGGTCCTCCGCACGCTAGGCCGACGCTCTACCGCTGAGCCAACTGGCCAGGGCCTGCTTCAGCACTTTTTAATGACACCTATTTGTCACATTTCTGTAACATTTTAAAAGGCAGGCAAAAGCAAACTTCTTTGGATAGATTTTTATTCCAAAGTCCTGCAAGTGAAAGTGCCGGAACTGCAGCCAAAAAGGCAAAAACAGGTGATGATTAAATGAAAAATATGTAATGTTAAGCTTAGGTTAAGTTTAAAGTTAAGAAAGTGCATTTTTTTTTACAATTAAGTTTTTGTGGTTTCATTTTAAGTAAAGAAAGTGCAGTTTTAGTTTTACATTTGGTGTTAAGAAAGTGCAGTTTTAGTTTACGTGTCTACAGTGCCTGCATCCCTTCTCCCCCCCCTCCTCCGCCATTCACCTCCGTTAGCCGCACTCATCTGTCTCCCAACATAAGAATACAGTACTAAATAACACTTTTTTCTTTTATTTCATATATTTTGTTATACATTGGTAAAGTATACATGTGTGTTTCTTAATTAAAAACATGTCTTTTTTCATAATTTAGGATGGTTTGGGGATGTTTCACAGGGCTGGAACGGATTAAATCTATTTCAGTTATTTTAAATGGGAAAATTTGTTTGATATACGAGTTGACTGACTTACGAGCTCAGTTACAGAACGAATTAAACTCGTATCTCAAGGCACCACTGTATTCTTAAATCTAATTGTTTTACAAAATGTAAAGAGCTCTTTTACTTAAAAAGCCATGTGCTTTATTATTTTGCTTCTGGACAGTTATTGAGTATAATCATAATACAGAAAAAATAATAAATTCCAGTTGCTCAAAGTTTTGAGGTAGGATAGAGCCCAGATTATCTGTTTCTATTTAATCTCTTCCTGACTGTAAGGGCATTCTGATGCATACTAGTGACCATATATATAGGGAAAATCACTTCTCAGTGTATTCTATGTTTTAAGTCACCTGAGGCTGAATAGATTAATCTTTTAAGTAAACTCGGTTAAATAGAGACAGGGTTTCTACAAAGCCACCTTGACACTTCCTTGCTTGTGGCTCAGGTGCTGGGGCCCAGCAGGTGCTTAATGTCCAGGGTCAGAGCACATGCTGGGAAGCAGGGAAGCCATGTCAGTGCAGTCAGTGAGTGGTGACTGAGCAATGACTCAGACTGGACTTCACCTACTTTCTTGGCTTCAGTTACTACCTTTAGCCCACACTTCCTGCTTTTATAGTAGCTTCTGTCAGAGACTTAGGTTACAACTCAAGTCTCATCATTCCCAGCCTGAGTCAGATGTATCCCAGCTTTTCTGATTTTTAAAAAAATGCAATCATTATCTTTTTGAAATTGTCCAGAACTGTAGTATCTTCTTTTTATTTCTTTTCATTGTCTTCAACAGTATTTATTGCTTTAAACTGTTAGCAATATTTAATCTCGGTTGTTAATTATGAAGGATTTTATGATTTTTTGTTTTGCTTCTCTGTATTTTCAAATTTGTAACAAGCATTTAATGTTTATTTTTCTAAATTTTATTTAGAGAAAATTCTAGTATATAGAAAAGAATAGTATAATGAACTTCCATCTTCTATAAGCTCACTTTTAGCTCACTGCCAAATATTTGATCTCCTGATTTCACTACACTGCCCCTAACTAAATTACTAGAAGCCAATCCCAGATAATGTAGCTTTTTATTCATAAACATTCAGTTTGGATCTTTAGACTATGAAGAATATTTATGAATCAAAACCATACTACCATTGTCATTTTTTATTTAATTTAATTTTTTTTTTTTTTTGAGACAGATAGGGACAGTAAGGGATTGAGATGAGAAGCATCATTTCTTTCTGACAGCACCTTAGTTGTTCATTGATTGCTTTCTCATATGTACCTTGAGCGGGGATTGGGGCTACAGCAGAGTGAGTGACCCCTTGCTCAAGCCAGCGACCATGGGGTCATGTCTATGATCCTACACTCAAGTTAGTGACCCCTTGCTCAAGCTGGTGAGCCTATACTCAAGCCGACGACCTCAGGGTTTCAAACCTGGGTCCTCTGCTTCTCAGTCTGATGCTCCATCCACTGCAGTACCAACTGATCAGGCACCATTGTCATTTTTTAAATGTCATAAAATATCTAGTTAGTTTCAAATTCCTGTGATTGTCTCCTATTACTATTATTACTATTATTATTATTTTATTTTTTTTAAACAATTGGTTATTCACTTTAGGATGCAAAGTCCACACGTTGCATATGGTTGGTATCTGTTTTAAATCCCTTAAAATCTCTAGGTTCTTTTTCTGTCTTTTTTCTTCTTCTTTTCTTTTTGAAGTGTATTTGTTGAAGAAACTGAATAGTTTGTCCTGTAGAGCTTGCTACATTCTGGATTTTGCTAATTGAATTCCTATAGTATCTCTTAACTTGTTCCTTGTATTATTTGAAAACTGGTAGGTAGAATTAGAGATGAAATCTGATTATGTTTTATTGGTTTCCTGAAAATAGTTCTTACTTATATATTTTCTGTTGTATCATATCAGGAGACATAGTGTTTGATTATCTCTATTTTGTGACTGGAGTGAGTGATGGTTTTAGTCAGTGATTATCAGTGGCAACTACCAGATCAATATTACCTAATTTAAAAAGAAAATATAAACAAAAGTAGTGATCATAATCTGACCAAGTCCTTAGTTTTCATTTTCTTCTGTCTTTGACACCATTTAGCTTCTCCTCCAAATCTTATAGCAAACTTTACTATGTTCTGTGACTCTAGGCTTTATTTTTTAATAGTTGTCTTTATTTTCTGAAACTCTTCTTACTGATGATTTCTATGAAGGATCTAATAATACAAGTAGTAATTGCTCCCCTAAAGAACTTACCCACATTTATAGCTTCAAACTTATTATGGTGGTGACTTTCAAGTCTCCACTGTGGGCTCAAACCTCATCCAAGCCTAGTGTGTTTTAGGTGTGTTCCAAGTCGCAAGCACACTGGCACAAAATGCCTCTGCTGCTGTGCCCTGAGCTTCCTCTGCCTTTGCTCAAGCAGCAAGCAAGCTGGTGCTGTCATCTGGTGGTCACCATGGGAACTAGCTGACCTTGCAGGCTCTTTCTTAGCCCCCCCACCCCAATTCCTTGCTCCTTTATCTTTACCCTCATGATTTAGTAGTTCTTCCCAAACAACCCTTTATATGCGCAAGGCCTCTTAATATCCTTCAGTTACCTCATAAAACTCTTTCTTCCATCTACCTGTGTTCCTGTTTGTTTCTTGTATTTGTGAGCCTTTCAGTCTCGGTGCAGAAGCATGCAGGTAAAGCTGGTGATACTCTGTATCAAGGAAAAGAAAAGGTACAAGTTTGAACAGAATCAGTGTATGAAAAACAAGTTTATAAAGCACTAGTATTATGAATTCTAAATCCTTCTGATAGTACTCAGAAATCCCCTCCAGAATCTTCTGAGAACATCTTTTTTAATCTTTTCTAATCAGAGGTACTTACCTTCAGATAACAACCTTAAAAATACAGAAGTTGTTTTATGTCATTTGGGTTTTCTCTTTTGTTTTATAACTAATGAGGAAAGACACAGCACATTTTAAGTTCTGATGTTTCATATGTGTTGTATTAAATACTTAAAAAAAAGCTGTTATCCTATTTTTAAAATCTTCTTAATGGTCTTGCAAGTAAGGTATTTTTGTTGTGTGAAAAGAGACACAGACTCATTGGTTAAGCAACTTGTCTGATCTGACCTGTGGAGGCGCAGTGGATGGAGCGTCAACCTTGAATGCTGAGGTCGCCGGTTCAGAACCCTGGGTTTGCCTGGTCGGGACACATGTGGGAGTTGGTGCTTCCTGCTCTTCCTTCCTCTTTCACTCTCTCTTTCTCTCATTCTCTCTCCTCTCTCTCTAAAAATGAATAAATTAAAAAAAAATTAAAAACAAAAAGAAACTTGTCTGAGGGCACTTAGTAACAGCCCCTGGATTTCAACTCAGGTCACAATGACTTCAGGTATGTCTTTTACTGAATTGTGCTGCCTCCTAGTATTATAATACTTTTTTTTTTTTTTTTTTACGATTTCATGAAACATGGTTTTTCTTGTATTTCCAGCTACTTTTAGGTTAAATAGGCTTTTGTGGACCAGCCTGGCCAGAACCTTTACCATGATTCCCATGGGGAAGTGCTGCAGATTCATGTGTCAGCTTACAAATGAATTTTTGGCACATAATTCCTGGTTCTGGAGGTTCAGAATCACCTTGTGTGTGTAAAGCTGGTTTCAGCCTCTGCTTTTTCTCCTGGCACTTCGGTTCCTGTTTCAGCCGCCCCTTGTGTCAGTCATACCACTATTTTTATGTTTTTCTAAGCTGGAAACATTAGAGTCATAATCATGTCTGGTTTTTTGGGTGAACTATACACAGAGTCTGTCATTAAAGCTTGTCTTTCTTCATTTAGCCTTACTTGGCGTTTTGTTCCATTCCTACTGTGGTCACACTAGGGTCCTGACGCTTCTCATTTTCCTACTCCCTCCTTCATTGTTTCCCTCCCTCCTTCCAGAAATAACCATCAAGCATCTAACCAGAACCAGGCATTTTTCTAGGCATAAGGAGTTCCCAGCTCCACCACTGTCTGTGTAGTCTCAAGATGACCGTCTTTGAACTGATTCCTTATCTCTTAAATGGGATTAGTCACCCAACCTCATCTCTGCAACAGAGGCTTACTCTGAGGATCTAAGGGATATGTAGGTAAACGTATAAGACAGACTGCAAATGCAAGAAAACATGAAGGAAATACTTACAAACTTAAGCTACCATCATATTGCAGTTGTGGAATTTGTGGTAAAGTGATAACTTTTTTTTTTTGGTATTTTTCCGAAGTGAGAAGCAGAGTGGCAGTCAGACAGACTCCTGCATGCACCCGACTGGGATCCACCTGGCATGCCCACCAGGAGGCAATGCTGAGCCCATCTGGAGCATTGCTCCATTGTGGCCGGAGCCATTCTAGCACCTGAGGCAGAGGCCATGGAGCCATCCTCAGTGTCCGGGCCATCTTTGCTCCAATGGAGCCTTGGCTGCAGGAGGGGAAGAGAGAGACAGAGAGGAAGGAGAGGGGGAAGGATGTAGGTGCAGATGGGCGCTTCTCCTGTGTGCCCTGACTGGGAATCGAATCCAGGACTTCCACACACCGGCCGATGCTGTCCTGCTGAGCCAGCCAGGGCAAGTGATAACTTTTGAACAAATAAATTGTAAGTGTTCTGCAACCCATCTGAAATATTGTTATTGTATTTTGCAGACAATGGTACATGGACTCAGCTCTGGTTGGTGTCAGATTATCATGAGCATGGATCTCTTTTTGATTATTTGAACAGATACACAGTTACTGTGGAAGGAATGATAAAACTCGCTTTGTCCACAGCAAGTGGACTTGCCCATCTTCATATGGAAATTGTTGGTACCCAAGGTAACTTGAAGCAATCTTGTTATTTAAGCTTTAAATTCCTGTGGATCTAGTGTCTGTTGAGAATTTTTTTGCAAGAAGTCAGCCTAATTGGAGATGTTATCTTTCTGTTGAAAATCTCAGATAGAGTTAAGAATCTAGGAATCTGTTTAGAAATCCTATGATCATTGTGATAAAACCAATGTTTTTATGAGTTCTTAAAAGTAGCATTCAGTATCCTACTTGTGATTTTTGAGTCTAAGAAAATGTATTTTTTATGTATAGTATCAAATGAAATGTGAAAAGCTTGTAAATAATATAGTGTAGAAATCTTACCTGACCATCGAACAATTATATTTGACTTTGAGATAAGGAGACTGCATGTAAGATCCTTTTACATTTGAAAAATTAAATACTAAGTTTTAGTTATGAAATTTTTATGCTGTGATTATTGTGCTGTGTAGGATATCAGATACCACCAACATATCTCTATGCTCTGATTATCCACTTACTACTACACTTGATCTTAACCAAAAGGCCAGGAAGCTATCACTTGCTGCTGGATTTACTTGAGGTTAAGTAGTGGCCCAGCTATTGCAGGTGATGTGGGCTGAAATGCTTTGGTAAGAATTGTGATTGGTATTACCTTTTAAGCAATTATGTTTTATTTTATTTTATTTTATTTTTTTCTTTTAGGAAAGCCAGCCATTGCTCATAGAGATTTGAAATCAAAAAATATTTTGGTGAAGAAAAATGGGACTTGCTGTATTGCAGACTTGGGGCTGGCAGTCAGGCACGATTCAGCCACAGACACAATTGATATTGCTCCAAATCACAGAGTGGGAACAAAAAGGTACGCTCTTCACTAAATAGCATTTAATATGTTCTGAAAGCAGTCCCTTTTCCTTCGCATTTATTTATATGTAGCTCCTGAAATGCAAACTTTTTTAGATTGGCCACAGGTAGAAGATCTTACGGTTTTGCCTGCTTTGAAACCAAGGTTACCTGACTTTAAAAGATGCCTGTTGATGACAGGTGGTCCTTCCAGAAGATATTATCATAGTTATCTTAATTTTAATAGCAATAGGAGCTAATGTTTATAGGGTACCTACTGTATGCCTGCCATTTTAATGGATCTTTTTATATATTTTTTTATTTAATGCCCTCTTCAAATGCTATACTGTAGCTATTCCAATTATTTTCATTTCCTGAAAGTGGGCCTTTCTGTATCCTAGAGCCTACTTTTCCCTGCTGTTTCCCTAACTTGTACTCACTTTTCTTATAGGAAGCCTTTTTCTGGCTTCCTATTTGTGTTCCTGCCAAGAGCTCTGATAGCATGCTGAACTTGGACCACTGAGGCACTTAACACAATATGGTGTGGATGTCCTTTATTTGTCTGTTATTTTTCCACTGGATTGCAGGCTGCCTAAAAGCAGTTTGTACTCTCAGCATCCATCACAGTGCCTCATACATAGTAAGTCCTCAGTAGAAGTGTGTTAAATCCACAAGTCCTCAAAAGAATCTAACTTGGTAGGTGTCGTTACTCTCAATTCACAGATGAGGACTGCATGTCATGGAGGTTACATAAGGTGGCCAACCTGTCATATGGATAGTAAGCTGAAGAGCTGAGATTTGAACCTATGAACACAAGCTTGCTCCAATCACAGCATGTTGTCACATATATCTTCAAACTACTGCCTTGGCCTTGGCTAGAGCCAAGCTTTATTCTATCTAAGTTGTTTTTATGATTTCTGGATTCAACAGGGACTCTCAGAACTCTCTGGGTTCCAGGACAGTGGCTGCTGCAGGTCTTTGTAAGTCTTGAGCTGTATAACCTTTGTAGGGTTTTTGAAACTTCGGAACTCTACAATGTGGCATTAGTAGGGAAACTGGCATTCATTTTAACCTATTATTTTCTTCCCTAGAGTATGTCCTTGCCTGTCTTCCATTCTGTTTTAGTGAGGAGACTCTAGATTAGAATATGTAGTCCCTGCAAAGTACATGATAGTAAGTGGAGTACATTAGGACATCTGCTAACTGTTCTGTGGCTGTCATTGGAAACTAAGATCATACAGCAGATAGCAACTAGGATTTAGTTGACATCATTAATTTCCAAACCAGTATGGTTATGTAATACTCTTGAGGCTAATATGATATCAGTTATGTAATATATCTATATGACTATATGATTAGAGAGATGTCTGAAAGCAGATTCATCAAATGTTAATGCTGTGTGGAATGATTTTTCACTTTGTTCTTTATGTGCTTCAGGAAAATTTCTGTAAGAAGTATGAGTCATTAAAAAAAAAAAGCAGAAGCACGTGAACTATACATATTTTGAAAGAGGGGGAATGCCTTAACATTATTTTTTTTTTTATTCCCAGGGGAAAAAGAAAATTTATGAAACAGTTCAAAAAGAATATGACCACCATTCAGTAAATTAAAATGCTGACTCTTTTTTTAGGTACATGGCCCCTGAAGTTCTTGATGATTCCATAAATATGAAACACTTTGAATCCTTCAAACGTGCCGACATCTATGCAATGGGCTTAGTATTCTGGGAAATAGCTCGAAGATGTTCCATTGGTGGTAAATTTCTCCCCCTTTCCTCAGCAACTTGTCATGAACAGAGTTGTTTAAAAATTGCCTTCTGTTTTATTGAATGAAATTATACACATCAACAGTCTGAAATTATGTTCACCAGGTACTCAGGAGACTGCCAAAGAAAATAAAAGAGCTAAAACTGTCAGTGAGGGAAAACGACGTGTCATGCTTTATCCTAATGCACAGCCTTATCCTGGGGTATTCTTTCTCTCTTTCCTACCTGAGTCTTGGAAAGCATCTGAAAATAATCCTTTAGTATCTTGAAATACAGTTCATTAGAATGGAGGACTGCTTCAGTGCCCACCAGGAAGCTGTCTCTGACATGGCCTGGTCAAACTGATTTCTCCCTGAGATTGTGGTTATGTCCTCCAACTTAGAAATTAGATATGCAGAGCATCACACAGTTATACAGCCATTACATTACTTTAAAAAGTAAGTTTGTTTCAATTTTTAAATTTAGTTTTATATTTAGCACTTTTGATATTTCCTCAAGAAAGGCTCTTATCCTTGGGGCCCACACTTGGCTGAGACTAGGGTCTCAGGTTTTTGAGGCAGTGAGGGGCAGAGTATGTCTCATCATTGTCACAGAGAGGACAGGTTATTGACAGAGGCCAGTAGAGGAAGGGACTTGCACCTGAGGCTTGCCTTGTAGGGTTCACATTACAGTGATGGAGGGTGTATCCCTGTACCAAGTGAGAAGCTGTGCACTCACAGAATAACTCGTTTCTTCTGTTTTATTGAATGAAATTATACACATTAGAGTGTATAATTCAGATTAGAGTTCTAGGGAGAAGTGTCAGTGGCCCTCACATCTCACTCAGCTCAGTTCACCATCATTAAAATAACCTTTATGGTCCCACAGTCATATTTAGTGTCAAGGTGTGAGCCCAGTACCAACTTGGACAGGAGGCTTGTTACAGATGTGGATGAGATAGAGCAAGCCCTCACCCTGGTCCCACTGATCTGATTTAGTAACGGGGCCCTGGAATAGGACACTCAGGTGTTCCTTTCCTGGCATTATCTGAGTAAGTTCTTTAAAATAGATTTTTTTTTAAATCTATATAGGAATTCATGAAGATTATCAGCTGCCTTATTATGATCTTGTACCTTCTGATCCATCAGTTGAAGAAATGAGAAAGGTTGTCTGTGAGCAGAAGTTGAGGCCAAATATTCCAAACAGATGGCAGAGCTGTGAAGTGAGTATTTCTTTTAGATACTATGCAGTTTTCTAAACTGGTTCTAATTAGTAAGTAGAAATTTGCTACTTTAAGGAAAAAAGACACAAGAATTCCCTTTACTTTCTTTTTCACGGCAATTAAACCAATGAGTAAAAATGGAATGCTTGACTTTTCGTATTCGTTTTTAAGCACATTGAAAGGGTCATAGAGTATTTGCACTGGCCATCAGAACACTGTTTAGATCTGCCAATAACCAAAGCACCTCTGTTGGTTTTTTTTGTCTGTTTGGTTTTTTTTGCACCTCCATTTTAAATGAATGCTTCCCTTCAATCGGGGCAGCCTAGAATAGTGGGACGAGTGCTGACGGGAATTGAGAGGACGGTATTCCAGACCAAGCCTGCGTACCATTCACAGTGACGCTGGGCAGATGACTTCAGTTCTCTGACCTTACCGTGACTTTTTGTAAAATGAGGAACTTGGACGAGATGATTATGAAGATGGTTCAGATGATTTTATATTTTCTTCATTTGATTGCCCATATGATTATTCACCAGGAATTTGGGGAAAATGCTCCTAGCAGTGTCTGAGCTCAACCCTATCTCTTACAAAAAGTTTTTGTAATTGTAAATTTAAAGAATTCGTAAGACAAATTTTATGTAATCTATCTTTAATTGCTAACTGTTACTAATGTAATATTGGTGACGCAGAGCATTTCCTTCCAGATTGGAAGTTTTGTGCTTTAGGAAGAATTAAAAGCTGGCCACTGAGTAGGTGATTTACATCTTAAAATAACGTAGTACTCAGTAGAACCTTTGGCATCAAGAGAGCTTCTTAGCTACCTGTAACAAAGTCATGTATTCAGGCCCAGATATAAAGCCTCTCGTGTGCTCAAAGAATTGGCATGTTTATCAAGTGAAACTGGGCTAGGTTTTGTCTTTGAAAATTTTTATCTTAATACTGCAGAGTACAAACTTAAGTATTTATGCACTCAATAATTAGAACAGATAATTCTTGAACAGATAGATGGCTTTTTAAGTGTGAAGAAAAGTTGGCAGCTAATATTAAGAGCAGAAATTCAACTCGCAGTCACTATCATGTCATGCTGAGTCAATGCCATCGCTGTCGCTTTTGTTTTTTCTTCATTTACTTTGTATTCTATGTCCTTATTACTAATTCAGTATTTCACTTTTCTATGGTTTTATAAATCTCTCAATAGTTTGAAACATGTTTAAAAAAAAGAATATGAAACTGACTAAAGAAGTGCCTTCCAGAACCTTCTGACCTTTTCCAGTCTGGACGGTACAGTTTTTTTCATCTTGGGATATCCCTCACCTTTCATCCTGGGATTCCCTTTGCCTCTTTTGTGGTGAATCCTCCTTCCTGGATCTCTTGTCTTCCTGTTTCTTGGTTTGCTCATTCCTCCCCTCCTTCAGAGCTCTGCTCATGTTACCTTTCAGTGAGACGTTACCTCTCCATCTATTTAAAATAACACTCTCCTTCCCTAAATGACGTTTCTCCTGACAGTCCATGTGTTTTGCTTACTTAGCAACTTTATGCTTTAGCCCTCTAGAATGTAAGCTTTATAAGGCAGGCATTCTGTCTGTCCACTGTTGTATCCCCAGCACCTAAGATGGTATCTGGTACATCGGAGGCACTCAGTAAAGATCTGTTGAATGAATAAATATGTTTTATGGGCACTTAGTCTTTTTTTAATCTGGAAACAAATGTTCACTTCTAGGAAGTGCTCCTGAAATAGTTCTTTGGTTCTCTTTCATTTTTCTCTCTTCTGTTTCTTCAGCTCTGATTATGAATGTTACACCTTCTAATTTGCTTATGTTTTCCCTCCTGTTACCCATATTTTTGTTTTTCTCTACTCTCTGGGCGATTTATCAGCTTTTATCTTTTCTTTTTTTAAAAAAATCAGGTTTATCTTTCACTTCTGTAAAGTTTTTCGAAGTCAAACAAGAAACAAAGCCTATCAATGATAAATCCTATACCATATTTTCTTTGATCTCTTTGAAGATATTACTGATGGCTTTTTTTTTTTTTCTGTGTACAGCTTCTGCTTTCTCCAAGTTGTTTTTTTCTGTTTGTGTCAACTTCTGCATTTTATAAACTTTCCCCAAATATCTAATCAAACTCGACTCTCTGTTTTAAAACAGGATACTGATAGCGTATAGGAAGCTTTGTATACATGAAGGAGTGTTTTGACTGTGGTCTTTAAGGTGATCGGACCAGGGTTGCTTCCTTGGGGAACCACTAATGTCAGCCCCTGCAGGTGTTTCCCCCGGCTGCTCAGACTTTCCCGGGATGCTCGCGCATTTCTGGTCTCTTGCCAGGGAGTCTGTCCGTGTTGCTGTCTGTTGCAGGGAAAAAGCCTACAGCCTTAGCACTTAGTGTGTTGTCAGTATGGAACTTTCTCCTCTGTGTTCCCCAAGTCAGAAAGTTCTGTTTTACCCTCTCTGATGCAAACCTCTGTTCTACTGCTGGGGTGGGGGAGGGACAGGTGTCTGGGGTTCCAGCTTTTCTGGCTGATGCTTCTATTTTTCCTTGAACTTCACTTTAGAGGCACCTGACACAGTTAATTCCTCAATTTAAGGTGAGGCTTCAGTGGGAGTAGGCTCTTTGCCTTTGCACAGCTCTGGCTTAGAATTCAGCTTTCTCAGGTCTGCTGAGGGAGTCACCCTGTGTCTGCGTTCCAGCTGCTGGCACCAGTGCTTTATCACTGGGCATTTCAGTTATTCCTATTCATGTGATATTACGAATGATGCTCAAACAAAAAAATGTGTACGTACATCATTTAGAAAGAAAACTTGCAGGTAAACCATTCTTAACCAGATCAATCGAAAGTGGTGCATGCATTAATTATTTTTCTTGTATTTTCTTGTAGGCCTTGAGAGTAATGGCTAAAATTATGAGAGAATGTTGGTATGCCAATGGAGCAGCTAGGCTTACAGCTCTGCGGATTAAGAAAACTTTGTCACAACTCAGTCAACAGGAAGGCATCAAAATGTAATTCTGCAGCTTTGCCTGAACTCTGCTTTTCTTCAGATCTGCTCCTGGGTTTTAATTGGGAGGTCAATTGTTCTACCTCACTGAGAGGGAACAGAAGGATATTGCTTCCTTTTGCAACAGTGTGATAAGGTCAATTTTAAACTTCCCAGGATTTCCATGGACCCAGGAAACAGCCATGCGGGTCTTTTCTGTGCACTATGAACTCTTTCCCAGGAACAGTTACAGAATATTGTGTAGTCTACCTGTACTTGTTTCAATACAAAGCTTTTTTTTTTTTTTAAGATGATTGCTGGTCTTAACTTTAGGTAACTCTGCTGTGCTGAAGATCATCTTTAAGGGTACAGGAGCTGGATGGCTGAGTTACATGAAGCATTTCTTGTTTTTAAAGAAAATATTACTCCTGCTTAGTACATTCTCAGAGGATTTTGAACCACTAAAGAGTTTCCTTGATTCAGACTTTGAATGTACTGTTCTATAAATTTCAGGATCTTAAAACTAACACTTATAAAACTCTTACCTTGAGTCTAAAATGACCTTATATAGTATGGAGGAACATAATTTATACAATTGTATTTTGTATACTATTATTGTTCTTTCACATTCAGAACATGACATGCCTTCAGGCGGGATTGTACTATACCAGTAAGTGCCACTTCTGTGTCTTGCTAATGTAAATGAGTAGAATTGCTTAAAGCCTGTGCACGTTAAAACCTGTTGTGTTTCAATTGAAAAAGTGTATTTATTTGGATAACCCAGACTTTTTCTTTTTTTGTTGTTTTGGGAGAGTCTTGTGGTATGTCACTTGGTATTCCATTTTGAAAATGCCTTTCTCCTACCAGAATGTGCTTAACCACTAAAGAAACGAAGTGGCATTACTTGGTAAATTGTTATCAAGGTCATGTTTGAATAGTCTCACATCAAGTTTTTTATTTTAGTTGTGTCGTCTAAATATACTTTTAAAAACATCAAGTGGCACTCTAGATGCTTAAGTTAAGTACTTTCATTTAAAATTTATAGCATACAGACTAATTTTTCTAAAATGGAAAATTTGTCTAGCTGCTTGTAAAAAATGTGGCATTCTGTAAGCCATTTTGTTCTTTATCTGATCAAAGACAGTGTTATTTTTTTAATAATGAATTATGTTTAAAGTAAGACTATGGTTAATATTAAATGGTAGGCCTTTTTTCTAGGAAGGTAAAGGTAGTTAATAATTTGAGTAGATAACAGGTGTGCAAGAGAGTCACATTTGTTACGTAGGAGTCATTGTTGGGTGGATTTTCTGTCTGTGACTAAGGTTAGAGTCATTGTGGTTCTGAGGTCTCACTACAGTTTGAGGAAGGCAGCTTTTAATTCAGTCTTTACTTCTGTGTGCAGATATTTTAACTGCTTAATTTACATGATTATCTAATAGGTTCAGTACACTCTTGATATTTGTGAGAGTGGTAGCTAAAGCGTATTCTGAGTATAGGTTCTCTGTTTACAGATGTTTTTGGTCAAATTAAATGTTTAAAATAAACTGGTCATCGTCTTCTCACATTAAGTTGAAACTAGCTTATAGTAACTGGTTTTTACTTCCAGTGCTCAGTCTTTGCAGGGCTTTTACAGTTTTCAAGGTTTTCTTTATCACTGTGATCTTATTCTGAGGGGTCAAACTATCTTAGCTGTGAGGCAAGAGACACTGACTGTAGAGTGCTGTCAGCTTCCCAGTGAAAGGGTCAGAATAACCTTTACAGTATTTAGGTCAGTAATAGTGACTGCGCTGCATTCTGATGATGTCTTATCTCTTACACACACAGTAAATTTGAAAGACTATTTGGTCTTAAAACCAAAGTAATTTTAGAAAGAATGACATTACATAGGAATTTAGTGTCAGTTTCATGTGTTGAAAAGAATCGTGGTGAAAATGTGCTTAGAGGTTAATATTTTGACTCCGTATTTGATTTTTTTCTTTAGTTACTGTGATTTCATCAAAGCAAATATATGCGTTTGAGAGGTTTGTTTTTATAATTATATTATAGTTCCTGTTTAATAATCTATAGCTCTGTGATTAGCCACTCTTTTTTCTTTTTCTTTTTTTCCTTTTTTTGTTTTTGGTCATTTCTAGGCCCACCAGACCTGCTTTATGAAATCCAGGGGACCAATGCATTATATCACTGAAACTATTTTTATATAATTTTAAGAACATACCAAAAGTTCTTGTCTGATTTAAAGTTGTGATATATGATTTCTTACTTTCATATAAAGTAAATCAGTTTTTGGTGAGGATATTCTTTATTAAATCAGAGATTGAGTTATAATTTTACTTAAGTGGATAAAATGTACTTTTAATGAATCAGAATTTTTTAAAAGTTGGAATTTAGTTCTAATTTGGGTCTACGCATGACTGCAGCTTATTCCTTCTTTGGCTAATGACAGTTTGATAAACCTCAATTGGCTAATATTGAAAATGAAAGTAATTCAAAGAATGAAATCACCTGCAGTTAAATTTGACTAGAGTGTTAATTTTGTCATTTTGAAACCCAAGCCTTTATTTATACTGCCTGTCTTCAGATGCTCACCTTCCAGAATTCAACCCGTCTAAAATATACCTTCAGGTGAATTACCTGTCTACATCCATTTAGTCAGTTACACCAGAGGAATGGGGATGGGTGGGTGTGACCTGGTAGGGTGCAGACATCCACGGTCCTTCCTTTAATAACTTGAGCTCTGTTTCTCCCAGCCTGCCTTCCTGCTGATCCCTGACTCAGAGGTCACAGCCTTGCCAACCTTCGCCTTCCCCTCTCCCTTCCCCCTCCTTCCTCCTCCCCCCTCCCAGTAGCCTTTTGACTGAACAGCTGCCTTTGAGACCTAGAGCAAAATGGTTGATGGAAGTTGTGGCAAACTTTTATTTCCTTGATCATTAGATGTTGCTAGGAGGGGTCTCTAGGTTTGAAGACTGGGCAGATGCTGGCCCTGCTGGCTGCCCTACTTTGACTTCAGCCTTGGCGGAGGGGTGGCAGCAATGGCCATGGGAGATGTGCCAGGAGCAGCGGCCAGTTGTATTCCCCTGGGGGACAAGGTAAGGCCCAAAGCACTGAGCCTGTGATTCTGCTGTAATAATAGTGCTCAAGAAGTGCCTTGAGTCTGTGTACAGTGCCGTAGCCATCAAAAGTTCCAAATTTCAGTTCTTATTACAAAAGAAGTGACCAAGTAAGTGGTCATTTGGCCATTTTGTTGCTTATGCATGAGTTACTATTTTTTTTCCCTACATTTGAGAACTATCACATATAGAATATCTTGCAAAATGGCAAAGTGCTAATTAAAATGCACAACAAAATCAGTATCCCATTAGACATGTCGTAGAGAGTTTATTCTTATCCTTGCACTGAAAAAGCAATTGTATAAGTCAACGGTTTCTTTTGTTTCCTTGACTCTGGCAGTGTGCTGGCTCCAGATGATGGAGATTCCAAATGATGGTTCTGTTACAACTTGGCAAAAAATGCCAATTCACATGCTTTTTAGAACCTTAAGAATAGCTCTGGACAGGTATTGCAGCTTCTTGTGTCTGTTTGGAATGCTGGAATTCCCACAGGGCCCTCTGTCTGGGAATACTGGACTTCTAGGACATTCTGAGGATTGTCAGTACATTTAAATTTTTCAATCCCATTATGCAATCTTATTTGTAATTGTAAACTTTAAAAATGTGGTTAATAACATTCAACCTGTTTTTAAAGCTTAAGAAGAACTTCAGTGACTTTGTTTTTATTTTTTAACAAGATTTGTGAATGAGTACCATGAACCCTGTTTTGATAATCCCTTTTTCACATTGTGCCAATGGAATGGGGTGTTTGATATTTCTTTATATGTCAAGGAGATGCTTCAAAATGTCAATTGCTTTAAACTTAAATTACCTCTCAAGAGACCAAGGTACATTTACCTCATTGTATATATATGTTTCATATTTGTCAGAGCATTCTCCTGGTTTGCAGTTTTATTTCTATAAAGTATGAGTATCATGTTGCTACATTACTCAAATGGTACTGTATTGTTTATATTTGTGCCCTAATAATGTTACCTTTACTTTCTGTTTTCTGTATTTTATTGTATTTGTGCAAAATTCTTTTGGCTTTATCAGTGTAATCCTGGCTCTTTCAGTTATGTACAGAAAATGTCCATATGAATTTTCCTTTAAGTTGAATGATTTTGAGAAACCTGTAAAGAGGAGAGAAAAACAAAACTGCAATTCCCCTTAAGTTTTAAAAATATGTATATTGTATTTGTAGTAATATTCTGAATGAACTGTAAATAGGAAGTAGAAGAATGATACTTATGTCAAGTCTTAACACTACAGTAGAGAAATGGAAGTAATGGAAATAAATTACCTTTTTTTTTCCCCCAAGCGCTAGTGGCATAATTTAAAATAAATTGTGTATTTTGGAGTGAGCCATGCTGTTATGAGATGTAGTTGCTACAGTTAGATACTAGACTCTGGGTCACTACCTAGTACCGATTACAGTATCAGAGCGTGTGGAGAAGTGCTCGCCTGCCTGAAGGTGCGTCTCTGGGTGGTGGCTCCTGGCTCCTTTCCACGGGCTTGGGTGTGTGGAACTGTCGGTGGGCGGATCGGGCCTATCTGCATGTCTGCTTCTGCCTCAGCAGATTTGCTAAGTGTGTGTTAAAGTAGGGTTTTATCTTGATTCTTACAGTTTTTCCATGACTTTCAAAGGAAAGCATATTTTCATCTTTCCTAATTTAAAGATTTGTGAGAATGGACTTAGTTGTAGAAATCAGCTTTTTTTTTTTAAGTAGATTTGAACAGTGATTATTGTGTGTGTGAGAGCCTGGCTGGTAGGAGAACTGAGGAGGTACTGCTGGAGGAGACGTGGACCCCAAACCCTGACTGAGACAGGTTTTGCAGATTCCATTGCTCTCGCAGTAAAGACTGGTCACTTCAACTCAAATACTGGATCTAAGGTTTGTTTCTTTCTTCATAATAAAGAAGACACCTCTGTAGAATTTCATTGGAAAAAGTGTAATTATTTTTGAAACATCATAATTCAGAGAAACAGCTTGACTAGCTTTATATAGATCTCTTCTGCCTCTGGTGTTTCCTAATTTGGAAAAAGTGTTTTTACATATATGGCCTGCTAGACATATCTTGCAACTGTGCACTTTTTTGGCTTCGTAATTGAGGATTTACAAAAACAATGAGGCTATTCTGAAAAATGAATAGAAAAACTTGATGTTACAAAAGCTAGGACCCAGTGCTGTGTGATTAAGCCACTCATAATTTTAAGGATTAGGACAGATACAGTTAAATAATATTAAACCATGTGGAAATATAGGATTTTTTGTTTGAGCTGTAGAGAAATGGAAAGGGATAGAAAATTAAGTTTTCTATCATGAAAGAATAGGATTATAAAAAGGGATTAGCAGTTTAAGTATTTCTTTTTTTTTTTTTTTTTTTAATTTTTATTCCTTGATTTTAGTGAGAGAGGAATGGAGAGAAAGGAACAGATCAATGTGCCCTGACCCTGGATCGAACCTGCACTTCAGGACAATGCTCTAACCAACTAAGCTATCCAGTCAGGGCTTTACCTTAAGTATTTCAAAGAGAGAAAAGGTGAAAGAAAACAATTAAAGGAACATAAAAACGGGAGCTGAAAGGGAGTTTGGGCATGGATCAGTAATGTGCACATACTGTGGTAGGCAGCTCTTAAACACTCGGTATCTTAATGTTGTTATAAATCAGGGGTCAGGAACCTATGGTTCGCGAGCCAGATGTGGCTCTTTTTATTTTTCTGAGATTGGAAATGGGGAGGCAGTCAGACAGACTCCCGTATGCGCCAGACTGGGATCCACCTGGCATGCCCACCAGGGGACGATGCTTTGCCCATCTGAGGCGTTGCTCTGTTGCAACCAGAGCCATTCTAGCATCTGAAGCAGAGGCCAAGGAGCCATCCTCAGCACCCGGGCCAACTTTGCTCAAATGGAGCCTTGGCTGTGGGAGGGGAAGAGAGAGACAGAGAGGAAGGAGAGGGGGAGGGGTGGAGAAGCAGATGGGCACTTCTCCTGTGTGCCCTGTCTGGGAATCGAACCCGGGACTCCTGCACACCAGGCTGACGTTCTACCACTGAGCCAACCGGCCAGGGCCTAGATGTGGCTCTTATGATGGCTGCATCTGGCTTGCAGACAAATCTTTAATAAAAATAATAATGTTAAAAATATAAAACATTCTCATGTATTATGATCCATTCATTTCCTACCGCCCATGTTCATGGTTGCGGGTGGCTGGAGCCAATCACAGCTGTCCTCCAGGACAACACCAAGTTTTTATTGGATAATGTGTATGTAACATACACGGGTCATTATATGGCTCTCACGGAATTACATTTTAAAATATGTTGTGTTCATGTCATGGCTCTCTCAGCCGAAAAGGTTCCCAACCCCTGTTATAGATGATGTGCAGAGAGGTCCAGTGCTACATTAAAGGGAGGTGTTGATAGATTACTTGTTAATGTTAGACCCTTTAAAAGGGAAAACTGGGAAAAGTTATGGACATCAGCACTAAAATAAAGTTAGAACTGCTCCTTGGCACTCCGGATACCCTCAGAAGGAACCAGAGGGTCATTGGATTCACACGCTGAAATAGATGTGGACACTCAGTGAGTTTTGGATTAAATGCAGTTTTGAGACAAATCCAGACGTGAGAGATGATTGTGCTTGTCATTACCTAGCATTTGAGTTTTGTCCAAGTGCTTTTATTTGCATACATCACCTGAGTTTTGCAATTAGAATGGATGGTGATCAGTTGAAGGTGTCTTCAGGGCAGTGCACAGGACAGAGGTGCCTGGCAGGTCTTACTTCAGGAAATTCCTGAAGGGGAACCGGGTGTGCATTTGATAGAGGGGTACAGCCAGAAAGAGCAAGTTTTGCATGGGAGGCCCAGGGGCAGCCTCCTTCCTCACTGGCCATTCTGCCTGTGACCTTTCACCCAGAAGGTGGAGCTCAGCATGTCCCCCTGGGGATTCTAACTTGGGAGACCAGTGGCAGGTGGCCAAGCCTTAGCGTTCACCACTATCTCAAGACTAGTGAGACCTCTCATTTCTCTTCTTTCTTCTCTCTCTCTCTTCTCTCTTCTCTCTTCTCTCTTCTCTCTCTCTCTCTTTCTCTCTCACACACACATCTCTCCTAGGAAGCTGAACACTCTCTAGGTATTCTCAGTACATAGCAGACCTACCTAAAGCCTTAGCGTTCACCACTATCTCAAGACTAGTGAGACCTCTCATTTCTCTTCTCTCTCCTCTCTCTCTCTCTCTCTCTCTCTCTCTCTCTCTCTCTCTCTCTCTCTCACACACACACACACACACACACACACACACACACACACATACCTCTTCTAGGAGCTGAACAAGATGTTCTCAATACATAGCAGACCTACCTAAATCCGAAACAGGCTAATTATAAGCAACACAGGTAGACTCCATTGCAGATGACCTGCAGCTACACTTTCTGGTTCCTGAATAGGGAGGTACAGGAAGGGCACCTGTACAACTAGCAGATTTTTCTGTGCCAAACTCAAGTCTTTCCTTACTTTTCAAGGTGTTGGTCACACTTATGTATGGAAGGAGATTCCTGCTGTCCTGAAGCATTTGAGTGAGTTTGGAAGGGCTTAGCATCCTGGGATTACGACTCAGATTTAGGGCTTGCAAATTCAGGAGTGAATTTCCACTCTCCCCAGTAGCCCGCAGAATTCTTGATATTCCTACATCGAATCTTAGCCTTCTTGGGATCTCTAACTCAAGACCAACAAAGAGACTGGGTGCTTAAGAGTTATGTCTATACCTTCATGGAGCTTTGCAGACTGGCTTAGGAACATTACAGGATTTGGATACAACTAGCTTTCAAAAATGATAGCAAAGTAGAAGAAAAAGGTGACAGAAAAAGGAGAAAATCTTCATGACCTTGAGTTAGGCCAGGGGCCGGGAACCTTTCTGGCTGAGAGAATCATGAATGCCACTTATTTTAAAATGTAATTCTATGAGAGCCATACAACGACCCGTGTACCTTACACATTATCCAATAAAAATTTGGTGTTGTCCCAGAGGACAGCTGTGATTGGCTCCAGCCACCAGCAACCATGAACATGAGCAGTAGGAAATGAATGGATTGTAATACATGAGAATGTTTTATATTTTTAACATTTTTTTTATTAAAGATTTGTCTGCGAGCCAGATGCAGCCATCAAAAAAACCACATCTGGCTTGCGAGCCATAGGTTCCCGACTCCTGGTTTAGGCAAAGACTTCAATGTGATACCTAAAGCAAAATCCACTTTAAAAATTGATGAATTGGACTTCATAAAAATTAAAATTCTTGAGGCTTTAAAAATCACTGTTCAGAGATGAGCTAGACAAAGAACTTACAAATTATGTATCTCAGTAATTTTCAACTTTTTACACTTAGGGACTGGTAACCTACCTGGCCAGAAACAGAAACATGCAAGGAATAGCTTTATCTTACCGCGCCTAACAGTGCCACACGGTACAAGCTGGTGCTTGATTTCCAAACTCCACGTGTGCAATGCATTGAATGCTACATACATTTGTCCGAATGCTTTTTTGTCTATTACGGATGCATGATCTATAAATGCTGTGCATGCTACAAAAGGTGGTTCAGACGAGCCTGTACGTTCCAAAGATATCTAAGACAACCTCAATAGTATTTCACCAATGATACAGGCTGATAAGTGGTAATCACCCTGAACAGAAGCGAATTCAACTAAGATCATTGAGTCTGCAATCTTTATACAAACAGTAGGGTGGTTAACTTTATCACAGATCGACATGAAATTTCTGGAGGACGGGCACCTGTTCACGGACTGGCGGTTGAAAAACACTGGTATATCTGATAAAGGACTTTTAGAATGCATAAAGAACACATAATAAGGCAAGCGATCCAACTTAAAAATGGTCAAAAGATTTGATAGACATAAGAAGACATGAATGGCTAATAAACACAATTTCTTAAAGGCTGTTAGTGAAATTAAAGCCACAATGAGAAATCGCTGCACATTGTCTAGAATGGCTATAAGAAAAACAAATACCAAGTGTTGGTGAAGATAATAAAAGCACTAGAATCTTTATATATTGCTGGGCTGTAAAGTGGTGTGGTCCCTTTGGAAGAGAGATGGGCAGTTTCTTAAAAAGTTAAATATAAACTTATGTGACTGAGCAATTCCACATCTAGATATCTACCCACATTAGAGTTGCCAGGTAAACTACAGGGTGCCCAGTTAAATTTGGATTTCAGATAAACAATTTTTTACTATAAGTATGTCCCAAATGTTGCAGGAGATATGCTAGAAAATTTTTACCTGAAATTCAAATTTAACTGGGAGCCCTGTATTTTAACTTGCTAACTATGGCAACCCTCATGCAAGAAAAATGAAACAGATGTCCCCCCCAGAGGCTTAGAGGTGAGGGTTCATAGCAGCATTGTCCTCCTAGCCCTGAATGGAAGCCATTGAAGTGTGCACCAGCTGGTGAGCTGATTCTTTTTAAAGGTGTTGTGTTTATTCAGTGGTTTACTATTCAGCCATCAAAAGGGACGGCCTGCTTACTAGTACACTAGGAAACCCGGCAGTCATACAAAATGACTGCTGTTCTAGATATTATAAATTGTAACTAAAATGATTTGTGCAAAGGTGTCTGCTAATTCAAACTGAATTACCCAGGGCAGGTGGCAAGGACGCCCCTTTGCTTACTGCCCCACGGGGTTTCCCCCTTCTACTTGCTTAATTGCTTAAAGTAGAGTGCAATGAAGGAAACCACTGGCAGTACATTTCTTAAGAGCCACCGCTAGCTCAATAAATAAAGGTGATTTAAATAATAAAATGTTAATTCACATGTCAAAGATCTCTTTGTACACAACATTTCTTTTTTTTTTTTTTTGCATCTCTTTTTTTTTTTTTTATAATAATTTTATTTTTTTAATGGGGTGACATCAATAAATCAGGATACATATATTCAAAGATAACAAGTCCAGGTTATCTTGTCGTTCAATTATGTTGCATACCCACCACCCAAAGTCAGATTGTCCTCTGTCACCTTCTATCTTGTTTTCTTTGTGCCCCTCCCCACCCCCTTTCCCTCTCCCATTCCCCCCTCCCCCCCGTAACCACCACACTCTTATCAATATCTCTTAGTTTCACTATTATGTCCCACCTACATATGGAATAATACAGTTCCTGGTTTTTTCTGATTTACTTATTTCGCTTCGTATCATGTTATCAAGATCCCACCATTTTGCTGTAAATGTTCCGATGTCATCATTTCTTATGGCTGAGTAGTATTCCATAGTGTATATGTGCCACATCTTCTTTATCCAGTCATCTATTGATGGGCTTTTTGGTTGTTTCCATGTCCTGGCCACTGTGAACAATGCTGCAATAAACATGGGGCTGCATGTGTCTTTACGTATCAATGTTTCTGAGTTTTTGGGATATATACCCAGTAGAGGGATTGCTGGGTCATAAGGTAGTTCTATTTTCAGTTTTTTGAGGAACCACCATACTTTCTTCCATAATGGTTGTACTACTTTACATTCCCACCAACAGTGTATGAGGGTTCCTTTTTCTCCACAGCCTCCCCAACATTTGCTATTACCTGTCTTGCTAATAACAGCTAATCGAACAGGTGTGAGGTGGTATCTCATTGCCGTTTTGATTTGCATTTCTCTAATAGCTAAAGAAGATGAGCATCTTTTCATATATCTGTTGGCCATTAGTACACAACATTTCTTGTGTAGATCTTTCCATCATTTTTAAGCTCGCCTTGCAGAGGACCATCAATTATTTTTAATTTTACGTTCGTTCTTTCACGAACTCTTGAACAGGCAACATAAAGTTGACCGTGTCCAAATGCAGGCTCAGGTAAAAAAATGCCAACACGCTTAAGCGTTTGGCCCTGAGACTTATTGATGGTCATAGCAAAGGCAAGTTTTACGGGAAATTGTCTACGTCTCAATTGAAACGGTAACCCTGTTTGAGATGGAGCCAAATCAATTCTTGGAATGACATGTATTTCACCTTTAGAGGAGCCAGTCAAAGACTTAGCTATTACGACATTTTTCAATTGGAGAACCTCTAGTCTTGTACCATTGCAAAGACCCCTTCTGGTGTTAAGATTTCATAACAGCATAATAATTGCTCCAATCTTTAACCTCAATTTGTGAGGTGGCATGCCAGAAGGCAGGACTATTTGAATGCCGTGGCAACTTCACCCCATTGGCTAGTACAGTTACGCAAGCAACCAATAAGCTATCGGCAACAAACAGACACTTAAGCCGCATATAGTAAAGATGTTGCAACAAGGGTGAACTTTCAAACCATCATGTTAAAGTACAATAAGTGTAAAGGAAAAAGACAAACAGGCACAGGGACCTTTGGGGATGAAGAAAATGTCCTAAAACTGGATTTTTGGTGATGGATGCACAACTATCAGTTTACTAAATCATTAATTGTATATATATAATGGGTGAATTAGGTAGTATGTAAATTATACCTCAATAAATCTGTTCAATAAAAAACAGCTCACTTCTGCCATTCCACCCACCAGCACACTTTCTGTGCCAGTCATATCAAAGCAGTCTCCTGTTTTCCTGTGCACCCCGTGCCCTTTGCTCTGGTCTGCTGGCTACCAGACCTGCACGTCCCCCTCCTCTGCCTTGCTAGTTGAATCATCCCCAAGGATCCTCTCAGACGTCATTTCTCTAACCATGCGCTCATCCTGCCTGTTGGTAGATCTCTGCTCCCCTGCAATGTTTCCGAATCACTGGAGCACAGCCTCTAATCACACTTCATTCCCCTTTTAACTCCCTTGGGGTTTTAGGGCTCTCCCTCTTCACCTTTAAGGAAGCAGGTGGTTTCATACCTTTCCCTTTCTGAACACCTCACTTAAGAACAAGAGGTTCAAAGATGATTTGGATGCTAATCCTGCTGGGCCCCTGTCTTCTAGGGAGCAAGGCATGTTTGGGGTGCCCTGTCAGAAGTGCAGTACTGTGGCTTAGTGGACGGACTCTTCCCCATGTAGCTCTATGAAGCCATGTCATGCCATACGCATGCTTCCCTTTAAGTCCTTATATAAATTCTGTGTCCCTGAATGGTTCTGAGGCCTGCCTCTGCAGCTGGAAATGAATACCCCAAGAGTAGGGACTACTTGTCATTCATTTCTGGGGACCTCTTGCCTAGCCCAGAGTTTGGCTCAGAGCAGTCCCCAAGTAGAGTTCATTGAATGAATAATCATCTGGTTAAAAGAATCCTAAATGATAAGGTAAGAGTTCCATTTATTTATTTATTTATTTATTTATTTTTAAGACAGTATTTGTTGATTTTACAGAGGGGAGGGGAGTGAGAAGTATCAATTCATAGTTGCTTCACTTTAGTTCATTGCTTGCCATATATGTTCCTTGACCAGGCAAGCCCAGGGCTTGGAATCGGTGACCTCAGTATTACAGGTCAGGCCGGTACCATCTTTTTTATGGCCGTGTAAATCTACCACAGCCTTTTTATCCAACCACCTACTGATGGGCACTTGGGCTCTTTTTCAGATCTTGACTATTGTTAAATATCGCTGCAGCAAACATAGGTGTGCATATGTGCTTTCGAATTAGTATTTGGGGATTTTTAGCGTATATTCCCAGGAGAGGGATTGCTGGGTAAAAAGGCAGTTCCATTTTTAATTTTTTTAAAATGAGGAAAGGCTCTGGCCAGTTGCCTTAGCGGTAGAGTGTCGGCCCGGCATGTAGAAGTCCTGGGTTCGGTTCCTGGCCAAGGCACACAGGAGAAGCACCTGTCTGCTTCTCCACCCTCCCCGTCTCCTTACTCTCTGTCTCGCTCTTCCCCTCCCACAGCCAAGGCTCCATTGGAGCAGAGTTTGCCCAGGCGCTGAAGACAGCTCCATGGCCTCCGCCTCAGGCGCAGGAATGGCTCGGGCTACAGCAGAGCAACGCCCTAGATGGGCAGAGCATTGCCCCCTGGTGGGCATGCTGGGTGATCCTGGTCAGGCGCATATGGGAGTCTGTCTGACTGCCTCCCCACTTCTAACTTCGGAAAAAGACAATCAATCAATCAATCAATCAAGCATTAATGAGGAAATTCCATACTGTTTTTCACAGTGGTTGCAATCTCGCCAACAGTGCACAATGGTTTCCTTTTGTCCACATCCTTGCCAATACTTGTTTATTGATTATTGATGATAGTTATTCTGACAGGGGTGAGGTGAAATCTCTGTGATTCTAATTTGTGTTTATCTGATAATTGTGACATTGAACATTTTTTTAATATGCCTATTGGCCATCTGTATGTCCTCCTTCGAGAAGTGTCTATTCAGATTCCTTGTCCATTTTTTAATTGCATTGTTTTTCTGGTATTGAGTTGTATGAGTTCTTTATAGATTTTGGATATTAATCCCTTATCAGATGTATTGACGAATATGTTCTCCCACTCAGGGGGTTGTCTTTTCATTTTTGTTGATGATTTTTTTTTTTGTCTGGGCAAAAGCTTTTTAGTTCGGATGGACCTGGAAATTATTATGCTAAGTGAAATAAGCCAGTCAGAGAAAGACAAATACAGTACCATATAACTTCACATATAAACAAAATAACCTAGGCCCTAGCCGGTTGGCTCAGCGGTAGAGCGTCGGCCTAGCGTGCGGAGGACCCGGGTTCGATTCCTGGCCAGGGCACATAGGAGAAGCGCCCATTTGCTTCTCCACCCCTCCGCTGCGCTTTCCTCTCTGTCTCTCTCTTCCCCTCCCGCAGCCGAGGCTCCATTGGAGCAAAGATGGCCCGGGCGCTGGGGATGGCTCTGTGGCCTCTGCCTCAGGCGCTAGAGTGGCTCTGGTCGCAATATGGCGACGCCCAGGATGGGCAGAGCATCGCCCCCCTGGTGGGCAGAGCTTTGCCCCTGGTGGGCGTACCAGGTGGATCCTGGTCGGGCGCATGTGGGAGTCTGTCTGACTATCTCTCCCTGTTTCCAACTTCAGAAAAATGGAAGAAAAAAAAACAAAACAAAAACAAAATAACCTAATGAACAAAATAGAGACAGAAGCATGGACACATGGAACAGACAGTTGTCAGAAGGGTGGAGGGACTGGATGAAAGGTGATGAGATTAGCCTGACCTGTGGTGGCACAGTGGCTAAAGCATCGACCTGGAACGCTGAGGTCACTGGTTCGAAACCCCAGGCTTGCCTGGTCAAGGCATATGTGGGATTGATGCTTCTTGCTTATCCTCCTTCTCTCTCTCTCTCTCTCTCTCTCTCTCTCCCAAAATGAATAAATAAATACAATTTATTTTAAAAGGTGAAGAGATTAGCCAAAAAACATATACATCACATGGACACAGTCAACAGTGTGGGGATGGCCACACTGAGGGAAAGGGGCTGAGGGCTTGGTGGAGGCTGGCAGAGGTGGGGAGACGGGGCAGAAAGACATTGCTAGGGGCAGAGGGTACACGGTACTGTGGGCAGATGGTCTGTTGTGTTGTGCACTTGAAACCTGGATGGTCTTGTGAACCATTGTCATTCCAATAAACTTAATGAAATAGATTTAAAAATTGAACTTAAAAATAGCATCAAGGCCTTGGCCAGTTGGCTCAGTACTAGAGTGTCAGCCTGGCATGTAGAAGTCCTGGGTTCAATTCCCTGTCAGGTCACACAGGAAAAGTAATCATCTGCTTTTCCACCCTTCCCCCTCTCCCTTCTCTCTCTCTCTCTCTCTCTCTCTCTCTCTCCTCCTGCATCCATGGCCCAGTTGGAGCAAGTGGGCTCTGGGAATTGAGGATGGCTCCATGGCCTCCGCCTCAGGTGCTAAAATAGCTCAGTTGCCAAGCAACAGAGCAGCGGCCCCAGATAGGCAGAGCATTTCCCCAAAAGGGGGCTTGCTGGGTGGATCCTGGTCGGGGTGCATGCAGAAGCCTGTCTCTCTGCTTCCCCGCCTCTCACTTAAAAAAAAAAAAATCCAAAAAAACAAACAAACAAACAAAAAACATCAAAAAGTCAAAATTGCAGGAATAAAAAAAAAAAAATTCTACATAGAAGCTAAAAAACCCCCCAAGGAATCCTAAATGAACATGAAGGGGTCTGAGAGAATGCAGAGATGGACTGGGTATTCCCAGAAGCAAAGTAGTCCTTTGTTATCACCCTCCCCCCACCAATGAAGGGCCGGCCTGCAAGCTTTTCCCAAAGGTGTTTCAGCCACCAGCCTTCCTTCGGCTTTTCTTAGAGAAGACTCATTTTTAGTCTTCACTCACCGCCCCACCAATCTCTGGCTTCCCTCTTGATACTCTTTTTACTTAGTCCATCTACTACTACTGTCATCCTTTTATTTGCTTGTATTTTTCTCATACTTGATGTCATTTTCTTGTTTTGTTTTGTTTTGAAACAAAGGGCTCTCAGAACCCAGCACCTTTTAGTAAGATGGAAGTTTGGGGCTTTAAGATTGAAATGTATTGTGAAAGAACCTCTTTTTTTACATTCTCAACACATAATCTATTGAGCCGTGACTATATAACACAGGGGTCCCCAAACTACGGCTCGCGGGCCACATGCGGCCTCCTGAGGCCATTTATCCGGCCCCCACTGCACTTCCGGAAGGGGCACCTCTTTCATTGGTGGTCGGTGAGAGGAACATAGTTCCCATTGAAATACTGGTCAGTTTGTTGATTTAAATTTACTTGTTCTTTATTTTAAATATGTATTTGTTCTCATTTTGTTTTTTTACTTTAAAATAAGATATGTGCAGTGTGCATAGGGATTTGTTCATAGTTTTTTTTATAGTCCGGCCCTCCAACGGTCTGAGGGACAGTGAACTGGCCCCCTGTGTAAAAAGTTTGGGGACCCCTGGTATAACAGATCCTGTACATATCTTTCATTTCTTCCTATTTCTTGTACTATCCTTCCAAATTAAAACAAAACATTCTTATTTCCAGCATTCCAGACCTCAGCCCAGTTTATGAGCTCAGTGAACTGGATGATTTCAGACATCTTTTCAGTTCTACTAAATCTGTGACTCTAATATAGATTTGTTTCTTTATGTTCCTTTTATAAACCTGTAAGCAAATGCTGCCCTTGATCTTATTGGGATGTTGATATTTTCAACCTTTGCTTTAAAAAGGAACAAGAGTTTGGTTTATTAGATTTCTAGGCCTGGGTTTTTAAGGAATGTGTCCTGAGGGTCGGTAAGTGTGATATGCAAATCCAATGCTTGCTTCAAACAGGCTGGGTTTGGCGGGATGGCTGACCAGATACAGCTTGGTTCCTTTGGATTCTGGTGCCTTGACTATATTTGAGTTATTCAAAATATTAGTTGAATACCATGACCATATCATCTAACTTTTCAGAAACACAGGCGCTCTTTCTGTGGATAGAGGGTTATACTGCCTATTAACCCATTTTCAGAGACCAGGGCTGTAGTCGCTATTTCACAGGACAAATTATTTGTGGAAAGCAATACTTACTGAAAGGTTCTTTCTGGGACCCTATCACTACTCTTCACTGGTCCCCTACACTAGTGGCCCCCAACCTTTTTTGGGCCACGGACTGGTTTAATGTCAGAAAATATTTTCACGGACCGGCCTTTATAGGGTGGGACAGATAAATGTATCACGTGACCAAGACAAGCGTCAAGAGTGAGTCTTAGATGGATGTAACTGGTCATTTTTTAAAAATAAAACATCGTTCAGACTTAAATATAAGTAAAACGGAAATAATGTAAGTTATTTATTCTTTCTCTGCAGACCGGTACCGGTCCGCGGCCCGGGGGTTGGGGACCACTGCCCTACACCACACCTTTGCTCCACTTCAGTCATGTCCTGAATTTGAGACCATGTCCTTCGGGTCGGTTCTTTGCGAGGCCAACTCCATGTCTTCAGCTGTTGCCCATGCCTCCCCAAGCATCTGTCTGTACGATCCTGATTTCTCATGTATATTGCTAGTAATTCCTGCTCCTGAAGAATATAAACCAGACTTCAGGTCTGTGCAGGTCTCAAAAGGCAATGTTGTTAATAAAAACAAAACAAAAAGCCTTCTCAACTCTAAGAAGTCCTCGGTAGATGGCAGTGTTGATCTTTCATTGATGATTTGGTCTGCAGGAGGTGGTGGGGGGGTATTTTTTGTTGTTTTGTTTTTATCAGGTTTAGAACAGCTGAGGTTTCTGTTTAGCTTTAGATGGTGGGTTTCACAAAATGTTATTCTCTTTACTCAATCAATCTTTGTTGTTGTGCAGGGCCTTCCCCCAAACCCTAATCCCCTAGGCAAACTGATTAAGTTAATCTGTCAAGTAGGAGTCTACTTCAAGTTTTTTAGTAATAAAAGTTATCATACTTGTAAAAAAATAAAAATATACAAAAGTATAGAAAGTAAAAGTGAGTGTAAATTTTCCAGCTGTTTTGCTATGCATGTAAAATATATTCATATATATAAATGGGGTCTGACGACTCATATTGTTCTGCAATCTGCATACTCCCCTTTCCATCACGTGCGTTCCCCCCCCATTTACATATATGATCTACTTCTTCCCATTGACATGGTTTATTTATTTATTTATTTATTTTTGTATTTTTATGAAGCTGGAAACAGGGAGAGACAGTCAGACAGACTCCCTCATGCACCCTACCGGGATCCACCCGGCACGCCACCAGGGGGCGACGCTCTGCCCACCAGGGGCGATTCTCTGCCCCTCCGGGGCATCTGTCTGTCACGACCGAGCCACTCCAGCGCCTGGGGCAGAGGCCAAGGAGCCATCCCCAGCACCCGGGCCATCTTTGCTCCAATGGAGCCCCGCTGCCGGAGGGGAAGAGAGAGACAGAGAGGAAGGAGGGGGGGTGGTGGAGAAACAGATGGGTGCTTCTTCTGTGTGCCCTGGCCGGGAATCGAACCCAGGACTTCTGCACGCCAGGCCGACGCTCTACCACTGAGCCAACCGGCCAGGGCCATACTGGCAAGGTTTATAATATTTACATTCTGTGCTGGAACTAGAGTCAAGTCTATACTTAAACTTCGTAAAAATAGCACTTACCATATTGTGGTTCTGTTGAGACTAAGCAATGCAGAACAAAATCTGGGGGGATCTATAGAGGTATCACAATACTCCCATGTGCTTAACCCCTACCCCACAGCTATCAAAGCTGTCCTTTTCATCTCATTTTTATTTTCCTCACTTTTACTCAACAATCAATATTTTTTATTGGTTTGTTTTAATCTCGTGTTTCTTGAAACCTCCTTAGACTCCTTTTGCTTTGCCCAAGTACGTTTGTAAATTTGTGTGCCTCACTTCGCCCGCATACTGAAAATATCAATATCTTACCCGCGACTGCTTGTTGGTTTGGCCTGGAGTATAGTTTAGGCTCAGCTACCTGTTCCTGATGAGATGGTTGGGATTTTAGAGGCGTGGTTTAAAAGGATTTCTGCAGGGAAGCCATTCCAGTCAGAGTCTCATTCCTTTGTAGCTGACTTATTTTTTTTCTTGAAGACTCTCAGTGTTCCTGGGGTTCTGAACTTTCCACAGGTGTCTAGGTGTGGCTCTTGTTTTCATTTATCCTTCCTGGTACCCGGTGGCCTCCTTGGAAGGTTTGTGTGTTCCCCGAGTCCAGGAAATGTTTCTGTTCCGTCTGGTGTGCACCCCTCTTTCTGCTCCTTCTCAAACTCCTGTTGAATGAGTGGGTGTGATCCTCTCCGAGCTTCCCTTTGTCTCTGGACTTTTCTTTAATTTTTCACTGCTTTGTGTTTTCCTGTGTCTTAGGAGATTTCCTTGAATTCCAGATAATGGTCTGGTTTTTAGTCTTGGCTGTTCTATTAATTCCTTCTGTTTGCTAAATTTTTTTTTTTTTTTTGACAGTCATTTTACGTTTCCAGAAATGATTTCTTATTCACACATGGCTTCCTTTTTAGTGGCTGCTATCTCTTGTTTTAGAGGCTTGACATTTGCTCAAATCTCTTCAAAGACACTTTGAGTTTTCTCCTAGAATATTCCTTACTGTGTCTTGTTTTTCCAGGATGGCTCCTTTTGTTTACTCATCTTTGTTTAACTCCTTAATGCTATTGGTTTTCCTCAAATGTTTGGTCACCCAGTGCTGTTCATCCACTTTCATAAAATGAAGGACTAGATTAATATGTCTAGATAGCTGGTCAGGCCTGTTTTCCTGGGAGACATCCCCCTTGAAGGGGAGGGCTGGCCACGGTTCCTGTAGGCTGTTGGGCCATGTTGTTAGCGGGCTGACTTCTAGATTGCAGCCTGGGGACGCCCACACTTGCCCATGTAAGGAGAAGCTTAAATAATGGACGGGACTCCTTTACTCTGCTTTCCTCTGGGGCAGAGCCCTGCCCGGTCCCCTTGTTGTATATGCCTGTTGTGAATGTCTAGAACAATTTTAAGCTCTGTTCTACTTCTCTCTTGAGTCACAACACCCATATTAGGATCCCTTTCTAGATAGATCACCCTAAATCTGCCTTGATGGATTTTTTTGGAGAATAATTATTGGGTCCTAGTAGGCAAAGTTGCTCCTGACAGGTTGAAGGTATGTTGGGGGGAAGGAGAAAAGAGGTGGGACCCTACTGGCCCAGCCACTGTGAATACAGTTCATTGCTCAGCTATTCTGATGACTGCCCTGTGGCCTTGCTTTCTCTTTCTTGGCTCTGAATCTGGAGATTTTTCAGGAGTTACGTTAAGGAGGGAAGTTCTTGACCCTGGTGTTTGGGGCTGTGGTTTACCTTTGCTTTGGTCTCTCTCGATCACATCTCATCTACCTCCTAGCTTCCCGAGACTTTCCGATCTGCTTGTTTTCTAGCACTGATATGATTTAATTCTTTTAAAAATTACATTTTATTCTAACGGGTCCATGGGATAGTGGAGAGGTAGATGTATGTACTTCATTTGTGACTTCCAATATAGTATATTTTTATACTTAAATTTGTAAGAATGTTTTTTCATTGATTTGAGAGAGAGAGGAGTATCAGCTTGTCCCGTTTTTAGTTGTGTACTCATTGATTGCTTCTCGAATGTGTCCTGACCGGGGATTGAACCCCTGACCTCGGTGTGCAGGGATGACATTTTATCCACTGAGCCGCCAGGGCCAAAATATTTTTTTAATTCATATGGTTCAAAAGATTTAAGACAGATCTATAAAGTAACAACATCCCTTTCATCCTATTCCAGAAAAAGACATCTAGTTGTTCTCTTTTATCTATTCTCCCGTTCTTTATTTTAAAAATAAAGCCCCAAATTTTAACTGAGCTCATGACTGCTCAGCCAAAAAGGACATTTCCTAGGTATGGCCAAGTGATTGAATTCTGGCTAATGGTAAGTGAGCAGAAGCTCAACATCTAATGGGCAGGGATGTGCCCTCCTCTGCTTCCTGGATTTCCCCTTTCTTATTGGCTGTAATACCAGCCCTGGTATGTAAGAGAGAAATGAAAGGCTATCTTGTATAAGCCTTGTAGTCTGGGGTCACTTCTTACCGCAGCCCATCCTGTCTCCACTGGCGCCAAACCCTGAGCTACTCAGTTTTCTTCCCTGGAGGTAACCAATGAGAACAAACCACTGGATCCTTCCAGGGAGAGTTCATGATTAGATGAAGAAATATATAGGTACATGCATAAATGTATGCATATATACGAACATACACACGCGCGCGCGCACACACACACACCCCTCTCCATTTTGACCTGAGTGGCACTGCCAAACAGCTATTCTCTATAAAAGAGACGAGGCTCTGTTTGGGAAGGACGGTGGCTGGAGGCAGCCCTCAGCTCAGCTTCTCCTCTGTGCTGACAAATTGAGTTCCGCCTCCAAACCTACGCACTGCCCCTGATGGAAACAAAACTCAACCCACTCCACTCCGGACAGTTTCTTACTCAAGCAGGTCCCTCAAAAGAGTCAGCTTGAGAAGTTCCAGTAAATTCATTCTTTTCCCATCTGTATCTTTCTGGGGTCTTTGCAGGACAGGGGTTGGTGCTGGGGGTGGATGCCCATTGAGCCCACCCAGTTCCCAGCCCTGCGGACGCCCTAAACGTAGATATGTCGGCTGAAGAATGCAGCTGGCTGTTGAAGGCCTTCTTGAATGGTCTCTTTTTCTCTCTGTTGGTCTTCCTCTACCCCACTGCAGTGTCCCAGCCTTGGGTCCAGTACCCTGAACCAATCTTATGAGAGAAAGCACTGGAGACGGTCAGTATCTCATCCAAACTTTCTGCCCTTCCTAAAAAAAAAGGTGGGGGGAGGAGCCAGGAATCAACCTACATTGGTGGGGGGAGGGGAGGGGTGTGAGTGTGTGTGTGTGTGTGTGTGAGAGAGAGAGAGAGAGAGAGAGAGAGAGAGAGAGAGGGAGGGAGAAAGGTGGATGTGGGACCAGTCTCAGAGCAGAGGGAGAAGCAGAGGGGGCTGAGGGGCTGCCTCCTGTGTGGCCTTTGCCACCACAGCACTGTGAAGTTAGTGTCTTCCTGAGGAATTTTTTCCTTCTTCAGGGAAACCCCTTAAAGACTTTCAACTGGTTTGAATCAGTCCTGCCCTGGTTACCTAGGATAATCTTCGTGAGTCCACTAACTGCTTATAAACTTCTAGACTCCTTGTTTACGGTTTTCCAGGACTCAAGGAGAGGGGAGGGGAAGGGGTTTCCAGATCACTGGCCATAGTTACATACAGATCTTGCTGTTCTTTTTTTTTTTTAAGATTTTATTTATTCATTTGAGAGGAGAAAGAGAGAGAGAGAGAGAGAGAGAGAGAGAGAGAGAAGGGAGGCACAAGATGGAAGGAGCAGGAAGCATCAACTCCCATATGTGCCTTGACCAGGTAAACCCAAGGTTTTGAACCGGCGACCTCAGCTTTCCAGGTTGATGCTTTATCAACTGTGCCACAGCAGGTCAGACTGCTTATAAACTTGAATCACACCTACAAACTACCTGCACAGCAATACTTAGATTAGCATTTGAATAACAAGACTGTAGCCTAGCCAAGTTGACATATCCAACTGGCCAGCACAGGCTGACTCAGCCAGAAGTGATTGACAGCAGAAAACCACTGGTCCTTTTCGCTGTTCTTTCAATCAGTGCAATGAAGTGTTTTTGCCAACGTTATCTTGATGGATACCTGACTCTCAGAATGCACAGGAGAAGAGATTCTATGGGCCTGCTTCACAGGTGAGGAGTGCACCCTGAGTCTTGCTCATAAGCCCAGGGAGACCCACTGTGATTTTTCTCTGCCCTCTTCTCAGTCACCGAGGGGTTAAGCCTGTCCTGGCTTCTGCCAACCCTCAGGGGTTTCAGCCTGCACTCCAAGGCCATTAATCATCTGGGACTGGGGCTGCAGGAACAATACTTACGAGCAATTAACCTATAGTCGAGGGACCACTGTTTCCCCTGCCTGCAAGTCCCTCTTCTGCATGCCCAATTACTCTAAATTAACATTTACCAAGCAAAGTGCCTGTTAATTGGAAGGGCAGTGGAAAGAAAGGCCACACACCTACCCAGTCTAACTTAATAACCTCAAAAGAAGCCATTAATTAGCAGAAAACGTTGTGCATTCAGATCTCGATGAGACGTTGGCTGTTAACAGCATGTTTGCGTTTCCAAGCTCTGTGCCCCTCCCCGCCCCCAGCCTCAGGCTGTAAAAAACACACTCAGGAGTAAAACTGTACTTTGAAGAAGTCCTCACTGACTGGGGTCCTTAGAGACTCCTAGAAATAATCTTATTGTCTATTTCGGGAAACTGAAGCTGAGCAAAGGGGAGAGAAATGCCCAGGGCCCAGGGTCCCAAGGCAAGCTTGCTGTCTCCCCAGCCGGTCCGCTCTCCACTCTGCCGCGTGCGTGTGCATCTGGGGTGGTTGGAAATGCCGAGTCAGCATCCTCTGTGGTCCCCAGTGGCAGACAGTCAGGTTTGTCTACTTTCTAAGAAGCTGATGAGGAGGGGTGGGAACCTGTTTACACGTCTAGAGCAGCTGTCTCCAGGCTGCCTGTCCTGAAATGCACCTTAGCTTGCTCCCGTTACCCCTCCCCATGTATGCGGTTGGGCTGAGTGAACCCCAATTCCTCCAGCCCAGCAATCTGAGCAAACCCTTCCTCCTCACCCCCATCTGCCACCAGTTCTCAGGTCCCGCCCATTTGAATCCTTGGCATCACTCAGACTGGCTTTTCTTTTCCTGTACATGTTCCTGGTCTCCATCCCAGCTGGGCCTCCACCCGCCTGGCAGTCCTTCCACGTGGCCCCGGTCAGTTCTCCCTCTTCCATTCCCCACAGCAGCTTTCACAGCTGCTTGACTTGGTTTGAGGCCCTAGCTCGTCCATCTGTGACCTGATTAGACAACCTTACCTCCCTCCGCAAGGAAATAGAGACCTCCAGCGGGTTCTGCTGAGCTTCCCTTTCTGCCCGCGGAGGCTCAGCCTCCCTGTCCACAGGGCTGCCATTAGCTGTAGAGGTGCCCTGAGTCCCGCACCTGGGCTCTGAGTCTGTGCCTCCGCAGGGATCTTGCTCCTCTCTCTCTCCTTTCTGTCTGGACCCTCTCACTCCCAGATCTCCAAATCGCCATCTGCAACTCATTGCATGTCCTCACTCGCACCTACCCGCAAATGCTTCTAAGTTCAAAATCACCTCTTTGTTACTAAATCCAGGAATTAGGTTTTTGGTTTGGGGGGTTTTGAAATAGGGACTTTTTGTAGAATTTTCTGTCGAATACTTCCTCCCTCCTTCCTCATACTCACTCTCCCCTGGCTTCCTGAAACCAGACTTCCTCTTACAGGATCCCTCTCCTGCTCCCTCAGGCCCTTTCTTTAGTCCTCAGGCATTCTCCACGGGCAGCCCACCACTCTGGTGGCTTCCATTACCAACTCGATGACAGCGATGATGATGATGATGATGATGATGATGATGATGATGAAGTTAATTAATGCAGAAGATGGCTCCTGAATCTCTACATTGAGTCCAGATCTGACTCCTGAGCAGCAGGTTTATAGGTTTATAGCCAGCCCCCAGGCAGACGTCTCACTTGAGAGTTTTACAGGAATCTCACCCTTCCCATGTTCCAAATGAGCTCGTTTACCCTCCCCTTGTCCACTTCTCCCCTAGGACTTTCCATCTCATTCAAAGTGTTACCATGCTCATAGAAGCCACCCCTCCCCATCTTCATATCCAATCAATCAATCAGTTAATCATCCAGCCCTATATAGTCAATCTCCAAGGAGCCTCTGTCTTCCCACTGCCATTATTTTCACCACGACAATTGCAGTCTTACCTCCCTACAGTCAGAGTGATCTTGCTAAACTCGTATTGTACCAAGTCACGCCTTCGGAGGCTCAGCACTGTCCGCACGTCAACGGTCACACTCTTAGAACATCCTGCAAGCCAGATTCCTCAAGACCACCAACTGGGGTCCTCTCGGTGACTCCCATCCTGAAATGACCCTGCCCTACCCCCACGCCCTGTGGAGGCAGCTCTCTCTCCTCTCTCTCTCTCTCTTCTCTCTCTCTCTCTCTCTCCTCTCTCTCTCTCTCTCCCCTCCCTCCCTCCCTCCCTCTCTCTCTCTCTTCCCTTTTCGTGGCCAGCTTCTCCAGATCGCCATCTACAACTCATTCCATATCCTCACCTCTCAACTCCTCTCAAATGCTCCTAAATTCAAAATCACCTCTTTGTTACCTCAGAGGAATTCATGGACTAGGACAAAAGTTCTCATCTTGGCCTCAATATCCTCACTGAAAAAAAAAAAAATCAAACGAATCTACCTTCAACAATGTTGGTTCTTAGAAATTTGATACTGATTTCCTGACTTGTCTTGAAACACTTCCATGAAGTTGGTACTATATCGTCGTCATTTTACAGATAAGAATAATTGAGTCTCCTAGAGTCCGAGATCACAAAATAATAAAGGCAGGATTTGAACTCCAGTCTGGTGTTTCTTCTGCTCTTTCCATGGCTCCACGGCTGAACAACCCACAAGAGCAGAGTTGGGGTTTTCAGGGACCACTCTGACTACCCACAGATCTGAAAGACTTTCTCCCATTGCACGCATCTTTTCCTGTGTGCCACTGTGCCTGAGGCCTGAGCCTCATCCTGAGCTCTGGTCAGAGCGAACCTGCCCCCACATCTAGTCTCAGATGGAACAGGGATGACAGACAGCACAGGATCAATAGCCATCTGTCCGGGCTCCTCTGACAAGCTAATCTTTTCAGTAAACATTTCATTAGCTCCTGCCAGGCTGCTCACACCTGCTGTCAGCAGAGGCAGAAGTGGGTGGGGGAGGGGCCCCTCTGCGCTAGAATGGGCTCAGGTGTCAGCAGGGGGTCTCTTGGCCCCTGAGATCCAGCTCAGCTCAGCTATAATTCCGGTGCCGTGCACTGGCGGAATTCAAATCATCCCTAGGATTTTTGGAAATTCCTGGAAACATGTTCTTTGTGTTTCCTCTAGTTCTTCCCCAGAGAAACTTTCACGACTGACCGTCTCAGTGAGACCCCCCTCATCCCCGCCCCATTGTGAGTTCTTACAATTTTGTTTTCTCTTCATCATACTCTTACTGCTGCTGCTACCACTGATAGTGTCCACTGTATTAATAACCACGAGAGCAAACACCTAGTACTACGAATCACAACCCTCCTCAACCCACTCACAAGTAATATAGCGTATCCGTTTATAATACTTTCATTATGAGGCATAATCATAACAAGCTCAATCTGCTTACCTCAAACAGACCTAACATCACTAATTGCTTACTCATCAGTAAGTCATATAGCCCTAGTGATTGTAGCAATCCTTATCCAATCCCCATGAAACTACATAGGAGTACAAGGTAGGTGCTATTATACTTCTGCATTTGGCAGGTGAGCAAAGAGTCTACTGCAGAGTAGGGGCTAGAATCTAGGTTTAACTACCTCCAAAGTCCAAGCTCTAACCCACAATGCTGCATTTGCAATTTGTGCAATTATTTGACCATCTTCTGGTTTCCCCACCAGACAGTGGGCTCGCCAAAGAATGTCTCTCACTGCTACACCACAATATCTCCAGCACAATTATTATTATTTTTAAAATGATACAAAGTATTGTACGTGAGTTTGATTAGCCTTTATAAGCAAATGGAGATAAGCTGTTTTTTATTTAAAGCTTTTTGGGGGGAGGTGTTTGTATTTGCCATGCAAATTCACTCTGCTCTCATCTGCTTCAGAAGAAGACTGCTTCCTGCAAATATCGTTAATTTGGGGGATCTGATTTAGCTCCACCTCCCCTTGCTTCTTATTTATTTATTTATTTATTTATTTATTTATTTATTTATTTATTTATTTATGTGAGAGAGAGAGAGATAGAGAGCGAGAGAGCGAGAGAAGGGAATGAGAGAGGAAGATAGAGAGAGAAGCATCAACTCATCGTTGCTTCCCTTTAGTTGTGCATTGATTACTTCTCATATGTGCCTTGACTGAGGATTGGACCAGTGACCCAAGCCAAGCCAGTAACCTCTCGCTCAAGCCTGAGACCTTGCACTTCAAGCCAGCAACCTTTGGGCTGAAGCCAGTGACCTTGGGATCATATGGACAATTCCATGCTCAAGCCAGTGACTCCCCATGCTCAGAATGGCAAGCCTGCACACTAGCCCGCCTCCTCAGGTTTTAAATCAGTGACCTCAGCATTCTGGGTTGATGCTCTATCCACTGAGCCACCACAGGTCAGGCAAGAAAATATCTATGCTGGCCCACAAGCCCTCCTTGCCCACTGCTATAAACAAGCTGCTCCAGTTTTGCATGTCAGGGGGTGGCCCTCGTTTTCAGTTATGTTTCCTGGCTTAGCCTCTCCACTTCCTCTCCTGTTTTCCCTGTTCAGGCTCCTGCTTCATTTCCACTACTCTGGCAGCCCTTCCTAATAATGTTGGCTCTGGAGTTTTACATGTCCCCAGGTTCAATAAAAAATTGTTGCTTTGGGGTGATTTCCAGGAAGAGAAAAGGGATCTATTGACATCATGCCATCAGGTGCCTTCATGGGGCTTGGGATTAAGCTAAGGCAGGGGCCAGGAACCTTTTTGGCTGAGAGAGCCATGAACGCCACATATTTTAAAATGTAATTCCGTGAGAGCCATACAATATGTTGAACACTAAATACAAGTAAATGTGTGCATTTTATGTAAGACCAACACTTTTAAAGTACAATAAGTCTCTGAATTCTTTTTAATAACGTTGTTATGCTGTTGCTAACCAATGATGAATAAAGTATTTCTTACCATTAATGCGACTTCTGGTGCTGCATGGTTTTGCTGATGGCTTTGTAGTCTGGTTGATACGTGGTGAGGTTAAGCTTCATGCAGGTGTTGAGACTTCCATCCATTAAACATGATTGTAGGTTGGTCTTAACGTTCTTTAGATGTTTAGAGAAAGACTGCTCACATGCATACATAGAACCAAACATTGTCAGTACAGCAATACTCACACTCTGCAGTGTGTGGCATGTGATGGGAAGCGCGTTCCAAGTTTTGACAATCCGTTAGTCCACGGGTTGAAGTTTTTTCACTTCTCCCCACTTGTGTTTGCTCGCCAACTCTGCTTGCTGTCATGCAAGTCTTTCCAAATCTTCATTCAGTGACTTGAACTTATTCACCCACATGTCTGAGGCCTTCAGGTCAGCAGCTTGTAGCTCAAAATCTCTGACAGAGACACGGGGGATGTAACTCAGGTTGGCGCTGTCCACTGCATACTTGTGTGGATGGGTGATGAACTTAAAAAGATGAGTGCGCTCACAAAATTCTCCAAAACGCGCTTTGAATGACTGCAGGAGATTAGATGTGAAGCCCGCTAGCTGCTGGAGATCAAGAGCAGGGTCACTTGCTGTGCATGCATCTTTAAACTCTCCCAGTTTTTCAAAGTATAGTAAACAACCTGTTTCAATGTTGGCAATGAAGAGTTCCAGCTTGTTCTCAAATGCAAACACTGCTTGTTGAAGGGATAAGACTGTATTTCCAACGCCTTGCATTTTCACATTGAGCTGGTTCAGATGTTCAGTCATGTCCACGAGATAGTAGAACTTCAGGAGCCACTCAGTGTTAGCTAACTCAGGATGCTCGACGTTTTTCTTTTCTTTTTTCTTTTTTTTTTCCTCTTCATTTTTTCTGAAGCTGGAAACGGGGAGGCAGTCAGACAGACTCCGGCATGCGCCCGACCAGGATCCACCTGGAACGCCCACCAGGGGGCGATGCTCTGCCCATCTGGGGCGCCACTCTGTTGCGTCCAGAGCCATTCTAGCGCCTGAGGCAGAGGCCACAGAGCCATCCCCAGTGCCCGGGCCATCTTTGCTCCAATGGAGCCTCGCTGCGGGAGGGGAAGAGAGAGACAGAGAGGAAGGAGAGGGGAGGGGTGGAAAAGCAAATGGGCGCTTCTCCTGTGTGCCCTGGCCAGGAATCGAACCCGGATTTTTTTTCTTTAGCGAACTCAGTGAAAGACTTGAATAAATCCTCCCCTCTTGCTGTCTCTTTCATAGGGATTCGGGTGCACGCCTGGCCGACGCTCCACCGCTGAGCCAACCGGCCAGGGCCGACGTTTTTCATTTTAAGTAAAGTCCGGATTTCGCTCAGACAAGCCGCAAAATGGCTGAGCACCTTCCCTCTTTAGAACCAATGCACATTGCTGTGCAGAAGCTGACCAGGATAATTATTCTCAACTTCATCCAGCAGTGTTTTAAACTGGCGATCATTTAAAGCTCGGGCAATGATAAAGTTGACCAGCGACATCACCTCATCAAGCTGCTCGCCACACATCTGAGCACAAAGTGCCTACTGATGTAGGATGCAGTAAAAACTTAGGATGGGTTTCTTTTCATGTTCACAAAGAAGCGCTACGAATCCTCTGTTTTTCCCCACCATGCACGGAGCACCATCAGTACACACCAAAATAAGTTTATCCATTGATGGATTTTTTTTCTTTAGCGAACTCAGTGAAAGACTTGAATAAATCCTCCCCTCTTGTTGTCTCTTTCATAGGCAAAACAGCAAGACTTTCCTCACGTAGTGTGTCACCAACAGCATCATACCTTGCAATCACCCTGAACTGGGATAAATGGCTTACATCTGTTGACTCATCCAAAGCAAGAGAAAAGAATGGTGCTGGATTTAAGTCTTTCACTTGTGTTGCCTCAGTTTGATTTGCCATCATGATGGTACAATCGTGAACAGTTCTTGCTAACAGAGATGTGTCTTTTCTTCATTTGATTACCTTGTCTTTATCCAAAAAGTCATCAAAAAGTTTATTGGCAACATCAAGCATGAATGTTTTGGCATACTCCCCATCTGTGAATGGCTTTCCATTTCTCACAGTTGCTAAAGCACCAGCAAAACTAGCTGAATTTTAGCTACCTTGTTGGGTCCAAACACAGAGTTGCTGCTCACTAGCTTGCACTCTGCACAGTAGCTCTTGACATGCTTTCTTTCTGCTGCCCCCCCATTGGATATTTTTATGCAAATGTAGTATGGTGTGTGTTGAAGTGCCACTTTGTATTTGACCGTTTCATTGATGCAATTTTATCATTGCATATTAGACACACTGCAGAACCTGCTCTCTCCACAAAGGTGAATTCCTCTGTCCATTCCTGCTGAAAAGTATGATACTCCTCATCTTTTTTTCTTTTAGCCATCTTCTTCGTCAAAAGGGTTTCTGCAATTAGCTAGCTGACTACTTGATTTAAAGGAGGGATGTTTACTTCCTGACCTCACAACAACCCGTGTACGTTACGCATTATCCATTAAAAATTTGGTGTTGTCTCGGAGGACAGCTGTGATCGGCTCTAGCCACCCGCAACCATGAACATGAGCCATAGGAAATGAATGGATTGTAACACATGAGAATGTTTTATATTTTTAACATTATTATTATTTTTTTATTAAAGATTTGTCTGCGAGCCAGATGCAACCATCAAAAGAGCCACATCTGGCTCATGAGCCATAGGTTCCTGACCCCTGAGCTAAGGGGACAGCCCCAGCTGCTCGGTGGCACGTGGGAAGACAGGTTCCCTGGTACCAGAATTCTCTGTTTTCACATTGTTGGAAAAGGACCAAGTCAGAACACTCGGCGTCTGACCCTAGTCTTAAACAGCACATTGCCAACTCCCATGCTGTTGTAAGAAAAATAGAAAGCGCTGCTAAGCTAAAATAAACAATTAAAATCACTTATCATGTTTCCACTCAGAGAAAATCACTGTCAAATATGTGATATGGCGGTTAAACATGTTCAGAATCTTCTCCTGCCAGGCACGTGATTCTGAAACCAGAGACCCTCACTGAGCACCACATGACAGATATACTCCCGTGTCAAGGAACACGAACTTATGTACTTTTTAGTGGCTTGACGGTGTTCTAGTGTAGAATGGAGTGTGGTTTATTTAACTTGTCCCTATTTGTGTGCTGTATTTAATTTTTTTAGCCTTTTATACAATGCTGCATTGAATATCCTCGCATCTCTATCCCTGTGTACTTACCTGACTTTCTCCCCTAAGGCAGGGTTTCTCAACAGTGACACTGTCGATGTTTTGGACCAATAATTCTGATTCTGGAGGGTTGTCCTGTGCCTTGTAGGATGTTTAGCAGCCTCCCTGGCCTCTACTTACAGGGGGCCAATAGCACACCCCTCCCTCTATACCAAGGGTCGGGAAACTTTTTGGCTGAGAGAGCCATGAACGCCACGTATTTTAAAATGTAATTCCATGAGAGCCATACAATGACCCATGTACATTACGCATTATCCAATAAAAATTTGGTGTTATCCTAGAGGACAGCTGTGATTGGCTCCAGCCACTCGCAACCATGAACATGAGCAGTAGGAAATAAATGGATTGTTATACATGAGAATGTTTTATATATATATAAAACATAAATGTTTTATATAAAACATTTATATATATATATAAAAATATATATATATGTATATATATATATATATATTTGTATTTTTCTGAAGCTGCAAACGGGGAGGCAGTCAGACAGACTCCCACATGCGCCCAACCGGGATCCACCCGGCACGCCCACCAGGGGGCGATGCTCTGCCCCTCCGGGGCGTTGCTCTGTCACGACCAGAGCCACTCTAGCGCCTGGGGCAGAGGCCAAGGAGCCATCCCCAGCGCCCGGGCCATCTTTTGCTCCAATGGAGCCTTGGCTGCGGGAGGGGAAGAGAGAGACAGAGAGGAAGGAGAGGAGGAGGGGTGGAGAGGCAGATGGGCGCCTCTCCTGTGTGTGTCCTGGCCGGAATCGAACCCGGGACTTCCGCACGCCAGGCTGACGCTCTACCACTGAGCCAACCGGCCAGGGCATGTTTTATATTTTTAACGTTATTATTTTTGTATTAAAGATTTGTCTGCGAGCCAGATGCAGCCATCAAAAGAGCCACATCCGGCTTGTGAGCCATAGGTTCCCGACCCCTGCCGGTCAATAGCTTCAAATTTTCAGATGTCCTCTGGGTGGCAAAATGGCCTGTGCTTCAGAACCACTGTCCCGAGGATAAAGTTCTTAAGTCAAAGGTTCAAGGATATGCATATTTTAAGACTGTTGTGATCTTTTGCCAATTGCCTTCCAAAAGTTGCATTATTTACTCCCCCCAACAGTATATAAAAGTGCCCAACACACCTCCCTGATGAACAGGAGCATCACCATTAACAAAAGAAACTACTCATCTCATTAGACAGAAAGTTCTCTGTTGCTTGATATATATATATTTTTATTACTAGAGTGAGGTTGAACATTAACAACAACAAAAGACGTTGTTTGTGTTGACCGGCTGTTGTTTTGGTGGCAAATGATTTTTCCTTGTAATTTACTTTTTTTTTTCTTTTGACTATTCATTTTTCTCCCTTATTTTTCCATGTCATCTTTTAATATATTAAATAAAACTGTAGCTTTTGTAGCGTGCTGTTTGTCTTTATGTGTTGCTATATGTGCTTGAATTTGTTTCAAAATCCTTAAGAATCTCGTAAGCCGGTTCCAGGGACAGACAGTATCCTTGCACATTCACTTTCTTGGGCGTCCCCTTCTCACCTGGGAAACCTTCCAACAGAGACCCCCCTGGCTGGTTCCATCTTTGCCTGGCAGAGGATGCTCTGTGGGTCAGTCTCTTTGAGTGAAAAGTCCTTCCTCTGAGAGCCGGCTTGTTGGGACGCAGAGTTGATCATTGATCCAGGAAGGCTGACCGGGGGCTCGGCCGTCATTAGTTCAGGTTAATTATCGCCCATCTGCAGGTTCGCAGCGCAGGCCCTCTCCTCCCCTAAGCGGGGACCTCTGGAGGTTTCTTTTATGAGCTCTGAACCCTGAGGGAGGACTTCGAGTAATGAGTTTTCCTGTAATCAGATTTTTAGGGTGTGTTCCTGAACCGTCCAGTCAATGGCAGAATTGAGCACCGGCTGGCTGGCGTATTTGGCCAAAGGATGCGGAAGATGAAGCAGAAGGCGTCCGGTCAGTAGCTCAGTGAGTATATTGAAAAAAGGACTGGACATTTTACAGACACCCACCTCTTCTATTTCAGGAAGTTTTCAGGAGGAACAGTTTTCTCTGCAAGGAGAGGATATCATCTGGGAGCTATTCAGGGGAGAAGAGTGTAGCTTTTGTCTGGAGTATCAAGAAGTTAAGAGTCCAATTATTCTCAAGTGAAACCCTGTGAGTGTCACCTTAAACTTCCTCCCTTTGGGAGAAACACAGTTTGTACACATCTATAAAGATTTAATTTGTTCAATACTTGTTGAGCAGGTATTCATGTGTTCGTCCATTTATTCAATCACCAGGAGGCAGTGGGGATGGAGAGTACATGGCATGTGGCTTCTGTCTGTTTTAAGGCACAGAGAAGACACCTGTATGATTGGGAAAGAATAGACATTTTGTGCAAGTTTGTATGATGCACGTCAGTGAAAACCTACGAAGGTCTTGCGGCAGAGTTAGCGAGGCCTGTTCAGCGATCAGGAGGATGATGAGAGGCGGCTGCGCTGGAGAGAAAGGTGATGAGTTTGCGCCGGTCAGTGGACAGGCATTTAGTTAGTGGACACCGGGTCCTTCTGCTAGGAGAGTCTCCCATTTGATTCTCTCAGAAAATGCAATGGCCCCACTAGTTTTGAACTTGGAAAAATATTCCTTGTAAACAAATAAATAAATAAAGTCAAAGAAAAGGAGAGGAAAAGTTCAAAGACCTTTATGTTGCTTTTCAGACCACAGGGCCAAATGTGGAGAGAAACTCCAGTGGGTCTCTGTTTCTCCTGGTCTCTGGCAGGCACCTAAGTGGCACAATGAGGACCTGCGGACAGAGTGGGACACCTAACAGAGTGGAGGATCACAGACCAGGCCTCCCGCCCCGGGACCTGGGAGGCGGCCAAGTGGGAGGGAGGCCGTGGCTGCAGAGGGGACCCTTCTGCCCTCTGGAGTGAATCATACGTATCCTCTGACTCTTGATCATGCTCATTTCTTCTTTTCTTCGCAATTGCATGATTTTTTCTTTCCTTTGCAGCAAGTCTCATTGATGATACAAAGGGAGTTCTTGAGATGGAGTTTCTATTCAACCCCCTTTTTCTCAGTAGTCACTGGTTTGGACAGGAGTGTATATTATGGAACTTTAGAAAAAAAGATTCTAAAGACTGAGATTCCAAAAGAGAAGGTTATTCTAGAGGGATGTGAGGTTCTCACAAATGTCATTCTGAGTCTGTTCCATTCTGGAGTTAATCCAAGGAAAGGAGAAAGAGAAGGAGGCAGGTGGTGATGGAGGTATGGCTGCACGGGGACCATACTGGCTGAAGCAGCATAGCTGCCTCATGCCAAAGAGGGGAGAAGAGTGTGCACACACACACACACAAACTCACACACGAGGCACAGCATAAGCATCTAGGGACACAGTCAGGATGGTAGCCCAGCATGGCTGACATTTGTGGAAAATAACAGAAAGGCTTTGCTCCTTCTGCTCTGTATGAGCTCAAAATTGCATTTAACAGCTGATAGCAGAAACTTGAAAAAACAATGACTTGCACAAATTAGTGGTCCCCTTTTCTCTTAGGCAGTGCAGGGTTGCTTTGGTGGCTTCACAAGGCCATCAAAGTCTATCTTTCTGCTCTGCCATCCTCAGTGAATGGCTCCCATCTGCAATTTCACCTCGTGGCCCAAGATGGCTGCCAATGCTCCGGCTAGGGAGAGGAAGGAAGTGAGGAAGAGCAAAAAGGGTGTCTTCCAAACGTGTTAGCCCCTGTAAAGTAATTCCCCAGAAATCCCCCAATGACTTCCATGTACTTCTGACTAACCAGGGCATCTGTAAAGGAGGCAAGAAATGAGGGTTTTTAATGGGGCCCAGGGTTACATTCGACAGTAGGAAATTCTGTTAATAAGGGAGAGGACAGAACAGATGATGGGAAGAAAACGAGCAGTTTCTGACACAAGATCAAAGAAGAGGATGAACAAAGAAGGAAAAGCACCCTCTTTCCCTCCCCAACCTGGGATGCATGGCGCACTGTTACTCGGGCAAGAGGAAAACCTAGACCGGAATCTCAAGCTATTGTGCTTCCATCTTCTCTTTAAATGTTAGAAAGAAGTTCCGACCCGGGCCAATTGAGGAGACAGAGAAGCAGTTAAGACGATTTCAAGTTCCAGCCCCCTGGATAAGTTTCAACACAGATCAGAGAAACCATTGAGAAATCCTGGGGCATTTACTGAGGGAGGGGGTGAGTGGGCATCACTGCTTCTGAAGTGTGTTCCACAAGACACTGCTGGGTGGTACACAAAGAAACAGCTCTCTGGTCAACAAGTGTGGGATTAAACCACCTGAAGATGTTTATTTCATTGCAGAAAATGTTGGAGTCATGAATATGCTCACTTACCTTACAATTCCCTTTGTTTGTTTTTCTGAAAAGGAGCATTCCTGAGCTTGTTTGACCATAGAAGTTCATTCTTGCATAGCATCCCATGGAATAAGTGTTGTAGAGAAAACATTTGGGGAATAGTGGTGTGATCAGAGGCTGCTTCCTTACCTGCTAGGCGCTTTGCTTTCTCAAAGTACTGCCTTTTCCAGACCAACTGAATCAGTTTTGGGCCCGTGCCTGGAAATATGCATTTTGCCAAGCTCTCCGGGTTATTCTTATGTTCACTGAAGTTTGAGATCCACCCAGTGACAGAGCTGAGCCTCCACTTTACAAATACTTGATGAATTTACATCCAGGTAGCTCCTCCCAGCCCTCTCAAAACTCATTCCTCTCATCACCACTTGGTGCCTGGGTAATTTGCTCAGCCCCATTCAGAGCTGCTTGCATTTATCTTTATTGCCACCCTCTTTATTGATTTAGGTGCATCTCTGCAATTCGTCAAGCTTGGATTGTATTTTAATCTTGTCCTCCAAAGTAGCTAAGATCCCTTCCAGCTTCACATCATGCAGAGATCTGATTAGCTGGGTCTCGATTCCATCCTTCCGGTCATTAATGAAAATAGTAAATGGTCCTGGGTTGGCACAAAGCTCTTCAGGGCTCTCAGTAGATGTATGGCTCCCATATCTGGCACTGGCCTCTGCTGGGTGCTGTCATGGGTTGGAGATCACACCCAGCAGTTCCTTGTATGTTGCTGCTTCCTCACTCACAAATCCATGCATGCAGTGCAAATCTATGTAGAAAATATAAAACCTATTAATCAATTAATTCAATAAACATTAGAGCAACAGACGTCTTTAAGGCACATTTTGTTTTCTCTCTCACATTAATGGCATGCTTCTTCACCACAAAGTGAAGAAGCTTATACCAAGCATGTGCATTAGAAAGATCAATTTTATGTAAAAGGCAGCTCAGTTCCATCTTTGAGATACACCCTTCCAGGATGAGCCAACCTCATGACAAGCAGCTTCCACATAATCTTGCAGGAAGAGCTCGCTTTGCTGAGCATTTCCTAAGAGGAGCTAGTCAGTAGTCTCCTGTCTTTATGTGTGTTCAATTATTCAAGGCTCACAATACTCCTATGATGTGAGTGCTGCCATCATTCCCTTTTCTGGATGGGCTGTCTAGGGCACAGAGAAATAAGATAAGATGCATAAGGTGCCAGACTCGGTAAGTGTCAGAGCGAGAACTCAAACCCAGACCCTGGACCACTACTGCGTATTGTTGCAGCAGCGACTGAATGAATGAATGATTCAGTAAGAAACGTCTACCCAGGGTTTGGAACCCAGAAATCACTAGAAAAACTGACCATTGTGCAAACAGGTTTTTATCAATTGTCTTGTTTTATGTTTGAAAACTATTAATCAATATTATTTGCTCCTACTGTAGAGATGAGAAAATAGAGGCACCAAGGTGACTCTCCAGAATCAACCCCAGGCCCGCGGACTCTCTCCTCCCCAAGTCATCCCGGGGGAGTCATCCCGAACAGGCGCCACCCTGGGGACCCTTTGGAGAAGTGGAGGCTGCCAAAGTGGGTGAGGAGACAAGCACTGCAGGTCAGACGTTCACTCCACTCCACTCTACCCAGAAATTCTTACTCTGGCCTCATCCTTGAACCTATAGCTTCAAAGCACCGACTAGTCTGACACCCATAAAGCCTGTGTCTCTCCAGGGTAGCCTCGAGACAATAGCTGAGCTGAAATTTTCTCTGATCCAACAAACTCATTCACTGACTCACTGGGTCTGGGTTGGGCCGGGTCTTGTTTCAGGACCTGAACGCGACTGATCCCTGCCTTTAGAGATGTCAAAGTTGAACAGAGACCACCCACAGTCCCGGTTCATTTTGACATGGGGCAGAGGCAGAACCAAAGGTGTCAGCCACAAGCCAGGGCACACAGCTGTCACCAGCTTCATGAGCAGGAAGGAGCAGGCAAGGCCTCCCACAGGAGGAGTGAGTTGGGCCTTGAGGCTGGATTGCAGTGACAGCTGGGGGATGGGCTGGGGAAGGTCGAGGCGGGGGCAGGGGGCGGGGAGCAGTGCTCCTGTAGGGGAATGCATCACTTTCGTGAGCATGGGAGCAGCTCTCAGACAAATGTTGGCCCACACAACCAGGAAAGTTAAAATTTCACCTCCCACCCTCAGACCCAGCCCCTCAGCCAGGTTCTCAGTAGCCCTTTCCTGAGCTGGTGTACATCTCATTAGTCAGTTGACCAGTGAGTTGGGTCCCCAAAATAAAAAACAAATAAACTGTCACTATCTTAAGTGGCCAGTGAGTGGAGGCTGGGAGACTGCTAGGTCTTTGTTCTGGAAGTTAAGACTATGACACACTTTGTTCATTGGCCACCAGAGGGCGATGGCCGTCCACACATCAGCTATTCCCTCGGGACAGCCCGGACCTCTGCCTGGGAGAGCTGGTAAATTGTAAAAGACAACTTTGTTAATGAAAGATGATGAGGATTTCCTCCACCCCCAGAGCTTTTAGAGGCTTTAAAGTGGCATCGTCCAACGCTGGCAAGCGGTCTAGTTTAAAGATGGCTCCTTAAGTACAAGGACACTTGAGCTGGAAAGTCAAAAGAACTGGGTTTAGATTCCAGTTCTGATGCTCCGAGGCTGGGTTTGTCCCCAGCCTGAGTGGCCTCTGTAAAATGGGGTGAAACCGCCTTCGGTCCTATCCTACCAGTTGTCGTGAGGTTTAAATGGGACAAGGAAGTGAAGGAGCTCTAACGGACATAGTGTAATGAAGACAATATAGTTTGATGAAAACCACTTACTTATACTGGTGTCTGTTGCCAGCTTCCTTCCTGTCACCAAGAGGGAGCCAGAGACTGAGGAGCCCACAGGGCGTTGGGGTGGCGCTGCTTTCTTGTTATGAGAGGTGGTGGCGTTGTAGTCCTAGGCAGAGCGCAGCATCCTTAACCCTGAGACTTCAGGAGAAGAGGGAGGCCAGGTGGGGGAGCTGGGAGGGGCGTGGCTGTAGTTCACGGAATGAGCTCCGGCCCTCCTGCCAGCACCTGCTTGCTGTTGACCTAGGCAGTGTCTTCCTGTCTGTATAAGGGTCAGGAGCCTGAAGGGGCGGTGGCGCAGTGGATAGAGCATCGGACTGGGGTGCGGAGGACCCAGGTTCGAGACCCTGGGCTCACCAGATTGAGCCCAAGGTCGCTGGCTTGAGCAAGGGGTCACTTGGTCTGCTGTAGCCCCCCTGATCAAGGCACATATGAGAAATCAATCAATGAACAACTAAGGAACCGCAAGGAAGAATTGATGTTTCTCATCTCTCTCCCTTCCTGCCTGTCTGTCCCTCTCTCTGACTCTCTCTGTCTCTGCCACAGAAAAGGGGGGGGCAGGAGATGGGGCCTCTATGTGCCCTTGCAGCCTTTCCAGAATCTTCTAGTCTTCAGAGTCCCCGGAGGTGTTTTGACAGGACAGAGGAAGATCAGCGGGTTCAGCGGTGGGAGGAGTTGGGGAGGGGGCAGTGAAGAGTAGCCCCCATGCAGAGGGAGCCTGGGGGACATTCCTCTTGTTCTTTGGTCCTTGATTTTCTCATCTGTGGAACGGGCAAGTTGGACTAAGTAATCTCTAACTATTGTGTCCTCTCCACTTGTCCCAATCAGTTCACACAGAGCCCATATCGGCACTAAAATTTCCTGATTCTAATTCTATTAAACAGGGAAACAGTTTGCTTTGTGACTGTTCCTGACCAGCAAGATGTTCCAGCTGAGTTGTGTTTGGAGAATGTTACCGTGAACGCACAAGTGGCCTTTCTCCCCTCTATCCTCAGCGGGGAAACGACAGACACTAACATCAACTAGACCTCAGGGTGAACACGGGCTGGTAGTGAGGATCAGGGATCTGGTTGCCTTCCTGATACCGGCTCTGGGGCCCGGAGGCTGAACTGCCCCTTGTCCAGCCTCTGATGGCCTAACCTCCAACAGCCCAAGGCTGGACGGGCTCCATGATGGCACAGGGTCCTTTTGTGGCTCCTGTAGCCAGTGGAACATCGATACTTTGTGTAACCATGTTTCTTCAATTTCCTCTTTTAGTGCTTCCATTGATTTTTAAATTTTAGTGCAAATTTAAAACAAACTGAAGTTTATGGAGTGTAGGCCAGGAGAATCCATCTAAAAATTCCCTACTCGGAACTGTGATTACCGCCCCCGCCTCCTCTCTCCCGCGGTCTCCATTTCCACTGCCCTCCTCTTTGCTTTGCACAGGCGCAGTTCTTCCCCCGTGCGTGCGAGGAAGCCTTCCGCTGCCACTATGCTTCCTTCCATCCAGACGGTGATTGGGCTGCCCTGGCACAACTGTGACAGCAGCACTACCAGCCTCCCGGCTCCTTTCTAAAATGAAGACGGATCCCAGCACTCTCTTTCCCAAAGCTACCGATGCTCCTCTTTGCTGTTGAATATATCCTGGCATCAGTGTCCTTAGGCAATTACCACTTAGAAGAACAGAAAAGACTAACGTGTACTGAGCTTCACGCTGTGCCAGGCTGCTTGCTGAATGCAGGGCATTAACTATTGTGTGTCGTCCTCATCTTAGGAGGTGGGTCAGGTTATTATCTGAATTTTACGGGTGGGAGAATTGAGGCACTGAGAAGAGGCCCAGGCCCCAAGTCACCTTGTTAGGAAGGGAGGTGCTGGGATTTGAATCCTGTTTTCAAGGACTGTTAACACAGGGCAATACCGCTTTTTCATTTTGAGAAGCTTTCTGAGATTGTTCCCAAGGGGTGGAATTCGAGGGTTCTTCATCTCGGTCTCCAGCTTTCCTTCCGAAGGTCCTGCTTAAAAGACTCTTGGCCGTGGGCCTCTCTGCTCTGTTACTAGATTGGGAGCAACTTATGTACAGGACCAAGTTAGAGACACTCAGAGAAGGTTGTTTAAATTGAATCCTCCTCCATTTGGTTGTTTCCCTGCATCACTTACCCTCTTTTTCTACCCCCTTCCTCATCCTCTGGGCCAGTGGGCTCTGCACAGGTTCTGCCAGCCCAGTCTCCAGGGACAGACATCTCTGTAGCCAGAACCAGAACCAGCCCTGGACCCTGCTGTCCTCCCTGCTTCTTACCAAAGCTCTCTCCCCTGGGGTCTCCCACCCATTGGCCATTACTGGTCATTTTGCCTCTGATAGCTTCTTCCCTTCTATCTTCATATTCAGCCCTCCTACCTCAAATCAGGGAGCTGTCCATAGCTTTGTCTTCACTAGTCCCGATCCCTAATACATATGCCACCCATAGCTCACACTGGGGCACGGGACGCATCCCATAAACAGGAGCTGGATGAATATTTAGAGGGAAGTAGTAAGTAGTATATTAACAACTTACATGGATGGTATAATGATCCACAGTGAAATATTCCCTCACCTCTTGGCAAAATTATCATTCCAAACCACGGAATACATTAAGTTTTATGATCTCCTTGTTTCTTTGGGGAAACATAAATCTTGAAATATCATCTTCATGTGACAGGGCAAAGAGTCCCCTGGGATGCGCGATGTTTAAGAATGTTAACTGAGAATCAGAAATAGTTTGCGATTAATATCAGGGTTTTGTTTATGGGCACAAATAAATCCCCAGTCTAGGGCTGACCTGTAAAAAATCTGCCTGCAGTGAAAACTCTGATTGCAAATGATGGAATGGGAAAACAATCTGAATTTAAAGAGGTAATTTGGGGGCAGGGTTGCGGTGTTCAGGAGCTAATATTCTCTGATCGTAAATTTGTATGCTGTTCAAACATTCCTAGTCACCAACTAAAATAAATGGTAGAGACTAGACACGTATATGGATGGTCTATAGCCATCCAAGTTTTGGGTCAGAGGGTCATGTGACATGGAGGAGTTCCTTTTTCTAGGATCATTGAAAGTGGCCTCTTCACTCTTATTCACTCACCATTAAGGTGCGGAACCCGCGGTGATACTCAATGAGGGGAGCAGAGGAAGACGTGTTGGTATTTGGAGCCTAGGACCATCAGAAGTCGGGTGGGGGAACCCCGTGGGAAGAGCATGGCTGTGGGAGTGAGAAGACCCATGTTTGCCTCCTGCCTGTCAGCCCCATGCAAAAGCAGTCAGGCTTCTAACTGGTTTAAAAACCAGCACAGACTCCCCATGGCTTCCAGCACAAAGCCCCACCCTCAGAATCCTTAGCCAGGCTTCTCAAGTCATTCATGGTCTGACTCGGCCCCTCTCTCCAGGATCATTTCCCATCACATCAGGCTCTTGTGACTAAACAGATGCTCTCCCTGTCTGGGACCCTTAACCTGTAACTTCTGCCCGGGATGTCCCACCTCTTTGAGCCATTTGGCAAGTAACTGCTGTTTTAAGAAAACAAAAACCCGGTAGAGCGTCGGCCTAGCGTGCGGAGGACCCGGGTTCGATTCCCGGCCAGGGCACATAGGAGAAGCGCCCATTTGCTTCTCCACCCCTCCGCCGCGCTTTCCTCTCTGTCTCTCTCTTCCCCTCCCGCAGCCAAGGCTCCATTGGAGCAAAGATGGCCCGGGTGCTGGGCATGGCTCTGTGGCCTCTGCCTCAGGCGCTAGAGTGGCTCTGGTCGCAATATGGCGACGCCCAGGATGGGCAGAGCATCGCCCCCTGGGGGGCAGAGCACCGCCCCTGGTGGGCGTGCCGGGTGGATCCCGGTCGGGCGCATGCGGGAGTCTGTCTGACTGTCTCTCCCTGTTTCCAGCTTCAGAAAAATGAAAAAAAAAAAAAAAAAAAAAAAAAGAAAACAAAAACCAAAAAAACAGCATCAAAAGCCATCTCTATGAAGTCTTCTCAAGGCTCCTGAGAAGAGCATTTCCCCATCCTCTGATTTTCTCGTATACCCCTAACGTTGTCCTCTCCCTCTGGTTTGTGACCCTGCAAAACAGGATGATAGAACCTATTTCTTGCCTCAGTGGTGTTGGACTTGGTCAAGGGGCTTCTTTCGACAGTGGGATGTGAATGAAAAGAGCGAAGGCTTTAAGAGGCGATGTGTCTTTTTATGTTCTCTGGTGCTTCTTTGATTTCCCAGAGAAGAATGTGTCTCTGACAGCTGCCATTCCAAGGAGAATATGGAGTCATGTGGAGCAGATCTGAATCCAACCCACACCTGGAACCAAACCCAGCTGCCCTTCAACAGGAAGCAGAGCCACCTCAGGCAGAGCACAGACCTGTAAGTGACAAAAAGAGATGCTTGTCATTGGAAGCCACTGAGTTTTGAAGTGGTTTGTTACACAGCATTAGTGTGGCAATAGCTGACAAATACACCATTCCATTTTGGGTTAAACCTCAGAGAGGAACTGTATGCAGAGGAGACCACTAGCTAAGTTTGGAGGAATGAAAATCTATCAGGGCTGGTGCTTGAGGCCGGCAGTGCTGTGTCTCCTATGGCTTGCAGATGGTAAGGCTGCACCAGATGGATGACAGGGCTAGAGAGAGAGCCAGAGAGAGTGCTCCTGGGTATATATCTGATTCCTGGACAGAGATGTAGGACTGCTCCTGTGCCTGGTGGGGGATAAGGAAGCTTTGGGGAGCTATTTGTGGGAGCTATTTGTTTTATGTCGGTCAGAGATCAGCATGGGGAAGTTATGAAGTGCAGACCCTTGGGAACTCAGGCTATGGAAGATCTTTAGTTATCAGCCTGATACCCCCAGACCAGAAAGGACCAGCCACCCCCAGGAAGACCTGAATCCAGGGTGCCCTACAGTATGAGGACATGGTACTGGAGAGTAATCATGTATTGTTTTAAGCCACTAATTTTGTGGTCATCTATTCAGCAGCATAGAAGATGAACACAAATTGAAAGCAATAGAATGGTACCACAATAGGGGGCTGTGTGTTAGACCAGTGGTCCCCAACCTTTTTGGGCCATGGACCGGTTTAATGTCAGAAAATATTTTCACGGACCGACCTTTAGGGTGGGATGGATAAATGTATCACGTGACCGAGACAAGTGTCAAGAGTGAGTCTTAGACGGATGTAACAGAGGGAATCTGGTCATTTTTAAAAAATAAAACATCGTTCAGACTTAAATATAAATAAAATGGAAATAATGTAAGTTATTTATTCTTTCTCTGTGGACCAGTACCAAATGGCCCACGGACTGGTACCAGTCCGTGGCCCGGGGGTTGGGGACCACTGTGTTAGACTACTGTTTTTGTAGAAAATGACAAATTTATGGGAGAGAGTACAGTGTAGAGTATGTTTTTAAGTTTGGGTCAGATCTGGGGGTCTGACTGGTTGGATACGTACTAGCTGTGTGACCCTGGGCAAGGGCCATACCCTCTCTGAGCCTCAGTTTCTTCATCTGTATCTCAGATTCTTGTTGTGAGAATAAAAATGTACATGGAACACAGTAAGTACCCATGGAATGGTCATATCTGTTGCTTTTAAATATTATTATTATTATTACTATTATTATTATACCAAAGGACTTACAACAATGTGACAGTCATCTCAGGGCGAGGATACTTTATTTTTCTTGTCTTCATTTTCTGATTTTTCTATAGTAGACAGCATTTCCTTTGGGATAAGAAATGTGTTTTTAAAAATGTCTTATTTGTTCTCAGTGAACTAGAGTTCATTGCTTTTTGGGTAATGTTTTCATTACTTTAATTTTTATAAGCTAGTTGTAAATATATGTTCTCTATTCAGTGGTGGGATTCAACTAATTTAAAACCCTAATGACCATTTTAAGTATAAACTGAAAGGTAATTTATTATTTCATGCATTTAATACTTAAATAAGAACAATAAAAGAGGTACACAAGGCCCTGGCTGGTTGGCTCAGCGGTAGAGCGTCGGCCTGGCGTGCGGGGGACCCGGGTTCAATTCCCGGCCAGGGCACATAGGAGAAGCGCCCATTTGCTTCTCCACCCCCCCCTTCCTCTCTGTCTCTCTCTTCCCCTCCCGCAGCCAAGGCTCCATTGGAGCAAAGATGGCCTGGGCTCTGGGGATGGCTCCTTGGCCTCTGCCCCAGGCGCTAGAGTGGCTCTGTTCGTGGCAGAGCGACGCTCCGGAGGGGCAGAGCATCGCCCCCTGGTGGGCAGAGCGTCGCCCCTGGTGGGTGTGCCGGGTGGATCCCGGTCAGGCGCATGCGGGAGTCTGTCTGACTGTCTCTCCCCGTTTCCAGCTTCAGAAAAATACAAAAAAAAAAAAAGAGGTACACAAAACTAGATTATAAGAAAGAATTTAAAAATATTAATGAAAAAATATTAAATAATACTTGACAAAAAAACAATAAAACTGTTATTTAAGATATTCTCATATTGCTTCTTGATTGGCATCCTCACTTGCAATTTTTTTCACCTATGGACAGAATGAACATTACTACAGGCGCATAGAATATGGTGTTGAGCAATGAACTTTAAAAAGGAGTAAGGAATGTAAATTTATGATTTTCACCTTGGGTGGCTGCTCAGGTGCCCACCTTAGAGGGAACCCTGATTACAAGTACCATTTTAACAGCTGGTTTGCCGAACTAAAACAATTTGGTATCGGTTATGCCAAACCGGTGTGGATCTGCTGAATTCCACCACTGTCTCTATTGCATGTACAGCATATGTACTGTTTTCCATCAAATTGTCTATGCCCACATGGTTTGTTCCCAATGTCTTGGTGCAGAAGGGACTCTGAGTTGGGGCAGCAGGAACACAGCCCTAGGAAAAAGCATGTCAGGTGCAGGGCGTTGACCTAGGGAGTTGACCTTCTGAGATTGGTGGGTCAGGCTGGAGCATCTTGGGACTGAAGACAAGTAGGCTTTTGTTTGATACTAGACTCTGGGAGGGAAAAAAAATCAATGTTTAATTGTAATTTTAAGCAAGTTCTATTTACTTAAGAAAGCAAGTATTTCTTTGCAAATGACTTGAAACCACATCTTTACTTGAGTATGCAAATAGTAACCTGTAAAGAGAATTTTTATCCTTAATATTAATTCACCAAATGTCTTGAATTTTCACCATGTGCCAGGCAGACTAGAGAATGGATTTGGGTGGGGGCTGGATGAAGGGAAAAACAGAAGTTAATAAATCAAGGTCACCAATTTTAATAAGCTTATTCTCTACTTTAACATTTTCCAATATTTGCTTTATCTGCTTTCCATTTCTTTTATTTATCAAATTCTTAATTTTTTATGAATCTATTGGAATGACATTAGTTAATAAAATGACATAGATTTCAGATGCACAATCCTATCATCTGTATTTGCATTGTGTGTTTGTTCACCGCCCCAAGTCAAGTCTACCTCCATCACCATCTATCCCCTCTACACTCCTTCATTTCCCCACCCTCCTTTCCTTCCTGCAATCCCCGCAGTGTTATCTGTCTATAAATTTTCTTTCTTTGTTTAATCCCTTCACCTTTTTTACCCAGTTCTCCAACCCCCATTCCATCTGACAGCTGTCAGTCTGTTCTCTGTACCTATGGTCTGTTTCTATTTTGTTTGTTTGTTTATTTTGTTCATTAGAGTCCACATAAAAGTGAAATCATATAGTTGTTGTCTTTCTCTGCTTGGATTATTGCACTTAGCATAATAATCTCCAGATCCATCCATGCTGCCAGAAAAGGTAAGATTTCCTTTTTTTCATTTTTTACAGCTGAGTAGTATTCCATTGTGTAAATACACCACAGCTTTTTCATCCTCTCATCTACTGATGGGCACTTGGGTTGCTTCCAAATCTTGGCCATTGTAAATAATGCTGCAATGAAAGTAGGGGTACAGATATTTTTTTAGAATTAGTGTTTCAGGTTTCTGTGGAAATATTCCTAGTAGTAGAATTGCTGGGTCATAAGGCAATTCCATTTTAAATTTTTTGAGGTAAGCGAACTTCAGAAAGAAGAATAAAGTTGAAGGAATCACACTACTGATATCAAGCTATACTACAAGTCCATAGTGCTCAGAACATCATGATACTGGCATAAAAATTGACATATAGATCAATGGAACAAAATACAGAGCCCAGAAATAAACCCACACCTTCATAGTCAATTAATATTTGACAAAAATGGCAAGAACATACAATGGAGCAAAGACAGTCTATTCAATAAATGGTGTTGGGAAAATTGGACAGATACATGCAAAAAAAATGAAACGGCAGCACCTTCTTACACCATACAAAAGAATACACTCAAAATGGATTAAAGATTTAAATGTTAGAATTAAAACCATAAAAATTCTAGAAGAAAACATAGGCAGTAAAATCTCAGACATGTCTCATAGCAATATTATTTTTCTGATATATCACCTCAGGCAAGGAATAAAAAAATGGAACTACATTGAACTGAAAAGTGTTTTTTTTTGTTTGTTTGTTTTGTTTTGTATTTTTCTAAAGTGAGAAGTGAGAAGGCAGAGAAACTCCCCCATGCGCCTGACCAGGATCTACCTGGCAAGCCTACTAGGGGGCGTTACTCCATTGCAACCGGAGCCATTCTAGTGCCTGAGGTGGAGGCCATGGGGCCATCCTCAGCACTTGGGCCAACATTGCTCCAATGGAGCCTTGGCTTCAGGAGGGGAAGAGAGAGATAGAGAGAAAGGAGAAGGGGAAGGGTGGAGAAGCAGATGGGCACCTCTCCTATGTGCCCTGGCTGGGAATTGAACCTTGGACTTCCACATGCCAGGCCAACACTCTACCACTGAACCAACTGGCCAGGGCCCCAAACTAAAAAGATTTGTTCAGCAAAGGAAACCATCAACAAAATGAAAAGGCAGCCCACTAAATGGGAAAACATATTTGCTGATATATATGATAAGGGCTTAATATCCAAAATTCATAAAGAACTTAAAAAACTCAACACCAGGAAGACAAGCAATACAATTAAAAAGATGGGCAAAGAGCTTGTATAGACACTTCTCCAGAGAAGACATACAGATGGCCAATAGGCATATGAAAAAATGTTCAACATCGCTAATCATCAGAGAAATGCAAATTAAAGCCACAATGAGATACCACCTCACACTTGTCAGCTGGCTATCATCAATAAATCAGCAAACAAGTCTTTGCTTTCAATTTCTTTTAAAATTATTTTGAAAAATCATTTGAAAGTAACTTCCAGACATTATGACTCCCATTCCTGAATATTTCAGCATAAATCTCCTAGGAATAAAAACATACTCTTATATCATCATATGCTATTATTACCAAGAAAATTAATAAACATTCTACAATATTTAATATTGTCTGTATTAAAATATCTCTAACATGGCCATTTTTAAGCCCTTTTGTTTAAATCTACTCTAATTCTGTTGCAGCTGTTATTTATTTATTTATTTATGACAGAGACAGAGAGACAGAGAGAAGGATAGATAGGGACAGACAGATTTAAGGGAGAGAGATGAGAAGCATCAATTCTTTGTTGCAGCACCTTAGTTGTTCATTGATTGCTTTCTCATATGTACCTTGACCGGGGGCTACAGCAGAGCGAGTGATCCCTTACTCAAGCCAGCGACCATGTGGTCATGTATGTGATCCCACACTAAAGCCGGTGACCCTATACTCAAACTGGTGAGCCTGCGCTCAAGCCAGATGAGCTCTCGCTCAAGCCATTGACCTTGGTGTTTCAAACTTGGGTCATCTGAATCCCAGTACGACACTATGCACTGCGCCATTACCTGGTCAAGCACAGCTGTTTTTTAATTACCTGGAGTAAAACTGACCTGTGATCAGTGTAACCAAAGGCACTTCTGTTCGTTGCACAGTGTTTGCTTGCATTGCACAGTCCTCTTCAAAAGAAAATCACCAGGCTCTCCAGGGCTTGTCCTGCACCTTCTTAAGTGACAACACGTGCCATATCTTGCTAGGAAAGCTGGTTCTCTCTGAATCCTCTTTCCAACTGTACCCAGGTAGAGCTTAGACTCTCATCTCATGGGCCATATTCACTTGGTAGGATAAAATGGGCTGCAACCAATTAGGTTCTTAGGACTCTTCTGCAGTGGCCAATTTCAACGTGATACCATTTAATTCAGCAAACATTCATTAAGTGTCTAGCATGCACTGGGTCATTTACCATTTGTTACACAGTTAAATGCGCATAGAAATTCTGCAGAGCAATATAGTGGTTATGAGTCTCAGTCCAGAAATTTAGGTGTACAAGAAATAGTACTGCTCTTTATTTCCTTTCAAACAACTTTTGACTCTTTCTTTTACTGTGATTATTTTATCTTTCTGCTTCAGTTATTATTGGGGTCCCCCTTCTCTGAATTCTTTTCTTCTTTCCTCCTTCTCTTTCCAGTACCTCCCCTTCCTCTCTTCTTCCTTCATTCATCCCCCCTTGGTATGGCCCTTGTCCACCTCTCCATCACATCCTCTCTCTCTTCCTTCCCTCTTCCATCTGCTCTTCCTTCCCTCACCCCTTCCTCCTCATGCCCCTTCCTCTGTCTTCTCAACTGCACTGAGCTCCCCAACAATGGGCTATCCTTTGAAGTCACAACAGTCAATTCCCACTTATTGAGTGCTCACGTCATGCCAAGCACACGGATAATTTTAATTAGTCCTCACATTAACTGTCTGAGGCAAGTTGATGCTTTAGGCTGCAAATAACAAGAAACCCAACCAAAGCGGTGTGAACCATGAAGACTTTCACTCTTTCCTTGATGGGATGTCTGCAGGAGGGTGCTGCTGTTCTTACTCATTTGCTCAATGGTCACATCAAGGACTCTAGCCTTCTGCTCTGCCATCCTTCCTTGGGCTTATTCCCTCAGGATCGCAAGATGGCTCTTGGGTCCCCCATCTGCATTCGAAGGCATGAAGTAGGGCGAGGCTGGGTGGTGAGAGTCTTTCTTTGCCTGGCTTATCTTTAGGGAAAGAATGTCTTTCCAAGGAGTTCACCTGCAAACTCACTCCTCTCGACTCACTGGCTTGAAATGAGTTTAGTGGCCACTACCACCTCAAGACAGGTTGGGGAACTGAGAAGTTAGCTTTTTTAGCCTCTGCAGTGGTGAGAAAGGAGTTAAGGATGTCCACTGGGCAGCCAGTTAACAGTTTCTGCCTCATTATTGGCCCCATTTTTACAAAAGAAAATGGAGACATAGTTAATACTTGCTCAAGGGTCACCCTGCTGATAAGTGGCAGGGAAGGATTGGAATCCATATATCTCTTTGGCTTCAAGTTCACAAAAGTTTTTCAATAAGCAATTCTTATTAACTGAGGGCACTCGGTTGGACACATACCTCTGTCACTGTCCTCGTGCGCACATCTTCCGAACATCTCTGAGTGCTTGCTGTGTGCCCACCAGGGCTCCAGAGATGAGTGAGAAGGACAGTCCCTTGGGTTCCACCACCGAGTGCTAAGTGCTCCGGAGAGCTGGTGTGTGAGAGCAGAAGAGGGGCACGGACCGCTCAGGTTCACGGGGGTCACCTAGCCCAAGGTCTCCACCCACAAAACTGGCCACGCAGAGCCTCAAAATCTGACGTGCCTGATTACAGACCTGGAACTCGGCCCCTCCTCCCCTGCACCTTCAGCCCCGTGCAGCAGGGTGAGCGACTCTGACACCTGAGGAAGACATGGCCCCCAGCTCTGTGGAGGTGGTTTCTGAATGATGACGACTCTCACAGATTCCACAGACACCATGACAAGAGCCTAAGAACAACTCCCTGAAAACCTGTGGTATTCGTCAGCTCCGGCTGCCATAACAGAACACCACAGGCTGGGGGGTTTAAACAGCAGATACGTAACTTTCTCATCGTCCTAGTGGCTGGAAGTCCAAGATCAAGGTGCTGTCAGGGTTGGTTTCTTGTACATTTCCTGTGCCGTCCTAGAATCAACCATTTCTCTGAGGAGCTTTGGTTCCTTTAACTGGAGACTAGTAGTAGAAACCAAGATCTGGGTGCTGGATGTACTTGTTGCTATTGAAGTGTTGTTGCCACTTTTTAGGCCCTCTCAGCCAGGAAGGCAAGGAAATACATGTGTGCACTAACCTGTGTGTAGAAACATATCTAAAGACATCACTATGCGAAACCATCCTTGTCTGTGTTAATTTGTACTATCTCCAACTTAATCCATCACCACGTTGGTCGTTCTAAGCCTTATCCCCTTGCTCACCTGTAACTCCCACTCCAACAATGGGCAACCTGGCTTCCACCATCAGCCCTCCGTTGTATTTAATTGTTCAGTTCCAGTGTACATGTAGAGTGGTTCAGAATTGTCAACCCTCACCCCCACGGGAAACAACTTATCAACTAGAATAAGTGCTCACGTGCCATTTCTTTGCCTTGAGCTTTACAGACACCAATTTCCACAATTCCTCAGGGCAGCACCTTTGCCTCCCACCCCTTTCTGTGAGGTCGTTTTATCGATTTGTGCAAAATTCTTTTTTTCTCCTGTTAGGTGTTGTTCAGCCCGTATACAGTCAGCCTCAGACAGTCTCTGAGATGCCTTCTTTCTCCTGACCTCCCTTCCTCTATTCTACCCTGCTGCCCTCTTCCCAAACCCTGGGTCCATCCTGCTTCCCTTCTCCTGGTGGAGGCCAAGAACGCGAGTTTGGTCTCTATCCTGAAGGAGCAAAGGTGGGCCCTTTACAATCAGGGGGTGATGCTCCCCAGACCTCAGGGGGGATGAGACCCAGTTCTCAGGTCCTCCAAAGGAGAGAAACTATGAAACAAGAAAACCTTTCTCTTCCTAGCATTCATGGCCTCTCAGCATTACTTCCCTATGTTACTATGCTAACTTAACCGCCGTCCGCAGACACGAGGGTGGAAGAGAAGAAAGGCGGTGAACGGGGTCAGAGAATGACAGGCTGCGAGCCTGGGCAGCGCTCAGTCGTGCCCAGCCATGCCACGGTCCTACAGGATAGAGATTCTCCCAAATCAAACCATTCGGGGAAACAGAATGTCCTGCTCCTTTCAACATTACGTTCTTCAAATTTCTCTATTATGTCTCTTTCTAAAAACAAAAAATCATCAGAGTATTGGAAGACTTGGAAAAAATCACTCACTCCTTCCCAAAAGGTGATCTAAATATCATTCTCATAATTATAATAATCCTTGTGGCTCTGGGGTGGGAAAGGGGTCTGAAGTTTGATGTGACATCCTTCACCAGTTCTGTGCCTGGGGATGAGGAGGGAGCCTGACAGCCGATCACTTCTTGCCTTTGATAAGCACCTTTCTTATTCTAATTACACCTTTCCCTAAAGTAACTTTTCCGGCTCCCCCTCTCACCCCACTGCTTACATCCCGGTTTAAAAGGAGCCTATTCAGACAGCTTGTGAACAATGATGCTTTGGGATGGTTTAATAATCGAGGAAAGGAAACCTGTAGAGGGTCTTATCGGGGGTGAGCGTCTCAAGCATCCAAGATTATCCCCCTGTCACCTCATGACCCATCTCCTTCATGCCACCTTTTAATTTTGGTAGCAATTACGGTGTATATGGATAATGCCCATTAGCATATTCATGGTCATCTCTTCATATTTATTGTCCACACAACTCATTAATCTTCGTCTACTTTGTGTGCTTGACAGCTCAATCTATTTTGCAATCTCTGGGAAGCAGCCATAGCTCCCCAAAGCCTTTGTTTTCTGGTAAATAAACTGTGTTGGGGACTAGAGGACAATGGTGCATCTCGTGGTGATTGACATCAGCCAGGGCTACTAATCAGGATGGGACTTCATTGCCAGCTGAGTCGAGTGCATTAGGAGGCCATTGTTCCACCGCTGCCAGGGCAAGAACACACACAGCCAGTCACCTTCGCAAGATGGGTTGATTGTTTTTCAAGATTAGACTGAGTTGCCTTATTATCCACCCCAGACAACAAGGCATCTCACCCAAACAGAGGCATTTTCAGAAACTGCCGGTACACAGGCCAGATTTGAATTGCTAATGTATAATCTGCCCAGCACAGATGTGCAATGAATATCTGGATGATGTTTTGCCCGTCAGTCCAGGAGGCCGCACTGATGAGGTGATGAGTACTCAGTGATGGGTCCTGGACGTTGGCCAACTGCAGAGTTCGAGTACTTGCACTGACGATAATCAGATTTACCCCCCAGTGTGCCTTTGCCATAGTTCAGTGGCAAATTCTGTTACAGAGACTGTTCGTTGGAAAGTTCTTTTTGGTGCAATGAGATGTCTTGTCATGGTTTTCAGACTCGGGAAAGGCATAGTGCCCTTATTGTCCCCTGACCTGACCATTCATAAGGCTGTGAGTCATGTGGAACTGACACCTTGGGTTTAAATTTGTCACTATCTAGCTTATTTTCTTAAGCTCTTTGTGCCTCAGTTTTTTCATACATTACAATGGGTTGAAAATTTCTGTCAACCACACAGAGTTGCTGTGAGAAGCCAAGGAGTTGATATAAAAGAATAAGTCCCAGAAGAGTGCCTGCTTCATATACGTGCTCAGCAAATGGTAACTGCTAGCATGTTATTGGTCACATGCTTTCTTTCAACATTACTGTGGTCAAATAGTTTGGATACAGAAAAGTTAAAGCACCATTAACTTAAGAAGTCTCGTGTCTTTATTATGCTACTTGGCCTGGTCCCCTTCTAGTTGCACGGAACATTTCTTGTACTTATATGACCGCGGAAGCCTTTTCTGGAAACATCTTTATGGCTTATGTGTCCCAGACCATAATTACTATAAAAAAAAAGCTGCCCTGGAAGGAAAAACAAAACATTTGTAAAGCTTTGAAAGAAATACATGGGATTCAACAATTTTATGTACAATCATGCTAGTTCTATGTAAAGGCAATAGGGATTAATTATGTAAATACATATGTTCTCTTTGAAAGAAAATGTTATTAATAGGTGTGTTCCCCTGAAGGGAACAATGATTCTAAAGTAGGATTTCACAAATGGCAAATTAGAACTTGCAGTAAGCAGTGAGAACAGTAGATAATTGAAATAAGTCTAAAGAATTGCAGTGAATATATTGTCTAAATTGATATCAAAAGGTTGGAGTATTTGAAAGAGGTTATTTATATGGAAACAATGGGATAACAGCATAGATCAGTGCAGATCAAAAGAATAAAGAGGGAACAGAAAGCATCTTTTTTAAGAGAAAAAGGAAGGTAGATATTTCTTGTCGCAATATTTTTGCTGGTCTATCTCCTTGGGCAAGGGAAACAAGGAAAAAATAAACAAATGGGATTATATCAAACTAAAAGGCTTTTGCACAGCAAAGGAAACCATCAACAAAATGAAAAGACAACCCACTGAATGGGAGAACATATCTGCTGGTACATCTGATAAGGGGTTAATATCCAAAATTTATAAATATGTTATAAAACTCAATACAAGGAAGACAAACAATCTGATTAAAAGGTAGGCAAGGGAGCTGAATAGACACTTCTCCAAAGAGGACATACAGATGGCCAGTAGGAAAATGAAAAAATGCTCAACGTCACTAATCATCAGAGAGATGCAAATTAAAACCACAATGAGATATCACCTCATACCTGCCAGAATAGCTATCATCAACAAATCAACAAGTGTTGGCAAGGATGGGGAGAAAAGGGAACCCTCCTGCACTGCTGGTGGAAATGCAGACTCATGCAGCTACTGTGGAAAACAGTATGGAGTTTCCTCAAAAAATTTAAAATAGATCTGCCTTTTGACCCAGTGATCCCACTTCAGGGAATATATCCTAAGAATGCTGAAACACTAATTCAAAAGAAGATATGCACCCTCATGTTCATTGCAGCATAGTTTACAACAGCCAAGATCTGGAAACAGCCCAAGTGTCCGTCAGAGGACAAGTGGATTAAAATGCTGTGGTACATATACACAATGGAATACTATGTAGCTGTGAAAAAAAGAAGGAAAGCTTACCTTTGGCGACAGCAGGGATGGACCTGGAGATTATATGCTAAGTGAAATAAGCCAATCAGAGAAAGACACATACTATATGATCTCACTTCTATGTGGAATCAAATGAACATAATAAACCAATGAACAAAATAGAAACAGAGGTACGGACACATGGACAGATGGGCAGCTGTCGGAGGGGTAGGGGTAAGGGGACTGGATAAAAGAAGGTGAAGGAATTAGCCAAAAAGCTTATTATATATAACCCACAGATACAGACAACAGGGTGGCCAGAGGGAAAGTGGAGGTGTAGGTAGGTGGAGGAGGGCCCCGGGTGGTGGGGATGGGGGGAGCAAATGGGGACAGAAACAGACTTTGCTCAGGGCTGACGGTGCACAATGTGATGTGTAGATGGTGCTATATTGAGTTATACAGTTGAAACCTGTATGGTTTGGCAAACCATGTCATCCCAATAAATAAAAAAAAAGAAAAAAGAGGAAGGTAGTCTTTTATTAACGTCTAATGAAGCATTAAAGGCCAATACTCATAGATATGAGGGGGGGAAATCCCTAAATCCAGGGTTTCTCTGCTTATTAGACAAGCCCTCCCCCAAAACAAATATTCAAAATTAAAACATGGGTGAAATATGATTATTCAAAGGTGAACAAAAAGAAAGTTCTGGGGATACTAATACCAGGCAGTGTAGAATTATACAAGCCAAAGAGTATTAAGCAGTTAATTTTATTTTTTTGTCCTCGGTCAATTGTCCAAGGTAGGTCTTAAGTATAGATAGAGCAAGATTTATTGTGGAAGGGGACGCAGTGGGCAGAAGGTCTGTGGGAAGGGATGATTTGTTGGCCAGGACCCCTGGGCTGTAAGGTTCTAAGGTATCTCTACTTTGAATACTGGAGAGGACACCTTTATCTGCCTAACTCACCTTCTTCCGGAAACTGCTTCCTCTTCCCTCTTTGGGCACCCCAGGCTCATTTCTCCCAGCTATCTGATAGCTGTTGCCGTGTGCTCCTGGATCCTGGCAGCAGCTGATGTCAGCCGACCTGAGCCAGGGAGACAGCAGTACCTTGCCCTTTGGCTGCTTCATTAATTCAAGGGAAGTCATCTGAAACTTCACTGATGTCAAACTCTGGAAAAGAGAGCCGGTTCCTCTTACAAACAGAAAGATGAAGGTCTTGGTTGCTATTGGAGGTCATGTTTCCTGACAAGAGGGAGCAACTGGTCTACAATGAAGTCTTACATAAAAACATGCTGTTCTGGTGGCTTTTAGTTCCTGGTTCCATTTGAACCTCAGGACTAGCCGTATCCTTGCACTTCCCTGATTCAGTTATGCAATTTTCCTTGAATGACATGATCTATTCCTGGAGCTTCCTAAGAAATTTCTTTTTCAGCCTTTTCCCCTTCTACACTTACACACTGCATTAGTCAGAAACCCAGCTGTAGCTTGCAACCAAGGGTCCTAATACAGTTACCTTGTTAAAAAATTTCATGCTTGACCTGTGGTGGCGTGGTGGATAAAGCATCGACCTGGAACGCTGAGGTCGCTGGTTCAAAACCCTGGGCTTGCCTGGTCAAGGCACATTTGAGAGTTGATGCTTCCTGCTCCCCCCGCCCCAGTCTCCCTCTCTCTCTCCTCTCTCTAAAATGAATAAATAAAATCTTTAAAAAAAAATTTCAATAATGGTACATACGTCCTGACACCTGATATTGTATTTACTCCAATAAATTGAAGTGTTAAGTCAAGTTTCCTGGTTCTATAGTGCAAAGGGAGCATACAGTTTGGTTAAAAACAAGCTGATCAATGTGGTAATTTGAGTTGAAAATAAACATCACCAGTTAGTTAGTGATTTTTTTTTTTTTTTGTATTTTTCTGAAGCTGGAAACGGGGAGAGACAGTCAGACAGACTCCCGCATGCGCCCGACTGGGATCCACCCGGCACGCCCACCAGGGGCGACGCTCTGCCCACCAGGGGGCGATGTTCTGCCCCTCCGGGGCGTCGCTCTGCCACGACCAGAGCCACTCTAGTGCCTGGGGCAGAGGCCAAGGAGCCATCCCCAGCGCCCGGGCCATCCTTGCTCCAATGGAGCCTTGCTGCAGGAGGGGAAGAGAGAGACAGAGAGGAAGGAGAGGGGGAGGGGTGGAGAAGCAAATGGGCGCTTCTCCTATGTGCCCTGGCCGGGAATCGAACCCGGGTCCCCCGCATGCCAGGCCGACGCTCTACCGCTGAGCCAACCGGCCAGGGCTAGTGATTTTTTTAATCACTATTTTTTTCTTTTTTAGTGTATTACTAGGCAATTTTGCAACCTTTTCACATGTCTCCTTTTTTTCTTATTTTTTCTATGGTTTTTAAATGTACTTTTTAAAAGGTTAAATATTTGCTTTTAGAATTTAAAGTCAGCTATTTTCCTTTAGGCTACTTGTAGTAGCAAAAGTTGGAGTAATCCAAATATATAATAATAATGAATTAATTAGAAGCAACTATACATCCCAAATTAGGCCATAGTTGGAAAAATGTCCAAAACTATGTTGTAAAACATATGTGACCAACAGGATTACTTTATACTTTCTTTTATTTTTTCAATATTTTTCTTATGAAAAACCAATACTTGGGGAGGTGAACACACAATGTGGTACACAGATGTGTTGTAGAATTGTGCACTTGAAGCCTGTATAATTTTGTTAATCAGTGTCACTGCGATAAATTCAACAAAAAGAAAAAAAACCCCAATTCTTGTAATATAAAAAAAATGCAAGCAAATAAAAGAAAATTTAAATCCACATTGATAATCCACTTACCTTTTAAGACTTAAAAGACTTTTATAGCCTGACCAGGCAGTGGTGCAGTGGATAATGTTGGCTTGGGATGTTGAGGATCCAGGTTTGAAACCTGAGGTCACCAGCTTAAGCACGGGCTCATCTGGCTTAAGTGCAGGATTGCAAGTTTGAACATGGGATCATAGACATGACCCCATGGTCGCTAGCTTGAGCCCAAAGGTTGCTGGCTTGAAGCCCAAGGTCACTGGCTTGAGTCCAAGGTCACTAGCTTGGGCAAGGAGTCACTCGCTCTGCCGTAGCCCCCCACCCCCTGTCAAGGCACATATGAAAAAGCAATCAATGAACAACTAAGATGCCGCAACAAAGAGTTGATGTTTCTCACCTCTCTCCCTTCCTGTCTGTCCCCCTCTCTCACTTAAAAAAACAAAACAAAAAACTTTTACAAACTTTTATCAATATTACCACCTTGGTATATATTCTTACCTTTAGAAGACCTTTTATTTCCTATAAAAATGAGACTACTTTACATGTGCTTTTTTATTTAAAAGAAAATAACAAAATACCCTCAACTTTATGAAGTATAATTCACATACAATAATGCACACTCATTTTAAGCATGTATCTTACTAGTTCTGACAAATGTCATACTGTTATAGCCATCACCATGAGAAAGATGTGAAACATTTCCATCATCCAAAAAATACTCTGTGCTCTTTCCTAGTCCGTCTCTCCCTCACCCCGGACCTCAGGCCACGGGCGGTCTGCTTTCTGACACTCTAGGTGTTTTTTCTCGACAGTTTCACATTAACGGGATCATAAAATATGAACTCTTGTGTGTCTGATTTCTGTCACTCAGTGTTTTTGAGATTCGTCCATGTCATTGTGCTTGTCAGTAGTTCCTTTCTTATCATTACAGGGTGTTCCAGTGTATGAATGTACCACTCTGTATTTGTCCACTCACCAGTGGACAGGTGCTTGGAGTGTTTTCAACTTTTGACTATTAATGAGTAAAGCTGCTATGGATATTTGAATAAAAGTCTTTGTTTAGATATGTTTTCACTTATTTAAGCAAAATACCTAGAAATTAAAAAAAATACCTAGAAATAGAATTGACGGATTGTACAGTAGGTGTTATATTTAACTTTGTAAGAAGCGGTTAAACTGTTTTCCTAAGGGATTGTACCATTTTGGAATGTGTGAGGGTTCCAATTGCTCCACATCCTCACCAACATTTTATGGGTGTGCATTGATATCTCACTGTGGGTTTAATTTGCATTTCCTTGATGACCAGTGATGTTGAGCAACTTAACATGTACTTATTGGCCATTCAGATATCTTCTATGAATTGGTCATTCATATATTTTACCCATTAAAATTTTTGGGTTGTTTGACCTCTTACTTTTGAGTTGTAAGAATTCTTTATATATCCTGGCTGTATGTCTGTAAAGTCAGTAGCCATGACCACCATCAAAGCCGCCTGGCCTGTGTAGGTTCATATTTAGTTTGGACAGATTGTAGAGAAACAATTGAGCTGAAAACTGTTGGTCTATTTTCCTTTATTCTAGACTCGCATTCAGAAAGTGAGTGAAAACACACAGCGGGGACCCTGGCCGGTTGGCTCAGTGGTAGAGCGTTGGCCTGGCGTGCAGGGGACCCGGGTTCGATTCCCGGCCAGGGCACATAGGAGAAGTGCCCATTTGCTTCTCCACCCCTCCGCCACGCTTTCCTCTCTGCCTTTCTCTTCCCCTCCCGCAGCCAAGGCTCCATTGGAGCAAAGATGGCCTGGGCTCTGGGGATGGCTCCTTGGCCTTTGCCCCAGGCGCTAGAGTGGCTCTGGTCGTGGCAGAGCGACACCCCGGAGGGGCAGAGCATCGCCCCCTGGTGGGCAGAGCATTGCCCCTTTGGGCGTGCCGGGTGGATCCCGGTCGGGCGCATGCGGGAGTCTGTCTGACTGTCTCTCCCCATTTCCAGCTTCAGAAAAATACAAAAAACAAAACAAAACAAAAAAACACACACAGCGGGAAAACATTTCCTTTTCCATTCAGGGCTCCCAAAGCCTCTGACTCATCGAGTTTTCCTAGAATCAAAGGCTTCCACCTCACCAGTGTATTCATCTCTGTTCCCCATCTCCTTCTTCTCCACAAACTGACTTCCCCTTCACCATTCCACCATTTTGGCTGCCTCCTCTACGTGGCCTCCCTGCCCTGCTACCACATGGGCTCTTCCTCTCTCTAAGAACGTGGTTTCTCTCTCCCAAAATGGCCTCCTAGTTCCACCTTTTAAAACCTTTTGATGTGAAAGCCTCTCCCCCAACATACACCAGCATAACCAAGCCCCCTCCCAAGCAGGAAGGGCAACCAGCTGTATCACCTGAGAATGTCACCATGTGAGAGCAGTGGCCATCTTTAACAGAGTGAGCAAAAAATAACTTATCTGCCCAACAATGTCTTTATCACATATACTAATGATAAATATTTTTCCCAAGTCTGTGACCATTTGATTAAAAAAAGTGTCCTAGGGGCGGCAAGATGGTGGACCTACCAACTTCCACCTTCCAGAACCAAAGTGGATCACAACTTAATTTTAAGAACCATCATCTGGAAAAACCAACTTTGGACTAAACTCAGAGGACTCTTTAACCAAGGAACACTGAAGAAGCCACACAGAGACTGGTGGGAAAATCAGAAACGCAGAGAGGGCTGCCCAGCTCCCCGGAGCAAACGGCAGCCGGGAGGGACTTGCGTGGTGGGAAGTGAGTTTGGCAGAGAGGGGAGGGTCCTGAGTCCCAGGAACAAAGCCCCAGCCTGCAGCCCCAGAGCATTGAAGAAGCATATGAACACTATTTAGCTGTGAAACAAGTCAGGATACTGTTTGTGAGAAAGAGATTTCTCAGACCCAGGATTCTTCTTAAAGGGACTGTGCAGAAAACCTCTCTCACAACCACTCACCCGGGGTTCCAGGGGACAGGGAGAGCTGAGGACCAGAGTAGGAGGAAGACAGTGTAATCTAGGAGGCACAGGGAGAAACATTTTGAGGGACAGCCACCCTAACCCCGGGGTTGAGTCACCCCCAAATCTAAAGTGAATATTTCCCCTGGAACCAGCAATAACAGCAAAGGGAAGCAAGACACCAGCCAAACAAGCTCTCCCAGGGCACTCAGAGCAGAGTCACTTAGAAGGAGGGAGCTTCTGGGACTACAGGAGTGTTAGGGTCTGAGCTGCAGTGCCCCCACCCACATGGCTGAGGGCTCCCCGGAGGGCAGCAGGATGCAGAAGCGTGGTCCCATGGGCAGGGGGGGGGAAGCCGGGCAGGCCATGACTGGGACCTGGCCTGAGCTCAGTCTCGCCCCACAAGAGCAGAAGGGGCGAACAAAAGCGGTCCAACCCAGCTGTGGGTTGGGTGAGCAAGAGCGGTCCTGCCTGCAATCCCACCCACAGGGGAAAGGCGAAAGCCAGGGAACTTCACAGCCCCTCATGCCCCTGGAGCCCCAGCACAGTGTGCAGCCTCACCCGCGGGGGCAGGGCAAAGGCTGAGGCCGGCCCAGGCTTGTAGACCAGTCACATGCACCGGCAACGCCCATACCCAAGTGCCCGAGGCAGTGGCAGAGGGGGTGGTGGGCCTGCAGACAGACCACACCTAGGAATACAGAGGCCACATCCATTGGACTCCAGTGGCCACACACTTATACACAGACAGAATGGGAAGGCAGAGATATGCAACCCAAATGAATCAAGAGAAATCCCCAGAAAAGGACTTGAACGAGTCAGATATAACCAAATTACTTGATGCAGAGTTTAAAATAATGATTGTTAGAATGCTCAAAGATCTTAGAACAACAATAGATGGACACAAAGAACACCTAAATAAAGAGATAGCAAGCATAAAAAAGGACATTGAAATAATAAAAAAGAATTAGTCAGAAATGACAAATACAATATCAGAAATGAAGACCACAATGGAAGGAATTAAAAGCAGGATGGATGAAGCTGAGGATTGAATCAGTGAGTTAGAGAACAAGATAAACAAAGGCATGAAAGCAGAGCAGCAAAAAGGAAAGAGACTAAAAAAGTTTGAGGAAACTCTAAGAGAGCTCTGTGACTTGTTTAAAATTGAAGAAGAAATAAAAAACTTCCCAGACAAAAAAAAAAAAACCCTCAAGGAAGTTATTACAACCAAACCAATGCTGCAAGAAATGTTAAGGGGCCTGTTGTAAATAAATCAAAGGGGGAAAAGAATATAGCAAAAGAGGAATACAGCTTTAAAGAATAAAATGGCAATAAAAAACTACACATTAATAACCTTAAATGTAAATGGATTAAATGATCCAATCAAAAGACATAGGGTAGATGTGTTGATAAGAAAACAGGACCCATACATATGCTGTCTACAAGAGACACACCTGAAAACAAAAGATGCACATAGAATTAAGGGAAAAAAAACGGAAAAAAATCTTTTATGCTAATGGAAATGAAAAAAGAAGCTGGGGTAGCAATACTTATATCAGACAAAATGGACTTTAAAACAAAAGTTATAGTAAGAGATAAAGAAGGTCACTACATAATGATAAAGGGAGCAATCCAACAGGAAGATATAACCATTATAAATATCTACACACCTAATATAGGAGTACCTAAATATATAAAGCAGACTTTGATGGATATAAAGGGTGAGATCAACAGCAATACTATAATAGTAGGGGATGTCAATATCCCACTAACAATACTAGATAGATCCTCAAGAAAGAAAATTAACAAAGAAACAGCAGACTTAAAGGACACACTAGATCAACTGGATTTAACAGATATCTTCAGAACCTTTCACCCTAAAGCAGAATATACATTCTTTTCAAATGCTCATGGTACATTCTCTAAGATAGACCACATATTAGGGCACAAAAGCAGTTTCAACAAATTTAAGAAGATTGAAATCGTATCAAGCATTTTCTCTGATCACAATGGCCTTTAACTAGAAATCAACCAAAAAGAAAAACTGAAAAATACTCAAACGCTTGGAAACTAAATAGCATGTTATTGAATAACGAATGGGTTAACAATGAGATCAAAGAAGAAATAAAAAAATTCCTAGAAACGAATGATAATGAGCATACAACAACTCCAGATTTATGGGACATAACAGAAGCAATACTGAGAGGGAAGTTCATAGCATTACAGGAATACCTTAGTAAGCTAGAAAAAGCTCAAATAAACAACTTAACCCTGCATCTAAAAGAACTAAAAAAAGAACAGAAAGTAAAGCCCAAAGGTAGTAGAAGGAAGGAAATAATAAAAATCAGAGCAGAAATAAATGACATAGAGGCTAAAGAAACAATCAGAGGATCAATAAAACCAGGAGCTGGTTCTTTGAAAAGGTAAACAAGATCGATGAACCTTTAGCCAGACTCACTAAAAAAAAAAGAGGACTTAAATAAATAAAATTAGAAATGAGAGTGAAGAAATAACAACGGACATAACAGAAATACAAAAGATTGTAAGAAAATACTATGAACAACTGTATGCCAAAAAATTGGACAACCTAGATGAAATGGACAAATTTTTTGAAACATAGAATCTTTTAAAAACCAATCAGGAAGAATCAGAAAACCTAAACAGACCGATTACAACAAATGAGATAGAAACAGTTATCAAAAAATTCCCAACAAACAAAAGCACAGGGCCAGATGGCTTCACAAGTGAATTCTACCAAATATTCAAAGAAGAACGAACTCCTATCCTTCTTAAGCTAGTTCAAAAAGTACAAGAGGAAGGAAGACTTCCAAGCTCCTTTTATGAAGTGAGCATTATTCTGATTCCAAAACCAGGCCAAGACAACACAAAAAAAGAAAATTATAGGCCAATATCCCTGATGAATTTAGATGATAAAATCCTCAACAAAATATTAGCAAACCGGATCCAGCAATATATGAAAAAAAATTATACACCATGATCAAGTGGGATTTATTCTGGGGAGGCAAGGCTGGTACAATATTCGGCAATCAATCAATGTGATTCATCACATAAACAAAAGGAAGGAGAAAAACCACATGATAATTTCAATAGATGCAGAAAAAGCATTTGATAAAATCCAGCACCCATTCATGATCAAAACTCTCAACAAAGTGGGAATACAGGGAACATACCTCAACATGATAAAGGCCATCTATGAGAAACCCACAGCCAACATCATACTCAATGGGCAAAAGTTAAAAGCAATCTCCTTAATATCAGGAACAAGGCAGGGGTGCCCCCTTTCACCACTCTTATTCAACATAGTTCTGGAAGTCCTAGCCACAGCAATCAGACAAGAAGAAGAAATAAAAGGCATCCAAATTGGAAAAGAAGAAGTAAAACTATCATTATTTGCAGAAGATATGATATTGTATACAAAAAACCCTAAAGTCTCAGTCAAAAAACTACTGGACCTGATAAATTCAGCAAGATGGCAGGATATAAAATGAATACTCAGAAATCAGAGGCATTTTTATACACCAACAATGAACTTTCAGAAAGAGAAATTAAGGAAACAATCCCCTTCACTATTACAACCAAAAAAATAAAGTACCTAGGAGTAAATTTAACCAAGGAGATTAAAGACTTGTACTCGGAAAATTATAAAATATTGATAAAAGAAATAAAGGAAGATACAAACAAGTAGAAGCATATTCCATGCTCATGGTTAGGAAGAATAAACATCATTAAAATGTCTATATTACTCAAAGCAATTTATAAATTCAATGCAATACCAATTAAAATACCAATGGCATACTTCAAAGATATAGAACACATATTCCAAAAATTTATATGGAACCAAAAAAGAACATGAATAGCCTCAGCAATCTTGAAAAGGAAGAATAAAGTGGGAGGCATCACACTTCCTGATATTAAGTTATACCACAAGGCCATTGTACTCAAAACAGCTTGGTACTGGCATAAGAACAGGCATATAGATCAATGGAACAGAACAGAGTACCCAGAAATAAACCCACAGCTTTATGGACAACTGATATTTGACAAAGGAGGTAAGAGTATACAATGGAGTAAAGACAGCCTCTTCAACAAATGGTGTTGGGAAAATTGGAGAGCAACCTGCAAAAAAATGAAACTAGACCATCAACTTACACCATTCACAAAAATAAACTCAAAATGGATAAAAGACTTAAATGTAAATTGTGAAACCATAAGCATCTTAGAAGAAAACATAGGCAGTAAGCTCTCCGACATCTCTCGCAGCAGTATATTTGCTGATTTATCTCCACAGGCAAGTGAAATAAAAGACGGATAAACAAATGGGACTATATCAAACTAAAAAGCTTTTGCACATCTAAAGACAATAAGAACAGAATAAAAAGACAAACTACACAATGGGAGAACATATTTGACAATTTGTCTGATAAGTGGTTAATAACCAAAATTTATAAAGAACTTGTAAAACTCAATTCCAGGAAGACAAACAATCCAATCAAAAAATGGGTAAAAGAAATGAATAGATATTTCTCCAAAGAGGACATACAGATGGCCAATAGGCATATGAAAAAATGCTCAACATCACTAATTATTAGAGAAATGCAAATTAAAACCACAGTGAGATATCACCTTCACACCAGTCAGAATGGTGCTCATTAACGAAGCAACACAGAATAAGTGCTGGCGAGGATGTTGAGAAAAGGGAACCCTCCTGCACTTCTGGTGGGAATGCAGACTGGTGCAGCCACTGTGGAAAACAGTATGGAGATTCCTCAAAAAATTAAAAATGTAACTGCCTTTTAACCCAGCTATTCCACTTTTAGGAATATACCCCAAGAACACCATAGCACTGTTTCAAAAGGAGAAAGTCACACCCCCATGTTTATGGCTGCATTGTTCACAATAGCGAACGAAGAACAGACTGATTGTCCATCAGTGGACAAGTGGATTAAAAAGCAGTGGTACATATTATATATACAATAGAATACTATGGGGCCAAGAAAAAGAAGGAAATCTTACATTTTGTAACTACATGGATGGACCTGGAAACTATCAATATTATGTTAAGTGAAATAAGCCAAGCAGAAAAAGAAAAATATCATATGACTTCATTCATTTGAGGAATCCAATGAACAATGTGAACTGGGGAATGGAATTGAGACAGAGGAGGGATCAAAGGGCCCAGAGGAAAAGAGAACAGAGGGAAAGGAAATGATAGGATGGGATAAACCTGAAGGGAAGGTGGGAGGGCACTAAGGGGAGGGGCATAAAGGAGATGTTGAGGGGAATACGGGGGAGGGGTGATGCATTAGGGGCAACACTAGAATCAATGTAAACACAATAAATTAAAATCAATAAAAAAGTGTTTTTTGAAATGCAGTTTTTAATGTTTATGACATTCAATTTAATATTTTCACCCTTTATGCTTTGTGCTTTTTGTGTACTACAAAATCTTTGCTTACCCAAAGGTTGCGGAGATTTCTGTTTTCTTCTCTAAATTCTGCATTCTAGCTTTTATGTTTAGTCCTATTGTTGTAAGGTACCAAAAAGCTGCAAAATTAATATTGATATTCTAGGAGGAAAGGTCAGGCTTTCCTGACCTGTCCTTCCTTTGGGGAGGGGAGGGAGAAGAATTTAGAAGTTTCTTGCTTGTAAGTACAATGGGTCATTTAGTTTTAAATCTAAAATACAGGTTAACCGAGAAACTTCTCTTTCATTAGGAGACAGAATTTACATACCACCTTACATTGATTGAAGTTCCTCCCCCTTCCTGGAATCTTGAGAGTAAAATACCTCTAGGCTAGTGAGGGAAGATAAACCCTAAAAGATTTGTAAACATCTTTGATTGTGTTGTTAGGTTCGGGGAGGTGTGCTGTGGCTGCCAGAGTCTGACTCTTAGAGGAGCAGAAACATGGAAGTGCTGATAGGGTCCCTGTGAGGCCTAGAACAAAGAGATCAGCACAAAGCTGGGCAAACATCCTGCATTCCATTGGTTAGAGATCCTTATCAGAAGTTTATGTTTTTAATTCGCCACTGAGCTAAACCCTTCCCCTGTTGCTATGTTGCGCGTGACCCCCCTAGCGAATAGCGAACTGCCACATCTGCTTCTGTAAATGCTTGCTCACTTAGGATATATAAGGACCTAGTTGTAAGCGCCAGGCGCGACTCTCGTTTGCAGCCCCTTGTGGGTACGGTGTCTCCGAACGCCTTGAGAGTTCGCCCCTGCACAGGTTAAACTTGGCCAATAAAGCAAGATCTAAACCCCTGAAAGTCTCCGACATTTGTTCTCGTACCTGGTGGATGCAACATTTTGGGGGCTCATCCGGGATCTCCCTCAGCGGGGTTCTGGTTCAGAGACTGGAGGGACAGCTCGAGCTGAGTAAGTACTCACTGAGGATCCTCTTTTGGTTTGACTTTTGGGCTCTGGAGCACGCACTCCTGAGGTAGTAGGTGGGACGCTGCCGGCAACCTACCCAGGACTTTCAGAAGTGGGATGCCGCTCTCTGAAAATTTGAATTTGTTAACTCTAGAAGTGACCAGTCACATTAGGAATCTCTTTCTTTGCGCCGCGCTGCGCTGCATTCTGCCTGAGCTTGAATGACTGAGTTTAGTGTGAGAGAGGCAAGTGTTTTCCTTGTCTTAATAGTGTGTGTCACCTGTATCCTGCCCCTCCTCATTATTCCTGAATCATCTAGGGTGGGACAACAGGAGTCTGTGCCGGGATCCCCTTCTGATTTCCAGAAGAGGGCTCAGGGGTACGGAGGTACATCACTAAGTGCAGGTTTCCTCCGGACCCTGAGCCAGCTAGAATGGCCTACGTTTAATGTAGGCTGGCCCACAGAGGGCACTTTTGATCTTCCAACTTTATTTGCTGTCAGAGCCACTATCTATAGGACACCTCACCCAGACCAATACCTGTATATAGATGTGTGGGTAGATATAGCCACCGAGCGGCCTGGGTACATTAGAAAGTGCCTGAAGGACAGCCAGCGAGGCAAACGGGTGATTTGTCTCGCTACAGGAAATAGGAAAACTGGGAGAGTCAAAGAAAAGGAAAAGGGAGAAGCCCATCTCCCGACACGGCCTGGTGAGCCGTCCAGGCTTTACCCTGTTTTGCCTGGGCTGCCGGAGGACCACCTAGACCCAGTGAATTCCCCTCCACCCTATTGGCAGCAGGAGGAACCAGATTCCTCGCAGCAGGACGTGAGCAGGCTCTCGAGCCTGCCCCACACCCGAGGAGGGGCGATCTATGGTACGGGAGGCGCCGCCATTTTGCCTCCTTCGGCAGGAGGCGCTGCCATTTTGCCTCCTTCGGTGGGAGGCGCTGCCATTTTGCCTTCTTCGGCAGGAGGTGCTGCCATTTTGCCTCTCCAGGAGGTGCCGCCCGCACCGGATGCTGGCCCACAGGCACCTCCTCACCTCATCTATGTGCCTTTTTCTTCTAGTGATTTATACAATTGGAAGCATCAGAATCCCCCATTTTCTGAGAAACCTCAGGGATTAATATCTCTCCTTGAAACCATTTTTAGGACCTATCAGCCTACATGGGATGATTGTCAGCAAATTTTACAAACCCTCTTCACTTCTGAAGAAAGGGACAGAATAATGAGAGAAGCTGCAAAAGCGGTATTGGGAGAAGAGAGGGAAATTCGGGAGGGAAGAAGGGAAATAGAAGATATTCTCCCATCCCAACCTCCTACCTGGGACCCTAATACCACTGGGGGAAGGGACGCGCTTCTCCAGTATCGCCAGGCTCTGTTGAGGGGGCTCAAGGCAGCATCTAGAAAACCTACCAACTTCAGTAAGGTTAGTGAAGTCATCCAGGGAAGAGACTAGTCTCCAGCAGCCTTCTTAGAAATACTCATGGAGGCTTATAGAGTATATACCCCTCTAGATCCTGAGGCAGAAGAGAACAGGAGACTAGTAAATATAGCCTTTGTGACTCAGGCCGCTCCAGATATTAGGAAAAAGCTTCAGAAGATAGAAGAATTTGAAGGAGAAAATAGAAGCAAGCTATTAGAGATAGCCCAGAAGGTGTACGTCAATAGGGATGATCCGGAGGTTGGCAGGGCGAAGGAAGTTGCCAAAATCCTGATTGCTGCCCAGAAATTTCCTCCCAAAGGGAAAGGGGGACAGCAAAAGGGCCAGGGATGGCGAATAGCCAAAGATCAATGTGCCTATTGTAAGGAGAAAGGTCACTGGAAGAAAGACTGTCCAAAGTTGAAGGCCGACAGCCAAGGGCCAAGACAGGGCCCAGAGGTCTTGCTCCAAACCTTAGATTGACGGGGCCAGGGCTCCATTCCTGTCAGCTCTCAGGAGCCCATGGTCACCTTGACAGTCGAAGGAAAGCCAATAGACTTCCTAGTCGACATGGGAGCCACCTACTCAGTCCTAAAGCAACCACAAGGACAAATTCAGAAGGCAACCACCAAAATAGTAGGGGCAACAGGCAAAGCAGAAGCCTATCCATGGGCTACCACAAGAATTACCAACTTAGGCTGAGGCACCATTACTCACTCCTTCCTAGTCATTCCAGACTGCCCTTACCCACTACTTGGCAGGGACTTATTGCAGAAACTTCAGGCCACCATTACCTTCCGACGGGAGGAAAGCCTTACAAGGGACAAGGAGGTGAAAGTCAGCTTGGAGATAACTGTCCCACTGTCTGAAGAATACTTACTTGCCACTATCCAAGGAGGTAAGGAGGAAGGAGCAGGGGTTCTGGATGCCCTGCGTGCTCGGGTACCTGAAGTTTGAGCAGAAACCAACCCACCAGGTTTGGCAACCCACTAACTGCCTGTCCTAGTACAGCTGTTGAGCACTGCCAGCCCTGTTAGGGTCAGACAATACCCGGTCCCGTCCAGAGCCAGACAGGGCATTGCACGGCACTTGCAGTGCCTGCTAAAAGCAGGCATACTCCGAGAATGCTAATCAGCCTGGAATACCCCGTTACTCCCCGTCCAAAAGCCGGGGACCCATGACTACCGCCCGGTGCAGGACCTGCGGGAGGTGAATGCACAGGTAGAGACTATCCATCCCACGGTGCCCAACCTGTATACCTTACTGAGCTCATTGCCCCCAACCCATACCTATTATTTGGTCCTGGATTTGAAGGATACCCTCTTTTGTACTCCTCTGGCGCCTCAGAGCCAAGAGATCTTTGCCTTTGAATGGAATGACCCAGAAAATGGACTGGTGGGGCAGTTCACTTGGACCAGACTACCACAGGGTTTAAGAATTCCCCCACCATTTTTAATGAGGCCTTCAGCAAAGATCTGCGGGCTTTCCGCTCCTCTCATCCGTCGATCGTACTCTCCAGTATGTGGATGACATCCTCATAGCTGCCAAGGACGAAGGAGAGTGTGAGGAAGCTACCTCGGACCTGCTACAAGATCTCGGGTGAATGGGGTATTGAGTCTCCACCAAGAAGGCCCAGATTGTGACGCACACTGTAAGTTATTTGGGGTATAACTTACAGGGAGGGCAAAGGACATTGTCCAGCCAGCGAATCCAGACGGTCTTGCAGATCCCAGAGCCGATCAGCAAGAGGCAGGTATGAGAATTCCTGGGTGCAGTAGGATACTGCTGACTGTGGATATTGGCTTTGCAGAACTAGCTAGACCCCTACACGAACTAACCAGGGGAAAGGAAGAACAATTCATATAGACAGATAAGGAAAAGCAAACGTTTCAAGCGCTTAAGAAGGGCCTAGTGACTGCCCCAGCTTTGGCCCTACTGGATATGGCCAAACACTTTCAGCTATTTATAGCAGAAAAGGGAGGGGTAGCTCTAGGGGTACTGAGTCAGGAGCTCAGGCCATGGAAGAGGCCCGTCGCCTATCTGTCCAAGAAACTTGACCCTGTAGCCGCGGGATGGCCAATATGTCTGAAGGCACTTGCTGCCACCTCCATACTAGTCAAGGAGGCTAGTAAGTTGACTTTGGGACAGGACATCCAAGTAATTGGGGAACATTACGTAGAGCAAGTGGTACGAGCACCTCCTGACAGGTGGCTATCCAATGCAAGGCTGACACAATATCAGGCTCAGTTGTTGAACCCTCCGTCTGTTCAGTTCCTCAAAACAACCGCCCTGAACCCAGCAACCCTGTTGCCAATACCGGAGTCCACAGTGGATCACAGTTGCAAACAAATCCTTGACACGGTGACTGGCTCCTGCCCGGATTTAAGGGATCAGGCCTACGAAAAGGCAGACCTGACCCTCTTTACTGACGGGAGCAGTTTTATCAAGGACGGACGGCGGTATGTAGGGGCAGCAGTGACCACGGGAGATGAGGTCCTATGGCAGAAAGCGCTGCCCGCAGGGACATCTGCACAGAAGGCAGAGCTAATAGGACTAATAACCAGGGCCTTACAGATAGCAGAGGGAAAAGTTGCCAACATCTATACTGACAGCCGCTATGCATTTGCCACCGCCCATGTTCACGGAGCCATATACTAGGAGAGAGGCCTCCTGACAGCAGGGGGGAAAGACATTAAGAACAGCAGTGAAATTCTTGCCCTCCTTGACGCCATTGGCTACCTACCAAAGTTGCCATTATCCATTGTAAAGGACACCAGAAGGGGAATTCTCCTATTATAAAAGGTAACAACCTAGCAGACTCAGCTGCAAGAGAGGCAGCCACTAAGCCACAAGAAAGCCTTCTTCCATTGCTGCCTAAGCCAACGCTACCTCCGGATCCTAGATACTCCCCAGAAGAAGAGCAGGAAGGGATACAGTTAAAGGGGAAGAAAAATCAGCAGGGATGGATAGAACTTCCTGACTCCCGGCTCTATTTACCCCAGGGAATAGTAAGGGAAATAGTAAGAGATATTCATACTAGCACTCACCTAGGGCAGAATAAGCTAGAACAACTTTGTCAAGAAATATTATTCTAGGCCCAACATCAGGGATATTGTCTGATATCACTGATATCATCTAGAGTCACTCCGTTGTCTCTAGATGCAGCATCTGTGCCAGGGTCAACGCCCAGAATAAGAAGTTGCCTCCCTTTGTGAGGTATCAGGGGAAAGCTCCTGGAGAGTTATGGGAAGTAGATTTCACAGAAATGACCCCTGGGAAGTCAGGTTATAAGTATCTATTAGTATTAGTAGATACCTTCTCAGGATGGGTAGAAGCATTCCCCACGCGAGGAAAGGCTGCTTCCAGTTTGCAAAGTCTTATTAAGGGAAATCATACCTAGATATGGCATTCCTCTAGCCCTAGGATCAGACAATGGACCTGCATTTATCTCTAGAATATCTCAAGAACTAGCCACTAAGTTAGGTATCAATTGGAAATTACATTGCATTTATAGGCCCCAAAGTTCAGGACAGGTAGAAAGAATGAACAGGACTCTGAAAGAAACTATAATCAAGCTAAGGGAGGAGACCGGTGAAAACTGGGTTGAGCTCCTCCCTTTCACCCTTTTTAAAACCAGATGTACCCCCTATCTCAATAAATGGACCCTTTATGAAATCTTATTTGGGCAACCTGTGCCCCTTGTACCCTGATTAACCAGGGAGGAGCTAGAGGTTTCTAATCATAATTTCCTCAAGTCCTTGCAGGCCCTGCAAAATATCAGAAGCGAGGTGCGAGCCTTCCAGAGATCAGCCCAACCAGACCAGAAACACGGCTCCCGGTTACCAGAACCACCGGAGCCTGGACAGTGGGTGTGGATTCTTAACCACAGATGGGGCAACCTTGAGCCGCGTTGGAATGGACCGTTCCAGGTGCTTTTGAGTACACCCACGGCCATTAAAATAGCAGAAAAGCCTTACTGGATCCATCTCTCCCACGTGAAACCAGCTCAACTTGACGAGGTAACGGGAGCCCAGCACTCAGACCGGAGGAAATGGAGGGTCCGCGCAGATCCCAAGGACCCCTTAAGATTGCGGTTCACGCCCTGGCCGGTTGGCTCAGCGGTAGAGCGTCGGCCTAGCGTGCGGAGGACCCGGGTTCGATTCCCGGCCAGGGCACACACGAGAAGCGCCCATTTGCTTCTCCACCCCTCCGCTGCGCTTTCCTCTCTGTCTCTCTCTTCCCCTCCCGCAGCCAAGGCTCCATTGGAGCAAAGATGGCCTGGGCGCTGAGGATGGCTCTGTGGCCTCTGCCCCAGGCGCTAGAGTGGCTCTGGTCACAACATGGAGACGCCCAGGATGGGCAGAGCATCGCCCCCTGGTGGGCAGAGCGTCGCCCCTTGTGGGCGTGCCGGGTGGATCCTGGTCGGGCGCATTGTCTCTCCCTGTTTCCAGCTTCAGAAAAATGAGAAAAAAAAAAAAAAGATTGCGGTTCACATCTGCATCCAGATAATGGGGGGGGGGACGGACACTGATGAATCCCACAAGGAAATTCAACATCCTAGGAGGACTACTGTATTTATTAAAATTTACAGAGGGTGGATTGGGGCCGACACTAACTGCTGAAAAGCTACTCCAGAAGCTGTATGGCCCCCCTTGTGAGGAACCTCTTCCATTCTACCAAAGCAGTACTCAACACAGATCGATTGTTCTGGTAAAGTAGCATACCTTGCCTCAGAGAAAAGTATAGGGGGAGGTCTCACACAAAAGTGGGTCTGCTGGGGCAAACCTCGCATAATTCCCAATGTTTTAGGCAAGCCAGGACCCTGTGCTGCTGAGTGTACTAACTTCCAGGATCAAATGCACTCCTCTTGTTATGAAAGTTTTCAGGAATGCACTAGTGGTAATTATACCTATTTCACTGCCATCCTTCAGAGAACTCAAGCTGGCGTGAGCCCGGAAATAGGATCACATGGCCCAATGCAGGCCTCATGCAGAGAGGAGCCCAGAAAGTCCGTATGTTGGTCCAAGGTACCCTCTCTACATATTTTGGATGGTGGAGGACCCCAAGATACTATTAGGAAATCTATAGTACAAGAAAGAATTGAACAAATCATTAACCTTATGTACCCAAAAATTAGTTTATCATCCTTTGGCTTTGTCAAAGGCACGAGGTGTCAACTTAGACACTCAATCCTCTGATATACTCCTAGCTACCCATCGGGCACTAAATGCCACAAATCCTGCCCTAGCTACTGACTGCTGGCTCTGTATGACTCTAGGCACCCCCATGCCAATTGCTTTACCAGCAGCATTCAATGAGTCTTTGCTTACCACACACTCAAATTGCAGTGCTAACACTCCTTTTAGAGTTCAGCCCATGGACTTCCTTAATACCTCTTGCATCTCCAGTCACCCACAAAATAACAGCTTTGATATAGACGTTGGGTTTGCGGATTTTGCTAATTGTAGCAAATTCATTAATTTCAGCTCCCCCTTCTGCCCTAGCAGGGGGCAAGTATTGCTATGTGGAGGTAACCTAGCTTTCTCCTATTTGCCCGCCAATTGGACCGGGGTCTGTGTGCTAGCCACTCTACTACCAGACATAGACATTATACCTGGGGAAGAGCCTGTTCCCGTCCTCACTTTGGACTATATCGCAAGACGCTCTAAGAGAGCTGTTACACTCATCCCACTGTTGGTAGGCCTAGGTATTACCGGGGCCGTAGCTACTGATACTGCTGGACTAGGGGTTGCTGTTTATTCCTATGCCAAGCTTTCTAACCAGCTAATAGATGACATTCAAGCCATATCTAGTACAATTCAAGATATTCAAGATCAATTAGATTCGCTTGCAGAAGTAGTCCTGTAGAATAGGAGGGGTCTAGACTTACTTACAGCAGAGCAGGGAGGCATCTGTTTGGCTCTACAGGAACGTTGATGCTTCTATGCCAACAAATCTGGTATAGTCTGAGACAAAATCAAAAGGCTACAAGAAGATCTAGTAAAAAGAAGAAGAGAGCTTTTTGAAAGCCCCTTATGGAGTAGCCTCAATGGTGTTTTGCCTTACCTTCTCCCTGTACTAGGTCCATGTATTGGTTTCCTATGCCTCTTGTCCTTAGGGCCCATTTTGTTCAACAAGCTACTCAGTTATTTTAAAGAAAGAATAGAAGTAGTGAAGTTAATGGTTCTGTCCCAACCTTATACCATTCTTCCCACTGATGAAGAATCAAGGGTTTGATTTATGCCCAAAAGAGATGGGGGAATGTTAGGTTTGGGGAGGTGTGCTGTGGCTGCCAGAGTCTGACTCTTGAAGGAGCAGAAACAGGGAAGTGCTGATAGGGTCCCTGTGAGGCCGAGAACAAAGAGATCAGCACAAAGCTGAGCAAACATCCTGTATTACATTGGTTAGAGATCCTTATCAGAAGTTTATGTTTGAAATTCACCACTGAGCTAAACCTTTCCCCTGTTGCTATGTTGCGCGTGACCCCCCTAGCGAATAGCGAACTGCCACATCTGCTTCTGTAAATGCTTGCTCACTTAGGATATATAAGGACCTAGTTGTAAGTGCCAGGCGCGACTCTCGTTTGCAGCCCCTTGTGGGTACGGTGTCTCTGGACGCCTTGAGAGTTCGCCCCTGTGCAGGTTAAACTTGGCCAATAAACAAGATCTAAACCCCTGAAAGTCTCCGACATTTGTTCTCGTACTCGGTGGATGCAACAGTGTTACCTTGAAAGTCTTAATGGTTTTGTATATCTTGTTGTAAGCTTGTGCCATTATGTCATGCTCTCCCCTTGCCTGTGTGTGATCAAGGGTATATAAACAGCTCCTGAAATATTTTTGGGACACATGATTTGGGCTTGGAACAATTGCCCCATGTCAGCTATATGCGGCTGGCTTATTTAATAAATCTCCTCCTTTAAGAAAACTCTTCAAAATTCATCTGGACTTGGTGTCTCTACATTAACCTGCGGAATTGAGGTACAGGTACTTCACAACATTTTGTGTTCATTTTTGTATATAGATCCATTTTGTGTTCATTTTTGTATATAGATGAGTTAAAGGTTGAGGTTCATTGTTAGATGGTGAGGAACACATCTAAGTGTTCCAGCACCATTTCTTGAAAAGACAATCTTTTCCCCCCTTGAATTACCTCAGTACCATTGGCAATAATCAAGTGACTGCAAATGAGCAGATCCATTTTATGACTCCATGCTGTTGACTTGCTCTACTGGTTTATCTTGACTTCCCTACCACTGTTTGACAGTTGGGAAGCCTCCTGATGCTGAGTTAAGCACTGAGAAGGATATTGCTAGGGCTGTTATACCATCGATCCATTTGCCCTGGTGTGACTCCCTGGCTTAGACTTCCACTGCTACTCTCACTGGGGTGGCGACTGACTGGGGTGATTCATTCAGGCCTCTGAAAGGCTGCCTTCATCCCTCACAAGGTCATGATACTGAGTTTACAATCCAGCTTCACATCCTGTCTCAGTCATTCATATGCTAATTCAGGGCCTCTCAGGTGCTCTTTTATTTGTCTATTCTTCACGAACACCCTCTGGGGTGGGCTACTTAGATCTGATTATACCCATTTAACAGATAAGGAAATTTAGACTTCAGGATTAGCACCATCGGGACACTTTCTCAAAAGTTGAAATTCTAGGTTAAGTAACACAAAACCAAAGGTCAGTCTGAGTTCATCATCTTAGCAGACTGTTCTAATTCTGCCTGGTAACTTCTTGTGATAGTGGCAGGCCTCAAGGTTAAGTCACACCTCTGTTACACTTGGGCCCTCTATACACCCCCACCCTCCCCACGCACACCCCTGAGCAGCTCTTTTAGACCATATTTGTCTCAAATGGTATCTGTGGCTGGCCTAGTGATAATACTTCTGCAAAATATTTCAGCATTTGCTTGTGGTCATATTTCTGGGTAACAAGGGCAGGTCACCCTTACTGTGAGCCCCACTCAATCCTCAGTCCTCTTGACAAGGACAGAGTGCTGGAGGGTGACTGTATTTTCTGGCTTGGATTCTTTCAAACACTCAACTCAAAATCTTCTGAGTTAAGCTAGCTTGAATTTCTGCTTTGTGCAAGTAAATGAATCTGATACCTCTACTAGGACTTTGCAAAACCCAGTGGAGGGCAGGCAGTGTGGTCTCAACGCAGTGATTCTCACAGGTGTTGAGATAGTGTAATGGGATGCGTATGGAAGATTCACATCTTTTCAGATCAGAGGACTAATTTGAAGACAGAAAAGCATGTTGTCCCCTCCTGTAGACATGACTTAGAATGCTATTTGTTTAAATTTCATGAAGTATTAAAGGACATTTAAGCTATTAAAGAGGGGTAGGCTGAAAAATTCTGGCCCATGCCATCCTGGATGGATCAGGTAACCATGGGTGGAATCCCAGCTTGCTTACTTTTCAGTTGTGTGCTCTTGGGCAAGTCTTTCGTCTCTCTGAGCTTCTTTCCTTGTGTATAAAATGGGGGATAATCACACCCACCTCACAGTGTTGCTCTGAAGATGAAAAGGGAGTGTTTCTAAACCCAGGGACCAGAAGGTGCAACTACAATGCTGCAGGTGGGATTTCACTGAAGAAATGCCACACAGGAGACCGCACCCATACAGCGGATGAAAGGTAGAGGACAGACTTCAGAATCAGAGAGCCTTGAGAGTCTAATCCCCCAGCCCAAGGCTGTGTAACAGAAGCAAGTTGCTCAACCATGCTCATATATAAAGGGAAGACCACCTACCCACATGCAGCTGCTAGGAGTCAGTGAGCTATCTGCTATACATCTCACGTTATACCCGGCACACAGTAAGAATTACTATTGTAAGGAAGCTGGAATTCCTATTGATAAGGTCCCAGACAATTCACTTCAGTGTTCCATGCTCCCATACTCCCCAACTACAGCTTCCTTTTGGAAGCTGTAAGCACCTCCTACGGACAAAGCTCCATCCTGGATCCAGGAGCCAGGGGTCAAAGCACCAGAGCCTGAAAGCTCCTGGCAGGCAGGGCTCTGCATCTCTCTCAGATCTGGGGTCTACTGTCACCTGACGGAGCTTAAGGCAATGAAGGAAAGTTAAACTTTAGGCCCACGAATCCCATTTTGGAAGGATCTGCAAAAAATGGTGAAATACACAGAAGTTTTAGTGCTTGGAATGGGTAAGCACTAATTATGGGTCAGAACTGACTCTGTCCTAACCCAGCAGCCAGAGCCACCAGGCCTCTCGGAGGCTGCAGTTCTCTGAGAAACACATGCACCCTGCCAGAGTGGGGATGACCTGCTTTTCTGGACGGTAAGATTTCACAGTACCAAAGAAAAAAAACTCAACAGAACTTTTCATTCCATAGAAGACTCAATATATCCACCACTCCCATTTAAAAGAACTCCTTTTTGGTACTGTAACCTGCAGTAACCACCTTGTGAGAACAGAACAGAACATCCAGTCATCCCACTTTATAGCTGCAGCAGCTGAGGCACTGAGATGCAGTAACTGGCGCAAGGCTCTCGGGCCTGTGCTGTCCGAGGGGGTTAATGTGGAGCCTTTGGCTAGTCATCATCGCTATTTAAAAAAAAAAATGAATTTAGCTTTAAAGGTTTGTTGAAAAGTGCTTTAAGTTTATTTGTACTTAGACCAACAGGTAAATAATGAACTGTAAGACTGGTCAGTGCCACGAAAAGGACAGACTACATAAAAGGGGAAGATCAAGTCCTCTGGGAGGTGGGTGGTCAGGAAAGCTCCACAGCAGTGGCTGAGGCAGCCTGGAAGGGCAAAAAGCATTTGTGCCTCACACAAACTGAACAAAACTGACGCGTCAGATGACATTAAGAAATAAACTGTAACCAACATGCATACTACATGCATGATAGTATTCTTCCTTTACAGTTCACTCTTAGTCTCTGACTCCAGGCTTGGCTGTCAATACCTACATATGGATCACGGAAGCCAAAATTTAATATTTATTGTCTTTTCTTATGATAAACATCTTTCATTGATCTGCCTCAGTGTGCAAAAGTACAAAAAAGTTATCTTTGTAAAAGAAACAACAAAACAGAGCATTCTTGCTATGGATCCAGGAAAAGTTATGACTAATCAAAATTTCCCCATGGAGGACAGGGAACACGTAAGTGCACCGATTCTGGGAACTAGTGTGACCCTGTTCTCATTATGCTATGAAGCCAAATTCTTCAACTTTGATGATGATATACAAGTGATCAAAACCAATTAAGTTACAGTATCACTCAAAACTTACAGGCAGAGCAGCAATAATCTAGAGAAAATATAATTAACACATAGATTTATATCATATCTTAATCAATACTGATAAGACTTAGAATTATAGCATGAAGATATTGTTTTTCTGAAAAAGTAGACAGGAAGGTATAGTATATAGGAAGTTGACTCAGACCAAGATTCAAGTTTATTTAAAAAAAACCTCTTCGGCACTAGATTCTAGGTTTCCTTTCTGGTTTCAAACTTGGGCATACAATCTATAAGAATGATATTAACGAATGTAGCATAAAGACCTTAAAAAAATCTGATTATACTAGCAGTTTGGTGACATATTGGTAGATCTGTTCTGTGAATGCTTCGGAGGAAAACTTTTCCTTCACCCTGGCTCTGCCTGCCAGTCCCATTGCGGCTTTTAAGGAAGGTTCACGGATGAACTTTTCTAATGCCTCTGAGAAGTGCACTGGGTCAGGCTCGCACAGAAACCCCGTGACGCTGTGGACAATGGTCTCCAGGGGCCCTCCTGAATTAACAGCAATGACGGGGCACTGCATGTACATGGCCTCCAAAGGGACGATGCCAAAGTGTTCATTGCGTGGTGTGTAAATCACACACGTACAGCTGTGGAGGAGTGAGATTTTCTGTTTGTCTGAGAAAGACTGCAGGAAGGTCACAGACTGGTGAAGGTCATACTGCTGGACCATTTTCCACAATTCCTGATAGTGTTCCACATTCTCCAGGACTCTCTCATCATAACCACCAGCCATGATCAGATGAACCTTGTCCCAGTCTTGGGATGTCAATCGTCCACGCAGCTCTACCAGGGCTTCTAGTGCTAAAGTCAGATTTTTCTTCCTTTCATATCTGTTGATGGAGAGGAACAGGAATTTTTTCCCCTCGGGGACTAGATAATCAAGTTTTTCAGGGACAGCTGAGTCAAAGCTGGTAACATTCAGAGATGGGTAGAGGACATCAGGGTCTATGTGAGACAAGGATGTAAACGTTTTCTTAAATATGGCAGCTGTGAACTGGCTGTTGACTAAGATGCAGTCAGCCATGCCTGTGGTGCATTCTTCTACCCAGTCAATCGGGGCTCTGTATAGACGTTTGAGAAAAGAGTCCCTCTTGGTAAGAAGCAGATCTGGGAAATGACAATAAAACAAGATCTTCTTATGCCGTCTGGCCAGCTTGAACACTGGGATACAGGCAGACACCTAGCCAAGGCAAAAATCAGATCAAGTGATTCATCAACTAAACTTCAACTATCAAAAGAACAGACACCCAGCCTGCCTACTAGTCTGTGGGCTCCTTGTGGGCAATGTCTCATTCTGCTTTGTGTTTCTACAGACTCTCAAGCAGTACAGTGCCAGGTATATTAAAGGCTGAGAGACATTTTCTGGATGTGTGCTAAATACTTAAAGCTGCAAGTCCAGTGTTTTCTCTAGAATAGCATTGTACAATGAAAACAAAATCTAATAACCACATTATAATTTTTTAGTGCTCATCATATATATACAAAGGACAACCTTCTTTCCAAGAGCTTATGAATAGGTTCAAAGGTAAAGAAAATATATGAAAGAGTAAATAGCAATGCTATAGACTGAATATTTGTTAACCCCCCCACCCCAATTCCTATGTTGAAACTATTCCCCTAGTATGATGGTATTTGGAAGTGGGGCCTTTGGGACATAGTTAACCCCTTACAAAACTACCCTGACAAAGAGACCCCAGAGAGCTCCCCTGTCCTTCAGCCATGTGAGGACACAATGAGGAGATGGCCATCTGTAGACCAGAAGTGGGTCTTCACCAGACACAGAACCTGCTGGTACCTTCATCTTGGCCAGCATAGTCCCCAGAAGAGTGAGAAATGAATTTTTGTTGTTTATGGGCCACCCAGCCTGTGGCACCCTGTTATCGCAGCTAAACGGACTAAAGACAACTGAGTTCTCTGAAGATGACATATGATTAAGCACTGTGCGAGTGGCAAACTTCTGAGCACATTATAATTTTTTAAAGGGTTAAACTAACTTTAATGTATTTTGTTTATCTAAAATATTACCATTGCAAAATGTAATCAATATAAAAAATTTAACAAGATAGTTTATACTTTTTTCCACATTAACTCTTTAAAATCAGGTGTGTATTTTACACTTACAACACATCTCAGTTCAGACTGGCCACATTTCCAGTGATCAATAGCCACCTGTGGCTAGTGGCTACTGTGCTGGACAGAGCACCTGTAGTATACTTCTCTTTCTAAGGGACTAAATGAACTACAGTAGTCAGAGTGCAGGCTCTGGAATCAAGAATGCCAGGGTGTGAATCTCAGTTCCACTAGTTGGCTATGGGACCATGAGCAAGTCATCTACTTCTCTCTGGGCCTCAGTTTCCTCTGCTGTTAACATGGTGGTGACATATATAGTACCAAAAAAGCCCATGGATTTTGTGATTATTAAATGCAATAGGATGTATAAAATGCTTAAGAATTTAGCACGTGGTATGTGCTCAATAAACATTAACCATAATCATTACTGAACATGAAAGTACCTTCATGCCTGCATTACTAGACTTCCCTGTTGGATAATCTTCCAAATCACTTACTCGCCAGCTCACTTAACACCTGAAGGTGAGCTTCAGGGATATGTAGGAATTTATCCAGAGCTACTTAGTTAGAAAGTAGCAAATAAAGGAACTTGAATCCAGGTCTATTTCCAAGCTCAGTTTTTTTCTTTACCCACTGCAGTCTCAGTTGCTTCATACTTATGGAAAATGTTCACATTTCTCAAAAAGAACGGCCTTCTACACAAGCAAGGATGATCAAAAGTAACTCAGGAGTCATAATTAAAGGAACACAAACACAAATGTGATGCCATTTCCCCCATCAGTGTGGCAAAGATTAAAACCTTTGATAACATTCAATGTGCACAAGGAGCATGGACCGAAATGCTCTATCACACACGTGGAAAAGGGACAGAACCGCTTTGGAAGGCAAATATGGCAATAGCTACTGACATTTAAAATGAACAGCTCTTAGACTTTCTAGTTTTATTCCCGGGAAGTTACCCAAAGGACACAGATGTAGAAGTACAAAAAAAAATACAAAGATGTTCATGACAGAACTGATCTATTCACAAAAAACTGGTCACAATGTTAGTGTCCTTTACCAGAAGAATGTGTAAATGATGGTACATTAAAAAAAATACACAAAAATAAAACAACACAGATCTTCCAGCCACTATGATGAAGTGACTCTTTAATATTGATATATAAGGATGTCCCAAACAGAAATTTTTTTGTGAAAATCTTTCCAATAATAGATATGTCATAATCCTAATTATTACCAATAAGATTTACTTATGAACAGCCTGATGTAGTCATAGACCATTTCTGCAAGGATATAGGAGCCATTAACAGTGACTATCTTTAGAAAGAGGAACTGGGATGAGACTTCTATACTTTTATACTATGTGATTTTTTAGTCCTAGTGAATGTTAGTTATAAACCTTGGGGGGAGGGAGGAGGGATGACAAGGAATCTTTAGAACAATTAAAGCCCAGACCCAGGAGGGCATTCTTTGAGCGAAAGAACTTGGGCTTTTCTACAAAGACTAATGGAGAGCCACGTTCAAGTTTCAACGGGGACATGACATGTTTAGCTTGGTGTTTTAAGACATGGCACCGCTGAGGAGCAGCGGGGTGACCTGGCTGCACAGGCCACAGACAGTATGATGCACGTGGCCTAGTAGTGTCAACAGAAGTAATGCATAGAAGGAAGACATAGGAGTTACTCCTAAGTATTGTAAAAGATGACTGAAAACTGCCTTCTAAAGCCTGTGTTCCTTACAGCGAGCCCCAAGGCCCACCTGCTTCAGAATCATCGCATGCGCTAATGAAAAATGCAGATGTTGGGGGCTCCATCTCAGGGCTTCTGGATGAAACGTCTGAGGGTGGAGCACTGTAAAGTGCAACTTATATGTGTCCACACTAAAGTTCGAGAACTACAGTCACTCCCAGTTCTGATCTTTCCATATCATTTCCAATCTTTCAAAATTGCAGACCGGTAGAGGTCATCAGCGGTCATGCAGTGTGCCCACCACACGGAAAAAAGAAGGCGCAGCGAGGGCCCAGCGTGGTCACCTCACCTGGTCGCACACGACCACGTCGAACTCCTCGTCGCCGAGGAACAGCACGTAAAGCGCCAGGAAGATCATGCGCACGTAAGCACAGACCGCGGCGCCGCGGCCGCCCCATCCCAGGGTGCGCGGCAGCCAGTCCCCCGCGCAGCGAACTGGCAGTCTGCGGCTTTCTGCAAAGCAGTGGCCTGGGTCATAGTGCGCGGTCCAGATCTTCACGCTACACCCGCGCGCCTGCAAGGCCAGCGCTGCGTCCAGCACCAGCCGCTCGGCGCCGCCTATCCCCAGGTCTGGGTGCAGGAACAGCACCGACGGGCTGGAACCCAACTCATCCTGTGCCTGCTTCTTCGTCATGGTCCAGGTATCACTCGGACGCCCCCACCCCTAGGCGCTTGCGCGCAGTCTCCTACTCTCAGGTCCAGGATGGTCTCTGCGGGATGACCACGCCCTGCGGCACCGGTCACGCCCCCGCGGCGCGTGCGTCGGTTAGGCCACATCAGCGCAAACCTGTGGGCGCCTAGTAACTGCCGGAGAAAATTTCTCGTTTGACCATGGCTATATCCTCCCTTTGGTAGTAATGGGACTCTATGAAAGACGCTGTGATCTAAAAGAAGAAGGCGGAAGGTCTGTACTTCCCACACAGAAGCTGACCCAGTCGCCGGAAACAAAATTTCTGCAGGCATATAGTAGGACAACCCAAGAGTCCTTGGAGTCGGAGAGGACCCTGCCAGCAGTCTGGGGGCGGGACCTGAACTAGGTTCTCCAGACGCCAGTCTTTTAAGGACTCCGCTGCTACACAGCTGTCTGCTTCGGTCCCCTGCCACTCTCCAGTTTCCAGCATGGTAAGGCAACTTCTGCTGTCTCTCCTTAGTCCCCGTCTCTCCCCGACTTCTACCTAATTCCTTGTTCTCCTCCCGGGGCTCCCTTGCTTTAGCCACTCTCCCGTGCGGACACCGGTGCTAGCTGTCAGGGTCTGGGGGCCTGCGGGCTGCGCTCATCCGTCTGTCTCCTTGTTTCCCTCCACAGCCTGGTCCGACCCCCGGTGGCACTAATGTGGGCTCCTCAGGACGCTCTCCCAGTAAAGCAGTGGCCGCCCGGGCGGCGGGTTCCACGGTCCGGCAGAGGTAAGGATCCCTGCTACCCTCTTGGATGTGGGCTGGAAGTGATGGGGCCCCCAAACCCGTTTTCCTGAGAAGGAGACCCCGGAATATTAAGATTCACAAAGACAAAAAGTCTCAGGTGACGTGGCCGTAGGAGTAATGGCCTTTTGGTCTTTTGTAAGAGGGAAGTAACATTTTCTGATCATTGCACAGTTTCGGCTGCCACTTTAAAAAAAAGGAAAGTTAAATTAGAGTAGGGTCAGAGACAACGATGAGAAAACTGGTATCATTGAAATGGTGTTTCTGGACCTGAGCTTTGCAGTCATGTTTCTACCTGGAAGTTCCCTGCACGCTCAATGTAACGTGACTTGTCCAACACTAAACAGTCTCGGGGGTCATCCCAGTGCGGTCTCAGTTACATTTCTTCACTTCCATATGGCACTGCTCTACACTCGTTCACCCGAAGCCAGAACTTCAGCGTCATTTTGGAATTTTCTTATGCTTTGTCTTTATCCATTCACTTGTCAGACTTTAAATTATATTTATATTAAGAAACCTCATTATTTGTTTCTGTCTTCATTTCTACTGCCTTAGTTTAGCTGTCGACTTTGCTCATCTAGACTTTGCATTTTCTTTTTTTAAACAATATTTATTGATTTTAGAGAGCAAGGAAGAGAGAAACATCAATTTGCTGTTCACTTATTTATGCACTCATTGGTTGATTCTTTTTTTTTTTCTTTTTGCAGGAGAGAGAGAGACGGGAGAGAGACAGATAGGAAGGGAGAGAGATGAAAAATACCAACTCATAGTTGTGTTACTTTAGTTGTTCATTGTTTGCTTCTCATCCCTAATTTGCCGGTGTGGAGGGAGGCTCCAGCTGAGCCAGTGACCCTTTGTTCAAAGCAGTGTCCTTGGGCTTCAAACCAGCGACCTCTGGGCTCAAGCCAGTGGCCATGGGGTTGTGTTGATGATCCCACACTCATGGTGTTGAGCCTGTTCTCAAGACTGCCACCTTGGGGTTTCGAACCTGGGTCCTCAGCATTCCAGGTCGATGCTCCATCCATTGTGCCACCACCTGGTCAGGTCCAGATTTTTGTATTTTCTGTAGAACTCTTCTCTTCAGGTCATTTCCACTCCAGTCCATCCTGTACTCTGGTTCTGTCACTCTGCTGCTTAGTTTCTCTGTTTCTTTTTGCTGAACTTAAAAAAGTGTGTGTGTGTGGGATAATACAGTTTTTGGTGATACATTTTTTCAGCCTGACATCCTCTTTCCTTCCCTTCTCCTGTGATCCAGCAATGGTGAATTTATTACTGTTTTCTGAACCCTCACCACCCCCACACTCACACAATTTCTATTTATTCTCCCAAGACTAAGCTCAGAGTATTTCCTCTTGAGGCCTTCCCTGACTCCAAAAGTAGCAGTAGCTACCAGTTTTCTGTTTTGCTCTTAGAGCATTCCATTCATACTGTGGTAACAGCATTTATTTCTATATTAGACTTTGATAGAAACTGCCAAGTTATTGTCTATTTTACTGTGAGGCCTGATACCGTAAAGGATGAATGAAGGAATGAGTCAAGCAACACCTTTGTCTTGGGATTTTTATTTATTTATTTATTATTAAAAAAATTTTTTTTAAATTAATTTTAATAGGATGACATTGATCAATCAGGGTACATAGGTTCAGAGAAAACATCTCCAGGTTATTTTGACATTTGATTATGTTGCATACCCATCACCCAAAGTCAAATTGTCTTCCATCACCTTCTATCTGGTTTTCTTTGTGCCCTTCCCTTCCCCCCAGTCTCGGGATTTTTGAAGGAACTAGTGGGGTTTTATTTAGAGAGGGTAAGTAAGACCTTGAAGAACGCGAACTGTTCAGAAGGATGTGAAGATTGATGAGATTTTTGTGGTTGGTAACAGTAGCTAACTAGAAAACTAACAGTTTAACTTACATGAGACAGATTTCAGCTCAGAGGAAAGCAATCCTGGTATAACTGAGAAATTGGGCGGCTATCTTGAACAATTGGGAGTTCCTTGTCACTATGATGTTCAAGGGAAGGCTGGGACCCTGGAAAGTATGCCAGGCTGTGGTTTAGGTTGTATGGGTTTGGCTTGCTGTCCCATTTCCACCCTGTAGTTCAGAGGTTCTTTGCGCTGGAATGGAGAACACGTCCTGTAGGGGCGGCTCCTTGAGAAATGGGTCTGGTTAGTAAGAATGGGCAGTCCTGTGGCAGCGCAGTTCGGCATCTGAAATTTTTAAAGAAAAAATAGAGAAATCACATATTTATCAAATGTAAATAAAATAATGAAATAGTGTGTTTACTTAATAAAAATGAAATAGCTGCTACACATGTGAGATTGAGAAACAAGCATTGGAGGACAGGCAGCTTTTCAAGTTGTGGGTGTTGATGTCATTTGGGGTTCAGTAATGCTAGGACTAGTGTAACTAGCAGATCATGGTTGTATGTACTGAGAGAGACTACAGTGTTCCCTTCTAGAATTTGGCCACTCTTTAAGTTACTTAATGCTTGCAATAGTTGTTGGCTGTCTAAGAATATATCCCTGCTTTGTATGAAAAAGTTGAAGCTAATGCTTTAAAAAGTTGAACATAATGGTTTGGATTCTATAGTGTGCAGATTTGCATTCTCTCTCCATGCTTAATGAGGTTTTAGAGGTAGTACCCTGGAGAGGATTTCAAGTCAGGTCAGGGGTGGAGTCCTTGTTCTTTTCAATATAGAGTAAAATGAGATGGCTATGAGGATGAAAAGGGGTAATAGTGCATTGTAAACTGGAAAGCTGCAGAATACGCCACAGAGTTCAAGCAGGATTAATGAGAATCAGGGATATAAACGAGGGAATAGCCAGGGATTTTAAGATAGTCATCAAATAGTTATTTAAGGGAACATGCCAGGCTCTGTTTCAGCTCTGAGGATATATCTGCGATCAAGATAGTCAGAATTTGGCCTCATTTAATTTATATTCCAGTGTGGAAGACCGTAAGCAAGGCAAATAAATAAATCATGTAGTTTCAGACGAGAAGGGCTATGAGGAAGAGTAAGGCTGGGTGGGGATAGAGAGTGCGGGGGCTGGGGTGTGGTGAATAGCTGTTTCAGACAGGCGTTCAGAATAGTGGAGACAGAAGCAAGAGAGGAAATCACACGATGGTCTGGGGAGGAATAGGCTTCCTAGACATAAGGAAGGATTAAGTGTAAAGTCTAGATGGGAATGAGCTTGGCTTTGAGGAACAGTCAAAAGGCCATCTTTTTAAAACAAAGTACGGAAAAGGTCAGTTATGAAGACCATCGTGGTAAGGTATGGGAAGAGGGAAAGAGTTACAGTGGCAAGAAGAAAAGGGTAAAATAGACCCCAAATACTGTAGAGATTAAAACGGGCTCTATGTACTTCTGCCTACTTCCCAGTGGGGGGGATGGGAGGTATTTTGAATATTTTTGTTATTTCTAGGGGTCCTGACTTTCAAATCCTCTTCTGTGTTCCATATGCCAGTAGATGTAAGAAATCTTAAAAGAGGCCAGGCTGATCCTTTTGAATTCCTGTAATTTCAGGAGACTTTGAAGACAGGACCTGGAGTTGGGAGGTTATGGGAAAAGTAAAAGTGCATAGGTCCTAGTCCTGGTTCAGCCCATGACTTACCATGTCCATGCTGGTTTACTGTCTAGCTCGACTTCCCTTTTATGAACAAGGAGGAAAACTTCAGGGACCTACCCCACAGGTTAAAAGATATAGGTATGTCTCTGTGTGAAAGCTTTTCTAGGTGTATGAATTACTCCTTAAACCCTGGTACAGCATGTTTGCCGCTTACAGTCAGATGAACGGTGGTCTAAGCTCCCGGCCACTGTGTAACCTATAGTTAATGTATCTGAAATGTGTCTGAAATCTTTGTAGTGCAGTAGACCCAAATCGTTGTTTGACACTGATTGCTCCCAAGGTTCTAGCATGAACACAGCTCTTTTGCTGGCACGCAGGCTGGAACCAGGACTCTACTCTCTTATTCTATGCATCAGGGCAGGTCTGAGCTCTAGAACTGGGTTTCTTGCATGGTATGTGGGGTAAAGGCCGTGGCAGGACGAGCTGGGGTTAGGATCAGATTTGGGAGGGTAGCAGAAGAGATGGTAGGGATAAGGTTTTCACTACTGTTTTCTCCCTGTGGAAATCCATGATCAGTAGTCCACATTACTGGGGTAGGATTTTAAGGGGGGTGTACTGGGGTCTGGTTAAGAATGAAGGGCAGTGATGGGGCAGGGCTCCCCCCCCCCCCCAGGATTTCTGAGTTGGTGATAAATGGGCTGACTTTTCTCACACTTACTATTCACTCTTGTGTTGTAGCGCTCTAGCACTGAGGCAAGGTGAGAAGTGGAGTGAGTGGAGTAGTGTTTCATGGGAGCATGGTTGTTGGGTGGGCCCCTCCGTGACAGGAGAGGAGGAATGGGTTCCCGGGCCTGTTGCTGGCTGGTGTAAGTGACATCTGGCTCCTTCCGTGTGCTGGGACTGTCTGTGGTACACAGCTCGGCTCACAGCCTTGATCTCCTGCTGACGGAGGGACAAGTTCTGGTTGGGTCTTTTGTGCATTTTTTCCACATCTTACCTCTCTGTCCAAGGTCTGTGGTATATCAAAATAGTGAAAACGGGTTACAAAATATTTTGTTATAAAATGTATGTTCTACTTGCAGACCTGGATTATAATTAAAGCTCAATATTTTTGTCTCCCTTGTAGCAAATACAGTAATTTTAAAACATTTTAAAGTAATTTAAAAGTCATATTACAGTTTACCCTTGAACAGCATGGGAGTTAAGCCCCCCCACTTCCCCCACAGTCGAAAATCCACATAAAACTTTTGATTCCCCCAAAACTTAACTACTGATAGCTCACTGTGGCCTTACTGATAACATAGTAGTTGATTAACACATTATGTATGCTACATGTTATATACCGTATTCTTACAATAAGGTAAGATGGAGAAAAGAAAATGTTATTAAGAAAACCATAAAGAAGAGAAGGTACATATGGTATTGGGTGAAAAAAAGTCCATGTGAGGAAAGGGAGCACCCAGTTCAAACCCGGACTTGTTTGAAGGTTGACTGTATACAGATTCAGGGCATTTTAAAGCAGGACTTTGTTGCTTGATTTCACAAAAATACATGTGAGGAGGAATTGGAATATGATATATTGTCCAATGTATTGTCTGTATGTTTGGGCAAATAGATGGGCGTTAGAGTCAGAACTGGCTCCTCAGTCCAGCTCAACCACCTGCTGGCTGTGTGATCTTAGTAGGCCCTTTGCTTAACCTTTTCTGAGCCTAATTTTCCTTTTATGAAATAGGTTTATTGTATGCATTAGCATGGGGCAGGTTCTTAGTTCATGAGGTTGTTACGACCAGTGGAGAGAAAACAAGAATTTGGGGTATACTAACAAAAGAAGACTTTTTCTTGTTCTGTTTCTTTAACAGTGTAATGGTAGCATATGTTACAATGCCATTATAAGGGTTTCCCAAAAGCCATTTGTAACATTTTATCTCCTCCCAGGAAGAATGCCAGCTGCGGAACAAGAAGCGCGGGCCGCACAACCTCCGCTGGCACCGGGGGGATGTGGCGCTTCTACACGGAGGATTCGCCTGGCCTCAAAGTGTAAGTCTCGGAGTGCCCGCGTGTCTGTGGGTGTCACAGAGCTGGCAGCACTGTCTCTGCCACCAGTGTGCTGGGTTTGGTGAGGCTGCAATACACAACAGCTTCCTTTGTGCCGGGTGGGCTGGGTTTGGTTTGTCCATACATCAACCAATTAGTTTAAGGCCTGGAATGACGTCTCATGGTTGAGTGAAAGGGAAGCCCTTCCTACAGCTATGGAGAAATAAATGATGGGAGCAGAGAGAACTGGAGGGAAAACTGCTTCATTGGATGCCATTGCTCTTCATTTGGTGTTCTTGTCCCACACTGAGAAATAGGGGTAACCATTTGAATAGGAGTTGGGTGATTTTTCAAAGCTCTCCTGGAAGCAGAAGCCAATGTTACTACAGCCTAATGGAAGTTTCTGTATTAGGCTGTGTTACCAAAAGTTCTTTGGCCTTCTTGTCTTTTGTAGGGAGTGAGTAGACCCTGGAGGGTGAACATACCACTTTCCAAGTTCTTAGGCCTCAGAGTGTACATTAGGTAATGGGAAATGAGGTGTCTGTGGGACCCTTGTCTTCATGCCTTGCTCACCTCACTTTCCAGGGTTTCTGGTACTGTGAGGCAGGCCTCGTCCCACAGGTTTCTGATCAAGTAGGCTCTAGGACACCACTGCTTACAGTGTTTTCCTGGCTCGGCCCAGTGGATGAGGAATTGAAGTAATGATAACTCTTGTTTGCATAACACTGCATGTTCAGAAAGTTCAGGTTTAGAGGGACAGAGTCAAGAGCTGGAAACATATTCTGACTGTTCAGTCCTGTGCTCCATATATCTGTCTCGTAGTAAAAAGACAAAGTGAGATTTATTTGGATTAGTTTAATTAACTAGACTAATAGCTTGGTTTGGGTCACAAATTAGACTTGTATGGTAAGGTGAGAATGTGTTCAGGAAGTAATTCTTGGGGTCAGGGATATATAAATTGGCAGTATTCAGATAATCTTTTCTTTTTTTTTAGTGAGAGAGAGAGGGGGGGGCAGACAGGCAGGATGGGAGAGATGAGAAGCATCAGTTCTTCATTGCAGCACCTAAGTTCATTAATTGCTTTCTCATATGTGCCTTGAGTCAGGGGGGTAGGGTGACTCCTCACTCAAGTCAGTGACCTTCGGCTCAAGTTGGTGACCCTGGGGTTTTGAACGTGGGTCCTCTGTGTCCCAGTCTGACACTCTATCCACTGCATCACCACCTGGTTAGGCATCAGATAACCTTTTGGTCTTGGTTAAAGGTAAACTTTTTGAGTATTTCAGGGAGAGATTTCGAAGCCCCTTGCTCTTTTATTTTTTATTTATTTTTTATTTTAGTGAGAGGAGGGGAGGCAGAGAGGCAGACTCCCGCATGTACCCCAACTGGGATCCACCCAGCAAGCCCACTAGGGGGCGATGCTTTGCCCATCTGGGGCTGTTGCCCCACTGCAACCAGAGCATTTTTTTTAGCGCCTGCGGTGGAAGCCATGGAGCCATCCTTGGCGCCTGGGGCTAGCTTGCTTGAGCCAGTTGATCCATGACTGTGGGAGGGGAAGAGAGGGAGAGAGGGAGGGAGGGTTGGAGAAGTAGATGGGCACCTCTCCTATGTGCCCTGACTGGATATCGAACCTGGGACATTCACACACACACTGGGCCGATGTTCTACCACTGAGCCAACCGACCAGGGCAAAGCCCCTTGCTCTTTAGGGTATCCAGGGGACTCCTTTTAAACCCTTCTCCAGAAGGTGGGAAAGCTGCTCTCCTGTGAGTGAGTCTGGCTTGTGCATGGTCCTGCTTTCTGTTGTACAGCCAGGCTTGCTCATTACTACTGCTTGAGGGTTCCCAGGTTGCTAGAAACCTTTCCTGGAAGTATCATAAGGCACACTCTCATCACGCCAGAGAGATGGTAAAAGGACACAGCTGGGAACTCATAGCCACAAATCCACTTGGAGCAGTCGAGGAACATCTTAAGAGTTTGTTGTTGGCTCTTTGTAGGAGCTTAGAAATGTTTTCAGGTTGATTATAGTAGCAGTTTCTGAGCACTTACTATAAGCCTGTATTGGTTGAATATTAATTTATTTAATACCTCAGTAACCCTATGAGAGGAACTAGGATCATCCTTTCTTTCCAGATGAAGAAACAGGCTTGGGAAAGGTAGTGATGGGGCCACAGTGACAGCTCATACGTGGCAGACTTGTTTTACAGATTCTGGCACTTGGACTCTGAGAGCTGTGCTCTCAGCTTCATGCTCTGTGGCTGATCCTATTGGGTTACTCCACTGCCTATTACAGAGATTTCTGGGGTCTTTTCTGCGATGTACCCCCCAGTTGTATCTCGGAGGTGGAGTGACAGCCAAAACTTGGTGTTGGCAGGAAAAGTCAAAAAGGCAAGGCCCGTAACATATCACTGAAGTGAATGATTTAGGGAAGGGCTGAAGAGTGAAATCTATTTCCAGCCTGAAAGAAACCTGTAAGTAAGACTTACCACCATTACCTTAGAATGTTTGGTCCTTGGAGATGGGAATCTTAAAGCAGTAATATATGTGAATCAGAAAACCTGAGCTCAAATCTCTTTCATTCTGGCTGTGTGTTCTGAGGCAAGTACTCAAGTCTATGGCCTCAGTTTTCCCTATGTATAAAATGAGATTAATATTTGTTTTGCTGGTCCTGGCCAGTTGGCTCAGTGATAGAGCATCGGCCTGGTGTGTAGATGTCCTAGGTTTGATCCCTGGTCAGGGCACACATGGGAAGTGACCATCTGCTTCTCTTCCCCTTCTCTTTCTCTCTCTCTTCCTCTCTCACAGCCAGTGGCTTGATTGGTTCGAGCGTCAGCCCCAGACACTGAGGACAGCTTGGTTGGTTGGGGCATAGGCGCCAGATGGGGTTGCTGGGTAGATCCCTGTTGGGGTGCATGTGGGAGTCTGTCTCTCTCTCCCTTCCTCTCACTTAAAAAAAAATATTTGTTTTGCCTATGTTATGAGTTTGTTAATCAGTGGGATCATATATTTGAAAACACTTTGTAACTTAAGATTCTTATCTTTATAGGCCTAGTATATATATGTAGTTAGACGATGAAGGTTGCCTTTAAATAAATCTTAATTTGAAATAATAGTTTGATAATTGGGTTATTTTTACTTAAAGAGTTTTGGGAAGTTTTTCTTATTTTATTAAAGAAAATATCAAATACATGAAATTAGAGACTAATGTCTCCAGGACATCAGATCATTTTATTTGTATAATTTTAGTATGTTTAACTAAAAGAAGGATTTCTCCCATCTAAATAACCACAATGCTGTCTCCACACCTTCAGAATAACCACAGTAATTTGGAAATATTTTTAAATGATGCAAATAATATTCTTAGATGAACCTTCGGTGCTCTTCCCTCCCCCACCCCCAGGCAGTCTTTAGTATTAGAAATATAGTAATGTATTATTACTGAAAGTAAGCATGCCTTTTCTTCTTATTTTCAGTGGCCCTGTTCCAGTATTGGTTATGAGTCTTCTGTTCATCGCTTCTGTATTTATGTTGCACATTTGGGGCAAGTACACTCGTTCATAGATTTGGCTACATCCATCTGTCTGTCATCTGAAGAAGAAAAAAAAACAATATATCTTGGACCAAAAGCATAGTGATTTTTCTGTTCATGAAAAAGAAATTTTCTTTAAGCTTACTGTTTTACAGGGAACTTGATGAGAATTGATTTTAAGGAATCACTTTTTTTCTATGGTTAATAAACTTTTTAATTTCATTTATAGCAAGTCTGATTGTTGATACCTGACTGTGAGGACCCTTAATCTCTCTGCCTTTTGATTATGAGTAAATATATAGAAAACATGATTTGTGGAGTTTTTTATTGTTGGATTGATAGTTTTTTTTTTGTTATTTGTTTGTTTTACATAGAGAGATAGAGAGAGGGACAAATAAGGACAGACAGACAGGAAGGGAGAGAGATGAGAAGCATCAGTTCTTCGTTGCGGTACCTTAGTTGTTCATTGATTGCTTTCTCATATGTGCCTTGACTGGGGGGCTACAGCAGAGCAAGTGACCCCTTGCTCGAGCCAGTGACCTTGGGCTCAAGCCAGTGACCTTGGGCTTCAAGCCAGTGACCTTTGGGCTCAACCAGTGACCATAGGGTCATGTCTGTGATCCCACACTCAAGCCAGCAACCCCGTGCTCAGGCTGGTGAGCCTGTGCTCAAGCTGGCAACCTTGGGGTTTTGAACCTGGGTCCTCCACATCCCAGTCAGATGCTCTATCTATTGCATCACCACTTGGTCAGGTGGATTGATAGATAGTTCTTTATATGACCATGTAGTCATTCAAATCCAAGGTATTATAACTGGCCTTGCCTTGTTTTCTTCTGGGTATTTCTGTCCTGGTGATTGTCATTGTGGGCGGTCTGTGGTTTTTATGGATTGTGCCTGTGATTCCATTAATCAATTCTGTAATCAGAGACAGCTGACACCCAGGGGAATAGTTATACAAATCAGAAATCTTGGATGAAATATTTGTTTATTCTGTTCTTTGTCTCAAAACCACAGATAATATTTTTGCCTCTTTTCTTTCTAGTTTCATAATTCTGTGAGTGTAGACTAGGGGTTTTCATCTATTTATCACTTGTCACTAAACCTATTTTGAAAGAATTCATTTGATAAGTTGGATTTTTCAAGTAAAATTTTATTTTCAATTTGAAAATTAGAGACCTTTTTAATCAGTGAGATATCAAAATTTCTAAACTGAGTTGATATGATTCCAACCAAAATATAAAGATTTTGAGGTTTCACAAATGTTGTCATTCTAAACATAAACATTCAGTTTCTAGTAGAGCCTAGGAAACACCCAGGACACCTTTAAGGTGCATACTTCAGGACCCTGGGACTCCGAGCCAGAGTTTCTAAGGAGCTAGAGATCCATGTAAAGTCCCCTTAGTTGTCCAGCGGGATCACGACATGCTGAAGAGGTGTATTAATTAAAACATAATTTTTAAAATAGATATTTTTTGGTAAGTAAAACTTTAAAAAAGTTCCTAGACCAGTTAAGTGGTTTTATAAGTATTTTTTAAAAGCCCTGTCTGTAAATTTAGATCCACAGTACCAAATTTAAATGATGGAACCATGTATATAGAAAAAATTGTATTTTTCAAATTTTATTTATTGATTTTAGTGAGAATGGATGGGAGGGAGACAGGCAATTTCATTTTGGAAGAAATTAAAGATGATAGTATTTAGAATGGAATTTTTTTTCTCATATTCATGTTGGTAATCCTAGTAACAGCTAAAGAAGATGCTTTTAATTTGGGGAAGAACTCTATCCCTCTGTCCAGAGGGGTCTTTTTCTTTGGTGGAGCTGCTGAAGCCACTTGGGGGAGCTATTGGGTTGTCGGGGGTGCATTCTCTTTCCTGTATAGTGCTGCCGGTTAGTCCTGTCTGCCTAACAGTGGTCTCTAGTGGACTGATGGGGAAGGTCACTGAATTTTCTGAGCTGGTGATTTATAAGAAAAAGGTATTTTGTAGTGGCAGAGCAAGGGCATGCTTCATTCAGCAGAAGGAAAAATGGGGGTTGGGCATAGAGATGGACAGCATCTGTTATGTAGCTTCTTTTGGCTCTGATGATGCAATGCTAATACAATGTCGGTGTTCAGCCTGTTCCTTTCTCTCCTTTTTTTTTACAGTTTTTAAATATTTTGGTAAAATACACAACAAAATGTACCATCTTAACCAGTTTTAAATATTCACATCAATGGTATTAAGTACATTCATATTGTTGTACGTCCACCATCACCACCACCTCCCGTACACTTTTTCATCTTAGAAAACTGAATCTAAACCCACCAAGTACTAACCCCCCATTCCCCTCAGCATTTGGCCCCACCATTCTACTTTGTGTCTCTATAACTGTGACTCTAAGTACTTCATATAAGTGGAATCATACAGTATCTTGTACTTTTGTGACTAATTCCACTTAGCAAAATGTTCTCAAGATCCATGTTACAGCATGTGTCACAATGTCCTTCCTTTTTAAGGCTGAGTAATATTCCATTGTATGTATGTGTATATATATATACATTTATATATATATATATATATAAATGTATATATATATACCACATTTTCTGTTTATTTTTAAATGATTCCTCGACTTGTTTCTTGAACCGTTGATAGTAATTCTGGAAGCCTAACAAATTAGATGTTTACCTGTATTAAGGTTACCTTAGCCCAAAGAATCCTCAGGCTGCTTTGACTGTGGGCAGTAATTCTCACCACCTCTTGAGTGGCGGCCACCAGCCAGCACATGCTGGGCAGAAGGTTTAAGTGGTTAAAACTGGAGAAATGATTTACATTATAATGCAGCTTGGGCTGAGCCTTTAAGTCATTGAGAGACAGCCAACACAGGGAAAGGGTGAGACCCTGAGACAGACGGGGGATGGAGAGACTAGGATCTCTGGGCACAATGGTGCCCTGAACACATTTGGTAAAACAGTAGTTGGGAAGAGATCTATCTGTTCCTGGGAGAGGTGAAATATGCCTCAGCTTTTCTTCACTCCTGTCTTGGCCTAGACTCTAGCATTTTTCCCCAGATGCTAATGTCCTCATAGGAAGAATTGAAAAAGACGTTCTGAAGTCATGCACTGTTGGCATCAAGTTGAAATGGATGAAAAGGTCTACAAAGCTGGCTTCATTCAACAGAACTTACACAGTATGTGGAGTTCTGTATGCATGGTGCCATGCTTTTGATTCCCTACAGCTGCCCTTGGGGAACCTCAGAGCTGCATCGCCTCTCCTCTCGGGGTCTGTTTGACTCTTCTTGTGCAGTAGTAGGACTTGCAGACTTACTACACTTACGACCCAGCTTCCAGGCTGGCAAGTGTGCCTGGCCTGGGTTCAACTGCTGGCCCTACAGTTTACCAGTTGTGAGAACGTGGGAGACTTACTTTCTCTGGGTCTCATTTTTCTTATGTGTAAGTGACTATGGGTGTGATAATTCCCACAAAATAGTGTTGAATGAGAAGAATGATCCAACAGTGCTTTGTTAATTAACAGCAAGTGCGTATTCTCAATAATTTTAGAGATCTAGGTTTCTTATTTAACAATCTGATGAGGAATTGACTCTTTGCCTCAATTTATACAAGAGGAAACTGAAGCTTAAATCACTTAGCTTGTAAGTGAAGGAGCTGGGATTTAACTCCAGATCTCTGACTTAACCCACTAGAGTCACATAGATGGACTATTAAGTACTTGGTGTGGGGGCACGGGAAGGGTAGCACAACAGAAGAGGTTCCACAGTGGAGCTTTTAAAAATAACACAATTCCAAGAAAGTGCCACTCAATCATTTGGTGTGTGTGTGTGCATATATGTATATTTCTTTTTGGTTGGGGGGAGTGTCAGACAGGGGTAGATGAAAAGAAGGAAAAGAGATGAGAAGCATCAATTCTTGTTGTGATTTCTTAGTTATTTATTGATTGCTTTCTCATACGTGCCTTGACCTGGCGGGTACAGCAGAGTGAGTGATGCCTTGCTCAAGCCAGCAACCTTGGGATCAAGCCAGCAACCTTTGGACTTAAGCCAGTGACCATGGGGTCATGTCTGCAATCCCATGTTCAAGCCGGCAACCCACACTCAAGCTGGTGAGCCTGTACTCCAGCTGGTGACCTCAGGGTTTTGAGCCTGGTTCAGCATCCCAGGCGATGCTCTCTCCACTGTGCCACTGCCTGGTCTGGCTCATTTGGTGTATTGAGGCATTACATAACTTTAGTTCAAGGTTTTCTGTTCCACAGAAGGAATTGATTTCTCTGTTTTAATACTTCTGGGCTTTGTTTATGGTATGAGACTCCTGTGCTGGTAGTGAAAGCATACTGTTTATTCAACAAACATTTACTGATCACTGTGTTCCTTGCCCATCTATTGAGGCTTTACAAATGACCTGATATGGTCTTTTATAGTTTAAAAGGGCTTGACATTTGGCTGCTAGGTCCTAATCCTATCTGGGCTACAAGTTCTAAATAGCTATGTGATTATGGGAAACCAGACAGGAAACCCTCTCAAGGCCCCCTCAACTATGAAATTGACAGTTGGGAATACAGTTTAAGAACTAGTCTGTTCGTCGTGTGTGGGCTGTGGTGCCAGGGATTGCAAACTGGCACTCCATACTGTATGGCCACTCGTCCAACAGCAAAGCCAGAGGACCTGGGATGCCTTAGCTGGAGTGGCCGAGAGTTCGCTGTATCCTCCCTGATACAACAGAGGAGCATGGGGCCCAGAAAGGAGAAGGGACTTGCCCCAGATTGTTTTCTTAGCAGAGGAGAGCCAGAGCCAGGCTTCCTGTTTCCAGGCCAGGGCTGCTTTCCAGAACTGCACTGGGAACCCTATTTGGGGCCTGTGCGTAAGCCAGCTCACCTCTCTCTAGAGGTGACGGTCTGGAGTTAGATAAACCTAGTGGTGGGCTTTGATTAGTGGGCAGTGCTAATCGGATGGAGGACTGAAGGCAGCAAGGTTAGCTAGTTAAAGTAAAACGAATTATGTTAGTAAATGTAGGAGAAGGTTGACAGGTTTATGAGCCGTAATAATGGAGAGACAAAATAGGGAAAAGCAGCCAGCAGGACTGCTCTGTTTTGCATTCTTGTGACCACAAATGGTAAGTGAGCCAGGAACACAGTGAGGTAGACCAAGTAGGGTTAAGGGAAAGGCTGAACTGTTTAAATACTTCTCCTGGTCACTCAGGCAGCTAGGTCTTTTTGCCATGCTAAAGACAGTAAAACAAGATAAAGTGTGCAAATTAACTAAATAGGAATCAAAGGTAATAGTCATACACAGTTGTAGTTTAGATTGCTTTAATTTTGAGAAAGCTATAGAAGTTTGTACTCAGAAAGCAAATTGAAAACATAAGAGGAAGAACTTGACTTACACACAAAAGGGTTAAATTGGTCCTGCAAACATACTCGCTTTCCTTCAGAGAACAAAGCCTGTGGTTGTGTGTCCTTATTGTCTCACCTGCTCCACTCAGTAATAGGCTTCTGGTAAGGAAGGAAACTCATTTTCCTAGGACCTTATCTAATTTTGTTTGGGTTGTAGAATTTTAACCATTGGTTCTCAGACTTGGGCATGCATCACTAAGAGGACTGGCAGATTGGGCCAGCAGCAGACTGGGAGTCCCGGCTCCTTACAACAACAGTCACAGTGCAGGGCCAAGGTTGCTGGGCCTGTGGCTTATTCCAGACTGGGAGTCCCGGCTCCTTACAACAACAGTCACAGTGCAGGGCCAAGGTTGCTGGGCCTGTGGCTTATTCCAGGCCCATCACTTGTACAAGTGTGTTAATTTTGCACACCATTTTCTTCTTTGAAGCTTTCACTGTGGCACTGTTTTGCAGTCTCTATGCTGTATCTGGGGAAATTCAACCTGCCTTCTGTGATTTTGCATTTTGTATATTCATAACCTGGTGGTATGCTTGGTCAGCTAGCTGTGGAGTGGGAATACCTTGAGAGGCCACAGAGCCCCGATTCTCCCTTCAGTTCTCTCCCTTTGACTCAGCAGGGCCTCTTTTATAGAGGACGTGCTGCCTAAATGAACAAGACTCTTGTCAGACTTCCTTTTTTTTAGCAATCTGGCTGTACAGCCATCCCCGGAGAAATGAAAGAAGCAAGTATGTAATGATTGTGCTGGGCAAGGATTTTCTCACTAGGTGGACTGGTATGGCATCCCCCATATCCATCCTGATGGTGTGAACAGCAGGGAGCCATGGCTCTGTGCTCCTGTGCCCAACAGATGCCTCACTGAAATCTGCTGAATCTACCGGACTTGAGGCACACCTCTGTGAGACACCAGGGAAGGTATCAGGGAGCCATGAGCATTTGTGTTAATGCTGTGTACATCTTTTCCATGCTTGTTGGTGGGCTTAGTAGTAAACCAGAATTTAAGCAAATTTAGGTGAAATTGGTGGTCTGATGTAGCTCACTGCTCTTCCCCTTTCTTTTCCTCTTTCCCCTTGTCCTCTTCTCCTTTTCTTCTAGTTCCTCTCCCTTCAGACCCTCCTCTTCTTTCACCCTTTCATTACTCTCTTCTGTTTGTACAACTCAAATATTCCTGGGCTATTGTGTGTGCAAATAGAGTATGCAAAAAAACATAACCCTCCAATAAAAGTTAGAAAGTAATTCTAATTTTCACATATACACTGCTCCCAAAAATTAGGGGATCAGGGAATGTGCAGATACTCCAGTACTTTCAGCCTTTTGTATAGAGCATTTTCACCAATGAAATAAAAGTTGGTTTTGCATCTCATTTGCATAATCAAACAACTTGCTTTGACTTGTTTGCTTTTCTGATGTTCTTGTTTAATAAAAAATCAAATGCTTTTTTTTTATTACTTTATATTCATTTTGAAATTTCCCCTAATTTTTGTGAGCAGTATATTTTCCCAAGTTATGGGTTGACTTGTGTCCTTCCCCCATTCATATATTGAAGTCTTAACCCCTAGTATCTCAGAATGTGACCTTATTTGGAGATAGGGTCTTTATAGAGGTAATCAAGTTAAATTGAGATTCAGGATGGCTGCGGAGTAGGTGGAAGCTACACTCACCTTCTCCCAGGACCAAACTGGAATTACAAGTAAAATATAGAGCAGTCAACATGATAACCAACTGAAGCCTAGCTGAAGAAAAGTCTTACAACCAAGGATTTACAGAAGAAGCTGCTGCATTGAGACTGGTAGGAAGGATGGAGAAGTGAAAAGGGCTGGCCAGTCCTTTGGGATATCTGGGAGAGATATCTCCAGAATCTCTCTGAGAAGTGTGAGGGTCTCAATTCAAATTGGGCTACCCAACCCAGCACACCAGAGCTGGAAAGAGGTGCCCACATAGTATCTGGCTATGAAAATGGGGATTCTGTCCACCTGAGAGAGACAGTTAGAGACACAGGTGCCCTCTTAAAGGGCATATGCACAGGATCTCTTGTAGCCACTCACCCTGGGCTCTGGTGGAGGGAGGCTGGAGCAGACTAGAGTCCTGTGAGGAAAGACTGGGGTTTGTGGCTCTGGGGAGAGAGCTGAGGGGATAGCCACTGGGACTGCCTGTGCCGAGTTTCTCTCCCACATCTCAGACACCATCTTTCTTTGGTGGAGCGTGCCCTTGCTTCCACCTGGGGCAATGCAATAGCCCCACCTCCAGTCTTCATGTACACTTGAAAAGACTGTGTTAGGACACAAAACAAGTCTCAATAAATTTAAGAAGGTTGAAATCGTATCAAGCATCTTTTCTGATCACAATAGTATGAATAACTAACAAAGCCCAAAATGAATAGAATAAAGAAATAATAAAAGTCAGATCAGAAATAAAATAGAGTCTGAAAAAATGCAAAAGATTAATGAAACCAGGAGCTGGTTGATAAGCAAGACTGACAAACCTTTAATCAGAGTCATCAAGAATAAAAAAAGAGTACCCAAATCAATAGAAACCAAAAGCATGAGAAGTAACAACTGACTCCACAGAAATACAAGGGATTGCAAAAAAATATTACAACTATATGCCAACAAAATGGATAAACTCCAAGAAACATACAGTCTTCCAAAACTAAATCAGGACGAATCAGAGAATCTGACTAAAGAGATTACAAGTAGTAAAATGGAAGCAGTAATCAAAAAGCTTCCAACAAAAGTCCTGGACTAGATGGCTTCAAAGATAAATTCTACCAAACATCCAAAGAACTACTACCTATTCTCAAACTATTCCAAAAAATTCAAGAGGAGGTAAGATTCCCAAGCTCATCTTATGAGGCCAGCGTTATCCTAATTCCAAAATCAGATAAAGACACTACAAAGAAACAAAAGGCCAATATCCCCAATGAACACAGATACTGAAATCTTCAACAAAATATTAGCAAACCAGACCCAACAATACATTAAAAAGACAATATACCATGATCAAATAGGATTTATTCCTGGGATACAAGGTTGGTACAATATCTGAAAATCAACTAATGTGGTACACAACATAAATAAAGGATAAAAATCACATAATCATATCAACAGATGCAGAAAAAGCAGTTGATAAAACCCAGCTCCCATTTATGATAAAAACTTTTAGTAAAGTGGAATAGAGGGAACATACCTCAACATGATAAAGGCCATATATAACCCATAGTAAACATCATCCTCATAGGGTGAAAACTAAAAGCATTTCCCTTATGGTTAGGAACAAGAGAGGGATATCCTTTTTCATCGCTCTTATTCAACACAATACTAGATGTCCTAGCTGTAGTAATCAGAAAGAAAAAGAAAAGGCATCCATATTAGAAAGGAAGAAGTAAAACTGTCATTATTTGCATATGACATGATATTCTACCTAGAGAATCTTAAAGATTCCACCAAAAACTACTAAAAAGAATTCAGTAAAGCTGTAGGATACAAAATTGATATTCAGAAATCACTTGCATTTCTATATACCAATAATAAACTCTTAGAAAGGGAAACTAACAATCCCATTTACAATTGCATAAAAAATACCTAGGAATAAATTTAACTAACGATGTAAAAGATCTATACTCAGAAAATTATAAGACACTCAAGAAAGAAATTGAAGAAGATACAAATAAGTGGAAGTAGATACTGTGTTCATGGACAGGATGACTTAACCATTAAAATGTCCATACCACCCAAAGCAATCTATAGATTTAGCACAATTCCTATTAAGATACCAATGGTGTATTTCACAGAACCAGAACAAATATTCCAAAAATTTATATGGAACCACAAAAGACCTCAGATAGCTTCAGCAATCTTGAGAAAGAACAACAAAGTTGGAGAAATCATGCTACCTGATACCATTATACTACGCTATAATTGTCAAAACAGCATGGTACTGCCTTAAAAACAGACATCTAGGTTAATGGAACAGAATAGAGAGCCCAGAAATAAACCCACATCTTTCTAGTCAATTAATATTTGACAAAGGAGGCAAGAACATATGATTGGGTAAAGATAGTCCATTCAATAAATGATGTTGGGGAAATTGGACAGATACATGCAAAAAAAAAAAAGAACTAGACAACCTTCTTACACCATAAACAAGAATAAACTAAAAAATGTATTAAAGTCTTAAATGTTGCACTTGAACATAAAAATCCTAAAATAAAACAGTAAAATCTTGGACATTTCTTGTAGCATTTTTTTGCCTTGTATATCTCTCAGGCAAGAGAAACAAAAGAAAAAAAACCCAGAAAACAAATTGGACATCAGTCTAAAAAGCTTTTGCACAGCAAAGAAAAACCATCAACAAAATGAAAAGACAACCCACTGAATGAGAGAACATACTTGCCAATGATACACGTGATAAGGGGTTAATATCCAAAATTTATAAAGAACTTACACAACTCAACACCAGAAAAACAAACAATCCAGTTGAAAAATGGGCAAAGGACCTGAATAGCCACTTCTCCAAAGAGAACATAAAGATGGCCAAAAGACATGAAAAGATGCTCAACATCACTAATCATCAGAAAAATGCAAGTTAAAACCACAATGAAATATCACCTCACACCTGTCAGAAAGTCTATCAATAAATCAACAAGTGTTCTTAAGGATGCGGAGAAAAGGGAATCCTCAAGTACTTTTAAAGGTGGGAATGCAGATTGGTGCAGCCACTGTGAAAAGCAGTATGGAGTTAACTAAAAAAATTATAATAAATGGATCTGCCTTATGACCTAGCGCAGAGGTCGGGAACCTATGGCTTGCGAGCCAGATGTGGCTCTTTTGATGGTTGCATCTGGCTCGCAGACAAATCTTTAATAAAAAAAAAAAATGTTAAAAATATAAAACATTCTCATGAATTACAATCCATTCATTTCCTACCGCTCATGTTCATGGTTGCGGGTGGCTGGAGCCAATCACAGCTGTCCTGAACAACACCAAATTTTTATTGGATAATGCGTAATGTACATGGGTCATTGTGAAGTCAGGAAGTAAACTTTCCTCCTTTTAATCAAGTAGTCAGCTAGCTAATTGCAGAAACCCTTTTGACGAAGAAGATGGCTAAAAGAAAAAAAGATGAGGAGTATCGTACTTTTCAGCAGGAATGGACAGAGGAATTTGCCTTTGTGGAGAGAGCAGGTTCTGCAGTATGTCTAATATGCAGTGATAAAATTGTGTCGATGAAATGGTCAAATATAAAGCGGCACTTCGACACACGCCATACTACATTTGCATCGAAATATCCAGCTGGGGACAGCAGAAAGAAAGCATGTCAAGAGCAGAGTGCAAGCTAGTCAGCAGCAACTCCGTGTTTGGACCCAACAAGGTGACTGGAATTCGGCTAGCTTTGCTGGTGCTTTAGCAATTGTGAGAAAAGGAAAGCCATTCACAGATGAGGAGAATGCCAAAACATTCATGCTTGATGTTGCCAGTGAACTTTTTGATGACTTTTTGGATAAAGACAAGATAATCAAACGAATAAAAGACACGCCTCTGTCAGCAAGAACTGTTCATGATCATACCATCATGATGGCAAATCAAATTGAGGCAACACAAGTGAAGGACATAAATGCAGCACCATTCTTTTCTCTCACTTTGGATGAGTCAACAGACGTAAGCCATTTATCCCAGTTCAGTGTGATTGCAAGGTATGCTGTTGGTGACACACTATGTGAGGAAAGTCCTGCTGTTTTGCCTATGAAAGAGACAACAAGAGGGGAGGATTTATTCAAGTCTTTCACTGAGTTCGCTAAAGAAAAAAATTCTACCGATGAATAAACTTATTTTGGTGTGTACTGATGGTGCTCCGTGCATGGTGGGGAAAAACAGAGGATTCGTAGCGCTTCTTCGTGAACATGGAAAGAGACTCATCCTAAGTTTTCACTGCATCCTACATCAGGAGGCACTTTGTGCTCAGATGTGTGGCGAGCAGGTTGGTGAGGTGATGTCGCTGGTCATTCGGGTGGTCAACTTTATCGTTGCCCAAGCTTTAAATGTTGCCAGTTTAAAACAGTGCTGGATGAAGTTGGAAATAATTATCCTGGTCTGCTTCTGCACAGCAATGTGCGTTGGTTCTAAAGAGGGAAGGTGCTCAGCCATTTTGCGGCTTGTCTGAGTGAAATCCAGACTTTTATTAAAATGAAAAATGTCTAGCATCCTGAGTTAGCTAACACTGAGTGGCTCCTGAAGTTCTACTATCTCGTGGACATGACTGAACATCTGAACCAGCTCAATGTGAAAATGCAAGGTGTTGGAAATACAGACTTATCCCTTCAACAATCAGTGTTTGCATTTGAAAAGCTGGAACTCTTCATCGCTGACATTGAAACTGGTCGTTGACTACACTTTGAAAAACTGGGAGAGTTTAAAGATGCATGCACAGCAACTGACCCTGCTCAACATCTTGATCTCCAGCAGCTAGCAGGCTTCACATGTAATCTCCTGCAGTCATTCAAAGCGTGCTTTGGAGAATTTTGTGAGCGCACTCGTCTTTTTAAGTTCATCACCCATCCACACGAGTGTGCAGTGGACAGCGCCGACCTGAGTTACATCCCCGGTGTCTCTGTCAGAGATTTTGAGCTACAAGCTGCTGACCTGAAGGCCTCAGATATGTGGGTGAATAAGTTCAAATCACTGACTAAAGATTTGGAAAGACTTGCATGACAGCAAGCAGAGTTGGAAAGCAAAAACAAGTGGAGAGAAATAAAAAAACTTCAACCTGCAGACCAGCTGATTGTCAAAACTTGGAATGCTCTTCCTATCACATACCACACACTGCAGCGTGTGAGTATTGCTTTACTGACAAGTTTGGCTCTACGTATGCATGTGAGCAGTCTTTCTCACATCTAAAGAACGTTAAGACCAACTTACGATCACGTTTAACGGATGGAAGTCTCAACGCCTGCATGAAGCTTATCCTCACCACATATCAACCAGACTACAAAGCCATCAGCAAAACCATGCAGCACCAGAATTCGCATTAATGGTAAGAAGTACTTTATTCATCATTGGTTAGCAACAGCATAACCACGTTATTAAAAAGAACTCAGAGACTTATTGTACTTTAAAAGTGTTGGTCTAACATAAAATGTACACATTTACTTGTATTTAGTGTTCAACATATTGTATGGCTCTCACGGAATTACATTTTAAAATATGTGGCGTTCATGGCTCTCTCAGCCAAAAAGGTTCCCGACCTCTGACCTAGCGATTCCACTTCTGGAAATATATTCAAAGAAACCTGAAATACTAATTTGAGAGGATATATGCACCCCTGTGTTCATTGTAGCATTATTTACAATAGCCAAGATTTGGAGGCAGCCCAAGTGCCCATTCATAGATGAGTGGATAAAAAAGCTGTGGTGTATTTACACAATGGAATACTACTTGGCCATTAAATGAAGGAAATCTTTCTGTTCGCTGCAACATGGATGGACCTGGAGAGTATTATGCCAAGTGATATAAGCCAATCAGAGAAAGACTAGTGCTATATGATTTCATGTGGAATCTAAAGGACAAAATAAAGTAACAAACAAAATAGACTCATAGATACAGAAAACAACTTGACAGCTGTCAGAGGGGAGGGGATGAGGGATTGGGTGAAGAAGATAAATGGATTAAGCAAAAAATAGATAGTCTCATAGTTGACAGTATGGTGATTACTAGAGGAAAAGGGGAGTGGGGGAGGTAGGAGAGGGTAAAGGGGGTTAAATAGTGATCGAAAGAGATTGACTTTGGGTGCTGAACACAATACAATATACAGGTGATATATTATAGAATTGTACTCCTGAAACCTATAGAATTTTATTAAGCAATGTTACCCCAATAATTTTTTTTACAAAGTTAAATTGAGGTCATTAGCATGGTCCCTCATTTGATATGACTTATGTCCTTACAAGAAGGTGAAATTTGTACTTAGAACACCACGTAAACTTGAGAACATCCATCTACAAACCAAGGATGGAGGCCTGGAACAGCTCATTTCCTCACAGTTCTCAGAAGGAACCACACCTGTCAGCACCTTGACTTTGGACTTCAAGCCTCTAGAACTGAGACAAAAACATTTCTGTTGGTTAAGCCACCCCATTTATGGCACTTGATCATGTCAGCCTGAGCAAGCCAAAGCATGAATCTATTACAGGGGAAGCCAATCCAGAACTCTCAGCAATGCCATTAGAAATCCCCCTTCCTATCTTCTAGTTCTCTCATTTTGTGTAGCTCTGAAACTTCTTTTTTTTTTTTTTTTTTGTATTTTTCTGAAGTTGGAAACGGGGAGGCAGTCAGACAGACTCTCGCATGCGCCCAACTGGGATCTACCCGGCATGCCCACCAGGGAACGATGCTCTGCCCATCTGGGGCATTGCTCTGTTGTGACCAGAGCCATTCTAGCACCTGAGGCAGAGGCCATGGAGCCGTCCCCAGCGCCTGGGCCAACTTTTGCTCCAGTGGAGCCTCGGCTGCAGGAGGGGAAGAGAGAGACAGAGAGGAAGGAGAGGGGGAGGGGTGGAGAAGCAGATGGGTGCTTCTCCTGTGTGCCCTGGCCGGAAATCGAACCCGGGACTCCTGCATGCCAGGCCGACGCTCTACCACTGAGCCAACCGGCCAGGGCCTTTTTTTTTTAATTTATGATTTTAATTTGTGTTTACATAGATTCAGGTGTCCCACTGAATGTATCTCCCCCCACCCACTTATTCCCCCTCGGCCCCCTCATGCCCCCTACCCCCAATGCCTTCCCCCTTCCCTCCAGGATTTGCTGTCCTGTTCTCTATAATGCTGTGTTATGTATATATAATTTCATTAATCTCTTTCCCTTCTCTGATCCCTTCTTCTCTTCTACTTTCCCTCTGACCGCTTTCCCTCTGAAACTTCTTGATCTCTAAACTCCAAAATCCTTCCCCACTACTAGCCTTGGTGATTTTTATTTTTCTTTCACCTCTCCCCTGGGGAGCGAGAAATCAGCCGGCTCTGATTCATTGCTCTGGTATCTTAATCTTGAGAAAGGTGGTGCCTCCTAGATATGAGACAGAAACATTTTGGATCACTAGAAGTGGATATCTCCATTGTAGATAAAACACTGGCCTCTGTTTATGTACGACATTAGCACTATTTCCCTTTAGATTGTTTAGTCTGTAGACTCGTTTATCTCATGGTGAACTGATAGAAACCTAGTGTTTTGACTGAAGAGACCAAGAAGAAGACTTTGGTTCGTGGTAAAATCTTGGCAGGGAATTTGGTAGTGACCAGAGTTTGTTTAGCTTGGCCCAGTACAGGCCTGGCATAGCCAGCTGGCGTTGGATGGTATACACAGCAACTTGGGTACCCAGATTCAAATGACCACTTGTGTGTATTATCCTTGCATTGCTAGAATGAACTCCACTTGGTCATTTGTGATGAAAAACATTCACCCAGCAGGCTGGACACGGCTATTCTTAGAAAGGTCTGTTTGTGAGGTTGGCCCTCAGTTGCTGGTCTAGAGACTTGGCATTTGAACTGTCACCTAACTGATAAGCTGTGAGACAAAGGGGTTTATTCTATACTCTAGCTTTCCCTCAGGAAGTCTGGACTTTTGGTAGTTGCCAAGCAGCAGATGACTGTGCTGCGACCACCAATAAAATCCTTGGGCACCAAGTTTTTAAGGGGCTTCCTGGGCGGGAACATTGCACACATTACTGCATCCTCACAGCTGGAGAAAGGAACATGCGTGATGTGCTCCTCACAGAGGAAAGGATATGGAGTTTCTCCAGCCACACCTGTGTCTTTCCCCCCAATGACCCCATTGTGTATCCTTTCACTGCAGTAAACCTTACCATATACTGAGTACAACTATGTGCTCAATTCTCTGAGTCCTTCTAGAAAATCACGGAACATGTGGGTCGTCTTGTGGACCTCTGAACTAGTCACACTGATATTTTAAGACACTGTTACATTGTGTTTGCTAATATTTTATGTCTTCTTTATCAGTATTCTTCAGTTCAACTTGCATTTATCAACCTTCTGCTTCACATACACTGCTCTAGATATCTTGACATATGGCAACTTCTTTAATCTTTTGAGGAACCCTTGACAACTCATTTTACAGATGAGAAAACTGAGGCCCACAGAGATGGAGTGACTCATCCAAAGTCATGGAACTACTCACTGCCAGCAGAGCTGAGAACCAGGGCCATCTGCCCCCATGCTAGGGGGCCCGGCCATCTTGGTTTACCCTTGACTGAGGGCTCTCCTGGGACACGGCACTTTGAGTGCTAAAACCAGGATGGTCCAGGGAAACTGGGAGAGTTGATCATTCTGTTTCAAGTCTATGGCTTTTTATACTTCATCTGGATACTTGTGTTTTTGTCCCCATTAGAAGCTGGGCATATTTAGGCCCAAACTAGAAGAGCCCAGACCTGCCACGTCTCCCAGCCCGTGGGCTCTGCCTGCTCTTCCCTCCTCACCAAGCCCCCCTGCCCTTGGCTCTGCTCAGCACATTTTTCAGCATTACTGGTTTTAATTTCCTTTGCCATCCCCTTTGCAAAAACTTCTTTGCTGATTTAATTACTATTTCTCTTAATTCAATTTTATTCTCTTGATTGTTATTAAACTCCTAAAGTTGTTTCTCCAAAGAATTTAATGGCTAGACCTTGTGCTTAGAGATTAATTGTCGTCATTTTGCCTTCAAACCGAGGTACTTTCCTACTTCTCTTTAATTATCTCTGGAAGGAAGGAAAGTCACCATCCTTCTTCCCAGGGCCTCTCTGAGAACGAACACCACTGGCGGCGGCCTTTGGAGGGAGAGAGAAAGCCAAATCTCCTTAATTTTTTCTTCCACCTCCTCCTGACTCGAATCTCTGAGTCTGAGAGGAGCCAGACAAGCGCAGGCTCCTTCAGGAGGCCTTGAGAGACGCTGGTTCTCTGTCAGGAGGGGTTTGGACTGGGGAAGAGGGGACCAGGGGCTGGCTTAGCCTCAGGCACCCACCCAGCCAAGGTCTCTCCGAGGAACTCAGGCTACAGCTCAAAGGAACAGAAACGCTATGGGCTAGAATTTCCCTTCCCTGGACTCGTCATTTTAGAAAACTTCAGTGTTCCACCCTCTTCTCATGCACTCAGTCCAGCAGCCCTTTGACCTTTAAGAGACTGCTCCCCACCCAACCCCATTAGTCTTCAAACTTTCTATTTCCCCAGTTCTGTTAGTCCTGAATCTCTGTCTTTGCATACAAACCTTGAAAAATGAATGGGAGCCGGAGGAGGAGGGACTGTCCCAGGTGGGGCTCTGGCCAGGTTCCAGCAGGTCAGTGGCCACAGCCCCTGCCCCTGGGTGAGTGAAGCACCCTTGAGAGTGGAAAGCACAGGCTCTGGGGTCTGAGACCCAGCCTGTGACACCATTGCCAGCTGCCTGTGAGCCCCAGGCCCATTGTCTGAATATTTGGATATAGGACCATGTGAAAGGGGTTAAAAGCTGACTTTTATTTTTGTCAGGGTTAAATGACAGACTGCAAGTTAAAGAATTCAGCACAGTGCCTGACACGTGCTGAGCCTTAAATGACATGTAAATGAAGCATTTGGTCCTATGTGCTATAGAAGCCCCACCTTTTAGGACTAAAAAGAAAACAGAAGTCCTCTAGATCATCCTTCTTACTGCCCTCCCCCATTTGAATATGAAATCCTTTATCTAGTCTCTGACTGTGTTTGGGTATCTGCTGTGATGGGGAGCTCACTGCTCTTTGGAAATCCCTCCCTTCTTTGGACCAGTTTATAGTAGTCTACTAGGAGCTCTGTTTAAAGGCCTGTTGTCCTTAAACTGCTTTCCACTTGCAAAGAATAGGAAGCCTTTCCCTATTCAACTACAATAATTTAGGCTGCCAGAGAATAGGACCAAAGGATCATTTGGAGGGTAAATCAGCAGATATCTCAATGACATACTCATAGGGGAGGGTTCCAGACTCTGGAGTCTCCCTTTATCCAGTTCCTGGGAGTCTGATCCAACTGAAGACAAGGTCTAGCAGTGTTTCCCAATCTTTTTTGTGCCATGCCCCACCTTAACCTTTCTAAAATTTTTATGTCCCTCCCCATGTAACATACATAATTTTTAACATTAAAAAATTGATTTGTTCACTTAATAAACATAAATGATAGGTTCTAGGAAGAAATCACTATGAAATTGTTAACAAAACACAGTAAGTAAAATTTCAAAACATATAATGAGAAACAAATTTAAATTCCAAATAATTTTAATACAGATTTTTTTATATTAATTTATTATTTTAATTTAGTGTGATTCTTATGCTTGATGCTTGCTGCACAGAGATTTTATATTAGGTTCCAATTTGGTTAGCTTTAGTCTCAAGTCTTCATGTTGTGTTATATCCAACCGATTTCTTTTTTTTACCAGTAAATCATTTACAGCACTAAATCCACATTCAGCTAAAAATGAAGATGGAAACGGTAGCAATAGTTTTCTTGCACATTTGGTTGAATTTGGGTATTTGATTTCTGTTTCCTCACAAAGCCATGCCATCGCTCCTTTGATATTAAATAAAGCTTTAACTGACTCATCATTTTGCAATTCTGCGAGTTCTTCTTGATACTGCATATTTGATATATCAGACAAATCCACTAACATTGGCTGCATCATCCATGTTGGGAAATCAATTTGTTTTAAATCAGAAAATCTTTCTTTTAAATCAGCCGATAAAATATTCAAATGATTGACAATAACAAGTAAAGCGGTATCAGTTACTTCACATTTTTGGAGCCAATGAAACTGTTTAAAGTTTTTGTTGTTAATATGTTTCTGACATAACTCAATATTGGTAATGAAACCAAATATCTTTGCTTTTGCATGACAAGAGTTTTATTTGTTCCTTGAAGTTGCTTATTTAATATATTTAGTTTTTCAAAGATATTGGCTAAATAACTCACAAATGCTTTACCATCTATTGTTAACAGATACTTCATTTCAGGTTTGTCGCTTAAAAAATCACTAAGAGTATCAAACAGTTCCATAAATCTTTTCAGTTTCCTTTAGATAGCCATCTTACTTCAGTATGAAGTAAAAGTCTCACATGGTCTTCATTTTGTTCTTCACAAAATAGCTTGAAAAGACGCTCACATTTGGCACTAGCTTTAATAGCATTAACACACTTTATTACTGTATGTAATACTTCATTCAGAACAGGCAAGATGTTTTTAGCTACCAAGTTTTCCCTATGAATAACACAATGCACAAGAATCATTTCTGGATTCGCATCTTTCATCAATTTTAAGCAGCCATTTTTCTTGCCCATCATATTGGGAGCACCATCTGCAGCACAAGATGTTATATTTTTCATTGGTGTATCATTGACATCTAAGTAGTTTTTTAGCTTATTATATATATCTTTGGAGGTAGTGGTGCTTTCTCATCTTTTACAGAACAACATTTCTTCAGCAAAATGTCCTTTATCAATATATCTTACGTAAGTTATCAATACTGCCTCACTGTCTCTCAAAGTTGATTCATCCATTTGCAAGGAGAATTTTCTTGTTTTCAGCTTTTCAATAAGTTGTTTTTCAATATCCTCACTCATTTCGTCTATTCTTCTGCTAACAGTATTGTCACTGAGTGGCATAGCTTTTACATCTTTGTCATCTTTTTCAAGAACCGTTTTAAGAAATGCTGATATTGATGGTTTTATTAAATTCTCTCCTATAGTGTGATTTTCTCCAGTTTTAGCAATGAATAAAGAAATTTGATAACTAGCCTCAAGAACACGATTATTAGTTGAAGTATGAGCAGTAAATAGAGACTTTAATGTTGTTCTTTTTTCAAATTTTTTCTTTAAAGTTTTAAAGTAACTCAAATCTGAATTAATATGAGCACTATGTTTCGCCTTCAAATGCGCCTCAAGACGACCTCGTTTCATTGATTCATTGGTCAAGCATTGCTGGCATAAAAGACAAAAAGGAATCCGCTCATCATGAACAGCGGGTATGAACCCAAATTTTAAATATTCCTCCGAATATTGACGAATTTTTTTCTTGCTTGCACCACTCATTTTACTATGGGCTATAAGAAATAAAAATAAGATCAATTAAAAACTAATATTAAAATATGTGTTAAAATATATTCAATGTGACATAGAGTAAACGTATACTAAAAATTCATATTTATTTAAATGTATATAACACATTTACTACACTACCACTGCAAATCAAAAGGTATCTATATTTTTTCCACTTGACAAAATTTTCTGGAAAGTTATGCTTCTAAAATTAAAATTGTCGTGCATGTACTATTATAGCCCCAATAATATTTATAAAATATTAGTGCTTTCTAGCCCCGATGCAAGAAGTACTTAATAAAGAGTTTAATATTGATAAAAATAAAATCAAATACTTACCAATTATATCTATACAATATATATATGTATATTTATTAAATCAATGAGCTTTTACAACAGTTTTGAGTGATACTTATTTCAAATTAACACCAACTGAATGATGTGAAACACTACAGAAGTTGTGATGGGCCAATTAGGTGAGAATAACTGCGTTGTTTAGCGAGTTTTTAAAACGTCCGGGGTTCCCCGCGGCAGACGGCACGCTCCGCAGTGAACCCAGGACGAAGTTTACTTGACGACACCAATCACCCAGTTGATATTTTGGTCTCGTCAAACGAAATTATACTTAATAATTATTTACCGCAATTATTTAAGAATTGCATTTTTTGTTAAATTTGGCACTGATATCTAGCATTGCATTTAAATGGCCCGGGGCGAAAGAGTTGAAGTCATGTCGAGTCCATTTTCAAATTGCCCCCCTTAACTATTGAATTGCCCCCCTGTGGGGCGTGGGCCCCACGTTGGGAAACACCGGTCTAGAAGATAAAGAGGAGCCCAGCTAATCCAGGTGTATTTTATAGACATGGTCTCCATGATCCCAAAGGAACCTTTGACTTCACCCTTTCCCTGGGTTCATGAGGACTCAGAACGATTCCATCTATTCCTGGTTATTCATGCTCATTAAATGCCAAGATAAAGAGCTCAGTGCTCCTGAGGGGCTACATCCCCACTATTCCAGGGCTGCTGGGCTGCATTTATGATGAGAAGGCCCAGGTTATTTAATAAACAGCCTGGCTTGTCTAATAACCCCCTTTGTGGCCTGCTGATGTTACCACCTTCATGTCACACACTCTTGTGCTATTGGGACAGTACCAGAATGTACTTTAAATTCCCATTGTGTCTGTTTCATTTTTATTTAAAGGAAAAGATTTTCAAGGTTTAAAGCAGATTTGTTCAGGTCAATGTATCTTTATAAATACATGTGAGGAGCGAGAAGTGTGCTATCATGTGTATCATGACGGTGAGGCAGTGACTTAGGGTGAGTCCAGGGGAGCAATGAGCAGTTGAGCACCCACGGCTCATCTAATCACAGATCTATGCTGTTCTCCTGAGTGTGGTCACTTATGAAATAGCAGATTCTCACTGTTACGTAGCATACATTTATGTAGAGCTGAGTTTATTTTTGTTTACTGCTTAATAGATTTAACCCTACTTTAATGGTCTATTTTATATAGGCTCATATAAGGTGAGAGGAGGATCGGGCTTTAGAACTTTGTGTGACCAATCCATCCTGTCACAGATGAAAAATATTAAGGCCCAGGAAGGTTAAAGGATTTTCCCATGATCATACTGGTATTAAGTATAAGGCTGAGATTCAATTTATAGATATATACTTTTTTAGAGAGAGAGAGGAAGAGAGAAAGAGGTGAGGGGAGGAGACATTGATTTGTTGTTTCACTTATTTATCCATTCATTGGTGGATTCTTGTATGTGCCCTGACCAGGGATTGAACCTGCAACCTTGGTGTATTGGGACAACACTTTAACCAACTGAGCTACTTGGCCAAGGCTCAATTTTATATTTTTAAAATTCAAATGTGGTGCTTTCTCTATCATAATAAGAATCCCTTAATATATAGCAATATGTACCTGGCTTTCATATACATACCTCCAAGGAAGTAGGCAACATGTACACATCAACATGTTTCTAAGAAGGGAGTCTGGCTGAATTATTTGTCATCATTAGCCACTTGGATTTGCATGGCCCGTCTGGTGCCTAGATGACTATTCTTTTCTTCCTCACTTCTCTCCTGAATCCTGGGTCTAGCTCTGGTGTAATAAAAAGTAGACAAACCCTGAATTGGAAAAGCCACTTTCAAGCCATCTGTTACTTCACCTCCATGGCCCTCAGTTTCCACAGTTGTAAAGTGGGGTTACATTTTCCTGTAATCCTAATACTAATGCAGTACCTAATAGGATGCAAATGGTGTTGGCCCAGACTCACTCCACGTGTAGTAAGGTAAGCTCCTCGGGCAGTCTCTGTGGTATGTTTCCCCTCACGTGCACACTAGCATCTACATGTGTGCAGACTTCATAGAAGACGGAGGAAGCTGAGAGGTTTGCATCACCATGTTGCTGCTTCCTTCCCCTTTTTAGAGTATCCTTCTGCAGGGTTCATCCCAGAAATTCTCTGTCCCTCTTTTCAAAATACAGGATAACTTAGCTCATCAATTCTTTATTATTTAGAGACTGTGTTTTGCTGCAACAGAGACTTGTAAAACAATGACTTAAATAAAGTTTATAATTTCCATCTGTGTAAAAGAAGTCTGTGCTATTGGGACAGTACCAGAATGGGCTGGTATGATCATGCTGTAATCTCATCAATGCCCTTACATCTTGTCTTTCTGTTTCGCTATCCTTAGCACAAGCCTATTTTCTTTTCTCAAGACCACCTCAGGACTGCGAAATGGTTGCTGCAGCACCAGCCATTACGTTCACGTTTCAGGCATAGAAAGAGGGAAAGCCATCAATGGGCCTGCTATCTGCGAGAATCCTCTTTTCAGAGGGCATTTCCAGAAATTCTATACTATAGTTTATTCCTTCATTCCATTGGCCGGAAGTTAGTCATATGGCCACTCTTACTTGGGAGGGAGGCTGCGAAATGTAACTTTTCAGCTGGGCAGATTGCCACCTCCAACAAAATTAGGGCCCTTGGTAAGTAGGAAGAGAAGAATACATTTTGGATAAGCAACCAGAGAGATGCCTGTCACAACCGCCAACTCAGCTCTGGACCTATCTTTGCTTAGCCAGTGACTCATTTGGTTAAAACAGGACATCACACTGCTGAAGGGAGGGAGCCAGAGGGAAAGAACTGGCTGAATCTTTCATCTGCTGCCTTCACTATCAGTGTCTGAAAGTGGAAGGGGCAGCAAAGGGGTTGATTTTCCCACAAATGCAAAATTTACCACCTTCCTTAGAAGGCAGAAGTGGTACAGTTGCCTTTCATTTTCTTATCACTATACCCAAGGATTGTTGTGAGAATCAACAGAGATGAAAAAGCTTGTTGTAAACTATAGAATGCTATTCGATGACAGAAATGATCGTTTATCATTATTATGAGTGTTGTTATGTCTCCTAAAGCTGCCTGCTGCGAGGAAGAGTGAAAGCCAAAGAGAAAAGAGAGAGAGAGAGAAAGAAAGAGAAAATATAGAAGAAGGAGAGATGAGGGTGGGAGGGGTGGAGAAAAGAGGAAAGAGAAGAGTGGAGGCCCTTTTAACATCAGAGGCAGAACAAAATTCTGTGGACATACCTGAACGCCATGACTGAGCAGACATACACAACCCGCTGGGAGACAGCATCAGTTCTGTGCTCAGGCTTTTCTATTTAAAAACATCTCCCTATTTCAAGCAATGGATTATAAGTGAAAACAGGTAAAGGCACCAGGAAATTAAAAAAAATAAATTTTTTTTTTTAATTTGTTGATTTTAGAGAGAGGAGAGATAGAAAAAGGCATGGGGGAGGAGTGGGAAGCATCAACTCATAGTTGCTTCTTGTATGTGTCTTGACGGGCAAGCCCAGGATTTCGAACTGGTGACCTCAGTGTTCCAGGCTGATGCTCTATCCCCTGTGCCACCACAGGTCAGGCACAAGGAAGTTTCTTTAAAAAAAAACAAAACTGCTTTATTGTTGTATAAGTGACATACAATAAACTTCCAAATTTAAAGTTGTATACATTGATATGTTTTGACCTAAGTATACATATGGAACCATCACTACAGTCCACATAAGGAATATGTACGTCATCCCCAACAGTTTACCCGTGCTCCCTCCTTCACGCCCCTCCCTGCCCCCACCCCCCAGAAACCACTGACCGGCTTGCTGCCACTAGAGATTAGTTTGCATTTTCTTGAATTTTATACAAAAGAAATATAAATTTTCATATATCATGTATGTTGTTCTTGTCTGGCTTCTTTCACTCAGCATAATAATTTGGGAAAAAATCCTCCAAATTACAGAGAAGTGTAATTAATGACATAACATAGGCCCACCAGGATTGAGAACAGTTAATATTTAGTCATATTTGCCTCAGTTTCCTCCTTTTTTTAAAGTAATGTGATTTATACAAAGAGAAAAAAATTTTAATTATACATTTTAATGAGTAATTATTAAGCAAACCCTTGTGTAACCACCACCCAGGTCAAGAAATAGAGCGTTGCAAGCACCCTGTGGTCTCCGTCCTTTCCCTGACAACCCCCTTCCTTCCCCCTCCAGGTCACTGCTATCCTCACTTTAAAGAGAACCGTTTTCTTGCTTGTCTCTTTGGTTTATGACTTATGTATTCATCCCAGTATGATGGAGTTAAGTCATCTGTCTACGAATTTTACAGGAATGAAATTATGTTATATGTCTTCTTCTGTGACCAGCATTTCTCACAGTTACGTGTGTGCAATCAGCCATATTGGACCATGTGGCTATGGTTTGTTCATTCTGATAGCTGAAGAGTATTTGATTGTATAAATAGACTGTGGTGTGGTACAGCCCACGCCTCTAGAGAAAACCCTTTCCGTCATGACCAGGATGATTTGGCCTGCGTTGGCACTCAGGCCTTGCAGCTATCACACAGTTGTCACTAGAAACAGCAAAATGACACCCACCCTTACTGCCAGTTCCCTGAGCCTCACCCTGTGCTCACAGGAAGTTAATCCCATAAATATTCACGTGTGGAAATCATAAATATTGACAGAAATATCATCTGCCCTCCCTCTCAGTATTCTTTCTCAAGAAGCACTGTACAAAGTGGCTTTAAAAAAGAAAAAAAGCGTGAACTTTATGTCATTGTATTAGCTCAGGCTACAATAACAAAGTAACACAGACTGGGTGGCTTAAAACAACAGAAATGTATTTTTTTCCTCATAGTTCTGGAGGCTGGAAGTCCAAGATCAACATGTTGGTAGGTTTGGTTTCTTCTGAGGCTTCTCTCCTTGGTTTGCAGACAGTTGCCTTCTCCCTGTGTGCTCACGGGATCGTCCCTCTGTCCTCTCCCTGTGTGCTCACGGGATCGTCCCTCTGTCCTCTCCCTGTGTGCTCACGGGATCGTCCCTCTGTCCTCTCCCTGTGTGCTCACGGGATCGTCCCTCTGTCCTCTCACTGTCTTCCTCTGCTTCTCTGCGACCCAGTCCCTTCTTATAAAGAAACCCAGTCAGGTGGGAATACAGTCCATCCTAACAACTGCATTTTACTTTATTTATCTCTTTATAGGCCCAGTTTCTAAGTACAGTCACTTTTTAAGGTACCAGGGGTCAGGGCTTCAACATACAAATTTCAGGGAGACACAATTCAGCTCATCCAGTTGTGCCAATCATAGTACAGCTAGTCATGGTCTCTGTGAGAGAAAGACAAAAGAGGAGGTCAGTAGGCAATCTCATTCAAAAGAGGTTTTCACTTCCACCCTTTCCCTCAGGCCTTCCTTCCAGACTGTCCTGGCTCACTGCTCCTAGATGCCATTACTCACATGCTTCTGTAAAAGATGCTCTCACTGTAGATGATAGAAGGGCATAAAAAATCAAAACCTAGTCTTATGTTTCTTCATTATACAAAGCGTTATAATAAGAGCAATCGCAGTCACTGATTGCAGTCTGAGACTTAAAAAAAAAGAATTCAGTGCATTATTCATGTTTAGAAAATGATTTAAACGTTGCTTTAGTCTCTAGCAGGTAGACCATGTCACCCCTCCCCAGCCCTTTCTTAAGTCCCCTGAATTCTGTGATACCCTTAAGTGTCTGCTGGCATGGTGGTTTATTAACACATTCTCACGTGGTGAATAATTAGATCCTGATCCCACCCAGGGAAGTGGAGAAATAATCCCTGCTATACACATGAGATAACTGGAACATAAAGACTGTGGGATTTCCAAGGTCACACAGCAGGAAAGTCACACAGCCAGTTTCTGTTGCTCAGTCTGGGTAAATATGGACCTCACAATTCCACGTTGCCTTCTGCCCCTGAAGTGGAGGGCTAGCCATTTTTCGTTTAAATTGGGGTGCAGTACTGCTAGTCATTGGGAGGGCAGAGCAAATGCAAACACCATGATGAATCAGAGCAGTCAGTAAGAAAATGGACTGTTCTCAATGAGGCAGAGCTGGGAAGTAGTTTTCTTCTGATAGTAGGGTGCATGTTTTGTTTTTCAATCAGCATGCACATGGGGTGGGCATCCTTCTTACCTTTGTCTTTCATGTTTTCATAGCTTCCTTTTTCCTTCATATTCCAAACCTACAGCACTTGTTTTTCCATTCTTTCTACATTTAGTAGTTGTCGTTCTACTACAAAGAAGGGCTTTCCTGTTTGCTCCGTTCATTATACTTCCATTTATTAGTTTATATTACTATGGTCTCATTGATTCTTACTTTATTCAATAGGTTCTTATTTTATTCCATGCATTTTGATCACCAGGCTGTACTGAATTTGGTCGGTGGGAAACCCTTCATTTTTGCTCCTGTCTTCTGGCACGTTCTTGTAATTCTTGGAGCATATCTTTGCTTTCGGTACAAAAAGGTCTTTCATGCTCATCTCATACTTTCAATGCCCCAGCCTTAAACTCACTGTATTCTGAGCGTTGGTTACTAGCCAGTGTTAAAAGTCTAAGTCTTGCTAAAGAACAAGATTTTCCCTAAAGGATGTGACTCTTCCTGGCCTTTAAGTGAAGGGATTAAGAGGACAATTGTCCCCATGGTGGCATGTGCTTATAATTCATTACAGGAACAAATAGATTATTGTCTTGAGTTTCTTATGACCTCAGTTTCATGGAAGAGAATTTAAAACAGCCTCAGATGACACTAAATGGAAAATGGGAAATCAAATTTGTGGGATGGGGTCATAGGAATTGGATATGGGATAGACTGTCTCATTTGCTAACAATGACCGTTGCTGGACTGCCATTTTATATATTTTAGAATTTATCAATTTCATATAGGTTTTTTTTTTTTTTTTTAATATTTATTTATTTATTTATTTATTTTTTTCATTGTGCGTTACAACACCTTAGTTGTTCATTAACTGCTTTCTCATATGTGCCTTGACTGTGGGCCTCCAGCAGACCGAGTAACTCCTTGCTGGAGCCAGCGACCTTGGGTCCAAGCTGGTGAGCTTTTTGCTCAAAATCAGGTGAGCCCGCGCTCAAGCTGGCGACCTCGGGGGTCTCGAACCTGGGTCTTCCGCATCCCAGTCCGACGCTCTATCCACTGCGCCACCGCCTGGTCAGGCTCATATAGGTTTTCAAATTCATTAGTGTAGAAGGTTTTATACCTTAGGGTCTCGAACCTGGGTCTTCCGCATCCCAGTCTGACGCTCTATCCACTGCACCACTGCCTGGTCAGGCTCATGTAGGTTTTCAAATTCATTAGTGTAGAAGGTTTTATTCCTTTATTTCCCCCTTTTTGTATCTTATTGTTTCAATTATCTTTTGTAGTCAACATATTATTGATCTTTTTTTAACTGCCCAATCTGAAAGATTCTGTCTTCTCATTGGAGCATTTAGCTCATTTATATTTATTTTATAGTAGGACTTACTTAGCCACCTTATTTCATATTTTCTATTTATGTACCTTCTTTTATTTATTTTTATTCTTTTATAAATTAAAAAAAATTTCCTGACCTGTGGTGGCGCAGTGGATAAAGCGACGACCTGGAGTGCTGAAGTTGCCGGTTCGAGCCCTGGCTTGCCTGGTCAAGGCACATATGGGAGTTGATGCTTCCTGCTCCTCCCCCCTACTCTCTCTCACTTTCTCTCCCTCTCTCCTCTCTAAAATGAATAAATAAAATATTTTTAAAAATTTATTGATTGATTTTAGAGAGAGAGAAACACTGATTTGTTTTACTTATTTATGCATTTATTGATTGCTTCTTAAATGTGCCCTGACAGGGGATCTATTTTTATTCTTTATTCCCACTTCCCATTGGAGATATTAAATTTTCATTTAATATGATTTAAAAATTATGCTTTAATCTCGTACATCGGTTTTAAACTTAAGACTAATATTGTTTATTTTCTCTAATTAATGTATTAAACTTATCAATATTATGCCTTTCCCTTTAAAAATCAAGTACTTTAGCCTGTTCTCATGCCCGTCAATCTCTTTCCTACCACATCGGTCCCTTTGCCATCATTATGTGAAAATGCTTTCTTCTTTTCTTTTTTTTCAATCACTCCAGATTTTAAAAACTTCCTGAATTTATGTCTCTTAAGTTTTGAGTACTTTTTCCAAAATTATTTATTCTTTATGTTGTAACCCTTTTGGTACCCTGTATGCCTAAGAATATATATTTTTTATTATTATTCATATTTTAATGCCAATTTCTGGATATAAAGTCTTAACTTCCAAATTATTTTCTTCTAATTTTAAAAAATATTACACTTTTGTCTCTTTGTATCCAAACCTTCTTTTGACAAGACTAATGTCAATCTTTGTAGGTCTTTCTTCTCTAGGTATTTTTCTACTCTTTCTCTAGGTAGGCATTCTCTATTCTTTGGAGACTTCTAGAATTTCAACCTTGTCTTTGGAACATTAAAAAAATAGCACTGTAGTAAACCTATCATTTTTCTGACCTACTGTGACTATTTACACTTGATTTTAAAAATTAGTTTGTTGTCTATGTTTCATAATGCAAATATTTATTACACTTATTTTAAATTCTTGATCTATTTTTCTGCTTCATATTGTATACAGTGCTCTACTTCTATATATTTTTTCTTTTTGATAGTCTTACTTTTCACATACGTAGTTTTTGTTTTCCCAGTGAGCTCATGCGATTCTGGTAATGCACATCAGGGGATTTCCAACTGAGAGCTCTCGCATGTCTTCCTTGTGGGCAGTGAACGGGCACCAGTGGACCACTGTGATCACTGCTGATTGTTGACTCCCCATAGGCAGATTTTGGGGTCATAGTTGCAACTTTAAACCTCTAAGGCAGTGGTCCCCAACCTTTTTTGGGCCATGGACCGGTTTAATGTCAGAAAATATTTTCACGGACCGGCCTTTAGGGTGGGATGGATAAATGTATCACGTGACCGAGACAAGCGTCAAGAGTGAGTCTTAGACAGATGTAACAGAAGGAATCTGGTCATTTTTAAAAAATAAAACATCGTTCAGACTTAAATATAAATAAAACGAAAATAATGTAAGTTATTTATTCTTTCTCTGTGGACCGGTACCAAATGGCCCATGGACCGGTACCGGTCTGCAGCCCGGGGATTGGGGACCACTGCTGTAAGGAATAGGTACAACGTGGTATCTTGAACTGGATCCTGGAACAGACAAGACCGTTAATGGAAAATACTGGCAAAAGCTGAATAAAGTTCGTAGTTTCATTCATCATAATGAACCAGTTCAGTTTTAACAAACACATGGCAGTTATGTAAGATGTTACTATCAAGTGAGAGTGGGTGAAGGGTACACAAGAAGCCTCTGTATTATCCCTGAAACTTTTCTACATATCTGACATTATTTCAAAATAAAAGTTTTTATAAATCTTTTTGAAAATAAGTTAGCTATAAACTCATGATATGTGTATTTGTATCCACATATATACTTCCCTGAAATAAAATATTACAAATGTAAAGCACAAACCCATACCCTAATAAACCCTTTAAGAGCCCCACTGGGTGAACAAAGCCACCCTTTGGCGGTCCCCCAGCCTTTGAGGGTCTAGAAGGGGAAGATTGAAAAAATAAATGCTCAAGTCAAGCTGGTCCATCTTTATTTTCTTTTTCTTTTTCTTTTTAAAAGTTCTTTTTTCTCTCTGTGTTTCAGTTTGCATAGATTTATATTGCTATTCTTTCAGAGATCACGAGTCTTGTTTTTCTGCACTCTCTAACCTACCATTCATCCAATCAGTGGTTTTTTTTGTTGTTTCTTTAAATCTCGTGTAGCTTTCATCTCTGGAGGTCCGATTTGGATCTTTTGTGCATTCCCTGTGTTGCCTGTTTGAACGCTGAGAGTACCGCTATAATAACTGTTGAAGGTCCTGGGTTGGTTTTGTTGATTGGCCTCATTATGGGTCGTGTTTTCCTGAGTTTTTGCATGTCTGGTGTTGATTGGATACCAGACCCTGTGAATTTTATCTTGTTGGTGTTGTATATTTTGCATTCTTATAAATCTTGCGTTTTGTTCTGGGATGCAGTTCAGTACTTAGAAACAGTGTGACTCCCTCCGGTCTCCCTTTTCGGTTTGCTGAGCGGGCCTTGGGCAGTGCAGCTTAGGACTGGTGATCCCTTATTGCTGAGGCAAGACCCTCCTGCGCGCTGCCCCTCGTGCTGGGATTATGAGTCTCTACTGCTCCCAGTTCTGTGTGAGCACCAGGCCCGCTTCCTCCAGCTCTTTCAGGTGCAGTTCCTTCCACCTCGGGTGGCTTCCTCACGCAGTGTGTGGTCGATGGGCCGAGGGTCCTGTGCAGAGTTCTGAGGTTTTTTCTCTGTCCCCGCTCTCCTCTTTGGTGGTCTGTATTATGAACTTGGGTGTTTGGGTCCCCCTGGACCCTCAGGTCCATCTCCTCAACTCAGGGGCCTGCCAGGCTCTGCCTCGGTTTCCCCTCATGTGCCACAGCCAGAGATCTGTCATAAAGTAGTAAGTTGGAGCAACCATAGGGCTGACCGCCTTTGCTTCTGGTCTCTCAGGCATGATTTCCTGTCGTTCCTCCCCTCCCTGCCCCTTCCTCCTTTCGTCGTTGTGTTGTCTCAGCGTAAGTCAGTCCCTGTTACTCCGTCTTGGCTAGAAGCAGAAGTCCCCACATTCTTTTTTTGGTTACAAATTTAAGTAGCCTGTGTAGGGAGGTTACTGTGGCAAGGGCAAAGAGGGGCCAGGACAGCTTTGCCAGTTTCATGCAAGGGCTCCCACTTCCTTTGTTCCCGCCAAGAACTCAAAATGTGGCCTCTCCGTGTTGTCACTTAGTCTCTTAGGGCTAAGCTTTCTGCCTCCAGTCTGTGTTTCCTAGAGCCTTCCCTTCCCTTTCAAGCCTTCCCTGCCCACGTGGATAGGGCACAACTCTTTAAAGACAGAGAAAACAGCAGCCTGTGTTGGAAAGGAAGCCCGTTTGTGAAATAGCAGGGCCGAGGGAGACCCCGGGGCAGATGCAGAGGCGGGTGGAAACACAGGCTGAGGACCACGTGTTCACATGGTCTGTGGCAGGGGCAGGTACACGGGGTGAGTCTGCCGAAACAGAGGAGGCAGCCGTGTGTGAGAAAAGGCCCACACGTGGCTCTCTGGGTGGAGCATTTGAGAAGAGCGTGGTGTCTGAAACATACGTGGCAGAGATGGCTAGCTGCCTACTGAAGAGAAGTGCTTCCTTTGTAGAGCCTGTCACTCCCAGAGTCCACATTCCCAGTCCCCTTTGTAGGTAGATGTGAGACTCAGAGCCAGGCCATGGAGTGTAAGTGGTGGTGGCGTTCACCTCCAGCATGGGCTAGTCCATGTGCTTTTTCCCTTCCAGCTGACTGCGATGGAGATGACCCCCAGGACAGTCCTTGAAGTCAGTTGCTGACATGGGAGATCCTTCATTACATTGGGACTAGCCCACTTCATGAGGGCATGAACTATTGCTACCAATGTCATGTGAAAAACTTTCCCAGCAAGGCAGTAACTTTTGACAATCCAGTTTTCAGTGGCTTCTTCCCTGAGTAGTGTGTGTGTGTGTGTGTGTGTGTGTATCTCACTTGGTTTGCTTCCTTTGGAAAGACCCAAGTGGTGCTTTGAGTAGAATGACACACCAGTTTTAGCAAAGAAGCAGATGATTTTACTCATAGATTTATTTCATAGATTGTTTGCCCTGTGGTTAGGTGTGGAGAACTTGCCTTCATTTTTCTCCTCCCATCTTTAGGATGCCAACCTCCCTATAATGCTCCCTCCACACATAAAAGGAAGAAAACTTAAGGGGAAAAACAGGGGAACTAGAGAGAGGGGAAGAGAGAAGGGAGATCACAGAGGGGACACTCATTTAAGGTTGGCAGAGCCGGACTAACCGTGGACCAAAAAGACTCAAGGGGAAAAGCAAAGGCCATTGTGCCCCATCCATGGGCCATGTGTTTTGTATACTAGATTCTTTAATTACTAAAGGTAATGTTCTGCCCTTCTTAATGTTAGGGGCATAACAGTGGAGTTATAGATCTAATTCTTTCATTTTCTAGAGGGGCAAACTGAGACCCATGCAGAGACCTGGGGCAGCCCACAGTGCAGAGTTGGGATTTCCCATACTGACTTGATTCAAAGACTTCACAGAGGGTCCTTGCTCTCTTTTATGCCCATTTTTACATTTGACCAGTTGAACTTGTCTTCCTGTGAACTGGTGGAAACCACAGGGTGGGTCTACATGGAGTCAAGCCCAAACAGAAGGCATGGTGCAGGGAGAACCCCACCGCAGAGAGCTGCTTCTTGCATGGGGCCCCACCAACGCATCTTGTCCCGGTTTTATTTTCAGGGGAATCCCGCCGGTCTTCAGCTGGTGGTCCCGTGAGGCAAATGGCTTGAGTCACCTTCACCGCAGCCCTGGGGAAGTGACCACAAGACTGGGAACTGAGGTCTGGAAAGCAGTTTCCCTCTTTTTATTCTTTTTAGGTGAGAGGAAGGGAGGGAGTAAGGTAGACTCCCACATGCACCCTGACTGGGATCTATCTGGCAACCCCATCTGGGGCCAGTGCTTGAGTACTGAGCTATTTTTTTTTCTTTTTTAAAATCTATTCTTTTATTTAAACAATTAAATTTTACAAGGTGACATTGATCAATCAGGGTACATAGATTTGGAGAAAACATCTCCACATCATTTGGACAGTCGATTATGCTATATACTCATCACCCAAAGTCAGATCATCCTCTGTCACCCTATATTTTGTTTCTCTTTAAGCCCCTCCCCTTCTCCCACCCCCTTCCCTCTCCTCCTTTCCCCTCTCCCTGGTAACCACTGCATTCTTATCTATGTCCATGAGTCTCAGTTTTGTGTTCCACCTATGTATGGAATCATACAGTTCTTAGTTTTTTCTGATTTACTTATTTTACTCAGTATAGTGTTATCAAAGTCAATTCATGTTGTTATAAGTGATACTATGTTATCATTTCTTATGGCTGAGTATATTTGTACTACATCTTCTTTATCCAATCCTCTACTGAAGGGCATTTTGGCTGTTTCCATGTCTTGGCCACCATGAACAATGCTGTGATGAACATGGGGGTGCATGTGTCTCTATATACCCATGTTTTCAAGTTTTGGGGGTATGTACTCAGTAGAGGGATTACTGGATCATATGGTAGTTCTATTCTTAATTTTTTGAGGAACGACCATACATTCTTCCATAATGGTTGTACTACTTTACATTCCCACCAACAGTGGATGAGGATTCCTTTTTTTCCACAGCCTCTCCAACATTTGCTATTACCTGTCTTGTTGATAATAGCTAATCTAACAGGTGTGAGGTGGTATCTCATTGTAGTTTTGATTTGCCTTTCTCTAATAGCTAGTGAAGATGAGCATTTTTTCATATATATGTTGGTAATTTGTATTTCTTCTTGGGAGAAGTGTCTGTTTATGAGTACTGAGCTATTTTTAGTGCCTGAGGCTAATGCGCTCAGACCAACAGAGCCATCCTCAGTGCCTGTGGACACGCTTGAACCAATCCAACCACTGGCTGTGGGAGGGGAAGAGGGAGGAAAGGGAGAGAGGGTGGGGAAGAGAAGCAGATGGTCGCTTCTCCTGTGTGCCCTGACTGGGAATTGAACCTGGGACGTCCCTATGCCAGACTGACACTGTATCCATTGAGCCACCGGCCTAGGCCCAGTTTCTCTCTGACTGTCTGTCTAGATCTGGTGTTTCTCTTTACACATCTTCCCCATCCATCTGTCTGTTCTCCCCAGGCTCCCCCTAATTGTAGTGTTCTAAGCCATGCTCTGACCCTGTTGTTCCTGAGAGCCTACAGAGTGGCATGCAGACTTCCCAGCAGGGCCTTTGGGGATCTTCTCCAGCCACTGTGGCTCCCCAGGCTGCTCTGTGTCTCATACACTGGGGTGCCTTGGCTATTCTCCCTCACCTGGGCATGCAGACTTCCCAGCAGGGCCTTTGGGGATCTTCTCCAGCCACTGTGGCTCCCCAGGCTGCTCTGTGTCTCATACACTGGGGTGCCTTGGCTATTCTCCCTCACCTGGGCATGCAGACTTCCCAGCAGGGCCTTTGGGGATCTTCTCGAGCCACTGTGGCTCCCATGCTGCTCTGTGTCTCATACACTGGGGGTGCCTTGGCTATTCTCCCTCACCTGGGCTGCTTGGAAAACTCCTGCCTCATTCTTTTATTTTTTTAAATTGTGGTGAAATACGCATAACATAAAATTTACCATTTACCATCTTAATCACTTTTTTAGAGTACATTCAGTGACATTAAGTGCATTCACAGTGTTGTGCTGCCATCTCCATTGTCCATCTCTAGAGCTGTTTCATCTTCACAAACTGGCACTGAACTCATTAAACACTAACTGCCCATTTCCCCTGCCCCAGCACCTGGCAGCCACCATCCTACTCTCTGTCTCTGTGACTAAGTGCCTCACTGGGGTGCAGTCAGATGGTATCGGTCCTTTCGTGCCTGGCATTTACTTTGTATAATGCCTTCAGGGTTCATCCAGGTGGTAGCAAGTGTCAGAACTTCCTTCCTTTTAAAGGCTGCATGATTTCCCATTGTATATGTACCACATTTTGTGTAGCATTTCACCTGGTGATGGCCACTTAGGTTGACACCATCTTTTGGCTGTTGTGACTTATTCATGGCCTAATGTGGTAGCCTGTCCTGAAGAGTGTCCCATGCGCCTTTGAGAAGAAAGTTTGTGCAGTTGCTGCTGGGTAGAGTGTTCTGGGTTATGTCTGCGCTGTTAGTTCCAGTTGGTTTATAGTGTTGCTCAAGTCCTCCCATGGCTTCCTGATCTGCTGGCTGTGTCATTCATTACTGAGAATGGGGGGTTGAAGTCTTCAACTGTTATAGTACAATTGCCTATTTCTTCCTCCAGTCTGTCAGTTTTTGCTTCGTACATTTTGGTGGTCCGTTATGAGATGCGCCCATGCTTGTCATCAGTCTCTAAGACTCCATTCTAATGCCATCTCCCTGGTTCCCTCACGCCCGCCTCCCCCGTGCCCAGTGTAGTTCCTCTCTGCTGTGCTTCCACTGTGCCTTGTATACGCCTCTGTGTAACGCCTCTGTGTACCACCTCTGCCTCAGTGAGTAATTGACACTTCTGTCTTCCCAGTTAGCTTATCTTGGAGGACATGGGATTTTTGTCTTATTTATGTTTGCATTTCCGGGATCTGGCACAATAGATACCCAGGGAAAGTTTATTACGTGGACATTAATTATTGAATAGAATTGTTGAGTCACCCATGTTCTGCCTGGGATAAACATAATTATAGCCAGAAATTCTCAACACACCATTGCTTTTTGTATAAGTAACCTGTAGCCTTCAAGGCCTTGCTCTTCTCTCCCGTTTGATCCTTACCCAACCCTATGATGAAGATAGGGCAGGGGTATGTATACAGCTCCATTTTATAGGTGAAAAGAATTGTGATTCACTCAGAGAGCTGAATGTCTTGGGAGAAGCCAAGGTTGTAAGAAGCGAGCTGGGACTTGATCCCCAGTAGGTCTGACTCTAGAGCAAGGCTCCTTTTTGGTGCCCACTGCCCTGGTAGGCTCTGCTGTGTGTGGCTGCCTGGCTGGGATGCAGCCTCCGTGTGGGGGAGGCTGAGATGGACACACACGACTGCTGAGCGTCCTTCCTCTTAGGGAATTGCAGGTTTGTCTCTGGATGTGCTACAGGGAGTTCTGAGTGAGTCTGAGATAAACCTCAGAAGATTCATTTCAGAGGTGCTGACTGTGAGGACCTTGCTCCCTGGGGCACGGGCAGGAGCTGGGCTCCAGTCTGCACTTCCCTGACTCCTAAGTATCATGTGCTTACCCTTTGATCTGAAGTACCTTGGGCCATCCTGGGACAGTAATGGAGATTTTTCTTATTTTAAAGAAAGTGTTCCCCTGTGACTACCCTCCCACTGCAGGCTGACCCTGTTCTCTCTGCTCCTACATCCTTCCAGGGACATGGAACACGTTCTCCTAAGGTTCCTTTTCCCCGGGACAAGTGGCTCCAGGGCCTTCCAGCTCTTACCCTGCTTTTCCAGGGACCCGAAGTCCAGCCCCTCCCTCTCTCGGCCACCTTCTCCGGTTGTGCTCCAGTTTGTCCACTGGCTGGGTCTGAATGACAGGGAGGGCACAGCCAGGGCAGGACATCGCCAGGCTGGCAGGAGGCAAGGCTGCCGAGGGCTCAGGGCTCTAATTGTGGCTTCCTCAAGTGGACGGCAGCTGACTGCGGCGGAGGGCAGGAAGAGAGGGCCGGGAGGGGGGGAGGAGGGAGAAGGAGCCGGGAGCAGTTTGGGTGGTGTGATGGAACAAAAACAGAGGCACTGGGTTCCTGGGGGCCAGGCTTCTTCCCAGCATGTGCTCTGCTGGAGGCTCCTGCTCAGGTGAGCCTCCTGCCCTGTGCTGGTCCCAGGGGGCGCCACCTGTGGGGAGCGTGGACATTCCCAGGCTGTGCCCTTCAGTGGCTGGAGAGGGGTTTCAGATGGCATTTACCAGAGTCTAGATCAGGGGTCCCCAAACTTTTTACACAGGGGGCCAGTTCACTGTCCCTCAGACCGTTGGAGGGCCAGACTATAAAAAAAAACAACTATGAACAAATCCCTATGCACACTGCACATATCTTATTTTAAAGTAAAAAAACAAAATGAGAACAAATACAATATTTAAAATAAAGAACAAGTAAATTTAAATCAACAAACTGACCAGTATTTCAATGGGAACTATGCTCCTCTCACCGACCACCAATGAAAGAGGTGCCCCTATCGGAAGTGCGGTGGGGGCCAGATAAATGGCCTCAGGGGGCCGCATGCGGCCCGCGGGCCGTAGTTTGGGGACCCCTGGTTTAGATAGTGGTCCCGAAATTCTATTACGGTCATTCCCTCCTGTTCCAGGGGTTCTGTAGGGAGGGCTGCTTTACCCCTCCATTGACTGGCCTCAGTGAGGGGCAGGGCGGGGAAAACATGGCCAAGGGATGACCAAAGAGGGCGCAGTGAGGGCCTCTGGCTAGATTCTCATGTAAAGGAAGGTGATAACTGCACTTACTTGACAGGAATGCTGAACACAGCAAAAGGCAGTGTGGCAAGCAAAGGCCTGAGGCTGTCACTGTGCTTGGTGCCCTGTGAGGGTGCTGGGTGGCTCCTATGGATGTCTCCCTCATGACACTGTGGGAGCCTGCAGGTCTGTCACCTCCATACTCTGAAAGTGCCTGTTGGCTGAGAACTGGACCGGATGACGGGACCAGAATTTAGTCCTGGCTCTGCGCTGCTGTGTGACCCCTGGCAGGCTCCTTTCCCTCTCTGGGCTTCTGTTTTCTTTCCTCTACCATGAAGGACTTGAGCTAGATCTCTGAGGTCTTTCAGCTCACAGAAGTTGAGTGATCTGGGCCAAGGGCAGGGTGTGACTTTCCGATGCCCTTGGCTCTGTCTTTGGGGAGGGCATATACTCCCCCTTTGCCGAGCTGGTCTGCTGGCTTCCTGAACAGGCCCCACGAGACGGGTGTGCTGGAAACAAGTCTGGAACTAGGGGTTCTGAAACCCAGGCTGTCTATTCTCTTTGCATGACAGCAGGAGACGGGATGGGGCCTTCCTTCTCCATGCCCTGCAGATACCCTGGACAGAGGTGCCGCCTGGATTACTCTCAGGGTTTCTGCCCGTCTGCCGGAGACAGCTCAGCACGTCCTCCAGTCCCAGGGAGAGCTCAGCATGTTCTGCTGAGGGCACACGGGACAGAACATGGCTAGAGGGCAGTACACCCAAGCCCCCCTGGTGGGCAGGTGATCCTTGTGGAGCTAGCCAGGCCTGACTCAGTCTCGGCCTGCCAGCCCCCAAGCCAGCTGTCCCCTGGGCCACCACACAGAAATCACGCTGTGGAGGATGACCTCGAGCTCCGAGAGAGCGTGTCCCACACTGGGGCCAAGGAGGGGGATACAGTATCAACCTGGCACCAACTGGCCTAAAAGAACAGCTGATGCTCTGTAGGCAAAGCTGAGATGAAGCCCAAGTTCAAGGTTGGCCAGTAGCCTTGGGACAGAGATTGCTGATGGTCTGACCCACAGCCAAGGAAGGAGCTGGACTGGGCTCTCTGAGTGCAAGTCCCTGTCCCCCCTCCACCTGACTGTGTGCGACCTTCTCTTGGTTCCTGCCCCTTCTTGGGACCTCTGCTTCTTCTGGTCTGAATATGAAGGTGCTAGTTAAGAGAACAAATTTTGTGGTGCCTTTACTTAAAATGTGTGGACCCTGTTCCTTCAGCCTTTAATGGAAATGTAATGTAACTATGAGGGTTAAGAATATGATAGGGAACTATCTGCAGCATGGACCCCGCCCCCTTCCCAGTGGCCCCCCCTTTCCTCACCATGTCCTATGTCTGAGATGGCACCTCATCTCCCATTTCTTGAAGGAAAACAACCTTCATTCTGGATCTTGGGGAATGGTAATCTGGACATTTCAATGTATAGTTGAAGAGGTTTGATCAAAGTGGTCTGATTCCTAGTTCCAGGTCTACCAGTGGGATCTTGACCAATTCTCTTCCTCTTCTGGGCCTCAGTTTCCCTCTTTGTAGTGTGAGGTGCTTGGGCCAGGTGATCTCAAAATTTCTTTTCTGATTTTGCCTTAGTCTCTAATTTCCTCTTGGAAATTTTAACCCCCCCCCCCCCCCCCAGTCTCACGGTTAAATGGGAATGACTGAGGATGGGAACAGTTAGGCTGTAGACCAGTTCAGAAGGACACTGAAACATCTAACCTCTGAAGCGGCGAGCGGCTAGAGTATGCGGCCCCCACGGCTGCTGGTGAAAACCATGGGCTGCTTCATGTTCCTATCTGAGCCCCTGAGGAGGATTTCCGTGAGTGGACACACACACACACACACACACACTCTCTCTCTCTCTCTCTGTCTCCAAAGCTTGCGAGTGGGGCTTTTGGAGAATGTCCCTGAATGGAAGTCAGAAGAGTGTGTTTGGCACCAGGCCTTGCTGGGATTATCTTCATGGCAGAACTATAATTTATTTAAAGTGGATTCCAGAAGCTTCATGTGAGCAACGCGTCTCCAGTACCCTGGGGCTCCGCCACCACCTGCTGACTGGGAGCCGGCTGCGGCCACCCGGGGCCCCCGTGGCATCCCGGGTCATGTGAGAGACGAGTCAGGAAGCCGGCGCTCAGCTCTCCGGCATGTGGGGGGAACCTCTGCCATGGAGCTGTCAGCACGCCTGGCGGGCGCTCACCTGCATGTGCCAGGGGCAGGGCCACACTCGGCAGCCCTCCCGGCGTTCCTGTCACTGTGCTCTGCGGCTGACACAGATATCCACAGCCATATCACTCATCCGTGCTGGCACCAGCCTGGCTGCCATCGGAGCAGCTGGGCCTGTGGGTTATGGCCCGAGGGAACCCTACGCTCCTGCCCCTACGAGCTGGGCTTTGAACGGTGAGCAGGAGAGAGGCAGCAGACGCTTCCTGATACAAAATCGCATGGGAACGTTCCGAGCAAACTTGAGTCACACCAAGTAAACCAGTCTGCTTAGACAGATTTCAAAGTTCCTAAGCGCCTGACCACACACCCATGATGATTTGTAAAGGATGGTTATCATTCATAGCAAAATGGGCAAAGGAAAGCCAATAGAATGAATTTCGTAAAACTAATGTAGCTTGAGGACTTTTTTTAAAAGAGATATCCTCTTTTTTTTTATAAATAAATTTTTATTTTAATGGTGTGCCATCAATAAATCAGGGTACATATATTCAAAGAAAACATGTCCAGGTTATCTTGTCATTCAATTCTGTTGCATACCCATCACCCAAAGTCAGATTGTCCTCCGTCACCTTCTATCTAGTTTTCTTTGTGCCCCTCCCCTCCCCTCTCCCCCTTTTCCTCCTTCCCTCCCCCCGCCCCCCGTAACCACCACACTCTTGTCCATGTCTCTTAGTCTCGTTTTTATGTCCCACCAAAGTATGGAATCCTGCAGTTCTTGTTTTTTTCTGATTTACTTATTTCACTCTATATAATGTTATCAGGATCCCACCATTTTGTTGTAAATGATCCGATGTCATCATTTCTTATGGCTGGATAGTATACCATGGTGTATATGTGCCACAGCTTCTTTATCCAGTCTTTTTTTTTTTACAGCGATTAAAGCCTTTAAGCAAACTCTCGGCCAATACAGCAAGAATCCATAAAAGAGTAGTGTCCTTAACATGTTCACCAAGTCCAAGTTGGCCCCAACATGAGATATCCTTTTTAATGTTAAACTGTTTTTCTCCTTATAAAATAATAGTGATATTAGATGATAGTTTTTAAAAATATACTTTCCTGAAAACCCTATGTCAGTCCTCTGTCATTAAAAACTATTTTAACCGACAGATGAATTGCAGAAACGTGGGCACCAGTGTACGCTCACAGGACTCAGAGACAGGGCGATGAGAGGAAGGGCAGGGAGGCAGGAGAGCCTTGGTCTGACAGCAGGGGACTGTCCATTTGCTCACTGTGGCATTGTCAACATTGAGCACATGGCAGTCAAGTGTTTTTTCCTTTTCTGTGAACGGCTTGGTAGTAAATATTTGAGACTTTTTGGACTATACTGCCTCTTATACGACTATTTGACTAACTTCCAGCACAAAAGCTGTTATAGGCACTATGTAAATGAGTGACGATGTATGCTGATAAAACTTTATTTACAAAACCAAGCAGTGGGCCTGATTTGGCCCAGGGATCTTTAGTTGGCTGACTCCAATCTAGCACAATGCCTAGCATCTAGCAAATAAGTATTTATTGAGTCGCTATACATTGTTTCTAGAGGGCCAAGAGGAGACACTGGAGGGGTCTGAGGTTGGATTTCAGAAAGAGCCGGTGGTGGGCTGTGTGAGATGGACAGGTGGGCGTGGGCAGGATGAGTCAGAGCCTGTGCTCAGGAAAGGCTTTGTTACAATGTCGCAGGCCTGGAGTCCTAAGGGCTCAGTGGGGAGCAGGCGGGGAGGAGTGAACATGTGGGAGCGACTGAGCTGTGTGATGAGTATGTGTTTAAGGGGAGAAAGAAAAGCCAGGAGAGTGGCGGGAATTAAAGCCCCCATTTCTTAGGCTCTGCTTTTCATGCCCCAAACCACGCTTCTAGAACTCACAGTCCTATTCTGTCTGCAAAAGCCTGGCTCCCCCAAACCGGAATCTTGGCTCTCAAAACTCCTTTTTGCTATGAATCTCAAAAGCCCACTTCAGAAGCCAAGAATGTGATTCTTTGCTCCCCTGTTACGTTTCCACTGTGCCAGCTTTGCTCGAAGGCAGCAGTCCTGAGTGTCGTAGCCTCCTGATTTTGTTTTAATGGGAGAAGGGCTGTGCATCGAAAAAAAGAGAGAATGAAAATGTGCTCATTAACCATCACAATATTTTTCTGCCCTATTTGGTACTAGTAAGAGGCAGGAATGTCTGGGGAGGATGCTGCTCTTGGTAAATGCACGGTGAGTGGGCTTCAACAGCTGCAATGATAGGAGGGTGTCCAATTAAAATATCTGGGCAGCTTGGAATTGTCACCCAAGTTCACCCATGTGGTGTGTCTGGCTGGAGAGTTCTGGAGTGAACTGAGTAGGGGAATTCTCCAAGAGTGGGAAGAGCCAGAAAACCTGAAGTTTAATGTTCAAAAATGCTATCATTCATGGGGCAAAAGATGGGTGAAGGCATTGGAGGGGCCTCAGAAATGTGCAGAACATCAAGACAGGGTCCTGTCACTGAGGCCCCCAAAAGAGAAACTGCAGGGGCAGGGCTTGGTGAGAAGCATCAGGTCCTGTGGTTTCTCTCTGCTTCACTCATTCCTTTGCCAAACGTTCAGAACTTCCTCCTGTGTCTGGCTGTATTTCAGGCAGTGGGGCTGTAAATAAACCCAGGCCCTGCCCCGAGGAGCGCTTGACTTAGTGAGGGAAAGATGCAGACACAATTGCAGCTCCTTTTAAGGCCTCCCGCAGAGGTCTGGCTGAAGCGTGTCCCTGCAGTCTCCCTCTGTACAGAGACAGCTAAAGGGAGATTTACCATGGAGCTGCTCAAAGGTGGGAGGGGGCCTCCAGGAGTACTGAGTCCCTGGCCATCAGGATGTTCAGGCATTGCTGGATGACCATCTGGTGGGAATACCACAAAGGGGACGCACCCCTCACTTGTGATCTTTCTTCCAACCCTGCGATGTGAAAACAAATCTTCTGATTCCATTTCTCTTTTCTTGTTTCTCCAGGCAGACTCTCCGGCAGAGTGGCCATGAATTCCACTTGAAGGATCTGTTTCCAGGACTGGAAATGCAACGTGTGCGAGAGGGACCCCAGCCTGTAGGCAGAGCCAGCGTTCTCGGCCCGGATCTGCTGTTGACTCACTAAAGGACCCTGGACAAACCCTTCCCTTGGCCAGTCCTGATGTCCCCTTCTGTACCACGGAGGTGTCAGACTAAGCATTCCGTGTGGCCTACCCCATTGCTTCTCACACTGGCTCTGGGGAAGGACCACTTTTTAAGTTACAGATTTGTTGAGATGCAGTTCACATACTACACCATTTGCTCATTTCAAGTGTACAGTCCCATGTTTTTTAAAAATGTATTAATGGAGTTGTGCAATCATACCACAATCATTTCTAAGAATGTTTTCATTATCCCTCAAAGAAACCCCATGCTAGTGGTGGGATTCAACCTGTTTGCACCAGTTTGGCAAAACCGATAACTAATTTTTTGCTGAGTTCGACAAACCAGTTGTTAAAATGGCACTTGTAATCAGGGTTCTCTCTAAGGTGGGCCCCTGGGCAGTTGCCCAGTGTGGGAATCACAAATTTACATTCCTTACTCTTTTTTAATGTTCATCTGTGCAACAGTGTATTCTAAGCGCCCGTTGTAATGTTCATTCCCTCCGTAGGGTCCATAAGTGAAAAAAATTGCAATTGAGGACGCCAATCAAGAAGCAATATGGAAATAATAACAGTTTTATTGTTTTTTGTCAGGTATTATTTAATATTTTTATTAATATTGTAAAACTCTTTCTTAGAACATAATCCAGTTTTGTGTACTTCTTTTATTGTTCTTAAGTATTAAATGCATGAAATAATAAACTACCTTTTGGTATATCGTTTTTTTATACTTAAAACGGTCATTAGGGCAGAGAACCAGTTGTTAAATGATTTGAATCCCAGCACTGCCTCAAACCCTGAGTCATCGCTCCTAATCTCCCCATCCCCCACTGATTCTGGTCAACCACCACTCTTTCTGTCTCTGTGGAATTGCCCATTCTGGGCCTTTCACGTAAAGGGAATCATATAACGTGGTTTTTGTGCCTGGCTTCTTTCCTGTAGCATGTTTCCAAGGTTAATCCATGTTATAGGGCGTATCAGTACTTTATTCCTTTTATTGCCAAATGCTAAACGGTGTTCTGTTGTATAGACAGACTATATTTTATTTATCCACTCATCAGCTGGTGGAAGTCTGGGCTGTTCCCACTTTGGGCTACTGTGAGTAATGCAGCTGTGAGCACTGGTGTAGGGTGTTGATAATGGGGCAGGCTTTCAGTTCTCTTGGGTACGCCCCTGGGAGTGGGACGGCGGGAACGGTCACTTCTCTGGTCGCAGAACCCACAGCACCCCCGCACACTGCCTGTGCTCTGGTCGGCCACAGCGGGGCTCCCAGTTCCTACTTTCAGGTCCTCACACTTCTGCCCACACTGCTGTTTCCCCTGAGAAATTCTTTCTTCCTATCAGTCTTGGATCCAAATATACTGCTCACAAATATTAGGGGATATTTAATAGCTTCATATTCATTTTGAAATATCCCCTAATTTTTGTGAGCAGTGTATTATGTTACTAAAAGCTCTGCTCGACTGTCACTCAACGCCGTCCTCCCACGCGGCCTCCTTTGAGAGTCACGCAGCCGCTGGTGCCTGTCTTCCTACACCAGGCCTTTCAGCGCTGGACTGTGGTTATTCCGTGCCCACACCTCACCTTCCTAGACCACACTCCTCCTCGCATCATGTGGACTCGGGTTTTGAATTTACTTTAATATTCCAAGTGCTTTGCATACAGCAGACCCTAAATAAATGTTTGGATAGTGAGCGTTCGATGCGCTGTTATTTAATGATTTTAAGATGATACCCCCACGCCTCTTATGGCTGTCAGGATTGCAGAAATCCTTCCCATCGTCTCAGAACGAAGATGTGTTCTCCAGGCAGCACTTGGGAAGTAAGGCTGAGCTGCCTTCTGTTCCTCTGGCCCATTCTCCTGTCTCCAGTCTGACAGGGGCATCTCAGCCTCTTCCTCACATTTCTAGCTAAAATCTAATGAATTACTCGGAAAAACAAGGTTATTGCATTTTGGATCCTGACTTCTTTGAGCATGGCTCATGACTTTGAAATTTATAAACAGACAGTTAGCTTCCCAGATGACCAACCAAATCATATTCTCCTGGAAAGCAGAGCTCAATTAGACATTTAAGGCATCAGATAGTGAAATGGACTAGATGATTTCCTGCCCTATGCAAGGTAGGGCGCAGCCCTGACAATGGTCATCTGGTCTCAGAGCGGGCATTTCCCATAATATGCGAATACCTTCCCAAGACTGCCCGAGGGGTATGGAAGTTCTTGACATTGGACTAAAATCTGCCGCCCTGCCGCGCTCAACCCTTGCGCCTGGCGCAGCCGCTTGGGGCCTCTCAGACCACCTCCATTCCTTCTGTTCCCACAAGCGTGGAAAACAGGAACATGGCTGTTGTGTTTCTTACCAGACAGCATGGCCCCAGATGCTTCAGTACTCAGTACTTCAGAAGCAGTAAAACTAGCAAATCTAAATAAGCAATTAATAATAATAAATAATTTTGAGCAAGAGAAATGCCAATAATATAATAAAAAGTAACAAGTTTTATCATTTAATGATTAAAATTATAGTCTTTAATAACTGATTATTGAGCATTTAGCATATTAAAAGCATTTTGCCAAGCTCTTAACACGGATTAACTCTTTTCACTCTTTCAACAACTGTAGGAGGTAAGGGTGATTATGATTCCCATCAGCCAGAGAAGGAAAATGAGACATGAAAAGCATAATAACTCGAAAAACATCACATAGTTGCTGGTAGAGGTGGGTTTTGAGCCCAACACATCTTGAATTCAAGGTCTAACTTCTATGTGCACAGCCTTGACATTGGCCCTACCAGGTGACAGTGACTGACCTTTCAGAGAGCTGATTGTAGGCCTTGTTCTTCTGTGGCTCAGAGGAAAGAACACTGGACCAAGAGTTAGGAGAGGTGGGTTCCAGTATGGACACTCCCAACTTGTGGACTGACTCTGTGTGAGGTCCCCTCCTCTCCTGAGAACAAAGAAGTCAAACCAGCTGATTTGTAAGGTTGCCATTGGTTTGCGATTTGAATGGCCCAACCTTCCCTGAATGCACTAAACCCTTTCACACCTCTGGGCTATTGAACTTCCAGTCTCATGGAAGTTTCTTCCATCTTTTATTGCTTGGCAAAAAATTACTCACCTTTGAGACTTGGCTTGAATATTGTTTCCTCTGTCTAGCCTTTCCCCTCAGCCCCAGTGAAGGTTAGCCACACTCCTCCCTGTTCCCTAAACGCTTGCATAAATCTCCTCTAGAACCTGTGATTGTCTCCCTACATGGACGGTGAGCTTCTTCAGGACAGAGACTTGTTTGTTCATGGTGACCTCAGCACTTAGCACAAGGGGTGCTTGTCTTGAAGGACTCCAGAATGGCCCACGTGGTTCTGGCACCATTTCTCCGTCACATCTGCTAGATGGCGCTGCAGCCCACAGCAAGGTCGCTCCCAGGTCTGCAACAGCGCAGGTTTGCCAGTGGGGGCGGTAGCCTCAGGCCAAACTAGGAAATCGCTTGGCCAGAAGCCCAGGAAAAGTACAAGTTTCCATTTCCTCCTCATCTGCCCAGTGTTGCATGCTGCTATGATTGAGTCCTCTTTATATTTCCAATTCCTTGAGGTCTAGGAAGGCAGACGGTTCTCTCTTTTCTCCTCCTCTGTTGCTTCATAGCAGGAGAATTTAAACCATTCCATTCCTCTGCCTTCAGACTGTTCCAGGTTAATTGTCCAATGTTACGTATGATCTGCTGATTTTTGCCACATGTCATGCTCACCTATTCCTATGAAAAAAGGAAACATACAGTTGAGCAAAGCACCTCATGGTAACATCTCTGACCCCAACAAACTCCTTCCGTTTCTGATTCTTTTACTGCTTATTTGAATCCATTTTGTTTATTTTGTTTATATCTCTATATATTTTTTATTTTCCTGTGTCTTCTTTACACTCTGTTTCTGTGTCTCAGCACACCCTGTACTTCTGCCCCCCAGCTGAGGGAAGGCAATATGGTAGTGATTAAGGGCCCTGGGACTGGACTGAGCAGGGTTTGAATCTTGCCTTGGCTATCTACTTGTTGTATGATATCGGGCATATTACTGGACCTTTGGGTGACTCAGTTTCCACATCTGTAGAATGGAGGTCATAGTAACTTCTTGAAAGGTTGTTATGAGGATTAAGTGCTTTACTCTTAGTGCTTTCCTTTTAAAGGGGCCAATAAACACCAAGTGCTACTATATGCTTATTATAGAATTTGTTAATGGAATTCATTCACAATGTGTTGAATGTTTCTCTGATGTTAGGTTGCAAGTCCCAAGGAGGCAGGATTGGGTCTGTCATGTTCACTGACCCACACTTGGTCCCCAGAAGAGTGCCTGGCATATGAGAGACACTGAATTTAAGAATTTGGAAGAACTAGTCTGCTTTGTTTCTCCTTTCTGATAAAAATGAACCAAAATTATGATTTATAATTGTTTACCCATTTAAATTGATTAGGATTTGAAATTAATAATAGTGCTGGCGATGGCATGAAATAGGTGCTTTCATTCATTTCTGGTGGTGTATAAAATGGTAGAACCTTTCTGGAAGGCAACTAGACAATATGTAAAAAGAGCCTGAAAAAAAAACTCAACTTGGTCATTTCACTGTTATTTTAAAAATAATATCTTGTGCTCAAATATGCACGAAGTTTTAAGTACAAGGGTGTTCATAACAGCAGTATTCTATTAAGAAAATCACTAACAACCGAACAGAAATACTGAATTGGCTAAATCAACGATGGCATGCCCAATGTGAGAGACTGTTATGCAGCTATCTCTTCTGTGGAACAGTTGAGGATGTGGGAAAGCATTCCTGCTATAAGCTTAAGTGATGCAAAACTAATCCAAAAAACTGGATATACAGAAGGGGTACATTTTTAACCTCTCTAGTCCCAATTCTCTTTTCTTAAAATTTTTAATTTTTAAAAAATTTTATTTATTTATTCTTGAGAGATTGGGGGCAGAGAGAGAGAGAGAGAGAGAGAGAGAGAGAGAGAAAGCTGGGGGGAAGAAGCAGGAAGCATCAACTCCCATAAGTGCCTTGACCAGGCAAGCCCAGGGTTTTGAACCGGCGACCTCAGTGTTCCAGGTCGACACTTTATCCACTGCACCACCACAGGTAAGGCTTCCCTTTTTATTCCTGTTATAGTAACTTAGTCCCAATTTTTTTATCTGTAAAATTAAAACAGTCGTTCCTCAGGCAACAATACAGTGGTTACCAGAGGGAAAGAGGGGTAGTGTAGGTTGAAGGGGGCCAAATATATGGTGACGGAAGGAGATTGGACTGTGGGTGGTGGACACACAATGCAACATACAGATGATGTATTATAGAGTTGTACATTTGAAGCCTATAATATAATTTTTAGGGAGATTTTATTTATTGATTTTTAGAAAAAGAGAGAAGGCCAGGGTGGGGGGCAGAGCAGGAAGCACCAACTTTTAGTTGCTTTTCGCATGTGTCTTGACCCCGAAAGCCCAGGGCCTCGAGCCAGTGAGCTCAGCACTCCAGGTCAATGCTCGATTCACTGTGCCACCACAGCTCAGGCTGAAACCTATATAATTTTATTAACCAATGTCACCCCAATAAATTTAATGAAAAATTAAAAAATAATAGTGCCTATCTCTTAGGATTGTTACAAGGTCTAAAAATATATTTTTTGGAAATGGGGTTTAAATAAAGTATTTCATTATTCTAGGCATAGGAGTAAGGGCTCAATAAATGTTATCTACTGTCATAAAACGTATCAGAAGAACAAGACTGGAAGGAACTCAGTAGTGTTAGGAGTGGCTAATCTCAGGTGGTAGGATTACAGGAGTTGTCATTTTCTTTTCCTTTTCTTTTCTTTTTTTTTGTATTTTTCTGAAGCTAGAAACGGGGAAGCAGTCAGACAGACTCCCGCATGCGCCAGACTGGGATCCACCTGGCACGCCCACCAGGGGGTGATGCTCTGCCCATCCGGGGCGTTGCTCCGTTGTGACCAGAGCCACTCTAGCGCCTGGGGCAGAGGCCATGGAGCCATCCCCAGTGCCCAGGCCATCTCTTGCTCCAATGGAGTCTCAGCTGCAGGAGGGGAAGAGAGAGACAGAGAGGAAGGAGAGGGGGAGGGGCGGAGAAGCAGATGGGCGCCTCTCCTGTGTGCCCTGGCCGGGAATTGAACCTGGGACTTCCGCACGCCAGGCCGACGCTCTACCACTGAGCCAACCGGCCAGGGCCATCATTTTCTTTTTTTATAAAATAAAGTACATATAAAGCAGCCAATAAAGTGCCGGACCATAGTTGGTGCTCAGTTAAGGGTAGCTAGGATTGTACTATTTTTCTCTATATTCTCTCTTTCTTTAATAATGAACACACATGTTACTCTAAAGCTATTTAATATAGCCGCAATGCAACTTCTTTATATTTGTTAATTAACAAACTGTGACCTAAGTGACCTGCATTCTATGCGAGGCTTTGTGACAGCCGCTATGAGGGGGCTGCCTGTGGGCCTTTCCCTGTCAGCTGGGACCCCGTTGTAACCCACTCGGTTCTGTTTGCATCATCTTCTTTTTAAGACCCTCCCAAATATTCCTTCCCTATGGCCATGATTTTTCTGATAACATGTTCCTTCTATGACTCAGTAGTTTTCTCTTTTGCGACTTTTCCCCCAGACTTTCTTTTTTCCCAACACATCCCACGGCTGTCTTACCGCCTCCCGGATTTTGTCCCATACCACTCTCCTTTCCCATCCAAAACAAATAACAATGCATCTCACCCCTGCAAATGAAGTCAAGATTGTTGATGATAATCACTTCTCCCTCTTTCCTACCAAATAAAAATATATGAGTAAGTTGGGATTACAAACCAGAGAGGAAAGGATGACTAATTCAATGAAAGATATTGGAAAATTTGACCAACTCTTACGAAAACAAAAAGGGAGATGCCTATGGCATACCGCATGACACAATAAATTCCAGATGGCTTACAGAATCGCAGATAGGTGCTAATTGTTTATGATAGTAAAAAAAGTGAACATCTCATCTCAATTTGGGAAAACCTTTCCAAAGACTTATGATATACACAGGTATTTGTGTATAAATAAACATAAAACACCCTCTCACTCAAAAGAGTCCAAAACAAATTGGAAAACACAAACATATTTGCAAGTTTTACAATGAAGGTCGATATCCTTAAGATAGAAAAAGTCTTTACAAATCAGTGGGAAAATTTGAATAAGTCAACGAACAATCAGGCAAAGATATGCAGTTAAAAGATAGTGACAAACCAGTAGAAAATGTTTGTAGAGTGTAAAATAGATAAAGTATTAATAAAGTATTAATTGTATAAAGAGCTTCTCCAAATCGATATGAAAAAGACAAATAACACCAAAGAAAAAACAGCGAGGGCTCTGAACAGGCAAATCACGAAAGAAGAAATAAAGATATCAACAGAGATACAAAAAGATGCTCAACTTCAACAACAACCAGGGAAACGAAATTATTTTTTTAAGGTCCCCTCCTCACCTAACAAATTGACAACAATTAAAAAGTTTTAAAAAGAAGAAAAATAGAGTGGGAAACAGATTCTTTCATATTCTCACTGGTGGGAGTATATAAATAGGTAAGGTCTTCAGGAGGGCAATTTGACAGTAAATTTTTAACGTAATTTTTAAAATGTTTATTTTAATAATTTTAGAGGGAGAAGAAGGGAGAGAGAGAGAGAGACAGGATCATTGATCCATTCCTGTATGTGCCCTGCACGGGGATTGAACCAGCAACCTCTGCGCTTTGAGCTGATGCTCCAACCTATCCAGCCAGGGTCAACAGTAAGTTTTTATATTCTTAGAAGTGCTAGCCCTGGTTAGTGGCTCAGTGGTAGAGTGTTGGCCCGGCGTGTGGAAGTCCTGGGTTCAATTCTTGGTCAGGGCACACAGGAGAAGCAACTATCTATGCTTATTCCCTCCTCCTTATCTCTCTTTTTCTCTCTCTTCTTCTCCCACAGCCATGGCTCAAATGGTTTGAGCAAATTGGCCCGGGCACTGAGGATGTCTCCATAGCTTTGCCTCAGGTACTAAAGTTGCTTGTTTGCTGAGCAACAAAGCAGCAGCTCAGATGGACAGAGCATCGCCAGGCAGGGGACTTGCTGGATTGAGCCCAGCCTGGGTGCATGTGGGAGTCTGTCTCTCTTCCTCCCCGCCTTTCACTTAAAAAAAATGTGCTACACATATGCAGAGGTATATGCAAAAAGGTGCTAATTGTTTATTATAGTAAAAAAGTGAGCCCTGGCTGTTTGGCTCAGTGGTAGAGCATTGGCCTGGCGTGCATGAGTCCCGAGTTTGATTCCAGCCAGGGCACACAGGAGAAATACCCATCTGCTTCTCCACCCCTCCCCCTCTCCTTCCTCTCTGTCTCTCTCTTCCCCTCCCACAGCCAAGGCTCCATTGGAGCAAAAGTTGGCCAGGGCGCTGAGGATGGCTCTGTGGCCTCTGCCTCAGGCTCTAGAATGGCTCTGGTTGCAAAAGAGCTATGCCCCAGATGGGCAGAGCATCGCCCTCTGGTGGGCGTGCCAGGTGGATCCCGGTCGGGCGCATGCGGGAGTCTGTCTGACTGCCTCCCCGTTTCCAACTTCAGAAAAATACCAAAAAAAAAAAAAAGTGAAGGAAAATTTATTCACATATTCTAGAAAAATGCATGGAAATGTATGCAAAAGAACTGTCACTGTAGTTTTGGAAGAATTTGAAAATATCTCAGATGTCCAATGAGAGCAGATCATGTAAATAAACTATGTGCACCCACTTATTGGACTACTACTCAGCCTATAAGACAAGTGAAGTAGATATTATTACACTAGGGAACAATTTTTTTTTCATTTTCTGTTGCATGAGGTTTCAGAACTGTTTCTATATATTTCTGCATCGCTGATTCCAAATCTGAAATCCATTTTTTGGTGCATGCTCTAGTTTTTATGCAATTTTAATTTCTTTTTGTTACAGTTAACGGCATGCATTGGTTTTTAAATTGGAGTTAAAGGGCAACGACTCTTGGATTGAACATAACCACAAGGCAATTAATGCTTTACAAACTTCACTTTTACATAATTGTAATTGTTTTTAAATGTAAAAAATTATTATCTGATAAAAACACCCTCTTATTTTGTTTTAAGATTGAATCATGGCTTCTTCGAGTAGGCGTAAATATAAGAATAGTCCTGATAACTTCTGTTATATATGTGGCTGTTACACACTTCAACGCCAAAGGTGCAATATTTCATCATTTGTGACACGTGCATATATTGCCTATTTTCAAGTTCCCCTTGGCGATCAAGACAAGAATTAGGCTCCTCATATTGTGTATCATAATTGTGAGGAAATACTTTGTGATTGGACAAAAGGAAAATGCAAAGGAATGCCTTTTGGTATTCCCATGGTTTGGCATGAACCTAAGGACCACAGCAGTGACTGTTATTTCTGTCTGATCCATACAAAGGGCATCGGCAAGAAAAACCAGCATATAATCGCATATCCTAATATTCCTTCAGCAATACGGCCTATCCCACACTCTGAGACACTCCCGGTTCCAGGTTTCAATGGTTTTATTTCGTCTAAGGACAAAGAAAGTGAACATGGTAATCAAGTGTATTTTGATAAGATGCATGAGGAAATGGTTGTAGAATCTGAAGGGTCTTCTTCTGATGCCAAGCAGTCATTAACCCCTCAGCAGTTTAGCCAACCTGAAATGAATGACTTAGTAAGAGATTTGGGCCTATCAAAGAAAGCAGCTGAGTTATTAGTCTTTAGGCTTCAAGAAAAAAATGTACTTCACCGGTCAGCTAAAGTATCCCATTTCAAGAAGTGTGAACAAATTTTTGTGGACTTTTTTTCTGAAGACAAACACTTTGTTTACTGTCATGATATCAGTAGTCTTCTCAGCCAGCTAGGTGTTACCACTTACAGTCCAACAGAATGGTGGCTATTTCTTGAAAGCTCTAAACGGAGTCTGAAATGTGTTCTCCTACACAAGGGTAATGTTTATGCAGCGGTTCTAATTGGTTATTCAACTAATTTGTGAGAATATTATAATGACATAAAAATATCTTTGACTTTCTGAAGTATGAAGAGCATAACTGGATCATTTGTGTGGATCTTAAAATGGTAAATTTCCTGCTAGGACAAATTCCTGCTAGAGAGGTTTCACAAAGTATCCTTGCTTTCTGTGTTTGTGGGACAGCCGAGCTCAGGAGAAACACTGGACACAGGAGGAGTGGCTGAAATGTGAAGCTCTGGAAGTAGGGATGCAAAATATTGTGAATGAACCTGTAGTTAATCGAGACAGGATCATTTTCCCCCCACTTCACATCAAACTTGGCTTAATGAAGCAGTTTGTTCAGGCTTTGAATAGAGAAAGTGAATGCTTTCAACATATTATTTCTGCTTTTCCTGCCTTTTCTTTTGAGAAGATAAAAGCAAGGGTATTCGATGGACCTCAAATTTGAACCCGCATATATGACGAAGAATTTGCCGGGAAGATGAATAAGGAGGAGAAAGCAGCAAGGAAAGAACTTCCTTGGCAACAAAAAGCAGAAAACTATGAACTTCGGGTTCAAAGGATGCTGTTGGCTTTCCACGACATTGGAGGTAACATGAGCATTAAGATTCACTTCCTGAACAGTCACCTTGATAAATTTCCTGAAAATCTCAGAGCTGTTAGTGATGAGCAGACTACTGCTGGAGCATCAAACGAGATTGTCCTCAACAAGTACACAAACGCAAGAGCTACAAACGCAAATTTTTGCCTAAATAGAATTTAAATAAGTTTTGAGCAAATTTTATGATTAAAATAAGTGTTTTAATATGTTCTATTTCAAAATTGTAGACAATTTCTGATGCAATCATATCTTTTAGTGTATTAGTGTATTTACTGCATTATATAAATTATTACATTTTCGCAAAGTTGATACCCAAGAAGACATTCTACTTCATTATGTTAGACTAAATGTTGAAAATTTTACAATAAGATGAAAACCTAAAATCTTGAATTGCAAAAAAACTGTAGCTTATAGAGAAAAATTAATGTCAGATTTGAGATCAGCACACTCGAATTAGGTAAGAACAAGTGTTTTTGTGGATGCAACAAATATTTTGATCCCCAGTGTTATGGACTGATATGGAAAGATGTTCATAATAATAAAAATGAGCAATGTTCACAACCATATTTAAAATAGAAAGTTGCAGTACTTTAGGTGAAGTCTGATCCCATTTTCATAATAAAGCCGTGACCCTGGCATCAAGTTGTGTTCCTCTGCTGGGTGGGTGGGGGTCCTGCCGATGGAGGCTGGGCTGTGACTGCCGGCAAGGCTGAGAGGCAGCGCCCGTTCCCAGCGTCTTCTGCTGCCAACCAGTCACCGTCCAGGGAGGGCTCTTGCCTAAGCATTCTTCTCTCTTTAGTCTTACGGGTGGACTTGAGCCTCCTTTCTCTTGGACCACTGCTCCCTCCTGCTTGTTAGGCACTATTCCTTGAGGTCTGTAAAGCTCTTGGAGACTATGAGGCCCACTTCTAACCAGAGTCCCTTTTAGGAGAGGCCTGAATTCGAGCTGCTAGGCTCCCCAGGCAGTGTCCAGTTCAGATGGAAAGCTGGGGCCAGAGAGCAGGGTAAGGACTTGCTCCAGATTGAACAGTGAGCTAGAGGCAGAGCAGGGCTGGGACCCAGCCTTCCGTCTTTTCATGACTCCCTGCTGCCCCGATCAGTCCACTCGACCTCATGTAGGGTGGTGAGTAATCCTTTGCACCAGACACTGTCAGATGATAAATTACATCTCTCAAGTAAGAAGGATGCCTCAGTGCTGCTCTGGGCCAGGATGTCAGAAGACAGGAGCTATTTGTTTAAGACACAAACAAGGAGACTGGAGACAGAGTGACAAGGTAGGGACAAGGTCCCAGTGGATGACTTATTTGTCCACCCTCATACCTGAGGACTATAAATCCAGGTCCATAACGAGTTTTTAATTTCAGAGGCAGAAATAAACTAAGACAAAAGCAAAGCAATCACTATTAGCACCAACAAAAACCTGTGTTGGTCAACTGGGATTTTGACTTACGTAACTGTTGATTCTAATAGCTAACTGTCAGGTTGGGTGGAAGCTGAGTCAAAGGCCTGATTCGTAACATTCGGCTCCATGGTAGAAAGGAGAGCAAGCGCAAGCCAAGGTCAGAAATAGACGTGTGACAGTCTGTTGGCTTCACCTGTTACCCAGTGTTCCAGAATCCCTTTGGTCTTTCCCGTAGTGTTTGCAAAGAGTCTTTCTTAATGAGAGATCATAAGAAAAGCATAGAGATAGAGAACAAGGTGGTTGAAAAACAGAGACAATTCTCCCAGACTGAAATGGAGCCAGAGGTTCCTCCGTCAACCAAGAGGTTGGTTTTTGCAAAAGTGTTCAAAATCTATTTGTTGCTAAGTCGAAAGTGACCCTCTATCAGTTGTTAACGTGTATTTGCTGATGTAAAATTACAGTATATGAGAATTAAAGATATATATGGCATTTTTTGACATTCCATACAGATCCATGGTGAGACAGTCATGATTTTCAATTTAAAAAATTATCTCTGACTTTATTTCCCTCATAACCACATAAAGGCAGTCATGTCCCGATGCTAATACCTTTAGGTGATGGGCAGAGTGGGTGTGAATTTAATCTGATGTACACTTTTGATCTACATTTCAAGAGTGTCATTTGTAGATTATTTTTCCTGTCTAAAGTTATGAAGATTTATGAAATCCTTTGGTTACAGGACAAGCCACTCTGAGGAGTTGCCCTGTGGGTCCCTTCAGGGTCCCTGTAACATATCACCTACAGATTCTGCATGTTAGAGATTTGTGCAATAACTGGTATAATTCTCAGAAAGCAAGGGGTGGGGAGAGTAGAGGATGTCTCCTGGCGGAGGGCAACATTAGAATATCAGACTCTTGGGTTAAGGGGCACAGAGTTTGAAAAAGCATATTCAATATTATTACATCATTTTATGTCTAGAAAACACAAAATGGCTAAAACTGTAGGAAGTAATGCTCAGTGAACTCTTTGTGGTTGATAGGGTCACAGAAAAGATATAGTGAGAGGCTAGTCTTTGGTGGCTCAGTGGATAGAGTGTCGACCTGGAATGCTGAGGTCACAAGTTTGAAACCCCAAGCTTGGTGGGTGTAAAGCCAGAAGCCAGGGCCACCATCACAGCTGCCTGGCCCATGCAGGTTCGCACTGGATTCGGACAGTCGGTAAAGAAACAACGGAGCCAAAAACTGATGGGCCATTATCTTTAATCCTAGCTTGCACCCGGCCGGCAAGTAAAAACATTCACTGGGCTCTAAAACCCACTCACATTCAGTGCTCACAAAGCTACTGACTTATCCGAGTTTCCTAGAATCAAAGGTTTCTAGCTCACCAGACTTACTCACCTCTGTCTCCCATCTCCTTCCTCCTCCCTGCACAAACTGCACAAACTGGCTTCTCACTCAACACTCTGCCATCTTGGCTGCTTCTCCTGGCCTCCTCCACGTGGCCTTTCTCTGCTCTCTGCTCTGCTCTCTCCTCTAATGATAATCTCAGGAACCAAGAGCGCAAGCTCCTGTTCTGTCCCCATTTTATAGTGTAGAAATCCAAACCTTTAATCCAATATACAAAATAGGGAAGTCTCTAATACAAAGTCACTTCTCTGAGGCATGATAGGATTGTACCACCCCACATCAAAAAGGGTGGGAAAGGCTTAATCCCAAAACCAAGCCCCAGGCTACAAGGATTCTGCCTGCCCACAGCCTGCCCCCAACACACATTAATATCACCTGGGTGACGGCTTCTGTGTGGGCAGCGCCATCTTTAACAAAGTGAGCATAATACATTTTATCTGCCCAACAGTGGGTCAAGGCACAAGGCACGTATGAGAAGCAAACAAAAAAACAATCTAAAGTGAGGTAGCTACAATCTCTTCCTCTCTCTTACCCCTCTCTCTCTAAAATCAATAAAACCCTGGGATATAGTGAAAAGCATTTGAGATGCTGGCCACAAAACTCTGAATCTCTCAAAAACAATACAGAACAATAAGAAAGATAAATAAAGCAACACAAAACTCTTCTCTTCAGTATATCAGAAGAAAGAAAAGAATGTATCTTTTTCTATTTGTAGAAGTGTAAATTTTCTCCTTATGTGTTAATCTGAATCATTGATGTGGTCATATCTGCTAGGTCTTGTCTTTTTCTGTTTCACTTACTACTAGGTCTATCAATTCTGAAAATGGCATTTAAAAATCTCCCACAGCAGCTGTATTTTTAAAGTCAAAATTTCCTAGTGTTTCTATGAGTTTTTGCCTTATATTTTTAGAAGCAACATTTTGGAGGGTAAGAAAAGTTTTATTGCTTCTCATCTTTTTTATCGTGTTTACTGTTTTGACTTTGAATGCATTTTGTGTGAGATAACATTGCAACTTTTGCTTTCATGTTGTTTGAATTTGCTTGTATCCCTTTATTTTAACTCTTTCCCTATCTCTTTAAGTGTGTTTCTTGTTTTTTAATCCAGTAGATGGGATTCCTCTGTTGAGAGGAATTCAGCCCATCTGCATTAGGGTAATAAGAAATACACTTCCATGTAATTTTATGTCACCTATGTATTTTACTGTTATTTTTTTCTCTTTTCTTTCTCTCATTCACTAATTAATTTGCTTGCTTGTGCAAGTTACTATTCATTCCCTTTTTCCTTTTGGTAATTTTCATGTATTTCTCTGCTTTTCAGTTCTTCAAGTGGTTACTTCTTTTTATCTCAGGCATCACCACCGAACATATATCGTATCTGAATATGACATTAATAGTAACGATCAGTTTGCTTCCGTCAAATTGCTTTCTTACCTATCCCTTTTCCTTATAGCAAAGTGAAAAAATACTTAGGCTTTACTCCTTTACTCTCAACTTTCTCCTTATTAGATTTATCTCAAATAGTTTAGAACATTTGGTTTAGGATATTATTTGGCTTTAGCTTTGCCCTTCTCTGTTGTAAAGCCAGTAGCCAGGGCCACCATCACAGCTGCCTGGCCCATGCAGGTTCGCACTGGATTCGGACAGTCGGTAAAGAAACAACGGAGCCAAAAACTGATGGGCCATTATCTTTAATCCTAGCTTGCACCCGGCCGGCAAGTAAAAACATTCACTGGGCTCTAAAACCCACTCACATTCAGTGCTCACAAAGCTACTGACTTATCCGAGTTTCCTAGAATCAAAGGTTTCTAGCTCACCAGACTTACTCACCTCTGTTTCCCATCTCCTTCCTCCTCCCTGCACAAACTGCACAAACTGGCTTCTCACTCAACACTCTGCCATCTTGGCTGCTTCTCCTGGCCTCCTCCACGTGGCCTTTCTCTGCTCTCTGCTCTGCTCTCTCCTCTAATGATAATCTCAGGAACCAAGAGCGCAAGCTCCCATTCTGTCCCCATTTTATAGTGTAGAAATCCAAACCTTTAATCCAATATACAAAATAGGGAAGTCTCTAATACAAAGTCACTTATCTGAGTCAAGATGGGATTGTACCACCCCACATCAAAAAAGGGTGGGAAAAGCTTAATCCCAAAACCAAGCCCCAGGCTACAAGGATTCTGCCTGCCCACCGCCTGCCCCCAACACACATTAATATCACCTGGGCAACAGCCTCCACGTGGGCAGTGCCATCTTTAACAAAGTGAGCATAATATATTTTACCTGCCCAACATCTGTTCTCAAGCCTCCTTATTTAAAACTTTCAATAAAACCCCCACTCCCATTGTTTATACATACATACAGACAGACAGACATATATACAGGTCATATCAAGACTATTTTACAACCTTTCAGAAGGATGCCAGCCACAAATAAGCATGGTTTCCAGTGTTGCTCCCTTGAGTTTCATTCTGCTTCACCTTCCTGCTCGAGCTGTCAATTGGTTACCACTGTTTCTTAGAGAGGGTGGGTGGGTACATCCCTCAGCATCCTTGCATATTGGCAATTATCCTTATTTACCCTGTAGGTGTGACTCTATAGCTTGTTATAGCGCCACTGAAGACCAATGCTGTTCTGCTTCTGGTTTTAAATCAAATTTCTTCTTTCTGCTACTTGCAAGGGGAAAAAACAGTAGTTATACAGTGGAGAAGTTGAAACACAAGATTTTTTTTTTTAAACCAATCTATGTCAAGGTCTCTACTTCTTTCTTTAATCAGTTGTGTCTGGGGGCTTAGAGGGGGGAATGGGAAGAGGCTGGTCAAAGTATTCAAAATTTTAACTCTGCAGGATTAAGTTTTGAAGATCTAATACATGGCACGGTCACTATAGTTACTAATACTATATTCTATACTTGAAAATTGCATAGAGAGTAGATCTTAAGTGTTCTCACCCAAGAGACACTGTGACTGTGTGAGGGGACGGGCAGTTTGACCGTGGCTCCCCTTTCACAAGGTGTAGGTATCTCAAACCATCACACTTCAATCATCCCTTCATAAAACTGGGGAAAAGGGGTCTAGGACTCGAATAGCCCTTTTAATCTTGACATTTCTCTTTCTTTAGGTGGAACATTCTTTGTTATTTTGTCACTTTGTATGCTAGTTTCATTATTTCCTTCTCTCCTCTGGAACCCTTTCCTTGCCCGTCAGGTCTCCTGTATCCGTCCCCCAAGTGTCCTGTATCTTTTCATGACTTTTGTCTTTTTGAATTTGTTGCTCTGTTGTGAGGTATTTCTTGCACAGCTACTCAATCTGTTTTCAGAAACAACTGTCTTCTCTTTCAGTTTATGGATGAAAAGTTTCCATCGGAAGGCTATGTTGTTCTGACTCAGAGAGTTGTTCTTCTCTCTAGCTGGATCTCCCTGAGAGTCCTTCTCAGGACAGTTTAATGTTCACCTCTGACTCTGCCGTCGTCCCGTTCCAGCGGGGCCCCTGCCCTCCGTGTTCTGCTTTGTCCTGGTTACTGAGCGCTGGTCACAGTGGTTATTCTTTTCATTAGCCCTGGTCCCCACTGTGTCAGGTCGACCGCTGGCTAGCGTTGTTGGACTCTCGCTAGTGCAGGCAAGGCCTAGGCAGGCTGGCCCTATGGGGCGGTGCTGGACCAAACGGCCAGCCAGGGCTCTTCTCCCGCGGAGAGGGAGGGAGCTCTGACCACACCTCTCCCCAGTCCCACGAGGAACCTCTCCGCCTCAGGGGCCAGGATTGGTCATCCTGCTTCCCGTTTCCCAGCAGGTCCTCTGAGGTCAGGAGGTCCCAGCCGGCCCTCCCAGGACCACACAGGCTGGGCTCCTCCAGGTGCATAAGCCATTCTCTCCCTGTGAGCTGGTGGCCTCCCATGCTCCCTGCGGGTGACTTCTGAGCCTGATGCTGGATCCTGAAGTCACCAGGCGGGCAGTTGGGAAGGAATGGTGGGCAGGAAGTGGGGAATCAAGGACGGACACGGTGGAGCCTCGTAAGGATGGGCTGGAATCTGCCCGGTGTCTCGCTTCCTGCAAGATTCCAACTTTGATGGTAGGGATGACTTACAGGGAAAGTTTTTACTTTCTTCGTGGAGCCAAACACTGGCCCAGGGGGCAGAGGAACTGAACGGGGGGGCCAGCAGGAGTTGAGGACTGAGGGTCCGAATGCCGCTGCACCCCACCCGGGTGAGCAGCAGACAAGCAACACGGTGCAGGAGGCCTTGCGCCCTGCCCTGCCCTCTGAGTAGAAGACAGGATAAGGCTGCTGCTTCCTTCCCGCCTGCTAAATCTCATGCAAAACGTTCTTGTGGTCAAAGCCAACCTGGGACTGTGCACAGAAGGGAATTCTGGGAAATGCATTCCAGCTCAGCTAAGCCAAAGCCCCCGCTCCCCTTGAGGCGGCAGTCCAGTCACTGACCCGGGACGGTGGCTGCCTGCTGGCCTCAGGTCTCACCTGTGGCTCCTCACCTGGCCCCTTACATGCCCACATTAAAGGGGGCCTCTTTCCCACAGGTGCCAGGCGTTCCCAGCTCGGCCCTACCTCCCAGAACTTGTAAAGCTCTGCTCTCCCAGGTCTTGGCTTGGCTCTCAGAAACCTGGCTCTCGGAAACCAGACCTGCTTCCAGCTGGAAGTCCGGGGAGCTTGCAGAAAATCCCCGGTGGTCCCTGGACCTCCTGGAGTGAGGTTTCCCCTCTCTGTCCCAGATGCACAGCAGCACTGGGAAGCTGACACCACATGCAAGAGGCACACACTTAACCTTCTACCCTGATTGCCTCACATGTAAAATGGGGGAAAACCACAGAACCTACCCCATTGGACTCTTATGCAGATTAACTGGAAGTTGTTAGGTGCTTGGCACCAAATACGTTTTCAATAAAATGTATTATTATATCTAGACAAGTTCCCCATGACAGCACCTTCCAGCTGAAGGGAGCAGGCTGTGGGGACTTTCTCCCTTCCTCTCAGCCACCCTGCATACCCCATGCTGACTGCTGCTCACCTTGCTCCAGCACTTGCGCCATTTTGCCTTGCACTTGACTTACTGGCTGGCTAGTCTGTCTCTTCACTGAGCTGGGATCTCACTGAGGATTCCCTGGGGGTGGGTTCACTCCGTCTTTCCCTGGCCCACAACCGGGCACAGACGAGGCCTTCTGAAGAAACTTGCAGAAACAGGTGTTTTTAATATCCTGAATCTCTGATTTGCAGAGACTTGGAGGTTGTCTAACCTAACTGCCCACCCAATTTCAGGAGTTCCTTTTTAGGCCATTCAGCAGGTACTCTTTTCAGGCTCTGCTTACATACCTCCAGGGGTTGGAGGTTCACTACTGCTCATAGGATCCATTCAATTTTTAAAAACAACTCTGGTTTTAGAACTAATAATTTTTGGTCAATGGGATTATTTATTTATTTATTACTATTTGCATTAACTTTCAATTGAAGACTGCCGTAATACGCAGTAAAAATGCTGGTAATCAAGAATTGTCCTGGCGCTGGCCGATTGCTCAGTGGTAGAGTGTCGGCCTGGTGTGCAGAAGTCTTGGGTTTGATTCCCGGCCAGGGCACACAGGAGAAGCACCCATCTGCTTCTCCACCCCTCCCCCTCTCCTTCCTCTCTGTCTCTCTCTTCCCCTCCTGCAGTGAGGCTCCATTGGAGCAAAAATGGCCCAGGTGCTGGGGATGGCTCCTTGGCCTCTGCCCCAGGCGCTAGAGTGGCTCTGGTTGCAACAGAGCGACGCCCCGGAGGGGCAGAGCATTGCCCTCTGGTGGGCGTGCCGGGTGGATCCCGGTCGGGCGCATGCGGGAGTCTGTCTGACTGTCTCTCCCCGTTTCCAGCTTCAGAAAAATACAAAAAAAAAAAAAAAAAAAAAAAAGAATTGTCCTGAGTTTAGGGCAGAGGTTACAGAACAGTAGAAGGGTGATGGAACCCACAGTCTAACTTCTATAAGCTTTGCTCAACTGTCAAAAACAGGCTTTCAGGAATGTCTGCACGTTTCTGCCTCCACTGTTTACTGGGAAAATCCTTATATGGTTGTTATTCCAAATTCAGACAGGCATTTATAGAGGGCTTGAAGATAGAGGGCTTGAAGACATCATTTTATAGACAGCTTGATGGATTTGTTTGCACGCTAATCTTTTAAAAGTTCTTTTTCTGTTGCACAATTTTAGGGAGTGGAGATGTTCGAGTTCTGAGGGTGCGTTTGAGAGCCCCCGGAAGAAAGGCATTGGACCTTCCCCTCCTGAAATAGTTCGATTGCCTTCTGGAAGTGTCGCTGAGATCTTAGGATAGACACCTTCCAGCCACCCAGAATGTTCCCTGGAGTTTAGCCAGAATATCTACCCCCGTGGATTCATTTGGAACTCACTTAAGTAGTCATTCCTAAAGGCGTCCTCTGGGCAGAAACGGCCCTGCAGACACTCCTGACTGGAGAGTGTAAGGACCAAGAGAAGATCAGAAAATAAGCAGGGCACTAATGGAACAGGGAACTTAAGGGTTACACGCAGGTCCTGCTCCTGTTCTGTTAGGAATAACATGCCCAAGGTCGTTCAAGAAGCAGAGACAGATAGGGACTCTGGGAGGCTGAGAGAGAGGAAAAAAAGAAAAGAAAAAGAGACAAACGTTTGCATTCTATTGGTTAAAAGACCCTTATCAGAAGTTTAGGTTTGGAATTCGCCAATGAGCTAGACCCCAGCCCCTGCTGCTATGCTATGTGCAGCCCCCTTAGCAAATAGGTTACCGCCACATCTGCTTCTGTATTAGGCTTGCTTGCTTAGCTTATAAAAAGATTTAGCTGTGAGTGCTAGGTGCGATTCCCATCTGCAGCTCCTTGTGAGCACAGTGTCTCTGGACACCTCGGGAATTTGCCCCTGCGCAGGTAAAACTGACCAATAAAGTTACATCTATACTCCTGAAAGTCTCCGACGTTTGTTCTTGTACCCGGTGGATGTTACAGAGAGCGGTGGACAAAGATAGAGAGGTGCTGACTCTGGTCCCTGCCGGAAAGTTCTTTGAGCCTCCCTGTGGCCAAACCGTCTCCGGTGGGTTAGGACTCCCCAGAAAACTTAGAACTGTGGAGAACTCTTTCTTTCCTCAAAGCTTGCCTCTAGAGCGGGGAGGCGAGATTTGGGGGCAGTGTGGTGTGTGGAAAGCACAGAGTGGGGAGTTGGCTGTCCTGAGGGTAGATATCCATTTGATATCTAACTCAATTTTCCCACTGAAATGTGAAGAATCTAAGATGCTCCCAGCTCTTACATGATGCAAATTTAAAACTAACCAAGCAGCCACCGTCTTCCCCGACTGGATAGAGCTTCATGGCTCCCATCCTGCCCTCATTGGAATGGAATCTTCCCAGTTCCCCTGAGACGTACATAGGATGAAGATATGCTCTCCAATCTACAGATGGAGAAACTGAGGCTCAGATTCGAAGACATGCCAAGCTCACACCATTGGGGACTGGCAGATTTTGGACTTTGGATGTTTCCCCACACAAGGGTTATTACTAGCCTTCTGATCGACAATCTGTACTTCTGTGGTCAGTCTCAGTACTGCAAAACATCCATTGGGGGAGGGGAATAGTTAGATGGCAAATGTGGCTTTTAGGTCTCAATGCAAAAGTGTTTGTATGAAGAAGATGAGGCATAGGGGCTCAGACTGTCTCTGGAATAGTGATCTTTTGTCAGTTTATTAAATTCAGATTTATTGCTGATGCCCTGACCAAAAACATCGCTGTTAGCAGTCCATAACATGGATCAGAAATATGAGTTCTCTGTGAATCTGAGGAGAAAAAATAAAGAAGAAACCTTAACGACCTGTCGCTTGGAATAAATCTTAGTGGTCATATAAACCAGGATGACAGGAATTTATATTGTTCCTCAGCACTTGAATGACTAATGTGGTCAGAGGTAGGGGGTAATACAGAAATGATTTCTCTTTCTTTTTTAATTTTTTAAATTTTATTTATTTTTTTACAGAGACAGAGAGTGAGTCAGAGAGAGGGATAGACAGGGACAGACAGACAGGAACGGACAGAGATGAGAAGCATCAATCATTAGTTTTTCATTGCGCGTTGCAACACCTTAGTTGTTCATTGGTTGCTTTCTCATATGTGCCTTGACTGCGGGCCTTCAGCAGACCGAGTAACCCCTTGCTGGAGCCAGCGACCTTGGGCTCAAGCTGGTGGGCTTTTTGCTCAAACCAGATGAGCCCGTGCTCAAGCTGGCGACCTCGGGGTCTTGAACCTGGGTCCTCGGCATCCCAGTCCGAAGCTCTATCCACTGCGCCACCGCCTGGTCAGGCAGAAATGATTTCTCTTAACAAGCCAGCACCTGCTTGCAGACTCTCCAACATTCCTCAGTCATGCTCTGGGTAGGCAGCCACCTTCACACACAGCTTGAGACCAAAGCAACATTTCAGCCCTGTTCCGAGACCCTTAGCTCAGCTGCTTCCCAGGGCTCTCGAAGGTTCTGCTTTAGAGGAGTACCTGAGAGGCCAGAGAGAATCACTGGACAGACATTGATGCTGGTGGGGCAGGGGCAGCCAAAAAGGGCCTCAGAGGGTCTCAGGGCGCGAGACTGTGCGTCTGAGCCAGTCCCAAGCCACTCCCCCATTCTGGGATTCTGGATTCTGTGGCATCAGAATCACTCTAATGAAACAAAAAGGATCCCCAGAAGTCAGTTCGTTCCATTTTTCAGATGAGAAGACTGAGGTTTACAGGATGAAATCACAGGGTAAGAGAGTGGCAGGTACAGAATGAGAGCTCAGATTTCCAGACTCCTGGCCATCCTGCAGCCCATGTTAGTGTGAAAACAGTCCTTCTATATTTGGTCCTAAGTGAATATAAACCTACACACCATGGGTATTTATCATATGATCCACATTCAGTGCTGGGAATGAGATCCCAGTCCAAACAATCCCATTAAGATGCTCCCCATGAAATTCATTACTGACCCCCCAAATCCCTCACTGATATAGCGTGTTCTTCTATACTACATTTTCACATTCTTCTTATGTGATCCTTATAGCCACACTGAAAAGACATACAGGATGCTTACTTTTATTCTTACTGGAAAGATGAAAAAGCTGAGGTTTCTAGGTTAGGGCTCACAAGGCTGCACTTCTGCTGCCTCAAAGGAGCAAGAGCCTGAAGAATCAATGAAATTCTGAATGGATTGTGATGAAGTGCTATTAATGGGTCAAGTCTACAACATTGCTGGGTATCAGTAAGAAAAAAGAGAAGCCCCAGCTCCAACCCTGTGTCCGAAAACACTGCAGTGTATGGGGGAAAGAGGCGGCCACCAGAACCCCCGGCCTCTCTGGGGATTGGGGCCGTCCTAGCCTCCCAGAGCCCACACAGCCAGTTCCTGGAGCTTCCGGTTAATTCAACTACAGCCAGGGCCAGTCTTTTCCCTAAAAACACTTCATCTAAATTTTAATTTTAGAAAAGGGTTGTTTCTGGCCTGCTCAGGCGGTGGCGCAGTGGATAGAGCATCGGACTGGGATGCGGAGGACCCAGGTTCGAGACCCTGAGGTCGCCAGCTTGAGCGCGGGCTCATCTGGTTTGAGCAAAAGCTCACCAGTTTGGACCCAAGGTCGCTGGCTCCAGCAAGGGGTTACTCGGTCTGCTGAAGGCCCGTGGTCAAGGCACATGTGAGAAAGCAATCAATGAACAACTAAGGTGTCGCAATGCGCAACAAAAAACTAATGATTGATGCTTCTCATCTCTCCATTCCTGTCTGTCTGTCCCTGTCTATCCCTCTCTCTACTGTCTCTGTAAAAAAAAAAAAAAAGAGGGAGTTCTGTATTTAATTTGGGTGCCCTAGTCTTTCTTGTCATTAAAAAAAATCTTAACTATTTTGAAACCTTTTCATCTAAGAGTACCTCTAGCTAAATTTTATGCTTCTATTCATTGATCATATTTCAGCATTTTATGAGATGGTATTTCTTATCTATGCAGGTGTCTTTTCTAAAACCACCTTTTTAAAAATTGATATGAATCTAGCAATAAATACTTGAATTAAAAACCTGAGTTCTAGTCGATTATTATGCATAGACACATTTGAGCTTGTCTTTGTAATTATGGACGATATATACCAATGTTGGGTATATTTTATCTTGGTCTTCATAATCAGCTACTAATTTATGAACTGAAATACAGAGCTTATATCCCAGGTAACGTGGAGCGAGCTGCTGCAGATTTGATTTATTGTGATCTGAAAATGGGCATTAGAGATTATCTGAGGTCTCTGAACTCGGGGTTGACAGTAGTTTTAGGGCCTGGCATTTGAGTCCATCTAAATCCTAAAACACTTTAGAAATGCTGGCTTTATCAATCATTTCATTTATTCACTCATTCTACCACTTAGCACATATTTATAGAGCATCCACTGGGTCCCAGGCACAAGACTTGATTCTGGGGACACAACTGTGTGTTTAAACACACATGATCTCTGACCTCTGGAGCCTATTCTCGAGTGAGGGAGACACATCTTGAGTCACGGTCACACATTTGTGTCATTCTCCTTTTTTCCTACTAGTAGAATCATGGTGTTGTCTGGGGTGGCAATATGCCCAAATGAGCAATGACATTTCTCAGGTTTCCTTGTAGCCAAAGGTAGCCATGCGATACATCCTGGCCCTTGAAATGTACATGGAAGTCTGTTGAGTATTGCAGGACAATTTTGCTTTCCCAATGGAGGTGTTACCTCTTCCATGTTGTTGTCTTTATTTTTTCTCCTCTCCCCCTGGAATGTGAATGTGAGGCTAGCAGTGAGCAGTCATCTTGCACTTATGAGCTGGCCATGCAGCTTTGTTAAGTGAGGGGAAAAAATATGCCCCTAGTATTTGGTTAAACACACAGTAACTGCTTCCCTTCTTACACACAGTCCCTACTGATAAACTCATTGTATCTTGGATGTGAGCTGATGAGGGCAAAATTCTCCAAAGGGGTGGTAGGAGCCTGGAAAAGCAGTCAACGGCCAGGACTTCAGAATTATATCTGCTAGGGCTGGCCAGGTAGGTAAGGTCTAGTCTTCTGTGTTTCAGTGCAGACTGCATGTCAGAGTGGGTTATAAATACCTTTCCCATCTACCACCTGATTGCATTGCTATCATCCTGCCTGCTTCACAGGGCTGTCACACATGAGAGGAGGTGGGAGGGTGTGGGCGGAAGCCTGTAAAACTAATAGGGAAGGTCAATTTCCTTTCTTTTAATAAGAAGGCAGTCTGAAATTAGAGGGGGCAAGAGAGGAAACACATGAAGTGAAAGGCTAAAGGAGAGGTGGATTTTCAACTGGCCCTAAGGAATGGTGCTGACGGTGATGGATAGAGAAGGCTGAATATGAAGGGGACAGAGCTGAGGGACCCAGCAGGGCAAAGGCCAGGCGACAGGAAAGGCTAAGGACCAGCTGAGAGCCAGTGCAGAAAAGGACCAGGTCAGGCCCCAAGTGCTTTCGCATGTTAAAGATTAGATTGGAAGCCGACTCATTGCTTGCTCAGTGCCCGTGGTATAAAGGCAAAGAGGGTGGTGGTGGTGGTGTGTATGTGTGTGTCCATGTCCAGGGTGATGTCGGGGAGGTGGGTGCACCAGGTGGAGTTTTCTCCAACAATCAACTATGCTGAAGGGAGGTGGAACCTAGGTTGAGTTTTTTGAAGCAGTGTTTCCAAGGCCTGGAGTCCAGAGCTAGAACTGACTCTGCAGCACAGGCTTAGAAGAAACCCAGTTCTAGCGCAGCCTACCCCTTCCTTCCCGGAGCTGCCCACTGACTATTTGACCGGCACAAACGGAGGACTTCTTTCCACATGGTGGAATCATGGAGAAATCACTCCTGGGTAATGAGACAATTAGCTCCTTGCATTCTTCCTGCAGGAACAAATCTGGGCCCCCATGGCATCTGTCCCCTCCTGCTCCTCCAGCTGGCCGCCTTGCCATGCACATAGCCTGCGGGGAAGCAGGCCCCTGCCCATTGCCGCTTCCAGGAGGGGTTTGGGGGAGGCTGGAGGAGCAGGGAAGGAACCTGAGGCTCGCAGCGGGCGGAGTGATTGATGACAGCGCGCCTGCCCCTGAACTCCTCGTCGAAGTTCTCCTACAGGGTTGGCAGCCCCAGCCTGAAAGCTGCTCCGTCGCTCAGGCGGCATATGGACTGTTGACAGAGCAGCTGCTGGGGAAGAAGATGCTGAAAGGAAGCCTCGAGGGATAAACAGAGAAACCCGTGACACCACGTGGCACCCAAGGCACAGTGCTCAACGCTCCAGCTCGCTGACTGTCATCTCCTTCCGGGGAGGAAATTGGTTTGGGCTGCTGTGCTATCTTCTCTTAAAATAATGATGATGGTAATCATCATCATCACATTTGTCGAGCTCTTGCTTTGCCAGCCAGTTCTGTAAACTATATACTTTAGGTGCATTATTCCGTTTACTCCTTCAAACAGCCCTCTGCGGAAAGAATCGTTCCTGTTCCTGTTTTATAGATGGAGAAACTGAGGCTTAGAGGGCTGGTCACCCAGCTGGTAAGTGAGGGGAAAAAATATGCCCCTAGTATTTGGCTAAACACACAGTAACTGCTTCCCTCTTGCACACAGTCCCTACTGATAAACTCATTGTTTATCTTGATCCCTCTTGATCTATCCCTCCTAGCTTTCCATCGTCTTGGATGTGAGCTGATGAGGGCAAAATTCTCCAAGGGGGTGGTAGGAGCCTGGAAAAGCTGAACAGCGCAATGTTATGTTGGTTTCCTGTTGCAAGCAATTTAAGCGTCAGATCACTTAAATGTTGATTACAAAGATGTGCGGTGATGTAATTCACAGGGCAACGGGGCAGTCCTTCTCTCACCGGCTCTCCAGCGTGTAGGGGCAGATTCCAGACACCTAGAACCGGGTCTTGCGGGAGGCATGCAGTGAATTAGATGAAACATACAAGAATGAATCAATCAACCCCGGGAGCGCTTTCATATTACTTTGCAGGTGGAAAAGCAGGGTTCCCAGGAGTCTTGCAAAAGACCTTATGGTAAACTTGGAGGAGAGGAGACTCGAGCTCTGATTTTCAGGCCACAGTTGCTGACCTATCTCTGTCTTACCTGGAGTGCATCAGGTTAAGTGGGGAGAGGTTGGCTAAGGCCCTGAGTGTGGAAATATTAGTAAGTCCCTGGTATAGAGAGTTTAGGAAATATTATTTCAAGAGCATCTAGCGTGAGCAAAAAGTCGTTAACTTTTTTTTCTTGTCATCAGAGGTCTGTCTTCACCCTGATCCCTGGCAGCTGTGGGTCAGTCCCTGTCCCTCATGTCTATCAAATGCCATTTCCCTCAGGTGGAGCAGTCACCCCAGCCGGGAATCTAGACCTTCCAGACATGAAAACAAAAACCAAGAGCCCATTCATCATATTGAAAGCTGATACCTGACAGATTCAATCCCATCTTGAGGCTGGAACCTTACAGAGAAATGAAGAGGACTAATTTTCTCAGACTCCGTGGGGAAAAGTTTCCCAAGTGTTAAAGCAGCACCATAAACCACAGGATGGCACTGCTAGAGAGCTTTGCTTTGGGTGTGGCAAAGCAGGGCCTGACAGTTGGCAGTCTCTTGCTTCCAGAATATGATTTTAGAAGATTCTTCAGATGCATGTTGCACAGGAAGGTCCCAAGCATGAATTGACTATTCTGTTTGGGACAGAAAAAAAAATAGACAAACTCTTTGCTTCCTTTTAACTTGAGGATGGGCCAGGAGCCTAGAGGAAGTCAAGTTCCTTAGGATTGGCCTTTACTAAATAGAGTAATAGGGTGAGGTGCAAGGTGTATTAGCCCAGGGAAAGCTAAATTGCTAACACTTTATGGGCTTAGACTTCAAGAATCTCTGAGTCCTGCAGAGTCTGCAGGCATAAGGACAAGAACAGACGCCTGTCACATCTGGATAACAACCATTTTTCAAAGGTCCACTGAGACCACAGGCACTTCTTCTTCGGCCCTCCTCTAACCTGAATGGGTCCCTGGAGGGAGAAGAACCAAATTCCTGGGCCCTTCTTGATCGATCCCTCCCTAGCTTTCCAGCCCCCACCTCACCCCCACCCCCACCTCCTCACTCCGCCACCTCATCTGCTACCGTTTCCCCTCTGGGCATTATGCTGCGCCTGGGGTTCTGTCCACTGACCTTCTATTTATACTTAGAAGCCCAGCTTCTGTCTCACTCCCCTGAACTCCCTCTGCAGAGGGGGTCACTTCTGCTGGAGCTCCCCACAGCACTTCGTATATTCTTCTCCTCTTACATTCTACTGCCTTCTTTATCCTCGGAGGGTCTGTTTCCAACAGCAGGCAGAGGAGGCAGTTGCCAGCCCTACTCCCTCCAGGAGGTCCGAGGTCCAGTAGGTTCTGGTGCTTGGTTCCTGCTCCCTGTTGAACACACAATAAGGCATGACATCTAACCTGTTGGCCAACTTGGGCTGATTTTCCTTTGAATTATTCATTTTGCACAAACTCCCAGGGGACTTGGAGAGACTGGAGGGAGCAGCTTGGAGGATTCCTGAGGTGCAGGGGCTCCTGGAATTGGTCCATGCTGACTTTCTGTCCAAGCAGAAATGTGCAACCAGAGAGAGCATGTTCTCAGGCCAGACCTGGGTCAGAGGGAGAGGGAGGGCTGAGTGGAGACAACAGAATTCAGCCTCAAAGACCTCCACAGGGCCTTCTGGCATCATGATTGTTTTCCTCAGTCCTTCCCAGCCAGACTCATGTCACCATCATCCCTGCAACTAAGTGGGACCTGAGGAGTTCGTGCCAGTCAGTTCTGTTTTCCCAGCCATTCCACTGACCGACCCTGGATCTCGGGGAGTCACCCAGGTTCAGGTGTTTCCACTGTGGGTAACAGAGATGCTGACTTCATAGGATGGTTACAAGGCTGAAATGAGGTGTTATTTATTTATCCACTTACGTGTTTATAATTTCTTACTGCCATATAAGATAGAATGAAGTGACGAATCTTAACTGTATGCTTGAGATATATATATCTCATACATACATATATATATATATATATATTTTTTTTTTTTACATGCACATATACTCAGGTCACCATTCCCCAGATCGAGATACAGAGCTGAGTGAAATTTTTAAAGCTGATATAAATTTATAAACTTTAAAGTGCTGAAGAAATGTTGATTTTGAATATTACCAGGAGGTGGAGCCTCTTTCCTGTTAAATTTCTCTCTTCCTACAACTTCTAGGCTTCTAGAAATCGTTAGCATCAGTTTCAGCCACCCTAGCAAATTAGGGCAGGTGCCCCGACCTCCACACCCCAGCTGTGCAGAGTCGCCATGTGATGCAGACCCACAGCTCCCAGAACCAGCGCTTTGAGTAGGTAGACCCTGTACCCACCACCTCCATCACCAGGTTGTCCTCACAAAGCAGGGCCAGTTACAATACTGCTATTGTGTGGTTTTAATCCTATATGGCTTGATTCACAGATGTGCTCTGCATGCCAGGCCCTGGGCAGAGAAGGGGAGAAGCTTCCTAGGCTGAACAGTTTTCACAGGTAACTGTCACAGAAGGTGGAGCTATGGACATGAACACATACACACCTATGAAGTGAGGCCCACAGAGGCAAGGGCTCTGTCAACTCTTCTCTCCCATTGAACTCTCTTCCCAAGGGTTCCACCAGCTCTCCAGTGCTGACCACCCCTCTGGGCTTTAGCCAGCTTCTCCACTTTATCTGCTAGGTGTGTGTCCACCTGGCTGCTCCATGACCCTTCAAACTCAGTGTGTCCCTGAGGAAACCCATCTTAATTCCTAAACCTGGTTCCTTTCTCCTGGCTTCCCACTTCCTTCATTCCGGCTTCACCGACCACTCCCATCAGCTAATCAGAGCCGGTTTTGTCCTTACCCTGGCTCTTCCTCCTGGTATTTCCGTACCATCGCCTCTGCCGTTAGGAACCCTCATTCTGCTGGCAGCTACCTAACCAGCTCCCTGACAAAGCTGGAACCCACTGCCCCATTCCCTGACAAATCTTACCCATCCTTCAAGACCTCAAAAAATGCCTCCACTTTAGAAGTCCTCCCCAAGAACTCCAGTTACCTGTTTTGACCTCTTCTGCCTGTGGACTATGGCCACCCTTTAGCTGAGCCTCCTTATAGATACTGGACAGTTTCCACCTTGTCTCACTCTTTTATCTCCCTGACTCCTGGTACCTAGCACAGTGGCTGGCCCTTGGTGCTGGTGAGGAGACGGATGAAGACTGCGCCAATGACTAGACAGCACAAGTAAAGGCAAACTCACTCAGCTATTAATCATACTTGCAGAGACCCAAGCGTTTTGGAAAAGGTCAGGATATGCTAATTCCAGTCCGGAGAGTCTTCCTTCATCTTCTCCATCCCTGACCCTTGCACCTCCCAGCAAAGGGCAGAGGCCTGGCACCTCACAGCCCTCGCTGCTTGAAAATGCCAAACTAGAGAAACTTTGTCATAATTACACACCTACTTGAAAGTACGGACTATGTAATTTGCCTTTAAGTGATCTTAAATTAATATAAATAATGAAGTATGCTCAGAATACTCAAGTACTGGTACATCCAATTGAACACAATTCAAATTAAGATGGATTTATTAGCATTGTGACTTATTGATTAAAATGGTAATGATAAATAAGGAGAAATGTTAAGTACAACAGGGAATCGGTAATATTTCTTCAAAGTAATCATTTTGCTGTGACTATCCAATTATTAGTACATTTAATGGGTTATTCAGTGCAATTAATTACTCGCTTTGCTTCTGGGAAGGCACTAGGAAAAAAATTACTTTCTGCCCGGAGTGGGGGTTGCTCAGGAGAGGGGCCGGGAGAAGCCACTGCTTGCAGGGGCCTCTGTGACGGGGGCCACGCTCTTTGGGGTTGTTGTCCCAGCAGCTCTGATAGAAGCTGCTAGCGCCCTTGGGGAAGAAGAAGGGATACAAGGAGTCTAGGCTCTCAGTCTCACAGTCCGGGGCTTTTATAGCTGAGGGAGGAGATGGTGAGCAGGCTGGGTGGGGAGTGGAATCAGAAAACCTGGCTTGAGTCTTGACTGAGTTTAAAAATGAGGCCACTGGGATCGAGAGAGGGCAAGTGACTTGTTACAGTCATAGAGCTATGAGGGAGCCTGTGGACTTGAACCCCAGTCCTCTGACATGAAGAAACATACTCCCCTGGCTGTATAGCCTTCCTACGTTATCCCCAAGTCTCCTGGAGTCCTCTGGCCCCCACCTCTCTCCAGTGCTAAGGATTCACTGTATTGTTTCATAAAGCTAATTGCTAGTTTTTACATAAGGCTTTATTTTTATGAGCTCCAAATTGCCCAAATTAGATTTTATTAAGCTCATACATATGATTTTCCTTGTTTTTATTAAAATTAAGTTCACTCATTTGCCATTTGCAAAGGAGTTTGAAATTAGGATCGCTTTGTATCCACGGAAACACAGGGAGATTCTTATATGTGATCAGACTTTTACCCACAGAATGGGAAAAAAGGCAGCTGGTAATTAGGTGCGTAATTCATAGGCAAGCTCCTGCAGCACAATAGCTCTGTTCTTCTGCTTTGTGGCTGACAGTTACGACAGCTTTCTCTTTCCGGCATGGAAGTGGTGGGCAGGGCTGAGCAGCGATGGGCAGGGGTGGTGGGAGGAGCTGCTACCAGTCCCAGCTCTGCCCCTCATTCATTCTGTGGCTTTGGGGAAGGCATGTCTCTTGTTCTGAACCTGAGTTTTCCCATCTGTAAAATGGGGGATTAAGGAAGTTAGGCTTAGTACAAATATTTTATCCCGTGTCTAATGGCTATAATGTTGCGGTGGGAAGGATTTTAATGCCATACCTGGACTCAGCAGAAAAGTAATGCCTCTTGATTAACTGGATTATTCAGCAATTACTGAGCAACTACGAAGTACTAAAAACTCTTCTAGCACTAGAGATGTGCTAGAACAGGCTTCTATTCTCAGGAAACAGCAGCTATATCAACAACAACAACAACAACAAAACCCAGACAACTAAAGAAATTAAATTTAAAAGATGATGATATGAAAGAAGATAAATCTGGGAAGATGATTGCAAGGAAGGGTGCATGTCCAAGGAACAGAGGCAAGGCCAGTAAGGCAGAGAAGGTGGAGATGGGCTCAGAGTGGTAGATAGTGATTGATTAGTTATGTCTGCATTGGCATGGGATTGAAGAGTGGCATTAGTGTGTGCTCTCTACTTGCCATCCCAGCAATGATGTTCCAGGATTCTGCTGGCAAGAGCCCCCTCCTAGTAGAGGAGTGTGGCTCCACTTAGGTGGATGAGCATGACTCTCTTGAGGCAGGAGGGGGTGACATTTGACCTGGGCTTTGAAAGATGCTCATTTCCATAGCAAGGGGTGATGTGCCCTTCTTCATGGTGTCCACCTTTGTCCTGCAGTGTCAAGGATGTACTTCTTCATTCAGGAGAGGTGTAGACCTGTTTGGGTAAGGAGGACTGTTTGTGGAGGCATAGAACCTGGGCCCAAGTCCATGCTCTGCTGTTCATTAACCATGTGACTCATTGGGGTCGCTTCAGTTTTTCTGAGCCACAGTTTTCTCATCCTTAAAATGGAACAGTAATAAAATTTACCTCTCAGAGTTTTGTGAGAATTAAGTAATAAATTAGCACAAAAGCATTAAAAAATGTAATAGCATTTTAATATTTATAATTTATACAACAACTATAATATACTACTAAAATATACTACTTATGCTATAAAGTATTTTTACTAGGATTTAAAAAATGTTATTATTAGGGGGACTCCTGATACTCATCTCTCAAAATAATTTGATGTGTTTTCTTGAGTGTAAATTGTCACAGCTTTTATGGAAAGTAATTAGCAGCGTGCACCAACAGCCTACAAACATGTTTCTCTTTGCCTAGGGATTCTACTTCTTAGAATTTAACAAAAAGAAGTAAGTGGGTTTCTGCTTCTGGTATAATGGACAGCTTATAGCAGCCTTATTAATGCTCCTTCTAACAACTAGAGACGCTGAACAAAACACAAAAGAAAAGTAGTGTATATCCATTCAATTAAATAAATAAGGGGAAATGAATGAACTACTGCTTCAAGCAAAAAATATGAAAGACTCACAAACACAATGTTAGAGACAAGAGGAACCAGATGCAAGGTAATAAACAATTTTAAATTTGAATTTTACATAAATTCAAATATAAATTTATATGTAGGCGATATATATGATATATAAAAATGTTCTAAGATAAATATACGTAAGATATATAAGTATAAAGTAGAAGTAAGTCTATACATACAATATAAATAAGCAAATATATAAAATACATAATATTTTATATAGCATGTATTAATATATATCTGAATCCATATAAAATTCAATCTATTGGTGTTAAAGATTAGGATAATGTTATCCAGGGGGGAGGTGTAGTGACTTGATGGGGACACAAGGGGGTGGGGTTCTGAGGGTTTGGATGATAATCTGTTTCTTGATCTTGGGTGTTGGCTCTATGGAGTGTACATGTTGTGAAAAGTCATTAAACTATATTTTTAACTTGTGTACTTTTTTATACATATAGTTAACTTTGATGAAAAAATATTACCTACACACTCATTCAGTCTGCCACAGATTCATACAGTCCTCTCCTACTATATACACTTTTCTTTGCTCAAGCACACAGGCAGGCACACACACACACACACACACACACACACACACGCGCGCGCGCGCGCGCGCTCAAGCTGACATGCCCAAGTAGTGATGCAGGAACAAAACAACAACAACAACAACAACAACTTACCTAAATAGAAAAGACAATAATTGGATATATGAATAAAGAAATTTATCACAGCATCACGTAAAATAGTGAGAAATAGAAAAATCTAACAGTTCCCAAATGAGAATTACTTAAATAAAATGTGGTAATGATACTATCTTTTAAATGATGTTTTCAAAGAATTTAGTCAGGTGGGAGAATTTTAATATGGTATCTTGAATGGAGTCAAGTACTATGAACCTTGTGCGCAGTACCTGAGCCGGGGTTGTATAGAATTCAGCCGCCTCCTTTGGCACGGAGGACGAGGAGGTGGGAGGGGCCGGTGTGTGGGATGGGCCCCCTTCTGCTCAGCACCTGCTTTCCCCACCTTCAAGGGAAGCCAAACAGATCCTGTTTCTTGACATTACTCCTCTTTGCGCTCTCTAAACACTCTCATCCTTTAGCCACTGTCCTCAAATCTCCGGGTCTGGGGACCCCCACCGGAGACCCGCCCTCCTGCAGCGTCACCTGCCGGCCCTAGCAGGCTGGCTCAGTCCTGCTTTCCGGTCTGGAGAGCAGCTCCCTCCCCAAGACTCCCTCGGGGCACTCCTCCCCAGCTGAGTCAGTCCAGATGACAGTCATGGGGAAGAAGATAGCATTTTCCTACCTGCTCTGCGGTTTACAAAACTGCTCCTGCCCACGGAGTTGGGAGTGCCGCCTGTTAGTATTCAGAGCGGTATCAGCAGCTCTCTCCCCGCCCCCGCCCCTTGCCGCCCGCCCTGCCCCAGGCCAGTTGTATTGGACTTGGGATGGCAGCTCCATTAATACACATCACCACGTGTCAGAGCTTGATTATGTTCCTGTTCAAGTTGCCTTCCTGCTCCCTTTCCTCCCTAGAGTATTCATAATTTCTTACAATGACTTTATTGTTTTTATAATCATAAAACATATTAAATAATATTCTTTATCTGTATAAGTGCTCTAGGTCAGTGCTTCTGTAATGATATAATATGTTGTGCCTACGAATCACCTGGGAGCTTGTTAAAGTGTAGCTTGAGAGTCGGTAGGTCTGGGTGGGCCAGGGCTCTGCATGTCTGACACTCCCGGGTGATGCTGGTCCAGACCTTGCTTTGAAGACCAAAGTGATGGAGGATAGGGGAGAGCGAGTACAAGCTCCACCCTGTCTCCTGGCTCCGCAGGCCCCCTACCCACCATGTTCCACTCTCTTTACATTTTCCTGAACATTTCGTGTAATGATGACTACTAAGCCAGAAGTTTTTCAAGAGGTCTTGAATCTACATCTGTACCTGGGCTCATGAAGTACTTTTTGGAGGTTACTTCTTCAGAGAACAGACTCCTAGATTTGAGCCGTTTTACTCCCCAAGCTGATATAATAAGTTGAGTTTATGGCAAGGGATTTAGATAAAAGTATAGAGGTCAGGACTTTAACTCATGTTATGCCAGTGGCTTAGTTTTCCTCAGTGTAATTGATAGGGATTGGTATAAATTGTTGGTAAAGATAATCATTTTCATGGTCCTGTAAAAGGATTGTCATGAAGTTAGGGAGTCTTCATTGGAGGCCAGATTGCAGCTTCTTGGGGGTATTATAAAGGGGACTTGAATGTCAAAGAGGAAGGTGGCTAAGAGACCTACCAGTGGTAGTCAACCTGGTCCCTACCACCCACTAGTGGGCGTTCTAGCTTTCATGGTGGGTGGTAGCAGAGCAACCAAAGTATAAATAAAAAGATAGATGTAACTATAGTAAGTTGTTTTATAAAGATTTATTCTACCAAACAGCAAAAATTCGACATAAAGTACTTGGTAAGTAATTATTATTATATGTTTTAACTTGCTGTAACTCTGCTTTATAAATTTTATAAAGTAAAGTTACTTCCCTACTTAATAAATCATCATTACTGTGGAACTGGTGGGAGGTTAGAAAATTTTACTACTATCAGAGATACAAAAGTGGGCGGTAGGTATAAAAAGGTTGACTACCCCTGATAGACTATCCTGATTATAACGAGTTTCAACTAACCTTTCAGTTCCACTACAAATAAAAAGTCTGTATTATCTCTTCTTGGAAAGATGAATAGGAAAATATTGAAACTACATTTGTGAGCTTTTTAAAATTATTATTCCAAATTGCAGAATCAAGCCATGCTAGGGTAGAAAGGTCACTTAAATGCCTTTAGTCCCACCTACTCATATGAGACATTGTGTTGATCCCAGGCTGTGATAAAGAGGGCACCCAAATTCAAGGGGACCAGACCTTTTATAATGCACTCTGGGATGTTCAGAAGAGATAACTGTAGTTTTCTGGCCTCCAAACAAACACTTTCAAGGGCAGGGGAGAGAGTGCCTCCTGGAAGCCTTTATACCTCTACATGGATCTAACTGTTCAGGAATTCTCTGAGATAAATGGAAGTCTGACTCCCAGTGGCCTTTACCCACTGACCCCACGTCTAAGCTAGGTGTTTTCAAACTTCTCTGATGTCAAGGATTGCCTGGGAAGCTTATTTAAAATTCAACCCAAACCCAACTCACATTGATCAGATTCTCAGGCCCTTCCTGGAGATTCATGGGGCTGAGATGGGGCTTGAAATTTTTTTTTTTTTTTTGATAGCCAGGCTTACCCCCTTTAGGCAAATGAAATCAGTAAAGGACACATTTGGATACAGAGATTAATTTCTTTGACTCAAGAGAAAAATCCATTGTGAAAAGAGGCAGATATAGGTTGACTTCTTTATTTGATATTTGACTATAAGAACTGGTAGAGGATATAGTTTTTCATCTGGACCTAAATATGAGATGTATATTTATTTCTTCTGAATGTTTCTAAAGTCCCTTATCCCTGTGATTGTGAGAAAGATAAGTGAGGCTGTTTTAAGGCAGGTGAAACTCAAAATTGAGACTGATGGACATAGACAGGGGTGCAGTGATTATCAGGGGGAAGGGAAGGGTGGAGAGAGAGGGGGAAGGGAGAAGGGGAAGGGCTTAAAGAGAAATAAAATATAGGGTGACAGAAGATGATCTGACTCTGGGTGATGGATATACAGGATAATCAACTGTCCAAATGATGTGGAGATATTTTCTCTAAATCTGTGTACTCTGGTTCACCAATATCACCCTGTTAAATTTAATTGTCTAAATAAAAAAAAGAGAAAAAAAGAAATGATAAGGCAGGTGAAACTGAACAAGGGATAGAAAAATAAATATTAAAATAAAAAAGAACCTACTAATGTAGTTGTGATAAATAATAGCAAACTTAAAGTCAATGCTTAATACTGAGATTAGCAGACTAATTTTAATTTTAAATATGTTTTTCAAAACCTAGGAAGAACTACCAAGATATCTATATTCTTCAATCCAATTTTTAGGGTAAGCAAATCATTCAATAGAAGATAAAGGTGCCTTAGGCACAAAGATACTTGTAGAGGCATTGTTTATAATTTCAATAAAATTATGAACAAATTCAGTATTCAACAATAGAATAGTAAGTCAATTAAAGCACAACTATGGACTGAAATATTATATAGCTATTAAAATGATTAGATAATCTATATATCAACATGCACAAATGCTTATAACATTCAATGTAGAGTAGCAGAATAAAAATTTGATCCATTTATAGTTTTTTGGGTATATGGCTGAGTTGTAAAAGAGAATGGAAAAAGTTCACTTTTTTAAAACAACTATTTGTTTAATAAATATATATTTTTAAAATAATGTCATTAATACAACATGACAATGAAACCAATGGAAAATTCCATCTAGAAGAAGCAGAGGGTCAAGTCTTTGATACCATCCATTGAAACTGAGGCCTCCTGCTTCACAGTGACTTAAGACCTTTGAGGTGTTGAGGGAGGGCCTTCTGAGTCCGCTGGTTCAACCTCCTCAGTGTTGCAAAAATGTTTCTTTTAGTGACCTTGATGTAGGATACCCTACACTCTTCTTGACTTCCGAAACTGGTAAACAGCCTTAAAAGTTTTCTTCAAAGTTTGTGTCTATCTTTGGGAGAGATCCAATGGCAGGGTGGGGGGAGTGTTAGAGACAGATGCTCAGAAGTGTAAGTAGGAAAACCAGAAAGCCAGACTTCCCAGCTCCAATTTTTTTTCAAACCAAAATTCTTTTGTTCAGAACAGATTGGCATCAACTTTTCAAAATTTGCATCGTAGAACAAAGATTCCTGTTTGAGTAAAAACAATGAGAGTTGCACAGCTTGTGTCTCAAAGGTTCCTCCTGCCTGCATTGCCACTTGCTCAGATTTTCTATTTCTGATCTTCTGGGGGCAGAGAAGCCCATTGAGTCAGGTCAGGGACAATGAGGTGAGGTCCTATGGGATGAAGGATGGGCCCAGGGCAAGGACTCTAAGGCAGCTGGTCTGGGGCCTGGCTCAGGGACATTAGGTGTTCTCATTTCTGCATTACACATAATGCTCCTGAGCATTAAATTGACCACGTAGAACTTAAGTAAATGTGATACTACTGATTATTTTGGAATGAGCTGGATTTAGGTAGAATGATTGTGTGTTGAAGAGTCAGAAAGCCTGTGTTCAGTTTTGATTCTGCCTCTTACTAATGATGGGATTTTGTGCAATCACACTCCTATTCTGGGCCTCAGTTTCCTTACTTATGATGTAGGAAAGTAATCCCTGTCTTATACCCCCCACAGCCTTAACTGTAAACATCATTTAACTAGTAATTTTATGCTAGGGTCTTAAGTATTGATTCTTACAGGCTTGTACCTATTTAAGGGATGATTTACAGGCTGCCATGCACTGAGGTTGTAGTATAAATTAAATTGTTTTCCATTTGGGCTGGTGGCTGTGGAGGTGGTAAGCCAGGCAGTCAAAGTATCTGAAGAAGACACCTGCCTCGAGAAAGCCTGACCAGACACCTTGCTTTGTCTTTGCCTGTTCTAAATCTCTGAAATTATCTATCCATCTATGGAGGGAGTATGTGGGCCAGTATCATAAACGATAGACATCTTGAAGTTCCTTGCAAGAATGATGAACTGGAGGGGCCTGCGATGGCTCAGTTGGGGGATGTTCATTGACCAGGGGGAAGTGGTGATCAAGAAGGCGGGGCACCTTCCTCCGAACCACTCCTGACTCTCTGTGCCCTTTGCTCCCTTCCTTCCCCAGTTCTGCATCTCAAGGCCAGGGAACTGGAACTCGAAGAGATGTGAAGCTGCCCTTCATTGCTCCCTCTTTCCTCTTCTATCCCATCCTCCAGCTACACAATTATAGTGATGATACATAATGCATGTTCAAGACATTATTACTCAAGCCATACAATGACTGAGTTCTTTTTTTTGCAAAAGAGCTAAACAAGACGGATGTGATATCTAAACAGAGGCAAGGTCTTCCTTCCCCACTCTTCCCCACCCCAAGAGGAAGCATAGTGTATGCTCCCCACACCCCTCTTGCTGCATTCTTACACATACACATATTAATCACATGCTATTTTATAGCTTTCTTTTTTCACTAAGTAATGTATTTTGGAGATCTTCTCATTGCCTTATCTCTAATGCACTCTGCTTTCTGAGGAACAACAGCTTACTTAACTATTCTCCTCTATGAGAGTAAGTCAGGTTTTGATTTCTTTGCTTCTGTACACAATAAATTGTGATGAGCATTCTTGGATTCATGTACATAAACTTGTGCAATGAGTTGTGTGAGGCACACAAACAGCCATTTCTTTTGGAAAGAGTCCTGGGTGTGGAAAGTCTCGATCAACTGATATGTGCATTTGAAATTTTGATGGGTGCTTTCAAGTGACCTTCATCAACTGGCTTCACCAGTTTACACACACAGTGTGGATGACAATGTCTGTTTCTCCACATTTTTGCCAATACTTGGTCTGTATGTTTTTACATTTTGTCAAGTAATTCTCTTTTTCCTGACTAATGCAGCTTTGCCTAATTATTATTTGTAAATTGTTAATTTTCTGTGAATAGCCATTATTTTTTCCTTCCCAGAATTTTTACAACTGAGTTGCCTTTTTTTTTTGGCCTTGTTAGAAACTCTATGTGGTCTGGATCTGAACCTTTTGCTTGCTAGTGTGTTATAAATATTTGCTCCCAATCTTTTTTAACAGGGCTCTTCTTTTTTTTTTTTTTTTTATTTATTTATTTTTTTCATTTTTCTGAAGCTGGAAACAGGGAGAGACAGTCAGACAGACTCCCGCATGCGCCCGACCGGGATCCACCCGGCACGCCCACCATGGGGCGACGCTCTGCCCACCAGGGGGCGATGCTCTGCCCCTCCGGGGCGTCGCCATGTTGCAACCAGAGCCACTCTAGCGCCTGAGGCAGAGGCCACAGAGCCATCCCCAGCGCCCGGGCCATCTTTGCTCCAATGGAGCCTTGGCTGCGGGAGGGGAAGAGAGAGACAGAGAGGAAAGCGCGGCGGAGGGGTGGAGAAGCAAATGGGCGCTTCTCCTGTGTGCCCTGGCTGGGAATCGAACCCGGGTCCTCCACATGCTAGGCCGACGCTCTACCGCTGAGCCAACGGGCCAGGGCCCAGGGCTCTTCTTTTAACTTGGCTTAGTGTGTATGTCGACTTACAGAATTGTATAACTTTTATGACTTTAAATCTAAGAAATTTTTATGGTTTTCAGATTTTTGCCTCTTGCTTAGGAAGGCCTTACTATCTTAAATGCAGAAAAATATTCACCTATATTTTAAAAAAATATTTTTATACTTTTGCTCTTTAACTCATCTGAAGGTTATTTTCTCTGGATAGATAGTGTGAATTGGAATCTGATTTAATTTTTTCCCCAAATGAGTAACTGATTGGTCCAATCTCACTTGTGGATTAGGCCATTGTTTCTTTTTTGAAAAACCACCTTAACTGTCTCCTTAATTTTCATATGTAGGTCTGGTTTGTTTCTAGGCTTATGATTCTGTTCCACTGATCTGTTTGTCAATACCTGGACCAATTCTAGACCATTTTAATTATTATAGCTTACAGAGTGTTTTGACATCAGGTAGGATAAGGCCTGAATAACAAATGCTGTTGACTTTAGAGTAGAGCTGCATTGATCGATTAATGTGGCGGAAATTAGTGCACTTTCAATACCAAGTCTTCCCAAGCAAGATTATCACTTCATTTATTTAGGTTTTCATGTTATTTTATCTTCACATAAATCTTGTACATTTAAAAATTATATTTGTTTTCTAATAAGTTTGCTATTTTGTTATAAATTAAATCCTTAAAAAATTTTTTTAAATCTTTAAAATTTTTTATTTAATTAATACTAATGTATAAAAAAGCTATTAGACTAAGTAAATGGATGTGCCTCTCTATGGTTTTTAACTTTCTTAATATTTCCAATAGTTTTTGGTTGATTCCTTGAACTTTTTTTTTACATGGGCAATCATATTATTTACAAAAAGTGAAAAGTGTTTTTTTCCTTTTCAAGTTTTATGTTTCTATTTTCCTTGTCTTTTATCCTCCAGGGCAATAATGACTGAATTCAATGATAGCAATTAATTCTCTCTTGCTCTAATCTTTTGTGAGATTTTCTAAGGTCTCACCATTAAGTATTTAATTGCTAATGATTTCTGATATCTTTTTTATTTTTATTTTTATGTTGAGGAGCTTACATTTCATTCTGAGTTTCTGGGATTTAAAAAATTAATTTTGGATGTTGAATTTTATCAAATCCTTTCTTGTATTTATTGAGATAATTAATATCACTTCATTTTTGAGGCGAATTACCAGATGAATTTCTCTAATGTTGAATCGTCCTTTGCCCCTTGGCTAAGCTCTCCTTAGACAAAATGCCTTGTTTAGTATTCTCTTGGAGCTGATTTGTCACTATTTATAATTTAGGATGCTTGCACCTACCTTTTCAAGTGACAGTTGGGTGTATTTTCCTATGATCCTCATTCTCGATGTTCTCATCTCGAGGGTTATTCTACTGTTAGCTATCGTCTATGGCCACTCCAGCTTTCCTACCTGTCCTCAAACACATCAGACTTTGTCACATCTCAGAGCTGATACACTCACTGCTGCTTGGATTGAAACGGCTTCTTCAAGAGGTTTGTGTGGCCAGAGGCTGGATGCTCATTAAGACTCAGGCAACTGGCCAAATATCACCACCTTCTCTAAGCTAGCCATCCTCTGTCATTCTTGACCCCTTTAGCCTGTGTTATATACGCCACAGCACTATTTCTCTCAAATATATTATTTACTAATTTGTTTCCTTGTGTATTATCTGTCTTTTCCTCCTAAGCTGCCACACACGACAGCAGGACCAGTTTCTGCCTGGATGCTGCTGCCTGTCACAGAGTAGATGCTCAGGAAATATCTATTGAATAGATGAGTGGCTTTGTTTTTGTTGTTTTGTTATTTTGTTTTTTCCAGCCAAGGGCATGGAAACAGAATTTTTAGTCCCTCTAGGTTTGAAACATGTTTCAGTTTTGTCTTCTTTATAGCATGCTGGCTGGCTGGCATAGGATTCTAACATTTAAGTGCCAGTCCCTGCATGTGCAAAATGGGGATAATAAAGGCACTCATCTCATGGAGTTTCAAGGACATTTTATGAGAAACGTATGCAAAGTACGTCCCATCGTGCAGTGCCAGGCAGGTCAGTAGCTAGTGTTCAGGAAATGCTTGCTATTATTATTATTGTTGTTCCTGATTCCCTCACACAACATGATGGGGCCTCCCTGAGCCTCAGTTTCTCCTCTCTGGCCAATGAGTACAGCAATCCCCGCCCTGCTTATTGCCCAGGATGATATGAGCACCAAATGAAAGCATGGGATTTGAAAATGATTGTCATGTGAATACATATTGTGATTCTTTCCTGCCATGTCCAACAATCCCCATTAAGTGAACCTGGGAAGCAGTGTGCCCCACAGGCAGAGAATGAACCTGGAGCTGGGCAGACCTGGGTTCAAATCCTGCTATTTACTCACTTTGCTATTTACCAGCTGTGTGTCTTTGAGTAAACTACAAGCCCCTCTGATCCTCATCTTCAAGTTATTGCTGTTTATTTTGTAAAATAGGTGATAACACCTACTTCCTGGGGTTACTGTGAGAATTAGATAAAAGTGAATAGATATAAAAACCCAGGTTAATATTTTTCACAGAAGTGGATATTTAATAAATGGTATCTATTAATATTATATTTGTCTATAAAAAGGATTGGCAAGCCATGATTTAGAACATTCTCTTTCCAATTTCCCATCATCAAAATAATCACACGTCGCACATCTTCACTGGCAGATTTCACAGCTAGTGCACTCAGGAAAAGTTATTTATTTGAATAACAAAATCTTCACTCAGTTCCCCAAACTGCACATTCACATAGGGGATGTTCTAGGTGTGGAGCACAGGGTGGATTGAAGAAGGTGTGGTGACGATGGTCGTAGAGTTAACGTGTGTGGGCAATGCGCGTGTTTTACACACTGTGCCGGGAGGGCTTCACAGGAACTCCCTCACTCCCCCTCATCTTACAGATAAGAAGGCAGAGGCCTAGCAAGTCTAGACAACTTGCCCAGAGCCTCACAACATCAGAGGCAGAGGCCAGCTCTGAGTCAGCAGCCTGACGTTGGGGCCTTTGTTCCCAGCTGGAATGGAGCAGAGGCCTCTGGGCAAAGCAGCTCTCTTCTGGAAGCCTGCAGAATGCAGAGAGAGCCCCAGGCCTCCGAAGAGTCATTTTTCATAGGTACAGTAACTTGCTCATAATGTGTACTTCATTAATACTTAAAATTTTTTTTAAATTTTATTTATTCATGATAGAGACGGGAAAGAGAGAGAGATAGAAATCAGTAGGAGCAGTGGTGGGATTTAAATAATTTAACAACTGGTTCTCTGCCCTAATGACCATTTTAAGTATAAAAAACAATATACCAAAAGGTAGGTTATTATTTAATGCATTTAATACTTAAATAACAATAAAAGAGGTACACAAAACTAGATTGTATTATAAGAAAGAGTTTTAAAATAGTAATGAAAAGATATTAAATAATACCTGGCAAAAAACAATAAAACTGTTATTTAAGATAGTTCCATATTGCTTCTTGATTGGCATCCTCACTTGCAATTTTTTTTTACCTATGGACAGAATGAACATTACTATAGGCGCTTAGAATATGCTGTTGCACAGATGAATGTTAAAAAAGAGTAAGGAATGTAAATTTGTGATTTCCACATTGGGCGGCTGCCCAGGTGCCCACCTTAGAGAGAACCCTGATTACAAGTGCCATTTTAACAACTGGTTCCCTGAACTCAACAAAAATTAGGTATCAGTTCTGCTGAACCAGTGTGAGCCCGCTGTATCCCACCACTGCGTAGGAGTAAGAAGCATCAGCTTCCCTATATGCCTTGACCGGGCAACCCCAGGGTTTCAAACCAGCAACTTCAGCATTCCAGGTTGATGCTTTATCCACTGTGCCACCACAGGTCAGGCTCATTAGTACTTTTTTGAATGAATGAAGAGTCAACAAAGAAATTCAATGAACAAGTGCAGTCGTCCTTTGAAGGCCTCTGAAAATGTGACCACAAGAGTAGGCTGTAATATTATTGCTTGTAAGACTATATGAGTGTGCTGGAAACAAGACTCTAAGACATCACAAAGAGAGTCGTATCATTCATTTTGAGCCCAAAACTATAGGTAATGCTCAATCTCAGCATTGATTCTTGGCATGTGTTTTCTTCTGTTAATTACATTGATATGCGTGGCAGGCGGGCTAGCTGCTCACCAAATTTGGATTGTGTTTCCCCTCTCCTTTCCCAGGTAAATGTGCGGGAAAACGGGTTCTTGCCAGTGGAATGTGATCAGTGTTGACGAGCATCACTCTCTGGCTGTGGAGGTTGAAGTAGGTGTGTGCCTTCTCCCTCCTTTCATTTTCCTCATCTGCTGGCTGAATGCAGAGGGCCCTGCCGCTCTAGAGCACACGGATAGAGCTACAATATAGAAGGAGCCTGGGTCCCTTGGCAGACTCTCCACTGACCAGCCACACCTATATTGGATGTTCACATGGGCAACAAAACTTCTATTATGTTGGGTCACTGAAATTTGGGGATTTGTTACAGTTTATTGCAGAATTTCACTCAAAATTTTGATTCCTTCTGAATTATCAGATCTCCTTGTAAAGTTATATATATATATATATGTGTTCATATATATATATATGTTCATATATATATGTTCATTTTGTTATTGATAACTTGTAAAAAATATACTGAATAATGATTAGGGCATAAAAAAGTGCCCTAGAAGTTCCTTCTCCCTGTCTACTCATGGTTTGGAAATGGTCATTATAGTTGACAAAGCAGTTTTACATAATCATTTAACTTTTATAATTTAGTACTGTATTTACTTATTGTCACACAAAAGAGGAGATTGAAATTCACTTATGGAATTGCCCCCGGGTCGTGCAGCTGGCAATGAAGAGGTAGTGTGAGGACTTAGCCCAGGTTTGTCTAGTTTTACAGCCTCTGCTTTGCTGCCACAGCACAGGAGTAGACATGAAGGTCTGGGTGGATAAGTTCCCTCTCCGTAGGAAGGTGTCCAAGGTGGCTCTGACAAGTGCCTTGTCCCTTCCTTCTTTACACCTTTGTCTCTGCCAGGGTTTCTTTGGGAGGCAGTGCCCAAAGCTTGTGATTAAAAACAGCTGCAGAAACAAGAGGAAAACATCTCCTAAAAATAAGTGGCACCTTGGAACACAATGTGCGTGGGCTTTCAGGAGATGGATGAGTCCGGTGACATGGAGTGGCCACAGGGACAGCTTTGGGTCTCCACAAAAGATGTCTCATTCTGTTATCAGGTGTCCTTGGGAGGCCCCATGGACTTGATCTCAGAACCAGGGGCAGAAAATTGGACTCATCTTTTTACTAACAAATGAGAAGACTTCCCTCAGGAGTTTGATCTGCTTGCAAGGTAAAGCTTAATCAATCCACATAGATTATGTTATTCAATGATATGGTTGGTTCAAAAGTATTTAATGAAGTAGTAGAAAAGCGCTCAACTAAAAATACCACATGATAAAATAATATGATGCAAAATAGTATAATAAAAAATGTATTAAAATTGTATACAGTCACAAGCACACATGGCAAAAAGACAACATACCTCAGTGTAGCAGGAGTTCCTTCTAGATGATGAGAGATCAAAGTTAAAATTTACTTATTTTAATTTTTTTCTGCCACTTTTAATTTCTGTAAAATAAACAAACACTATCTTTATGATCAGAAAATGATAAGAAAGAAGTAGAGGTTTTTCCTGAACTGACTCAATGTTAAGATTTTTGCTCATTTTCAAATGATAGCTTTGTTGCAAGAAAAAGAACAATTAAATGAGCTACAGAAAATTTGCCACAAGTAATGCATTTCTATGAGTTATAAATTACATAATAAATTATCAGATTAAACTTTAAAGCTACCATAACAAGTTATTCATACAACACCCCACCTCAAACTTTTCAATTCATTCTGAATGGTCTAGTCTACTTCATAGAAGTTTGAAAACATATAAGTTGTTTCATTTTGTTGTTGATGTGTTTAGTTAGGTTTAGTTTTCCTAAAAAATATACAAACAAACAAATTCAATCCTCCATAACTTAAATTAAAAAGCAAACTAAATGACAAAACCTATCTATATAACTTTGATAGGGAGTTAAGAATTACTTTTTCTAAAGAGTTTTAACGTAAAAAAGATTTATATTCCCTCTCATCTCCATAGATAAAGAAAAAAATCTAAATATGTGATTTTATGAAATTTGAGTTGATTTGATTCTGGTTTAGACATTTACAAAGAAAGAAAGATGACAAATAACTATAATTGGTTAATGATGTGAGTATTTATTGAGTTTTATATTATCTGCGGCAGCTGTAACAAATGATCACAAACTGAGTGGCTTTAAACAACACAAATATAATATTTTGTGGTTCTGTGTGTCAGAAGTCAGATGCAGGTCTCACTGGGCCAGGATCAAGGTGTCGGCAGCTCTGTGTTCTTCCTGGACTCTCAAGGGAAGAATCTGTTTCCTTGCCTTTTCCAGTTTCTCAAGGTTGCCTGCGTTTCTTGGCTCGTAGCCCCTCCCTCCATTTTCAAAGCCAGCCGGGGTGGGTTGAGTCCTTATCACATTACATCACCCTGACCCCCTCTTCTACTTTTAAGGACTCATGTGATTAGACTGAGTCTACTGGGATAATCTCCCTCTCTCCAAACCAGCTGATTAGCAACCTTGGTTGCCTCTGAAATCTCAATTTCCTTCTGCTGAGTAAGGTAACCTATGAATCACTGTTCTGCCTGCCACAAGCTCCCACTACGTGCTAAATGTGGTTCTAGGCGACGTTGGGGAAGGGGGCAGGTAGATCCAAAATTGAAGTTCATAGTTAGAAGCCGAGATCAGTTATGTAGGTGAGTATCTTCAGTATAATGCTGACAGTGATGAGGATCGTGATAAATGAATGTGCAGAGACTGGGAGGGGACCATGGTTCCTTTCAGCTGGAGACTTGAGGGAGGTTCGTGGTGGATTGGCATTTGGACTGGGCCTTAAAGGATAAATAGGATTTAGATACAAAGTAATGGCAGAGGAAGCTAGTGGTATTTCAAGAAATAGATATTAATCAAAGCTAGTGAAATAGCCATTTTTGTGAGAAAATAATGTTCAAATATTGACTTTTTCACTCAACCTCATGCATCAAAGCAAAAGGCTTAGAGTCAAAGACAGCAATAAATGTCACAGGAGAAATTCGGGAAGTCTCTTGTAACTCTTTTCTAGCTTGACCAGAACATCTAGCTTGTTTGTTTTATCCACTGTTTGTACTCTTACTCTCTTCCTTACACAGTCTCTAAGGTCTCTAAAGTGTCAGTTACACAGTTTCCTTCTGAGAAAAGGAGCTTCTCAGCAATTTTTTTAAATGGCTTATAAAGCCTATGTTTTGAGCAGAACAAACTCACCTGTTTTGATTGGACCAGCTGGAGCTAAAGCCTGCCTAACAGAGAAACCCCTGCTGGATACCCCATCCGACCCCATAAGGTTGTATCTGTGTAGGGCAGGTGAACAGGAGACCATGAGAAAGCAGAAACTCCCGGAAAGGAAGAGGGAGAGAGAGAGAGGCATTAGTGAACTTCTCTTTCTCACCTTATCGCACACAACTCCTATTTGCCGATTTTCAAATAGCTACCCATAGAATTTCTTTTTCTTCCAAGTCCTGGATAGACTCAGAATCATATTACATCACATCACATCATAGGTCTGGAGAGTGAGGGGGCTTCTGAACCCCTCTGTCTAAAATCCAGAGAAGATGGCCCCTGGTAGACGGTGTTGCCATGGGCCCTGTCTCAATAACCAGCTTTCAATGGCAAACACGGAAAGATGCAGTTAGAATGAATTACAAGCTTTTGCATTCAAATTTGTGGGCTTTTTGTTTCTTATAAAAATAGAACTCTATTAAAACTCGGAGCAGAGGAGGAGTCATGAGGGCTGCTGTGTTATAAGGCAGGCAAACCCTCGAAGAAAGATAGTAGACTAGTTAGTAAATTGATTTAGGAAAGAAAAAAAAAGGTGTCTAAATGAAAAAAAAAGATACCTTTGAGTGGTATTGTTAGTAATTACTATTATAAGATGAAATAAAATGGGAGCAGGCAAGAAGGACAGAGAAAAGAAATGGTTCACAAAGCATTTCTCAGAAATTTAGAAGCGAGAAAATTTTGAATCAACCTTTTTTTAAAAAAAAAATAATTACCAGCTTCAAGGTATTATAAAAAAGATATAAGAAACAATGACTAGCAAATTGGAAATCATTACCAGCTGACGAGAAGAAACAGAAAATAGGCTCATAGATGAGAGGGTAAATATATATATCCAGAGCGAAAAAATTCCATAAATCAGGCTTTAAAACGAGAGAGGGCTTTGAGGACTGGCAGGGGAGGAATGTTCAGTCCCCAAAGTACAGGTAAGTTTGAAGGAGTAAAAACAAAAACAGCAGGAAAAAGGGAAGAAAAGAATGAAAAATTCTTACAACAATACGGTTCTCAAAGAACTATCTTAGAAACAGCTCAAGGACACCCACAAAAAGAACTCCAAATAAAGGTGGACCCTGGGAATTAGTGGCTGAAATTCTTGAAGTTCGTGTGCAAAAGAAAAGATCTTAAAAACATATGGAAGAAGAAAAGTGTTATCCTGTACAGTTCGATATACTAAGTATAGTAGCACATTTAGCAACAGCCACTCGAGAAAAAAAGTGAAATGTACAGTCCCTGAGTTTAATACACCAACTGAAATAAGAGCAATAGCTCCTGGTTTAGTTTCTAGCTAAAATACATCTTTGCAGTTAAGGGGAAGAGAAGATTTTTGCACAGCCAGAATGGCCACAAAAAATAATCAGTCTTGGGGCTAAAAAAAATCATTGAGGGCAGAAAAATTTGTTCTTCACTTGTCACAGGTGGGTTAAGCCAAGGATTGTGCTGGGTTGTGTGACCATCCTGGTTTGGTTGGGACCAAAGGGTTTCCTAGGATGCTGGACTTTCAGTGCTAAAGCCAAACCAGCCCTGAGCGAGTTGGGATGTTCAGTTACTCTAGCACTTCTTCCATGTAATGACCCAGGCAAGCTAACTAGGCTCAATGGTCAGTAAACTTAAGATAGAGCATGCTCTAACCTCTTCTGGTACTACATTTTCAAGTTTGTTATTTTACTCTGTCTTCAAGAAAAATGTTCCTCAAATATTCAGCATTCAATCACTCATTTACTCATCCAGTTAAAATACCAATTGCAGACTTTTTTATGCCTTGGGCTGAGTGTGTGGTTACAATGGCAAACACTCCCCTGCCTTCATGGGACTTAGTGGTGCAATGGGAGAGCAGGGTATGAAACGAATGCAAATGAGCAAATAATTAGAAATGTGATAGATGGCATGAAGGGAAAGAATAGAATGATATGGCTGAGAGTGACATAGAAGATGTAATTTACATGGGGGATGGGCAGGGAGGGGGCTTCTGGGCATAAAATCCCTTCTGCAAAAGTGACATGAAAACAGACCTGAAGATGAGAAGAGAGAGGAGCCAGATTAAGAGTCAGACAGCAGTTTCAGACAGAGGGGCAGCATATGCAAAGGCCCTGAGGCAAGAAGAAGCTTGGTAAATTAAAGGAGTTGAGAGAAAGTCAATATGTATCTTAAATTAAGATCCCCTTAAATTAAAGGGAAAGAGAAATGGCTTTACCCTTCAGCTAGAAAGCCAGGAGTACAGGAGTGATGGCGGTAATAGTGGTCCAAGCAGAGTTGGAGAGAGAGAGAGAGAGAGAGAGAGAGAGAGAGAGAGAGAGAGAGAGAGAGAACCAAGAAACAAAGGCTAAAGGTCAGTGATGGATGGTGATCCTTTTTTCCTGAATTCTTCTTATGGTATCAAAAGAAATCAATGGAGCTGCCCTGGAGTCTCTCTGATGAAGACACACTGTAAAAGACTTTGGAACACAGACAGGAGCAGGAGCTCCAAACAAAGCTGAAAACCAGAGAAGGACAGACGAAGAAGGACGCATGTGGAGGATAAAACACTACTGAATCTGAGATTTGCAAAAGCAAAGGGAAAAACTGTAAAAGCTGCTTCTATCTCTGCTAAGCGCCAGAAGAATAAGTGAGGTATTAAAATATGGGCAAAATTGGTGCTAGTGGATGGTCTCATGCCCAGAAAACCCAGAGATGCTAGAATATTGCTTAGTCACCTTAAGAGGTTCTCCAAAGAGATACACCTGAGACACTGGCATAGAAAGAACAATATATTCTTGCTGAGGTTTGTTTGGTTATTTATTTATTTATTTATTTATTTATTTTCCCTGCACGCATGAGTCCATAACCTGTTAATTACTCTGCTAAACCTGCAGGAAAATTTTTTTCTATACTTCTAAACTCCATCTTTGGACCTATTAAATAGTATAAGTAAAAGCTATGTGAAGATGTTAAGAATGTGTTTTACAGTTTTGAAGGTGGAAACAAAAGCAGGAATTGTGGTGGAAACACACAATTACAGAAGCGCCCGATCACGTACGTGGACATGGCGGGAGGACTGATTTACAACAGGAGGAAAGACTCTAGCAATGAAGGGAGCCCAATGCTCAGGCAGAAGGAGCCTCAGTGCTGTTGAGGAAGGATGGGAATAGGCTTTTCTGTCCAAGAGCCCAGCTCGGGCTAGTCCCAGGCTGCACGGGACTGCAGAGGCAGCCAGGACATGGACACAGACGTGGCATGAGCTCTACCAGGGAGACTGCAGCCCAGGAGGGGAGGGTGGCCCTTCCCACACAGTCATGTAGCAATTGCTCTTTTATTCGGGGCTTGTGTGTGCCCTCCCTGGTGGCGCAAGTCTGGGCATTGGGACACATGTTAGTTGAGGTTTTTGTCATGTCCTCCTTTGCTTTCAGAAGGTGGAACACAAACTTCCATAAAACAGTGACAAGGAACTCTCACTGTGGTCAGCTAAACCCCTGAGCACCAGCGTGCCAAACAGCACAGGGAAATATTTAAAGGACAGCCAAGTACATACACCAAAAAGCTGCAGAAATGACTTTGAACCTGAGGAAGTCGATATATTGTGTGGATTCTAAAATATAGTTCAAGTGATGGTGCGACCTGGAACTATGAATGTTCATTTCAATTCTTGCCATACAATTCCCATGAGGTTATTTATTTTATATGCTTCAAAGAAATGTTGTGGGGTGTGGTTATATGGCGAAACTGAGTAAACAGAGTATCAGGAATGAAGTCAAAGACCGGAGAGGATGAGCTCAACCAAATTGTGAGTGTTACTGAAAAGCAACTGGGTCACATGAGGCGAGTGTTAAATATAGCAGAGCACAGACTCTGGAGTCAGAAAGACCTAGGTTTAAATCACATTTTGGCACTTAGTGTCTGGGTTAGTGTGGTCGTAGGATAAATGGGTCAGTGGTACTTATTTTGGGATGATTATATGAGATGATGTATGCAGAACACTTAGCACAGGGCTAGGAACATAATGAATACTCAAATTTATTATCATTGCTATTATGGTTGTTATTATTGTTATTGCAGGGCACGTGAAATCATGTTGAGAATCCTCACCATCAACTGATTTAAAAAATCACTTTAATAATAGACTCAAGAGACAACAAATCCATTACATCCACAGGCCTGGTAAATATCCCGAGAAGCTGGCAAATTAAATAGCATCCAGTGAAATCATCATTGTAAGTCAAGAGGGGATTTCAACATGAAGCCTAAATGTTATGGCCTGAGTGTGTGTTTGTGCCTTCCTCCTCATTCATATGTTGAAACCCTAACCCCCAATGTGACAGGATTGGGAGGCTATTTGAGAGGTCCCCCCACCCCTTCCATGAATAGGATTAATGCCGTTATTAAGAGGAGATGGGACAGAGCTTGCTTCCTCCCTCTTGCTCTCTGCTATATGAGAAAACAATGAGAAGAAAGCATCTGTAAACCAGGAAGCCGCCTCTCACCAGACACCAGATCAGCCAGCACCTTGATCTTGGATGTCCCAGCCTCCAGCACTGTGAGCAGTGAATGTTTGCTGTTTGAGTCACCCAGTCTATGATAATGTGTTATAGCAACCTGAATTGACTAAAAAACTAAGACAATAGGAGTCTAAAAAATAAGAAGACAATGCTATTGGCTCGTTTGCTTAGATGCGATAAATTTATGCAGTATTTAAGTATATGAGAAATAATACGAGATAATATCACCTACTTAGAATATGCAAAGCTAAAATGTCTCTGCCAAACAGGCAGACAACGATGGGGTTTTAATGAAAAGAACAAATGGGGTAAGATGACAACAAGGAAAGAGAAAATCTAATAATAGATTAAGAATCAATCACAAAAAATGATTTCACATAAAAATAAGCTAAAAATGCACACTATTTTCACAGAGAAATTAAAATAATTTATTAAAAATAATCTATAGCATCTAAAATCCCCCATGCCAACAGAAGACATGCATAGAAACAATGATAAGATTTTTTTAAGCAATTAAAAAGTAGGAATAATAAACATGAAGACAATATAGCTAATAAGAATAGCATTCTCAAACATGTGGAAATAGGTAAAAAAATATAGAAGATAAAATAAATCACACATATTCATTTCTCAAGGAGTAGGGTTTTTTTGTTTTGTTTTTGTGTGTGTATGTGTGACAGAGACAGAGAGAGAGAGACAGATAGGGACAGACAGGAAGGCAGAGAGATGAGAAGCATCAATTCTTTGTTGCGGCACCTTAGTTGTTCATCAAGGAGTAGTTTTGTTTAGTAGGAACTATGAATCCAGAAATTCAAGACAGAAATATAAAAGAAAACTGATAAAAATTTGCAGTGATTTGGATAGTGGTCTCTTTAGATATATAACTTATTATGTTGCAGGAGTTTTTGGTTGGTTCATTTTACTTTGTTTAAACAACATAGAAATCTACATATAAAAATTATATCAGGAGATTTATTCATTCTTCAAGCATGACCAGAGTGATGTTCCTAAATTATATGTCATTTCAGCCTTAAAGAAATCTGAAAGCTCTCCCTGACTGTAGAGTAAGGTTTAGACTCCATGGTCCACTGCTGAAGTCTCTGGTTAAGAGCAGAGGCCTCGAATCAGGCTGCCTAGATTGAAATCCAGGCTTCATCACTTATTGGCACTAGCTGTGAGAAGTGGCACAAGTTATTCTTCTTAACCCTTAATTTATTCACCTGTGACGTTAGGATAACAGTGTCTCATAGCACTGTGCTGGTGTGTGGTGAACACACAGAGTGATTGCTGATAGTATATGGACCTCTCTCTGCATTTTCAGTCTTCTCTTCCATGAATTCTTCTTCCAGAAGAATAGCCATTCCCTGCATACACCATCTCCCACATCTGTGATTTTAATATGATGTTTTTAGAGCTGGCCAAGGTCACAAACAGAGTAAGTCAAAAACAGAGCAAAATCTGGGTTTGAAGTCAGCTTTGTTAGATACCAGACTCCTGCCTTACCACATCTCTGCTATCCATCTTGTACTCACTGCCATTCTGATAGCTGAGCTTGTATCAGATCAATCTCCTTCTAAGGAAAACTAGGGGGAAATGTCTGTTTGAAGGTGTTGATGAGCTACTGACCAGAGCTTGAAGGGTTGAGATCCTTGAAAGAAGAAAACTCATTGAGGTGAGCCTGCCATTCTGTGTTCTTTTTTCTCTTGAAGCATTTGCTGGTTCATAAGAAGAGCTAAGCGAGTGGAAGTCTGCTCCACATTCATGAATTAGAAGACTCAATATTATCACTTCTCTCTGGATTAGCTTATAGTTTATTATAAGCCTTATCTAAATGTAAGCAGCTGTGTGTGTATAAAAATTAATAAACTGCTTCCAAAGTTTATATGGAGACACGGAAGGCCAAGAATACCTAAGGCAATCCTGAAGAATAAAATTGGAAGGCTTACGATGCCAGTTGAAGCTATAGTAATTACAAGAGTGTAGTACTGGTAAGAGATAGACAAATAAACCAGTGGTATTGAGTAGAAAGTTCAGATATAGAACAACTCTTGTATAGTCACCTGTTTTATGACAAAGGGGACATTGCGATACAGTTTTTTCAATAAGTGGTTCTGGGTCAACAAGATATTCATATGGAAGAAAAGTAAATCTTGTCACTTATTTTACTTTTTATTTAAAAATAAACTCCAAGTGGATTATAGCAGTGGTCTCCAACCTTTTTTGGGCCACAGAACGGTTTAATGTCAGAAAATATTTTCAAGGACCGGCCTTTAGGGTGGGACGGATAAATGTATCACGTGACCGAGACAAGCGTCAAGAGTGAGTCTTAGATGGATGTAACAGAGGGAATCTGGTCATTTTTTAAAAATAAAACATCATTCAGATTTAAATATAAGTAAAATGGAAATAATGTAAGTTATTTATTCTTTCTCTGCGGACCAGTTCCAAATGGCCCACGGACCAGTACCTGTCCTCAGCTCGGGGGTCGGGGACCACTGAATTATAGCTATAAATATAACAGAATTATAAAGCTTCTAAAGAATAGTTTGGGATAATGTGTTAATGACTTTGCAGCAGACAAAGAGTTCTTATACATTAGGGTGAAAGTAGGACTAAATGAAAAGGAAAACATTGAAAAACTGGACTATGTAAAAACAAAGACCTTTTGTTCATCAAATATGCTATTAAGAGAGGGAAAAGCAAACCACTAAGTGGGAGTAGATATTTACAAAACATATATTTGACAATAAACTTGTGTCTGGAATATAAAAGGAATGTGTATAATTAATCAGAAAAAGATAGATAATCCAATGTTTTAAAAATGCAAGAAACTTTGAAACAGAAATTCAGGAAAAGGGATTTCCAAATGGCCAATAAAGATGTGAAAAAAGGGTAAGGGTCACTAGTCATAAGAATGGGAATTAAAATTGCAAATAGATAACACGAAACACAGATTATATCACAGGTTGGTGAGGATGTGTAGCAACGGGAACTCTCATACATCTCTGACAGAAGTAAAAATTGGGGTTTAAATCACTGAAATTACTGATACTCAACTCTTTTCATTGCAAAAACTATAATTTCCTAAGGTTTAAACTAACACGGCCATTTCGGAGAACTGTTAGCAATTCCTGAAGCTGAATATACACAGAGCTATGATCCAGTAACAGTTTCACTCTTAGGTATAAATCCAGTATCTATGCGTACATGTGGGCAACATAAAACATGATCAGCAATGTCCACTGCAACACTATTTGTAATAGCCCCAAACTGTAGTCCACTCAAATATCTATCATAAGTTGAATGGAAAAATAGTGACATATTTATTCAACAGAATACTCTTTTTTTTTTTTCCTGAAGCTGGAAACGGGGAGAGACAGTCAGACAGACTCCCGCATGCGCCCCCCCCCCCCCCCCCGGCACGCCCACCAGGGGGCGATGCTCTGCCCCTCCGGGGCATCGCTCTGCCTCGACCAGAGCCACTCTAGCGCCTGGGGCAGAGGCCAAGGAGCCATCCCCAGCGCCTGGGCCATTTTTGCTCCAATGGAGCCTTGGCTGCGGGAGGGGAAGAGAGAGACAGAGAGGAAGGAGGGGGTGGGGGTAGAGAAGCAAATGGGCGCTTCTCCTATGTGCCCTGGCCGGGAATCGAACCCGGGTCCCCCGCACGCCAGGCCGACGCTCTACCGCTGAGCCAACCGGCCAGGGCAACAGAATACTCTTTAACAATGCAATACTCCAGCTCTCTGAAGTCTCTTTTATATGGGAACTAATCTCATTTATGAGGGCTTTATCCTTGTGATCCGATCACCACCAAAAGGCCCCACCTCCAAATACCATCACACTGCATGTTAGAATTTTACTATATGAATGTGAAGGGGACATAAACATTCAGTCTATAACAGGTACTGACACCCCAACATAGTGGAATGGTTGAAGAAGCTGTATGTTTTAACTTTAAAAAAAAAAACAAAAAACCCAAAAGCCCCAGGAGAGCATATCAGTTAACTTCAAATACCCGTCTAAAAGGTTGTTCCTTATTATTTTAAATAATACTTACAACTGTGTTCTAGGTTATGTCAGCTTATGTTCATTTTGTTCACTACAAATAGTAATACATTTCCAAACAAATACAGTTTAGTTTTGTACACAGATTAGGTTGATCTGTTCAATATAGTCCTATAGGTAAAAAATTTGATTTTTCATTTTCAAATCAAATAAAGAGGCTTATTTTATTAAGACAACTATATGTGTATCACTGAAGAATTTACGGCTGAAGAACAGATTACAAAAGCTTGTTTGCTTCTTTAAATGACTTTATGTAATAGATAGCTGTTTTCTGCTCAACATAGCACAGACAATAAATACATCCTTAAATTTAGTATGTATAATTCGAGAGCATTCACTGTCCACATTTGCTTAAAACAACTTTGGAAAATAAAATATCCACACTGAATTTTTTTTTTGATGAATCTATAAAGTGGATAGGAATAAAAAACCAATAAAAACCTATTAAAATATTCATTTACATAATAAAATAAGCCTTTATCAGAAACATGGAGAATAAGGATTATGGTTCTTTTATATAGACATAATTCCCTTTTTACAGAAAGAAATACATATTAGTTACTTGCATTTTTCTGGCTAGTGTTTTATCTCATAAAATTGATCAGATACAAATCAAATTCCCCAAATGATCACAAATTCAAGGATCAACAAATGGTAGGAGAGAGAACAAGTTTGATACATGCTCAGTTGAACTTAAAATGTCTTTGGTTTTACAGGCTTTGCAGGAGAATATTAAATGAGTGAATCTCCACTTAACCAGTTAAATAACAGCCACCCTAATGCCCAGTTTCTTGGAGCAAACTTTCTGATCAGTACTTTAATAGATGTCTCAAAAATACTTGTAACAATCTATTGCAAAATTCCTATGTTTCAGAGACATAAGAGACACATTGACTTTAACATTTTATCTGAGCATAAGTAAAATCTTGGCATTTGGCATTTTTATCATTACACTGCTTAGGTGTTCTAGTTCCATTCCTTCTGTCCCATCCCATCCCATCCCACTCCACCACACCACACCACACCACATCACACCCCACCCATCCCATCCCATCCCACCCCATCCTAGCCCATTCTAACCCTCACACAGCCACACACTTTAAAGCCTAGTTACTCTCTTTAGAGTCTGACACAACATTGACATCTGAAAGGCCCTTAGATAGCTTGTAGTGGTGGCTTGAGAAAGAGGCTTTGAGCATAACTTATTCAGCCATTTATTCATCTCTCTGTTAGTAAACAAGTATTTATTGTGTATTGAACATGCTGATGCATGCAAAGGAAAACAATGGGTAAGACAAGATTCCTGACCTCTTTGCAATTCTTCAGGTGCTAAGATGATTCCCTTCCTTTTTACCTTTCTTTGTTTGTGCTCATTTGTAGTTCCCCCTAATTATCAGTTCTTAAGAAATTATTGGAGGCCCAGATTTCAACTCTGTGCAAGACACATACATTGGGTGAGACTAGCCATATGTCTCAGTTGGCACGTATTTCTTTTGTCAAGGAAGGTATTTGTTATGTCTTTAATAGAGATTTAAAAGATAGATGAAGTTTTTAGTCTATCACACCATGGAGATACTCCTACAGTTCATTAGTGAAAATTAACATAGGGTAATGACACTGAATTTGGGCATAGGGATGCCAGGTGCAATCCAGTGTTTGGGACATACTTACTAAAAATTGTTGTTTATTTAAAATTCAAATTTAACTGGGCATTAGGGCTTATTCCCCCCCTAAATTTGGCCATTTTATTTGGGTCTCATAAATATTATAAAAGTGGGCCAGGTCTACTGTTAGGTAGAAGCCAGTGCCAACCAGGAATGTCTATAAAAGCGGTCTGGGGATCCTTAATTATTGAAGAGAATGCTATCCTGACCTTACCAAAAAGTCACTAAGATCGTCAATCAAGATGATCAGATTGACATTTTTATTAACAGTGACACAGGCATTAGGAAGGATGCAAAATGTCCAAGAACCATGGGCTTTCCTATATTCGATCCTAGAAAGAAATCCACAGCTGTGAAACTGCTCTATAGAGGGCATGATAGTGCTTCAGGTGGGTCTCTGGGCTCATGGCATACACACTCCTTTACATGTTTATCTCAGACAGTAGAACAGTTCCAAAAGAACTTATCTCACTTGCCAAAAAAGATCTATTTTTAAAAATTGCTATTACAAAAAAAAAAAAAATTCCTATTTAAATATCATGGCAATAGTCTCCAAGGAATGTTGTAGTATTATAAAGAAATTGTAAGATAAAGAGATTTAGGAAGGAACTCGGGGAAAATTCTCTTTCCAGCTGAGACTTTCTAAACTCACATACCCAAATAACTCCAAAGAGATTCACTACTCAGTGTTTTTACATTATTTGTACATGAATAATTTACAGTGATTTTAAAGAACAGCTGTTCTTGTATTTTCCTCTCTCACAAATTTTCAAAATAATCTTTTAAAATGTCTTCAATATTCCAAAGTGCTTAACCTTTGCTCTGAGGTAATTACAGGCAAACAGCTTGTTACCCACTAGGCAGGTTTTTCAAGGATGTTCCTAAATCACCTGCAACTCATATTCAAATGTTTCTGGCACCTGGAAGAGTCTATCAAAGAGCAGGGTGAGGATTTACTCCACACAAATGCCCAATGACAGTGCGAACAATGATTTGATGCTTTCTTCAAATCTTCCTCATGACCCAGCTTCACACCACGAACCCAGCTTCACACCTGAAATAAAAGGCAGAGAGTTGAAAGCAGCCGTAGAAGGAGGGGTAGAGGGTTCTGGGGATGACTAGGCTACAGAGGAGCAACAGAAAGGAGGCAGGAGAGCTTTCATCCAGACTCTGGGATGCTATCAAGACAGCCAGGGGGTTGGGCTGGTTGTGTGTGGCCCGGAGGCCAGAGCCAGGACGTCTGGGAGAAACTGAAGGAAGGTAGATTGGGGTATGTGCTGGAGAGGACCCGTTAATGACAATGACGGTAGCTCTCAGTTCTCTGCTCTACTGAAGGGCATCAAAATATTAGCAGGAGAATTGGTCTAGGAAAACTGGCTTTTCAACTTGATGATTCTGTGCTTCACAGAATCCAGCAACAGTGAAGCCAGAATATGCTATTTCAGGCCCTGGACACAGGGGCTTCCTCTTTGAATTTGAAGCTCAGCTCTAGCTGAGTGACCTTGCTAAGCTGCTTGGGTTCTGTTGCTGCTGCAAAGCATTGCTGTGAGGATTGAAGGGCACAGGAATACAGGTTATGCCTGGCATACCCTGCACACCATAAATGTCTTTGAAAAAAACAATTAAAAAAAGAAAACCATTTCACCTGGACAGGGCATAGTTTTTCCGAGCTCTGGGCCTTCTTGGATGAACTCACAAATGTACGTCTGGGAGAAGAGTAGGTAATGTCCCCAAGGTTTAGTGGGGTGGAAGAGGTTAGTAGCCCGACCCCTGCTGGATTCCCGGGAAGGGGTTGCCGACTTCACGACGGGTGGATGCCTGAACCAGCTGTGGCTTTGCACCTCCCAGGCGAGGGGGCGTTGGAGGGTACTAAAAGTCATGACCACCCTTTGAAGGCACCTTGTAGTGAGGAGGCAAGCCAGACTTTTTCTGTAGGAAACAGCAGCACTAGAGAGAGAGAGTGGGGAACAACGAATGCATGCAGGGGAAACCGAGCAGAGAGATGGTGGAGGACACTGGATGGGTCGTGGGGGTTTAGTTCCAGTATCCATGGAGGAGAGCCACGGGGAGTCTTCCTTACCCAACAACAGTGTCAAAATATAAGTAAGCCCTCAGAATTTTCATATGATCCGGGGGGGGGGGGGGGGTGAGCTATGCGGGTGAGATACTGGACCTCCTGCTCTCCATGAAAGAGTTCTAATTCAAGTCACAACAAAGTCAATGGGTGGCCTTCCTTGCACGCCCAGAGTGTGGAACATTTGCACTGTTCCTGGCCCGTCCCCACGTCAGCGCCCTCCTCCGGCCTTCTCCGCTCAGCCTCGATTCTCCCAGCACCCTCGTTCTCCTCTCCCTCCTGCCTGAGGCAGGCGTCTGTCTCCGAGCAGCATTCAGGTACTATTTTCCTTTATTTTTCCATATTAGAGGGGGTCATGAAAACATCAGGGAGGAAATTAATTTTGTTCTTATACTGACTTTTTGTCCTCACTCGGTTCAAAAAAAGTAAGCAGATTAAAACGTGTGACCTGCTCAGGCCTCAGATGTCATCTCTTTGAGACGCGACCTTAGAATCTCTAAGTTTCTTTCTAGTTCAGAAGTCCTGCGATCTTTGGTAGAGTTGGGAGGTTCTATTTAGTTTCTTCAGCAGTGTCAGGGATGAAGACGTAACTGCCGTGATACGTTCGGCTATCGGATATTTCAACTTGTGCCGCTGACCCTCTCATGACAACAGCTGACCTTGGGAAGAGGGCAGGCCAGCCTGGGTGGGGAGGCACAGGCTTTATTCAGGAGTCAGTTGTACCTTGGGCTACAGTGGTCTCGAACTTCCAATTGCTTAATGACCTAAGTTCAAGGTCAGCCTTCACCTCTCAATTGGCAGCTCTTGGGAGACTTATTCAAAGCCAAACATCAAAGCATATTTGCTTTAACAAGCAGTCATCAACAGTGTCCTCATTCTTTGAAACTCATTCTTTGAAAATACTCCTGTGGTCCCTTCCACTCTGTACCAGAATCCTCAATATCTTTATGCTTAAAATGGAGGTAACAGCTTGAAGGATGATTGGGAGGACAGGTTGGGAGAGGGTGCCTCTCATGATAGCTGTGAAGAGGAGGTTCTCAGTAAACGGCAGTCTTAGTAGATGTTATTGCCGTTAGAGCTGGATCTCACATCTGCTGTTCTGTTCACACCAGTGAGAGGACATGACTTTCTCCTCCCTCTTATTCTTCTAGATCCTGAAAGAATCTATTTTGAGGAACCAGATTTCCCCACTGTGAACGATGAATCCAGGGGGATTGTCAATCCAGTGACCCATTTCTTTGGAACATTACTTGCATGATTTTCCATATTTAATGACATTCTACCAGCAGGATAAACATACACGCAGGTTGAATCATCCCCTCTTTTCCCTTGGATTGGGAACCCACGGAAGCAGGTGCAGGAAGCAGGTGGGAGCTCTGGTGAGCAGGATGCTGCTTCTGCATTGCTTCCACTGCTCAGCGGCCCCACGGGCTGTGGGTGGAAGGAATGAGGGGGCTCTTCCGCTGAATAGGGGCTCATCTCTGTAATATATATACAGCAGGTCTGCAGAGAAGGGGGCTGGGCTGTGCTCCCTGAAGGCAGTTCTCCCAGGAGCCCTTTCAATCCAGACCAGAAAGAGGCAGTTCCTACGGCCGTGTTTGAGAGTTTCAAGGGGAACCACATCGCTCTGGGGGCTTTTTTAGAGATTCCGGGATACGGCTTGGCTTAAAAGGGAAACAACTAATCACAGCTCTAGCAAGTGCCATTTGCCCTTCTGGTTAGAGGAGAAGAGGAGTGACCCCCAAAGAATATTTCTTCGAGCTTTTTTTGTAGAGAATAAAAGAGTTTCCAGATTGTATGAGAGATGACAGATGGACAGGAATGTCCTTGTAGAGGACCAATGCATCCCTGAGAACAACTGGAAAGCTAAAGGCAAAACCACATGGGTCACCCATTTCTATCGTCTGAGACTGACTCCTGATCAAGGGCAACAGCCGAGGTGGGGTGGGTGGAAGGAGACCGAGGTGGCAGCAGTTGCATTTGCCAGAGAGCCTGTGATTTAACAGGCTTCACTATGAACAGCACGGGCCAAAAGTCTGAAGGGAAATAAGCAACCAATTACAAAGGAAATAACGAATTTGATGAAAGGGGGTTTGAGACTGGAAACCTGATCCCAAACTGCAGAGTGCCTCCCCCAGCTCACTTCTCCTTCCCCCACCTCCTCCTCCATCCCCTCACCCCCACTCCTGGGCCCAAATGAAACTTTGATAAACAGCTGATCTCATTAAAAGTCAGTAAGGAACACAAAAGAACCCACCCAAGACTTAGGTATAGATCCCAGAGGGAAAGAAGGCATATGGCTATAAAGGAAGCAGAAGCAGAAGAGACGTCTTGATTATGTTTGAAACATCCAGGATGCTTCACTCTGGTGCGTCTGGTGGTGCCAAATTAAAACATTATTTCTGTTGTGAAAAAAATAGACTCGGTTGCGGACTTGAGTTCTCCAAGTAAATATTTTCTTGGCAGTGCACAACATCAGTGCAAAATGCCTATTAGGCATCAACTATAATTATAGCATTCAATTAACATTCTCAAGTGATTATCATTTCTGGCCTGGTGGTGGCTGGGGACTTGGAAGGTCTGAGCTCTGCTCAATATCTTTGCCCAGAAATCATCGATGGATATTTGAGTTTGGCGATTTGATGTGGTCATACTAGTGTGGAGAATAGAGGGGAAGTGTGAATTGTGGCAAGTTCACAGCACAACTCACAGCGATTTGTTGCTCAGTTTTTTCGGTAAAACTGATCTTACTAAGCCTTTTTTTTTTTTTTAAGTCCTGTTTCAAACCCAATAGACACTTTTCGATATTAGTTTTCTAGATTTATTTCTGGGATATGTGAGGTTTTGACCATCCTTTTTGCTCCAGAAGATTAGAAAAGAAGTATAGAAGGAAAGAGATATGTAGACAACATGTTAAACTTCTCCTAAACACAGGAAGGAAGGCAGTGATTTATTGAGTGCCTATAATGAGCCATTTGTATTTATTTCTCGAGTTTACAACCACCCATTTAAAAATGGTGGCATTATTTCTATTTTACAGATAAGAAGACTGACTCAGAGAAGTTAAATAATTGGTTAGCTGGAATTTAAACTTAATCATGAGAGAACAAGCCAATTTGCACCAAAGGGGTCATAGTATCGAGCATTCCTCAGTCAGAAATGTTTCTTGAAAGAAACCTGTCTACTTAAAAACTTTGGTGGGGTCCAAAAGTTGGAAACCTAAATGTATGCATTTTAGTCCCTTCTTGTGTAAAATATTATTAAAAAGGCCAAAGGAATATAAAACGAGAGAAATAAATATGCAGGAAAATAGGTGAGGGTGTTTCCCACTCACTAGAAGCAGTAGTGTTTTTTGCAGGGTGCAAGGGAGACATGCATGCCTGGACTGAGCAGAGGGGAGCAGGAGGCTGGTCAAGAGCACCTGGTATATTCCCTTAACATCTCTCAGCTTCGTGCTGGGCTGGATGTAAATGTGGGCCATGGAACCTCCAAAAGTTCATTAGAGCAGAAAGTCTACTCAAGTGCACGTGCCTGCCTCATGTCGACCTGTATGGTGACCAGGTGAGGTGAGGGCCCTACGTGTCACCAGCTCCTAGTGCAGGCTATGTCTGACCATGGGAAATGGCAGAGTCAGGGTTCAATGTTCTCTGGGATTCAGCCCATTTATGCCTGGGAGGACTACTGTTTGTCCAGTTTGTGCTGGGACTACTTGAGATGATTCCAAAAAGAGTCCTTATCTCTCATGAATTCCAATCTTTGGTGGGATGCAGAAATAACTAAGCTATGACAAATGGCAAGGAAGCCCCCAAGGCAGGAAAAGCCCAGAGGAGAGAGTGACTGTGTGTGAGGCCTCCTGGAAAAAGGTGACACTGAGCTAGACTTCAGTCTGATGAAGACATTGCTCATTTACGGGGAGGGCAGCTCTGGATGAAGGAAGTATATGGGGAAGACAAGAGTGGGCAGAACAATGGGAGTAAGTGCTTGAGAAAGTGGGAGGAACTGGGCAATATCCCTACACCCATGTACACCCCTATGGGGCACCCTTTCAGGCCTCTGAGGAAAGTTGGTTGAGAGGTGCCCACGGTGCCTTTGCAGGAGAGGGGGGTAGGGCAGTGTCCTCCCATGCTTCAGGAGGTTCTGGATACTCCTGTGTGTGCTGGCAGGACTCACCAGTTGAAGAAAGAGGTGGGATTGCTGCTCTTCATGGCAGAAGGAATGTCCCTGCCAAGAGAAGAACAATGTAAACTTGTAGGGTATCTAAGGTGGTGGGTCCAATTATTCAACAACCCTGGGTTTCAACAAGTAAGACTGAAAAGCAAAACAGTAATGCTAGTCCCAGACAGCACTCACCGAGCATCGGTGTCCCCATCTGTAAATGAGAGGAGCTAAGAAATTCTCCACCATGCAGTGACTGTGTAACTGAGCCTGGCACATACTGCAAGTGTAAATGGAATCATTATTTTTTTGAGCTACTGCTGTTCCAAGTTCAACGCTGCTTCTTCTAACTCAAGACCTCTCCTGGAAAAGCAAACAAGCAGAGAAGCAAACAAATTTAAATTTCATTTGTACAACATCTTAAAATTATCTGATTCATCCTTCCTACGTCTTTGGCCAGGCTTCCTCATGCCATCTCATTCCATGGTTTTACACGTGTTGTTCTGAAACACCCTTCCTTGTTATTTCCCCAATTAACTCATCTTTCAACACTCAGCTCAGCTGTCACCTCTGCACCTACCTCTGGTCTGTGTGTCCCTCCTATGATACCTTTTCCCTGGCGTGCCTTGATCCCAGACAATATGGGTCCAGCCATCTGTCACCCTCCATAGACTGTGAGCCCCTAAGGTCAGGGATGCTGCTTTAGTTTCTTCACCTGGCACCTAGTGTGTAGTAACCTGAATAGTGTTTGTTGAAGAGTGTTTTGAAGCAGAATCCATGAAATATTGAAAGAAAATGCATTTTTAACCATTCTTGGCATTGAGTCATTGTGAAAAAGAGATAGAGAGAGAAGTTCCGAAATTAGATAAACTCTCATGATTCATTCAGTGAAACAATCTGAAGACTCCTCTGCCTGGCATTGTTCCAGGCTCTTGGATACAAAGGTCAGTAAGAGAGTCTGTTCGTACACCCACATTGAATGGCTGTGACGTCAGAGCTTTACATCAGGTATCCAGGGGGTGGAGCCACGGACGGGTCACTCACAGTGGGGGGCTGGGCTTGTCCCCTGATATCTAATGCCTGATCTCTGATGCTAGCATTATAAAGAGTTGGTCTAGTGATTGGATAGGACAGTCTGGAACTGTTGGAGTCTGGCTCCCACAATAGGTGCAGAAATACTGTAGAAAGAGCCGCAGAGATCTAGAAGTCAGGAGACCCAGCTTGTTGTATGAGTTTTGCCACTATAGTTTGCATGACTTCAGGCAACTTGTCCCTTCTCTTTTGAGAGATTCCAAACTTTTATAAGTTTCTGCTTACACAAAAAAGAGTGGAATGAGATCATGTCCAAGGTTCCTTCCAGGAAGCAGGGCCTGAGCCATCAGCAGGAGCACTTTGATTGGGAAGATACCCCATGGCCCATAAATTGGGTCTTCTCTCTCCCCAGCTGTGTGATTGACGTCTCTCTAACAGGGTCATAGCTTCTGGTTGAGAGAACCATGCACTGCCTTGGAGCCATCAGAACCTTAGTGCTGGTTTGCTAAAGCCATCTTAAGTCTAAATGAAAGTCCGTGAAGTACACCAGGCAAAGGACCTTCAGAAAGGAGGGGTTGGAATTCTGAGCACAGCAACATGAGCCTATTTATTTGTTTTCTAATTCTAATTAGAAAAAGGAAGAGTGTCAGGAGTCTTTAGTGATTCACATCTTAATAGCCTGGTTATAATTTATTAATCCCTTTCATGAAATTTTCAGCATCCCTTTCCCCAGGAGTCCAAGACTCACTCAAATGTATTTATTGTTTCTAGGTGGGGCGTCATTAAATATTTGGCATCTCCTAAAGCTTGTTGGGAAACTGGATTATACACCACGTGAAGGCACACAGTTTCTCAAGGGAAAGACATGAACTGATAGAACACGAGGCAGAATGAGTGATATATGCACATACTTATATGTTTATTCTTTAAAATATTAATGACCTCATATTTCTCTCCAATACTGGCAATGCAAGTCTGCTATTTCACTTTCTCCCGTAAATTCCCCTCACCAGCCAAGCCAGTGATTTTTCTTAAAGTGAAATATCAGCATGAATAATAAATGTGTCATATTAAAATTTTTTTTGATATATGTATGTACTGTGAAATGATTACCACAATAAAGTTAGTTAACACATCTATCACCTCAGATAGTTACCAATTTTTGTGTGTGTGTGGTGAGAACATTTAAGATCTACTTAGCAAATTTCAAGTATGTGATATATGATATATAGTATTGTTACCTATAGACCCTCACAACTTATTTATCTTATAACTAAACATTTTGCCAACAATGCTCTATTCCTCCTTTCCCTTCCAGCCTCTGGCAACCCCCATTCTACTCTGTTTCAGTGAGTTAGACATTTTTTAGGTTCCATAGACAACTGAGATCATATAATTTTGTCTTTCTCTGTATGACATTTGACTTGTGTAATGCCCTCAAGTTTCATCCGTCTTGTCACAAATGGTAGAATTTTCTTGTATATTTTTTTGTGACTAACCAATAGATATACCAATTTTTTTATCCATTTATCCATTGACAAACACTTAGCTTGTTTGTTTTCACGTCGTGGTGATTATGAATAATGCTGCAACAAACATAAGGTGTAGATATCTCTTTGAGATAGTGATTTCTTTTCCTTTGGATATATACTCAGAATTGAGATTGCTGGGTCATATGGTAATTCTATTTTTAATTTTTTGAGGAACTTCCATACTGTTATCACTAATACTTGTCATCACCTCTTAGCTTTTTATAGTAGTCATTCTAACAGGTATAAGGTGATATCTCATTGTGGTTTGGATTTGCCTCTCCTTGATGATTAGTGATGTTGAGCACCTCGGACTAACTTCTACCAAATTTGGGCTTCCTTCTGCTAACTTTATTATTTCCCTCCTTCTATTAACTTTGGGCTTAAAATGAGTCTTTCTTTTCTAGTTCTTTGAGGTATAAATTTAGATTATTTAAGATCTTTATTTTTTTAAATATGTTTAGTTATAAATTTTCCTCTTAGAACTGTTTTTGCTGCATCCTATAAGTTTTCATACACTATATATCCTTATTTCATTTTTCTCAAGATTTTTTAAATTTATGTTTTGATTTCCTCTTTGACCTATTGGTTATTCAGGAGTGTTATTTAATTTCCATGTATTTATTAATTTTCTAATTTTCCTCCTGTTACTAATTTCTAACTTAATACTATTGTTGTTATATGATTTTGACTTTCTTGTTAAGGCCTGTTTTGTGCCCTAACATATGATATACCTTAGAGAATGTTTCATTGTGCTTGAGAAGAGTGTGTATTCTGCTGCTGTTGGACGAAATGTGATGTATGTGTCTGTTAGCCCCTTTTGGTCTATAGTGTTGTTCAAATATGATTTTTCTTTTTTTTTTTTTTTTTCATTTTTCCGAAGCTGGAAATGGGGAGGCAGTCAGACAGACTCCCGCATGTGCCCAACCGGGATCCACCCGGCATGCCCACCAGGGGGCGAAGCTTTGCCCCTCTGGGGCATCGCTCTGTTGCATCCAGAGCCATTCTAGTGCCTGAGGCAGAGGCCACAGAGCCATCCCCAGCACCCGGGCCATCTTTGCTCCAATGGAGCCTCGGCTGCGGGAGGGGAAGAGAGAGACAGAGAGGAAGGAGAGGGGGAGGGGTGGAGAAGCAGATGGGTGCCTCTCCTGTGTGCCCTGGCCGGGAATCAAACCCGGGACTCCTACACGCCAGGCCGACACTCTATCGCTGAGCCAACCGGCCAGGGCTATGATTTTTCTTTACTGATTTTCTGTCTGAATGATCTATCCACTGCTGTGAGTGGGATAGTAAAGTCCCTACTATTATTGCATTGCTGTTTATTTCTTCATTCAGTTCTTTTAATATTTGGCTTATATATTTAGGTGCTTTGATATTGGATGCATAAACCTTTATAATTGTTATATCATCTTGATGAATTGACCCTTTTGTCATTATATAATAATGTTTTTTGTCTCTCGTGACCATTTTTGACTTAAAACTTCTTTGATATGAGTATATCAGCCTATATATGTTCTTAAAGCTGATCTTTTGTAGGCAGCATGTCATTGGATCTTGTTTTTTCATCCATTCAACCAGTCTGTTTTTTGATTGGATAATTTAATTCATAGGTATGGACTTACTATTGCCATTTTGTTTTTAGTTTTCTAACTCTTTTGTAGTTTCTTTCTTCCTCTCTTTCTCATTTGATGACTTTTTGTGCTGGTATGTTTTGATATTTTCTCTTAATCTTTTGTGTATCTACTATAGGTTTTTCCTTTGTGGAGACCATAAGACATATAAAATATCTTAGAGTATAACATTCTGTTTTAAGCTGATAACAACTTAAGTTTGCATATAAAAAATCACATTTTACCTCTTTCTCTCCCTCATATTTTAGGTTATGGAGTGTTACAATTTATATCTTTTTTCTATTATGTATACAAAAACAAATTATTATAGCTATAACTTGTTTTCAATGCAGTTGTTTTCTTAATTTTTATACTAGACTTAAAAGTGACTTACACACCACCATTACAATACCTAAGAATTCTGATTATATATTTATCTTTGCCAGTGAGTTTTATACATTGTATGCATTTACATTGTTAATTAGTAGTCTTCCATTTTAGCTTGAATAACTACCTTTAACATTTCTTGTAAGGCACATCTAGTGGAGAAGTCCCTCAACTTTTGTTTGTCATGCTTCTTTCTATTCATCTGTTTTCTTCACCTGTAGGATCCCAATGCAGGAAGAGACCTCATGAGTTATGTTAAGTATCAGGAAACAAAGGCTGGCATGGTGAAGTGACTCATAGTCATAGAGTCAAAATATGGAAAGTGACCTCATGGGTCTCTCCTCTTCTGAGGCTGTAAACTCTTCTACATTTCCACTAAAACTTTACCTGTTTGGGCTAGTTCTTCTCCAAAGACAGAGTATTTATAGTCTTTAGGGGAAGCCTTTCCATCTTGGAGAGCCATCCACTGGAAGTTTCTTTCTCAACCAACTGAGATAGTCCTCCCTTCACCTTTTCCCCTGTGGTTTTCAGTTTTCTCTGAAGACATTCTTTGCCCTTGGTGAGCAATGGCAGAGCCAGATGCTGGATGGACACAGAGTGGGAAGAATCCTGAGAGGCCGACAGCCAGGCTTGACACAAACACCAGCCACCCCAGTTGCATCTACCCCAGATAGGATGTTTTCCTGGATACAGTGGAACATCAACTATTCATGTGGCTTGTTCTGATTAGGAGAAGGAGTCCCTTTGTATAGTCTAGCTTTATTTATTGGAATTCTATAATGGAATTTAGTACTATAGCCTTAACCAGTAATGTCTTATTTTGGTACTTTTGAGCATATCTGTCTCCCTTGGACTCTTCATAAGGAAGAAAATGGTTAGGCCAAAGAAGAATTCAAGGGTTACCTGGTTTCCTTGGCCAAATTCCATTTTTATATCACCTCTCAAACTTATGACTTCTGATACAGTGGACATTGACACTGTACACACTTTGGGTTACATAAAATATTATTATTAATTATTATTATTATTTTTCTTTTTCTAAGTGAGAGGAAAGGAGATAGAGAGACAGACTCCTACATGCACCCTGACTGGGATCCACCTGGCAACCCCCATTTAGCTCATGCCCACTGGGTCCATGCTAGCAAGGGAGCTATTTTTAGCACCTGAGGAAGAGGTTCCACTGAGCCATACTCAGCGCCCACGCCAATGTGCTGAAACCAATCAAGCCATGGCTGTCGGAGGGAGGGAGAAAGAGAGAGAGAGAGAGAGAGAAATAAAGAGAGAGGAGGAGTAAGGATAGAGGTAAGGTAGGGGTAGGGATAAGGGTGGAAAAGCAGATGGTCACTTCTCTTGTGTTCACTGACTAGGAATTGAACCTGGGACATCCATATGCCTGGCTGATGCTCTACCACTGAGCAAACCAGCCAGGGTCTACATAAATTATTTTTATACCAGATAAATGTCTCACTGGCCTCATCTCATGACATCATACATGTTTGGGGTTCTCCATTTCTAAGTTCCTCTCTTCCTTATAAAAGCAGAAATCCTTTCACATTTGTGACCCAACATTTACTCACACAGTTCAAGGCCTGGCCAGCACTCCCAGCTTTCTTATCTACTAAAGTTTTCCTTGTAGAATGAAGTCTTCAACATCTTCATTGGCATATCTTTTTTTTTTTTTTTTTTTTTGCATTTTTCCGAAGCTGGAAACAGGGAGGCAGTCAGACAGACTCCCACATGCGCCCGACCGGGATCCACCCGGCATGCCCACCAGGGGGCGATGCTCTGCCCCTCTGGGGCGTTGCTCTGTTGCATCCAGAGCCATACTAGCACCTGAGGCAGAGGTCACAGAGCCATTCTCAGCGCCCGGGCCATCTTTGCTCCAATGGAGCCTCAGCTGCGGGAGGGGAAGAGAGAGACAGAGAGGAAGGAGAGGGGTAGAGGTGGAGAAGCAGATGGGTGCTTCTCCTGTGTGCCCTGGTCGGGAATTGAACCCGGGACTTCTGCACACCAGGCCGACGCTCTACCACTGAGCCAACCGGCCAGGGCCCATTGGCATATCTTGAAAGTGCACATGCTCACAGCACAGAGCTTCTTTATTTCCCTACTAAAAGGCAACTTATAAACCTAACTCACCAAAATCTGCAAATCCTGTATTTATAGTTGTTCTTAATGATGTTAACCGGTTCCTCCCCAAGTTCCTTCTCAATCACACTTTTCCATGGTATTGGCAAGGTAACCATTTTCATGGCAGGAGCTAGGAACCCAGTCATTGTCCAGATTCTAGCCATTCTGAAGACAGCTTGCCACAGGGCCTCAAGGTTTCCCAATGTTTGGATATACCACATCTGAAATCATGCACATCTCACACCCAGCCCACTGATGAGCAAGTATTATCTGGGGAAGCTTTCCCTGGGATATTAGAATATTTTTTTAAAAAAAGAAATAATAAAAACCTCATGAAATACAAATTCAAGGAAGCAAGGTGGCTGACATCAAGCTTTCCGTTATGTTGGAAAGCATTCATTTGAATGACAGGGAATTGAATGTTTTACTAATGGGTCTTTAGAGGAAATAAGCTCTGATTGCTGTTGTTCTCAAGAAAATTATCTCCACTCATTATAGTATATATACTACTATGTTGGCCAAAAATCAAATCTGAAGAGAAAAACTTTGGTCTTCAAGTGACGTTGGTCATTATTACAATGATAACAGTAATAGTTAATTGCATAAGATCCCTGCATCTTAGGCACTTCATATATTTTATCTTTAACCTGTAGATCTCCAGGAAAATTTATATTATTGGTAGTAGTGATAAGATGGCAAGATATTTTGCTGAGACCTCAAATTGATGACACTTATCAATTTGAGGTCTTGATCAGCTGTCCTCCTTGTCTGACAGCATCCTTGCCAGCTTAGTGTGCAAGGTACAAATGAACAAAACTAGTAAGAGGAGAAATGTCTATAACTATAGAGAGAGCTTTGGTACGAACTCTTCCCATCCTGGTGAGATAACGTAGAATGCATCTGAATCATTAGGACTGACTTTATGCCCCTGGATGGCCTAAGGCCTACATGAAAAACCATCCTAACTCATTCTAAGAGCTGTCATTCCCATGATCAGAACCAAGGGAAGACATACGCAAAGGAAAGAACATAAAGGGAAAGAGTGTTTTTTTAAGATTTAGTGACATTGGCTCAAATCTTTCGCCCCACCTGCCTTGGCACAATTAATGGCAGAAGAAAACAGTCTCATAAGTTAGAACAGGCCCTTGTTAGTTAACCAGACTTAGAGGCATAATCGATCCAAAAAAGGAGAAAGGATCCAACAGGGCATACCATGTGGAAGGAAGAAGTTTTAAAGTTCTTTGTTCGTCCCATTGGGAGCTCTTCTTGTTAGTACAGAAATGGCACGTTACTGAGATCTGTGCAGACACTCTCTGCTCCTGAAGCACAGCCACCGTCCCAAACCAACGATGGCTCTCATCCCTGCCAAACCTGTGATCTTTCTCAACATGGTGCTCTAAACAGCTATATCAGATGACTGGAATTGATGAGTGTTTAAAATCCTTTTACCATCTTTATCTTAGCACCCCAGTAGAGTAGTGCCTATCACCCATGTCAAAAACTCCTGCTTATCAGTAGATTGTGTGAGAAGGTAGTTAGCTTTCTTCCCTAGAAGCCAGAGCCTGCAGCCAACATGTCTCCAGATTTGATATTCTTTTTTCAACTTAAGAATGGAGCACTGGACCAGAAAAATCAATAGTATCAGAAAAGTACTGCTTGGCTCCTCATGAAGTCTATTCTCTAATCCTTGCCTCTTCTCTGCCATCTAGATCTATTATAGAACCAAGAAATGGGCAGCTCATCACGTTTTCCTCATGGTTACCTGTTGGTTAAGCCATGCAATCTCACCTGTTCTAACTTTTGTCTAGAAATATGCTCAGCCACTTTGTACAACACAACCAAAACCACCAGACAGATTTATACAGTATGCATAAAGGAATGACATGACACCCCCTAAAATAAAAATACATCCTTGATAAATGGAAACCAGGCAGGTCAGGACAATGAGCATAAACTGAGGTTTTCCTGAGCACACCTGGATATAAGGTCACTCTCATCAACAGTATCTCTAAGAAATTCACAATATTAGTCCCATATCTATAAACTATAGAAATCACAGACATATCTCAGGATCAGTGTGATGTCTTACTAGAAGCAGACCAAGCAGCTCTCTGGCCCCATTTCCCTACTTCCCAGAAGAAAAGTGCCTTGGAATACTTCTTGACAGATATCCATGGCAAGTGATCCCCAATGTGTAAAAAAGGACAGCCCCAGAAATGGAGATAAGATGAAGCCAATCCCTGCCTTTTGGATGCTCTAGGCGGGCTCTGAGGAAGAGTCATTTAATCCTTTTAATCCCAGGTCTTTGCCTCCTGGAAGCTGGCATCTGTGGTTGGCATCTGGCTTCGAGATTAGTTTGTGTTTTCCAAGCAAGTCCTGGTACAGCAATTTGTCTCGTTGACCCTTTGGAACTTTGGAGAAGTGGGAGACATGGGAGAGCAAGTGGTAGATGGACCCAACTCAGGATGTGAGACAATTGTTGCCACGGAAGATGCCCAATTGCAGCTACAGAGGGGGCTCGGTTTCTACCCTGGCTCCTCTGCCTCCCACGGCCCCTATGCCGGAATCAGGCAGAAAGAGAAGGAACAAAGGGCAGAGGGAACTTCAGACATCATTTGAGAACTTTTTTATCTGTGGCAAAAGGAGACATTAAAATAGGAGGGGATACATTTATGATAACTTGATAGCCAGTGGTAGCCGGTGTGGATGTTTCTGTCGCAGTCATGGGTTGCTGCTGCTTCTGGAAGTCCACTACATAGTCTTCGAGCTTGTCAGCCATGTGGTTAATCTGGGAGAAGGGTAATAGTGTAAAGAGTGTGGGGCAACACTGAAGAGGCATTTGTAAAGACCAGGGGTAGTCAACCTTTTTATACCTACCGCCCACTTTTGTATCTCTGTTAGTAGTAAAATTTTCTAACCGCCCCCCAGTTCCACAGTAATGGTGATTTATAAAGTAGAGAAGTAACTTAATAAAATTTATAAAGCAGAGTTACAGCAAGTTAAAGCATATAATAATAATTACTTACCAAGTACTTTATGTCAGATTTTCGCTAAGTTTGGCAGAATAAATCTTTATAAAACAACTTACTATAGTTCAATCTATCTTTTTATTTATACTTTGGTTGCTTCGCTACCGCACACCATGAAAGCTGGAACGCCCACTAGTGGGTGGTAGGGACCAGATTGACTACCCTGGTAAAGACCTTGGGAATGTGAACCTCTTATCTCTGTAGCCCCGTGGGGGACCGAGTGGGACACAGAGCAGTAGGAAGGATTAGAGAAACAGCAATGCTGAGATACTACTAAGACTGTTCTGAAAAATTATGATTTTTTTCTCTTACAAAAGACATCTACGCCTCTATTGGGTCTGGTCACTGAGCAGCCCATTGGACTAACTGGAGGGAAACAAAAAGGTTGGCCTATAAAGGTTGCACTACGTCTCTCATCTCAGGCAGACATCAAGTCAAGGGCATGCTTGAATTATAGTTCTCCAGGATGAGGGGCAGGTTGAATAGTTCTGGGCTCTGCTTAGACCCTCCTCTGTTTGTATCTTTGGAAGATCCAACTTTGGGCCTTCCTCTGATCTCCTAAGTGAGGAGTGGTTGAGAGACTGATGTGAGTACTCCAAAGGCCAGTGGAAACAAAAAGTGTGACATGCAGCTGAAAACAGGCATGGGCGGGTGGCTAGTCAGGTTGCCCGAAGCTTCAGGGAGAGGCTAGATTTCTTTGTGTAGAGTTAGGGCATAGCCCTAGGAAAGGGTACCATATAAGCCAGTTTTGTCTGCTTCTGGCCAAAGATTCAAGCCAGAGGCCAAGTGGAAATCCAGCTCACACATAAGCCAGCCCAATCTATTACAAAGCCATCCTATCAGGCTTTGGGGCAATGATCAGTAATGAATAGCGTGGACATCTGCCTTACCTTTTCCCACCCTTTAAGGAGGTCATAGGTCTATAGAAAACAGCTGCACTCAATCCAGAAGTCCTAATCCTGGCTCCTTACAGACAAAACTAACCATTAACATCTTTAGTGTACAGACAAGGTCATACGGCTTAACAGCAGACCCAGGATCTACACTTTCCCCAACTCCCCCTCCCAGTGCACTGCTGCTCGGGGAGTCAGGACGCATGCATTTTAGCTCTGCCTCTGCCGCCTTTCACGGGACATCAGGAAAGCGCTCTCCCTGAGTCTCAGTTGCCTCATTGACAAAGCATGACTCACACTAGGCCAATTTCAAATCTGACATTTAATAATTTACTGCATTATCACAATTCTTAATGTTTTGATTAAAGGACTTGGTATTTTAATCTTTTTTTTTCTTTTATAAAGACATCAGATCAGGAATTCAAGCCTGTAGCCAGTGAACCTTCCGCCCCCATTATGAGAAACAACCCGCAGAGCCCAGAGGACTTCCCGGGGGAGGATTCTACGTGCGCATATTTTTATCTTTAAGAAAACAAAACTCTTGTGACGTCCTTCCCCCCAATGAAGTCAGTGACTTTCAACTTCCTTTCCCTTCCCAAGTCCTTGCAGAATTTTAGGCAAATTAATGCAGGAACATTTGATCTTCTCCCCAGATGTTTTGATCACAGAAGGGCCACATATGTGCACACATTCCTGGATATTTTTAGACTTTTACAGGCTCCAATGTTCTAACTGCTTTTTCACTCTGCGCTCTGTGCGGCAGTAGGGACAGGCTCTGGCCCTTGCTGAGGCAGAGGCTGACGGCAGGGGACCTGGCACGGGGACAGCCCGAAGCAGACTCTCTCAGCTCGGGTCCCAGAGGGCTCTGAGGAAACAACCACGGTCATCCAAGAATTATGGGTCATACAGGCTCCCCTTTAAAGACTTGTGGCTGCAAGTCCCCTAAAAACCAAGACCTCAGTATAGAAGAGCAAAGTATAGTGGAGAGATTTTTGGACAAAAAGTCAAATGTGCCTCTGGGTGCCTATACGGCCAGTTACTTTTCTCTCTTGGGTCTTAGTTTCTCTATCTGCAAAACGGGATTCATCACACACATGTAGCCCCGGGTCTGCAAGCTACAGCCTGCATGTTGGCTGTTTTGTAACTAAAGTCCTATTGGGATAAAGCCAGTTCCATTTTTTTACATTATCTGTGGCTGAGCTACCATGGCAGAGTTGACTAGTTGCCACGAAAGCCGCAGGGCCTGCAAAAATGTTCTCTGGACTTTTTTTTTTTTACAGAGACAGAGAGACAGTCAGAGAGAGGGATAAATGAGAAGCATCAATCATTAGTTTTTCGTTGCGCATTGCGACACCTTAGTTGTTCATTGATTGCTTTCTCATATGTGCCTTGACCGTGGGCCTTCAGCAGACCAAGTAGCCCCTTGCTGGAGCCAGTGACCCTGGGTTCAAGCTGGTGAGCTTTTGCTCAAACCAGATGAGTCCGTGCTCAAGCTGGCAACCTCGGGGTCTTGAACCTGGGTCTTTGGCATCCCAGTTCGATGCTCTATCCACTGTGCCACCGCCTGGTCAGGCTGTTGTCTGGACCTTGAAGAAGAAGATTGCTGATCCCTGATGATGCGGATGCTTCACCCCCATTCCAGGATGCACCACAGGTACCTCCTACCAGCGCTGGGACTCTCTTCCTCTCTCCTGAGGGTGGGGCGACAGAAGTTAACACCCTCAGGAGCATCCCTCAGCCAATGACTGATGGAAGGTGGGAGTCCCTCTCTAGCCTCCTCACCTTGCAGGTAGGAAAATCCTGAAATGTGTTCCAAGTTGACTCTTAGACAGCCCCACCTACCCCAAGATCAAAGAGAGAAATCTAGGAGAGCGGCTCCCATTTTTGCAGGTTTCCCCAGGCACTGGGGAGATAGACCTGGATGTCCAGGGACCCCACAGTTTGGTGGGAGAGACCAACATACAGGCCTGTCGTCCCGGCACTTACCCTGGGTGGTGTTTTATGGTAGAGGTGCCACGTGCTGTCCTAAGGACAAGGGAGTATGGAGGTGCTTCCTGAATGAGGAAAGGGCACAGAGGGACCTAGAAGGGAGGGCGAGGACCTGCCAGGTGGAAGTCGGAGGGTGGCATTCTGGCATTGGAATCCCTTTAAGGATGAAGGTGTTGGGATATTGGGGTACTGTGAATGGTTTGGTGTGGCCAGAACCCCTCGGGAGGGGAGCTTGAAGGGTGAGCCAGACTCGGTGCACGTGCTAGAGGTTTGGGTTCAAGTCTGGGGCTCTGAGCAGGTGCTGAGGGTTCCAAACCTGGGAGTAACAGTCACAACTCAGTCTGGTGGAGCAGAGCAGTTCATTTGTGGGGCCCTGATCCAGTCTTTCCCAGGACGGCTGCTTTCTCGCTAGAGCAGTGCTTCTGAACTGCGGCACGGCACGGGGCAACCATTTGTTATGGGTGGCTGTCCTGTGCCTTGTAAGATGCTTAGCAACAGTAGCAGTGCCCCAACTGTGACAACAAAAACTGTCTCCAGGCACTGTTCTCTGGGTGGCAGAACCACTTTTAGTTGAGGACCACTGGCCTACAGATTTGTTTTTTTTCTCTTTTGGGGGATGTATACAGATGGCTCTGCCTGTATTTGCCCTCGTCCTTCCTTCCAAGGTCTGGCAATGCCTGGCTCCCAGCCTTTCCACGAGCTACAGGGCTGGACAGTGCCCTTGGCTCCCCGCACAGCCTTGTGTCAGCACCTGTGGCTCGAGCTCCCTGTTCACAGGGGCCCCGGCTGGGCTGGCACGGGGAGCCAGCTGGCAGAAGCTCTGTCCACCTCTGCATCAGGCCAGCAGGGCGCCTACCTATGAAGGATACCACGTGGTGGCGAGGGGACTCCTGGATGGGGTTCTACCTCGAGGTCAGCTGGGACCACAACTGTCCAAGCCTGCTGGCCCTGCCCCCTCTGTCACTCCGTCTCCCTGTCTGCCAAGCTTACAGCCCAGAGGGATGAGTCAGCTCAGGGAGCCTGCCAGGGAGAGGGCAGCAGGCTGGGGACAGAGGGCAGGTGGTGGCAGCTGGAGGCCATGTGATTGCTGGAGGCTATGTGTGTCACAGGGCAGAGCTGGGTGGCTGGCTCATTCCTGAGCTCCATCTGAGAAGGCCTCACATGACTTCTCCGTGGGAGCCGGCATGCCAGGGGCCGGAGAGGAGGTGGGAGGGAGGGGGAAGTGATTTTAGGATCCAGGCTGGAAATACAAAATACATTTGTGAATCACAAGAAGATACTCATCACATGACCCTATTGGCTTTGCCAGTGCAGAAATCAGGTTTTGGGCACAGAAATGTCTCCCACCCCGTGTGCTGTGCTGACTGCAAGAGCCAAGAGGGGCACCAGGATGCGATCAGGCAGCCAGGATCCAGCCGTACCATTGGCCTCTCTCCCCCCTAATGTCACCAAAACCAGAACACAGAACCAGCCCCCGATTCCAGCACTTTCCATATGCTCATTCATATGTTATTCTCAGAACAGCCCCATTTCCCAGTGAGAAAACCAAGGCCCTGAGCGAGTCTTCCGAGTTCCCTTTCCTTCCTGCCTCAGGAAGCCTCCAGGGTTTAATCAGGGCTTGCGTTTGTTTGAATATTTCCACCTTCAGCTCCCTCTCCCTCACAGCGGCTCCAGATGACACACATTGGAAGGTCCTTCTTGCTGATGGGATGAGGTAAGAGATCCTAAAACCACCCTACCTCCAACAGAGAGGCCCAATAGGTCACAAATGCAGGAGAGCAGGGTCAGGCAAGGTGCAGGCTGTGGGCATGAGAATGGCCTGGCGGGGCCTCCACCTGCCTGCCAGGCGCCTAACCCTCAGGAATGAGAGGAAAGCCCAGGGTTCCTCCGGCGGCCCCACCTCACAGCTCCCAGAGGGCCAGGAGCTTTATTTAGTTATGCTGAAACCCCAGAGACCTGGGCCAGGGCTCCTAAACCCATGTCCTCACCATCCGAGGACAAAAGCTCGTGAGCCGGCTCTGACCCTCTGGGAAGGGAGCCACGGGCCTCGTGTTTGTTGAATGTTTCATCTCTGGGGTTATTACATTCAAAATAGCTCTCAATATATTTAATCTCATTACATAAGCAAAATAGGTTCGGTGTAGACTCTCTGAGAAATTCAGGGAAGTATAAAGAAGGAGATGAAAACTTCAACATTGTCTCACCAATCAGAGACATCCACTGCTGAAATGTTGGTATACACGGCTTTCCTCGTCTATTCTTGAGTCATGGATACGTATCTAGCTCTAACAAGTAAAACCACAGTAATAGTTTGTACACATTTAAAAAAATTATTGAGTCGTAACATACATAGAAAAGGTCATAAATCTTCCAAGCGTACAGCTCAGGACATTTTTACATATTATTGTACCCAGGAGACCATCACTCATAACAAGACAAAGATGTTTCCAGATCCCAGAAAACTCCCCCTCCCACCCTTTCTCACTCCATCACCAAGAAGTAGCTGGTAAGCTGACTTCCGTCATTCCAGATTAGATTTGCTTATTCTTGAGCGGCACAAGAGTGGATTCCTACAGTATTTACTCCCTTGTGTCTGGCTTTGCTCACCCAATCCGTAGCGTCTATGACAAGGCTTGGCCTAGAAAAGGCTCTCAACACTGGCACCTTAACAGTGTGCTAGATGCGTGTTGAGTAATTGGGTGAATGGGTGAGTGAATGGGCTTTGGTTATGGGGCGGTCCCCTGTGTTTTTGGTTACCATCTGGCGGTCCATGTGAAGAAGAGGAAGCAGTGGGTGGCTTGTGTGACAGTCCCGGATGAGAGTAGATGAACCTGAGCTAGAGGGGAGGCAGTGGGGACTGGGAGGAGGGAGCAGGCTACACAAGCCGTCTGCTTGGCACCCACAAGGTTGGGTTGGTGCCCCATGAGCAGCAGGGCCGGGGATATTTTTAGAAACCCTGTCAGAGCAGCCACTTGACACAGTGGCTGCCTCATTGTCACAGTGTCCCCTGGTTAGATACAGAGCCCCGCGCTGGGTTGAACCCCTGGAGGAGCCCACTACCTCCTGCTGAGTAGGTGGCTTGGGGTGATGACCAAGCACATCGTGAGAGGACCTGGTGTCTCAGGAGAGTGTGCAACGGGGAAATGCAAGTCCCTGGTTCCTGGAAAAACTGGTGCTGTCGCCCTGCATCCAAGAAAGGGATGCTTACCCTCTAGGATCAGAGTCATAACTCTCAGTGTAGCCCCTTTCCTACGTAGGGGTCTCAAGGTTGGAAAGGACCCGCTCTTGCCCCTCGCCCTGTCTGGAGCTTGAGCGACTCTGACATTCTTTCCAACACAGGCTCAGCTTTCTTAACCCCTTCCCCCCTTTTTCTGTAACCATGGCCTTAGTCCCAGCCACCACTTTCTCTCACCTGCCCTACTCTGTTTTCTTTCTCCGTCTGCTCTATTTCCTCTCATCCATTCCACTTTGCAGCCAGGGGTCAGGTGCTTCCCACAATGCTAGTTGTGACAGAGCGGCTGGACAGTGCAGGAGAAGGAGCAGAATTACTGGGGAAGGATAAAGCCATGGTCAGCAAGAGAAAGCCACTGGACCACACTGGGGGGAGCAGGAGCCCTGGAGAGAACAGTGGGGAGCCGCCCCGAGATGCTGCTGGGGGTGAGAGGTTTGACGGGGCGGGGCAGGGTAAGTAGTACTGGGATAACGCACGTGGGCCTGATGCCAAGCAGAACCTTACTATTTATGAAGATTCATTGTCCTTAATGGATAGAGGACAGGAAAAGATATTTCTTCAAAGAATACATACAGATAACCAAAAGACATATAAAAAGATGCTCAACATCACTGATCATCAGAGTAATGCAAATCAAAACCACAGTGAGGTATCACCTCACACCTGTTGGAATGGTTGGTATCAAAAGTCAACAAATAACACATACTAGCAAGGATGTGGCAAAAAGGTAACCCTTGTGCACCGTTAGTGGGGCTTCAAATTGGTGCAGCCACTGTGGAAAGCAGTATGGAGATTCCTCAAAAAGCTAAAACTAGATCTACCATATAACCCAGCAATTCCACTTCTGGGTATTTCTCTGAAGAAAATGAAAACACTAATTTAAAAAAATTGCACGCACCCCTATGTTCACTGCAGTGTTAGTATGACAGCCAAAATCTTAGGTGTCCATCGACAGATGAATGGATAAAGAAAATGTATTATACACATATAATGGAATATTATACAGCAATAAAAAAAACAATAAAATCTTGCCTTTTGCAACAGCATGGATGGACCTAGCGAGTACAATGCTAAATGAAATAAATCAGAGAAAGACAAATACTGTAAATAGTTTCACTTATGCGTGGAGTCTAAAAAATAAACCAAACAAATGAACAAATAAAACAAAACCAAAACAAACTCCCAGAAACACAGAGGGAAGGGGTGGTGGTTACTAGAGGGGAGAAGGGGTGAGGGAATGGGTGGAAAAGGTGAAGGGGAATATAGTCAATAATACTGTGATAAGTTTGCACAATGACATATAATTACTAAAATTAGTGGAGTGATCAGAGTGTAAGGTATAAAAATGTTCAATCACTATATTATACACCTGAAACTAATATAATGAATGTAATATTGTATATCAACTACATTTAAATAAATGTATGTTTTTTTTAAATCCAAACTGACTTCTTTTTTTTTTTTTGTATTTTTCTGAAGCTGGAAACGGGGAGAGACAGTCAGACAGACTCCTGCATGCGCCCGACCGGGATCCACCCGGCACGCCCACCAGGGCGACGCTCTGCCCACCAGGGGGCGTCGCTCTGCCATGACCAGAGCCACTCTAGCGCCTGGGGCAGAGGTCAAGGAGCCATCCCCAGTGCCCGGGCCATCTTTGCTCCAATGGAGCCTTGGCTGCGGGAGGGGAAGAGAGAGACAGAGAGGAAGGAGGGGGGGGGGGTGGAGAAGCAAATGGGTGCTTCTCCTATGTGCCCTGGCCGGGAATCGAACCCGGGTCCCCCACATGCCAGGCCGACGCTCTACCGTTGAGCCAACTGGCCAGGGCCTTAAATAAATGTATTTAAATAAATAAGCAAATAATTCATTGCCCTTGATTCTTTTCCTTGGGCTTGTAATTAATGGGATCTGGAAGATGAAGAAGGAGGCTCTAGCTTATTTTTCTTGATCGCTGGGGAGATGGTGGTGGCTTTGGGGATGTAGGAAATCAGTTCTCGATGAGCTTATGAGCTATTAGAGTAGACGACTGTCATGCTATAAACTTGTAAACCCCAGATGAACAGGCCTTGAACAAGCTGTTAGAATAACCAGTGCCAATTATTGAGAGTGCTTGTGCAGCGTGTGACCTGGCGTGGTCTGTTAATGCTGTCCCAGAGAAAAACAACGTATCAGATCAGCAGTATTTTGGGGTTCCGCTTGGAAAAATTCCACCCCTCAGCTGACTGGTGCTGTCCTCTGTTCTCAGTCAAGGGGGAACAGTGTCGTGACAAGGCACCTGTATCCATCTGCCAGTTCAGATGAAGGGCCAAATCACAGGGTCAGTAATGCCTCCTGGGCAGAGACACGAGCTGAGCAGCTGTCCCTGACATACCAGCCAGGGCAGGTCCTCTTACCAAGACAGCTAGGTCACCACAAGGAGTGTGAGGTCCTGTGGTCAGAAGGGTATGTAGGTGCCATGGCTATGTTCAGAGGGAGGCAGGAAGCCTGCTCTTGGCCCCTCACATAGATATGAATCCATGTCTGGAAAGGAGACAGTTAAAGCCAGGATGGAGGATACTCCCAGCATCCCCTGCAGCCAGAGAGATGGATGCTTGGTGCACTCAGGTCCCAACTAGGAGAGGAGATGGGAGCTGAATGGGTTGCAGCCAAACAAATCCTAGATTGCGGAACATTTCTGAGCTTCATTTTCCTCTTTTGTAGAGTGAGTAAAATGAGATGAGGCATCAAAATGCCCTGTAAATTGAATGATACTATATGAGTCACAGACATTATTTGCCTCAGAAATTTTTGTGTTTAATATTTTTATTAACAAATTGAAGGAAATACTAGATGCAAACTTGTCATATGTGTGCAGAAAATAAAGCTGAGAGCACTGGCGGAGACACAGGTAAGGGGGACCTCAGATTACAGGATCTGAAAACCCATGTTACCCTGGTTTCTCTCTCCAGGGGCCTTCTCTGCATAAGCCTCAGAAAACCAAGTGACAAACAAATGTCCCCGAGGGGCACAATTGGCCCTGGTTGAAACCCCTTCTCTAACTTTATTCTTTGCTCTTTTCTACCTGCATCGTATGTGGCTCCTTACACAACCGAAGCTTTCCCACATGCCTTCCACATCTTTGCATGCGTAGACTCCCCCTCCCCCCATACCCTTCCCCATGCTTTTTGAGCTCCATTAAATCCAGCTGATCTTTGAAAATCATCTCAAGTATCCCTTCCTGAAGGACATTGTCTCTGAGGCTCCCAGATGCTAGTGACCCCACATCTAGGGCTCTGGCTGCATAGATTTTTTTTTGCTTGTGATTCTCTCACCCACTGAACTGTAAGCTTCTAGAGGGCAAATCCTGGCTCTTGTTCATCTTTGCTCCCCAGTGCCCAGTACACAGCCTGGCACAGAGGTGGGCTCAGTAAATCCTCATGGGGAGCTATTATTTAATGACTCTCTGCTAGCTGGTCACAGGGCCTAAAATGCTCTGGTGCAAATGGTAACATTTTCTGGATCTTAATAAAGCAGAGAGAGTCTAGCACTCCATCCTCAGGCGGCACAGCACCATGTCATCTCTCATGTAGAGAAAATTATTATTATTTTAATCTCCTGGATGCTACAGAGATGTAGAGGAGTTTCCTCCTGGGAGAAACCTACTCCAAACTCTGCCCTTGAGAGAACTCCGGTGTGGCTGCAGCACTTAGCACTTTCCCTTTGAAAGATGCCCAGGATGGACGCTGACCCCAGCCAAACTTTCGGCTTGCTTCCCTCTGGAGCAAGGGACTCTACCAGGTCCTTCTTACATGCAGATATGATCCCTCCTGTCCAGGAGTAAAGCCCGGCCCTGCAGCTCCCAGCACCCTTGGCTACGGGACTTTCTCCAGCTTCCCCCTCTGCATTGTCGAAACGGGAACAGACTGCACAGAAGGAACGCGTTTGGTGCCGAGCCGGGAGCCAGGGCAATACGCGGCAGATCCAGACAATCTGCTCCGCTCTTCCCAAGGAGAGAGGAAAGGCTTTTATGACTTGCTGACAACCAAGGCAGCTATGGGGAAATCTCTGATGTCCAAACCTAAGCAAAGCAAGAGATGCACACCCTACATTGAGGCACCCTGTAGAATAAAATAAAGAGACTCTGGCGTGTGTGTGTGTGTGTGTGTGTGTGTGTGTGTGTGTATGTGTGTTGGGGTGGTGGTGATGTGCAGATACTACAAGAAAACTAAACTCATGGACTCTTAATAAAAGGCCGCGAAGTCTGACCTCCACCCAGCACTCGAACTGCATTGATGGTCCCCCACTACTCCGCTCCCTGTCTCTCTTGAACACCTTCAGTGACAGGGACCTCTCGCTGTTAGTATTACCTCTGTCTAGTAGAAAGCTTTTGGTTACTCTGACGGCTTACCGTTTTGTCCTAAGTCCAATTCTTTGTTCCATTTGGAAATGGTCCAATCCTTCTACCCCAGAAAAGATTTTCAGAGACAATTACTTTACCACCCAAATCTATTCTTCTGGCTAAACAGACCCAGTTCTTTCCACCGTCCTCCCTGTGACACAGTTTTGAGTCTTCTCTCTTCCTGATCACCCTTTTCTTGTCACCACAATAGGCAACACAATGCCCGGTTGTCTGTGCTTCTCAGAGAGCGAGTTCTTTGGTTTGGACGAGTGCTCCAGAGGGCCGAGGAGTTGCCTCTGCAGCAACACGCTTTGAAACAGCACGATAGAAAGATTTCAACCACGCAGGATACAGGTCGCTTTCAGAATGCGCGCATCTCTGCCGACTCTCTGACATTTCCCATAACCTTTGACCTCTTCTCTTGACGTTTCTCCCCCCTAGGCCTCCCTGTACTTCTTTCTTAACACCTGCTACCAACTGGACTTTCTGTGCCGTCACCAAAAGAACTAGGACCGAGGAGAGGAAGCCACAGAAGTCAGATGACATAGGGACATAAGAAGCACCTTCTAATGGCTGAGTAGGTCAACACAGGGAAAGGTGACAGCTGCGGGCAGCGAGCTCCCGACCTGAAAGTGTCAAGCACAGGCACTAGGCAGGAGTGTTCTTGAGGTGACAGTGTTCATGGATCTGCTGGGGATTGGACTAAGTGTCCCCAGTCTCTCTCGACCTTGGGGTTTCATGATAGTGGCCGAGATATAATGGGATTTTATGTGAAGTGAGGACTCCTGGGTGCCCTTGTGCCAGTTTGGGGAGAGGGAACAGAAAGCCACTTCCTTCAGTCAAACAGCTATGGGGCTGGAGACTCCACAGCCTGAGCCATAGTCTGTGGCTGAGCTGAGTCTTGACAAGAGGGGACAGCACACACATCTTTCCAGTCCGGTCCCTCAGGAGCTGGCACTCCTCACTTCTGTCACCAAGCCTCTGCCAGAATACCCCAGTTTTTGATGAAAGGATATAGGAGATGACAATTATCTACCACTGGCAGGTAGATAAATGTCTCCCCGCATTTCTTCCCTTTGAATGACAGGAAGCTCACCACTTTCTGAGACAACTCACTCCATCTTTGAATGACTTTGACCTGAAATCTGTTTACCTGGGTGCCTTTTAAGGCATTTTCTTATCAAACCCACATTACCCGGGGGATCAGATGTTATTTATTGCTATCGTTTATGATAAAGACTAATAGCAATGGTTTGGTGGGTACTACCCAGGCCAAACTCCAGGTTAAGTACTTTGTAAATACGACACAAATGTTGGGCTTACAAAGAAACTCCACATCTCACTGGATCATAGCTGGAATGCCCCCCTGAAATAATTTCATCTAGTGTTTATGCTTCAGAGTGTGAAATCTAGGCTCAGATGTTAAGCCACCAACCGTAGCTCAATCGTGGAAAGATGAGAACAAAGTCTCCCTAAAGGAGGCCATGGTCCCAAGGATTTCTGGACACATCTGTCTTCCTGAGATTTTCAGGAAGCCAGTCCTGTGGGAATGTAGTCAAAGGTATTGGTTTCCCCCTGGGTCACCCAGAGAGCTTCCTTAGAACTTCCTGCCCATCTAGTGTCAAGAGACTGCTCCAGAGAGGGATATTCTGAGCAGTCCGAGGGAAACGGACGGCCTTCTCTGGCCACTGTGGACAGCAGAGAGAGGCGGTGACAGTCTTAGTTCACATTCCCTAGAAGCAGAGCCTGAGACAGGCCTTAGATACCTGTGGTTGATTGAGAGGGTGCTTTTCAGGAGAAACCTGCAAGGGAGGGAGGCGGGGAGGCCGGATAGGGAAGGGTCAAAAGCTGATGTGGTCAAGGGCAGGCTACCATATAAAATATAGGGGTCCGCTCATTTGCATTTCAGTTAAACATGAGTAATATTTTCACGACAAGTATGTTCAAATTTTGCATGGGACATACTTATACTAAAAATGAGTGCTTTGTTTATCTGAAATGTAAATTTAACTGGATATCCTGTATTTTTATTTTCTAAATCAGGCAACCCAGCCTAGGCTGACCAATCAGTTTTGTTCACCCAGAATGGAGGGATTTTCTAGGACGTGGAACTTTCTGTGCTAAAACCAGAACAGGCAAATAGCTTGGTTGATCACCTAAATCGTGATCTCAGGCAAAGCCTAGCCTGGGCCTGATCTGTGCTGAGGGGGTGAAAGTGGGCCTGCTGCTCTGGGTCCAAAAGCATTCTGCCTCATCATCTCCACGCTGTGAGGGGACTGCCCTTTCGTGTCCCTGTGTCACTTGGTCATAGCCTGGGCTGGCGGTGGTCGACAGTGGGTGTGGGCAGAAAGTTGTAACTTCCTGGAGAAGAAGTTTCTGTCTTATGAGGAGTAATTCCCCTGAGAAAGGGGGCAGCCGTGGGTCATTAGTAGGCAAAGAGGTCACAATGACAGCATCTGGGGGTTGGGGGCATGGACTCCGAAACAGGACTGGGTGGGCACCAAAGCATGTACTGCTGTCTGTGGCCCTGCAGCGCGGAGGTTCTGCTCGGCCCCTCGGGACAAGGGGCGAGAACGAAGCTTGACTCCACTCCCACCGACGGGCTGGGCAGCTCCTCCATTCTAGGCTGAGTGTATGCGTAACTCCAGCACCAGCCAGCCTGGACGTGCTGCCATGGTCACAGAGGGCACTGAGAGCTCAGAGAAGGCGACATTATTCCTGACTGGGAAAGAGAGGACCAGAAGAGATTCCATAGAGGGAGTAACATCCACACCAGGTCCTGAAAACAGGTGGGAATCTGGCAAGGTCAAGGGCCCGGGAGGCCAAGTGGTGGTGGGAAAGGTGTGGTCAAGGGCATGGAGGTCAAAGCTGTGGAGGTCACGGTATAGACGTATGGCAATGTAACGCGGCCTCCCTCCCAGTCCTCCAAGGAGCAGTCACACGGGACTTCAATTCCTTTCTCACAAATCAGTCCCTAAGCTGGGTGAGCCCAGGCTTTGCCAGGTTGCAGATTCTGGGACAGGTTTTGTCTGAACTGACAAAGCATCTGGCCCATGCAAAGGACTGAATGATTTATTTTATGACCCAAGCTAATGCTCTGGAACAGTGCTGGCGGCCCTACTGACCTGGGGATGCCCGGGCACCTGGGGAACGTCCCAGCTCCTGGCGGGGGAGGCCCTGCCACCCGGCCCTGGCCCAGATCCATGGGAAGAAAAGCTTCCTTCTCACCTTTCCAGTATATCCTGAAACCAGAAGCCCCATGACACTGGCTCCTCTGTCACTGCTCTGGGATTTCGGCTCGGACTGCGGCAGGACACCCACACTGCTGAGAAGCCTGAGAAGCCACTGGGACACAGGTGCAGGGAGGGTCAGCCGGGGAGAGCGATGGGATCCAGCCCAGATCAGTGTCCCCATTTCTGGGCTGAACTCGGCCCAGCATTAGTAGGGCTGAGCCTTCCACTCACTCTGCAATTTCATTTTCTTTCTTTCTTTCTTTCTTTCTTTCTTTCTTTCTTTCTTTCTTTCTTATTTATTTATTTATTTATTTATTTATTTATTTGATTTTAAAAATTGATTTTAGAGAGAAAGGGAGAGAGAGAGAAAGAAAGAGACATGGATTTGTTGTTTCATTTATTCATGCATTCATCAGTTGATTGGCAATTTCTTATCAGTCCTTTGTTGAGGGAAACAGGACCATCAAGTCCTCATTTCAACCACTTACTTGCTGTGTGACCAAAAATACGTCACTTGGCCTTGCTGAATCCTCTTTCTCATTTATACTAATGATAAAAAACATTAGCACTAGCAACTAATAGTCTTGGAGCATTTGCCAGCTTTGGAAGCAGCACAATCATATAAATTCTATTATTTAAAATTCTCTGCAAAGAGTGGGCCAGGTGGTATTATTATCTCTGTTTTAAGGAAGAACAGATAAAATCACATATAAGCAATGTGGCTTGCTCTAATATTACAGCTGCTAGGTAGGCACAGGGCACTGGCCTCTAGAAAGCCAAGGAGACAACCACCTCTCACCAGTCTCAGGAAATGTCTGAGCCAGAGTCAGCAACTCTGAAGTCTTGGTGATGGGGGCCTGCAGGGACTGGGTCCAGGAGTCTCCTGACACCAGTGGGAGCTGGGCTGCGGGGCCAGGATGTCTCTCAACTGGCCCTGTTTCTGCCCCTACTACAGTCTCAGGCAAATCCAAGTCTCAGCACCCTTTCTTCTTAGAAACACAATAAAAACAGTCCACTCCGAAGCCACAGTCCATAGTGATTGTTGGGAGGAATGAAATAAGATGTGACAGTGTAAGGTTTCCGGGGGACCCTTCGCAGGTGAGAAGAAAGCGGCAAGGCGAGTGTGAGATTTGGCGCTAGCGTGCCGTTTGCAGTCAGACGCTAGATTCAAGTCCCAGGAAAGCCACTTACCAGCTCAGTGAACTAGGGCCGCCGCCTTTCTCTCTGGGCCTCCGGCTCCGCACCTGGCAGCTGGGTGCAGGCAGGACCACCCCCAGCACCGCTGGCAGAGGCCGGGTTTCCAGGGCACCTGCACAGTGTTTGACCACAGTGGGCACTTATTACATGTTAATTCCATTGATTTTCCTCCCCTTCCCATAAGTAGATTGTGAATCTTTAAAGTATGAAACCCCTTTTCATCAAAATAAATCTGATCAAGTTAATCTGATAAAATTAATTTTTAAGCTAAAAACAGCCTCTGCATGCGCAAGCAAGCAAGCGCGCGCGCGCACACACACACACACACACACACACACACACACACACTCACACACACAGAACTAGAAAGCCACGGAGAAGGAAGGCCAGGCTCTGACAGTTCCATTGTCCAGCCCAAATAAACTTGAAGGCCATAATGGAGTCCTGAGGCCTGGGATCTGGGCTCACCCCACCAGCAGGCACCAAAACCAGGCCACAGGTCCAAGTGCTTGGCCAGCTCCCTGAGTCTGAGGCCCTGGGTGTCCCCAGAAAAACCCTGAAAACACAGCCTGCCAAAGACCTCGCATTCTGATTTTCTCTTGGGAAAAGAAAGGAAGGGAATCGGAGAAAGGCATGAAAAAGAAACAAGAAGTGAAAGGAACACGCTGGAAGGCAGGCGGGAAGGAGAGAGACCTGGTACAAGTGTGAAATAAAAATAATAGACTCAGGATTGTGCGATGCATGTGAACAGAGCGTGACGCGGGCAACCCCCACAAATAGACCTTCTGTTAAAAATAGCCTTTGTCTAAATCTGGAAAGGGTTTAATATAGTAGCGGTTTCGGCTTACTACGGAGAGCCCCGGCTCCAAGTAACAGACGCTTATTATAGGACGCGTGCGTCAGCAGCAGGAGAGCCGCAGGGCAGACGGACGAACTGGTCCGTAGTACAGTACTCACTGCGCTGCCCGCCTGGAGGGCCAGCCGCCGCCACCTCCCTGCTGTGAACGGGAGGTGGACTGCTCTGAATCGCCCTCACAAACCTCCCGTGGGCAGAGAACGAGAGCCGGACAGGGGAAGGAGAGAAGGAAGGAAGGATGATGGATCACCGTGCTGTACAGGATCTGGGGAGGATTGTCTTGGAAATGCTGCTCGTTTTCATCTGGAATTTCACCCGGCAGTGCATTCACGGTCCAGTGGGCTGCTTGCTCCTGGGCACTACAGGAAGTTTTCAAAGCAACCCTCTGGAACCACCAGCCCGTAGACAAACCAGTTTCTTCAGTCTGGAACTCAAAGGACAAAACCCCTAGAAACTTGTGGAAAGTACCAGAAAGGAGTTTGAGTAAAGCCTTTTTAAAAAAAAACAAAAAACAAGCTGGGTTTTTAGCTCCATGTCTCTGGCATCATTTGGTGGGTCTTCAGGTCATGGTGGCTGGGTGACTGACTGAACAGCTGGGTGTGGCTGAGGGTTCTGCCTCCCTGGTCTACAGCACAGCCTCGGGGAACAGGACTGTGCTGTGGGAAGTGCATTGGTCTCTGCTCTCCTGATGCAGGTGGCTAAGGGTTGACTGCCTGTGTCAGGGCTAAGATGTGCTCTGGTGCGTGTCTCCCATCCAACCCCTTCTGAGGACTCTCATCTGTCACCCCTTAACCCAGACCATCTCTCCTCTCTGCTCACTACATGTTCCTGTATCACAAATGGCCCAATACATACACACACACACACACACGCACACACACGCACACACACGCACACACACGCACCCGCTCCCCAGGATTCAGTTAGAAGCCTGAGGCTCCATTCCAGCAATAGCCCTCACGCTTGCTTTGTCCCCACTCTGGCCCCTTGCTCCCATTGTGTCCCTTTGTTTGCCAGGCCTCCTTTTTATTTCCTGACCTCTGGCTCCTTCTTTCCATATCCTAACCTTCAGCTTGCCCCTTGGATCTAAGACAGACCTGGCTTCTGCAAGTGGATCTTCAATTCCTTCTTCTCAGGTGTGATCAGGGCTGGCTCCGTGGTTCTGCCAGCCCACTGATTGGGCTCTGGCCCCCGGATGGATGACCTTGTCATCTCTCACCTACACCACTACTCAAGACTGGTCTTGTCCCTTCTGCCTCTCCCCGACACCAGCCCTGGAAACCACCTTTCCAAAATGTCAGCCCAACAGTGTCACTGTCCCACTCAAAATGCAGGAAATGGTTCCCCATGGCCTATAGGACAAAGTCCACACATGCAAGGACCTGACTTGCCCCTGTCTGCTTTCCCAGCTGCATCTCCTGCTACCTTGCCCCATGTAGTCCACTCCCAGGCTCTGGAGATGAGCTCTTGTCTCCTCAGCCGCTCCCTTATTTGTGCCCCTGCCAGGGACCAGGGCATTTCCTTAAGTTGCCATGCTTCTCCTCCAAATCTCTGACCATCAAAATTCTACTCACCTTTCAAGGCCCCAGATCCAGAAAGCCACACCTCTTCTGGGAAGTCTTTCTAGATCCCAGCCACTGCCTCCTTTTTCACTCCTACTCCAAACCCGAGGCCACTTTTTTACATTCGGGAAATGAATCCAGAGGCCCAGGACCATGTGTGGGTGAGCTGCCCTTTCATGTGCTCCAACAGAGTCATGTGTCTCCTTGCCAGAGCACTCACCACTCTGTGTTAACCACTGACCTCCCTCACTGGATGCTCTGAGGGCAGAGTCTGGACGACCTTGTTCATGCTGTAGCCCCAGTGCCTAGCACAGGCCTCTGGGGCTCTCTGCTTCTGCTATAGAATGAATGTATGGGTTCTCCCCACACAAATGAATCAATTGAAACCCTAATCTCCAATGTGGTGGTACTTGGAGATGGAGCCTTTGGGAGGTGATTAGGATGGAGCCCACATGATAGGATTTGTGTTCCTATAAGAGGAGATGGGAGAGAGCTTCCTGGTCTGCTTTTTCTTTCAGTCACCTGAGGACACAGCAACAGAGCAGCAAATTAGGAAGATGGCTCTCACCAGAACTTGACCATGCCAGGACCCTGATCTTGGACTTCCAGCCTCTCCAGAACTGTGAAAAATAACAAAAACAAACAAACAAAACAACGACTATTGTTTAAGCCACTCAGTCTATGGCCTTGGTTATAGCAAACAAAGGCACCTTCCCGACCTTGTACAGATGTTCTCATCCATTCCCAGGACCTGCTGTTTACCACCGACTCTGCCATTGGCCCTTAATGTAAATAAGAGGACCACCGGATATAACCCTGAGATGCTGAGCCTGGAGTCAGAACTGGGTTAGGGTCCCCTTCTTAGCTGCCTGCCATTGGGCAGGTTACTTACCTCTCTGCATGGCTTCCTCGGCTGTGAAAAGGGGTCACACCTCTCACTGTGGGGGGTTGCTGTGAGGGTACAGTGGGAGAGCAGTGCTGAAGCATCTGGCAAACTGTCCAGGGCTCTCGGGATAGCAAGGCCGTTCGTGCTGCCCTCACCCACTTACGCTGCTGCTTTGGAAACCTGCCCAGGCGCCAGCGATGTTGACTCCAGCTGCCATTTGGGCCCATAAGAATATCCTAGAAAGTACTTTTGCCACCTCTCTGCATTAACAGCTTGAAATCTCCAGACACTTCTGATTACCAGAACCCTTTTCAGTACACGATGGTTTTCCTCCTCAACTTCTTAAAAAGAAAACCGGCTTTTGAATGACAGTCAGAACTGGCAGAAGCTGGGCTCTCATTGTGCGGCGAGGAAGGAGGCGGCGAGAGGAAATGGGAAGAAAGTGGATATGCTGATAAGCCAGGCTGGTGCTCTTCCAGGTAAGTCTACCTGCCCTGGCCCCAAGTGGCCCTCCTGGGCTTGGCTGGTCTTGCAGGCTCCCAGGATGCTGCAGAACTAACGAACAGCCTGGAATGCCCAGAAATTGGGCAGATCCTATCTTCTGTCCAGAGAGTGTTAATATAATGGAAAGAGCTGGCTCTAGGTTCAAAGCAGGGCCCAGCTCCTGTCTCTGCTCTGCCCCCTTCCTAACAGAGTAACCTTGGCCCAGTCTCCTAACGTCTTTGAGCCTCAGTTCTTCATCTGTAAAATGGGGATCATTCTGACAAGAACGCAAACCAACTGTGATCATGGATGAAATCTCAAGCACAGTGCTTGCTCTCTACCTGGTAATTGAGACTGCTTTTAAATCCATTTCTCCAGACTAGTATTTCACACTGTCAGGAAACAAGCAAAGGCAAATGATTCAGAAAATTCAAGTGTTGGGGTAGATTAAAAACAAAAAAACACCCCTTAAATAGGACAAAACAAACTCCACAGGGCAGGCAAAGATTTGGGGGAAGGAAAAGGAAAGTGATCTCATGTGAGATCATGCCAGAAAAATCAGAACCTCAAATTGCTTAGAATCTTCAAAATTCGTGTCGTAGCTTAGCCTATTATTTAGAAATTCTTACAGCTAGGATGCAATATATGTTTCCAGATGACATGCTTCTGGAAACATTTCTCTTCATCAGCCATTGATCTGTAATCAATCTATACTTCTCTATGTATATGTCCCTTCTCTGTCTTAATTTTTCTTATATATGCACACACATGTGATTTCATGCAACAAACTGTCACATGAGTAAGTGGCATGGAGGTATGGAGGAGAGGGTAAGAGCTCAGATTTTGAAGAAAAACATTCCTGGTTCAATATATGGCTATGCCTTATATTATCTGAGTGGCATGCTGGGAAAAACATATAAGCTGAGAAAAGAATAGTACCTAGACAAATACTTATCTACCTCAAAGATGGTTGCAAAAATGAGAGACATTTTGTGTAAAATGCTTAGCATAGTGCTTATGGCATCATTGTATCAATTGACATACACATGCATATAAATGCTCATCCACAAATGCAAATATACCACTCATATACATGCATAATGACAAACAAACATGCATATCTACACATGTATGCATTCACATACAGACAGAGGAAAGGGCATGTGGCCCTTTGCTATGTTGCAGTTTCAGTCAAGAGGTAGGAAATATATGGTCCTGAGATTTCACTGAGCCTGAGTCCCTATATTGTTCTGGGTGAGGGGACCATGGGTGTAAAGTACAAGGCTCCTGGGGTGGAGTTGTGGGACTGAGGCCAAGCACCTGTCGTAGATACCCAAGTGAAAGACGTCGACTGGGTCGGTGTGGTGGCCATAAGAATGTACCTTGCAGACAGGGGTGCAAATTGAGCTGCTGTGCACTCATACTTGGGGCCCAACTTCCTCTGGGCTGTTTCCCACCAAATGACAGGGATGTTGGGGCACACTTCTCTCCAAAAGATTGGGTACTTTGGCTTGAGGACTTCCTGGCAGCCTTGCTGAACCTTCCTAGAGCACAAGACAATCTAGGACAGTTCTGCTCAACTGTCCCTCCCTTCTGCATGGGAGTCAGACATACTTTGTGGGGTGGCTCTCCTGGCTTCTTCCAGCTCACTCCTCATTTTCGCTCAGGTGTTTCCCCAAGCAAAAGCGCATGTGTTTAATCTTGTCTGTTGTCTGCTTCTAACACCGTAAGGGAGCGTGGAATCCCGGTCTCAGGAGCCCAGAGGAGAGAGCACAGACTGATATCCTGATCGGGCATGTGGTACCTCATTTAACCTGCACAACCACACTGCCTGGTGGTGCAGATCAGCGTTCCTGTAAGGCGAGGAGACTGAGGTCTGGGAAGCTCTAGTGTTGCCCAGGGTCATAGGATTTGAGTGTAGCAGAGACTGGTCAGGAACCAGACTTCCTGACCCCCCCCCCCCCCGACCCCTACTCTTTTTTGTTCTGTGCTCCCCACTGAGCACCTAATCAAAAGCATCCACAAAGATAGGATATGGGCTGTGATGAGGCAGAGTGAGCTCACGCCCCACCCCTTTTACAAATGAGCAGCTGAGACTCAGAAAGCTCAGGTCAATTGCCCAAGGTCACTTGGTTAGCAGGTGTCAACAGGAATGATAACCCAGGTCTCCTGCCTCCCAGCTCAGGGCCACATCCCTATCATCCCCTTTCCAAGACACTTCAGTCCCTGTACAAAACCTGGGAGTTGTCTGCTGTACCTTCCACTCCCCGCAAATTCTCCTTTCTCCTCTCTTCCCGGGAGCAGCGCCCCAGGGTGAGCGAGGCCTGGCTCTGCCTAGGGCACAGCAGCCCAGGGTCTGCCCTGCTGTGGGGAGAGGCTCCTGCTCCCACCGTTGGAAACGTGCCCGCTGAGTCGCCTTCCTTCTTGCTTGAAAGTGCTCTAGAGTTTCTGTGCTCACAATGCATTTCTTTGGAAGTCTGCCCTCTGAGGGTTGCCATGGTGACTATTTTGATACTGCATGCTAGAAAAAGCTGAGGCACCTGCTGGTCACACCACCAAAACTTGTCTCTGAAAAATCAGCAGATGGCATTTGTCAGAAATTCCTACTTCTTGATTAATTTGGGAAAAAGAAGAGCGTGTGACAGTGCTGATGTCCTTTAACCTGAACGGGCCGTGGTAGGGTTTGGGGGAAGATGTGACATTGCTGTGCACAGACCCCACAAGCTTCCTTTGAAACGACGAGATATTTAGTTTTCTCAGAGAGGCTGAAAAGTTCGGCGATTTGACTTCTAGTAGATGGAAACCACAGGAAGACCATGATGTCGCTTTCCTATTATGAGGGGTTGAAACTTTAGGGCCATTTCTGGAAAAACCCATACCTCATGTCTAGTAACTTTCATGTATTCTCAAACATGCCTCAGGTTTAGGCTAGCTTTTAATTAGCATGAAGTGGAAAAAATCCTGATTTTGATTCTAATTCCCATCTCTACCACTTATTAACTGTGTGACCTGTGACCAGTCTACAGCCCATCTGAACCTTAGTTTCCTCAATGGTAAAACAGTGATGATAATAATATTTCTATCACAAGATTGTAATAAGGATTAAATGAGATTGTTATTATTATTACTACTATTAGCATTTCTATTAACTAGAATTCAATTTAAGCATGGAAGGATTGACCCAACCATATGCTCCTGTAGTTTTTACACATAACTATGCTCATGAAAGTAAATCAGTTCATTTCACTGTCTCTGTCTAGGCAGTGGTATTGCAGTTGATGCATCATAAAAAAATTCCCCCCAAACTTCCGGGCGCACATTGTACGATGTGTCTCTAATTTAATTTTTATCTTGTTCTGCTTTTCTAGAAAATTGTTTCCCTCAAATCTCACATCCTGGCTCAGGTACCCGGTTAACAGTTTGCAATGTTATCTGTTCCCAGTGTTACTTAGCAAACTTCATAGTTGTGAGCTGGTTCCCTAAGCCTACATTGACTGCCACCTCTTGATTTGGGGCTAGGTACTTTTAAAATCAGTTATGTACTTTTCCACCCTTCTTTTTCCTGTTGGGTCTCTCTGAAGAATGAGCCTCTGGTTCTATAAGGAGGCCTGATAATTCAGGGCTGGCAAAAACGAGGCGACCACTCTCCTCTCCTGTGGCCATGACAGACACGGCTAGTCAATCATAGCATTCTTCCACCGAGCCACTGACGGGCCTGGGAACCTCCTTGAAGACAGTGCTTAAGGCAGCTACTGTGAATGCGTCAGAGGTAGCCCAGGAAAGGGGGGAAATCTGTTCATCAACCGAGGGGTAGGGGAAAGAAACCCGGAATGGAAAGCAAGACTTGGACTCTCATTTCTTCTTTGAGGCTCAGTTTCCATATTTGAAATGAGCTGAAAAGAAAGCTAGAGAGAGAGAGAGAGAGGAGCTGAATGATCTTTCATTCCTTCTAGTTCTAAAAGTCTCCATACACGCACCCTCCATTGCCCCGCCCCGCCACCTCTCACCACATACTCACACCCTCTCGTCAGGTGGGCTCTTGACACCCAATGCAGGCTCTGAGCTGTTCCTTTCCTGGAACTTGTTCAAGTGATCAGATTTTATCGAACATCCTGGGGTGACTGACTGCTAACTAAAACATTACCAGATACTTAGAATTACCAATCATAGCATTTCTGAGCTGAAAAGTCACCTCAGAGCACACTGAACTGAATCCTTCATGTCAAAGATGAGGAAACCAGAACAAGAGAGGTTCAGTGACTTCCCTGAGGTCCCTCACTCAGCATGTTGTCAAGGTAATCTGGTCTCCATTTGGGGACCCATCATGTCTGAGACCAGGATGGCCCCTGGATCGTGTAACTTGGGCTCCACCCATCGGATGTATTCCTGGAAGAACTCGGTGCAGAAGTGAATAAGAGGGAGGGGGTCGCTCAGAACCCGTGCTTTCACCAGAGCGGCAGTGGCGGCATGCAGCCCTGGGCGTGTCGGGGCCTGAGATTCTGGTGTTCAGTGCTCAGTGTGTTTGGTGAAAACCATGGTGTCTATCCTCAGGGATGTTGCCAGTGTTAAGGCGGCATTTCTATAACCTTACTCTGTGGTTAAAGCATTTTCCTGGGTGGCTACCTTTATACTGCCCTCTTTGGCTGCCTTGGAGATGATGTAAACTGTCTAATAGTCTTTAATAAATTCTCTTTCTATTGAAATGAGCTAGGTTGGGTTCTGTTGTTTATGAGAAGGTCCTGACTGGTGCATCAAACCTTGAAAGGAAAGGAAATTCTAAATATAAATGCCACTCTGCAGACACTTGGTAATCCTCTCTCTTCTCCTCCGCCCTCTTGCCTTGCCTCTGTCATGCCTGTCAAACCCATCAAGGCAGCGCATTATTGAAACATCGTGGGACCTGTGGAAAAGGATATGTTGGATCTAAATTCCCACAAAATGACACTGATTGTTTGAAAACGCTTACAAAGAGGCACCACTCCTCAATGGGGAAGGGTAAGAATCTCAAGAATTTGTGAAGGCTGCCAGGGGTGGGGTCAAGGCTGCCGGCTGTCTCTTTAACTCCTCCTATCTGCCCCCTTCTAGAGTTTAAAGCAAGACTAATGCAGGAGAATTTTCACTGGCTCATGTACGAACTTGAATTAGAGTTGATTCCCAGGTTGACTGTCCTATTCTTTCCCTAGATCTGTCACCGGAAGGACATGCGCTTTGCAACAAGAGGCACCCTCAGATTTGGACCTCCCATGCAATGACCAAGTAATTACAGACAATCCAAAAACAAAGGAAAAAAGGGTGGAAGGAAAATAAAGACCATCACAGCAAAGGAGAGTTTGAAAACCTCTGGATTGGGTCCTCCTTACCCAAACTTCACAAGTGGCAACTGTTCATACAACTCTTTTGGCCGTGACTCCCAATGGGCAGGGGGTGGTAGTGGATAGAGCATGGGTTCAGACGTAAGTTCAGGGGTGTCAACTCCACCTCCCCTGAGATGTGTGACCTTGGGCTGTTTGGGCAGATCCCCTAGCCTTCTTAGGTTTCCTTTATCTTATAAATGGAATTAAACATATATAGTATTTAATTATATATACATACATATATATTCAGTCTGCACTATATTCTCTTTATTTGTGATAGTTGTGTTCCATAACGTTTCTGAGAACGCTGAATTAACAGGTACTGAGCTGCTGCTTCTAGAGAAGATATGGGGCTAAGTTCAAGCGAGCCTGTGATCACAACATTCTTGTCAACTGTAAAATATAACCTTGTTGTATGTGTGTTTCTGTTATCGACACCTTACTTAATATTATTGTTGATTCATTAACATCGAACTCCAGCCAGCAGCACTATCACTCATGCCTGAACGAAGCCCATCTAATACACGTATTTTTTTCTATAAGGAGCATCACAGCCTTCTCGTGCACTGTGCTTGGAGACATTTTAAATAGCAAAATCACTAACAAAAATAAAGCACCAAAATATGTGGCACTAAATAGATTGCAAAAAGGACGCTTGTTTACAGTGGGAGCGTTGAACCAAGCAGGCAGAACAGAGCCTTGGTTGGCCTTGGCTCTGAATCTGCAACTGCCAGCTTAAATTTTCACCTCTTAGCCCATGTCTGCAAATGACTGAAAAAGTACCGTGAGTATTGTTTTGGGGGTTACAAATAAATTTTGACCAATAGGTTAATCAGCACATATGGAATCTGCGAATAATGAGGATCGACTACTTTAATATTTATCTAGTGCTATCTTACCTCCCATAGTTTTTGTTAGGACCAAATGCATATAATTTATCACAGATCATAAGGTACCTGATAAATGAATGCAATGGTTATATAACACTTGTGCCTGGTGGGTCCCAGCTTACACTTCAGGTATCAGCTCAGGTGTCACATCTTTCAAGAAGTCTTGCAGAAAAGGCAAAGACCTAACTATAAATACCAACTGGAATGGGTACCTAAGATGCCTGGATAGAAGGAGGGAAGAGACGGTCAAGAGAAAAACTCATTTGCCTCATTCAACTTCCCACCTTGTCCAGGAACCTCAGTGCAAGGGCACACATTGCCAAGTAGCAAAATCAAGATTTGCATCCAGAATCATCCAGAGTTAACAGCCTTAACTTCTAGAATATACTAATATCAAACTTTTTCACATTGTTACTGAAAAAAAAAAAACTATCCCTTAAAGATTCCAGGAGCCTGACCAGGCGGTGGTGCAGTGGGTAGAGCGTCGGACTGGGTTGCGGAGGACCAGGTTCGAGACCCCAAGGTCACCAGCTTGAGTGTGGGCTCATCTGGTTTGAGCAAAACTCACCAGCTTGGACCCAAGGTCTCTGGCCTGAGCAAGGGGTTACTCAGTCTGCTGAAGGCCCGTGGTCTAGGCACATATGAGAGAGCAATCAATGAACAACTAAGGTGTTGCAATGTGCAAGAAAAACTAATGATTGATGCTTCTCATCTCTCCGTTCCTGTCTGTCTGTCCCTGTCTATCCCTCACTCTGACTCTCTCTCTGTCTCTCTAAAAAAAAAAAAAAAATCCAGGAGAGGCTTATGGACCCTTGAGAGTAAATCTCTGCACCTCCTCCATCTTCCAGGTAGAGAAACACTGATTTATTTGAGTCCCTCCAAAGTGTGTTTAAAGGCTGTAAGCCTCTTTTCTTCTTCCACCTTCTCTCCACCATCCCCAGTGTCTAGAAGGAGAAAATGGTGACATGATAGTTCCAAGATGAGACAAGATGACCACTGCATGGGATGAAGACTTACTATGGGATCGTCTGAGCTGGGAAGGAGCTGGCTCCCTGGAGCACTGAGGAAGGAGATGCAAGCTAGGAACAGGATAAGCATCAGCTGAGAATACCAAAGAGGCTGTTAACATGAGGACACTCCCTGATAACCTCATCCCAGCCCCATTTCCCTTCTGCTGTCTGTGAGTTTATGAAGATATGGCTTCCCTATGCAGTAGGAGCATTTTCTCAACTAGTAACCTGTGGAACTCATTCATTTCACAAACATTTATTGACCACCTTTGTAGGAATGGTTGGGTTTACTCACATTAGTATTAGGGTATAATCATATCCTATTGTCTTGAGATAGTTGGACCTAGTGATTGACAGTGTGCATTCTGGAGCTCAGTAAGCTGACTGTGTGAGTTCCAGTCCCTGCATTATTTGGACAAGTTGCTTAACCACTCTGTGCCTCAGTTTCCTCATATGTAAAGTAGAGAAAATCTTACTTCTTACCACATAGAGTTGATATGAAATTAAATAAGTTATCACATGTAAATATTTAGGCCAGTGCTTGCCATGTAATAAGTACTCATTAAATATTAGCTGTTATTAATGTAAGTGGGAGAAAGAAATTAGTGAGAGAGTAATAGAGAGAGAGATTGTTGGCAACCAGGCAAGCCATTCCTTTCAAAGTGATACACTTCTGAGGATATGCAAGGTGAGATTTTGGAGTATCATACTGATTAGGTATGGATTTCCCCTAATGAACGTATTGTAGAAACTAACCCCTACATAAGAATAACCCCGCTATGTTATTACCATTAGTAGTAGTAGTAACAGCCGTAGCAGCAGCAAATATTTACTGAGTGCATACGTTATCTGCTACAGTGCTAAGTGTTTTTAAGGTAAGTGTTATTGAACTGACTTATTTAATCTAATTCACACAATAGTCAGGCCTATAATTATTCCCATTTTCAGATGAGGAAACTAAACTATTGAGCAGTAAAGCAACATGTTCAAAGTTATAGCTGCTATATGGCCAGGCGAGGAGGCAGACTGAGGATTTTTTGTTTATTTGTTTGTTTTAAGTGAGAGGAGAGGAGCCAGTGAGACAGACTCCTGCATGTACTTGAACTGGGATCCACCCGGTAACCCCCTTCTGGGGTCAATGCTCGAATCAACTGAGCTATCCTCAGTGCCTGAGGCTGGTGCTCCAACGAAGCGAGCCACTGGCTGTGGGAGGGGAAGAGGGAGAGAAGGAGGAGAGAAGCAGATGGTCGTTTCTCATGTGCGCTGTGACTGGGGATCAAACCTGGGATGTCTGTAGACCGGGCTGGTGCTCTATCCATTGAGGCAACCAGCCAGGGCCTAGAACCAGGTTTTATAAGTGCAAAATTTGGGTCTTAGCCAATAAGCTCCAATAGTCCTTGGGGAATCACAGGGGGCAGCTGGAGATTTTAAACAAATAGTTATAATGGGTTGGAAAAGTGCCGGATGCGGTGATGTTGTAAGTAAGCTCTTCACAAACCTGTTCTCTTCCTCCACTCTCTTGTTGGTGCCTAGATGGCAGGGACCAGATCTGAAAATCTTGTGTCGCCTTGCACCAGCGAGGTGCTCGGTAAATATTGCTGGTTAGCTTGATTCGAGTGAGATATCACAACTCTTTCAGCTGGGTCTCAGTGTCTGAGCAAATAATTTCTCTACAGGGAATTGCAAACCCTAAGGGTATGTTATTGTTTCTGAAATTGGAGCCAGAAATGACAGCCTCTGTTTAAAGATGTAAGAATGCTCAAAATAGGAATGATGTTTATTGAAGGCAAATTTGTTTAACGTGGGCTCCTCTGGTTTCCGGGTCACTTACAACTGACTACCTTGGACTCCAATATGTTCCAAAAAGCTCCTGGCTGTTCTGTTTCCCTGAGTCATGAATTGAAAATGCAAAGTAAGAAGACAGATTGTATCTTTAGAATGAAAACCCACGGGATTCCTTTCATGTGTAACAATGAGCTCTGCATCGGTATGACCCTTCCCACAATCCCTATGCTCTTCTTGCCTCTGCTTTGATACACGCAGAGGAATCAAGATCCCCACCATTCATTCCGTCTTTGAGAAGTTCTAAGTACAGGTCCTCTTACTGAGTGAACGCTGCCTGACTAGAGCTTTCTTTCACTCATCCTGCCTCTCCAACCCAGGGCCATTCAGGCCCCATTCCGTTGCCTCATTAACAGCCCTTTCGAGATTGGATATCCACCACTGCCATACTCACAGTTCCTTTAACCGTCTGTCATTGAGTATTATTTCCAGTTGCCTCACAACCTGTTCAGCTGAAGTGGATGGAAGTGTGAGGCCCTGAAGTGAACATGGTACTCTAGATAAGGTTTAACTAGCACAGCAAACCTGGACCATGCTCTTTTAACCAGCTGTCTTGTTCCTGCAGCCACACCCCGTCTCGGATGCAGTTTGAATGAACAGTGAACTGGATGCCACAGTTCTTTCTCTGGTGACTGCTGTCAGGATGGATGCTGTGCCCACAGTAAGTGAGCGTCCCTGGACTCTGAGAGCCGGAGGGAAACTGCCCCGACAGGGGAAATGCGAAGCTGAGCCTCTCCTCCTGGCACAGGTGCCTGGAGCTCAGACTGGATCCATGTGATAAGAAGCACAGCCCAGGGGCACAGGCAGGTGAAGAAGCCTTTGGAAAGGGCAGTGGCCCAGGGTCAGGCGATTTGAGTTTGGAGCACCCCAGAAGTACATGTGCTAACACTTCTGCTCACAAGGAGGAGACACAGCAAGGTCCCGTGGCACTGAGTCTAAATGTGCTGGGTGACCAAGAAACACCAGCCATATCTCCAGAAAGCAAAATCAATTACAGTTTATATTTAGTATTATTTTGTATTAGTTTCAGGTGTATGGCCTAGCGGTTAGACAACTAAATACATTACAAAGTGATCCCCCTGATATTTCAGGTACCCACCTGACACTGTACAGAGTTATTGCAATACTATTGACTGCATTCCCTATGCTGTACTTTGCCCGAGGTCTGTTTTAAATGGGCAAAGCGAAGAGATTTGATTGAGGGAATCACAACAAAATTCTTCTCTGCCTGTTTCTCTCTCCAAAGTTGGGCAGGCTTTGATAGCTGCACCATTTCCTCATCTGAAAACTCCCTCTTTCCGCTCCTCTCTCTGTAGACCTGTAAGCCAAGCCTCAGGTCGGGATGGGGGCCAGCAGGCAAAAACCAAACTCTTGTTTCCCTACCTCCGTTCTTGCCTCCGCCTTTGACTGTGCTGTTCACATTTACTCCGTTCTTCTATGAGTCGCTTATGCAGTTTTCAAAGGCATACAAGAAGCATGCCTGGGTGGTAAAAGACTGTGCTTGTAGAGCAGTGTTCACTCACCTAAGCAAGTTGGCACTGCTGTCTCCTCCTACTGCTGGGTTCACACTGCAGGAGCCTGCAGGGGCTCGTGGCAGGGAGTGAGGGTGAACAAACACCACGAAACCCGCGTTCCAATTCAACTCAGCCACTCGCTACCTACGTGATCCTAGACAAGTCCTTTAATCTGTGAGCCTCGGTTTCATCATCTGCAAAATGAGATGACATTCTTACCAAGGAAAGATCAAGGGGGATAATGGAGGCAAGGCATCTAGTATGTGGCTGGAAACAAGATTCCTCTTCTACAGCAAGTTACATTCAGTCAATAACATTGTGCTGGGGCCTAGGGGCTGTTTCAGACGGAGTCTGTTTCCTGGGAAAATTCCTGACAGTAGGAGAGATAAGCCGGGCACGGCAATATCTCTATAGAAAGCAGAGCATGCTGAGAGGACAGCACAGGCCTGTGAGAGACATGAGGGTAGGCAGAGCCCGGAAGGCTCCCTGGAAAGGTGAGATTTGAATGGGTTGCTTCTGGATGGTCAGATTTGTCCATAAAGGGAAACAGAAGAAATAAAAGCATGGTGCCTGGATTGGGAAAGAGAGTTGCAACACAAAATAAGTAGGCAGTGGGGCTGGAAAGCGGAGGGAAGGTGAGGATTGTCTGATTAAAGACTAACTTTCTTGTCCCAGAGTTAGAGTTACAAACAGATCCTCTAAAAGGATTTCTGCTCAGACTCACAGAGTATGAGCAAGAACCAGTCCAGAAAGACTTAATGCTTACTCCCATTTCCCCGAGACCAAGGGAGAAGAGAGAGAAGGATTGTAAGGCAGAGAGGGGTCACTGTTTCTCACTCCTCCATGCCAGTTTGGTGCCGATGACTTCGATGGAAGATGAAGACTTTATAACAGCCGGCAGTCTCCAAGGAAACTGGGTCCTTATGCATCCTCTCACTCTCCCAGTAACAAGACCTGGTGTGGGTATCACTCCCTCAGGCTGTCTCAGATGGATGGTTGTCAGCCCTTTTATGGAACCACCTGGGTATAGCTCTAACTCTTATTGACAGTTATCTTCAAACCTGGACTGTTGGGGCAAGAGGGAACATCAGTTCACTAAAAATGTGTAGTTCAAAGCCTGTCACACCTTTACCATTGCAAGCATAGCGCTGGCTCCTGCATATAAACTGCTGGTATCTGTCATCATTATATTTAAAGCCTACCTGCTTCAACCACTCTAGGATAATGTGATCTGCTTATAGACTCCAGGTCCCCCCGGAAGGATTTCCCCAGGACTCTGACTAAGATATATGCATGAAGGTCAGGTTCAGGCAGTTGGAGGGTCTTTCTGTAGGTTCAAGAGAAGGTGCATGAGATGTGGGTTGGGAAATAAAAGGCCCAGGAAGGCAAAGAGATCAGGAGCAGAATGACCACTGAGGAGAGGCCTGGGGCATCTCATAATTACCCAGAGGAAACATGAGGGGCTGGACCAGGTAGGGGCGCAGAGAAGAGGAGAGACTCCAGAAATAAAGTCCAAGGACAGACCATGCATCTAAAGAGGTGAGACAGATGTCAGCCACAGGGAAAGTCCTTAGGGAAGAGACAGCACCTCTTCCACGACAGTAAGATGAGGGAGTTCCCTTCTAGTCCATTCTTTCTCTGTACAAAAGGAGAGGTCATTCTCTGGGGGTAAGATGCTGGGGTGGAGGTGCTGGGGGCCCAGGGGAAGCACCTGGGGTGGGGATGGAGGCTGGTACCACAGCTCAGGGGGCCAGCACCAGTGCCCCGCAGGAGAGTGGCTCCCTTCTTCACACTCCTGCAGAAGGAAAGTGCTGAGTGCCCACGAGCACCTGGGTCACAGGGGCAGAGCCGGGTGGCTCTGTGCTCTTCAGAAGTGATCGCTGTACCCTGAACACTGGCAGGGCAGCTCCTGGAGCTTCCTGGAAAAGGATGGATATGAAATGCGTGTGCTCAGCGTCAATTCACTGCCCCCCCCCCCCTTTAGAGGCGTTTCCAATGTTAGAATATTCGAGCTGGGAAGGATCATTTCATCAAATCCTCACACTGGCCACAGGGAAAAGAAGTAAGTACATTACAGAACGATGGGTTCTCCCGCAGATCGAGCAGTTATATAAGAACTCTAGCAAAGGACACAATCCAGAGGAGGGCCAAGGGTGACCCCCTCAGGGAGGCTCCTAACCCGGATGCAGGAAGGTGATCCACGCGTTCTGAGGAATCGTCACAGGCTGGAGCAGCCACTGAACTTGGTGGAGCAACGTCAGCGGCTGCCCACGCAGCCGGCCTCACCCACTGCTGCTGCCTCCCGCCCGCCAGCCCGCCTCCGCCCCCGGGCCCTGGCGCTCCGCTGGGCTCTCCCACATGCACAGACACACCTCCACACTGGCTCAAGCCCTGGCCGCCCCTGGGAATGGTCTTACAGGGTGAACAGCTCACAGGATACTTTACTAAGACGAAAATTTCATTGTGGAAAATCTCCCCAGGCTCCAACCGCTGACTCATCCCTTGAGCCTTGTCCAGGAAATCAGTTTCCAAGATTTCACAAACTCACATGCAGAAAAGCTATCAATATGTTCACATTTGTATCCATGTCAATCTCCTTTCCTTATTCCTTGATATAATGAGTTATCTAATTATGGTGACATCTGTTGAGGAGGAATCTAGCTTCCCTCTCCCCACTTAGAACCCAGTACAGGGCTCTTTTGGGGGGAGATCACATGCTATGGGCTTTGTGGGAGAGAGGCAGGATCCCAACAGGAATTGGCCATGGCTGCCACATGGCTTTTGTTATGCCCAGTAGCCAGCTACTCGGTGTGGCCAGCACCATCTCAGAGATGGGCAGACTCACAGGCTGAGCTGATATTAAAGCTATAATAGACTCACTCACTGTCACAGGTCTCTATTTCCAGCCCAGACTGATTGAAAAGCCAAGACAGAAGGTAGAAAGAACGTCTGCTGGTGGCTTCTTCACCTTTGCATAATAACTGATCCATATGCTTTCTATTAACCCAGAAATGAGTTTACATTGGTGAACCACCATGTGACCTGGAAATGAATATCTACAAACCCTCTTCTCTCATGTCAGCATTCCTCAAAGCCAGCTTTTAAGGCTAAGTCAACATTCATTCAATCAACAAACATTTATTGAGCACTTACTAGGCACTAGGGGGTCCTGAGATAAATAAACACAATCTTTGGAGAATTTAACATCCAGTGATGCAAGTGATAGCCACATAGGAAGAAGGTGCTCAAGACCTGAAGAGGGTGCTGAGAGAGACTGAGATGACGGGGGGGGGGGGTCGTCTGGTCTAGGGCTCCCCTTTTGCCATAACCCCAACATGCCTTCAGAAATCAGAGTCTCCACTTCTCATGCTGAACCCCAGGAGGCTTGCAATGGCACAGCCCAATATGCCAAACCAAAGATTCAGCTGGGTCAGTGACTTCCCAGTCAACTTAGATTCATTGTGCTGGTGCTTCCCATTGCACCTTTACCCAGGAGAATTCAGATCAGGTTTGATTCATGTTTTCAAGCTTCCTGTGTTTTTTAGGGGGTAAATGTGGCTTCTGTACATACTTCTGACAGAATTTCTCTTCTGGACGTGTTAGTCCTAACGAAGGTGAGGAAACAGAGGACCCATGTCTCACACAGGCCCTCACTGCATTTGGTAAGATCCTTCCCTGTGCCTGAGCACTGTGTCCTTTGGAAGTATTTTTTCAATTAAAAAAAATTCTTCCACTCATTTTTCTAGGAAATTCCTAGTGGTGTAGTCACCAAAAACCAAAACTCACAAGAACCTAGGGATCTTAATAATAGAACTGTAGGGCTAGATAGGTCCTTCAAGATCATTTAATCAAATCTCTTCATGTTTTAGATGGGAAGATCAAGGCAAAGTTGGGTTTTGCAACTCTGCAATTTAAAAATGCTGCAGGGTTTGTTCGTGTTTTTCTATGCTCAGATTCTTAGGCTCTTGCTATTATCCACATAGGGTATTTTTTTTCCCTTTAAAGATCAAAATATCCTTGAATACAATTAATATTTTGTTTATATCATCATAATTAAATTTCATTTTACAGGCTGTATTCATTCATGCAAGCAATCATTTATTGATTCAAACTACAAATATCTATTGAGCATGTACTATGTGAATGCATCTTACTACTCACTCAGAAAGACAGAAAAATTAATAAGACATAGTCATTGCCCTCAAGAGTTTTAAATATATTATAGGAACTATGCCATGGATGCAAATAACTTGAAAATAATAATAATAATAATAATAATAATAATAGTCATTGATTATGCAAAGCTCACTAAATTCCAGGCACCATTCTAAGCCTATCACATATATTAACTTATTAAATCTTTACAGTGACTGCCCTGGCTGGATAGCTCAGTTAGTTTGGAGCATCATCCCAAAGCACAAAGGTTGCTGGTTCAATCCCTGGTCAGGGTACATACAGGAACAGCTCGATGTTTCTGTCTCTCTCTCTCTCCCTTCCCTTCCTCTCTTGCTGAAATCAATACATAAAATAAAATAAAAATAAAAAATTTTAAATCTTTACAGTGACTTTAGGAAAAAGGCATTATTACCCCCATTTTTATCAATGAGGAAACAGAGGCACAGGAAATCTAAGGGACTTACCCAAAGCCACAGAGCTACAAGTGGTAGAACTGCGGTTCAAATCCAGACAGACTGGTGCTAAGATACAAAAACAATCAATGCAATTAGAGGGTAATATTTGAAGAGTGTGAAAACTCTAAGGAAGAAAGGTCCCTTTCAGGTGAGGAGAGTGGGGAAGGCTTCATGGAGGAAGTGGCATCTGAGTGGGTTGCCCGATTTAGCAAATAAACAAATTGTGCTGACTTGGTGATCCTCAAGTCACAAGTGGGCACAAAAGGTAACCTCATCAGGGCAATGTGACAACATGTGCAAAAGAGGAACACTCCTAGAAACAGCAGTCCAACTGCTCTCCTTACCCTGAAGACTCTCCTTCTAAACCCCGGTACCCGTTTCTTCTGGAAAGAGATAGGTGATAGTGTCAATCTCTACTTAGAACCTTTAACAGTTCTGTAGTTCCCTCTGGATTCAGTTCTGACTCCTCCTGAGATGTGTACCACCCCTCATTTAATCACATCCACATTTACTCATTCACTTCATTTCTCACCCTTATTGTAGATGAGCTTCCATTCCCATAACAACTGACACCTGCAAAGTCTTCAGTGGTTCCTCATTGCCAAATGGTACCAATTCTCTAGGCTGGCTTTCTCAGCTGCCCACAGTCCAGAGACCCTCGTACCCAACCCCATCTCCTCAAAGAAACAACCTTCCCTCACTGGGTTCTTCAGAACTCAGGAACACAACACTTCCTGCTCATGGCCAGCCCCATGCCTTCACCCATCATTTCCCAGAAAATGAGAGTCATTTTTCTAGCTGGCTCCACCTATTTCCTCCAGCCCAACCCCAGTCGACTTCCCTGCTTCACAAGTCTTTCAGCCTTCGGTGACCTCTTTGCTCTTCCACACCCAGCACCGTGGCGGGACCTTGGTTCTGTTCCCTGCGGAGCTGTGGCAGGCCCCTCTATTTCCAGGGGGTGGCTGGAGTGTCATCCCTGAGCTTTTGCTTGCAGAGATGATTATTTTCTTTCGATGTGTTTCTGTTGGCAGCAGTCTGATGCATCACACATCCAACTCAATGTGCGATGTGCATCACACAGTGCTCTTAGAAAGGAGTAAACAGTGAGACGAGCAAGCGGCTGTCATTTGTCTCAAAATGTCTCCATTCTGATAATTGCAGACTGCAGAGAAGATCTGTCAATCAGTAGTCATGAACGTTGTGAAAACTGGCAAAGACACTTTTCAAACTTTTTAAAAGAAGAAAGTCTAAACTCTTAGCCAGGCCTCTAAAGTCAAAGTCTCCAAAGAGCTCTGTGATCAATCAGTAAATCAATGAATTAATTCAATAAATATTTATGGACTGCCTAGCACAGGGGTCACTAAACTACGGCCCGCAGGCCACATGCAGCCCCATGAGGCCATTTATCCGGCCCCCCACTGCACTTCCAGAAGGGGCACCTCTTTCATTGGTGGTCAGTGAGAGGAGCATAGTTCCCATTGAAATATTGGTCAGTTTGTTGATTTAAATTTACTTGTTCTTTATTTTAAATATTGTATTTGTTCTCTTTTTGTTTTTTTACTTTAAAATAAGATATGTACAGTGTGCATAGGGATTTGTTCATAGTTTTTTTTATAGTCTGGCCCTCCAATGGTCTGAGGGACAGTGAACTGGCCCCCTGTCTAAAACGTTTGGGGACCCCTGGCCTAGCACATGCCAGGTACTTTGGTGGGTGCCTCAGAGTGCTGCACACAAGGGCTAAAGCTTGCTCTCCTGGAGCTCGCGCTTTAGTGAGGAAGTGGGCAACAAGTGCTTCACCCAGGGGCCAGCAGATTCTGGCTCACAGAGTAAACCCAGGTGGCCGCTAGTTTTTGTAAATAAAGTTTTATTGGAACACAGCTGTGCTCATTTATTTATGTTCTGTCTATGGCTGCTTTCACACTACACTGGTAGAGTTGAATAGTTGTGATGGAGTCCGTATGGCCTGCAAAGCCTAAAATATTTACCATCTGGGCCTTTATAGACAAAGTTTGCCAACCTATGGCCTAGAAAAGTAAGTATGTAATATATCAGGTGACAGTTTATGTCATGAAGGAAAATGAACAGGTTTGAAGGTGGAAATGGTGGGAAGGAGTGCCCACGGACGTGCCCTCTGAGAACGTGACCGTGGAGGAAAGATCTGATGAAGGGAGGGACCCACTAGAAACAGGTAACTGAGGACGGGTGTCAGAGAGGGGGGGCAGCAAGTGCAGAGGTCATGCCACAGAGGCATGGGAGGTGTGCTCAAAACTATCAGGAAGGTCGCGCACTTGAAGCTGAGTGAGTGAGGAGAACAGAGATGGGATCGGAGAGAGGGCATGGGGACAGGTTACAATGGACTTGACCCTGGTTTTGCTCTGAGTGAGGTGTGAAGCCATTGTAATTTGGGGACAGAAAATGATCTAACTTTGAACCTTGAGCTCTCTTTCACTGCTGAAGAGAGAGAACGGTGTTGAGGGAGAAGCAGAGAGGCCAGTTAAGAAGCCACTACAACAGTCCCAGTAAGAGATGCTGGTGTCTTGGCCTAGGTTCCTGGCCACAGGCAGTGAGCGTGGTGCAGGTGCATTTTGAAGGCAGCACACTCGGATTCCCTGGTGGATTCGATGTAGAGTAAAAGAGACTCCACCGTTTTTGGCTTGAGCATCTTGAAGAGTTGAATTGACATTTATTAGATGAGACAGATGGGGCTGGGTGGGGGCAAGTGAGAGGACAGAGGATTTCTGCTTTGCACGGGTTGAGTCTGAGTGTCTATTACGTGGTGACGTGGAGCAGGCAGCTCAGCCGCTGCTGCTCTCCTCCCCTCACCTCCTCACGACCTGCAAGGCCCTGGGTGACCAGGTCCGACTGACCCCTCCCGGCCACGCTACCTAAAGTCGGCCCTCTCCTGTTCCTCTGCTTCAACCCCCACTGTTTACCTGTCTTCTGTCTGCCCTCTTGTCACCACCCATGCCTGCAAAACGGAAACCATAGACAGTTTGTTAATACGTCAGAAGTCTGTGTCTGTCCTGTTTGTCATTGTATCCCAGGGCTTAGCATGGGCTCTGACATATAACTTCTAACCTTTTTTCGACCACAGAACCCTTTCTTTACGCTGAAGTTCTGTGCAGAAGCGCGGCATCCTTGCTCATTTATTCATCACACTTGTGCAGGCAGAAACCCAAATAGTGTTCTGATTAGGAGGTGAAGGCAAAGGGTATATTTATGTGAAAGGGAAAGGAGACAATTTCATCAGGAGAAGGAAGGCATTTCTGTAGGTGCAGAGGTGCTACCTTGTGTGTCTTACTCCTCAAATCTCTAGAAATGTTAAAATGGGAAAAACAAAACAAAAAACAAAATGAAATAAAACAAAACAAAAAACACTTTGGGCCTAAAGCAGCATTGTATCCCAAACAACTGTTTGCAAAGGGTTAACACTGTGGCTATTTTTATCTTCATTTTACATGCTCGGAGAACTCATGAGAATTCCCACGGCCCCTGGCCAGAAAGAGCCAGAGCCCGCTTGTGGGTCCACCTGGCTCCACATGCCTTTCACCTTTCGCAAGATCTCGCTGCTTCCAGGCTTAGCAGTTCTAGTGATTACAACTGTCCCAACAAGAACTTGATCTCAGTACCCTTACCCACCCTTTGCTTCCTCGGACCTGTTTTGTTCGGCCACCTTCCTCTTCGAGCTCGGCCACCAGCTCAGATGGAAGGTGGCTAGAAAACTGTGATGTGTATCCGAAGTTCAAAGGGCAGTTGGGCTGGGCAGGGAGATTCATCCCCATTTCATGGAGGAAGATACTGAGGTTCAGAGAGGCTGGAGGACTTGCCCAGGTCAATGCGCCCTTGAAGGGCAGAGCTGAGGGAGAAAGCGGGTCTCCTAGCTCCTGGTCCTGAGCCTTTCCTGCTCTGTCAAATCCTCCTAAGGGCTCCTGCTAATTCCCTGCTGCTCAAATCCCAGCCAGTGAGAACTGCCGTTGATGTAACGCTCATTTAAGAGAATGTGATATAAATCTTGCGTAGGTGGTCAGTAGCATGTACGTTTTATTACCCTTAATTTTGCTTGAATGGAGTATCACCTGGGTAAATACTCTGATTAGCTAATGTTTATGCTTTGAGGATTTAACAAAGTTAGACTTTTCCAGTGACTGGAAATTACTGAGTGCTGTGATTATTTTGCTTTTCATGAAGAAGCCAATGAAAATCCAGGGTTCCCTTTCAGGGTTGAGCGTTCAAGGCTGAACCCAGCAGAAGGAGCTTGCGTCATCGACATTTCCAGTGACAGTAAACAAATTCCTTCCCCTCTCAGGGCCCCAACAACTTGCTCTGGGAAATGAGGGGGTTGAACTAGATAATCCTTAAGCATCCTTCAGAACTAGGGGTTTCGATGAGAGACCCCCAAGCTGAGGGCTCCGTGGGGCATCGGGATTCTCTCCCTGCCTGCCTGCAGGGTGTCTGCCCTGAGTCTTAGCGCACAGGAGGGCTGGCTGGCACCCCGCCTGCCGCAGGGTCTGTGCCCCGTGCCCCAGACTCAACCCAGCCTCTGCTCTCTGACGTCACGGGGAGGCTGCCCTGCCACAGCCTCAGCTCCTCCAGCCCTGAGCGCTGGCCTGAGCAGTGGGGACTTCTCTCCCTGGCAATGCGGAGAGAGGAGATTGGAGCGCCCGCCTGCTCTGGGGGAATGCCGGCTCTGCCTGTTTCAAGAGCCTCGACGGAGGGAGGGGGCACCATGAGTGGTTGAGGGCAAACTGTGGCCACACGGTCAACTGGCCTAATAACAAATCTACTCACTGCCTTTTTAATTTTTTTGCCCTCCCCCCACCCCCTTTTAAAAACATGTTAAAGATGACCTTTTCCTTCCTTTTTAAACCAGGCATTTTCAACCTATTTTGTACTTCCCATACTATTTGCCCAGTGTGCCATATTCTTTTACAGCGTGAGGCCACTTTATGTTCTTGAAGTGGGTCTTAGAACCCAAATGTGCTCTGACCTCAGCAGTTTGGGGATATAAGGGAAGTTCTGGTGACATTAATGCTCCATTCTCTCGGCCATCAGCCCCAACAGGGATGACCGGAGGACGCCAGCAGCCCTCTCCCCAGCTGGTCTCTAGGGCCACCTGTGCTTCACAACGTGTCCAGCTGTGTTCTTCTCTGGCCTTCCTCTCCAATCCTGCCTCCGCATGGCTACACCGCTTAGCGTACTCACACTCTGCCTCCTCGCGGCCTTGGCGTGGGCTCCCGGTGTGTGCAAACGACCCCTCAACTTGAGCCTGCACCCTCCCCCCGGGACCCTTCTCTTAGAGCTGTAGAGGGGCAGACAAGGCCCGATCTTGCTGTTTCTCTTCTTTGCGTACCCAAATCCAACCCTCCGCTTGACCAAAATATAAAGGTCCAAAAATAAAGGTCCCCATGCGGACAGAGTTGCAAATGACGTTAAATCCTCCAGTTACACAAACTCCAGGCTTCACACCTCAGTTTGGTTTGTGTACTTAATTTAAAAAAAAAAAAAAAAAAAAAAGATTTTACATCTTCATTGATATAGGAGGAATTCCAAGATGAATTTATTACAAAAATAAATCTTCAATGACAAAAAAAGACACCCCCCCCCAAAAAAAAAAGATAGCAAAAAGGACCAGAACATTTGAACAGATTAAAATACTGTACACATTAGTGAACCGAATTTTAGGCAAACTGGTCATTAATAAATTGGTCAGCAGAAAAAAATAATGTTAAGTGGTATTGTTTTAAGCCTGTGGGATCTCTTAAAAGATGAGAGTCTACCTTCAGGAGAACATGGATTTTTGGAACCTAGCCCAGTAACCTGGGCACAGATAAGAACTCAATAAAAGCTTGTTGAATGATTGAATGCATGTATGAAGGAGGTGAGCTCAGTTATTTCTAATTCAGATAGAATCAAGATGAGACTTCTCTGTTTATTTTTAGAAATGTTCCAAAGTTTTTAGGACACTAACAAAATTCACTTTCACTTGGAAAAGAAACCAGTGCCAGGCAGCTTCAGGGAAGATAGGACAGGAAGTCAACTAAGCAGAGATGATACAGAAATCGAAAGGCCTTGTCAGTCACAGGTCTGGCTTTCCAAGTACAGGATGCCAGAGGTAGGTCTCACCGCCCCACCTGGGTTACCGGAAGGAGCCCCAAAGGGGCGGGACTTGCGGCAGGTCTGCTGACCTTGATCCTGTTGCATCTTTCCATAGCTCAGCTGTGGGAGGAAGGAAGGATGGGTTTCTGGGTTAGCAAAAAATGTCTCTAGAAGCACTAACAGGGTTGAGGTAGTCCTGGTGGGGATAAGATATACGAAGTTTATTCCACCATCCAGTTCACAAAAATTGATTAAGCACCTATTATGTGCTCAGCTCTGGGACAATAATAGAAAATAGATGATTCTTTCCTTCAGGAGCTCACACTTTGGAGATAAGTTAAAGGAAAATTAGAATTTATTGTGGTAATTAGAAGTACTGGGTGCTTTGGGGCTAAAAGGGCCTAACCTAGCGTTGCAGGGTGAGGAAGGCCCTGGGGTCAGAGCTGAGTTCTGAAGGGTGGGTAAGGGTAGTGGGGACAAGGACAAGGGGCAAAGAATGCTTCAGGAAGAGGGAACTGCAAGTGAATTGGTCGGAGGAGAGGGGAAACAGTTCAGAATCCAGTTCTCAGGGCCTCCAGCTGGAGTGGGCTCCTGAGAGTGGGGGCAGGTGCTGCCTGGGATTTCATCGCTGGAAGTGGCATGTCTATGGCCACTTTGACTTATACAAAACTCAGCTGCACCAGGAAGCAGGTTCTAAGCACTGGGTCGCCCTCCTGGAAAGCCACCATCAGAATCCCTGGAAAACCACACCAGTCAAAGTGAGCTTCTTCCCCAGTCAAAGTGAGCTGTCTACCAGGTCCAGGAATGTGGGGTGGAGAAGCCAGGAAGTTCTGAGGGTTGGTTGCAGAGTAGAGATAGCATCCTATTCAGAGGCAACAGAGATAAGAGGAAGTGGGTAGGTCATACACACAGAGCCTCAGGGAGATTCTGAAAGGCAATAGGAGGCACCGGGCTTTTTATTGTATGCCCAGCCTGTTTGGAATATGGGCCCCAGAGTAGCCAAAAGATTAGGAATAAAACAGTCAAGTCAGACAGCTGGATATATCTTTTTCTGATGGAGTGTTAGGTAGCTCAGTTGGTTAGGGTTATTGTCCAAATATGCCAAGGTTGCGAGTTCGATCCCTGGTCAGGGTACATACAAGAAGCAACCAATGAATGCATAGATAAATGGAACAACAAGTCGCTGTTTCACTCTCTCCCTCCCTCCATTCCCTTTCTCAAATCAATAAATAAAAATTTTAAAAGCTTCATTATCACCAACGAGGACAAATGGCTGGCGGGTGGCACCACAGGGATGTGCCCAGAACCTTGAGATATCATCTCAGAGCTCACCACAGCAAAAGGAGAGGGATTCTCGGCAGAGTCTTCGGAGACATACCCCCTTATATTCGGATAATGCAATGAGAAGCTACAGCAGCACTTCATAGATATGACCCCAACCCTGGGAGGCTTGCAGAGGGACGGGTAGATCCCCAGGGGATGGGTAAGAATGGTGAGGTTCAGAGGATACCCACCCACCTGGTGGGAGGAAGAACCGGGGTTCAAACTACCATGCCTGTCGGCCCCGATCCTTGCCATCGCATGTACATTATTACCCACGCACCGCCATGCTGCAGATTTAGAAGCTTGCAAAGGTTTAGAAATCTTCCTTTAAAGTGTGATCCCAGGAGAAGATAGTTGTTATGTGAAAAATGCAGGTTACAAAACAGAATCGCCATACGATTACATCTTTGTGAAAGAAAAGTATGTCAACACGTGCTCTTTACACAACCATTGGACAATGTCTGGATGAGCAAACACCAACCTCTGGCAGAAGCTGGCTCTGGGTGAGGGAATTTCCAGGAACTTTTAAAGAATTGTTGCTTATCTGCATTTTCTCATTTTTTTACAATCAATATAAATTACTTCTTTAAAACCGGACAAAGTGGGGGTGGGGTGGGGGAAGATTTCATAGCTAATCGTGACAGTTCTTCAAAAAAACATTATCCATGAGGGTCCGACTGTTCTAAAGTAAAACTTTGTTCAAAAGCTGGCAAGTAAGCCCAGGTCAAAGTATGTCAAAGAGTCTACACAAGGTCTCTCAGAGAATTCCCCCCATGGGGGAATTGGTATCTCCCCAACTCTGAGTACCCCAAAACTTTATAGAGGTGAAGGAGATAGTATTTGAGCTTGATCTGGGGGAAAAATGGATAGAGTATGGAAGTATAGAGATGGAGGTGGGGAGGACATTCTGCACAGAATTAATTTAATGAACAAAAGGCCCAGAAGCGAAAATACATGCTACGGCCAGCATGAAATGAGGCGATTCCGTTGGGGCCCTACTTAATCAGGCAGTTTAGGCAGAGCTTTGTGGTTGTTGTTTTTCTTTTCTTTTCTTTTTCCTTTCCCCCCATTTGCTTCTTCACTTCTAAACCGTCTGCGAGAGGTTAAAGCAATCTGAATTAAGTTAGTTAAAATGACTTTTATTATTGAATTATAATCATTTGTGCAATTATGAAACCAGGTGTTCCTGATTGAGATAAATTATTCCTTCACCTGATCACTATAGAGCTAATAAGGACTTAGAGTTGCTGTTCAAGTGTACTTCCAGCCAGGTTGGAGCCTTCTGGAAAGGCGTTTATTAAACCAACGAGTGGTGGAAAAATATTCCCGGGGAGAACAAGGACAGAGATGAAAATCCTTTAGGAAAAGGCCTAGAAAGGCTGATTTGATCATTAAGTAGCCTTGATGGGTGGCTGGCTGTTGACAAGGAATCTCTGAGGTGTTCCTCCGGCGCTGTGATGGGGGCGGGGTAGAGTGGAGGCGGCGTTGGCACGGGGTGGCGCGGGACGTTGAGGACCAGACACTGTATGGACTGCGAGGTTAAGGCCCGTTTTCTGCTGTGTTTCTCTGCCGGGGTGAAGTTGCCCTCTCCCTCCCGAGGCTTCAGTCCTGACCCCTGGAAACAGGCAAAGACACCACAGTGTCCCCATCCACTGTGTGAAGAGTGTGTGAAATGAGATGCAGGTTTGGGATTCCTAGAGTTGTAGGTTCCTTCACATCTGGTCCCCACCAGACCTCAGTGAGGACGACAGGGCAATAGTTATTTCTATCTTACAAGTGGAGGCCCTGAGGCTTGTTTAACAGACTTTCCTACAGTCACAGAATTGGTGACTAAGGCAGGGTTGGGATGAACCCTTCAGATGCCAAGAAAACTGAATGGTCTTTCTGAAAAATAACCCCTTCCCCCCTCACAGAAGGCCCTCACAGCCTTATGGCCACATATCTCATTCATAGGCAAGTATGGTGAATTCATCATCTCTGCAGTGGTTTGCAAACCTAGATACATATTAAAATCACCTCGGGAGATTAAAAACACACATGTTCCTTGGGCTGTTTTCTAGATCAGTTAAGTAAGAGTCTCTGAGGTGGGCTGGCTACCATTGTGCTTTAAAACCCCCGAGGTAATGCTAATGTGAGCCAGGGCTGCAGACCACTGGTCACATGGGTCACTGGTTAAGTGGAGGCTGTCCTGGCCTTGGGGTATTTGACAGCTATATATACTTTGGTGTGCAAATGACAGACATGTAATTCAGCTAAACTGGCTTCATTATTTGCAAGGGGATTTATTAGAAGGCTCATTAAATCAAGTGGCATGTAGGGGATGGAGAGGGATCTCAAGGACACACGGAACGTGTGAACAGACACTGATCTAACTTGACCCATGCCCCCGTGTTCCTCCCACCGGGTTCTCTCTGTGTGGCCGCTTCATGTGCTCTCTCCTCGGGCTGCGTTTTCCACGGTGCAAGGGACCTGCTCACTGGCTCTGGAAGTCTCCACTGTTGGAGAAGATCTGAGGCTCCTTTCTTTATCCCATCCTTGGGTAGGTGCCCACTCCAGGCCGATCACTTTGGTCACATGGCTGTGTCACTAAGATCCTGGCAGGTCCCATTTATCCCATATGGCTAGAGTGGGGAAGGGGTTATTGTTCAGAAGAAGGCGGGGGTACTGTTCTAGAAAGACAGAATATAGCAGTTGTTCCCTAGCCATCACCTGTGACCTTCACTTAGGATTCCTGCAGCCGGAGTGCTTACTAGAAAGGAAAGCCTTCAGTAGTTGTCCTGAAAGTCCAGCTGGTCTGGACCCTCACACCGCTAAGGAGCAAAAACCAAGACAGCTTTGAAAGCAGAGTGATCACGGACCCAATCATTTCATGAATGCCGGGCAGCAGGACCCACCAGGCAGAGGAGCTGACGCGGAGGCAGAGTAGACACCGTTTCCGCCCCTAGTCAGCCGAAGACTCACAGCCGCAGATTTGGATGGGACTCTGTCTTAGTTCAGGATCTTTGGGTTGCAACTCAAATCGGTTTACATGCACGAGGAAATGACTCTCTTGGCTCACATGACCATAAAACTCAGGATACTTGCTTTCCACGGTGGCTGAATTCAGAACCCAGACAATGTCCTGAAGACTCAGTCTTCCCCCTGTCCCCATCAGCTCGGCCCTCCTCTGGGCACTTTCCTCAGGCAGGCTCTCACCTCTCAGAAGCTAGATGGTCATCAGCTTCTCAGATACCTCTATGCAACAGACTGGAGTCTTTCCCGGCAAGTAGTACTAACAAAAACTCCAGGGTTGTGCTGTACCACAATGAGGGTCCCGGACTTGAGCCTGCACCTGTGGTCAGGGGATGAAACAGCACAAACTGGGAGTGGGTGATGGAAAAGCATAGTGGGGGTGGGGGTGGGTGCAAAGCAGGGCAGGATGACAGATGGCCTTTACAGACTCTAAAGCAGGTCTAGTCTGACAGGCCCCAACAGGGAGAAGCCTGCAGCCTGCCTAAACACGATGTTCCAAGAAGTCTTCCCTGACCAACAGCCTGACTGTGGTTGACACACTCTCCTTGTCCATCTCTAATTTTATATACAGAAAATATATAAAAATCAGTTCTGGAGTGAACCTGCTGAGAGACTGGGTGTGAATCAGTTATCTTGGTCCCCTCAAAATATAATATATAACACTGGGCTGCAACAGAGAAATTAGAGTTCTGTTGACTCATAGGACTCCCAAGAGCATCAAGTTGAATAGGAAAGGGGCCTTGGAGGGTGGTGGGCACAGTCCTGAAGCTGGGTGCAGATCCCTGCTTCCCCTGACTCTCTGTGCCCCTCCGATAAACCCCTTCTCAAATGTGACCTTTGTCCATAGGGTCTTGCCCAGAGGCGGATTTAACCGTGGTGCACAGGGCCCGTGCCCTGGGCCCCAACTTCTGAAGGGCCCCACAAAACCCCAACTTTACACTTTTTTCTATTGACACCAAGTTTGGTTTCATGTGTGCAATTTTAACATTAATAGTACATAATATATATATTATTTTTGTGTGTGACAGAGATAGAGAGAGACAGAAAGAGGGACAGGTAGGGACAAACAGACAGAAAGGGAGAAAGATGAGAAGTATCAATTCTGTGTTGCAGAACCTTAGTTTTTCATTGATTGCTTTCTCATACGTGCCTTGACCAGGGGGCTTCAGCAGAGTGAGTGACCCCTTGCTCAAGCCAGTGACCTTGGGCTCAAGCTGGTGAGCCTTGCTCAAACCAGATGAGCCCAGGCTCAAGCCGGGGACCTCGAGGCTTCGAATATGGGTCCTCTGCGTCCCAGTCTGACGCTCTGTCCACTGTGCCACTGCCTGGTCAGGCCATAATATTTTTTTATTTATTTAAAAATATGGTTAACATGTATTTTTATTTTCCCTGTCTCTTTTTTTTAAGGGGCCCAATATTTTCTTCTGCACCTGCGGCCTCAACCGACCCTAATCCGCCTCTGGGCTTGCCCACTTGTCAGGATTCTGCAGAGGTTTGTGTTAAAACATGTGGGAGCAAATTGCAGTTGTCCAAGAGTCTCATTATGTTTTTTGCCCGTAGGTAAACCAAAGTCCGATGTCAGATAATACTGTGTTACGAAAAACAGTTTAAAGGTGAAAAAATCATGCAATGCTGGGACTGCCCTACAGCATAAGGAAAAAAGTCCAGAAAAGGATGGTTTTAATATGAGATATGTGCTTTAAAGAAAACAAGAGTCAGAGATGTAGGAGAGCAGAACCATAAGTCAGAGGTCCATGAGGGCGGCCATGCTGGAAAGGCACCCTGAGCACAGGTGCTGCTGAGGTATTAGCAGCGAAAGCCACTGGGTGTGGTCTTTCCAGGCCTGGCCATGAAGGGGCGCTGCTTTTGCAGGTCCTGGTCCTTCTCAGGCTTTCTGCTCCCTTTCCAGTCTTCCTAATGAGAGCCAAGGAGTCGGGTGAGCCTTGCAGAAAGATTACAACCAGATCCGATTCTGTCTTCTAACACCATGACTGCTCCCATCCCCGACACCAAAGGGTGTCTGGCTTTCCTCACTTTGTCATCTTGGGCTGTAAGTAACCCACTTAAGTCACAACTGGACGGGGAGAAGCTCGCAGCCTGCTTCGCTGCTCTCCTTCCATCCAAGCCATTAGTATGTCTAATAGCTCTGGCCCCATGCTGATTTCTGACATGCGGTAATTAATTCCTTTCTACTCAGAGATATAGCCATTCACAGGTCTTGATTCAAAAATGTCTCTGCTCTGTTTCTTTTAAAAAAATACTTAAAATGTTGAGTAGGAAAACCATTTGGCCACTTGGTGAAGGCCACTTATCTCTATCCCATCCTTATATGAAAATCAATTCCAGGTGTATCAATGAATTAAATGTAAAATATGAAGCTATAAACATACTTTCAGGTAAATATTTATATAATCTTAGGGTGGGAAAGATCTTTCTACGTATGCTACTAAAGGCAGATACCATAAAGATCATCACTTTGTTCACATCAAAACTGTAAACCTCTATGTGACCTAAATTGATAAAATGAAATTGAATTAAATTAAGAGAAAATGACAAATTTGGAGAAACTATTTTGAATGTACAATGGCTACTACCTATCAGGATGATGATGCTAATATTTATTTGATGTACAATGGCTACTACCTATTAGGATGCTGCTGCTAATATAATGAAGATGCTAATATTTATTTCTATGTGTCAAACTGTATGTTAATATATACCAAATACTAACAGTTTAATTTTTAAAAATAATCAGTGGTGCCTGGCCTGTGGCGGTGCAGTGGATAAAGCGTCAACCTAGAACACTGAGGTCGCCAGTTCAAAACCCCAGGCTTGCCCGGTCAGGGCACATATGGGAGTTGATGCTTCCTGCCCCTCCCCACCCTCCTTTCACTTTCTCTTTCTCTCTCTACTCCCTCTCTCTAAAATCAATAAGTAAAATCTTTTAAAAAATCAGTGATAAACATAAGAGAAAATTCTCTATCTTACTTATACTCAGATTAAAATAGCAATAAAAGGCTGCTTGCAAATGAACCAAGGTGATAAAAAACAATAATACTTAAATGTTACTTAGGGTGCAGGAGAATGTTCACTTTCCCACAGTGTGGTTTAAAGTCTAAGCTAGTACAAACTTTCTGGAAGGGAAATTTGTCAAAATCAAAAGCATAAATCCATTTCTACATCAAGGACTGTTTCTTGGAGAAATATTGATACGAATAAAAATATAGCTATAAGATGCTATTTTAATAGTGAAAATTAAATTAATTCAAATGCCCAATGGCAGATTTGCTAAATAAGTTATTATACACTCACTCATATTGTGCAAACATTAAAAATTATGTTGAAGGAATGTAGTTACTAATATGGAAAGAGTTTCACTAGCTATTGTTTGTGAATAAAAATAGGTTATAAGAACATATGCTCAGCATACAAAATCTCATTTAAAAAAATTAGAAGAAGTCTGGAGAAAATATAATAAATATTCACAGGGGGAAAGTTATCTCTGGGTAGCATTAGAGGGGATTTCAATTTGCTTCTTTTTGTTTACAGGTATTTTCTAATTTTTCTGTAACGAATGCATATTATTATAAAATAGAAATAATAAAAGTGCTAATCTTTTATGATTAATGTGAGGATTAAATGATGTAATGGAAAGTGGTTTAGGTGTCCTAGAATGGTAACTGTGGTTTCCAAAAAGAAAGCCCCAAGTAGGAGGAAAGGAACAGAGAAGCCGGAGAGGATAAACCAGAGGAGAAGTGGACCTTGAATAAGCTCATGGCACACAGAGAAATCAGGTTGCATGGGCTCTGAAGTGAGGGTGAGCAGGAAATACAGCCGTAGACTTCATTTCGGAGAGTTTGATAGCGTAACATAAGAAACGAGGATAAACAGAGCCAAGAAGGGCAGAAGATCAGAAGAAGGCCTCCAGTGCTTCCTTCTTTTATTCTGGAACATTATGAATCTCTGAGAATGTTTGTGAGTGGAAGGGCTGTGAAGACTCATGCAGAAGTGTGCAAATAGTCAGTTTGATTCATAGTTCATTAACTTCTGGATCCATGGCACCTGATGTGTCCCTCTTATAATCTGTCTTTGTTTCATCTGGAGTTTCTTCAGATGACCCCTATCTTTCTGCAAGCATTGAACCATCATGGTGTTATTTACTCCAGGAGAGTGGGTGATCTATTTTTTTTTTTTTTTTCATTTTTCTGAAGCTGGAAACAGGGAGAGACAGTCAGACAGACTCCCGCATGCGCCCGACCGGGATCCACCCGGCACGCCCACCAGGGGCGATGCTCTGCCCACCAGGGGGCGATGCTCTGCCCATCCTGGGCGTCGCCATGTTGCGACCAGAGCCACTCTAGCACCTGGGGCAGAGGCCACAGAGCCATCCCCAGCGCCCGGGCCATCTTTGCTCCAATGGAGCCTCGGCTGCGGGAGGAGAAGAGAGAGACAGAGAGGGAAAGCGCGGCGGAGGGGTGGAGAAGCAAATGGGCGCTTCTCCTGTGTGCCCTGGCCGGGAATTGAACCCGGGTCCTCCGCACGCTAGGCCGACGCTCTACCGCTGAGCCAACCGGCCAGGGCGAGAGTGGGTGATCTAGCAATGTTGTGCAGGATTCTCAAGTCTACACAAGGAGAAGTCAAGCTAAAAAAGATTCCAAGGGACCAGCCAATGGTGTCTCATTCTTAGAAAAATATAGCATCTGCAGTAGAAGACTTGAAGATGACCAGGCTAATTCTTAGCCAGAGCTAGGCTCTCCTTTTCAATGATCCTGATAACCAGTTGTCTAGACTTGTTCATATACTGTTAATGAGAAGTAGCTCATTACCCCAAGCCAGCCATCTGCAAACGGAAAGGATTTTGGAATCATGCTAAATAGTACTTACGCCTAGAATTGCTATGGTCCTTTCCAAATCTGCTATGATTTTTTATAAGTTCTTATTTATTGCAGGCATCTTTAAGTTTACTTTTTATTTTTATGGTTCCTTTCACTCATAGCTGTTGTGAATATAAGTTATTTTATAGGTTACATCTGATAACTCTACCATGCGAAGTCTGGGTCCTTCTGTTTTTATTGTCTGTTGTTTCTGCTCTCTCTTATGGAGCCTAATTTCCTTTTGTGACTTGTTATCTTTGACTTCTTACTAGAAATTGTATTAGAAAAATAATTTTCAGGAATAATTTGAGGTCTACAATAAAAGTACATTTCTCCTGAGAGAATTTGGGTTTGTTTCTACCAAGGATTTTTGTTAAAGTGTAGATTCTGATATAGTTGGTCTGGGGTAAGGCCTAAGAATTTGAGTTTCTAATAAGCTCCCTGGGGCTGCTGGTGTTGCAGCTCCATGGACCACACATTGGGTACCAAGGAACAAGGAGAGGACCCAAAGCATTGGAGCCAGGCTCTACCTAATTCTACGGGAACGGTGTCTCTTCTGGCTCACTCTCATCCTAGGGGTGAAGCCCTTGGGGTCTCAGCTGGTTGTGGGAAGGATCTCCTGGGAAAGGCCTCCCTGTACCTGGCATGGACTTCGATTTTTATTGCTCTCCCTTCTGGAGACTGCTGGAACAAAGCTTTAATTTTGAGGGGTCAGCAGATGTGCTCAGCTCAAGAGCGGTTTCTGTATTTCGCTTATCTCACTAGGTTTTCATTTTCCCTTTATTTTTAATCCAGTAATTCTCTATTTTCTTGTCATATGTTTGATGCTTTTAAGAAGATTTTTTTTTAAAAAAAAATCTATATTTTTAGATGCTTTGAGAGGAAGGATGGAACTAACTAACCTACTCCAGTCTTTGTAGAAACAAGAAGGTCTGTGCCAAGCACTTCACATTGCACGTGCATCAACTTCCCTCAAAACAATAATTATCCCAAGGAACTCCTTCATCTCGGCGAGTCTCTGCATATGCCTATGAACATGTATTCGGAATACATTTGTGAAGTCCTCTCCTTTCACTCGTACCTGCCCTTCCACGAAGGCTCCATACAGCATGTCCATCATGCAGAAGGCTTGTCCTTGCTGCCCTGTCCTGCCCAAGCACTCCACTTTGGACAGCCGTCTTGCCAGTGTGTTCCGGGATTTCAGAATGGAGCCACCAAAAGGAAACAAGGAGGTCCTCTTCTCAGTCTGCTGACGGGGAGAGAGAAGCCCAGTGAAGGGAAACAACTTGCCCAAAGTCCCACAAAGAATTAACTGCTGTGCTTGAGACTGAAACCCCAGTCGCCCCACCCAGCCTGGCAGGGTTTCCGCAATCATATGCGAGCCCTTCATTATGTGGAGCCAAGCTTGCCTTTCAGCAACTTCCATGTAGTAATTAATCAAGAAATGGCAAGATGTGTGTCTTCTAAATCTGGGAAAAACACCAAAGGAACTTGGTACATTTTTATGTAATTTGTATCCGCCTAGTTCTGAGGATAAAGGTCTCCATCCCCAAACAGCTGAAGTGGAGGAAGCAGTCACCAGACACTCGGAGAAAATAATAGTTCACGAGGTTTTATTTGAACGGTCCCCTCTTTTATTAAATTTCTGTCTGTGAGACCTCTGAAATCCAAGGAGCCCCCAAATGCCATAAAATACACCCACTGTCCTCCTGGAAGGATTCCAGTAAAAACAGCTTCTAATTAAATAAATGAGTTCTGCCATGTTTGCTTCAGATAGCAGAATAAGGCTGCAATGACAACCTCGTTCGACTGCAGTCAGTTTATTACTTGTTAAATAATCATTGACTCTTTCTGTTCCTATCCATCTTACAACCTTTCACCAACTGAACACAGAAGAATTGTAAAACAAACAAGCAAACAAGCAAACTAATGATAATGAGAGAAAAGTGGCAATGCTTAGAGGAACTTAAATGTCTGTAATGAAATCCATTAAGAAAGGAAGCAAAATGACTAATTCAGGAACTGGGTAGTAAACTCATTCAATCTAATTTCTTAAACTCCTGAGCTCCTGGCCCCCAAACACTTCCTTGACCATATGTCTTCCTGAGCACCACCCCATGCAGGCAGGCTGGTGCGTGTGCACAGCACACACACGCACACTCCCAAGGCCCCAGCTGCCTGGTTTCTCTGTTGTTCCGAAACACAGCAACCTCTCCCATGTTTTGTGCCTTCAGGATGCTGTGCTCTAGATTGCAACATTGTATGCTGTTTCCCCACCATCAAAATCCTTTTCAGCCTCAGGGCCCAACACCAACTTCCCTGAAGGTGTCTCAGGGATGAGGTTCCTGTCCCCATGAGTGGGAATCCCCTGTCTGAGAGGCCGTGGAGACAGCCTTTCTGGAACAACCTCTGGCTCCTGAAGTGTAGCCAGAGTTCCGTGGTCCCTCCCCTCTGCCATGCTTAGGATTTTTGTTAGTACACATGTCCTATACAATAGTTGGAGCACACTTATGCTAACAGATTATTCATGGTTTATCTGAAATTAAAATTTAACTGGATGTCCTGTATTTTATCTGACCGCCTTGCATAGCTGTCTTGGCATGCTTGTGACAGTGGTTCCTATTGGAAGACATCTATAGGTCCCACTTCCTGCCCAAGGCATAACCAGGGCTAAGTTACCCTGGCAACTTCTAGATAATGGCGCAACCTTTACTTGGTTCTCTGATATTCAGTAAAGCAAGTAAGTATGAAATATCTTGAGTCTCCTCAAACTTGTGTGTGTGACTTTTCAAACTCTTGTAGAAATAGCAAAAAACCATAGCAACAGTAATAATAACAATATCTATATTTCTAGGTACTTTTCCAAGTGTCTTGCTGGTACTACCACTTAATCCTCATAACCACCTTACAGTGTAGGCACCATTATTATCTCTGTTACACAGATCAAGAAACCAAAGCACTGAGTGCTTGGATAACTTGCCCAGGGCTCAGTAGGTGGCCGTGGTTGATAAGTGGAATTGCTGAATCCTGACGGTCTGGCTCCAGAGGCTGCCCTTTCACCCACTGTCTGCTGCTGGACCTAAGGGCCAGCACTAACACATTACCAACAGCCCCTCACGACTGACTATAACACAGCAGTGTGCCGTGACCTTACCCTTGTGAACAATGGCCTACAGAATCAATGCCAAGTTCATTGCCTGGAGTCATGGCTTTTGGTAAGCTGTACAGATTACCCTTACAGACCCAGCTCCTGGTACTTCCTTTCTCCGTGTGTGTACCCGTCAGCCTCCCCAGGGGAGGAGAAGCCATGTCTACCCAGCACTAGCTTTTCACATGGTTTCTAGAAGAGATGAATAGATGAAATTTTGCCTTCCGCTCCTCCTGCTTTGGCACACACTCTTTGTGACACATTTCAATGCCTTCCTTCTCTCAACCCTTCTTTATTCTCTGAAAAAAAAAATTCTTCTTGTTTTTCAAGGTTGAACTCAAATGTTACCTCCTCTAGGAAGGTTCCCTGATTTCTCCGGGTCATGTTAGTTCTCCCTCCTTCCTCTAGGCTCTCTAGTACTTGGGTCATGGCTCAAACCTTGGTCTCTGGATTCCCTAGTCAGATCTCTTTCTGACTCCACTCCATCTCAATGAAAAGTTTCCACCTTGGCTGGGGCCAGAATCAGCCAGGGAGCTTTGTAATATACAACTACCCGGTCCCGACTCTCAAAAATTCTGATTTGGCAAATCAAATGTAGGACCTAGACATTAATATTAAACAAAAAACCTCAGATGGCTCTGAGCCACAGTGACAAGCCATGATTCTGAATAGCAAGTGACACTCTAGATAAGCCTGCTGAAGTCAAGCCATGTTCTTGGCACCCAGTGACTACACTGCTCTCTGTTGGCCATGCCCTTAGGTTCTGAGGGCGAGTATGACGGAGACTCTGAGTGTGCTTTGGGGAGAGTCCTTTTGGTCACTTCCACTCCATCCTCCTATTACTCTAACGGTGTTTTCTGACATGAGATTCAGTTTCATGCCCTATATGTTGTGCCCTCTGTGATAGGGAAAGGGAAAGATGCCTATTTCAGATAGAAATGGGATTTGTTTAGAGGAGAAAGAAAGGTGTTAGAATAGAATAATATCCCAGGTGGGGAAACTGAGGCTCAGAAAAGTGAAGGCAGCTGCAAAACTTCCCAGTTTTCCTGCCCTAGTCTCACTGGTGCCCTCAGAAACCTTGTCAACTTCACCCAGTAGCAAGTCCCCACTGGTGGATATTTGAAAATGAAAAGTCAAAAGACCATACCCAAGCAAAGAAACTATACTCTGGTCACTCACCCAGCCAAAATATAATTTTAAATGAGACCTGGCCTCATAAAAGACACGCATACCCACAAAATATCACGCCATTTAACAAAACCCTCTTGCGCAATATTATTCAGACCATTGTAAAGCAGCTGCATTAAAAAAAACAAAACAAAATTAAAATTGGATTCTGAGGCATAATTTAAGAGAGAAAACTTTAAAAAAAGAGCCAATGTTCAGTGATTGAGTATGCAAAACCACAACCCTTAATCTCTGCCATCCTCGGCAGTGTAAACAAATCTGCTGATTGTTGATGATATTGCTGAAAACATCACTAATCAAACCTTAAATACCAAATACATTTAAGCAAATAACACTCCCGTTAGAGTCATTCGAACTAATCGTGAAGGAAATCCAGATCGGAGACCAGTTTGAAAATGGCCAGAGCTAGACTGTAGCTCCGCATTAATTGACCAGCATCCTAGAGGCAGTGCTTTCTCTTAAGTACAGAAGGCCTGAAATGTGAAAGGAAATAAGGAAGAAGTCCAGGAGGCAAGCGCTAATGCAATTGCAAACTGGAATTACATCAGCAGCTTTAAACAGATGGCAGAATGGGAATAAATGTGTTAGCTCCTTTCTCTTACTTGAGCTTTCATTGTTTATATCATTAAAAATAAGGAGAGTTTAAAATAACATATATCGTCATGTCACAGGGACACGCAAAACTAGTTCGAAGAAAAGTCTGCATTTGGTCATACTCCTGGTTGTTTTTGAAAACTGAGTGAATTCAGTTGAGTCACCAGCAGGCTACTTCCAAAAGAGAATAAAACCCTGTAAAGGCACACTGATCATGGCTGAGCCGGTCATAGGAAACGCTGGATACTCCAGAGATTGGTTTCAGGACATTTCTTCCGTGTGGGAGAAGGCATCAGTGGGTTATGGAATCTTACACTCCTGCAGTTCAATAGACCTAACTGACTACTCAGAATATAGCAGAGAAATACCTGAGTGTCACCACTCTGTTCCCAGACCTCAGCAGACATCACTAACTAGTACAGCAGCGCTCCTGTGACCTGAGGTTCAGTCTCACAGTTCTTCTTGAGGCAGCCCATGTAGCTTTTCCATGACAGAGTGGGCACAAGGAAGCCTACTTCCCATCCCCAATCTCGTTCAATTCACTCATTTTTCAGATGAAGAGACAGGTCCGAGGAGGGTAAAGTGCCCAGTTATAGCAATTATAACGCTTTGCTCTATAAATGTTTATTGATTGTTCAATAACTATTTATTTACTGTGTATGACCTCTGTGCCTGGCACTGTGGTGAACATCTTATATGAATCATCTCATTTGACTGCACAATGTTCCTGTAAATGCAATTTATGTTTCTAGTTTTAAAACGAGGAACCAGAATTAAAGAGGTCAAATACTACCCTTCTTGTCAGGATGGTAGAGGAAGTACATAAACTCCTCTTCATTGAATGCAGAGGACAGTTAATAAAATTTTTAAATACTTAAAACACACTGGGAATAAGGGCAACATCTTTGTGGAGCAGGAAGAAGGAGCAAACCTGTTTAGGGGATGTAGGAGTTGAGGTGGGGCCACGGGAAGCAGGAGCCCGATATGGGCTCCACCCCAAATGTTTGGGGGCTCAAAAAACGCCTGAGCTTGCATTCTAACTTAACTACACCCACCTTCTCTACCGAAAAGTTTCTTAAGAAGTTAGGACAGTGTCACAGAGAGAAGTGGTTGCTTATTTATTGATTTTAGAAAGACAAAGCGAGGAAGGGAGAGAGAGAGAAGCATTTACTTGTTGTTCCACTTAGTCATACACTCATTGGTCACTTCTGGATGTGCCCTGAACGGGGATCAAACCAGAGAAGCATTTACTTGTTGTGCCACTTAGTCATACACTCATTGGTCACTTCTGGATGTGCCCTGAACGGGGATCAAACCTGCAGCTTCGGTATTTCAGGCCGACATTCCAACTGCCCGAGATAACCGGCCAGGGCTGAGAGGAGAGGATTCGTGCTGCACTGAGACCTCCCGGCCTCCATTTTGTGAGCCGTGACAGACAACCTGCCTCAGAGGACCAGGGCTCACGTCTGCATTCTTGCCTCTTTGGGAATGTAGCTTTCATCCTCTGGGATGAGAATTTCTCCCAGATCTTCAAATCTTCAACACTGACTATTAACGTGTTTTCTGTGTGCTCACAGTTTCTTAAAGAAGCCATGGTAGGCAGCCTCCAAGGTGGCCCCCACTGATCCTCAGTGACTAGTGTTCATGCCCTTGAATAGCTCCCTTGCATACTGAAGAGGGTTGATTTGTTTAACCAGTGGAGTAGTGTAGTGATTGTGGTGTATGTCTTTTGAGGCTAGGTCATCGAAGGTATTGAGACTTTACCTTGTTCTCTCTTGACTCATTTGCTCCAAGGAAGCCAGTGCCACGCTATGAGACAAGCAGTGTTCTGGAGAGGTCCAAATGGTCCGGAACTGAGGCCTCTTGCCAATAGCCAGCACCAACATGCCAACCAGATGAGTAAGCCTTGAGAGCAGACCTTCTAGCCCAAGTCCTGTTCTAGGACAGCAGCAGCTCTAGTCCATATCTTGACAGCAACCCCATGAGAGACACTAAACCAGAACCACCCAGCCAAGCTTCTGAGATCCTGACTCACAGCCACTGTGAGATGATAAATGTTTATTGTTTGAAGCCACGAAGTTTGAGGGATAATCTGCTACACAGCACTAGAGAATTAAGGATAGTGACTTTTAAAGTGCCATCTCTTTATCTATTTTAGGGATAATTTTGATATCATCTGAAAATTCAAATTTCAGGTCACCTCGCTTCTACTTTAGTTTGTATAAGTCACTTGACCTTTCTCCTTGGTTCTTCCCGGAAGTGAGGAGTAGCAACATGTGTCTAGCATTGGAAGTCATTGGTAAGAGAAGGTATGATCTCTCAAGTCCTAAGAATAAAATGCTAAGGGCTTATACCAAGATTTTCCCCATCCCGGTATATGGAAATCAGGATTCAGAATGGTGTGCTCCAAGGTGACACCCTGAGACCTGCCTTGTATTAGCATCCAGACTGGTCAGCTTTTGCTAACATTTTACCTCAAGCCTAATAAACCTCCCTGATGACTTTTGCATACACTAATGGAAGGTTTTACTTTAGGAGAGAAAGTAATAGATAAACATTGGTTTTACCTGTTTCAGGTCTCATCAAAAAAAATTATGGATCAAAGTTCATCAACATTTCACATAGTTAGGCAATTGAACAAAATAATATGCCTCATATTTATTGTTAGTTTATCTTTCTTTTCCTTCCAAACCAGAGATGGATATCCCTAAATATCTATTTATTAAGGGGCTAACATTATACAAAATTAATTGCTTTCATATTCATTTGGGAATTATTCTGTTTTAAGGGTTCAAAGTTTTTCAAACTCTCTCATCCATGCGTCAGAATGAGATTTTTAAAAAATCACGTTGGGACCCCAAATATTTGCTAGCTATTTATATAATAATATTTCTCTATATTTGTATGTATGTTTGTATTCACATATTTTAATGTTGAATTGAGTGGATGAATTAGTTGGACCTTTTATTTAAAAGAACTACCTTAGGCCTGAAAACACTTTCTAGGTAATATATTACTCAAGAACTTGTCCCACAGCTAAGAAATCAGTGGAGTCACAAAAAATAGTTTTTTACTCTTAGGTCTAAAAGAGCAAATCCTAATTATTCTTACCTTTTGCCTTTATTTTATAAAATTTTTTTCAGCCATTTCTTGCATACATATTAATATTGGAAACTGCCCCCCCAAAACACTATCACCTAAGCCCCAATGAGCAGTCGAGAAAGCCATTACAGCTTCCTGAAGCTCAAGGACATTAGGTTCTAGTCTGATTCTGTCACTGGGCGATTATGAGAGCCTATGCTGTTACTTTCACTCTTTGGGGCTCAATGTCTTCATCTATAAAATACAGTGTCTGGTGGATGATCGCTAGAGTCCCTGCAGGTCTAACATTCTAGGCTTGCAATGCGGCATTGCAGACTCGCCCACCGTGTGATAGCATCGGAGGTACTCTGTTTTCCTGATGCAAAACGATGAACTTACATCAGCTCTCACCAGTTAAAGACCCCAAAGTACACATTTCCTCTCCTGATTGCAAATAGGTGCAGAATTGCCATTCTTAATTTAATACTAGGAACGAAGTCGTACAGTCTCCAACCCTGAGAGATTTGAGGCCTGCCTGGCAAGATGCATGCAAAAATCACGTGACCACCTTGGGGAATTTGGGGATGGTGGTCAAAGAAGACATAGCCTTATCCGTAATGTTTTAATGTCTTACAAGTGCTAAAAATAAATTGAAAAGAATTTATAGATGTTTAGAAAATGAATACATTAAAGCAACCCAAATATAGAAAATAAAACCAACCAGCTAGAAAAAGTCATTAAAAATTTTTTTTGGTCTATTTCTTTCCTGTCTTTTGTCTATTCATATATATATTTATCATAATCTTTTTCTCCCCTTTTTACACAAAACAGAAGTTATTACATGCTGCATTGCCCCTTTAAAGTTTGCAAAGATTTTTTTTCCTGTGGACATTCCTGAAACCTGTGCACTAATCCTTGACTTTTCAGCCACACTGAATCTGTCCTGTCTCTCTGTGAGAGCCAGGCTGGGATGGGAGCCCGGGGTGTGGGCCAGGGTGGAGGTGGGGGGTATAACATCACATGGGCCATCACTTTTGTGTGTTTGCAGGGTTCCCCCAACCCTTCAACAGAGCCTACTGTCCCTGATACAGGATTTAAAGTTTTGGGAAATGGAAACCACTCTGTTTTAGCCTGTGAATTTGTCAATTGACTTTCAAACACATTTTCAATCTGTATGAAAGTAGGGAGTTGCCTATAATTGAGTTCATCCCAAGAAATAAGGCCAAACTATGCAGAAAGATGAGAACTGAATCACATGGTTTAAAAGAGAAGCATCTGACACCTCTAACCCTACAAGTGGATGTGACTATGTCTTCCAGTCTGCATGCTTATTATCATATATCATTACCCAATCGGTGGTGTTGCAAAGTGTCTGTTTCCATGCTAATTTCAATCTCACACATGTTTATGAAGCACAGGCACTGGGATAGGCGCTGGATGGAGACAACATATGAAAGACCTGGCTGCTGGTCTCTGGACTTTTGTGGTCCAGAAGGGAATACACAAACACATGAAAAGCCCTGATTCAAGGCAGAAGTGCTGTAACTAGCAGAGCCCTAACCAGTCTGACACATATGGGTGTAGTAATGGGGACAATGAGATGCAATTCTACTATTCCTAATACCCATATTCATAGAGAGAGGGGAGTAATTTCCCTAACTCCCTTGCATCAGTTTATTCTTGAACTCATAAACTTGAGCCCTGCTGTGGCAAGAATGCCATCATGTTCATGGATTTTTGCTGCCTAGAGAAGTATGGCTGCAATTTGTTAACATTAAATACACGCCGTCTGTTAATACCTGGGAGGTGGTGTGAGCTTGAACCTTCCTGGGCTCTACTTCTTCATCTGTAAGATGAGGACCATCTTTTTTACATCCTTCCCATTTATCTCTTCCAATGCCATCCCCCTACCGCACGTGCGCACGTGCACATGTACACACACACACACACGAGAATCAAATGAGTTCATAGATGTGAAAGCAGGTTTTACATTTTAATGAGCTATAGAAACATAAGGCCATTATATAGATTTTTATCAGAACTGCAGATTTATCAAATGTTTGTATTTTATCCTTGGAGAGCCTTGTTTTCATTTGAGATGCAGCATCCATCTCATTTGTGTGTGTGTGTGTGTGTGTGTGTGACTAATCTTTTTATCATAATGTCTCAAGTCTGTTTGCTAGAAAAATGTCTAGGTGGCAATGATAATATTCAAAAGCCAATCTGAAAAACATTTTCTACATAAGAAGTGTCAAAAATCACAAATGCATATCTTTTTAAAAATGGGCTTTACCCACTGCTTTATAACCCTCATGAAAACATTGTCGAGGTTAGGTGTATGTCTGCTCTGAATATTTCTGGTATTCTTCATGGACTCAAGTGTGGTTTTTGATTTATTCCTTTTTAATAACCTGGTGATCCCAGAGGGAATATCACAATTCATAAGTATCACTATTTACAATAAGATGGATTTTCTTATATTGCTAATTACAGTATTAATTTCCATTTTCAAGTTGGTAATTCCTAGCATCAATCCTTTTCCTGTCACTGAGGTGGGGCCACTGTTTTCAGAGAAAGCTCCAGGAGCATCTCTTTTATCCTAATCTACAGTTGTGCTACACATAACAGGAAATGAGAGAAAAAAGGATAAGATAATTTTCTTGATGGCAGACTACACAGGCAGAAATTGGGCTAGTTCCTTAATGTACTCTTTGCATAGACCCTCACCACTCTGTGTTTCATAAGTGTCTCAGAATCAATCTCCTCATACTCCCTGCCTCATCCTTCTAGGACTAAACCAAACTCCATCCCCATACCAGGTATGAGAGCATTATCTGATGGTAATATCTTATTGCAGTACTTATATTCCCATTCCACTCGTCCTTGCATATTTCATTCTATTGCCAGGTGTGAGAAAAAAATTAATGCAATAAAAGCATTTCCCGATATCCCGTTTCCCTGCTTTGAACCCCTGGCCCCAGCTGCCAACAGAAACACCTCGAGGGCTTTCAGAAATCCAATCAGTTACTAGATAAGAGCATAACGAGATATTAACTTTTACACCATTTTCCTCTATGACTTGGATTTTCCACTTTTCAGTAAATCTAAAGATTTTGCTTTTAATGAGACAAAAGAGTAACAAGAAGCATGCAGATGCTTTTAGGGCTAGAGGTCGGGAATTTAGCCTGAACCTTTTCTTTCTTTTTTTTTTATTTATTTTATTTTAGTGAGAAAAAGGGAGGTAGAGACAGACTCCGGCATGTGCCCGACTGGGATCCATCTGGCAAGCTCACTAGGGGGTGATGCTCTGCCCATCTGGGAAACTTGTCCCATTACGACTGGAGCCATGTTTTTAGCCCCTGAGTGCAGGGTCAACTCATGCCAATCTAGCCATGGCTGCAGGAGGGGAAGAGGAGAGAGAGAGAGAGAGAGAGAGAGAGAGAGAGAGAGAGAGAGGGAGAGAAGTGAGAGGAGGATGGGTAGAGAAGCAGATGGTCGCCTCTCTTGTGTCCTCTGGCCAGAAATCGAACCTGGGACATCCACATGCTGGTCGACACTCTACCAGCGAGCCAACCAGCCAGGGCCTCCTTTCTTCTTTTATTATTAGTTCCAAGACAATGGTGATTAGAGAATAATCAGGATCTAGAAAGCCACAGAGACCAGAAGTCAAAGTAAGGAATCTGAACCTGAGATGGGCCTGTGGCCATTAAGTCAATGCTTTTCAAACTTTTTTACCCTGGTTCATTCAATAGAGCCAAAGTCTCCCCAGAATCACCCACCCTTATCCTTATTTCCCAGTAGATAAAGAACATTGTGATAAAAATCAGAGAGGACTTAAGTCATATTCAAATTATAACAATGTGGCAATTACCACAAAAAGTATTCACAAGGACAAAAATTGTATATTAAAAAATTTAAAAGTGCTTTAATTAGCTCAGAAATAATAGCAATAGATAATTATGTCCAGCTCATGACAGCTCTGGTGATGCACTGATAACCAGGTACCCGGCCTGAGCATCTCAGGAATTCCAGCTCTCTGCTGTCTGTATGTGATTGAAGATTGGCTGTGCAGCCCAACATTGTGTTCAGCAGCCAGACTTCTTATTAGGACACCAAGCTAGAGTTGTAATAGGAACAGACTGATTACAACTAATGAAATTGAGGCAGTAATAAAAAAAAAATTCCCAACAAACAAAAGTCCTGGATAGGATGGCTTCACAGGAGAATTTTACCAAACATTCAAAGAACTAACACCTGTCCTTCTCAAGATATTTCAAAAAAATTCAAAAGGAAGAAAGATGTTCAAGCTCTTTTTACAAGGCCAGCATTACCCTAACTCCAAACCAGATAAAGACACAACAAAGAAAGAAAATTGTAGGCCAATATCCCTAATGAACACAGATGCTAAAATCCTCAACAAAGTATTAGCAAATTGGGTCTAACAATACATTACAAAGATTATACACCATAATCAGGTGGGATTTATTCCAAGGATGCAAGGTGGTATAATATCTGCAAATCAATTAATGTTATACACTACATAAATAAAAGGAAGGATAAAAAACACATGATCATGATCATATCAATAGATACAGAAAGAGCCTTTCATAAAATCCAGAACCCATGTATTATAAAAGCTCTCAGCATAGTGAGAATAGAGGGAAAATACCTCAACATATGAAAGGTCATATATGACAAAGCCACAGCCAACATTATACTCAATGGGCAAAAACTAAAAGTGTTTCCCTTAAGATCAGGAACAAGACAGGGATGTCTGCTTTCACCACACTTATTCCAATATAGTACTGGCAGTCCTAGCCACAGTGATCAGACAAGAAGAAGAAATAAAAAGTATCAAAATTGGGAAGGAAGTAGTAAAATTGTTATTATTTGCAGATGACATGATACTGTATATAGAGAACCCTAAATATTCTACCAAAAAACCACTAGAACTGATATCAAATTCAGTAAAAGTGCAGGACACAAAATATACAGAAACCAGTTGCATTTTTATACACCAATAATGAACTATCAGAAAAAGAAACTAAGAAAACAATTTCATTTACAATTGCATAAAAAAATAATTAGGAATAAATTTAACCAAAGACGTAAAAGACCTGTACTTAGAAAATTATACACTACTGAAAGAAGAAATTAAAGAATAGACAAATAAGTAGAAGCATATATCATATTCATGAATAGAAAGAATTAACATTATAAAAATATCCATACTACCTAAAGCAATCTATAGGTTCAACATAATTCTTATTAAATACCAATGGTGTATTCCATGAAATATATTCCAAATGATTATATGGAACCACAAAGGACTCTAAAGAACTACGGTAACATTGAGAAAGAAGAACAAAGTTGAAAGAATCATGCTACCTGACATCAAACTATACTACAAGGCCATAGTAATAAAAATATCATAATACTAATATAAAAACAGACATATAAACCAAAGGAACAAAATAAAGAGCCCAAAAATCAACCCATGCCTATATAGTCTATTAACACTTGACAAAGAAGGCAAGCACATAAAATAGGGCAATGGGGTAAAGATAATCTATTCAAAAAATAGGCATTGGGAAATTTGAACAAATATGTGCAAAAAGGTAAAACTAGACCACCTCTTACACCATACACAAGAATAAATTCAAAATGGATTAAAGACTTAAACTTTAGACTCAAAACCATAAAAATCTTAGAAGAAAACATAAGTAGTAAAATCTCAGATATTTCTTGTAGCAATTTCTTTTCTTATATATCTATTTCCCCAGGCAAGGGAAACAAAAGAAAAAATAAACAAATGGGACTACATAAAACTAAGAAGTTTTTGCACAGCAAAAGAAACCATCAACAAAATGAAAAGAAAATCCACTAAATGGAAGAACATAGTCGCCAATGATATATATGATAAGGGGTTAATATCCAAAATTTATAAAGAACTTATAAAAGTCTAGACCAGAAAAACCCACACAATCCAATTAAAAAGTGGGCAAATCACCTAAACAGACACTTCTTTAAAGAGGACAAACAGATGGCCAATAGACATACGAAAAGATGGTCAACATCACTAATCATCAGAGAAATGCAAATTAAAACCACAGTGGGATAGCACCTCATACCTTTCAGAATGGCTATCATCAATAAATCAACAAACAGCAAGTGTTGGTGAGGATGTGGAGAAAAGGGAACACTTGTGTACTATTTTTGGTAATGCACACTGGTGCAGCCACTGTGGAAAGCAGTATGGAGTTACTTCAAAAAATTCAAAATGGAACTGCCTTATGACCCAGCAATTCAACTTCTAGGAATACACCTGAAGAAACCAAAACACTAATTGAAAAAAAATATATGTGGCCTGACCAGGCGGTGGCGCAGTGGATAGAGCGTTGGACTGGGATGTGGAAGACCCAGGTTCAGGACCCCGAGGTCGCCAGCTTGAGCGCAGGCTCATCTGGTTTGAGCAAAGCTCACCAGCTTAGACCCAAGGTCCCTGGCTCGAGCAAGGGGTTACTCGGTCTGCTGAAGGCCCACAGTCAAGGCAAATACGAGAAAGCAATCAATGAACAACTAAGGTGTTGCAATGCACAACGAAAAACTAATGATTGATGCTTCTCATCTCTGTGTCCCTGTCTATCCCTCTCTCTGACTCTCTCTCTCTCTGTCTCTAAAACAAAAACAAAAAACAAAAAAATATGTGTACCCTTATGTTCATTGCAGCAATATCTACTATAGCCAAGACTCAGAAGCAACCCAAATGCCCATCAGTAGATGAGTGGATACAAAAGCTGTGGTACATTTACTCAATAGAATAAGAAGGAAATCTCACCTTTTGTGACAGCATGGGTGGAATTGGAGAGTATCATGCTAAGTGAAATAAGCCAGTCAGAGAAAGACAAATACCATATGATTCAGTTTATATGTGGAATCTAATGGACAAAATAAACTTACAAACAAAATAGAAACAGACTCATAGATTCAGAGAACAGACTAACAGCTGTCAGAGGGAAGGGGTTTGGGGGAGACTGCATGAAAAAGGTGAAGAGATTAGCAGAGAAAAACCCCTCATAGACACAGACAACAGTATAGTGATTACCAGAAAGAAAGAAGGGTGGGAGGAAGTAGAAGAAGGTAAAGGAAAGATAAATGGTGAAAGAAGGAGACTTGACTTTGAGAGGCGAACACACAGTACAATATACAGATTATCTAATATAGAACTGTACACTTGAAACCTAGATAATTTTATTAACCAATGTCATCCCAATAAATTCAATAAATTTTTTTCTTCTTTTCCAAGTGAGAGGAGGGGAAATAGTGAGACAGACTCCTGCATGCACCCTGACTGGATCTACCTAGCAACCCCTGTCTGAGACTGATGCTCTGCCCATCTGGGGTCATGCTTGCAACTGAGCTATTTTTAGCACCTGAGGTGAAGACTCCACAGAGCCGTCCTCAGGGTCTGGGGCCAATGAGCTCAAACTGGCCAGGGCCTTAATAATTTTTTTTAATTAAAAAAAGTCAGATGAGACCCCAGGCTTTTAGCATGCTACCAAGCTCTCCTTTCAAACAGATGAAATTCTTGTAAACCTTTCCCAGCTCATTTTCCTTATATTATCAGAAGAGCACTTTTCTCCTTCTCTTGATTGTACTTTAACAAACTACCCTCAAACTTAGAGGTTTAAAGCAGGGGTAGTCAACCTTTTTATACCTACCGCCCACTTTTGTATCTCTGTTAGTAGTAAAATTTTCTAACAGCCCACTGGTTCCACAGTAATGGTGATTTATAAAGTAGGGAAGTAACTTTATAAAATTTATAAAGCAGAGTTACAGCAAGTTACAGCATATAATAATAATTACTTACCAAGTACTTTATGTCGGATTTTCACTAAGTTTGGCAGAATAAATCTTTATAAAACAATTTACTATAGTTAAATCTATCTTTTTATTTATACTTTGGTTGCTCTGCTACCACCCACCATGAAAGCTGGAACGCCCACTAGTTGGCGGTAAGGACCAGGTTGACTACCACTGGTTTAAAGCAACAGAAAATTTTGTCACAGTTTCTGAGGGTCAGGAATCTAGGAGTGGCTCAGCTGCAGGTGAGGTGTCTCCAGGACTCCAGTTACCTGAAGGCTTGACTGGGCAGGACAACCGGTCCCCACGTTCTCTCATGTATCTGGTGGCTGGAGCCCTGTGTCTCGCCACATCGGCCTCTCCAAAGGGCTGCTCATGACATGGCCAACGGCCAGAGAGAGAAAGGGAGGAAGAGAGACTTGGATACCAAACTGAAGAGCCTGACCTTGATTTCACATGAAATGGGGAGCCGATGGTAATTGATGGAAATTGCTGAGAATCTTTCCCACACCTTTTTGGGATTCATTAATGATGTCAGATTACCATTGTATTATCTGGGCCGAGATCATGCTGTATTGACTAAATTACTGCAACTAAGAGCTGACAGAAACTCAAGAAAACAGAATTTAGTAGCAAGAATCCTATGAGCATCCTGCAGGGGCGTCTAAAGACCACACAAAGGGAGGCAGGAAAAACAGACCACGGGTCTCGTTAGAATAATACGCCAGGAGGAAAAGAAAGGTTGATTTTCAAACCTTTCCTTCCGCAGAACTGGGAAGTACAAGACCCTCTGACTTTAGATTTAGAAGGGAACTTTGAAATCAATGTTACCCGATGACACCCAGACCTGTACCTTTACCAACTCCTCTGAGCTTCAGGCCCGATTACCTGCTGTCTGCTGAATGGGCCGGTGGTTTCAATGTGGATAGTTTCATTTCAACATGTCGGAAAATGGACTCATTATTTTCCCATTTTTTTCTGCTTTGAGTATTTTATTTAATTAAATCATCCTCTGCCCAGTCACCCAAGGCAGGAGGCAATAGGCCATCCTCTATTGAATGTGGGGAGCCCCACTCAGCAGCCACCACCTCCTGATTGCACAGGTAAAACCCCTCGAGCCTCCCCCAACCCTCATGCTCTCAAGTCCAGCGCCTCTCCCACACACTGGCTTCATCAAACCTCCCCTCCCTGTCCTGCCTCCAGTCCTTTAGAAACGTGTTACTCTTGCCCAGAACATTCTTCTCTCTTGCCCAGAACATTCTTCTCTCTTGCCCGACTGGAAAACTCTTACAGCTTTCTCAGGACCTGGCTCAGACATCACCTCCTCTCCATGGGATTAATCTGTCCCTTGTCTGGGCCCCACGCATTACCACTGACTTCTAACATCACTGTTTACATGTCCCACCTGTTCCATGGAACAATAGGCTTTTGGGGATTCATCCTCGATGTCAGATTACTGCCTTATTTTCTGGGCTGATAGTTAGGAAAACTCTGGCTCCTAAAGACTAAGTGCCTTAGTCAATTTCAAGGTCACTCAGTTTATCAATAGCAGAGCCAGGACTAGAAGATATTCTAAAACCAGGGCTCATGCCCAGTGGTTCCCTAGGATAAGATGTGCACTGCTTTTTTCTTTTTTTTTGCCACAGAAAAGTATCTGCTGTGTTAAATTCATGGTTGTCTTTGAGGTTAAAGATGTACCCCCAAAACATGTCCTGCATTGGAGCTGTCAGGGTCTGCCCGCTAGTACGCCAGGCCGGATGGCCCGGGAGCGCTGGCATCCGGGGGCTGAGTGGGGACGTTCTGGCCTCGTGCGCAGGATGGCCCATGGAGAGCAAGTGCCACTCCAATTTGCGAGTCACCCATTTCTACTCCATAGAGGCCTTGTCACTAGGAGCGTGTCAGCTTTCATCTCCATCGCTCTTGCCCCTGGGGCCCAAAGTCAAGTTCAGTTTCTGCTCACTTGTTTGATTTTTAGTGGCTCCTCTGGCATCCCCAGCCCCAGAACTGTTAGCAAGTGGCTTCTTTCGAAAGTTTAAGGTGGAAATCTCTAGGCTGGGCCTGTGCTTCTCCTGACAAGTGTGTAATCGATGGAAAAATCTCTCAGTGGAGGCTGCCCTACCCTGAGTCTTGCTAAAAGGCACTTTCAGGGATGAGAAAGGCTCTTAGAGACCTTTCACAATGGACTAAGCTGACCTAAAATCGCCACCTTTTTCCTCCTGGGTGACCATTCACTATCACCTCTCTGGCAATCAGGAAGAAAGTAACAGAAAGGAAATAACTACCTTAATATATACAGGACAGCATGTACATAATACATACAATACTTCCTGCTCTTGGAGGCAGGAAGAAAAGCAGTGACTTAGAAGGACATTATGGAGGGTGGGTGGATGCTAGGGGTTAGGGTAGGCTGCACCTTTGGGCTCTCATCCTGCTCTTACAAGTAGCTGTCTATTTTGAGGTTCTTCCCTTTGATTCCTGTAACCATCCCCACACCTGGCCCTTCCCTACCAGCCCCTTAGGAACACAGAACCTTTCCAGGTTGCTCTTGAACATTATTAAAATGGGCCAATAAAACAAACATAGAACACACCAGAGGCGTTATAAACAACCCAATTTATTCAAGCTCACCCGTTGATCACGAGGCTCCCAGAAGCAAGCATTCGAGACCCTCACCCAGCTTTCCCCAACGCCCTCTCCATTTCCAGCCCTTGTAGTTCCCTGCCCTCCTCTTACCCATAAGGCCTCTGGGTACCATTTTGTTTTCTGGTACCTGTAAGATGGCGTGGAAGATCCTTTTGTTTAAATGAAATCAAAGTAGAAAGGAGACTACCAGGAGGAGATAACTGGAAGTTAAATCAAGGCAGCAGAGGTAAAGCGAGGCAGCGGTGTAAAGATGCAAGAAATATTTAGGCAGTGGTATAAGTACAATTTGGGGATGGATTAGACATGGGGTGGAAGGGTTGAATCTTCCTTTCCGTGTTTTATAAGGTATTTGTTGAACTCACTCCAGAATTCCTTATTAGACCATTTGCATGTTGGAAATAATATAATATTACTTAAAACATTTTTTTTTTCTGGGAAGAGGGGAAGCTCAGGGACACATAAGGGGTAGGGTAGGGCAGGACTTTGGTTATTAATAAAGATATAAATAGGGGATGGAAAACAATTGGACTTTGGGTGATGGGAATGCAGCATAATCGAATGTCAGAATAACCTAGAGATGTTTTCTCTGAACGTACGTACCCTGATTTATCAATGTCACCCCATTAAAATTAATAAAAAAATAATGCATTGGAATAACAAAAAAAAGATATATGTAACATGTTACTTTAAAATATCTAATTTATGAAAGAAAAATTTGCATACAATAAACTGCCCGCATTTTAAGTGTACAGTTCATTGAGTTTTAACATACATATATACCCATATAACTCACCTCCATCAACATATAGAACATTTCTGTCCCCTCAGAGAGTTCCCTGTGCTCTTGCTCAGTCAGTAGCTCTGTCCCCATCTCTAGGCAGCCGTTGATCGGCTTTCTGTTCCTATAAATTAAGTGTGCATGTTCTAGAATTTCATGTAACATACGCACAAAATCTCTTGTGTCTGGCCTTCATTGACTCAGCATTATTATGTTTTTGAGACCCATCTCCGTGTACCAGTATTTAATTTCATTCTATCCCCTGGTTTGGACATAACACAATTTGTTTATACATTCACCTGCTGATGAATGTTTGGGTTGTTTCTGGTTTTTAGTTATTACGAATAAAGCTGCTCTGAAGATTTGCGTGCAAGTCTTTGAGTGAATGAACATCTATGTCTATTGTCTTGAGAAAATATCTAAGAGTGGAATTTCCAGGTCATGCGGTAAATATGTGTACATTTACATTTATAAGAAAGCAGCAGCTCATGTCTTAATGAAATAACCACTTATCATTATTCTCCATACTTCAAGGATGAGGGAAAAAATGAACTTAGTTCAATCCTACTTGAATTATCATAATGTTGAAATGAGTGGGATCTGAATTAATGAGATTAAGCCATTATAAAATGTTATTTTAACCCAAAAATAGTTTGGGCCCCAGCTGGGTAGGTCAGTTGGTTAGAACATCATCCTGATAATGCCAAGGTTGTAGGTTCAATCCCCAGTCTGGGCACATACAAGACTCAACCAATGAATACATAAATAAATGGAACAACAAATTGATGTTTTTCTCTCTCTCTCTCCCTTCCTCTCTCCCTAAAATCGATGAAAACAAAACAAAAATAGTTTGGATTTTTAACTCACATAGAATATGTCTAAAGGAATATGGCATGTGCCAAGAAGGGAGAAATTTTGTGAACGTTGCATATTCTCCTCAGAAAAGAACATCAATACATCGTTACTTTATCAATGGAATTAAATTATATATATGAAACTGTGAAGTGATCCATAAACATACATAGGATATTATTGTTTTACTTTAATTGAAGCTGTAGGAGTACTTGTAGCATTGTTTTCTTTATAAAATCACATGGGCCCAGTATACATCAGGATATCCTTCTGAGTTGACTTAGTCGGAAAGCTGGAACACATATGTTGCCAGGTAAGCCAGCAATTTGGAAAATTATAGCTCCAGTGTGGTTAAGGGTTTCCCTGTTATTGGGAGCCTTCACTTTGCCCCTAGGGGCCTAACATCTCCAGGGCAGCCTAATCATTGGCTCAGAAACTTCTTTAGAAGCTGATTGACAGCAGCTGCCAATCTAGATAATCACCAGAGAGCCCCAATTAAAGTTCTGACCATCGATCTCACCACCAGGACTTGGGATTTTAATATAAATCCACAAGTGGGAAAATATTACCCCCTGAGGAAAAAAAGCAGCAATGTTTGTAGATGCATCAAATTATATAGCTATATTATACATTATCTATAATTCATAGATGCATTTTTAACTCATCTTCTTAAATGTTGTGTCATTAGTGTAATAAGGTTGATATTCAGAACCTTTCTTTTTTAATTCCTCACTTTGGAAAGGGACACAGTAAATCTAGAAGAAAATAGAAATGCAAGAGTATTTTTAGCACTGACAAAAATAGAAACTATTGTAAAGTAATTTGTACTTTTGTCATTGCTAAGTCCTTCATTGGCCACCTTAGGAGGAAGTACCCAACATTTTCACTAGTCCTCCAGATGGGGCCAAGTTTAAAACACACAGTCTCTACAGGGATTATGTGAAGATGTCAAAACTTGGCCCGAAAGGTATCTAGATCATTGAGACAACCCTGGAAGTTGGCTGGTCTGTCCAACATCACGAACTAAGGTAATCAAACTCAGCAGGTCTGCACAGGTACTGGCGGATCCCAAGCAGCTTCCTGTACGCGTGGAATTCAGCTTAGTCACAGAGGAGTACTAGGCGCACTTAAACTCATCCAAGAAATCAGCGTTGCTCCAGTCGCTTACATACAAACATAAAAATTGCTGCCTTCTTAAAACAAGCACTGCCTACCTGCAAAGAGAGGGCAGATGAGATAAGTCAACTGACCTTTATATAAATAAACTGTCTAGACTAGAGGATGAATTCTCTCCTTTATTTCTCCTTCTGGTTATATCCCAGGCTTACCAGTATTGCTCAGTAACTCTATTACACCCAGTAGATGATAAATGTATGCTGCATGCTAACTCAAGAGTGGTTATTGATAGGAAATAGCAATGTTCTTTTAAAGCGTCTGGATAGTTTTATGGATGAAGAGCTATAAGCACTGCTGGGAAAGGGTGGTGTCGAAATGACTATCAAAGCGGGGCCTTCCACAGCTGTCTGGGGGTCGTCACAGGCAACAAGGATTGATAGTGGGGGTCTTCCTGTTGTCCCTGAGTTGCAGCTAAGGATGTGAGTGTTGAGCAAAAGACACTTTGTGTTTCTCGAAGTCCTAATCTCTCCAAAGGGGCCTTGGTGCTTGGGCCCAGACACAACAACACGGGTTCATTGAGATAGATAATTCCAGAATGAGCGCTGCCACCCACTTCTATTCACCACCCATATGCCAGCTTCATAGGAGAAAAGTCCTGCAGGGAGAGGGTCACTTTCTGCTGCATTTACAGAGAGAGGCTATTCCCTTCCACGAGGAAGGTTAGGGGGCTTTTTCCTCCCCTTAGACTGTCTTGAAGTGATGTGCTTCACCTCTATAATTATTCACAAAGATAGGAGGAGCTGTCATTTAAGTTCTTTATCACTACTCAGGCTGTGCAACCTGGATGAGAAAAAGAGAGAGGCAGTCTGCTTGTTTATGTAGGTGCAGTTAGGGGCTACCGCCCTGGTCACTCCCACAGAGAGGACCAAGAGGCATCTGCGTCAGAAGAGCGTGGTGGGAAGGCCACCAACTGGGGTTCAGTTAGAATTTTCTGTCAGGTCTTTCAAGAGATCTTTAATGCACAAGCTTGCTGCTTGAGCACAAGTTCCTTGTCAATGGACATGCAGGAACCACCATATCAAACCATTGAAAATGAGATAGGAGGGCAGATAGACAGTCCAAAGCCACAACCATTCACAGTTAAATACAGAGATGTCGGCCCTTCTTTCTCCCGCCTTCCTGGCCCACACCAAAAGCTCAGCACCCACCCAGAAGATGGAAGGAAAGGGTTGAAACCACGCCCAGCCTCCCTCGAGCCCATCCCAAGCACGCAGGTGCTGGTTTGTGTAAGAGTGCATTCCTCCTCTGTCCCTGGATGAAAGTCTAGGCAAGTCCCTCCTTCCACCTTTCTAGGCACTCTCAGCAACAACAAAAAGTCCTGACATTTTCAATCACAAAGAGGATCCCCTTTTGGTAAAGAAAATGACCAGTTGAAGCCTAATTGTCAAAACTTGATTCAAAGTTAAAGTTCTCCCTTCCCCCAGCTCAGGCCTGCCTGAGGCTCAGAGACCGTGGTGGGTCAGCTTGTTCCTGTGCCCCCATCCCACCCCGCTGCTTGCTCTTCTGCTTCTTACCTTTTCGTTGGACTGTCTCTGGCTTCCAGGGGGTTGGCAGCAAGATGGGGGAAAGTGGAGAGGGGTTAGTTAGAGAAGAAACAAGGAACAGGAAAGGTGCTTTGTCACTGGTGTAGATGCAATCAGGCATGCTGCCCTTTGGGCAGGGCAAAGTCCCATTGCAATTTTGTTCCCCAAATGATGCTTCCATCATTCTCAGAGATGATGCTTCCATCATCTCTGATGACAGAGACATCCCCTCAGCAGCCTCTGACTGTGGCCCCCTGGGTGAGACTGAAGCCCACTTCAGCCTCTGAGTATCAGGAAGTCCTTGTCCTTCCTGTTATCCACAGGCAGTCCTCCCTGCAGGAATCCAAGATGACCCCGGGCTAACCCCTCTTCCCACCCTCTCTCCCTGCAGCCGCCATACTTGTGTCTCAAATACCCATCTCCACCCAGGGCCTCTCTGTTCGTGGAAGGGCAGCTTCCTTCCAACGCAGGCTCCTTCTGTTGCCATAGACCCTTTCCACAGGGTCTTGCTTGTGGATTTCTTTTTCAGTAAGGTGACCAACTTTTTTACAATGAAAAGGAAGACAAAAATAAATGGAGGAAAACAATATCGTAAATAAAAGAAACATTTTATTCATTGCAACAATAATACACTATAATATGATAAATGCATAATAAAAACATTTATAATATTTTATATTGTAATTATACTTACATGCCTATTAATTTTTAATAATACTGTAATTGTAAGAAAAAAGTACTCACTTAGATACAAATACGTCACATCACACACAATGGATCAACTCTGCATTGATCAAATATGGACATTTACAGATTAGTCTTCCAATATCAAAAAGGAGGACATGTAGGAAGACACTTTTCAAGGGAGGACGGAACTTACAAAAGAAGGACTGTCCTCCCTAAAGGAGGACGATTGGTCACCTTATTTTCAGGCTTGGGTCTGGCATTAAATTCTGTACCCCAGAACTCCCGGGTCACAGGTCAAATCACCTGAAACATGGTTTTAAATCTTAAAGAACAAAAGAATTTCAGTTGACATCTGGGGAACATTATGATTATCTGCTGAAATACTGGTGAAAATACGACAGGTGATTTTGATGGCAAGCTCTGGTAAGGCTTCAGGAAGACCTTCTGATAAAATAGTGACCTACCGATACACTCAGCAACTCAGAAAATTCTGAATATTCCTAGGTTTCTTGAGTTGTTTACTATATTTTTCCCAGGCCCGCAGAGGTAGATTTAAAGATGGGTGCACTGGGCACGCACTCTGGGCCCTGACTTCTGAAGGGCCCGCAAAACCCCAACTTGACACTTTTTTCTAATGACACCAAGTTTGGTTTCATATGTGCAATTTTAACACTAATAGTACATAATATTCTTTATTTATTTTAAAATATGGTTAATATGTATTTTTATTTTTCCTGTTTCTCTCTTTTTTTTAAGGAGCCCAATATTTTCTTCTGCGCCCGGGGCCTCAACCGACCTTAATCTGCTTCTGTTCACACTTCATTTTCTACCCTCTGCCCCATTTTCCAGGGCATTTATTATGGCTCCTGTATCCGTTCTCCTTTCTATAGCACTGATATGCTTGTGTTGATTGACTTTTATCTTCCATGTCCATGATTTTTCTTTCCATTTTTTGAATTTTTGTCAGAGTTTATTTGAGCCAAACTGATGACATATGCCAAGGAGCAGTATGTCAAATGCCACAGAAAATGTTTTACAGGTTTTTTATTTCCTCAATCAGCTTTTTAATTGTTTATTTATTTATTTTAATCATTTTTTTATTTTTCAATTACAGTTGACATACCTGTATCATTGTTACTTGTACATCCCCATGATTAAACATTTTATAACTTACAGAATGATCATCTCGATAAATCTCACACCCACCTGACACCATACATGGTTATTAGAATATTATCGACTGTGATCCCTATGCTGTACTTCACATCCATGATTTTTCTTCTAACAATTTATAACCATCTTCTTTCCATTTTCCTTAATTCACTCATACTCCAGATACTGGTTATTGCAGCACCTAAGGTGGCTCCTCTATGGATGGTAGTTTTCTTTATTTTATTTTATATTTTTATTGATTGAGAGAGAAAGAAGAAAGAGCGAGAAGAGAAACAACAACTTCTTGTTCCATTATTTATGCATTCATTGGTTGATTCTTATATGTGCCCTGACCAGGGATTGAACCTGCAACCTTAGCGTTTTGGGACGATGCCCTAACCAACTAAGTTACCCAGCCAGTTTTATTGCCATGTTCACTTTCTTTCCTAAACACTTGCAGTTCACTTTTTTCTCCCTTGGCCACCTAGAAGCTCTTCCTAGAGCATTTTCTTCATCTGTTGTGCCTTCTTTTCAAAGAAGCCATGCTCTTTTTAACTTCTGTGAGGGTTGAAAGAGTATGTAGCTAAAAACATTTTTCTATATGCTGAAATAATTTTCTCTCATAGCTTGGAATAATTCTGTGTTAGATGTGAATTCCTCATCTGGTTTTCACTTCTTAATTTTCCTCATTCTTTTCCTTTCTATAGTGTGTAAATATAGGACCCATAGTGGGTCTTTTAAAATGACCTCTCCTTTGCCTGACCTGTGGTGGTGCAGTAGATAAAGTGTTGATCTGGAATGCTGAGGTCGCTGGTTTGAAACCCTGGGCTTGCCTGTTTAAGGCACATATGGGAGTTGATGCTTCCTGCTCCACCCCCACTTCTCTTTTTCTCTTTCTCTCTCTCTCACCTCTCTACAATGAATAAATAAGTAAATAAATTTTAAAAGTACATTTAAAAAAATTACCTCTTCTTTGAGAAGGGGGCTGTTGTACTTGAGTCTGCTATTTGCTCAAGAGTAGTGTGTGTGGTTGGGGCAGGGAAGTGACCTGGAGCAGCTGACAGCACTAGTCCAGACACATTGTTTCAGAAGATATTCAGAGAGCATCTTTTTCTTAATTTTTATTGTTTTCCCATGCAGCTGAGCAGATCGCCTAGACAGGAGCTACAGCTGGCTCACAGTACATCCCTAACTTACCACTGATGTCCATCTCATTTAATATTAAAGAAATCTGGACCATGCTGAGGTCTAGAGGGTTAAATATCATCATTCAGTATCCTTCAAATTGATCCCAAATTTAGTGAGTTGGCAGATATTCTCCTTAGCCTGTGAGTTGAAAGTTACAGCTCTAACTGTACTTGAAGATACAGTTCCCTTCTTTATTTCTGTTCTTTGGATTATTTTAGTAGGTTACAACCTGGGGACTAGCGGAAACAGGCTTTTTATCAGAAGTCCAGTGTAGTCTTTTTAAAATAAAAGTCTGATGGCATTTCCCCTCATTCTGCTGCCCACTATATGTGCTCCCCATCTACATCTCTAGCTCCTTCTGGTACTTTTGTCTCCTTCACTCTTCTGCTCCATGGGATGCTGTTTACTTGTTCTCCCTCTGAAATCCATCCTCTTGTCTCTCTTGTTCCCTCTGCCTAGACTGCTCTCTCTCCTCCACTCCCTATGCTTGGCCAACCCCCCTCACATTCCAGGCTGTTTATTTGTGTTTATTTATTTGTTTATTTATTTTGTGAGAGGAGGGGCAATAGGCAGACTCCTCATGTGCCCTGACCGAGATTCACCCAGCAACCCCATCTAGGGCTGATGTTCAAGTACCAAGCTATTTTTAGCACCTAAGGCTGATGTGCTCCAGTGGAGCTATCCTCAGCACCTAGGGCCTCACTTGAACCAATCAAGCCACTGGCTGTGGGAGGGGAAGAAAGATAAAAGGGGGAGAGGGAGCAGGGGGAGAAGCAGATGGTTGCTTCTCCTGTGTGCTCTGACCAGGGATCAAACCCAGGACATCCACAAACCAGACTGATACTCTATCCACTGAGATAACCAGCCAGGTCCTCTAGGCTCAGTTTAAACATCCCTTGTCAAAGGATGCTTTTCTGATCACTCTAAATGCATATCCATACCATGTCCCTGCACTTGCTATGTCAAATCTCTTTTTATATCTGGACAACAGGCCCCACAGTAACATCTTGATTTCTCTTAATGCTGTCATTATGTGGTTTGGACAATAAATAATGAATTCAAATTTTAAACTGCAGTTTTCAAGAGTATATTCTCTAATCTAGACTGGATATATTAGTAGCAAACTACAAACGCATTGTGAATTGGTTTTGAAGTATTATGTGTCAGCTGCAGATAGTCATGCTAAACAAGGATAGTATAATGAGGGTGTGTACTAAAAATGGGTGTTTCTGAAAGCTGCCTCATAAAGTCCACCAGTGAGTGCATAGGTCAGTGCCTGGCACAAAGAAGATGCTCCACGATTATTCTGTTGAACAAAGGAATGGTGCATCCTTGAGTATCCCACTAAACACATAGTCCACCTACATGCCAATGAAAGGTAATTTGGAGACTCCTGTTCTGATGGGGTGGGAGAGAGAACAATTCCTAAGATAAATCAGGGTGTTGATTCAAGTTGTTCTGCCAGCTCATCTCACTTTGTTTCCACACTTCCTGTTCATAGGTAAACACTCTGTAAACCTAGATGCAAAATGGAAGGCCTGTAGACTCCCCGCTGACAAGCCGTGCAAGGCATCCTCAGCATTTCTACAGGTGGTTAGGGGGCCTGGATCCAGTGTTCACACAGGTCGCCTAAGCTCTTCTCAACCCTGCTTGCTCTGGGCTTTTATCAACTGCCAGGAAACAGGCAGCAGTGAGTTCCAAACCTAGCAGGTATGTGAGGCTGTCAGCATGTCCAATTCTGATCAAGTAGGGAGAAAACATTGTGCTGGGGTCAGCAGGACTCTGTAAGCTCCAGGCTGCTGCTTAACTGGGGGGTTTCTGCAGACAGTGCTCAGCGGGATGTCCGCCAGCAGTACCTGGCTCCGGCTGCAAGTAGCGCCCAGGGTCCTGTCCTGTGAGATGCCACACGGGATTCCAAGGGCATGGTTGGCTCCATTGGCTGCCACTGCCCACAGTCCATGAGCTGCATGGACAAATTAATTATTAGATTAATTGTAACATCTGTGTATTATTTAAAATGTGGTGCTCTGATGCTAAATTTGTTTTACCCAGCTTTAGAAAACAAAGAATTTAATTACCTTTTTCTGTTTTGTTGGGTTTTTTTCTTTTCAGCTCTTTTTGGTATTGGAAGCCAGCTACTTTATGCTCAGGGAAGTTTTCCGTTGTTTTAACAGCTCTCAGGTTGTGTGGCTCCGTATTAGTTTTTGCATGTAGTGCATTTTTTCAATTAATTACTTTTTAAATATATTAAGACTCCTTCAATTGATATTACCATGTTATCTTTTGAATTTTAATAACTTGTATTTGGTTGATGTTAAGAGTTTTCTTAGTGTTGCCTGACCAGGCGGTGGCGCAGTGGATAGAGCGTCGGACTGGGATGCAGAGGACCCAGGTTCGAGACCCCAAGGTAACCAGCTTGAGCGCAGGCTCATCTGGTTTGAGCAAAAGCTCACCAGCTTGGACCCAAGGTCGCTGGCTTGAGGAAGGGGTTACTCGGTCTGCTGAAGGCCCACGGTCAAGGCACATATGATGAACAACTAAGGTGTCGCAACGAAAAACTGATGATTGATGCTTCTCATCTCTCTCAGTTCCTGTCTGTCTGTCCCTCTCTCTGTCTCTGTAAAAAAAAAAAAAAAAAAGAGTTTACTTAGTGTTGAAATTCCTCCTCTCCATTATCTAGAATCATCGGCTTTCAGAGCTAAAAGACCCTTGAGATCTTGTTTAAATCTCTTGTATTAGACGCAAAGAAATGGAGGTAAAGGTGTTAAGAGACTTGCTCTGATTTTTACAGTCAGCGGTGGAGTTGGGATGAGGAAAATCAGGTTTCTTAATTCTTCACTGCAAAGGTATTTTTACTACAGTTGCTTATCCTTTTAAGATATTTCCACGGGCTGCATTTCATATCTTATTCTAAGAATCAGCACCACCACCTTTGACAAAAATGCATATACCCACTTGTATGCAAAAGAAAAAGTCAGTGAATTATAGCAACAGTCAATTGACTTTGTCAGTTCCTTACCCAAGTCCTGAGAGATGCCAATACCCATGTCAAATAGTCAATCAGTGGTTAATTAGTATTAAGTGCTTCTATATGTCAGTTACAACTGCCAAAATGTGGAAGCCTTTGGTTCTCATGATAGGGTCACAGGAGAGAGGAAGTGTAACATCCTGGGAAGTATTATCAATAATATTGGTAAACTAGCAGTGTATATGGGGAGGGGGTCATGCTTGGAAGCCAGATATATTCAAATTACACATCACAGGCTAAGAATAACAGAAGAATCATCAGTTTTTTGTTGTGACACCTTAGTTGTTCATCATATGTGCCATGACCATGAGCCTTCAGCAGACCGAGTAACCCCTTCCTCAAGGGGTTATACTGATAGACTATACTGAATTTAGTAAGCCCTTATTTTTTTATTACAATAATAATAATATTTTCATGGCACCTTACAGTTTGCAAAGCTCTTCCACATTTACAGTCTCATTTAATTGTCACAATAAATATTTTTGATAAAGTATTTTCTTTTTCAAAAGATGACACCGGGACTCTAAATCTCATAGCATATTACTGGGAGAAATTTTATTTCAACCCAGCTTCTTTCTATTCAAAAATATCCTGGTCTTTTCCTTGTCATTTCTTTCTTCCTCCCTCCATGCCGGAACAGTGTGTAAGTGCCAGAGACTGTAGTAAGAAATGAGTCTCTCAAAAGTGCAAAATTAGTTCAACACAAGGAAAATTATTAGACTAATCTATCACTTCAATAGACAAAGCAGTACAAATTAGGTTTTGTGGCTACAATAGAGCATTAAAACAGCTCTCGTTCCGTTAGCTCGTCCAAATTCACATTCTACAGAGGAAGGAAATCTGGCATGGGGTTGGGAAACAGCTCGAATACCCAGTGAGACAGAGGCAGCTATAAACTGAGAGGCTTGGGTATTTCTAGTAGCTTCTCAGGAGACACACCAGCCATGCACTTGGTAAAAACCTTTGTGCATTTGTGAATGGTACACACACACACACACACACACACACACACACACACACACAGAGACACACATGATAAGCTACATGTATGAGTAAGTTTATATTGTCTCAGTGGAGAAACTGCAGAAAGGCATGCCCCTGGAAAGAATAGGATATTACAGTTTTTAATGTAGATCAGAGATACTCTGTAATTAGAGCTGCTCACAAAAGGAAATACACATAGAAAAGGAAAAGAGAAAAATGCCACCTTCTAAAAATTCAAAGGAATCGACCTGAAATCTAAATAAGGTAAAACATGTGGCAAATGTCAAATAGATGCATAATGACCAATTCCTGAGAAGCTGAAAAAATAGTCAGTAACTATCGTGAAAAGAAAGCTGATTTATAATAGCAACATACAACATTAAACATCTTATTTATTAATACAAGTATTCAATGTAATTGTTACACACCAGATAAGGTCCTGGCCACTTGGGTTACAGCAGACAGCAAGTGGACAAAGACCCCACCCTAAAGAAGCTTTTGTTCTAAAGGAGGAGACAAAGCATGAGTAAATTGTCTAGCGCTTTCAAGGGTTTGTGTTAGGGAACAGCAGTAAGCAGGGGGAAGCAAGTTAGGACTATAGGCAGTGGGCATGGGGTTATAGTTTGAAATAGGTAATCAAGGTCATTGAGAAGGTGAAATCCATGACACGACCTGAAGGAGGTGAAGGAATTAGACATGCACATATTTGAGAGAAGAGCACTAAGACAGAGGGATCAGCCAGTGCAGAGGCCATGAGATGGGCTCTCTGTTGTGTTAGAACAGTGGTTCTCAAACTTTTTGAAGCCAGGGCGCACTTAAAATCCTACAAATAATTGTAGGCGCACTATATACAAATTTCTGAGAGATATGTTATAACAATGAAATCAAATATTAAAGAAAAAATATAAAGTCCAAATGTGCTTTTATGGTAATTAAATGAAATAAATACGACAAAATTAAATTTATTCTGACATTAAAAAACATTTTTATGTTACATTTTTTGAGTTACACTTTTTAGAATTCGTAAAAAAGAGAGGTTAAAAAATTTTTTAAAAGACAAAAACATTATCTTTTTATATATATAGATACATTCTTGGTAAGATTTAGTAAATTCGGCAGGTCCTGGCACAAATGTGTTAAGTTTTTTCATTCTCGTGTTTATGAGAAACATGAGCCTGATGTGTCCTAGAGATTTCTTCAATGTTTGGGCATATATTTGAAAGGTAAACTCTCATTTCCTCATCAATACATTAAAAAATTTCTCTTTTTACTCTTAATTGTGTTGAGGGTAGAAAATCTTAATTTACATAATAGGATGTTAAAAATTATAGTAAAATGTTCAAAGCTTTTTTAGATATTGCCACCTATTCTTCTTTTATAGATCCAAAACACTTCAAGAGACAATTCCTTGTATTTAATCATCTGTCCAAAACCCCCACCATACATATCATCTTAACTTTACACCAAACAAAGGATAGAAGAAACTTGCCTCCAGTCTTTCCGGGGAACAGGGGGGGTAGTGTAAACAATCCAGCACCACAGCTTACCAGCCTTTTGCAACCTAATCAGGCAAGTGAGGTGGGGGGTTGGGCAGACTGTCAGCTTACAGCCAATTCCCCACACCTCTGTCCCCCAAAAATCTAAACTCCAAAAACTGTTAGTTTTTTTTGGTCCCCAACAGGCACATATTTCTCTGGAATACCATAGGGCACATCTGGAAATCTTCTAGGGCGCACCAGTGTGCCCTGGCGCACACCTTGAGAATCACTGTTAGAGGAACACCACAACAAGGCCACCTGCCCAGCTGCCAGATTGACATTAAGGTGATAACCATGCCTTGAAGACCCTTGTCAATTACTCTAAGAACACAGGCTTTCAGTCTGGGTGAAATATGAAGTCATGTGAGTATTTATTTAGCAGAAGAGTTTCACAATGTGACTTGAACTTTAAGTAGATCACTCCGGAGATAGAGTTAAAGCAATGTCTACTGTATCACCACCCTATGCTTTCTCTGATCCCGGCTCAAACCTCCATCATCTCACACCCCAATTATTGCAAGACATAGTGGTTTGGGTCAAGGTGAGGACAGTGGAGGTGAGTGTATTTTGAAGGTAGAGTCAGATTTTCTGAGGTGAAGTGTGAGCAGAAAAAGATAATGCTAAAGATCTTGGCCTCAATCAACTGGAGGGATATTTAATAATTAGCATAATATGGAACACAAGAGAACTTCTGAAAGAAAATGCTAAGATCCTCAGAGAATACTGCCCAAACAAGAACTTTATCCTTCTTGTTCTCTGTATTCCTAGAGCTTAGAACAATATCTGGCACGCAATAGGCACTCAGTAAATACCTGTGGAATAAATTGCTGAATGAAAGATTAGGTGAATGAATAGTAACTACTGGAATCTCCTCTCAGGTGTAGTTTAAGCCAACAGCTCTCAAATTCTCACATGCAACAGAATCACCTTGTTAAAACAGATTTTGGGCCTCATCCCCAGAGTTTCTGATTCAGGAGGTCTGGGATGAAACCCAAGAATTGGTATTTATAACACATTCCCAGGGGATGCAGGTGCCGCTGGCTGGGGGACCACGCTTTGAGAACCACTGTGCTGACCTGTCTTACAGGGAGCACCCCCGCCTCCCCGGCCAGGTGGGAGGCAGATGAACTCCTGCTGGCTGCTCTGATACCCCGGCCCCAGCGTCAGCTTCCCAGCTGAGGGAAGTAGCTTCAACCATTTCTCAGCACTGTAGGGGCCCACTCATTCCTCAGAACTTTTCCTTTTGGTTTCTAGTATAGCCACGCATTTTTAAAAATTAAAAAATGACTATCTGTTATCTCTTATTTTGTTGTTTGAAGCAGATGTTTTTTGGCCACTGAGTCTCAGTTGCTGCTCACCTCTTGGGGACACTTCCTTCCTTTAGCTCTGTCTCAGCCCAAATGGAAAAATAGCATCTTTTCCCTGAATCCCCCAAAGCACTATGCCTACCCACCGCGAGAAACAGCTGTGTGGAGCAGATGTTTGCTGAGGGTTCTGGCCCAGCAACTTAAAATTCAGCAGAAGACACCACACCTCTGTCACCAAATTTCATAAGCCATTCCCAGAAGACAAATTGCTTCCCTGTCTTCTCCCCCTGACTCTCATCCTTTAGACATTTATACCCACCCCCACCCCGCCCACACACCCCATGGCTGCCTAAACTCCAAGTCCTTCCATGCGGACTATGTATTTAGGGTCATTCATCTCTCTCATCAGGTCCACTCCGGCTGGGTCCTGGGGCTTCCCTTCCTACCGAAGTGATTTATTCTTTAGACACAGATGACTTTCCCACTTATGAGATTCAGTCCCCATCTTTAAAATGATCATTTCTCTCTACCATAACATATACATACCCTTACACACACACACACACACACACACACACACACACACCTTTCAATAAGAAAAGACCGGCCCTGGCCGGTTGGCTCAGTGGTAGAGCGTCGGCCTGGCGTGCGGGGGACCCGGGTTCGATTCCCGGCCAGGGCACATAGGAGAAGCGCCCATTTGCTTCTCCACCCCCGCCCCCCTCCTTCCTCTCTGTCTCTCTCTTCCCCTCCTGCAGCCAAGGCTCCATTGGAGCAAAGATGGCCCGGGCGCTGGGGATGGCTCCTTGGCCTCTGCCCCAGGCGCTAGATTGGCCTCTGCCCCAGACGCTAGAGTGGCTCTGGTCGCGGCAGAGCGACGCCCCGGAGGGACAGAGCATCACCCCCTGGTGGGCAGAGTGTCGCCCCTGGTGGGTGTGCCGGGTGGATCCCGGTCGGGCGCATGCGGGAGTCTGTCTGACTGTCTCTCCCCGTTTCCAGCTTCAGAAAAATACAAAAAAAAAAAAAAAAAAAGAAAAGACCATACCTCATTATTGTTCAAATGTGCATTTATTTGTTCATTGGGGCACTGACATCCTTCTAGTGTACTTCTGCTTTACTTCACATGTGTTTTTCCAACCAAACGTTAACTTTCTAAACCATGTGATAGTTTGCCTTTTCATTTTGGTTATGGCAAAGTGTTTTAACTTTTCTGTGGTCAAACCTGCCAGGCTTTGTTCTTTGTTTCTTCTTCAGTCGCATGTAACCTTCCTCGCTTTCCCTTAAACTCTGGAAGTTTTATGTTTATGTGTTTGTATGTGGCCTTTCTTTTATATTTGATTATTTATTAGGCCTGAAATAATTCATTCACCTCTGATATGAAGTAGCATATAACTCTAAATGAATTTTTCTCAACTGTGAATCAATCTTTAATCCATCGTCCAGCTCAAGCTGTGACATAAAGCTGCTCTCACTAAATGTTTTTTATAATCAGTGAATGCATCTCTGTACAGTGGTACCTTGAGATATGAGCAGACCAACATAGGAATTTTAAGATACGAGCTGCAACTTGGTCCATATTTTTGTTCGAGATCCAAGCGAAATTCTGAGATACGAGTCATGATTCGAGAAGCTGCCGCTAGTTGGCGCATTGGTGCATGGGTCCAGTATTGGCAGCACAACACCAGCATCTCATTCTTTCTCACGTTACCCACAGAATCAAGTCGAATCTTGTGCACTGTACTCATTCTTGCATCATTTTTGCATTTTTTTACTAATTTTTTTGTGTATGTGCTATCATGGGGCCAAAGAAAGTGAGTGAAAATGATAGTGGTGAGAAGAAGAAGAGAATGATGTCGACAGAAGTAAAGCAGGAAATAATAGAAAAACATGAGCATGGTGTACGAGTGATTGAACTGGCAAGGCTGTACGACCGCAATACATCTACAATTTGCACCATCCTTAAACAAAAGGATGCCATCAAAAGCGCAAATTCAGAGAAAGGAACTATAATTCTGTCCCAATTAAGGACAAACATCCATGAAGAAACGGAGAAGCTTCTGCTGATGTGGGTGAAAGAGAAAGAGCTGGCAGGAGATACAGTGACGGAGACTGTCATATGTGAAAAGGCATGTATTATTTACAGTGACTTGAAGAAGAAAGAACCATCAACCTCAAAAGAGGCAGCAGAAGATACGTTTAAGGCAAGTCACGGCTGGTTTGAAAATTTCAGGAAGAGATCTGGCATCCACTCGGTGGTGAGGCATGGTGAAGCTGCGAGTGCTGACGTTAAGGCAGCTGAGGAGTACATCGCACATTTTGCTGCACTTATCGCAAAGAAAGGCTACATCCCCCAACAAGTGTTCAACTGTGAGGAAACAGGATTGTTTTGGAAAAGAATGCCCCAGAGGTATTTCATCACGCAGAAAAGAAGAAGCTGCCAGAACCCATGAAGGACCCAATTTGACCCTTGCATTGTGTGCAAATACTAGCAGTGACTGTAAAGTAAAGCCACTGCTAGTGTATCATTCTGAAAATCCTCGAGCCTTTAAGACTCACAAGATTCTTATGTGGTGCGCCCATGCTAGGGCATGGATTACGCGGCAGTTTTTTATTGAATGGGTAAATCTCATCTTTGGTCCTGCAGTGAAGAAATATCTTCAAGAAAATAAACTCCTGATGAAAGCATTACTAATCCTTGATAATGCTCCAGCCCACCCATCTGGTCTTGAAGATGACATTTTCGATGAGTTCAAATTTGTGAAAGTCCTCTACCTCCCACCCAACACGACTTCAATCTTGCAGCCTATAGATCAGCAGGTCATTTCCAACTTTAAAAAGCTTTACACAAAGCACTTGTTCTGCTGCTGCTTTAAGGTGACTGAGAATACAATTCTAACCCTTTGAGAGTTTTGGAAAGATCACTACAACATCATGATATGTTTACACATTATTGACTTGGCATGGCAAGAGGTTACAAGAAGAACGTTGAACTCGACATGGAAAAAGTTATGGCCTGATGTTATTGCAGACAGGGACTTCGAAGGATTCAAACCAGAGACCGAGACTGAGGTAGAAGCACTGGAAGAGATTGTGTGCCTCGGAAAGTTGATGAGTCTGGAAGTAGATGAGGGTGACATAAATGAGCTCCTCAAGGAACATGAAGAGGAACTCTCAACTGAGGAGTTGAAGGAGCTACAGATGATGCAACATACGGAGCTTCTGCAAAAGATTAGTAGTGACGTAGTCGGAGGAAGTGATTTCTACAAGTGAAATTAAAGACATGCTGGCAATGTGGGAGAAGCTTTCAAGTTTCATTGAAAATAAACACTGAAAAAGTTTCAACTGGTTGTGCTTCAGCACTTTTTAATGACACTTATTTGTCACATTTCTGTAACATTTTAAATGGCAGGCAAAAGCAAACCTCTTTGGATAGATTTTTATTCAAAGTTCTGCAAGTGAAAGTGCCGAAACTGCAGCCAAAAAGGCAAAAACAGCTGATGATTAAATGAAAAATATGTAATGTTAAGCTTAGGTTAAGTTTAAAGTTAAGAAAGTGCATTTTTTTTACAATTAAGTTTTTGTGGTTTCATTTTAAGTAAAGAAAGTGCAGTTTTAGTTTTTCTTTTGTTTGTTTGTTTTTTGTATTTTTCTGAAGCTGGAAACGGGGAGAGACAGTCAGACAGACTCCCGCATGCGCCCGACCAGGATCCACCTGGCACACCCACCAGGGGCGACGCTCTGCCCACCAGGGGGCGATGCTCTGCCCCTCCGGGACTTCGCTCTGCCGCGACCAGAGCCACTCTAGCACCTGGGGCAGAGGCCAATCTAGCGCCTGGGGCAGAGGCCAAGGAGCCATCCCCAGCGCCCGGGCCATCTTTGCTCCAATGGAGCTTTGGCTGCGGGAGGGGAAGAGAGAGACAGAGAGGAAGGAAGGGGGCAGGTGGAGAAGCAAATGGGCACTTCTCCCATGTGCCCTGGCTGGGAATCGAACCCGGGTCCCCCGCACGCCAGGCCAACGCTCTACTGCTGAGCCAACCGGCCAGGGCCAGTTTTAGTTTTGTTTAAAGTAAAGAAAATGCAGTTTTAGTTTACATTTAGTGTTAAGAAAGTGCAGTTTTGGCCCTGGCCAGTTGGCTCAGCGGTGGAGCGTCGGCCTGGCGTGCGGGGGACCCGGATTCGATTCCCGGCCAGGGCACATGGGAGAGGCGCCCATTTGCTTCTCCCCCCCCCTTCCTCTCTGTCTCTCTCTTCCCCTCCCGCAGCCGGGGCTCCATTGGAGCAGGGATGGCCCGGGCGCTGAGGATGGCTCCTTGGCCTCTGCCCCAGGCTTTAGAGTGGCTCTGGTCGCGGCAGAGCACGCCCCAGAGGGGCAGAGCATCGCACCCTGGTGGGCAGAGCTTTGCCCCTGGTGGGCGTGCCGGATGGATCCCGGTCGGGCGCATGCGGGAGTCTGTCTGACTGTCTCTCCCCGTTTCCAGCTTCAGAAAAAAAAAAAAAAAAAAAGAAAGTGCAGTTTTAGTTTACATGTCTACAGTGCCTTCATCCCTTCCTCCCTCCCTCCTCCTCCACCATTCACCTCCGTTAGCTGCACTCGTCTGTCTCCAAGGTAAGAATACAGTACTAAATAACACTTTTTTCTTTTATTTCATATATTTTGTTATGCATTGGTAAAGTATACATGTGTGTTTCTTAATTAAAAACATGTCTTTTATCATAATTTAGGATGGTTTGGGGATGTTTCACAGGGCTGGAACGGATTAAATCTATTTCAGTTATTTTAAATGGAAGAAATTCATTTGATATACGAGTTGACTGACTTACGAGCTTGGTTACAGAATGAATTAAACTCGTATCTCAAGGCACCACTGTACTTCATAGCAGATAGACATCCTCTTCCTTCATTTTGAATGAACCCTGTTTTATCTGGGGTTCTGGTGAGCATACTGCTCACCATCCTGCCACCACTGCCTGCCCACACAGATACAATTGGAGGAAAGCAAATTCCTCTTGGAAATGTGCAGTCATTCCTGAGTAGTGAATTGGCAGCCAGCGTGAGGCAGTCAGGAAAAATGTAAGCACTTTCCAGAGGGCAAGGTCCACATGCCTTCCCGAGTGTCTAACGACACAGCCCCAAGAACGGGAAAGGAAGCGCCGAGAGGACCTGTGCGTGCAGCTGGTCTGGTTCTGGATCCGGAAAACAAGTTCAGAAAAAATTCCCGCGAACAACCGGAGAACGCGGTGCGGTAGCATTTTATAAAAATCAACATATGAAAATCAATAGTTTTCCCTGAATCCAATTATGAATAAACTGCATATCAATTCAAACTGAGGCACATTTTATAGACTAACTGGCCTGTACTCTTCAAAAATGTCAAGGTCAAGAAAGGGGAAAAAAGAAAGACCAAGAAACTGTTCCAGGATAGAAGTTAAAGAAACAGAACAACTGAGTGCATTGTGTGATCCTGGCCTAGATCCCGGGTGGGCGGGAAGGGGGGACAGCAGGAGGCGCAAAATAAAGGACAGTATTGGGTCAATTGATATAAGTTAAATTATATCAGTTGTAGATTAAATAGTAGTATTGCCATGTTAAATTTCCTGAACTTGATGACTGTGTTGTGGTAATGAAAGGAAATGGCCTTGCTCTTAGGAGATACATACTATTTTACAATAAAAGAGCATGGTATCTTCAACTTACTCTCTAAATGATTCGGAGAAAATAAAAACAAATAGTGTGTGTGTGTGTGTGTGTGTGTGTGTGTGTGTAGAGAAAGAGAAAGCAAATGGGTCAAAATATTAAACAATGAGTGAATCTGGGGACAGGGTATATGGAAGTTCCTTGTATAATTAATTCTTTCAACTTTTCTATAAACTAAAGTTATATCAAAGTAAAAGAATTATATAGAAAGGTAAGAATTCTTATAATTACAAACACAAATCCACAAAATGGATTCTAAAGCTTGTTCACACAAATCAACAAATACCTAGAATAAACCCAATTAGAAATATCTAAAACTTTATTTAAAAAATGAAAAAACAACAGGTCTTCTCAAAGGCACACAAATATATTTTGATAAATGAGAAAGGTGTTCTTGGTTAGAAAGAGTCGATTCAGAACAGTCAAGTTCTCCATAAGGTAAACTACAAATTTATTGTGATTGTAATAAAAATATCTAACACAAAAATTTAAAAAAATATTTTTTTCCTGAAGACTCTGACAAGTTGATTATAAAGTTCATTTCAAAAACAAGCAGGCAAAACCAAGTAGAAAATCTCTGGAAAATTAAAGAAATTGGGGAGCAGGGTGAATCCTACTGGGTATTAGACATATTTTAAAGGTTCTATAATTAAATGTGTGGTATTGTCACATAAATAGACCAATAGAATAGAAAATCTAGAAATAGGCCCATTTTAAAAGAAAATTTAATGTATGCTGAATTAAATCAGTAGAAAAAAAGATGATCTGGGATAACTGGATGGCCAGATGGAAAAAGATAAAATTTGATCCATTTTTCACATTATACACTAGGATAAATTCTAATTGGATTAGAGATTTAAATGCTGGAAAAAAGATAAAGAGAAAGGAAGAAAGAAACCACATAGACACTAGAAGAAAGCCTGGGTCAATTCCTTCTATAACAGGAATGGGGAAAAGTTTTAACCTATGGTTCAAAATCTAGAGGCCATAGGGAACAATTAATAGATTTGCCTTATAAAATTTTTACAAATAAACTTTTACATAGAAAAATCACACCAAAAATAGTAAAAGACAAATAACAAGTTGAAAATGTTGTTATTATTATTATTATTATTATTATTATTTTAGCTAGAGAGAGAGACACACAGAGAAATTTTGAGAGGGACAGACAGGGACAGTAAGACAGAAAGGGAGAGAGATGAGAAGCATCAATTCTTTGTTTTGGCACCTTAGTTGTTAATTGATTGCTTTTTCATACGTGCCTTCATGGGGGGGCTACAGCAGACCAAGTGACTCCTTGCTCAAGCCAGCCACTTTTGGCTCAAGCCAGTGGTCATGGGCTCATGTCTATGATCCCACACTCAAGCCAGTGAACCTGCACTCAAGCTGGTGAGCCTGTGCTCAAGCCAGCAACCTCAGGGTGTCGAGCCTGGGTCCTCAGTGTCGCAGGCTGACACTCTATCCACTGCTTCACTGCCTAGTCAGGCAAAGTTGAAAATAATTAACTTGTATCCCTGATAACAGATTAATATTTAGTGTGTGTGTGTGTTTGTGTGTATGTGTGTGTATCTAAAAACAGAAAATAAAAAGAAAAATGATCTATAATAAAATGGGCAAAACTAGCATGGAAAAAATGCAATGGCTCCTCATCATATGAAATTCACAGTGAGGGAAACATAAGTGAAAAAGACATTGAGATACCATTCCAAAAGTTTGACTCTTGGCAAGATTTAGGAAACAGACATTGTCATACATTGTTGATGGAATGTAAAATGATATCATCTCTATAGAGGGACTTGGTTAATATCTATAAAAATCATATGTGTGTATACTTTGACCCAGCCATCCCAATTCTAGAAATCTAACCCCAAAATAGATGAAGATATATGTACACAGCTACTTGTTGCAATATAGCATATTATTTTACCTAATAATTGATTGAATAAATGTTACCTTTGCACAATTGAGACCCAAAAAGAAACAAATATATGTGTTTGTATGTGTGTATATATGTTCCTGATAATATATATGGATAACCCTAAGTTATATACACTCTTTGTCTTAGCTATTCTATTTCTAGGAATTTATCCCATACAAATCAAGATATATTAAAATTTGACTACATGGACTTTCATTCTAGTATTACTAATCACATTGAACAATTAGGAACAATCTAAATGTTCAGCAACAGGGGATTCGTTAAGTGTGTGTACTCAACACAGAACAATTGGGTAAATCCCCTCTCCAAGAAGCCTTCCCCAAAATCGCACATTTATATAGCTCAGTATGAGCAACTTGCCATGGCACGCATCACCTATACTCACTTTTGAAGAATTTGTGTATGGATATGTCCCGTCCCTAGGCTATCGCTTCCCACATCCAGAGGATCATGTGCTATTGCTCATCTCTATATCTATTCTATCCACCCTGACTCTTACCTTTGCCCTTCAAGACGGACCTGAACCTTACAAACACTAAGCCAAAAATGGCAAGTAGGTTTCAATAGTAGCATTAATTCTAATCATTTGATAATGCTTCCTGGAGAACTGTGTTGAGAATGATTCTGAAGCTGACAGAAGATTTAGTTAGAAATAGTGCTATAATCTGTCTGTCATACACGTGGGAGAGGAGAATAGAGGCACACACGCCATGCCTTGTATGGGAAACTACACATTGGTAGTAATCATTCTAACAAATGCATCACTCGTCTTGTAATCCCTAGTCATATAAAAAACAAACACACTCACAAATAACCACAGTATATAGCAGACTATGTTAAAGGCATTTAGGAAAAAAATATGTAACTGCAGTTTTAACTTGAACGAAAAAGATGCTACAACTAACTGGGGAGACCAGATTCAGCATTAAGGAAGACTTAGCTTGGGTCAGGCTATGAAAGACGAACAACATGTTCAAATATAAGCAAGAAGAATTAGAAAGGGGGCATTCCAGGCAGGGGAACCAGTGTGAACAAATATTCAAGGTAGGAAAGAATGGGTCAGATTGACGGACTGGCTGTCAAACACTCCCCTTCTTCTTAACTGCTCCCCAAATTTCTTTGAGATATCTGCCCCACCTTCATGCATCAGAAAAGACTGACAGCCAGTTCTAAGCAAAGCCATGACTGGTCAAAGAGTAATTCATTCACTTTGTCAATGACCCATTTGGGAATGGCATGCATTATCTTATCTCCAGCTGGTGAGACATAACAGTGAGTTTTCTAGGAGGGCTTCTTGGAATAGTCTTTTTTACCCTTGGAATAAGAGAACCACAGGAAAGACAGTGTACCTTTGTCTTCAAAATGGTGTTATGTCTGGACATGATGCTTAGAACTGTGGCAACCCATTGCTTCTGGTCTGAGGTTGAATCCAACGCTAAGAACGGCAGAACAGATGGGTGGGGACCTTGATGACATCAATGAGCTGCTCCATCAATCATCCCTGTAACCCACTCAATCTCTGGAATCTCTTTTAGGTAAAAGAATACATTTCTTTTCCCTAGCAATCAGTTTGGGTTTCTGATCATGGCGGCTGAAAGCATTCCGAGTCATTAAAAAGTATAGAACAGTCCCAGTTGGTTGGAGCAGAAAGCACCTGAAAGGAATTTGAGGGAGATGGCTGGGGAAGTAGGCTGGGGCAGACCTCACAAGACCCTGTGCGTCAGGCCAGAGAATTAGTAAGTAAGGGGGAGCCACTGACAGTTTTGGTAAGTAATGGGGAGCAGACTCTGAGAACAGATGGGATAAATATTGGTGCAAATGCATGGTGTAGCTAGCAAAGGACCCAGTCTGATTCAGACTTCTTTCTCCTGAACGAAATATGCATCTTCTGAGCAGCATCCTAGCCAGACTGGGAACAATATGGAAAGGACGTGGGCGTGAGTGATGATCAAGTTCCCCGGCACTGGTCTCAATGGTCACACTCACACACAAATGCTGCCCTTGGCTGCAGTCTCACCAACATCATGTGTGAAACCAAACAGTTGGTTTCTCCACTTTCCTTGGCAATGGCAGAGCCCCAGTTGGAGCCCCATGTTTGTGCTAAACTCCAGGCGGCACAATTCTGATTTATAACTTTTTAAATTATTATAAATGTGATTTCTTTCCATTGTGGAAAAATTGGAAAATACATGTAACAAAAAGAAAATTAAAATACATTTCAATCTATCTCCCGAAGATAAATAACAGATAACATTTTGTTGTATCCTTTTCAGACTTTAGTTCTCTCTGTGCATGTACATGTAGTAAACAAAATGGCATCATAATATATATATTGTTTTATCATCTTCTTTTTCACTCAGTAATGTATTGTAAAAGGTTTCTCATGTCAGTAAACATTTTTCTACAACGTTATTCTTAATGGCTCCATGAATTTTATTCTAAGGAAATAACACCATTAATTTGACTAGTGCCATGGTTGACTACTTATATTATTTTCAATGTTTGCTATTATACACAGACTTGCAATAATGTCCATATATATATATAAAACACAATTTACATACATTATCCTGTTATCATCTTAGAATAGAATCCCAGAAGTAAAATTGCTAAACAAAGGTAGAATAACATTTTTAAAAGTTTAAAAAATCATTTCAAATTCTCTTTTTAACAAAATATACAAATAAGTGAAAGTATCCCCTCCATGGAAGTCTGCCAATCTACATTTTCCAGGGGTTTTAAATATCTATTTAAAATCTATTGTTATATGTCTAGATGTACCCATGTACCTATTTATATAACTCAATAACTATATGTCTCTATACATGCAAATTATATACTTATTTAGATAATTTATTTTTACAAAAACAGTAGCTCTGTTGTGCTCGTATGAAGATTCATAAGTAGCGTATGCTGCGTTGTCTTACCAACACTCTCATCTTCCTCCTGAAAATAGATGGAGGGATGGGATTATGTTTTCAAAGCTGGACAGCCAACCCAATGATGCCAACAGGGATAGCGAAATTGATAATCAAAATTATCACCTGAGGCTGGGGACTTCAAACACCTGTAGTTCACTGCAATTCCATTGTGAATTACTCTCTAAAACCTTTTAGTTTTCTGGTTCTTTCCACCTAAGAATGACTGGGAATCCCATCGTCCTTTCTGCTTGTTGCCATGATACAAATATACACTTTGTGTCCAATGACTTGACTGTACGGCTCACTTTCTCAGTGTTTTCATCCAACCTCTCTGTGACTCAATTGTGCAACCAGTGAATGGGACTGCAAGGCGTGGTGCAGTGTGGCGCTGGAGGGTTTGCATGGCCAACTAAATCCTCCTTCTGGGTGGTGATTCCCTGACATGAGGCCCCTCTGTGGAGCCAAGCACACACCTCCTTGATGATTCTGCAGAATATCTTAAAGGCACCATCTACCACTTGCTAAGGGTTGAACCAACCACCTGCGAGCCAAACCAGAACACTGGAGTCGCTTTGTACAATGGTTAAGACCTAGAACTCCAACCACGTTGAGTGTACACATATTCATAATATTCAACTGCATTCAGTTATTTGTTTAAAAATACTTATCGAACATTGACCAAATTTAAGTCCTATCTTAGGCTCTGAGGATTCAGGGCTGAATAAAATACCATCCCTGCCTCCAGGGAGATAATATTTTATTGGGACTGAGATTATTTCAGTAGATTGTGTTGGTTCCAACCACAGGATCCGGAAAAGTTGTTCTGGACTGCTTTTAAGTAGTAGCTCACGGCGACTTCATGGAAGAAGTGTCGTCATTCAAGCAAAGAATTTCAAATATGCAAAAGTGACTCAGATGTAGATAGAATGGCATGATTGTGTTCTGGTAGAGAGGTAGCTCAAGCAAAAGTGAGAGCTTAACAGACTATGTTGGGAGCTGCTTGGAATTTGAGGTGACCAAAGCAGAGAGAGCTGGGGAGAAGACAGGAGACAGGGTAGGTGGCGAGAGCTAAAGCCAGAGAGGTAATCAAGGGTCATGCAGGACCTTATAGACCATGCTAAGAAGCGTGGACCTCATCGTAAAGATAAAAGGCACCACTGAAATATTTTAAGCAGAAAGATGGTCAAATTGACATTTTAGAAATATCATTATGGCGAATGGATTGAAGAGAGCAAATCTGAAAGACTTTCTTTTTCTACTTGTCATCTGTTCTTTATTCATTAACATTTACTGAGTGTCTACTAAGTATCAGACCCCGTATTAGGCACTGAGGTAGAAAGAATAAGACATTCACCTTGCCAGCCACCCTGGGTGGCTATGTGGTTTGTGATGGTTTGTTCAAGGGTGCATGTCATTAGAACTTAATCACATTGTATTCTCTCTGAAAAGCACCACAGAACCTCCCCCTAACTTTTGTTTCTAGAAAAAGGCAGCACTCCCATCCCCCTTCATCCAATTAAAGCAGCTCTCCGCTGCTGGCTGCGAACTGCCGGCCAGGCCATGCAGGAAGCTCCTGGCCGCAGACGATGTCCCGTTCCTCGAGTTCGGCCTGGGCTGTTGGGTCCCTGCTCCTCCCCTCAGTCGTTTCCATGGGCTGCTGGCCATACGCGGAAAAAATGCACAGGTTGCCAAACTGTCAGCAAAAGCTTTAATGAATGGTTCTAATTACATTCAAGTAGCAGAGCCCACTGCCATTTTAATCAAATCTGGGCCTGGCAAGCTCTTTGGCAGGAATACAAGAGAAAGCCTCGTGAAAATCCTGCCAAAACACTAATCACCTTTTATCCGAAATTTGCCTGATGGAGGCCTGGATGTAAAATGTTTAGAGGGGAAGAAAAACCTGACAACAACAACCGGGTTTGGATATTTTAAGGAGCTTATTTTGGGGCTTGCCATAAATTATTTCATGTGGGGAGGGAAGAAAATTCCAAACGAGGAGTTGCCTGGTCACTTCCCTTCAGGAACCCAGGCCTCGAGGCGGGGGAGGGGCGAGTCCCCGCAGGCCCGAGACAGGCTGGCCCAGCCGGTGGAACTCACCTGACAGCGACAGGACCACGTGGCCTTGTCCGAGACCCTGTCAGAATCCCGCTCTGTGAGGCGAGCGGCCTCCAGCCCTGCTCGCTGTCCTTGTGTGGTCTCGAACCTATATCCTGTCACTAGCTGGAGTTTTTCCACACTGAACCAGGGAGGTAATTAATAACATTGCGGGGGGTGGGGGGGGGGGGAGAAGATGGCTTTCATATTAACTGCTGCAATTCTCTAAAGCTAAAAGGAGAAGGCTTCTTCTAACTGAGCTGTTCAAGGCAAGGACATAGGCAACTGGGAAACTAAAACTCAGCCACCGGCAATGATATCCCAGCCAGGGTGAAACAGAAAGGCAAGGTCTGATGGCAAACCAGGTTCCTCTCCCCTGGGGCAGAGCAAGGGGAGAAGGATTCAAATTGCAGGAGGAGGGAATTCTTTACAACTAAAAGAGTTTCCTGACAATGAGAAGGGACAGTGAATAGGAACAGAGATAAGGGGTAAAACCTCCCTCAGTTAGGGACCCTCCCCTTGGAATACACTGCAAAGGCCTTCCTTATGCCCTACCCCCTCCCACCCCTCCACCCCCGTTTCTGAAAGCTAGTTGCCCTCAGGCAGCAAAAGGCAGGCCTCTAACATTGAACTCTACTACCTTAAATACCTCAGCCAATGGTTATCCCCAGCTCGCTAGTTGGGCTTTTTTCCAACCCGTTTTCTACAATTGTATACCCTTTCCTTTGTAAGGAGGCCTCCACTAGTCCTGGGATGCAACGGAGTCCGGAAGCCCTCATGGGGTTCGCCACATGAATTTGGAAGCTGTTTTCAAATAGCATCTCTGTCCTTGACTAGGTATATGACCTGAGCCTCACGTTATTGTCACTTATAAAATGAAAATTAAGGCCCTGGCCGGTTGGCTCAGTGGTAGAGCGTCGGCCTGGCGTGCGGGGGACCCGGCTTCGATTCCCGGCCAGGGCACACAGGAGAAGCGCCCATTTGCTTCTCCACCCCCCTCCCCTCCTTCCTCTCTGTCTCTCTCTTCCCCTCCCGTAGCCAAGGCTCCATTGAAGCAAAGATGACCCGGGCGCTGGGGATGGCTCCTTGGCCTCTGCCCCAGGCGCTAGAGTGGCTCTGGTCGCAACAGAGCGATGCCCCAGAGGGGCAGAACATCGCCCCCTGGTGGGCAGAGCATCGCACCTGGTGGGCGTGCCGGGTGGATCCCGGTCGGGTGCATGCAGGAGTCTGTCTAACTGTCTCTCCCCATTTCCAGCTTCAAAAAAAAAAGAAAAGAAAAAAGAAAATTAAAATACTCACTTTGCCTACACTGCAGAATACTTGCTAGGATTACGAGTGATCATGCATATAAAAATGCACTGCAAACATAAGAGCCTTTTACAAATATTTTCTTATTTCTTCATTTTTGTATAAAAGTAGCTATAGAAGAAGAGTCTGAAGACTTGAACTTGAATCGTAAATGTCACTTATTCTCTGGTCGCATGAATTCGCGCTTTTGTTCCCTCATCTGTGTCCTGGGTGCAGTGCTGCCTCACAGAGCTGTTGAGAGAACTGGGTACGATAGTGAAGGTGAAAGTGCGACGCACAGTAAAACAGTAGAGAAATGCGGCTATACCAAACATGCTTACTGTGGGACCTCAGGTGTGCTGCTTAGATCCTGGAGCTATGCTGAGATTGAAAGATTGTTCAAAGCTTGCAATTTAATTTGAGGGGAGAACAAACATTTCAATGGGCATGGGGTTCCAACTGAGTAAATGTATGTCTATCCAAGCAATAGCTTTTCTAATCTCATTTAAGTGACAGAGTCCAGCTCAGGCTACCACATTGCTAGAAGACCAGGTTTGGTACCCAGTCCTCCAGGATCAGGCCTTCTAAAAGAAAGAGCACATTCCAAATCATAAAACAGAATTCCTCCTAGGCTTAGGGAAGGACATGCAGTAGGCAAACTGTCAATGGACTAACAGCACTTTTTTTATTTCTTATCTGTGAAATATCTTAAGGTCATCTTTGAAAAGCTCGGACTTTGTAAAAATGTCCACAAGATAGAAATATTGCCACATAACCAAAGATGCATATAAACATGGGGTAGGGACACTTAAAGAGCAGTGTCAATAGGCCTGAACCCTGGAGGTATAGAGTGGGTCTCTAGCGAAGACCCACAGGAAAGACAGGAAGGCAGATGGAAAGAGGAGCTTTAACAAGAACAAGGTTAGGAATGCTGAGACCAAAATAAGCTGAGAGAGAAGAGTAGGAAGAGAAAGAGAAAGAAGAAGAAATGAAAGATTGGAGCAAGCTCAGAGGGAAAATAAAGAGCATTCCAACAGTGAGAGCAGCATTTCCCAACCTGAATTCCTGGGCATTTTGTGGAATGTTATTGAAGGATACAAGAAGGGAAAGCACAAGTCTGGTGCTTTTATTCTTATAGAATTGTTGGATTGTACAGTTGATTAATGAAGTTCCTTTAGCTAAGGGCTTCACAGAGATTTGTAATAGCTAATGTGCACTGAACATCTCTAAGAAGATATAGTAAGTGTATTACCCAAACTTATTCGATCTCAGGATTTTTTTTTTTTTTTTCATAAATGTCTTTCAGAAATGGCACTCTACAGAGCAGTTTGGTTTACAGAACACTGGCATAAAAGGTCCGAAAGAAAATACTATCATTCCAGACCAAAAGAGCCTCTGAAACATTAGAAATTCTACCATTCCATCAGTTCATTCATTTATTCTTTCAACAAATATTTATCAGCACTGTTATATGCTAGGCCCAATTTTAGACCCTGAGAATACAGTGGTGAACAAGATAGATGAGATCCCTGCTCCTATGGAGGGTCTATTTTACTGAGGAGAGAAAGGAAAGGAAAAATATAAGCAGGTAAACAAATAAATAGGCAAGATTGTGGTAGGTTCAACAACGGGCCCTAGTGATGTCCACATCTTAATCCCCATAACTTGCGCTTGATACCTTATAGGCAAGAAGGATTATGTATTTGTGATTGGGTTAAGGATTTTGAGATATATGGAGATTATCCTGGATTATCCAGGTGAGACCTGAATGTAAATACAAATCTCCTGACAATCAAGATGTAGGAATTTCAGACAGAGGAGAAGGTGATGGGATGATGGAAGCAGAGAAATAAAAGACTCTGTGATGCAGGACCACCAACCAAGGAATGCGTGCAGCTGAGAAAGGCAAGGAGCTGGTTCTCCCCTGCAGCCTCCAGAAGCCAGCCCTGCCGACACCCCCAACTCACTGGCCCTGGCTTCTGAGCTCCAGAACTGTAAGAGAATGAATGCGTGAGGTTTTAGGCTACTAAATTCGTGGTAATTGGTTACGATAATGACAGCAAACTAACACAAATGTTATATTATTTGATGATAAGTTTAATTAAGAAAATATAAGGGCCCTGGCCAGAGAGCTCAGTTGGTTAGAGCAGTGGTCCCCAACCTTTTTTGGGCCATGGACCGGTTTAATGTCAGAAAATATTTTCACGGACTAGCCTTTAGGGTGGGATGGATAAATGTATCACGTGACCGAGACAAACGTCAAGAGTGAGTCTTAGACGGATGTAACAGAGGGAATCTGGTCATTTTTAAAAAATAAAACATCAATCAGACTTAAATATAAATAAAACGGAAATAATGTAAGTTACTTATTCTTTCTCTGCGGACCAGTACCAAATGGCCCACGGACCAGTACCAGTCCACGGCCCGGGGGTTGGGAACCACTGGGTTAGAGCATTGTTCCAATACTCCAAGGTTCCGGATTTAATCCCCAATCAGGGATAGAAGAGTCAACCCATGAATGAATAATTAAGTGGAACAACAAATCAATGTTTATTTCTCTCTCTCTCTCTCTTTTTATAAACAAATCAATCAATCAAAAAATTCATAAAAAGAAAATACAAGGGGACTTGATGATGTGACTGGCTGGGGGTGGGGACAGGCTTCTGCTTTCAACTAGATGGTAAGGGCAGGTCATTCTGCAGGGGTGTCGATTGACAATGTGCTCAAGATAGGACAGAACAGCTTCTCTGTTGCCTTGTCCTGTCCAGCAAGAAAAGTGAGCTCACTAGCCATGGACAGCTTGACACTCCTGATACAAAGAATTAAGACTCAGGTCACTTCAAGAGATGAATTTATAGGAAGGATACATGTGGAAGTAAAGAAAACAAGATCATCACCTGAGATGAGTTCCAAGGAAACAGAGGGGAAAATCTTCCCTCTTCCCAGCTAGACTCCCAGACAAAAGAGGAATTTCCTCCTAGACACGGAACAGAGTTGTTCAGAAATGGGAAGTTGCTCAGAATCGCAGTGCCTGATTTTCTATTTCTAGAGAAACAGAGACTCCTTAGCCTGAGCTTCCCTGTTTAACTGACTTTAGACTCTGTCTCTGCTTCCTTCTACGGGTCCGTCTGCCTTGGCGCCAAGTATCAATAAGTTATTATGTTAAACTCATTCATTAAACTCCCCAAGAGAAAAAACTGGATTTGTCCAATTCCTCACTATCATCCCTCATTTTCAATTGGCTAGCCTAGAGATTGGCTGCCTGTGGGTCAAGCACCCATCCCTGATCCAATCAGCTATGACCAGAGTAGCCAGGTTGGTTGGTCACCAACACATGCAGAACTGCCCAGGACCATAGCAGAGAGGAGGGGGATCAGGCCTGCTGCTTCCTGGTGAAGGGGCTGTGGGTGGGGCTGGAATGCAGCACAAAGACTCATCTCAGTACGTCTAAATTCCTGGAGAGTGAAGCCTGTTTCCCTTATATGTTACTTCAACAGTGGCTTAATGCTATTCTTTTTAAATATTTACTTTATGTGAGACGAGGGGAGATAAAGAGGTAGATTCCCTCCTGCATGCACCACAACCGGGATCTACCCGGCAATCACAACTAGAGCCGATGCTCAAATCCAATCAAGTCACTGGTTGAGGGAGGAGAAGAGAGAGAGAAGGGGGAGAGGGAGAAGGAAAGAAACAGATGACTACTTCTCATGTGTGCCCTGACTAAGGATTAAACCTGGGACATGTGCACACTGGGCCGACACTCTATCCACTTAGCCAACTGGCCAGGGCCTTAGTGCTATTCTTAAATAGAGAGAACACAAATCTATGCAAAACCACAGTACCAAAACTTACATAGACCTCCTGTCATTTGAGGTATCCAAGCAGCAATGTTATCAAGATGATGCAGAGAGGATGTCTTGGCCCCAGCATCTGCCTCCAGGGGTTTTCTTAGAAGCCACCTACATTTCCTGGGCTATCAGATATGTGCAAGGATAATCTGAATGTGTTCACCGTAAATGCAAGGGCAGCTGGTCTGGATGACCTCTAGGTTGTGACCTCTGCTAAAAAGTATGATTCTCTGACATTTCAGACCAATTCCTGTGGGATGGAGCAGGAACAGAGTGCAAGGAGGAACCAGAGGTCAAGATAAGGCCGGGGTGGCCAGTTCCTCTTCACCGGAGCCCACATTTGAATACAGGTGGGTGTTTCACAGGGTTTGGGAGAGTAGACCCTTTCTTCGCTTCAACAAAACCTATAGATGGAGCCCGTGTGGTGACTTTGGGAATAGGAGGGAAGTTCCTATGGAGTCCTGAACACCACGAAGGATGAGAAGGCAGGACGTGAATCATTTTAGGGACCGCAAGTATGACGATCCTTTCATAAGCATCACTGCACCTGGGCAGCTGACAGTGCATGAGCTTCCAGTCCTCCCTCCTTTCGGCCAGCTCCCTGCCTCTCGCATCATATACGCAGCTAGGTGTGAACAGACCTTCCGCATTTAATAACCACTACTGGACTGCAGCGGGCCCTAGAGCACTGACAAGATCTGAGCCTGGGACGGATGGTCACCAGGCACAGCTCTGGGAGGAGGAGGAAGAGAGAGCCCAGGTTCCATCACTTATCAGCAGAGAGCCCTTGTGAAAGCCACTGTACCTCCAAGCCTCTGTGCCCTCATCTGCAAAATATTTGCAGCCACCCTGCCATGTTACAGGGAGAAGGTGAGAAGTAACACAAAGACAGTTGGTGAAAATGCTTTGCAAACAATAAAGCATCCTTTGACGATTACTGTAGCCAGAAGGAAGGTTACTTGGCCAGACTAGACTATCTCCCCAAGAAGCTGAATTCTCTCAACTACTCCTTCACTGTCCCAGGTGACTCCTGCTCTCTCACTTCCAATTCTGGCTGCTGTCAGCAGTACTGGAAGGCAGGGCCTTTCCTAGAGCATCTTTAAATCCTCATCAGCCCAACGGACCTTAACTGAATGGATGGTGGTGCAATGCTTTACTTTCTATACATATTTTTATGTAAACCATTTTATTTATTCCCCACAAAATACCAATGTTCACTATAATCCTGTTAAATGAGCACTAGCTATGGGCCACACCCTACTCTTAAGCACCCTTAAGTGCGTTATCTCATTTCATCATCACAACAACTCAATGAGGCAAGTGCACTATTATTATCTCCCTACCCCAGATGGGGAAGCTGGAGCACAGAGAGGTCAGGGAAGTTGCCGAAGGTCACACAGTCAATAAGCAGCAGAGTTGCGATACACTTCCGGGGTGGCTGGCTCCAAAGACTATGCTCATGACAACGTGCTCAGCTGGCTTTCAGCAATTCACACGCAGCATCTATTTTATTTTACTTTATATAGCTACGTCATTCAACCATCACGATAGCCCAATGAGGTAGGTAATTCCCTTACACTAAAAAGAGCAGTAAAAAAAAATACTTTTTATAAATTTTTACAGTAACAGAGTGGGACTCATACCAGGTCTTCTAACCCAAGTCTGCTTCTCTTTCTGTCACACGTACCTCTCTGATTAAAAAGGTAAAAACAAGCTCTTTTCAAGGTGCTCTGGAGATAATTGAGATAACAAAGGGCAAGTGGTTTGATTTTCTTTGGAAGAAAGGTTCTTGAGAAACTTAACATTTGATTATTGTTCCTGCGTTTTCAGTGAGGAGCAGCCGTGTGGGGGTGATGCCAAATATCAATCAGCCGACGAACAAATCAGTCATCTCCTGGGTAAGTGCGCGCATCAAATTAGCATTTTAGGGGAGAGGCGGAGAATGCAATTTCTAATAAGCCTCTCTCCAAAATCTACACCCTCCTTCAGAGATGCGCTTTAGATATTTCTGACATCCAGCGTTCACAGGACTTTTTCACAGGACAGTTAGTAATCCTAAAGATCTCCTGGACAATCAGCCTCTCTGCTTCGAAGTGGTAACAATAATTCTGAAGAAAGCTGTAAATTCTACTTCCTTATTTTCCAATTTCACATACCCCACAGCGGTCAGATGTGGGATGTTGTTGATTTCTAAAGAAATCACTAGTTTGATCCAGTGGAATTTTTGAAGGGTGGAGACTTATAAAAGGTGATTACGTAAGCAAATAAATAAGTTGTCATTCGCCATAAATATAAGAAAGCATAATACATCACCTACAAACATGGAAGGACATATGGTAGCAATAGAGCTCTTTTATTTTCTTGTCAATTCCACTTTTATTCTTCTGCTGAGATTAGTGTAAAAATTCTAATTATTTTTGTGGTCCTTCATATGTTCTATTAACTCTTTTCCCCAGCTTTATTGAGCTCTAATTGACATATAACATTGTATAAGGTTAGATATACAATGTGATGATTTGATACACAGATACATTGCAAAGGGATTATGACAGTAAGGTTAGTTAACACATCCTTCATCTCGCGTAATAAATTGTGTGTGCATGGTGAGAACATTTAAGATCTCTCTTAGCAGCTTTCAAGTATATGTAATTATATAACACAGAATTGTTAACTACCGTCACTATGCTGAACATTAGATCCCCAGAACTTCCATTTTATAACTGGAAGTTTATAACCTTTCACCAACATCTCCTCATTTCCCCCACCCCCACACCAGCTCCTGGCAACTGCCATTCTGTTTCTATGAGTTCAGTTGTTCTTTTTTTTTTTTTTAAGATCCCACATATAAGTGAGATCATGCAGCATTAATCTTTCTCTGTCTGACTTATTTCACTGAGCCAAATAGAAGTCATTTTGGAGTATGCATCCCCGCTCTGACACTTATTAGTGCTGTACTTTCAGGCACGACAATCTCTTTAACCTTTAAGCCTCAGTTACCTCATCTGTAAAATGGAAACAATGATAATACCAACTGGATCATGGTAAGCATTGATTGGGCAACTACCATATATCAGATACTGGTAGAAAGCTGAAGATAACAGCACATAACAGGACCTGCAAGGACCTCGATCCTATAAAGCTTATGTGATGGAGGTACTCAATAAATTGTCATTAGAACATTATTATTAATATTATTGATTATCTTGTTGGAATTTCATTTTATATACCATTATTTTCTTAGAAAAGAATATATTATTTCAATAAAAATTATTTTCTTTTTCATATTTAGAGGATTTTTTTTTTTTTTTTACTATTGTTAAAAATAATGGTGTATGAGTTGCCTTATAAACCCCCACCCCCTCAAAAAAGTTGAAATTGCTAGACAAGCCAGGTCTGGCAATTTTGATCCTGAGAGATCAAAAATCCCTGGAGAGATATAAGGTTTTCTTAGAACAGTCTCTGAAGAACACACCCTCATTACTCTCTCATGCTCTGCCCTGACAACCCCCCGCCCCGCCCCGGAGTGGAGCCTCGATCACTCGTACAACTTCTCATAGACAAACCCAAATGACGACTTCTCTTTGGGACTCATGCAAGCTCCCTGCTTCTGAAGCATCACAACAGTTTTTTCTAGAAACTTCTGCCTGGCTCCAGGACCTCCTTCTAAAGTTTGTGTGTCACCATGGTAAAGCAAAGCTTTGAAACAAGGGACACAGGGATGGAGACTTGACCCTCAATTCACCTCTGCTGTTATTTATTAACAAAGAGATTCCTAATTAATCTTTTTCAATAAGTGGGTAAGCATTTATCAAGTTTTTCTTTTTTTTTTTGGCATAAACATTCCTAGAAATTCAGAACAACAAAATATTAGAGATGGAGGGACATTGGAGCCAGTGAAACCAACCTTTGTTCAGAGCTGAGGGAGAGGGGTTTTGGGGAAGGGCAGGACCTATAACTAACAGCAGGGAAAACGGGGACCATGAACCAGGTCTTCTGATCCCAATCTAGTGCTCTCTCCACCTCTTGATCAATTTACAACCTGGAGCAGGAAATCTGACTATCCTTCTAATCTCCTCCCAACTTGTGCAGCTACAAAAATAGATACAATCTGGAAGCCCAGCCATGCCAAATATTGTGGCAGACTTCCCAGCCTCACTCTCCTCCTCCCCCAGCTGATGGGAAGTTGAAGCTCCTTCATGCTCTTGCTAGAAATATAAAAATTATTTTCTTTCATTCTTCCGTAGATCTAAGTCCCACTGCCCAAACAGGTGCAAAGCCCACTCAGGATGCTCTATCCAGAGTGGAGGGATCAGAGAGGTCTTCAGATAAACAGAGTTTCTTATTTTAGATTCTACAGATTTGAAAATATGAGACAATGGTGAATATTCGTATTTTGAAAAAAGACCCAGACCTGTGATGAAGAAAACGTGAAGGCTTCAAAGGAATTCTACATGGTTTCATGAGGTTTTTCTCCAGAAAGGACACACTGAGAAGAGAAACACAAAAGAGGTTGAATTTATTGAAAGATTAATTTCAAATGGTGGCTGGATCCTATGAGAGAAGCATCATAGAAACAAAAGACAAGAGCATTTGAACATAGACGTTGAATTCAAGAAATTGTTTTTCTTCATGCTGATATTTGGCAGCATACTGGAAAGAGTATATGGAGACATATGCATAAGGATGCTCGTTGCAGCATTATTTGTGATAGAAAGAAATAGAAATAATCTAAATCTCTTTCCATGGGAGGCCAGTTAGAATAAATTACAGTGCATCTATACTATGGAATATCAAACAGCTGTTTAAAAACAGGCAGTTCAGCTATGTGTCCTGACACAGAATGGTGTCCAACATACATTAAGCTCCTAAGTGGTAAAAAGACAAGTCACAGTATCATATAATATGGCCCCATTTGATCTATTAGAAAATGTTATCTATTCGTATATATACAGAAAATTTCTAGAAGGATGTGCAAGAAAATTAATTGCTGGGAAATGTTAAGAAGAGAAGGAGGCCCTGGCCAGTTGGCTCAGTGGCAGAGCATTGGCCTGCGTGTGGAAGTCCCAGGTTCAATTCCCAGTTAGGGCACGCAGAAGAAGCGACCATCTGCTTCTCTCCCCACCCCTCTCTACCTCACTCTATTCCCCTCCATGGCTCGATTGAGCAAAGTTGGCCCTGGACGCTGAGGATGGCTCCATGGCCTCATCTCAGGCACTAAAATAACTCAGTTGCCGAGCGACAGAGTAGTGGCTCAGACAGGCACAGCATCGACTGGTAGGGAGCTGGCAGGGTGAATCCTGGTCTGGGTGCAGGCAGGAGTCTGTCTCTGCCTCCCCACCTCTCACTTAATAAAAATTAATAAATTTTAAAAATAAGAAGAGGAAGAGAAGAAGCTTTTACTTGTTGCCTTTCATCTTTATGTGTAAGTTCTACCATGAGAATATACTACTTCTAATATATTTTTTAAAACCACAATAATCTAAATTTTAAAGAAACACAGGCCCTAGCTGTTTGCTCAGTGGATAGAGCATCAGTCCAGTGTATGGATGTCCCAGGTTTGATTCCCAGTCAGGGCACACAGGAGAAGTAACCATGTGCTTCTTTCCACCTCCCTCTCCTCCTTCTCTCCCTCCTCTCCCACAGCTAGTGGCTTGATTGATTCTAGTGTGGGCCCCAGGCACTGAGGATAGCTCAGTTGGTATGAGCACCTCAGCCTCAGGCACTGAAAATAGCTCAGTTGGTTCAAGCATCGGCCCCAGATGAGGATTGCCAGCTGGTTCCCAGTTGAGGTGCATGCAGAAGTCTGTCTCTCTATCTCCCCTCCTCTAACTTAAAAAAAAAAGAAAAGTAAAGAAAAAAAGGAACACAAAAATCACACAGAATTTCTTATCACAAAGTTTATTAATAAATATTTCAAAACATCAAAAATGAATATTAAAAAAATGTCCAAGAGGTCTTCATCAAATGAGTCCCTTTTTTTTCTTCCTGAAGACTTAAGCCTTTGGAGAAAATTTTTGTCCTCTCCATCCTTGCCATCACCCTCTGTAATGCTGACACCATGTGAGTTCCTCAATCACACATATTTTAGCCTCCTTGATTCATTCTACAACAGCCACCAAACTTTGGCTATTTGTTGAACCTCGTAATGATGTCTACAGTAGAACTTGAAACTTTCTTTCTCTGGTCATATCCCAGAAAACTGTTATCACGAAGAGTTGGGACAAATGACCCCAATGTGTCCAACCAAACCATCTTAATTCTCCTTTTGGTAAAAGGGAGTTTCCTTAATGGATGTCAGTGAACTGCAGCAAGATATTTACCCAAATCTCTGCAATATATTTGTGGAAATGCATAGAGAAAAGTGGACTGCACGGCTTAGGGAACATAGCCACAGAGTTAACAAGATTGTTCACCAAGTATAGGTGACTAATATGGCGGCATCTAGAAGTTTACAAAAGGGTCTAGATTTGGACCCTTTCTTGCTCAACTTATTTGTCAATGATTTGGGAGAAGACTCATAGCCATGTTTTCAGTATTCACTAACTTTTCACCCATTACACTCATTTTATTTTCCCTGCCTCTTTGTGAAAGTGTTCCCATCTCTAAACTTGAAAAGGTCCAAATGGGATCATTTCTATGTTAACAGCTTGCCTGTTTACATACGATCTGATCCATTTACATATATGACATTCTAGAAAAGGTAACACTATAACAATAGGAAACCAAGGTGGTGGATGGGAGTAGGGATTGACTCCTAAGGGGCAGCATGAGTGAATATATGTATTTGGAAGATGACACTATTTTGTGTCCTGATCGTGGTAGTGGATACATGACTCTAAGTATTTCAAAATCATAAAGCTATATACCATATAAGCATGAATTTTATTGTCTCTAAATTTAAAAATCAGAAAGCCTTGTCATCCTAATATCCATAATAATAATAATAACAATAGTAATTATAAGTAATAATACAACATACAAAACTGAATGCTAGCTCCTCAGTGCAACTTGCAATTGACCAGGTAAAATCCCCCTGGTTTTTCAGAGTTAGATTTGGAATATCTGGATTGACATACACCTCATCTCATCACCTGGGGCCTGCCTGCTGACCCAATTTCCTCTCCAGTCACTGCCCTTGCCTCTCATTTCCCATTCCCAGTCCTAAATATACCTGGTTGTTTCTTGCTCCTGTGCCTTGGCACAAACTCATAACCGATGCTGTTTTTTGCCCCACCGTCTCTCTACACCAACGTTGAAAACCCTTCAGCCTTCAGAGCCCAGCTTTTGGGAAAGGCGGCCCTGACTCCTGCTAGAAATTACACTTCTTTTTATTGTCATCCTCCAGGTGCTGGACTGTGATTATGCATCCATGAATCGTCATCCCATTAAGCTGAGTTCTTAAAGGATGGATACTGGGTCTTTTCTATTCCCTTCTGATTCTCCAGAACTCGGCACAATTCAGTTACATGATCTAGCATAATTAATAAGAATTTGTAGGACATAGAGGATGGGGTAGCATGAGGTTTAAAAAGTATAGAAGTAGATAAAAAAATATTTGTAGACTTTAAACAACTTTAAATGACAATTTCTTTTTTCCTGATGAGGCAAACTAAATCACTAATTAATGTGTTTGAACAAGGGCCCGTTTTTATAAAACAAAATTTTCTGTCCTAACAATATAATCAGTTTTCCCTTGTCTAGCACTGCACTTTCATATAGAAGCCATCAGCAGGAATCTCTTTTATAGTGAGTTTTGCAAGAAGCATTCCCCCTATCTTCTGTTAGCACTCCCAATATCTCATCCCCATTCTCTTCTAGTTCCAGGCACTGCTGTAAATAAGCTTGCGACACCTTTGTGCAGTGCAGGATTCCTAATTCTTTCCTGCAGGCCCTTATACTTAAGATAAGAAGACAGAAGTGCATTTGACTTCAGCTGGGGCTTATCCTGAGGAGTCTGAAATGAAGGGAGAAATTTTGGCAGGCCACACGGCTCTTTGAAAGGCCTGTGATAGGTTGCTGCAGGCATCTCAGACTATTGCTCACAGTAACACCATGTGCCTTCTTCAATTTCTAAGGGTTCCGAAAGGATTGGAGGAGAGGATTTCCCACCCCTGCATTCTGCATTCACCGAAGCTAATCTCATTCCCTGGGTCCGGTAATGGAATAGGTCAAAGACATCTGGCAGTTTCAGGCTGGGATTGTGGCGACGGCTGGGATGAGCCCTTGCTTCTGATGAGAGGGCAGGAGGCTGGGTCTACAGGGAGAGCTGCCGGCCTTGTCACGCTTGCCTGAGTCAAGGCAAGTCAAGGACCTGGTTGGAGGTAGGGGTGCAGTCAGACCATAAAAGTTCTACAAAAATGTGAGTGATGGCAAGGTCAAGGCCAAGGGCTTGAGAACATGACCCAGGAGAGGTGTACAGAACATGAGTGCCATCTCTCTGATCCTCAGTTTCCCTATCTGTCAAAGATTGAGGCTTACAACTAGTGATTTCTAAGGCTCCCTTCCCAACTCCAGCTTAGGCAAATGGCTTGGTCACAAACAGGGTCAGGCAGGAACAGATGGCAAGGCAGCTCAGAGTTCATGCTGAGCTACAGAGGACACAAGGTAAGAGCAGCCCCCAGGACTCCTGGGTCCCTACAGAGGCTCCCTGAGGCTGTGGGAAGCTGTCTCCTAGACTGGCCAAGTGATGCAGGCCGACTGACAAGCTCTGCGGTCAGAGGGCCTCTGACTAAGGAAAGGTCAGCAGAGGCCCAGGGGGCAGCCCGTGGGCCACCCACGAAGGCCCAGCACTCCACGGAGGGCAGATCTCAGCCCTGCTTCCCACCCCCTCACTGGCCCCAGGGTGGGCACAGCCCCTCCACCCAGAGGTGGATTAAGGTTGGTTGAGATCCCAAGCACAGAAGAAAGTATTGGGCCCCTTAAAAAAAAAGAGAGAGAGAGACAGGGAAAATAATAATACATGTTAACCATATTTTTAAATAAATAAAAAATATTATGTACTGTTAATGTTAAAATTGCACATATGAAACCAAAGTTGATGTCATGTAATGTTGGGGTTTTGCAGGGCCCTTCAGAAGTTAGGGTCCAGGGTGCATATCCGGTGCGCCTGCTGTTAAATCCACCTCTGCCTCCACCTTCCTTTAAGCACCTCCCTCCTGATCCTCATCTACCTGCAATGTATACTAACTACATTAGGAAGCAGCATGTTGGGTGGAAATACAGCCACTTTCAGGTCTGAAGCTCTGGACTTGAGTCTCAGCCCTGACTATTATGTACTTAATGACCTCGGGTATGTTATTGCCCCCCTACCTCCCTTCAATACTCTTCATCTATGAAATGGAAGTTACATCGCCCACCTCCAGTGATGTTTCCCTGATTCAAGTCAGATCACTGAATAGCTGTGCTCTGTCAATAGAAACACAAAACAAACTTAAGCCATTAGCTACGTCAAATTATTTTGGGAAGTTGTTGGGGTCTAAATGATGCATAAATAAAACCAGAGCTGGAGAGAAAGCCTCTCTACACCCCCATGCAGACTTGCTGTCTCCTATCTGTCATCTGGCGGTCCCCCCAACCCTCCCCTCCAACCTTCCGGGCTTGGCTGTGGGGCCAGCCAGCCGCTAACAGGACAGCTCACTGCTCAAACCAGACAGTCCCCAGGGCTGGAGGATTGTGCCTGTCAGCCTATCAGCTGGCACACTGTCAGACAAGGAATCTGGCCAATAAATGTCTAATCAGGATGGTACCCATTCTCAAACCTGGCAATCCAGCATAGTGATTCCAAAGGAGTAGCAGACAGTACTAACGGCCAGAGGTCTGGTGGGCCACACACCTTGAAACTTCAGGGCCATGGAGCATTATGGGGGGGTGGAGGTCTAGGTAAAACACACCTGCCCTCCTGTGCAGGAGACAGTGTGGAGCAGTGGGAAAGTGGGAAATGCCTAAACTGTCCCCAAACACTCAAATACCAAGCTCAGCTCTGCAGGGTACCGTCTATACGGCCTAGGCCAGATCACTTAACTTCTCTAAGCCTTGGTTGTCTCATCATACAGTGGTTTCTACAATAATAATATACTTCTAATAGCTAATATCATGTGCTAGGAACTGTTGTCTCATGTCCTCGGTGGCTATAACACACACAATCTACTTCTCAGGAATTCTTCTGAGGCAACCATGTAAAGTACCTGATAGGCAGGTAGGCACTGGACAAGATGGAGCTTTCTCTCTGCACCTTTATGTCTATAAAATCCAACTGCTCTAGTGTAGCCATTTCTTTGTCTTTTATCCACTTTCCAGCAATGTAGCCTTGGGCAACTTACTTAACCACTCTGAGCCTCACCCCCTTTTTTTTTCATAAGGTAAAACACAGAGTTGTGGGAATGAAATGAGATAAAGACAGCATGAGCAGCACATAGTAAATACTCAATGCATGAGCAGCACATAGTAAATACTCAATGAACATTAGTTGCTTTAATGATTCTTTATAACCCCTCACATTGATGTCACATTTTTCACCTTATGAAGCCCCTTTGCATCACTTAACTCATGGGATTTATATTCTGTGACACAGACAAGGCAAGAATTGTTATTCCTATTTGACAGACAAAGAAATGGAGGCTCCAAATGGGAGAGTATCTGACTCTAGGTCATGTGGTGAAGGAGAAGGAGAGATGAAACTTAAACCCAGCCCTTCCTCCCCCAGGCCCAGTCCTTCTTTCCCTCTAAGAAGCTGCTGAGAGTCCCTGGCAAAGGTTAAAGCCAACCTCTTCCTACTGTTCCTTTGGCCTGGAGAGGAGTCCCATCAGTGAGTCCAGTTGCCATTGATGGTGAGTGAAATTCCGGGACCCCGAGTGAGTCCAGAGTGTCCACGACTTCTCTATAAATGGAAGGAAAGGTCCAGTCCCAGGCGACTAGAGGCCCCTGCAGATAATTTCTAGTAGGGTCACTTATGAGTCAGGGGGAACAAGGGCACAGCTCTGAGTGGAAACAATTCTTGCTGAAGTCTCCACGGCATTGAACATTAAATTGTAGGCACAAAGGCTCCAGATATTTTTCTGGGGAGAAAGTTCAAAGTTTTTATGAGATTCTCAGCATTATCCTGACCCACAGAAGAAAAAGATCAGTTGTTCTAAACTTCCAAGTGGCTTTCACACCTGAATCACCCTCTTCCAGGTCCTGTTCCCTGGGAGTGGCTCCTATAGACCATGACCATGACCACGACCATGACCATGACCATGACCAAAGGAAATAGCCACCAGGCTCTGTCTGCCTTGCCTGGTGTGATTTTTATTTTCTTCTTTTATTCTTATCTGTATATGTGAAATTTTCTTCATTGAATAAAGAGTACCTTCATAGTCACTCAAGACAACAAATATATACATTTCTTTCAGTTTTAAGTCCATTATTTAAACAAAGAAACACAAATTAGCATAAGCAGGGTTTACCACTTTCCCTCAACAAATACAATTTAGATGTGCTGTTTCTAATGAAAACCAAAACAGACCAAATAATTAAGTTAAAAACAACAGCATCAATTTAGTGGTTTGCCAATTAGCAATTCACTCCGATATGTATTGAGTAAACGCTGAGCTCACAGAACACCGTGCCCAGTGCTCCCAGCTTAATTGGCCTCCCTGCAACATTTGGCATATCTGGCCTCTGTCATCTTCCCACCACTTTTCCTTGGTCTAGTGAAACACACTTCTCTGACTCTCTGAGGGTTCCTAGTGCAGATTCTCAGGTAGGTTCCTCTTCCTCTACCCTCCCCTTAGACACTGGCTCTGCCCACGGGCCCCTTATTTTCTGGCTGCTGTGTCCCTGATGGTTTCTTTTGCTTCCATGACTTCGGTTACCATTTCTATATTCGTGATTCCCAAATCTGTAGCTCCATCCAATCCAGAGATCTCAAAAATAATTCTAGGTCTATAACACCAACCTCTTATGGCAGTGGTCCCAAACCTCCGGGCCGCAGACCGGTACCAGTCTGTGGGCCATTTGGTACCAGTCCGTAGAGAAAGAATAAATAACTTACATTATTTCCATTTTATTTATATTTAAGTCTGAACGATGTTTTATTTTTTAAAAATGACCAGATTCCTTCTGTTATATTTGTCTAAGACTCACTCTTGATGCTTGTCTTGGTCACATGATACATTTATCTGTCCCACCCTAAAGGCCGGTCCGTGAAAATATTTTCTGACAATAAACCAGTCCGTGGCCCAAAAAAGGTTGGGGACCACTGTCTTATGGGACATCTCCATCTGAAGGTCCACAGGCATTCAGGCTTACCATGTCAGAAGCTGAACTTATCCCCAAGATCAATCCAACTCCAAACGATCATCTTCCTCTTGTGCCTCCTAATAGAGAATCCAAGCAAGAACCATGGGTTCTTGACTTCCTCTTTCCTCCTTTCACATGCAGTGATGCTAAACATGCTGGTTCTTTCTCAGTACCTTCAGTAACTGTCAGATACCTTGGTCACTCTTCTAACTTCACTCACCTGGATAATGGCAACAGCCTTGTACAGGTGTCTTTGCCTCCGTTCTTACCTGCTTTGACCTATTCCTTATGTAGCAGCTAGATTGATTTTTCCCAGAATGCAAACTGGGTCATGTCACTCTCCTGTCTACAACTCTTCAATGGCTCACCACTGCCTTCAGGATAAGCTTTAATCATCTGAGAATGTTTCACAAGTTCCTCTATGTCTGACCCCCACCTCCCTGCCTACTTCTTTAGACTCCATCTACTGCCATCTGTATTAGGATTGAGGCTCCGGCTGCTATAACAAAAACACAAGTATCATAGGAGCTTTAAAACAAGATGGCTGATTTTCTCTCTCTCCCTCCCTCTCTCTTTTATTCAGCAATCCCAGAGTAAGCAGTGCACGACTGATACAGGAACACAATTTCTTCTATCCTGATGGTCTACTATCCTCACTGTGCTGCTTGCACCTATGGTGGTTTAAGGTGAGTGCTCCTGCTTTCATCATCACTGTCCCTGTCATTCACTGTGAAGGGAGAAAGGGGCAAGGGAAGAATCCAGAAGAGGGAATATATCCAACCTCATCCCACTGCTCACAATTTAGTTGCTTGCCCACACTTGGCTTCAAGGGTAGCTATGAAATGTAGTGTTTTGCTGAGAAACTGTGTGCTCAGTCATCCTTGTTTCAGCTGAAGTGTTTGTAACCACCAACAAGCCTTTCTGCCCACACAGGATGGTGGGCTCCTCCCACCAAAGAATTTATCACACTCAATTTTAATTGTCTGTTTACTTATCTATTTTCCCATCTAGGCTGTGAGATTCTTTACAGCTAAGACTGTATCTTGTTCATCTTTGTTTCCTTAAAGCCTAACAAAATGCCTCATGCATAATAGGTTATAAATAAATGTTTGTTGGTTGGATTAATGAAAAAAATTACTAAAATAGAACCCTAAATTGTATGCACGTAGTATGAACTTAATTATGAAAATAACCCAAAACAAGCAAACAACAACAAAACATAAAAAGAGTCCCAAATGGAAACATGTCAAAATGTTAACAGAGGTTGCTTGTAAACATTGAGATTATATATGGTGTCTTTTTCCTTCTAACAGTATTATTTTGATGGGAGGGGGTAACATTAAAAACAAAGTAGGGAAATTTTCTTCCTTTTAATTCATATTAAGACCTTTACAAGTTTATATTGTTTTTGTACTATTATTCTTTCAAAACACCAAGGAGTCAACTGGAAACAACTTTTTTAGGTTAACATTTAGAGTGATTAGCAGGTACTGATGCCCAAAGAGAAATCTTCATAATGTTTAACTGTTATAATAAGTAATTATTGTGATAAGATCTACACTCTTTGTTCTGGGCTTTCTAGTCTGTTCCATTGGTCTAGATGTATGTTTTTATGCCAGTACCTCACTGTTTTAATTACTTTTAATATATTTTGAAATCAGGAATTGTGATGCTTTCGGCTTTGTTCTTCTTTCACAGGCTTGCTTTGGCTATTTGGGGTCTTCTGTGATTCCATGTGAATTTTAGGATTGTTTTTTCTATTTCGGAAAAATCTGTCATGGGAATTTTGATAGGGACTGCATTAAATCTATAGATCACTTTGGTTGAAGACAATTGAACAATATTGTTCTCAAATCATAAGGACAGGATGCCTTTCCATTTATCTGTGTCTTCTTTCATTTCTCTCACCAATGCTGTATACAATAGTTTTCAGTGTATACACCCTTCACTTCCTTGGTTACATTTATTCCTAAGTATTTTATTCTTTTTGCTGCTATTTTAAATGGATTTTTTTTCTTAAATTTTCTCTTCAGATAATTTGTTTTTGGTATATAAAAATGGAACTAACGTTGGTACATTGATTTGGTATCCTGTAACTTTATTGAATTCATGTATTAGTTTGAACTGATTAGCTGGTGGCTCTGGTTGTATTAGGCTTGGTTTTATTTTATTTTATTTTATTTTTTTAGGAATGTCCTTGACTGATATTTTAAATTTTTAATTGTTTTCATTTTCAGTCCTGATGAGCTCTCAGTCCAGAAACAAGGCATCCCACCACTGGCACAGCTCAGTTTGGAGCCCTGGCCAGCACACTGGACAGAAATGCGCTGTTGATTGTAGTGGCCACTATGTCATAGCATCCTGAGACAAGGACATGTGTCTGCGGCTTTTCTCAGAGGAGGACTCAGGCAGTCCATCAGAATAAAGGGCAAGGGTGTCAATGTATTTCTTTTTCTTGACTACTTGCGAAGACCATTTTTATAAATGAGTTTATTCTTCTTTTCAGTTACCTCTTTACCCTTTGGGTATGTTGGCACATAGAGGGCACAGAGGGGTGAATCCTTTTTTTAAAAAACTTTAAAACCAAACAAATTCAAGGGGACTGGATGCTCGTCTTCCAGCTCTCCTCTATGGGCCATGCTCTGAGCAATCAGACTCCTTCATCAGCATCAACACAGGAGCGTGTTTAGCATGGCATCTTCACCCACAGCTTTTCTTGTTCCTTGATCTATCTCTCCCAACCGCCACATGCAATGGTTCTCCCTCCTCCAGGAAGCCTTCCTGATCTTCCTGGCTCTCTGGTCTCACCTGCCCCAGAGCTAGTTTACGGTCCACATGCATGTACAGATTCTTTCGCACTTCCCCTCTATACTTTAGGCCGTGATAACATTTTTCATGAATTGCCTGTGTTTCCCCAGATCATGGCTTTCCTGAGGCAAGGGTCATGTCTAATTCATCTCCCTTTCTTGCACTCACTAAACACTCAGGACATTCTGGTTGAATAAATAAGATCTTCCAAGATCCAACCCTTGAGGTCAGCTCCGGGATCGGAGCCAAGATTCCTTTCCCACTAACCCAGAGCTTCCCGCTTTCATCCACAGAGCTTTCCAACCAAGGTGCCCTTCTCGGCCTTCAGCTGGAGGGAAAGTAGAGAAGAGTGTGGGACGGGTGAGGAGGAGTCCTGGGTGCGCGGCCAATTTCACCCACTGCTAATTGAATGAGTCATTTCAGGTCTTCCAAAAATAGGGCTTGTTTTTACCAATTGCAAAATGGTTGTTGTTGGACTTCACAGGTTGTTGTAAGGATTCAGTGTAGTAGTATATGCAAAAAAGCTTGCAGGGCGGCTGAAACACAGAAAAGGCAAATCTGTGCTTCTGGGAATATCACCGTCTTCCTCCTCCTCTTGCAGGCGTCACTGTTTTCTGTTTCCTTTCCGTCCATCTCTGACCTATTTACAACATTGTTAGCCACCCTAGCAGTAGATGCTCTTGCCACAGCCAACAGCAGTCTCCAGAAGTTCAAATTTCATAACTGCAAATGGAGTTAATCAAGACACCAGGGTCAGGTGTCTACATAGAGGGTCCAGAAATAGTAATAGATATCACATGACCCCTCTGTTATCGTAGAGTGTTAACATATCCCGGAGAGATTCATTTTAGTAGGAGGAATGTCTAGATGGTGACAATAACGGGGAAATGAAAATGGAATTATTACAAATTGTACTGGCATCCTATGTTAAGATCCAGTATTTAGCTCCCTTTGTTTACAATGCTTCCAGCACATCAGGAGCCTATATATGCTTATAGCTGAGGCCACTTGAGGTGTGTGCGTGTGTGCGTGTGCATGTGTATGTGTGTGTGTGTGTGAGAGAGAGAGAGAGAGAGAATGGAGTGTGGCCATATAAATACAGCATGGATCCTTCAGCTTTCCATTATTTGATGTGTAGAATTTACATAATGTGAATGTTCATCTTGTCTCTTTTTTTTTTTTTTTTTTTTTCATTTTTCTGAAGCTGGAAACAGGGAGAGACAGTCAGACAGACTCCCGCATGCGCCCGACCGGGATCCACCCGGCACGCCCATCATGGGGCGACGCTCTGCCCACCAGGGGGCGATGCTCTGCCCATCCTGGGCGTCGCCATGTTGTGATCAGAGCCACTCTAGCTCCTGGGGCAGAGGCCACAGAGCCATCCCCAGCGCCCGGGCCATCTTTGCTCCAATGGAGCCTTGGCTGCGGGAGGGGAAGAGAGAGACAGAGAGGAAAGCGCAGCGGAGGGGTGGAGAAGCAAATGGGCGCTTCTCCTGTGTGCCCCGGCCGGGAATCGAACCCGGTTCCTCCGCACGCTAGGCCGACGCTCTACTGCTGAGCAAACAGGCCAGGGCTCATCTTGTCTCTTGATTCTACAATAGACACGGGGGAGCTCAGAGATGAGTCAAAGAGAAATACCTTTGGTGACAAAATGGCAGGAGGGCCAGATCCATGTATCCATTTGGGGCTTTGGGGAGCTCTTGTATAATGCAATATGTCCAAAGACTTTAGGGGACAAACACCTCTGAACTGTGGACAAAGGTCACAATGACAGGTTGTTTCTCCTGTCTCTCCTGCAAATACAGTTTCTTGTGGGACGTGGATTGTTATGGTGATGCAGCTGCGGTAGCACCGACCCTAGGGGGAAGGAGGACACTTTGCTATTGGCCATGGCTTCTCTGCCCTGTGTCTTTCATTTCTCCATGTCCAACCACAGTCAAGTCCACCTTTACCAGCTGTGGGCCTCTACCTTCAAGTCACTGCAGCCCTCTCCCCACTCATTTCTATCCAGTAGTAGCTCACTTTCAGACGTTTCTTCTCCAATCAGTTCCTTTCAGACTAATAACTTCTTAGGATTATCCACAGATTTTAGATTTGACTTCTCTCTCAAAATTATGCACTGAAGGCCCAAGACAAGGGAGGCAGCCAGGTTTCCGGGACACTGCTTCACTAAGATATCTGAGCGTTCATGTCTTCCTTTTTGAAAGAGAAAATTGGACACATAAACATATCCTCTATGACATGTTTCTAATGCCGTGTAAGAGTCTCTCACTGGATTAGTGCTCAGTCTGACACTTTGGGAGAGTATATGTTCTTTGTCACTAAATGAGGAGCTCAGTGTCTATAGCTAAGGGTTGAATTACACGTTGTTTACTCATCTAGAAGACATCTTTGTGAGAAAGAGCTTGGAGCCGAAGGTGGCTGAGGGCTCAGCAAGGGTGCACAGTGTGACATGGCTGCTTAGCAAGTGTGCAGCATCTTGGGCAGTCTGGTAAATGAGTGCAGCTCAGTGAATGGGAGGGAAACGGGCAACCCCATTCTGCCCTGTGCCGGTCAGTGTGAATTACCATTCTCCCAATTATAATTCCCATCACAGAAGGCACATTATCTGCGTCTACAAGGGGAAGAGGAGCAGGGTGGGTAAAAGGTCGGACATATAACACATCTGAAGAAACTGGGAATCCTTAGCAAGTGGAGAAGAAGGCATTTTCGGCTCTGGAGAGCTGCCTCCAAGTATCTGAAAGGCGGTCATTTGGAAATGAGATCAACCACGTTCTATGTGAAAACTAAAACCAACAGCTGAAGATAAGTCGTTCATTTAGGCTCAATGTTAAGTACATTTTTTCTAACAGAGCTGACTGTCAGGGGAAGAGGCTGCCTTGTGAAGGGAGGAGCCCCCCACCAGTGGGAGTGTGCAAACAGATCCAATAACAAACCATGAAGAGCACGGTCTAAGAGACTAAATTTTGGGACTCAAACGTAATAACCTCTGACGGCCTTCCCAATGCCACCAAGTTGTGATGCCAAAAGGGAGTCCAGAACCTCATTCCAAAGAGCTTTCCGTTCCCAGCACACTAATTTTCTCTCCATTCGTGCTAGTAGGAAGCAGGACTCCACGAGAGCTGGTAAGCGAGACAGGGCTCTGCCCAGCCCTCTCAGCGTGATTGGCAATTAGCTGGACTCCAGCCTCCCAGGTCTTGAAAGCTCTCAGCAGGTCGCAAAACTCCACCAGCGCTTAGTTAGAGCCCAGGGAAGGAGGCAGCCACAGGTAACAGGGGCTTAACTCTGAAGCCATGCTAACCAAACATTAACATTTGCATTTAAAAGCAGGAGCAGAGAAAAGAGCAATGAAAATTCTACTCAATTAAAGCTGTTTGCAAATGCAAATATGCCTGACACAGAAGAAAAAGGGCCTGGAGTGGCTACCCCTCTCTGCTGACATTTGTGACCAGCCGGCAGAGGGGACTGGATCCATATGCAGGAAGAAGGAACTAGAGACGGTGGGGGACTGGAGGGTGAGGAGGGACGGAAACATAATTTTGTTCTATACTGTGAAACCTATAATTTAGCTCTGACATGAAAATTGGCTCTGGAGCTAATTAGCTTTCTAATATCATTTGCTGCCATAGAAAAGATAAAAGTTAATGAATTTATGAACCTACCTGAAAAGGATAAAAAGGACTGCAAGTTTGCAAGAGGGTGTTAGCTGATCACAGCGGCCACTTCAGGGGGTTAGGCCAATCCTACCTTTGACCCCCTAAAGAACCCCCAGAGGCAGGCTTCCTGTTTTATCTGGGTACCATCACCCTGTGGCAGGCTGGGCCCCTCCACTACTAGCCTTCTAGTGTTGGGAAAACCCTGCTGGAAAGGGTCTTCTCATGCTGTGCTCACTCTATCCTCTGTAGCTCCTCACCACTGGTCCTAATCGTGTCTTCTTGACCACTGATCACACGTCGTCCCCTCTCCCCTGCCCAGGACAAGCCCATGGTGACTTGAAATAATTTATGAATCAGACCATGAGTCCACTTGGCAGTTGGCTAGGTTACCCTAGCAAAAACATCTTCCCTTCACCTGTCTGGACAGCTCTAGTCCCCCTGGCCTTCCCAACCAAGTTCAGCGTGATACGCTTAGGTTTAAAGCCTGCTGGAAGCTTCCAGAACTCAGCCTGGCCTTGGACAATTTTCCTTTTATTTTTATTTTCTTTAAAATGTAATCATAAGATGTCAGCAAGATGGCAGAATATGAGGCTGTAACTCACAACTCTCATAGAAGCACTGATTGTGACGCCCACTCGTGGATGGGAGGACCTTTATGGAAGCTTGGGAGGATAGCTGTGAGTTTCACGTATAGCTAAAGAGCCAAGAATAGAGCTGAAGAGTGTGAGAGGAGCAGCTCCACTTCACCTCTGCCAACCTCCCTCCTCAGCCCCTCCCAGGGGGGCGACAGTGTGAGGCCTGCCGCCCAGTTCTCACTCAGCGTTGCTTTGGTTATTCCGGAGCTCTGGCCGGCTCACAGATGACCACCTTCATTAGCTCTGTGCGTTCCTCCATTCCCAGGTGAGAGGGAGGAACGTGAGCCCTGCAGAGGATGCGTGACCTGTCCCTGTCCACAGCTGGCAGTGGTGGCTCCGGCTTGGAACCCAGACTCTGTTCGGTGCTCTCTGCGCCACAGCACACAGACTACACCTTCTTGCTAAATGTTTTGTCCTCTTGTCCCTAAAATTGTTTTCTCTGGGTTAGCCAACTTTCAAGATTATTATGACTTCTATAAAATACAACCAAAAAGGTTAACAGGGGAGAGTAACACAGAGCGGATGTTGAATGTCTGCCAGTAATTAAACTTATTATTATTTTTTTTGTATTTTTCTGAAGCTGGAAATGGGGAGAGACAGTCAGACAGACTCCCGTATGCGCCCGACCGGGATCCACCCGGCACGCCCACCAGGGGGTGATGCTCTGCCCATCCTGGGCGTCGCTATGTTGCGACCAGAGCCACTCTAGCGCCTGAGGCAGAGGCCACAGAGCCATCCCCAGCACCCGGGCCATCTTTGCTCCAATGGAGCCTTAGCTGTGGGAGGGGAAGAGAGAGACAGCGAGGAAGGAGAGTGGGAGGGGTGGAGAAGCAGATGGGCGCCTCTCCTGTGTGCCCTGGCCGGGAATCGAACCCGGGACTTCTGCATGCCAGGCCGACGCTCTACCACTGAGCCAACCGGCCAGGGCCAATTAAACTTATTTTTAACGCCCCTTTCCATGGGTCCCTAAACATGATGTAATTTCATTCCAAGGCTTCCTACATGCAGGTTGATATCAGCTCCCGGCGACATGTAACCACCAGGCTCTGGGTCTGAACCATCACAAACCAAGGTTCCTGGGGGTGGGAGTTCTTCAAAAGAGGCCATGAGGTCCCAGATCCCTTCCCGGCGCCCTATTCACATAAAGCCCTTCTTGTTCCCTGTCCCTTCCCAGGTCCCCCCACCCTGGCTTTGAGACTGAATTTGTCCAGTGACTACAACTCCCACACTGACCTCTATGTTCCTACATATGTTATCTCCTGGGCTGGGACCCATTAATGGTTTCTCTCTGGCCTTCCCAACCATGTTTGGGCTTCATTTCATATGCTACATATAATCAGACCCTACTACTTCCCAGATATCTTGACACCCACAGTTTGTAGTGATGTCAACCCCAGATAGGACACTTTATAAATAAAGAATAATATCATTCATTTATCTGGTAAAGTCCACAGTACATAGAAACCTATGACTAAAAGTGGGTCCTCAGTAACAACCATGAATTAAGCTGAATTTAAAAGCATACCTGTATCAAGTCGCCACCTTCTTTCCAGATATGAATTAGAGTTCTTTAAATGATTACATTCACTAGTTGTAACAAATTTATCTGGTGCTGTGTTAAAAAACAAATTTGAAGAAGAATCAAGTAATACTCTCTGATACTGAAACTACTCGACTTCTCAACAGAATATGAAAAGCAAATTTACATCTAAAACATCCTCTTCCAGGTATGAGGCTTAGAGGATTGATTGCAACTGTTACTTGGCTACCTTTATAAAAGGTTTGTTATATTCAATAATAGTACTCTAAAAAAATTAACATCTTTAGAATAGGATTCATGAATATTACTCATCGCTGCTTAAGGACTCCAACCAAAAGCACAGCCTAAGGACTGATGCCTAATTGATACCTTGAAATAGCCAGATCTAGCAGTCTGGCAGTGGCCTCAGCAGTCCAACCAAGGAGTGAATGGCACTCAAGGGGACATGTGAGTAAATGCATCCCACAGCACCTTGAAGATGGCCATCTGGCTCAAGTGTCCCCCTCCCAATTTAATTTTTTCACTCCCAACAGTGCCCTTAAAAAAAAAAGAAAGTCAGCCTTAATTATTGTAATAAGAGTGCACCCAGTTTTGATGTCTTCATGCCTTATTTAAGAATATATCCCTTCTTCAACCCTGGCCAGTTGGCTCAGTGGTAGAGCATCCACCTGGCGTGTGGAAGTTCCGGGTTCAATTCCTGGTCAGGGCACACAGGAGACACAACCGTCTGCTTCTTCTCCATCCCTCTTCCTTCTTTCTCTTTCTCTTCCCCTCCTGCAGCTATGGCTTGAATAGTTCAAACAAGTTTACCCCAGGTGGTGAGAATGGCACTATGGCTTTGCCTCAGGTGCTGAAATAGCTCAGTAGCCAAGCAACAGAGCAGTGTCCTAGACGGGCAGAGCATCCCCAGCAGGGGGCTTGCTGGGTGGATCCCCGTACAGGCAGGAGTGTGTCTCTCTGCCTCCCTGCCTCTCACTTAATGGAAAAAAAAAAAAAAAGAAAGAAGAGAAAAGAATATAAGAATACATCCCCTCTCTCTATTTTTATAGACTCTCTAGTACATAGTCAAGCTTCATCCATATTTTGGTAATGAGTGCTGTTTTTCAAAAGGAGTGCTGAACTCCTGCTTTCCTCACAAATGACTGAGAGAGTCCCGGTGGTACGGGCAACTGGTTTTTTGTTGTGGTAGGTTTGTTTTGTTTTTTACTGCCCCTGCTCTGTTAAATCCTGCCATTCCCTTCCTAATCTCTCCCAGGTGGGTCCCATCTGAAGCAGACTTGCTACCCTGTTCTCTCCATGTGCCCTCCATTCCTTTCTCCACATATCTCCCCGCCCCCATTTCCTCTGTGGACTCAGATTCAGTTGATACCCCGGGGGTCCATTCTGGCAGCCCGTCCTCAGAAGGAACCTCTTCTCCCTGCCATTTCCTTGCTGGGTCTGGTGATTAGCCTTAATGGCTTTATTTGCTTGTTTTATCTCATTCTTTTCACTTTCCCCAACTCTTCTTGACAAGCATCATGTTGACTTTGCCCATGGGTCACCAAATCCCTCCAGAAATATAATGGAAAGGAGAACAGGGAAGAATGGCTTCAACAAACCTGAATCCGAAGGGCACTGATAACAGGCTGTGTGGCCTAAGGAAAATTGCATGGCATTTCTGAGCCTCTATTTGCTGGTTTCTAAAAGCAAGCTTATCGTCCCCATTAACCAGGATTGGAGCAAGATGATCAGAAAATGATAAAAGGGAAGGAACTCCACAAATCACAGAGTGGTCCAGAGGTAAATTGATGGTTATATCCTTGCTTTCATCTGGGCAGCTGTTAGCAGCTGTATTATTTTCCCACCCACCGGGTCAAGGTTCTCATCACTTCTCTTGATAACCTACCCCAGGGAGGCATGGCCCCACGACCCCGGTACCGGTTTCACAGAAGGTGCAGCTGGGTCCTCATCCTCTGCAGCTGCAGCTCTTATCTTGCTAAGGGT